>NC_140931.1:75508029-76978029 GCF_014529385.1 Adiantum capillus-veneris | reverse complement strand
TGCTTTCAATGAAGAATGGTTTGCTTGCAGAGATACCATTTGTAGATGGAACCAGAAACCTAGCTCTGGAAAAGGTGGACATTGATTTATTGCAGAATCCAGATGCTCAGATTTCAGACACAATTATCTATGCTTGTCTTAAGTAAGTGTTACTATCTTGCTAGCTTTGAAAACTCAGATAATAGGTTTGCTAACTCAGGTAGAGTCTCTGCAGCCTGATCAAAAGTCAACTCCCATTGCACACTCACACAGAGGTGTTTCTCCTTGATCCACAAATGTCTGTAATTATTAGAAAAAAGAATAGTCCATCTGGGACCTTTGAGAGCTGGTTTCACCACTGTGCTATGCTGGAAGTTACTGTGATCATCTTCCCATATGAGAACAACCATCACTGGAGTCTCATATGCCTTGATGTTGACCAACCAGCAGTGTGGGTGTTCAATTCAATAAAAGGAACCCACCCTGAAATTAGGCTGTAAGTGTTTTGTGTCAAAAAGTGTTTATTATAGATATCCATGTAAATTTGAAGCCTCATG
The DNA here is from genome assembly GCF_014529385.1 of Adiantum capillus-veneris. Taxonomy (NCBI): domain Eukaryota; kingdom Viridiplantae; phylum Streptophyta; class Polypodiopsida; order Polypodiales; family Pteridaceae; genus Adiantum; species Adiantum capillus-veneris. The sequence goes on along the minus strand of NC_140931.1, from coordinate 76,977,493 downwards.
CTAACATCTTGACATTGCCTTGTGCAGTTGTATAAAGAGGTTGTTGCTTGCCTATGGCAAGCTATGTGGAAGGTATGAACTATACAAGGCCACAATCAAAGAAGTACCTGTCCCAAATCAAACCGATGGGAATTCTTGCGGCTGGAGATGTCTTCTCCATGCAGAATATGTCCTGCAAAGCTACTTTGCATTAAAACCTTTCATGACTAAGGTACCCATTTTGCAATGCATTCAGTTAGTTTTGGTTTAGTCTATAAAAGAATTCTCATCATGTGGTCTTTCAATTTTGCAGAGTGCTTTAAAAAACTACACATATGATTATTTGCAAAGATACCGGGTAAGTTTAATACAACACCTGCTTACTATGTCTAGCCCTAGAGAGCTTGAAGATAGCGGCTTGGATGAGCGCACTATTGATCTTACAAAACATGACGTGCCACCACGACAAACCCCTACATCCGATACAGTGGAATCGCATCGGGCCGAGGGTGTCATATCAGCAGAAGATCAAAGAGTCGAGGATGAGGAAAGGACAAATGAGCATATGGAAGCTGCTAAGGTTCAACCGGAGGAGACAATGAAAGAGGCAAGTCAGCCTGTGGAACAGCCAAAAGAGCCTATGGCTGAAACCGAAGATGAGGAAAGCAGGCCTATAGATGAGCAAAAGGATATGGATGAGGAAAGCAGGCCTCGGGATGAGCAAAATGATATGGATCAGGGAAGGATGTATGAGGCAAGCTGATCAACCTTGAATCAGGCAGAAAGGGCCATGGGGGAGACCCCTGATGAAGATTTGAATGATGACTATGAAGATAAAGCGGAGGAGAGCAACAACGACATGAACACTACAGAGACCCAGTATGGACCCTTGCTACCTGTAGATACGGTTGTTCCGGTAATGTCTATTCAAGTATGGCAAAATATGTTCAGCTTCTAACTACTTATATGTACTTGTCAACTTTTACAGAGGTTGATTATCTTGGACGTCAATGGATTACTGCTGATGCGGGTGCCTCTCGGTGACAGAGGACCCTTTGAGGATTTGCAAACGTTTCGGATGGGAACTTGTCGAGTCGTGGTTCGTCCAGGAACCAAGGAGTTTATTGAGTTTCTTCTTCCGCGCTTCAGAGTTGGCATATGGTCTTCAATGCAAAGGCAAAACTTATCGCCACTAGTTGCAATAGTTTGCAGTGTATGCCAAGCTCACACGTCAGATTTTGCCTTTTTGTATGATCAAAGAAAATGCGTTACTGTTGAGGGCCACTACCACCCTAAAAACTAATACACTACTAATTGATGATACTCCCGAAAAGGGAGAACTAAATCCGCCGGGAACAACTATCTCACCACCTTCTTTCGAGGGGCATTCCTTCGATTTTTACCTTGAAGACATTCTGATTCCATACTTACAGAAATTGTATCTCAGTCCATTGTTCACGGACGAGTTTGTACTTTCTAATGAATTAAGATGATTCTTCTATCTGTCTTTGTCTTGTCTAACATATATATATATATATATATATATAATATAGACAGAGAGAGAGAGAGAGAGAGAGAGAGAGAGAGATTTGACGTGGTAAAGAAATGTATTTCAAGCACACTTTTTCACAGGGCACAATTGAAAAATGAGATCAATAAACTTCATGTCTTGAAAGTCATTTGTATACACTTGGGTTTACAAGAATATCTGTTACATTGACACTACTTCAACCCGACCATCCAACTCTTTGCACAAAATATCTTTTTCTCTTCGCCGCATCACCTTACGGCCAGCTAAGAAAAAGGAAAAATCTGATAGTTCCTTGTCCATTGACTCTTCAATGATGTCATTTCGCAAATGCTGAAGATTGCATAGCTCCCTTATTGTAACCACCAATAGTAGGCCATTCTCTTTATCAATCACTTCCACATCCACAGTAGGATTATCTTCCAAACCTGCAGAAACTTGGTCCATAGGAATGTACTTACCGTTTAGCATTTGTGATCGCATATACCAAAATGAGAGTAATAGTGATTGGCTTGCAATCATGTACTTGACAACTAGAGTATCAAGCGCGACCTCGCACCGTAAACCAATCTCTTCCTTTGCATACCATCCTTTGTCAAGAAGTTTGTCACAGGAGGACTGCTGAAATGACTTGCACATGAACATAGTTTTTGTAACTCTGATGTTGTAGCTATGAAACAGCTCTATGAAGAGTGCAACAGGACAAAAGTTTGCAATTCGAACCAGTTTGGTAGGAATAGAGCTACGTAGAGACCTTTGTATATCCTTGTAGAGCTTACTTCGCATTGCCTCCACCATTGTTTCCTCGGGAACTGGCCAGTCCACAGTGTTCCAATCGGTCGGTAGAGGCCGTTTCACCAACATGCCATTCTTATTGCCTGAGCTGAGTTGGTAAAACTGGTCATAAAAAAAGATTCCCTCATCAGCCAATCTTTTGCTGCTCCTCTCTGAATACTGTAGAGAACCAATATGGGCATGTACAACATGGAAGAGGCCTATTATGCACTCCACAGGCTCCCATTGCTCATAAGAAGAGGGATAAACATCTGCAATATATATAAGAAGAGTTAAACTAAGAGTATCAATAAGTACAAATGACAAATCTAATGTAATTGAGTTGTGAAGAGTAGAGACATTACTCATAACAAGCGGGAGAAACATTGCAAAATATATAAGAAAAGTTATAATGAGAGTATCAGTAAGTTCACATGTCAAGAGTACTTACAATTGCAACGTGGTTGATGTATATTTGATACATTTCCACCGTTTGCTATCACCTCTGGATGGGTAAACACATGCTGAACAAGAACTTCCTTTACAGATCTTTTGCCGATCTCAACTTTGAAATCCAACACCCTGGCCTTCCATGCTGAGCGGTAAACGTTGATACCACTAAACCTCTTGGGTCTTCTTGGTTGCATGAGGACCCATGAACCTTTGTTTATCCTTTGTCCAACCCATTGGTTGTCTGCACTTATTGAAGCTGGTATTGTAATTGAGGATATGCTACTACTTGGCCTTCTAGGCAAAGTGCCGTTGTTGTTTGTTGGTGTGAGAGACAGTAAACACCTTGAGGCTCTTGGGCGAGAAGACGTGGATGCCATAACTCTCAGAGAAAAGCTTTAGTGGAGGGAGATTCACTTTGAAAGCATTCTAATGGAGGGAAAGTGTTTTAAAATTCCAATATCTTGTGCGGGCTTAATGGTCACCCTCCAGTACGTTAATGACCATGAGAGAATATCAGAAGTGGGACCACACGCAAGCACCTAAAAGCTCGGTAAAAGTAAGGAAATTACTATGCTACAATCCTAGTTTCGTGAAAGTTTTATGCTATTTTCCTATTTTTTGAGTCTTTCCAGGTACTTTTCTACATAACGTAGCCTTCATGCTCATTGGACGCGCTCTATTTTTCTCTCTCTTCATATGGCCCTCCAAATGACCTCCAAAATTTCCTAATGATGACCGCATCTCCTCCAAGACGTGTGTCGCCTCCGTTGTGTGCTCAACTTCCCCACCATGCGTTGCAAAAACTACAATCAAATTTTGGTTAGGGACAATGATCTAGCAAAAATTACATTAATACTAAAAGTTTTACTAAGAAGTCGTAGAAGACAGTATTTGAAACCAAATCACCTATTAAATGAAGCCTATGACATACATTGCATACCCTGTTTGAAAGGCGTGTTCTTGATATAATCTGATGCTAACCTAGGACATGCATGAAGACCTTCTAGATATGGGAGTTAATTCATAGTACCCATTTCAATTTGCTAAGCTCACTAATTTCCATGCATGTTCTCAACAACATAACAACACCAGATTTCCCTTCTCATCAAGATACTCCCTCACAATACCAAAGACCTTCTGGATTCGATTGAGCTCAAAATGGTTCCATTTAGGGATACTGGGTAATGTTATCCCGAAAACGCTTGTGTTGGTTGGGAGATGACAAAATATTGCATCGCAACCTGCATTTGTTATCTCGCCTCGCACTCGAAAGCTTCACCTAGCTACTATAGCAATATTTGTGAGTAGGGCACCTACATCTCTCTTGTCCGTCTTGTCAGCTGCTCCCATAGGATCAATAGCTAAAACCACAGGATCTCATTTTAAAGAAATAAATATCTGGTTAGTAAGGTGAGACAGTAATACCAAGAGAACCTCAGGTTGTTAGCATACCGGAGCTATGTGCCATTGAATTCTACACTTTATCGTGAGGTGGAGTATTGCATTACACCATGACATCTGGATATAACAAACAAGCAAGTGACTATATTTTATATACTTAAAGACTTCTCTTTGTTGCTAGACATCTGCTCACCTCCAACAAGAAGAGTAGGCTCTTTGCGGTGACCAGCCTCTGCTACAATAGACAATATTGTTGAAACTTCGGTTATTGTGCCATTCACATCATCTGTATCCACCCACTATAATAAATACCTTGCTTATTGCACAACACATACCGCATTCAATCATTCTATACTTACAAGGTAAGCCGATAATTGTTGGCATTTCCTTAGAGCATATGGTATCCTGCAATCCTTCACTTTCAGTGGATGTCTGGGGGTGTACACGAGCAGGCCCTATATTAATTCCAATCTCTGTGCACTATCTTTGTGCCTGCTCATGTGCCTCATCATGTGGAGGAAGAACATGAGGCTCTGAAGTGGTATGAGATGCTGGTGGTGCTTGTTCAGGATCTGGGACATGACTATGAGCTTTTGATGGCAATGGTTCTTGTTGTTGTTGGGGAGGTATTGAGGAGTATTTGGATGGTTCAAACTCTTGATGTGTTGTGGAACTATTAGGAGCTTGAATGTTCCCCTATATACCCGCATATTCCATGGGTACATGGGTTGGAAGATGAGGTGGCTCGATTAATGTGCCGTCGTTCTCTAGGCTTCTTGGTGGCTTCCATGCCGACAAGGGTCTCGGTGTTAATAGGTTCTCTCCCATTGATTGCATGTCTCCCTCTTGACCTGCTTTAGGACTTGATGTACTTACCTTTTTTGGAGGCATCAGAGTATCTCTATCCATTACTTGACCTTTATCCTTCTTCGCGATGCTCCCTTGTGGAGAGAATATAAATTACACGAGTACTATTAGTACAACCTTTCCATTCAGGCAACAATAAGGGTGTGCGAATACTTGCCTAGGTAGATTGTGGGGCTCTTGTAGGTTTGGCAGTAGGAGAAGGCGGCACATCACTTTTGTCTTCATCATCCTCAAACTCCGAAGGACATTCACCATCACTACGCCTTCGTTAATGATCCTCCTCCTCCTCTTCTTCATTATATGTCTCCTCAGTCACAACATCTTTTCCTTTTAAGGAATGTAGGTTCTTACCCTGGCAAAATTAACGACAGGGGTTGCAGTTAAATCCTCACATGACTTGAAAATAGTTTAACTATGTATTTGTATGCTTTTACCTCTTCTTGATGTCTTTTAACTCTGCCGGCCTTTGCCTCCCTGAATTGCTCCCGCTCATTGGGGGGGAATGTGTCCTTTGCAAAGTTAATGAAAAGAGGACATTCAACATACACTTTTTTTGGCCACAATGCTGCACGTTGTTCTTCCATATACATGCATGTAGTGTGCTTCACATTGAGCCAGTCTTTTATAACTGGAACTCTATCTGTCCAACCCATGTTTTGCACCCATCTGGTATATGTTTTCCAAAATATACTTATTGTCAACCACCCAAATTGTTTAGGGTTTAGGAAACAATTAGGACAAGATTACATACCTGTAAAATGCCCGTTTGGCGGCCATGTTAGTACCCTCCTTCTGTTTTTTCTTGTTAGCTTTGAATCCCCCTTTCAATCTCTCGCACTCCACTTCATACAATGTACCATTGTACCCCAATTGCCACTCTCATATAGTTGTCACAAGGGTGTCGTCTTCAGGGAGACTACACAATTTCTTCAGCAGTGCATATTGTCTCGTAGCCTCGTTCACAATTTGATTCCACATGTCTCTCAATGTAACCAAGTGAAAAACACGGAGTGGTCGTCTACATTATCACATAAATATGTTATAGAATACTAAACTCTTTTTTTGTGAAACATTTATCACAAAATGACCTTACTTAGTGCAGATTTTGGGCCTGGATATAACATGGTTGGGTTATCGCTAACCAAGGCCCTTAGCACGTTGCTACGATGATCGTTTGCTAGTTTGGTGCATGCAAGAATATATATTCGATCATCTGTCAACCACTTTGGTCTCCTGCTCCAGTCTATGTCCATAAGCAATCTTGAAACAAATGTTAAAAATTTGTATGCAGCACATGAATGTAAACATAACTCCCTTTGAAAGAAATCCCTATTAGTCTTACATCCACCACTCTTCTCCTAAGTTAGGATCCGCAATTGTGAATGCCTGTTGCGTATTTTTTCGGCCTTTTTTGTCAGCCTTATAGAATGCGTTGCGGTAATGGGTAGTGAACTCCTCCGTTGAGAGCTCATTTTGCTTATTACTCACAGATTGCAAAGCCTTTGTATACGTTGCCTAAATTGTGACATTAGTTTATTCTTTGTTTGATCCACTACATTCTCATGGTGATAATAACCTAAAGGACAATAAAACTTATTGGATATAGAAGTTGGGATATCACGATAATAAGAACCTTGTACTAGCATCTCCGCAAGTCCCCACGCTTATTCATTTCAGAATCTAATTCTCGTTGCAACCATCCTGGAACATCGTCCTCCAAACCCTTAAGCAATGTATCCATGTTGGCTATGCCCATTGATGTTACCATACATAGCATATCTATGAAGGAAGTTTTCACGTAGCCTTTGTCATTAATCCTGTGCCAACAAAACTTACACCATTGAAAGACTAGGAAGCAATAATCATGCTATAGTTAATCTTATTGATTTGACTAGGATGTGTTAATTATGTTATAGCTAAGCTTACCGATTCAAGCATGCCACCATAGTGATAACTTCTCCCTCGTTCTCTTTAGTGACCTTAACCATGCAGGCTTCCACACAACAAGGATACTAGGCTCCTCTTTGTGAGCTGCTTATCAAAATCATCTTGCATAGTTTCACAAAATTCTTCTCTTCTTGATATAGAGTCAGGAAACAATAGTGTAAAAAGTCATGTACCTGTATCAATTTGTGCATTCCATGCCCGAAGACGGTGATTCCCATCCCATGCGTACAACATTTTTCCTTTCACGTCCCCCCACCCGGATTTATGTAATTGTTTCTCAAAGTCCTCATTAAGTCGCATCCAGATTGGATCCCAAGTTTTTTGAATAGCATGATTAACTTCAACTTAAGAGCACCACGTGCTCATTCTTGCTAAAAGACAATTTTTTTGTAGCCATCTGTTTCCCGCAAGAAATTGAAATGGAATCTTAATATCTCAATACTATTACGCACTACTTCCCTTAAGTTGTGATGTTCTTCTTGATACTCACATAAGTTTCATGGACACAGAGGAAAGCCTTGCACACACACACACAGAGAGAGAGAGAGAGAGAGAGAGAGAGAGAGAGAGAGAGAGAGAGAGAGAGAGAGAGAGAGAGAGAGAGAGAGAGAGAGAGAGAGAGAGAGAGATGCTAGGCTCCTCTTTGTGAGCTGCTTAGCAAAATCATCTTGCATAGTTTCACAAAATTCTTCTCTTCTTGATATAGACTCAGAAACAATAGTGTAGAAAGTCATGTACCTGTATCAATTTGTGCATTCCATGCCCGAAGACGGTGATTCCCATCCCATATGTACAACATTTTTCCTTTCATGTCCCCCCACCCGGATTTATGTAATTGTTTCTCAAAGTCCTCATTAAGTTGCATCCAGATTGGATCCCAAGTTTTTTGAATAGCATGATTAACTTCAACTTAAGAGCACCACGTGCTCATTCTTGCTGAAAGACAAATTTTTGTAGCCATCTGTTTCCCGCAAGAAATTGAAATGGAATCTTCATATCTCAATACTATTACGCACTACTTCCCTTAAGTTGTGATGTTCTTCTTGTCACTCACATAAGTTTCATGGACACAGTGGAAAGCCTTGCAAAGAGAGAGAGAGAGAGAGAGAGAGAGAGAGAGAGAGAGAGAGAGAGAGAGAGAGAGAGAGAGAGAGAGAGAGAGAGAGAGAGAGAGAGAGAGAGAGAGAGAGAGAGAGAGAGATCATGGATAGCTACATTCTAATCATAAAATGTCATCAATGCACATATGCTATGAAGCAATGGAGACATATGAAATAAATCCTTTATTGATAGAGAGAGAAAGGGAGATATTAAATGTACCAACACTACTACACTAACATGCATGTGAATAATAAATGCCATAAAAATAGAATGCTTTGGCATTTGTTCAAAGGGATGACCTGTACAGTTGAATGCGGTTGAATGTCCTCTAGATGAGATATTCTCCAGTCCTGCAACACCTTCAACACATTAACATGGGTTTTGTTTAGACTTACATCAACATAAAGAAAGAGAGAGAGAGAGAGAGTCATAAGAGAACAACAGAGAGTTATCCAATATATATATATATATATATATATATATATATATATATATATATATATATATATATATATATATATATATATATATATATATATATATATATATATAGAGAGAGAGAGAGAGAGAGAGAGAGAGAGAGAGAGAGAGAGAGAGAGAGAGAGGATGGCCGACGGAGAGGACAGGGATGGAGAGAGGGAGGGAGATAGAGGACGAGGAGGGGAGGTGAGGGACAGGAAGAGGAAGAAAGAAGGGATTAGAGAGAGGAGAGAGGAAAATTGGTGGGAGGGAGACAGGAGGAGGGAAAAGGACAGAGGTAGAGGGGATGAGGGATAGAAAGAGGATAGCTAACGGGGAGGAGAGGGTGATAAGGAAGGGGGTAGAGAGAGAGAAGGATGGGAGGAGGGGGGTAGAGAGGGAGGAGGAGGAAAGGAGGGAGGACCATACCTCTTTGCAGCAACAACAGCAAATGGTCCTCCCAATCTTTACTCCTCTTTTTATAGTGTAGAGAGGGGAGAGAGAAACACACATATATAACACACACACACATATATATACACACTATCACCTCCCCCCTCTCTCCAACCTCTCCCTCTTCTCTCTCACCTCTCTTTATCTCTAACCTCTAAGGCTTATTCTCTCTCTCTGTCTCTCTCTCTCTCTCTCTCTCTCCTCTTATGTGTATCTCCTCTTCCTTTACTCTTCCTAGATATTAAGTTATTATATAACACACTTTAGACATAGTATGTAATGACTTAAATTCACCTATAGATATCTACATGAAATACTATATGAAATTCACCTTTAGATCTCTATCCGTGGATAAGGTGCTCTCATGGCACGCCAAAATGTTGCTCCCTTCAATTTTTGTTCATAGGAGTGGTATATTCACAAAGTGGGCATACTCTCGGTTTGTTAAGAAATTTTGATTCTCTCTCTCTAGACTGGCAAAAGCAGCGGACGAAGGTGATGGCGTAGCACCGGGCGAAGGTGATGGAGTAGATGGCGGACCAACAGCGGCGGTCAAAGGAGATGGAGGAGATGGATCACCAGTGGGCGAAGGAGGCGTGAGAGAAGGGTTCAGAAGACACAAAAGAAGAAGGAGCAATAGCGATATCGCTATTGCTTCCTTTATTTTTGTCTTAAAAAATCCAATAAAAGGAAGCAATAGCGATGTCGCTATTGCTCCTTTTTTGGCTGCATGCAGCCCATGTCAAGCCTAGCGAGCAGACAACGGCATGCAAACTCGCCCTCCCTCTGCTCGCCCCACCAACTCTCCCTCTCTCCACCGCCAAACTGCTATGCGTACACACAATTCGCCCTCCGGCCTCTACTGTGTCATCCCCAAAACCCCCGTCTGCATCAACACCAAGTTGAGAGAGCTGTAGTTTGAACACGAGAGTAAAACAAAGAGTACAAAGAGGGCTCACCCTAAAGCTGTTTGTAAACGAGAGAGAGAGAGAGAGAGAGAGAGAGAGAGAGAGAGAGAGAGAGAGAGAGAGAGAGAGAGAGAGAGAGAGAGATAGAGATTGACTGTTCGTTTATCACATACGATGTATATGTGTGTGTGTATGTGTGTATATATAAATGTATGTATATATATATATAAGTATACATTTATGTATCTATATTTATTTATTTATATAAATAATATATATATATATATATATATATATTTATATGTATATATATATTTTAATAAATATAAATAAATGAATATATCTCTCTCTTTATATATATGTATGTATGTTTGTGTGTATGTGTGTGTGTGTGTGTGAGAGAGAGAGAGAGAGAGAGAGAGAGAGAAGAAGAGAGTTTTAACGTCGTAGGAAACTATCCGAAGAGACCTTAAAGATCTAGAGTGTAAGGCTTTTAATAGAAAATATTGAGGAGGCAATAGCGACATCGCTAGTGACTCCTCAAATTCTTTTTTTTGGAACCATTTCAACATCCTTCCTCCCTACTCTCACCATTTCACTTGTATCAAGGAGTTATATAAAGAGATGGCTCAATATAGCTTACCATTTTTTCCCATCTATTAGTGATCTCTCCTCCTCTACCTCTCAGCATCCTTTTTCCCTACCTCCTCCACCCTCACCATTCCTTACCATCCCTTACCATCTCTATAACCCTCTCAACATCCTCCCTCCCTCCCTCCTCTACTCTCACCATTCCTTACCATCACTGACCATCTCTATATCCCTCTGTCCACTTTAGCTACCCCGCTATCGAGAAATTTGCGATCTTGTCAGGAAAGCACCAGGCTTATGGCTGTGAGAGTTTGTGAGAGAACTCAACAAAAACTATATGAAGGAGTTAAACCATAGATGCCATGAAGACTAGGGTTTGGAAAGAAGTACAATCAAAGAAGCCCATCCATTCTCTCTTGCACTCACACACACAAAGAAAGAACACAAAAGAGAATGTCAAAATAACACAAAGATGAAAACATCAAGGCTATGGTCATATCGTATCATGGGTAATATGAAAGGGTTGATAGAAGAGTTAATGGCATTCAATCTTGGCTGACCAAATATGCTACGAATTGTTCTTTGGAATTGTAGTTTTGTGCTTACCATAATATATATATTTTGTCTAGTGATTAGGATTAATCGTGTGTACAAATCCTCTTGGTTCATAGCAAGATAACTACGCTTACGTCAAAAGAAAAGTTATAGTCTATGAGAGGTAGTATGATGGGATCCGGGGATAGAAGTATTTCATTGAGCCTTTCTGGGCCAAAGAGAAACACTATACGTTGTTGAAAGTGTATTTTATGGCTAATCCATACGTTAATTATAATAGATCGTACAGAGTGAAAGCGATAGAAATTATCATCATGTGGGTTATTCATCTAGGATAGTATGTGAGAAATGTAGATATGGGAGAAGTGAAGAGATGAGAAGTTTCCCTCCCAAGCCCTATTCTTGCCCGTAGGCAATAAGGATACTGCGGGGAGAGATGTACCTGTAGCAAAGAGAACTTAGAATTTGTAGAGAGGATGAATACTAAGAATGAGAGAGATAGGTTTGGTTAAGGAGATGAGATTAGATACATATATATGAAAAGAAAAACCACAAGAAATCAAGAAAACATCAATGTAGAACACATCTTACTTGACAAACCCTTCGGCACCATTATTGATGGAGAGAGAAGAAGAGGGGAGAACTCCACTTTGATTGATACGCCAAGTCCAAAACCTTATTTGATTAGAGTTGATCTTCCATGGATAACATGCAAGAATGGCTAGTCTTCCTGTAGGAGAAAGTATAGGCTTAGACTTATGTTAATGGCTAAGTACAATTTGGCTTTACTACTCACTCCCTCATGAATTCCTCTCATCAATGGCTTGAATGCTTGAGTTCCTTTCAAGGAAGAAGAGGTCCCCTTTTATAGGTGAAGGGAACCCCCAAGGGTTTACACAAGAAGAGAGGAGCCAGTGTGAATAGAAATTGGAAAAGTTGGAAATGAGCTGTCCCTGCATGATGTGGGCAGACTGGGGTCCAGTACTTTGATTAGATCTGCTTAACCGTGGCTCCAAATAAAAAAGTAAAAATATGGGCAGAAAATTCAGCTCATTAGCTACGATTTTCATTTTAAAATTGTTTTCCAATTCGGATTGGAACCTTGTGTAAAAAAATCATCAAACTAGGGTCCATTTCTGATAGCAAAAGTCTTCCTGTGGTCCCCTTAGCCTAGACTTTCATTTGATTCCAAAGGACACCTCATGCCATATTAAAGCATGACATTGCTCCTTGACAAAGTTTTGTAATCATACTTGTAATAATGCATTAAAATAATTGTATCTTTGAAATCATGCCACCTAATGTCCCACTAGGATTTGATTCCCTCCTAGTAGCTATTTAAAAAGAAATATGAGAAAAATACATAGAATATATATATATTGGAGTTTACCCCAGATATAGGATCTAGCTAGGGTGTGAGATGATAATGAGATAGTAGAAATAAAGAATCAATGCTTTTTGCCCCAAGTTAAAGAGGCGGAGCTATTGATGCTTTTCCCATAGTATTTTTTGATGGTAAAGTAAGAATAGGTTACCCTTAAAAAAATAATAGGATGAGATAGAAGGTTTATTATTATACTTAAATATGCATATGTACATTATAGGAAAGATAATTATGTATCTAAAAAATTACAAGATAGATCTTGTAGCACGCATTCCCACTATGTACGTGTCACAGCACGACATCTATCCCCTCTAAACCTGCACATCCTCCGGTATGTGCCACATTATTTCTTTGTAAGATCAGCCCTCTTGTACATCTTCCTTGCTTTCTTCTTCACTAGATGATTCCAAAGTTTCATCTTCACTTTGATCTTTACCTGTGGTTTGCTCTTCTTCCTCATCAACATCTTCTGGATCATTGTCTCCTCTTCTCTTAAACATTTTGATCCTTTTTCCTACAATGGGAATCTTTACTTTTATACCATCTAGTTCAGAAAAGCTGTAAGTAGCATTTTCATGCACATGCTTTACAACATACGGTCCAAACCATCTTTTTGAAAACTTACGCATGACTGTGTGCTGGTTATCAAGGCTACTATCATACACCAAAACCCAGTCACCTTTGTCAATTGCTTTGCTCCTGAGTCGATGTCGCTTATCAAAGTAGTCCTTGTTTTTTAACCTTGCATTTTTGAGTCGTTCTTTTGCAGCTTCAATGTCTCCAGGTATTCTCTCTAGTTGCCTTATACACAATGCAAGGAGATCTTCCCCGCTAAGCCCCTCTTGCCAAGGTAGTACATTCCATGTGGGAATTGTATCTTCAATCGGCATCACTGGCTTTTGACCATACATTAGCTCCGCAGGCATGTAGCCAGTTACTGAGCTATGTGTTGTACGATCAGCCCATAAAGCATATGGTAACAATTTTGGCCACTCACCAACTCTTCCTTCGCAAGCCTTAGCCAAAGCTTTGATGATAGGAGGATGCCCTCTTTCACTCTTTCCATTGCCTTCAGGGTTGTAAGCTGTGGTAAGAGAAAGCTTGATTCCTAATCTGGTAAAGAACTCCCTTGCTTCCTCAGCATCCAGCTCACCTCTATCTGCAGTGATCTTTCCCACACATCCATAACGACAAATCACCTCATCAAGAAGGAATTTGCACATAGCTTCTGTGGTTTTAGCTCTTAATGCTCTTCCTTCAACCTGGTTAGTTAGGTCCTCTCGTACAAGAACCAAGTACTCATTTGCCAGAGTCCTAAAGGCATTGTGACTAGATCCACAACCCATTTATAGTGCATGGCTAGTGGATATGTAGGGTGCAATCCATCTCGATGTCGGACATTTTAATGCATTTGACAAGTTACACACGACTCTACAAACTGAGATACATCTTTATACATACCCTTCCACCAATATTTTTCTTTCAACTTGGAGAAGGTTGCCCACACACCTCTGTGTCCAGCCCATAGACTCTCATGAAACTCTTGCATGAGCTTTACTTGAGTCTCTTTTTTACATATAACCCATTATGGTGTAACACCCTTTTTTTTAGGATGCTTCCACAAGTAACCATCCTTCAAAAAGTACCCATATGCTTTCCTGCGTATCCTCTTGAATTCTTGTTCAGACCAATCATCTTGTTTTGTTAGAGTACTCAAGTAGCTTCCAATAAGAAGCCAATCACCTTCATAAAGCTCTTTCAAGAATGATTCAAGTAGACTAGTCATGCAGACATTGTTACCTTTGACATGAGAGATAGAATAGAACTTTGTGCCTACATCATCTCCCTCGTCAATCATTTGTGACTCATCTTCATACCTTGCCCTTGATAGCATATCTGCCACTGTATTGTCTTTACCTGCAATGTGCTTAAACTCAGGATTTAAGGACTTAATGTAGGCAATCCACCGCAACATAGCAATGTCTGGCGTTGAGCAGCTTGTAATCATCCCAAGAAGTGGTAGACAATCTATTTCTACAACCACACATGCAACAATTAGGTACTCTTTCCCACTTTTCAAGGCTGTAACCATACCCCATAACTCTCTCTTTATCTGTGGATAGTTTCTTTGGCGAGCACTTAGTACCTTTGCTCCAAATCTTACCACATACCTGTGTCCTTCTTTGTCATCTTGCCCTATTTCCCATCCAATCCCTGTAGGACTAGTGTCTACTGTCTACCTTTCTCAAAGTTGTTGCTGATTGGAGCAACTCCTTTAGCTTTTTCATGGATTTTACATGTGCTTCTGTCCATTTAAACTTCTGATTCTTTCTAAGCAGCTGATAAAGAGGATCAGCTACATGTGCATAATGTGGAATCCAAATAACATAGAAGACACATGCTCCCAGAAACCTTCTAACCTCAATGATGCTAGTGCACGCTTCTTTCATTCTTTGGATGGAATCTACCTTTGTTGGACAAGGTTTCCTACCATATGGCCCGCACATGTGCCCCACAATGAGCACTTCATTGACACCAAACATAGACTTTTTCCCTGACAATGTAAGATTCGCTTCTTCCAACCTAGACAAAATTTTATCACAATCATTTATGTGATCTACCACAAACCTGCGACATCCCTTGAGATCCAAAGCTTCATCTTTGTCACTTTCTTCACATCCTTTGATAGGCAAATCATCAATGAAAGGCATTGTGATTTGAGGAATAAATTCACGTAAGACCTTATTCATCCCATTCATCATATGTGCAACCGAGTTGGTTGCTCCCTGTGGCAAGGTACACATCCTTACCAAACCCAAAGGTGTCCTCATGGTTGTCAAGTATCTGCTTTCGATTGCAAGCTAAAATTGATCATACCCTGAGTAGAGATCCCCCATTGAGTAGATTGCCCTCCCTGCAAACGCCTCTGCAAACTCATCCACAATTGGACCTGTACCTATATTTCTAATTGTCACCTTGTTCACTGGTTGCATATCTTGGATGAAGTGTAGAGAACCATTCTTCTTTGGAACTGTGAACCACCTGTTTGAGTATGGAGCACAAGAAGTCTCCAAGATTCCCATTTTGATTTTCTCATTAAGTAGCTCTACTAACTTTGGCAAATGAGCCTTTGGAACCGGAATAGGCCGCAGATTCCAAGGCACATGAGGTATTGTGAAAATTACCATAGGAGCTACAATAAAAGGATCAACACATCCTATCTCATGTGGCTCAAATGCAAAAGACTTACCATGCTTTGAAAGCATTTCTTTGAAGCACTTTGTCTCCTCCTGTGTTAGAAACTCCTCGCAACCAATCTGCAACTCTTGGAAAGACTCCTTTGTGAAGGTATGCCCAATATTCTTAGGATTCCTCAAACTTGGTTGTAAAGAAGCCTGCTCAATTTTTTCCCTATTTTTGGGTGGTAAGGGTGAAGCTACTGGTTTCACCTTCTTTGCTACACTCTTGTACTTAGTTTCAACATGGACTTCTGGGCCAACTGTTTGGTTTTCTTTAAAGGCTTCTATTACTTGATACATTTCCATAGAGCAAACTTCCACAACTTCATTTTCAAGATGCAAACTAGACCCCATTATAGCATCAAGCTCACCCATAGTATCTACAAAAGAAACTTGTTCACACAAACCCAAAACATTTTCAGTAGGCTCTAGCAACCCACTTTCTTTCATGCCCATTTGTACATTATGTACATATTGCCTCTCACATCTCTTCAAATCTTCAAGTTTTGTAAAACATACTGATCCATTCCTTGTTACCAAGGAGCCCGTTGAGAAAGTTTCACCTATTTTTGGATCAGGCGAGACCCTTTTTCTTTCTGTACCACTGCAATCCCGCTTTACAATGGTACTTGGCCAAAACCCATCATTTCCCTATGGTCATGAAACTCTTTGCTCACCTTTGGTAGAGGATGTTCTCTGAGGTTGTCACGATTTCTTTCATGGTTCACACAAACTGTGAGAAATTGGACAGCACGTTTACCATCTTTGCTACGTATCCTAGCATATGCAGAACCATCGTCCATTACCTTTGTTTCCATTCAAACTCCCACAATGTAGGGCTGTCCAAGGATGAGATGATATGAAGATGTATCCTATACAAAGAAGTTTTGGTCAATCTTTACATCACCTATTGTCACCTTCACACATGGACATGCTGCATACAATTCACCGGATGAATTGTTTGCCACTTTTACCATCCAGCCATGATTTGTGTCCATTGGCCATTTGCACTTGTTGTAGAGACTCTTTGACATTATTTTTATTTCTGAACCATGGTTAATCAAGGCAACAAATGGTTCTTCAAGATCACCTACCTTGACCAAAGTTTCTGTAGTAGCCCTTGCCCAGTGACTTCATGAATAGTAGCTCCTAGGAATATCTTCAACTTCTTCATCATCATTTGAGAAATGCACTTGCTGCACTCTCCCACTAGATTGGTAGCATCCTACCATACATCCATCATCCTCCTTATTTTGCAGCTGCATCCCTTGTGTCTTTGAGGTTTCCCCTTCAACCTGTGGACGAGAAACTTCAGCAAGGGTTTGCCTCTTCCTCTTGATGATGTCAATGATCTCCTCATGGAATTCACGCTTTGCAATGCCAAGAACTTCTCCCAGAGTAAACTCAATTTTGCTATTTAAGATCCTTTCCTCCAAGACTTTATTTAAATTTGTAGCAACCTCAATATCAGATTGCAGTTTATAAGTTGGGCCTTTTGTCTTACCTTTTGCTAGCTCCTTCTTCTTTCCTGTTGTAGACTCCTCCATGAGTACTTCAGGTGGAGATGCTCCTTGTGTTGAGGGTGTTTGAGAAGGCATTGAGTCGCTTCTTTCCCCACT
The DNA here is from genome assembly GCF_014529385.1 of Adiantum capillus-veneris. NCBI lineage: Eukaryota > Viridiplantae > Streptophyta > Polypodiopsida > Polypodiales > Pteridaceae > Adiantum > Adiantum capillus-veneris. Next base: position 76,960,235 of record NC_140931.1, on the reverse strand, counting down.
TCTAGAAGCTCTTTTTGATGGTCCTTCATCAGCATTCTCACGTCTGCGCTTCTCTTCTACAATAGCCTCATTTTGTTGGCATTTTTTAATGTAGGCATGCACTGACAATGAGTCCACTGGATCATTCCATCCTGTTTCTAGATGTATGCAATCACCTGCTTCATGTAGAATCTCTTTTGTAAGCTTTCCCTTTTTAGCTAATTGCATGACATTTGGCCAAATTTGACCATGATGGTCACTCACCTCTTCATCACAAAACTGGTAAATTTTTACTCTATAAGTAGCTGCCTCAATTGAAGAGGTGGCATGCTTAGTTGCCATATCTTCAACTAAGGTTTGCATTCCCCCCTTCCCAAAGTTAGTTCTCAAGGGTAGACCTGTCTCTCTTAAGTGGATTTTACCATTCTTAAAAAAGACAACATCTTTTGACAAAGCATCACTAAAATCATCACAATCCCTTCTTACATGGTCTGTACTATCACACCAAATACATGAACCCGACGTGAAACTGCCAGGGTGAGAGTTTGTGCGTAACCATGGGTGATCATGTTGAGCAACAAGGTATGCATTTTGACCCAACAACAATGCAAATGTTTCAAGCATTTGCAATGTTCATGCAACAACAACATGCCACTGAAAGAAGGGAGATTTTAGCAACGAAGGCCATACAAGCGGTCGTCAACAGAGTGGATCAATTCAATGGCAAAGATGTAACCAAGTACTTATGCAAGTATGTGAAGGAGATGGAGTTGCATCGCGTGTCAGAAGGTAAGATGATTCAAATCTTTGAGCTAGTTGTTGCTCCAGAAATTAGGGAGCATGTTAGGGCAATTAAAGATGGGCATGGGAGAAATTGGGAAGAACTCAAAGTAGCTTTAAAGGAGGAATATTTCATGGAGGACTCTGAGAGAGTAACCAAAAGGACATTCTTAGAATGGGTAGTCAAGCCAAAGCAAGGACTATCAATAACAGAGCTACTTAGAGAATTTGAGCGGCGCTATGCACAACTCACAAGGATAGAAAGGGACACACTAGATGCAGAGAAGACATATCTTTTCTTACAAGCTGCAGGTAAAGAGTTTCAAGAAAATTTGGAGCTGCTTCTTGAAGATAAAGATGTTGAGCAAGAACTAAAGACCGACTGGAATGAAGTTGAAGGTGTTGTCTCGTTGCTTGCCAAACGACAAAGAAGAAGGGACAAGATGGTAGCAAACACTACAAGTCCTTCAACCTCAACTTCTGACAAAATGGTAAAGCCTACTTTTATCGCTCCTAATTTTGATGAGTCCATGCTAGATGAGCTTGTGAAGGGAATGCGTGACTTGAAGGTGAAGCTTGCAAAGCTTGAAGAAAAAGGCCAACCATCAGGGCCACTTCCTAGTCAAAGACAACAGCCCAAAGAAGGGTTTCGAGATATTTGCGGTCTTGCCAGGAAAGCACCGGGCTTATGGCTGTGAGAGTTTGTGAGAGAACTCAACAAAAACTATATGAAGGAGTTAAACCATAGATGCCATGAAGACTAGGGTTTGGAAAAAAGTACAATCAAAGAAGCCCATCCATTCTCTCTTGCACTCACACGCACAAAGAAAGAACACAAAACACAATGTCAAAATAACACAAAGATGAAAACATCAAGGCTATGGTCATATCGTATCATGGGTAATATGAAAGGGTTAATAGATGAGTTAATGGCATTCAATCTTGGCTGACCAAATATGCTACAAATTGTTCTTTGGAATTGTGGTTTTGTGCTTACCATAATATATATATTTTGTCTAGTGATTGGGATTAATTGTGTGTACAAATCCTCTTGGTTCATAGCAAGATAATTACGCTTACATCAAAAGAAAATTTATAGTCTATGAGAGGTAGTATGATGGGATCCGGGGATAGAAGTATTTCATTGAGCCTTTCTGGGCCAAAGAGAAACACTATACGTTGTTGAAAGTGTATTTTATGGCTAATCCATACGTTAATTCTAATAGATCGTACAGAGTGAAAGCGATAGAAATTATCATCATGTGGGTTATTCATCTAGGATAGTATGTGAGAAATGTAGATATGGGAGAAGTGAAGAGATGAGAAGTTTCCCTCCCAAGCCCTATTCTTGCCCGTAGGCAATAAGGATACTGCGGGGAGAGATGTACCTGTAGCAAAGAGAACCTAGAATTTGTAGAGAGGATGAATACTAAGAATGAGAGAGATAGGTTTGGTTAAGGAGATGAGATTAGATACATATATATGAAAAAGAAAACCACAAGAAATCAAGAAAACATCAATGTAGAACACATCTTACTTGACAAACCCTTCGGCACCATTATTGATGGAGAGAGAAGAAGAGGGGAGAACTCCACTTTGATTGATACGCCAAGTCCAAGACCTTATTTGATTAGAGTTGATCTTCCATGGATAACATGCAAGAATGGCTAGTCTTCCTCTAGGAGAAAGTGTAGGCTTAGGCTTATGTTAATGGCTAAGTACAATTTGGCATTACTACTCACTCCCTCATGAATTCCTCTCATCAATGGCTTGAATGCTTGAGTTTCTTTCAAGGAAGAAGAGGTCTCCTTTTATAGGTGAAGGGAACCCCCAAGGGTTTACACAAGAAGAGAGGAGCCAGTGTGAATAGAAATTGGAAAAGTTGGAAATGAGCTGTCTATGCATGATGTGGGCAGACTGGGGTCCAGTATTTTGATCATATCTCCTCAACCGTGGCTGCAAATAAAAAAGTAAAAATATGGGCAGAAAATTCAGCTCATTAGATATGATTTGCATTGTAAAATCGTTTTCCAATTTGGATTGGAACCTTGCGTAAAAAAATCATCAAAATAGGGTCCATTTTTGGCAACAAAAGTCTTCCTGTGGTCCCCTTAGCCTAGACTTTCATTTGATTCCAAAGGACACCTCATGCCATATCAAAGTATGACATTGCTCCTTGACAAAGTTTTGTAATCATACTTGCAATAATGCATTAAAATAAGTGTATCTTTGAAATCATGCCACCTAATGTCCCACTAGGATTTGATTCCCTCCTAGTAGCTATTTTAAAAGAAATATGAGAAAAATACATAGAATATATATACATATTGGAGTTTACCCTAGATATAGGATCTAGCTAGGGTGTGAGATGATAATGAGATAGTAGAAATAAAGAATCAATGCTTTTTGCCCCAAGTTAAAGAGGCGGAGCTATTGATGCTTTTCCCATAGTATTTTTTGATGGTAAAGTAAGAATAGGTTACCCTTGAGAAAAATAATAGGATGAGATAGAAGGTTTATTATTATACTTAAATATGCATATATTGTACATTATAGGAAAGATAATTATGTATCTAAAAAATTACAAGATAGATCTTGTAGCATGCGTTCCCACTATGTACGTGTCACAGCACGACACCGCTTTATCCACTCTACCTTTACCCCTCAGTTCTCCCTCTGTCCACTTATCTACTCTACCTTTACCCCTCAGTTCTCTCTCAGCTCTACTCCAACCTTTCCCTCCCTTGACTATCTATACAAAACTCTATCCACTCTACCTCAGTTCTCTCCTCCAACTTGTCTCTCCCTTGACTATCTATAAAATCCTCTATTAACTCTACCTCATTTCTCAATCATCTTTCCCTCCATCTGTCCCTCCCTTCACTATATCCACATCCGTCTGTCCCCTCTACCTGCATCCTATGCTCAGGGAACCTTCACTACTATCGCTCACTCTCTCCTCTATCTTCCCTTGTCATCCTCTCTCCTTCTGTCCCTCACTGTGCCAACACATTCCTCCCACCTTCATCACTCTTATATCCTCTCTCTCTCTCTCTCTCTCTCTCTCTCTCTCTCTCTCTCTCTCTCTCTCTATGGAAATCTCTCATTTCATCATTCACGTGGGTGGTGTGGGGGCTGGCAAACCACACCACCTATCATCGGAAGGATCCTTGTTGGTTCTATCTGGAGATGACATAAATGCACCAGCTAGTTATAATGTGTTTGCCTTAACATAGACTGTTGAAGGTGAACCATTAACATTTCCTTTGTAGAATGCAGGTAAAGCTAATAGCTCTCCTTTTATGTTTTGGATGCTAAAGTTTCCATAGAGTATGTATCATTCTTGGATTCCCCTGTGAAACCTACTACACCACTACAATCTGCGACATAGTGTTGCTTTCTTTCGATGAAGAGAAAGAAGACTTTCACTTTTACCCCACCAACAAAACACCCAATGATGGGGTGATCGACATAGACTCCTCACTACAAGAGGGATGTACACATTAACCAAATATTGAGAGGTCAGCTATGGATGGAATGGAGCAATCAGTGGATGGTCATGTGTGGACAAAACCAACTACCACAAACATCACATTTCCAGAAACTATAAGGAAAAGCTATTGCGGTGGTCATTTTGAATGTGTGTTTGAAGAGTGCTCACATGTGTTATCTACAGGAATACCCAACAGGTCTTCTTGGACATGTATTCCTTATTCTTTTGTTTTATGTACAAGGAAAGAGAGACAAAATCACAAGTGTAGGCATGGAATTACAAGTAAATTAATTGAGAGACCAATGGTAAATGGTGACTTGCAAAAGTATGGAACCTTGAAGTGATTTTATTGTCAACATGTGCTTGTTATTTGAAAAACCTGTGATTGCCAAGTATACTACATAATGCCAATCGACAAACACTATTCTTGAGCCATGGTGCACCAAGCTTCCATGGCCATGCTGTCAAACTAGGGTCATTCAAAAGTACCATTGCAAGGGTGAAGTCTTTGGTGGCTAACCAAGCTGGGCCAAGAAAAATCCAAATGGAGGTGGTTAAGGTTATTTCCCAATTTGTCCTTCAACCTTCTTCAGGTGAATGCACATCGTTTGGACAAGTAGAGTTGTCAGTTCTACTCCAAGAAATATTTACTCTTGTTAAAAGCCAAAGGTATGGGAAATGCATTTTAAGATGCATTTTAATCTTTAAGTCTTATATATTTCTAAACTGCCATCATGTTCTCCACAGAATTAAGAATTGGTGCATAAAATTTGTGGGGGATTCGAGTGCTCGTGGAGAGGAGTCACTGATAATTGACTTAAAGAGACGCTTGACATTTTGTTTATCCACAGCATGCTTTTTCTAGGTCAATCGAATAGAGAGGAGGATAGATGTTTGTATTCAAGATGTCTACAACCGGTCCTGGCTCAGGCATAGATCTTGTCAATAGAATGCAAGGAAATGGAAATGGAGATCTAAAAAGAGCGTGGGTTTGCTTTGATCACGTTTGACGGGTAGAAGGATGGACAACAATGGCAACACACGTTTACGATCCAAGGCAAGTTTTTTTTGATGTTCAATACTAAACACATAGTGACACATACTTTAATGTTAATGTGGTTTTGTGTTGGTGTATAGTGTCCAAGAGTTAATGACAATTTCCATATGTGAGATGAAAGAAGAGGACGCTACAGCCCAGATGATGTTTTGGAAACAAATGATCAACGTGCTAGAGCACAATAGGATGCCCCCGCCAGATTTTGATGGCCTTATGGAAGATGAAGCCCAAGCAAACTAGAATGCGGTGCGTACAATTTTCAATGGAGGTCCAGATATGGTGATGAAAGGTAGGGAGAGATCTTGCCTTTTCCATTGGGAACAAAGTCTAGGGATCCACACCACAAAATATGTGTTCAATGCATTTCAAGATGAGCACAAGCGGCTTTGTCAAATGTGGTGGTGCACGCAAAGCAATGAAGATGTCGAGGCCCAATATCGGTACATTCGAGCTTGATGGGCAATAAGAAAGGTGGAAGATGGGAATCTAGGCCATGGAGTGCTGGTTGAGTTGGTGGCATGTGAGGTATCCTCATTGGAGGAAGGAAATAGTTGGTGTAAATTTTCAGATATATCCTAGAATAGGTTCTAGGATGTCCATTTAATTAAACCCTTCATGAAATCAATGAAATAAATATTTTTCTTGTTTTGTAGGCTCTAGATGACTACTACATCGTGGTCGTCCCTCGAACAAATCTCTCAGAGTACGTCACACATCATGGCTAGCAGGTGAAGGTCACAAGCATATAATTTCTTTGTACGATGCAACAGTTCCGGATATTGGGAACATTCTTCTTCAACAATCCAAAAGAATGGCATATATAGAGGTTAAGTATATAGGAAGCAGACCAAGCATAAGCAAGATGAGAGACAAGGCAACTTCACGACAATTTGACACAACTACTCCATCACAGACTAGCCATGTTGTGAACGATGCAATTGGAGGAACTGGTCTTCCAAAGGTGCCTGAGTTTTTTGGAGACAGGATTACAATGAAAAGGTGATGCAAGACATTCTGCAATGTTATAGGCAAGGAGGCTAATAGTTCACACAAGCCAGAGTATGTCACTCAAAATGTTGCTTGACAAAAAAAGGCTCGAAAGTTGTCATTTACAGATGCATAACAGGTAACCGAAGATCACTCTATGGACAAGGAGAATGCCGGGGTGAAAATTAGGGCCATCGAGGTTGACATAAATGACACCATGTGGGCCATCCGCCGCAGGTGCAAACCGGGGTCTAAGTTCACTTGCCAAAGGAAAAATCAAAGGAGGAAAGTGCAAGAAAAAGGTGAATTTATGCGCAGAGGGAACAACGGCACCAAGTTTTTGGGGGAAATGCAACTGGGAGGGGCACAACAATGAGACATGGGTATGGTTTTGTAGTGACGATGTCAAACATGTGTGGGATGTATGCCCATATATTCGATGCGGCCTCCAAGAACTCCACTTGAGTGGCCAGTGGCACAGGGCATAGGGCACGAACTTAACAGCGCTAGAAGTAAAGTCTTTGTAGCTAGCAGGGTTTCATATCGCAACAGAAACTATGGAAGTGCAAGGGCAAAGACGTGCGGGTAGGTACAGGACATGAGTTTTTGAAGAGGCATCAAAAAGGATCGACAATGCTCTAGGACTAAAAATGGTCATCGAACAAGTGAAAATGGTAAAGATCGGTAAGCATGAAGTCTCCATTGTGAAAACACCAAACTCAAAGTTACGTGGTGAGAAATATTGAGTCACAATAGCCAGGAATCCTAGTTATACTTGCAGAGACTTCCAAAGGAGGTTAGGGGAAGGAATGACTTATGTGGTTTGCAAACACTTGTATTATATATACTTGAGAGTGTTTGGAATGGACATAAACCACAACATGTTCATTCATCAGTATAGTCTAACGAGCTCAAAACTTTACTGAGTGCAAAAAGGCTGTTGTAGTAATCTAGCATTTTTTGGGCTATCACATTTACCTTGAGTTGTGCAAATGATGATATTGTTTTGAGTTCTCCACAAAATGAATTTTCTCATTGTTGTCTATTGATATGCAATTAGGGATATATATATATATATATATATATATATATATATATATATATATATATATATATATATATATATATAGAGAGAGAGAGAGAGAGAGAGAGCAAAAAGGTTGTTGTAATAATCTAGCATTTTTTGGGCTATCACATTTACCTTGAGTTGTGCAAATGATGATATTTTTTTGAGTTTTCCACAAAGCGACCTCTCTCATTGTTGTCTTTTGATATGCAATTAGGGAGAGAGAGAGAGAGAGAGAGAGAGAGAGAGAGAGAGAGAGAGAGAGAGAGAGAGAGAGAGAGAGAGAGAGGTGAGGCAAAGAGTGAGAGAGCAAGAAAGAGAGAGTGTGTGCTGGGGGGGGTGGGGGGGGGGAGAGAGACAAGTGAGAGAGAAAGAGAGACAAAATCAGCAAAATAAAGAGAGACAAAGAGGATGCGATATATATATATATATATATATATATATATATATATATATATATATATATATATATATATATATATATATATATAGAGAGAGAGAGAGAGAGAGAGAGAGAGAGAGAGAGGAGGTCCTTGAGTAGCCCATTGGAGGGAAGAGTGGGAGGAGAACCGACGGCAATGGGCGGTGGTGGTAGGAGGAGTGGCAAATGGTGGTAGTGAGCTAACACTACCAACCACCGATGGTGGGCTAGGGTGTTGATGGTCATGGGTGGTAAGGGGCGGCAACAATGGGAGGTAGAGGTGGTGGAAAAAAAAAAGGCTTGCTCTAAAGCTCACTCCATTGAGCTCACTCCATAACCACCCCCAAAACTATAGCTCAAGATAACACACCCGGTCAATCCATAACAATCTTAAAATCTATAACTACTTTTCATTATAAAAAGAGGTACAACTTAACATTTAATAAGAATGGATAGCAATGAACATTGAGTGACCACTTTTGGTCTACACACAAAATGACCACTTCTTCTAATTCAAAAAACTTTAAAAGAAAGGATCTTTGAGTCTTTGAAAAAAAACCAAGGACTTCACACACCCCGCTTGAACTTAATGTACATTTTTTATTGAGTTAATACAACACTACCACTCAAAATTGTGAGTGACCAAAACAAAAAAAGATTGAGGTGTATGAAAATCTTTAAGAATGAAGCATATAAAACACTTTAAGCACATAGAACACATGGTTTACAAATTTTGACACATGGCATTTTCCAAGTTTCCAAGTCCTTTTTTTGAGCATTGGAAATGAACGGCAAAAGCTCTAAATTGTTTATTAGTGAGCACCTAGTCCTAGATAATACAAACTCTCTACTTATTAGCTAAATAAATTGAATCTTTCACTAAGAGTCATGAGTCTTTCACTAAGGTGGATGAAGCAGTTGTTTAACAAAAAATAAACATACAATATATACATAGAACTACATTGTTTAGTGGAGAGTTAAACTCTTTAATGGATATCACAAATTGATGCATTCTAATTTCTATAGATAACCACTAGCTTGCAAAATTTGAGCTAGATTTTGAGCTTGCCTTGAAAATATTGACAAAATATAGCAAGATTTAGTGTAATTACCGACAGATGCTTCAAATTGTGATCTAAAAACCGGAGTAGTTTTGAGTTTACTATTTGTCCCTATTTTCTTCAATTAGAAAAAATCTTCCTGGCAAGCCTTGCAATGTGCACCAACCTTTAAGGTCAGTGAACTTTGAAATAACTACACTTTGTAGGTGGGATTACATGAAACCTAGGCTTTTCTTGAGCACTCGGGTACACACTAGGTTTTTGCTATTTTTCAATAGTCCATTATCTATACTCTTTATAATGGATCTTAAAAAAATAGAGGAAGAAGAGGGCCTCCACCTGTCACCTTCTAATTGATTTGCATGGCATGTTGGATCAGTGCCAAAATTGAGTTGTTGACTCCCTTCTGGGCTCATCCTCCTTGTTGTAGACTCATTAAATAGCCTTCAACCATTGCATCAATTAGTCCAGATTCTATGCAACTCCATCCTTTCCCAATGAATTGCAATAGTCAAATCTTAAACCTGGTGAAAACCTCCTTGTGTGTGTGTGTGTGTGTGTGTGTGTGTGAGAGAGAGAGAGAGAGAGAGAGAGAGAGAGAGAGAGAGAGAGAGAGAGAGAGAGAGAGAGAGAGGGAGGGATCTTGTACTCTACACATATTTGGCCTTTTTCAACAACCTGTAGACTATAGTAGTCAAGAACTCGCACTGAACAAATTGTGTATGTGTGTGTACGTATGTGTGTGTGCACTAAGCTTGCAATTGACGAGCTCGTGGTACACCTACAACTGAAACCAACATTGGGAGGAGTAATCATGCATGTGCAGCTAAGGGCAGAAGCTTGGAGCTAAGGGCAAGGGAGATGCAACAATTGACTCTTGTGAGGGAGGAAGATGAGTGCGTGGGACTTACAGGAGTGGCGCCATTGCAGCAAGGTAATCAAAGCAGCAGAACTATCTAGGGCAAGTACAACTCAAGAAAAATATGAGTGCAAAAAGTTTAGAAAAATACAAACCAAAGAAATAAAGAGAAAACTTGAAATTATCTCTCTCTTTAGGACCAACAAAATTTGATTTTCTACAGCTTTTGGTCTATGTTTAGCAAGTGATCAAGCACCGAACACTTTTCCCTCTTTCTTTTGGAAATGTTGCATGAGAAACACCTCTTGTAGTCTTTTCAAGTCCTCTTACTCTCTCTCATTGTCTTTGTGCCACCGTGGGAAGGGCCCCCAAGCACTAGCGCTAGCGCTAGTGGGAGGCCCATCTGGCCTTCAAAAAGTTAGAGCCCAAGGGGTCGCAGGTCCAATCCCTTGATCTTTGGAGATTGTACCATTCAGGACACACCTACTTCTCGTATCCTTAGGCTGGCATGTGATCTCTCAAATTTTATGCATACAAAGGTAGGAGAGTGTAGATAGATTGTAGATGCTAAGGTCTTGGAAGTAAAAAAAGAGGATGTACCGTAATCTAGGGTAGTGGGAAAGCCTTTGTGGAGTAGCAAGAAGATGAAGATACAAATATGGAGTCATACTATGGAAATGAAGATGATGATACAAGATCAAACATGTGGGATTTAGGTAAAGAGGATAGGTTGGATGATGAGTTCACATCCTTTGATGAGCAGACAAACTCCGATGAATCCATGATACTAAGGTTGGAACCTCCTCTTGATATGGCTAAAGATGTGATGGTTGGCAATGTGAAAGCATCCAAGCTTGCAAAAAATGATATGCATGTGAAAGACGTATGTGCTACAAAGTGGTGATGTGCATAGTGATGCTATGGATGGAGCATACTGGATACAGGTGGATATTTGGACAAGTGAAATAGTGTTTCAAGAATCTTGTTTGTATCATTAGTCCGATGCATGGATAAGGCACTACAAGAGGGTGCTACATATGGATGGAAATGCCCATATCTTTTTATTTTATCTTGGAGATGGGGATGATTTCTTGCAAAATGAGGTAGAAGGTTGGCCATTTGATACAACTGGAAACCATTTTGTGATGAAGGGGGTTTGGCAACCAACCTGATAAATACATGTGAATAGGACTTAGTAGTTTTCACGTTCAATAAACATGCTTGTGGTTGAACATGAATTCTAAACAAGAGGGGTGGGCAATGCTGGTACAATCAAAGAGTGTTGATGCTAGAAATCATGGAAAGCAGTGCCAAGGGAGCTTACAGATGTGTGACAGAATACAGGTGAAGGATTTCATGATGTGTATGACTTATACGGTTATGTATACCAAGTGTAGGGATTTGATGCTTAAAAAAAGGTTTTTCATGTGAAAACCGCTTAAGCCATGTAAGGAAAGTTGGGTAATGAAGGCCACGTGGTTAGTGATAGAAACAAAAGTAAGTGAGTGACTTAACTTTACTACATGAGGAATGCCAAAAAGTCTTAATCTATAAATTCTTTGTAAGACTCATATTGCATAAAAACGGGCCATGAGAGAGAAGGAAAACTTTGTTTCCAAAAACTTTGCATGTCATGCATGTAGGCTAATTATGTACTAGATGAGAGGTATTTCAATTTTTGTAATATGCAATTTTTAAAGGTTGCAAGCAAGATAGTGAAGGAGAGCGATCTCTAAGAGAGCCTTTTTGTGTATGCTCCATATATCCAATGACTTGGGAAATAATTAATCTTTGATTCTATCGTCTCTGGCATTGTCTCCCCATCCCTTCTTCTCTTCTTTCTCTTCTCTAGCCAATGATGTTGGCATGTGTAGGCATATGTGAGTCCCCTAAGCCATTTGGTGTGTGTGCAAAGAGAGAGGGAGAGAGAGGTTTCATGCACATGGTCGAGAATTGGAAAGAAATTGAGCCGATTGAAATGCATTAAGCTTTGCTTTTGTGTATGATTGTGGACATGGGTGTGTGCAAACGGGTGTTTGTAGTGAAGTTTTATTATTTGATGGGTTTTTTTGAGAGGATCGGGATGCTATGAATCCACTTGAACTTTAGAGAGGCATGCATGTGCTGTTGGGTGTGTTTCCCATTTTGCCCCTTCCATCTTGTGGTGCCCCAAGTGAGGAGCATGCTGATTGATCCTTGGTTGAGGAAGAAAGGCAGGTTTTGAAGATGAAGAACCATTTGAGGATTGCTCGGTAAAATGTTCAATGGTGGAATCAATAGTTTATAAAGATGGAGTGAAAATGATGGCTAAAAACATTGGTCCTATTTTCACACGAGTTGAAGATCCTAAACATTGGGTAGTAGATTTTGAGCTATGGATGTTGATGCGTATGATTACAGAGACAAGGAGAAGGTACAAATAATGCCACTACTAATGCAAAAACATGCAAAAGGTCTTGAGGTGGCTTGATGTTCTGAAGGGTGGTGATTGAAGCGCATGGCAAGAATCACGGACTCAAGTTCTGGGAGAGTTTTGGAAGAATATTTCTCCTAAAAAAGCGGGTGCAATGTTGAAGGCACGAAATAAGATGTAAGTAAAGATTTTTCAAATTTTCTAGAGAAATTTAAAGATTGGTGGAGATAGTTGGAAGTTTCTACTGGATTTTGAGGCAACCAATATTTAAAAGTGTCAAAATTCTTGGAATATTTAAACACTTAAGGATGATAGAAAAGGTGGAATTTGGTGCGGATAGCTATGCAGATGTGGTCTATTTGGCAAGGTAAAGAGAAAAAAAGTGAAGAAAAATTTGGAGATAGTGCTAGCACAACCTTTGATGTTATTTTTCACATTTTGATCATTATGGACACCCATAGCCCTAATCCATTGTAATTCTCTTGATTTTGGGATTATTTTTTGTAGCTATTATGTGATCATGTGGGGCTACATGCTTTGAGATTGTATCAAGCATCCTAGGCTATTGAGGGTTCCCATTTTTTGTAAAACATAAAGGAAACCTTTTGGATAATAAGCATTATGACTAACTGTAGAGCATTGTTGATTCTCCTTCTTCTTTCTCAAGCTCATGATTCCCTCATGAAGTGTCTGTTTGAAGTGGTGATTGTTTCATTGCGTTCGTACGTGAAATCTCTTTGCGACATTGTGCTTTTCTCGCATTATAACTCTATTTTTTTTGTTGCTCACTTCCTCCTTAGTTTGCTCATAACTCTAGATTTACATGACAAAATTGCATTTAATGCATTGGAAGGGTGTGGTGGCTTCATTGCTAAGCTCTAGGAGCATGTAATCGGGGTAAAAAATGGTTAGGTCAAATCTTCCCTGTAGATAATAAGTGCCATTTTGACAAATGTTCAAAAGGGGGATTTAAAGGTTCAAGAATGTATCTTTAAATGTTATTAACCCATCCTATAAGTTTTGTCTCGATTAGATTCTATTTTCTTGGTGAATTGATGAGATTTTTTTGCAATATCTTTGATAGCATTTGTTGCTTGACATGCAGTTGAGTGTACCTTTGAATGAGATAGGGATTGAGTGTGTTTTCTTAGATATTGATAACCTATTGTAGCATACATGCACTAGTCAAGCTGACTCCATTCCACTGTGTGGCATTCATGATGTTGGTGGTTCTCACTATCACTACAATAAGATAATGAGGCTTGGTATTTGGAGAGCCCCACATTTTGGCACCATTTCCCGTGATGAGGTGACCTAAACTAGGGAAAAACCTCAGTGCTCAGTAGGATTATCCAAGAAATTGCCTCTAGGTTTACTTGGAGTACAAAACCAACATTTAGAAACCACACGGTTGAGATGTGTCTATTTCAGTTGTGTAGAGGTGTCTCGGAAATAGTCATACTCTTTGAGGACCTTTAGGCTTAGATTATGTCATTTTTTAGAGGTTGATAGATTGGACTATGTCAGACTCTGAGGATTGATGCACTTTTCAAGAAAAAAACACAAAAAAACTAATGTTAGTGGACACTTTCCACTACCTTTTGGTTGATGTGATAAGGAGTAGGGTAAGTAGGAATCAAGGAAGGTTTCTAATCTATCTCACTCTTTGAATTGACATCATTGAAGTGCTTACGGAAAATTTCAGAGTTTTCAAGTTCAACACTCATGAGGCGACTTCAAAGCATCAAAATAGCATTCTTGGAGAAAAGAATGAACGCTTGCTCATCTTTTCATATAGCTTGTGTTGTTAGAGAATATCTAGCACCTTCCTCATACAAGCTTTGTGTTCTTCCTCATTCCTTGAGTAGAGTAGAATATCATCAAAGAAGCCGAGGAAAAAATCAACTAGGTAGGGCTTGAAGATATCCTACATCAATCTATTGAATGTAGTCAGTGCATTAGTAAGACCAAATGACATTACTGTAAATTCAAAATGGCCATATTGGGTGTTGAAGGCTTTCTTTGGGAAATCTATTTTCGTTATTTTGATTTGGTAGTGATGAGATCTTATATCTCTGTTTGAGGAGACCTTGAATCCATGTAGTTTGTCTAGCAACTCATCAATTTGTGGTATAGGATAGTTGTTCTTAATTGCTACTTGGTTTAGTCCTCTATAGTCAATGGAGAGTCAAAGAGTCCCATCTTTCTTCCTTTGAAAGAGCACTGGTGCTCCCCAACTTGATTTGCTTATTCTAGTAAATCCATGCTCTAAAAGTTGACAAAGTTTCTCCTTCAAATCAATGGCCTTTGGTAGCACCATTTTATAAGATCTCTTTGATACGGGTTCACTTCCTAGGAGAATCTCTATCTCATCAATTTCTTGATTAGGAGGAAGAATGGTGAGGTCTTTGAAAAATACATATAAATATTCATGAAGCCATGAGAGTTTCATATTGCTTGATTTTGGATCGACCTTATTCAACTTGATCACAAATATATGTTGTCCAACTCTCATACCCTTGACTACATGGTTTTCTTTAATCAAATGCATCCTTGAATTCCCATTCTTCCCTTGCACTTTGACTTGACTTGCCTAATTATCTCTAAAGTTCAAAATGCCTTGGCCACAATGGATGCTAGCCTAATTTCTAAATAAGCAATCCATCCCAAGAATCCCATTATACATCTCGATTGGGAGGGTTCTAAAGAAAGTTGCGGTAGCACATCCCCCTAGTTCAAAATCAAGGATTCCCACATAATATCAAGATACCATGGTTTTTTCATTATCCAATTCCATCTTTATAGATCTAGCTTGTTTTCTATTCAAGTTCAACTTTTGCAAGCACTTCTTGGATAGAAAGAAATGAGTACTACCACACCCAATGAGGAGATTAAAACATTTACCTTGATACGAGCCTTGATGTGTAAGGTTTCCAGTTTTTGAAACCTTAGAAATTGTACATAGCATAATCAAATTAATTTGTTTGTCAAGAAAACAATGTAGAACTATCCAACAGTGGCAAATATTGATATTTTTGGAATTGTAATCATGACTTTACTATGGTTAAGAATTTTTAGAACTGAATTCCGATAAAAACTGGCAAAATTACGGGCCGTGGAAGTTTACACTATGAATTAAGTTAATTAAATAAAACTGTAAGGTTTTACTAATCATTATAGCAAAAGACTTTTATCCTAAAGTTCCTAGATATTTACAGATAATTGCAGATATTTCCAAAATTAATCATTAAAAGTAAAAAAAAACAAAAAATTGACTGTGTGTATCTGGGGGGCTGTGTGGGATAGTGATGAACTGGTCCAGGCTAGATTTAGCAATAGTTGGCACTAGGGGGAGGTTGGGGGACTGGTTTGAGGTGCAAGAAACTGCTAGAATCAGCCTAGGAGCCCTAAAAACCTATAAATAACCCTCCCCCTTTTCACAAAAAAAATTCAAACTTGGAGTCCTAGCCATTTCTCTCTCATCTAGAGAAAACTCTACTCAAAAATCACTAGAGAGAAAAAATTCTAGTTGATTAATCCACGATAATTAGTTTAACCCTTTTTAATTAGTAAAATTATACTAATTTACTTATATTTTCTTAATAATTCTAATTAATTAATAATATTAAACTTACTTACACTCTAAATACTCTCTTAATTCTTAATTCCCTGTTGATTATTTAGATCAAGCTTAGGGGCATTAATCTAATTAATTAGTAAGCTATAGTATTTGAAATTAATCATTTTAGTCAGAAATTAATGGTAATAATACTAATTAAACTTAAAATTGTATAGCATAATTATTAGAGTTGTATTAAACTGTCAAGATGCTAGGAAATTATCTCTTAATTTTATGATTGGCTTTTGTAATTAATCAAGAAAAATTTAGTTGTTTTTAATAAAAAAACTCATGGAAAATCTATTTAATTAGCTAAAAAATTCTTAAGTTAATTATCTCAATTAGAAAATACTATTAGGAACACAGGGTAAATTACTCATTAACAGATAAAAAATCTAAGTATTTAATTCAGCTGAAATTAATTGTTTTTAGCCATAAATAAAAGGGGGGAATTAGAAAAACATGTTAGATAATTTTGCTCTATTTATCATAGTTATTTTACATGTTAAAAAGCCATGATAGTTATCTTGTGTTTAGGAACATAATATATCTATTTATCTAAGTAAGATTATATTAATTTTAGCCATAAAATTAAAGAGGAAAATTAGGAAAATAATTTAGATAATTATGTATTATTTTTTAGAGTTAGTTTACATGTTATAAAAGCGTGATAATTAGCTCAGTCACAAAAAATTACTTTAGCTAATTATTTTAGTTAGAAAACACCGTTTTTAAAGATAGATTAAACAGGGAAATTAGTAGATTAAACTAGATAGCTTTGGAATAATTTCTAGAGTTAGAATACATCATTAAAAAGCTATGATAATTAGCTTAGCCACATAAAATTGGTTTAGTTAATTATCTTAGTCATAAAATCCTATTTTTAAGGATAAATTAAAGGGAGAAATTAGTAACTTAGATTAGATAGCCTTGAGATAATTTTTCAAAGTTAGAATATATCATTAAAAAGTCGTGATAATTATTCTAGCCACAGAAACATAATCTATCTAATTATCTTAGTCAAAAAACCCTATTTTTGAGGGTAAATTAAAGAGGAAAATTATTAAATTAGACTAAATAGCTTTGAGATAATTTTTACAGTTATAGTACATTTATTAAAATCCATGATAATTAGCTTAACCATAGAAAAATAATCTAGCTAATTATCTTAGTCAAGAAACCCTCTTTTTGAGGGTAAATGAAAAGGGAAAATTAGAAAAATTACTTAGATAGTTACACATAATTAGGAATCATAGTTAAGAAGCCAAGATAATTAGTGTATACACAAGAAATTAGTTTACTTAATTAAATAGGCCAAAATTATCTATTGTTTAGTAGAAATTAAAGGGAAAAATTAGATAAATAACATAGATAATTATAAAATAATTATTATAGGTAGAAATTACTACTAGAAACCTAAAATAAATAGGTCATACCTAGATTATTAGTGTAGCTAATTATTTTAGCTAATATTATTTGATTTTGTCTATAAATTGAGAAAAGAAAATAACAAATTAATTTATATAACTACACGGTAATTACCAAAGATAGGAAATAACTTTAGGAAGTTGACAAAATTATCTTAATCCCAAATAATCAGTATAGCTTATTATCTTAGCTAATATTGTTTAATTTGGACCATAAATTTAGAAGGGAAATTTATCAATCAATTTATAAGTTAACAAGATAATTACTAGAGTTATAATACATAAAACTCCACCAAGGGTAAATATCCCACAAGCAAATAAGTAATTCATAAATTACTAAAGCCGAATTAGGATATTTTGGAACAAAAATTAAATAAGTAATTTAGTATAATAGCTCCGATAATTATAAGATAATTATGGGAGAATAATAACACTATAGGAAGCTAAGGGGAAAATATCTCACCCATATATTTATCAAAGATACTTATTTACTCCAAAAATCTCTATTTTTGGATAAAAGGAATAGAAGAGATTATTCATTTAATTCTCTAATCTCTTAAGTATCCTTTTATAAGGGCTACCACTATGGCTCCGAAAAGGACCCGAGAATCCGATGAAGAAGATACAACCCACAAAAGGAGTCATAGGCCTACGGAGGAGAGTCTTTAGGCACCAATGCAGCAGCAGATGGCTGACAGTCTCAGGTGTATTTCCGTTTATTCACTTAGGTCTTTAAATAGCTTAAAGTTCTTTTATAAATTAACATTGCATACATAAGAACTAAGAAGGAATATCTGGCCAAAAACGGAAGGTAACTTCCAAGAAACCAATGAGCATTGATGTAAATAGGAAAGAAATGTTTGGGCTGAGACTGTTTGACCTAGGAAAGAAATGTTTGATTATCCTTAAGACAACTTGTCTCATGACACCTCGGATTCCTTGGAATATTTTACTCCAGGTGATGAGTAATGATGGCGAATTAGCCATCATGGATGAGTCAGTTTTCCCATTGCACGTGGAGTCTTTATGCCGTGCTTGTTTGTGCTTGTGGATATTAGTTAGGATATCATTTTTGCCCTAGAGGAACCTCCCGGTTGTATGGGCAACCGGTTGGCATATGACTTTTTACACCCTAGTTTTTATAAATAAGGAATGGGTGCTATTTTTTAACCCCTATATACGTGATCTTGAGACAAGCCAATACTGGTCAGAGTTACTCCAGATTGACAGTACCTTATCTTAAGTCTAAAGATGTCTGTTTGCTAAAAGAATGTTTTCAATACTGTTTTCAAAGGTTGTTTTAATGAAATCCTATTATGAAGGATAAAAGGAATCATTATTTTAATTGTGATAAGAATGTGGTAGTAATTAAAATAACAAAGTATCATGTGTGAATGCGGGGTGGTAAGTGGGGATTGACTAAGGCTGTCAATCATGGACGGGTGGACCTGAATAGTCAGGTAACTATCCATTCCCGTGCACTAAAAATGTCTAGAAACTTCTCCACTTGGAAGAGGAGTCCACCAGCGGCGGCGGGTGGTTGTGCCCTCACATATGTTAGGGGGAAAAAAGCGTTGGTTAAGGAAACCTTAAACCAAATGATGGAAGTTATAAGGCCAAAATAGCTTTAGAAATTCAAAAAGTTGTTCTGTTTCCACTTCGAGACAGGACTAGGTCTCCTTCTAGGGCTATAAACCCAAACCATTGTTAATGGTAAAGGTATATTCCTTGGATTCTTATTATTTAGAGACTCTGATTTTATTAGGCCTAGAGACCTGTCAAGGATCCCATCCCGCTTTTTGGTGTTGGCGGGTTTGGAGACCCTGAACCTAGGGGAAAAGGGTGACAAAATAGAGGTTTAATAAGTAATTTTGCAATTATAATTATAGTATATTTTGAAATGAGAATTTCCCTATCAATACAGGAAAATTTCCGCCAAGCTTACCGGAAGTTTATGATCTTCAAAATCATGTTCGAAGCTGCTTGCAACTCCATTAAATTCTTATTTTGGAAGAGCATCATACAATTATTAGACAAAATGTTTTCTCCTCCTCTTACATGGGGAATCAATTGGTCACAATATTGCACACAGGATAGATAGAAGGATTGGCACTAAACTTGAAGAGATTCAAATGGGAAGAAACACTTCGAACCATCGAAGTTTTCATTTGCAGCAGGACTGAAGATCAGGATCAGACTATTACTATAGATGGAATAGAGGTGTCTCAAAATCAATGGGTATTTGATCAGGTAGCTAAAGCTATATACCCAGGTAAAATCAGACCCATGAGGGTAGGCCCTAAGTTTAGAGGACCAAAAGATGTTATATTTTTTGATCCCTTGTCAGAACCACCAATAGTTAAAAAGATTTTGGTATAGAGTGTTACCCTCTTGTACATAGTATGAGTTCATTTTGTACATAGTATGAGTCAGTGATTGTATTAACCCTTGTATATACCATGGTTTTATGATAATGATATGTTTGTGTAATTCAAATGGAATGATTATGGTAATTGTTGGATTTTTGTTTTCATTTAAGTCTGAAAGTATATACATAGATTAGAATTTTTCATTACAAAACAAATTACTCCTTAGTATTTTCATTAATTAAAATCTTAAGGCAATGCAAAAAGCCTTTACACTCCCACCTAGGATAAGAAACTACTAGTAAAACACGTTCAATTCCCAACCTTCAAGGGAGAGGGACCTAACTTAGAGCGTGATGCCGAAGCATCGCTTGACGCCATGGACGACTATTTCCTAGCGGCAGGAACCGCTTCAAAAAATCAGCAATGCTGGGAATGTTTCGACTCACTGGAGATGCTAAACTCTGGTGGAAACATCATTGTAGGGATAATCCTTCCATTAGTCCATCTTGGGAGAAAATGAAACAGGTAGTAAAAAAAAGATATCTTCCTCCGGCTCATCAAGCTATAAGAATGAATAAAGTTTTTGCCCTCAGGAAGTTAGGGCTTACTTTAGAAGAATACTACACCAAATATGTGTCCTTACGGTGCTATGCACCACCAATGACAACGGAACAACAGATTGCTCGCTTCTGCTAGGGCCTCAACAAAAAGTTATGAGGCCCACATCAATTCATTCTCATAGCTAAATCGCTTGCGGCTGAAGGAAACCCCCCTGCATAGAACTATCATAACTATAATAACTTTAGAGGAAGGGCAAGGGGAAATTTCAACCAAAGAAATCAACGAAGGGTAGTAACAACTGCAGCAAATATAGAACAAACTATTCCAAATATCAGATGTTATGGATGCAATCAATGGGACACTACAAGAGCAGATGCCCGAGGAGAAAAACCCCATAGTTGCTGCTGGAACCATTCATCAGTCTCAGAGAGGCCAAGAAAATAATCAAAGAGGAGGAAGAAATAGAGGCAGAGGAAGAGGAAGAGGTAGAGGAGCTAGAGCCTATGCTGCAGTAGGAGAGCCACCCTTGATGAATGAAGAAGATGAAAGAGCTACCCTTTTTGCCACCATTGATAACCTTGGAGCTCGGCAACAGTATGCAGTCATCCAAACCACTGCAAACAAAGAAGGTGAACAATTTGAATTACTTATAGATTGTGGTAACACACACTCTTTTCTCTCCGATTAAACCAATACCCCACCAAGAAATTAGTGGTAGAACTAGCAAATGGAAAAGAGGTTTTATCTCAATTTACAACCAGGGAAGT
This sequence comes from Adiantum capillus-veneris, assembly GCF_014529385.1. Classification (NCBI taxonomy): domain Eukaryota; kingdom Viridiplantae; phylum Streptophyta; class Polypodiopsida; order Polypodiales; family Pteridaceae; genus Adiantum; species Adiantum capillus-veneris. The sequence goes on along the minus strand of NC_140931.1, from coordinate 76,939,376 downwards.
AGAATTTGAACAGGGAGGAACCTCACTTTATCTTACTTTTGGACCCTACCAGTAGGAATCTATGACAGTATTCTAGGAATGGATTGGTTAATCAAAAATCAAGCCCATATTCATTGTGCTCAAGGGAACCTATCCTTCAAAAATCACTTAGGTGAAGAAACATTAGTACATAGATCCAATGGGAAGCCTAAGGATCATTTAGTTAAAGCTAGTTGACTTCTGAAAGAGTTACACAAGGGGCAACAGATCTTTGTAGTAAAAATCAATAAAACTGATGATTCAAAGGACAACCCAACTCCATAATGGCTTAAGGAATTTTTGGATATATTTTCTCTCAAATTTACCTTCCCCAAGGGACATAGACCATGAAATAGAAACCTTTCCAGGTAGCGAACCAAAAAAGACCCTACTAAATGTCACTCCCTGAAGCTATTGAATTGAAAGAACAACTTCGTCAACTTATTGAACAAGGATTTATACGACCAAGCATTTCACCGTGGGGAGCGCCTGTTCTATTCCAAAAGAACAAGGATGGATCTTTACGTCTCTGCATCAATTATTGAGGACTTAACCAGGTATCTGTAAAGAATAAGTATACTATTGCTCGCATCCACAAATTACTTGATAGATTACATGGGGTCAAGGTATTCACAAAAAATGATCTCAGATCAGGTTACCATCAGATCCGGATTAAGAAAGCAGTTATTTATAAAACCGCATTCAACACCCAATATGGGCAGTATGAATTCATAGTGATGCCTTTTGGTCTTACGAAGCTCCGGCTACCTTTAAGCGACTCATGCAATATATATTCAAAGAATATCTGGATAATTTTGTATTGGGATTTTTCGATGATATATTGGTATACTCCAAAGATGAAAAAGGGAATGAAGGCCATGTATGTAAAGTACTTCATCTTCTACGCCAACATCAGTTGTATGCTAAGATGAGTAAATGTGTATACTTTACTCTTGAAGTTAGCTATCTCAGATTTATTATAAATCCTGAAGGAATCTGTGTAGACCCTGCAAAGATTAAGGACATAATAGATTGGCCACAACCTAAGATGGTCAGTGAGATTGGAGGATTCTTGGGCATTACAGGATGGTATAGAATCTTCCTCAAAGATTACACAGTCATCGTCGCACCCTTGACTCAGCTACTTAAAATGACAGCCAAACTTACATGGGAAAAAGAGCAAGAGGAATGTTTCCTCAAACTAAAACAAAATCTCACATCAGCCCCTGTACTCAAACTCCTTGACTTCACTCAAGAGTTTGAAGTAGTAATCGATGCCAGTGGCCTTGCTATATGAGGACTCTTAAAGGCAGACCAGTCGCCTTCACTTCTCGGAAATTAAGAATCCAACGAGCTGAATTATCCAACTCATGATTTGGAACTCCTAGCCATCATCCATGCTCTCAAGTTCTGAAGGCACTATCTTCTAGGGAGAAAATTTCAGTTAATCAATGATCATCAAAGTTTGAAGTGGATTTTCTCTTAAGCAACACTCAACATGAGGCAACGAAGATGGATAGAAATCTTACAAGAGTATGATTCTGAAATAAAGCATTAACCGGGAAAGGAGAATATGGTTGCTGATGCCCTTAGCCGCAAGGTTTTTCTTGGGGCCATTTCCATAGACGACAACCCAATTCTAGACAAAGTTAAGGAAGCCTCCTTGGAAGATGAGGTTTACCAAAAATTCCTACAGGTTATCAATCAAAAGGACCTAAATGGGAAATAAAAGGGCAGAATAAAGGATTATTCACTTGAAGATGGGCTTCTCTATTACAAGCACCGACTTTACATTCCTAGGAGTTCCACATTGAAGGAGTTAATCCTTTATGAAGGACACAACACTCCAGCAGCCGGCCATCCTGGCTATGCAAAGACCCTTAATGCCATGAGGAAAAGTTATTTCTGGCCAGGAATGAAAGGAGATATACTTCGCTACATCAAACAATGCCTTTCCTGTCAAAGGATTAAGGATGAACGGGTAATGATGCTAGGAAAACTTCAGCCTCTTGACATTCCTCAAATGAAGTGGGAACTCATTAACATGGATTTTGTAATAGGCCTTCCTACTGAGGAGGTTACGACTCCATTATGGTGGTAGTGGACATGCTAACCAAGGTGTCTCATTTGATGCCTGTGAAAACAACTTATACTGCATCAGACATAAACCGTCTATTTGACAAAGAAATTTTTAGATTACACGGAATTCCAAAAAGAATAGTCAGTGAGACGGAGATGCAAAATTTACTTCAAAATTTTGGAAAGCTTTATTTGAAGCCTTAGGTACCGAGCTATGTTTCAGTTCAGCCTATCACCCTCAGGCTGACGATTAGACAGAAAGAGTGAATCAGGTTATTAAAGACATCCTTAGGGCTTACTGTAGTAGAGAACCTCGAAAATGGATACAATTTCTTCCTTTGGTGGGATTTGCCTATAATTCCTCATTCCATAAAGGCAATGGGATGTCACCTTTTAATGCACTTTATGGGCATGAATGTATATCACCCCAAAAATTTTCTGGCCCCACTACAAGAGTAGAAGCTTCAAAATAAATGTTGGAAGAGATGGTGGAATTCGCTTATAATTCCTCATTCCATAAAAGCATTGGGATGTCACCTTTTAATGCACTTTATGGTCATGAATGTCTATCACCCCTAAACTTTTCTAACCCCACTACAAGAGTATAAGCTTCAAAATAAATGTTGGAAGAGATGGATGCCCAAACTAAGGCCATATGACAGGACATTCAAGCAGCTAAGGACCACAAAAGACATTATGCTGATAAAAAATGGTCTGACCATTTTTTCAAACAAGGGGATCAAGGATTCCTTCGGGTCCGGCCCAAGAGAAGCAATCTATCCTTGGGAAAATTCAAAAAGCTTAGCCCCAGATATTGTGGACCTTACGAAGTGATAAAAGTAATTAGTAATCAAGCTTACAAACTAAAGTTAACGAACACCTCAAGGTCCATATTGTGTTCCATATCAATCTTCTAAAACCTTATATCCCAAACCCCAATCACACTCTAGACGACGAACAGATTGTGATGCAGAAACAAGGAATTCTTGAACTCCAACTAGATTGTATTCTTGATACTAGGGAAAGAAGTATGCGAAATAGAGTAATCACTGAGCATCTAGTAAAATGGCCCACTGAAGACATTACATGGGAGGATGAAGTATCACTTCTCAAAGATTTTCCCAAATTCAGTTGAGATGAGGACATCTCAATTCCTTAAGTTGGGGTGATTGTAAGGTTTCCAATTTTTGAAACTTTAGAAATTGTACATAGCATAATCAAATCAATCTGTTTGTCAAGAAAACACTGTAGAACTATCCAACCGTGGCAAATATTGGTATTTTTGGAACTTTAATCATGACTTTACTATGGTTAGGAATTTTTAGAATTGAATTCCGATAAAAACTGGCAAAATTATGGGCCCTGGAAGTTACACTGTGAATTAAGTTAATTAAATAAAATTGTAAGGTTTTAGTAATCATTACTGCAAAAGACTTTTATCGTAAAGTTCCTAGATATTTATAGATAATTGCAGATATTTTCAAAATTAATCATTAAAAGTAAAAAAAAAAGCAAAAAATCGATTTTGTGTATCTGGGGGGCTGTGTGGGGCAGTGATGAACTAGTCCAAGCTAGGTTTAGTAGCAGGTGGTGCTAGGGAGAGACTAGGGACTGGCTTGAGGTGCAAGAAACTACCAGAATCAATCTAGGAGCCCTAAAAACCTATACATAGCCCCCCCCCCCCTCTTCACAAAAAAATTCAGACTCGGAGTCCTGGCTATTTCTCTCTCACCTAGAGAGAACTCTACTAAAAAATAATTAGAGAGCAAAAACTCTAGTTGATTAATCCACGATAATTAGTTTAACCCTTTTTAACACTAGGTTGGTAACCTAACATGACATAAAAGTGTCCTTTCAGGGTTTTGAAAAAAACCTCCAAAACCATAGTAGATCCACTCATTTTGTAAAATGCTTTCATGAGGTTATAGTTCAAGGCCTACTACACATGGAAAAAATAAGAAACTTGTAAAATTTCTCATCTTTTGGTCACAACAAGCCTCCAAAGTTGATGGACCAATGCATTTTCATCAAAACAGTCATTTCTTACGTTTTAATGCATAAAAATAAGATTAGGGATTTTTGTAGGACTTGAGATAAATTCCCTAGTTAACTTCAATGGGTTGGTGATCAGAACATATGATTGCTTCTCACTCACTATTTTTTGTTTTGCCAAAATAAATAGGTACAAAAAAGTTGAATTTTTACCATTCTGCAAACCTATCATCAAAGTTTCTATAGCCACGCTCAATACAAATAATATATGTATGTTTTCTTAGTTCCCTATTGTCCTTTATGTTTATAAGGAGCCATGGAGCATGTCAAAAGAATAATACATTTCTTACCAAGGGGAATCTTAGGGACAAAGATGAAGTGTTAAATACAGCAAACATGAAAAAACTGGGTTCAACATTATGAGTTGTAGAATCCCATAGAAACTATTCAATATCTAGCCAAATTTGATCCTTATGACTAGATATGGTTACTACGTACAAAATGCATGTAGTTGTCACACGAAACTAACAATATTGAAAAAGCTATACTTGATATACTAGAATGTTTCGTTTTCTTCTATAATTGAAAAAATCAACCATCATTGTGTACTATGCAAAATAGGGTATTAGGTGCCCCAAAACTCAAGGAATATTAGCTTTATGTTACAATATGTGACATAGAAAATAAAAAATGCATTTGGATATCATGAAATCCACCAAAAAAATAATAGAAAAGCTAAAATTGGCTAAAGACAGGATTTGACAATTTTTGTAATTTGGTCATAACTTACAAGTTTAATATTTATTTCTCCCTAGAAGCATCAGGACATGTTGAGGACTACTAAAGATAGGTCTCTAGCATTATAGACCTCACAAACATGAATTCTAGAGTGGTATAGTTGCAAAAAGTTGAAAAAAGCCAAAAACAGGACCCGTTTTTTCACATAGTTTAGGTTGTGAAATGTTGTGCACGGACAATGTTAAAGATGGAATTGATATTCCAAAAAAATGTCGAGTTTTTTTCAGCTCATGAGACAACTTTCTAGATAGATAGCACCTCAAAATCCATTTTGAAACTCTTGACATAATTCAAGGAAAATGGTCACTTCACAAGACATAAAAGTGTCCTAGGACATAAAAGTGTCCCATTACCAACCTAGTGTTAATTAGCAAAACTATACTAATTTACTTATCTTTTCTTGATTAATCCTATTAATTAAGAAGATTAAACCTACTTACACTCTAAATTACTCTCCTAATTCTTAATTCTTGGCTAATTATTTAGATTAAGCTTAGGGGCATTAATCTAACTAGTTAGTAAGCTATATTAGGACTGAAATTAATAATTTTAGTCATAAATTAATGGTAGTTATACTAATTAAACTTAGAATTGTATAACATAATTATCAGAGCTGTATTAAACTGTCAAGATACTAGGAAATTATCTCTTATTTTTATGATTAGTTTTTGTAATTAATCAAGAAAATTTAGCTGTTTTTAACAAAAAAACTGATGGGAAATCTATTTAATTAGCTCAAAAACTCTAAAGTTCATTATCTCAGCTAGAAAATTTTGTTAGGAACACAGGGTAAATTACTCATTAATAAATAATTAATCTTAGTATTTAATTAAGCTGAAACTAATTGTTTTTAGTCATAAATTAAAGGGGAAAATTAGAAAAACATGTTTGATAATTATGTTCTATTTATCAGAGTTAGTTTACATGTTAAAGAAGCCGTGGCATGATTTTGTAATTGGTGTTGCTTAAATCTGTGAATCAACACCAATTGGTTGATTGGAAAATCTGTACTTGTGCTGCCCAAATTGACGAATCTGCAATGATAGTATTTTAAGTAGTGAATTTGTTGTTTGTTGTTGTGCTGCCTAAATCGACAAATCTGCACTCATGCTGCCAAAATTGGCAGATCTGCACAGTTATTTGGTGCTGCTTAAATCGATGAATCTACACTAGAATGAGGATTTACTTACACGCTCCCTAAATCAACGAATCTGTGTAAACGTGACCAAAGTATGCTTAAGTACCGAAATACTTAGAAACCATTTTTCACTATCCAAAAGCACCTCATCTCTTATGAGTGGCTGTATAACTTAATGAAAAATTTTCTCTACATTCTGTGTAAGCACAAGACACAATGTTAGGGATAGTTAATTTCACATGTCATAAGAGAATGCAGATAAGCAAAAGATCTCTTTCCTTTCAAATTATCCAATGGTATTATCCTTGTTGCGAAGTGCTTGAGTTTGTCTCCTTGAAGATATGTACCAAGAAAACAACTTACAAGGAAGTTGACAAGGTGAGTATTATCATAGTAGTATATTAAGAAAGTACATTGCAATATAATCAGATCAAAGATGGTTCATAATGATGAGATCTTAAGGCAAATGATAGCAGTCAGATTAGACTAATTTTAGCCATAAATTAAAGAGGGAAATTAGAAAAACAATTTAGATAATTATGAATTATTTTCTAGAGTTAGTTTACATGTTAAAGAAGACGTGATAATTAGCTTAGCGATAGAAAATTAATTTAGCTAATTATCTTAGTCAAAAAACCCTGTTTTTTAAGATAAATTAAAGAGAGAAATTAGTAAACTAGATTAGATAGCTTTGGGATAATTTTCAAAGTTAGAATACATCATTAGAAAGCTGTGATAATTAGCTTAGCCACAAAAAAATGGTTTAGCTAATTATCTTAGTTAAAAAATCTTATTTTTGAAGATAAATAAAAGAAGAAAATTAGTAGATTAGATTAGATAGCTTTAGGATAATTTTTAAAGTTTGAACACATCATTAGAAAGTTGTGATAATTAGACTAGCCATAGAAAATTGGTTTAGCTAATTATCCTAGTAAAAAAACCCTATTTTTGAGGGTAAATTTAAGGAAGAAATTAGTAAAGTAGATTAGATTGCTTTGAGATAATTTTTCAAAGTTATAATACATCATTAAAAAGCTGTGATAATTAGCCTAATCACAAAAAAATAATCTAGCTAGTTATCTTAGTCAAGTAATCCTCTTTTTGAGGGTAAATTAAAGGGAGATATTTTAAAAAATACTTAGATAATTACACAGTAATTATCAGAGATAGGAATCATGGTTAGAAAGCTAGGATAATAAGGGTATACATAGGAAACTAGTTTATCTAATTAAATAGGCCAAAATTGTCTATTTTTTAGTAGAAATTAAAGAGGAAAATTAGATAAATTACTTAGATGATTATTAAGAAAATTTCATAGGTAGAAACTACTGTTAAAAAATCAAAACAAAATAGGCTATATGCAGATAATTAGTTTAGCTAATATTACTTGATTTTTTCTATAAATTAAGAAGGGAAATGAGAAAATTAATTTATGTAATTACACGGTAATTACCAAAAATAGAAAATATCTTTAGGAAATTGAGAAAATTACCTTAACCCCAAATAATCAGTATAGCTAATTATCTTAGCTAATATTGTCTTAATTTGGACCATAAATCTAGAAGGAAAATTTATACATCAATTTATAAGTTAACAAGATAATTACTAGAGTTATAATGCATCAAGGTCCACCTAGGATAAATATCCCACAAGCAGATAAGTAATTTATAAATTATTAAAGATGAATTAGGATATTTTGGAATAGAAATTAAATAAGGAATTTAGTAAAATAGCTTCGATAATTATAAGATAATTATGGAAGAATAATAACACTACTAGGATGCTAAGGGAAAACTATCTCACCAAGATATCTTATTTACTCCAAAAATCCCTATTTTTGGATAAAAAGAATAAGAGAGATTATTCATTTAATTTTCTAATCGATTAAGTATCCTTTTATAAGAGCTACCACTATGGATCCAAAAAGGACCCGAGGAAATCCTCTGTCCAATGAAGAAGATACAACCCATAAAAGGACTAGAGCATCCCATGACCATGAGGCTGGGCCAGTCATAGGCCTACTGAGGAGAGTCTTCAGGCATCAATGCAGCAGAGCAGATGGCTGACCAATCTCAGGTGGATTTCCATTTATTCACTTAAGTCTTTAAATAGCTTAAAGTTCTTTTATAAATTAACATTGCATACGTAGAAACTAGGAAGGAATAACTGGTTGAAAACGGAAAGTAACTTCCAAGAAACCAACGAGCATTGTTTGTAAATAGGAAAGAAATGTTTGGGCTAAGACTGGTTGACCTAGGAAAGAAATGTTTGATCATCCTTAAGACAACTTGTCTCAGAGACCTTTGATTCCTTGGAATATTTTACTCCAGGTGATGAGTAATGATGGTGAATCAGCCATGGATGAGTCGGTTTCCTCAGTGCACGTAGAGTCTTTACCCCGTGCTTGTCTGTGCTTGTGGATATTACTTAGGATATTGTTTTTATCCTAGAGGAACCGCCTGATTGTATGAGCAAGTTGTTGGTGTATGGGTGCCCGGATTTTGGGTGATGACTTTTTTCACCTCGGTTTTATAAATAAGGAATGGGTGACGCTTTTTTAACCCCTATCCAGATTGATAGTACCTTGTCTTAAGTCTAAAGCTGTTTGCTAAAAGAATGTTTTCAATACTGTTTTCAAGGGTTGTTTTAATGAAATCCTGTTATGAAGGATAAAAGGAATCATTATTTTAATTGTGATAAGAACGTGGTAGTAACTAAAATAACAAAGTATCATGTGTGAGTGCGGGGTGGTAACTGGGGATTGACTAAAATTGTCAATCATGGACGGTTGGACCTGTTTAGTCAAGTAATTATCCATTCCGTGCACTAAAAACGTCTAGAAACTTCTCCACTTGGAAGAGGAGTCCACCAGCGGCGGCTGTGCCCTCACACATGTTAGGGAGGAAAAAATGTTGGCTAAGGAAACCTTAATCCAAATGATGGAAGTTATATGACCAAATTAATTTTAGAAATTCAAAAGGTTGTCCTGTTTTCACTGCGAGATAGGACTAGGTCTCCTTCTAGGGCTATAAACCCAAACCATTGTTAATGGTAAAGGTATATTCCCTGGATTCCTCTTGTTTAGAGACTCTGATTTTACTAGGCCTAGAGACATGTCAAGGATCCCATCCCGCTTTTTGGTGTCAGCGGTTTGGAGACCTCACATGATGGGTGGCTGGCTGGTGTTTAAGGAACAACAAATTTTCTTTGAGATTCAGGGTTTTCAATAGCTACATAAATAGTTTTTTTCTCTTCTTCTTCACCAAGGGTAGAATCTCCTGCACTTACATATGCATGGGCATTCCTACACTGACCACTTCCAAAGGCTCTGGATGATCTTCCTTGGCCTCTACCTCGTCCACCATTCCATCCACCTTTACGTCCAAAATGGTGGTGTCTTTGGTCTACCTCACTTGCCACTATTGCTCTATTAGTTAGATGTTACATCTAGAAGGGTGGTGTCTTTGGTCTACCTTAGTTGCCGCTACTAATCTATCAGTTAGATGTTGGCACCTGTTCCGATATTAATGTCCCAAATCCCTACAATTAAAGCATCAAACATCAAAGCATGGAGGATTTTCGGCATTAGTGGCATAAGATCTTTGTGGTTGACTATCATTGGGAAATCTTCTTGGTTGCCTAGAATTATTAGATCTCTAGTTCTACTCAATTCTCCTTCTAATCCCCTACTCAATCATTAAGGTCTTAGCTCATAGTGGTAGGTTTCATGGCTTCTAACCTTGAAAAAAACAGTCTACCTATTGTTCTATGGTCCTTGGTGGTTTGTAATGTCTAAGGCTTACAAACTTTGAGTAGTACTCGTCCAAGAGGACTCATTCATCTTTATCGCCTCATGTGTAGGGCGGGTGTCTAACTTCACTCCTATCTTATTGTTTGCAGACATAGCGAGAACCACGAATAAATTGTCAATCTATGGGATGAAGCTGACTTGACTAGTGCATAGAGGCTACAAGAGCTTGTCAATCTCTTGGAAAAAAACAAACAACTCGCATCTAACTCAGGCTACACTCAAATGACATAAATCACCAAAAGCCAATCGCTCATCGGCAAACAAATCACATCCGTTACATCATCAAACGACATCCAAACGTAACAAAACTTCTAGGACATGTTTATAAGACCTAAGCACACATGCTTATGGTCTCAAACCTCACTTTAGGTCAAGTGCAAAAATCACAATTATTAACAGCAGTGAGTTTTTGACCTAGTTGTTTTCGACCCATAATGCATCTAAATGCTTAGCAATGATGCCCCAATATCCCGCCTATACTTAGTTTTTGATTTTGAAGTGTAAATTCCTACTTATGATGAGATTAGGCCACGGGTTGGTGACGCCAAAAGCTACGAAATACCGTGAAATGCTTACGTCAATGCGTAGAGCTCTTACCTGCGGTTGCAACGCAAGAGACGCAATTGCAATGTGACAATCAGGGAGGGAGTAGGTATCGCAAGAAGGAGAGAAGTGAGCACCATTAGCTCATGCTGTGTTTCTATTATCCAAAAACTTATGAAAACTGACAAAAATTGGCTTTTATACCTTAGCCAAGGTTTTTGGTGGTCAAAACTAATAGTCTAGGAGCTCTAACTAAAGACAGGTTGATACAATTTGGAAGCTTGTAGTCCTCGCTCATCAATTACAAAGTTTATCCGAAAAATAGGAGTTACGATATTCTCGATTCATCAAAATAATAAATATTTTTACAATGAGAGCTCCGAAAAATGGTATTCGAGTTATCTTGCTGCTAACATTCCCCTCCTCCTCGCCTGTGTCGTCCCTTGACACAGCTTTATGGGTTGAAATAATCTTCGGGTTGACGGTGGCTGGTGAGGTGGCCTTCAAGTGCATGTAAAGATTTCTCATATCTGATCTTTCTTTCTTTGTCTGGAACATGCAAAAATTGCACGGTGACCCTGTTTTTGAGCTCAATGTCTAAGTAGCCAACAAATCTGGAGGTTAGGTTGCTGATCACTGGCCCAAAAATGTTCGTTTTCCAAGTGAAGAACCCTGTGTAAAATGCTTCCTCAAATGCCAACATATTGCTCGAAGGTAAGAACATGCACCGGGCGTAGAATCCATAAAGGACTTCTTCAAAAGGTTGACCGCTTAGGTCATAGCAAAGACCCTTATTGCCCTTGAGAAATGACATACACGGTGCTCCTGCTTGCTCTGGCCCGTGAAAAGCTTCAATGCATGTGAGCAGCATTTGGAAAATTTTATAGAACATAGCACATGAGAGATCAGGCGCCCGTTAGGGTTTTCACCATGTATTCCTCTATCGGTGTTCCCTTTTCTGGAGCTAGCAATCTTGGATAGTTCAGCCATGTGGGCCGCTTCTTAATCATTGCTTATGATGTGCTTGCCATGTCCTTACCCTTGGTATAGGACAAAAGGTCGGGTCTTTTTGAAGTGTTGTAGGTGCTCTTGTGAAGAGAATCAAGTATCATGGATTCTTGTTCAACCAGCTCTTTCTCCACTTGGGGTGGACTTCCTCTGCGCCTTCTGTCTGCATGTATTTGTATAATCTTTCATTGACTTGTAAAAGATCTACCTTGATCAAAGGATATGAAAGTGATTGTTGATGCCATTGTGCATTGATTTGGATGGGAGTGAGTTGAGTGACATTGACTGAATGGAGAACTCTCAACTCCCAATCCATTGCTGATTTCCATTGTTCATATGTTTACTGAGCAACATGTTCTTTGAGTGCATCTTCCTCATCTTTTGACAGCTGGACCACTGGCACCTGATCAACATCTATTAGTGGTATCTGAAACTCTTCCTCTCATCCTAGCCCTTCTGTTGGCTGTGTTTCCATCTCAGCAAAAGAGACTAAGGGACTTTCAATGTGTGGTTGCTATGATGTACCAGCTTCTTCTTGTATCTCTGGCTGACCGTCTTGCAGCAGAGCTGATTGACTCGCTTAAGCTCTGCTATCTCCTTGAGCAGTTGTTCTTCTCTTTATACCCACATCAATGCAAGGTCTCTTCATTGTGACTGCTCTAGGTTTAGCTCGAGTTCAAGATCTTTATTCTTCTTTTCTAAGGCCTTGTAGAATTAATCTGTACCTTTGATCGCAGAAACTGCTAGATGTTCCCTTATTTGTGGCAAAAGGTTGCCTGATCATTGATCCTTTGCTCTGAATATTGCAGTGAAGCATTCGCTACATCAAGCTGCACTTGGATCTTTTGTACTGACAAAGTTGTAGTTTAGAGTTCATTGGTAACCTCTATTAGTTGTTTGTCTTTGGTCTTGCAGGCATCTGATAACTTCGTGAGAAGTTCACCTAGCTCTTCCATTTCCTTTTGTTGCTTCTCTTTTGCTAGCTAGTGTTGTTCAACTTCAGCTCTTAGCCCTTGGATTTGTCTCTGCAGATCGGAGATGACATTCATTCTGTGCTCTAGCTCTCCTTGGAGAGCGTCGATGACCATCTCGAGCTCTTTAGCCTTAGCATTGCGGCTAAGTGCTGTTGTTCACATTTTCTCAATCATCTCTTGCATTTGTTTTGCATATTCATTAAATTTCAGGATGAATTCATCAATTTTTTGCCAGTCCTCTTGCTTTGTGAGCTACCTAGATGTTTCAGCAGTCTCTATGTGTGGCTCCTTGGGTGGGACTGTGGCGATTGTTTGTGGTAGCGGCAGGGGTTCTACCTCTCCTTGTGGCTGTGCGGTTTCCTTGACTACCTTTACTTCTTGAGGCTTTGTGGATGCCTCGATTGTTTCCTGTTGGGTGATTGTAGGCGAGGTGGCCTCTGCCTTTGCTACTTTGATTTGCTCAAAAGTAGTTGCTACCGGTTGTTCAAAACCTGCTTCTTCTTGCGGTTCAAGCTCCTTTTCTTTGGCTTGCTCGCCCTTAGTGGGACTAACTGTTGGTGAAGGACTTGGCATCGGGTAGTCTTCTTGTTTTGTTGTAGGTGAGGTTGGCTTCGAAGACATTTCCTCCTGAGAGTGCCGTGCCTCGCTCTCTGTGTAGTACCCTCCGCTTGAGTTTGTTGCTTTGCTACTTCTCTTACTTTCTTTTCACGCTGTTGAGCTTCTTTTAGCTTGAGTGATTCTATCTCTGCATACATTCTTTCAAGGAAATTGGTGGGGTCCTCTGCTTCTTTCCTTGCAGGGTTCTTTTTTCTAGATTCCTTTATCTCTTTAGGAACCCACTTTTCCGGGTCCTATCCTATAGCTTGGCGGCTTCTTTCATAAGTGTGCTTTTTTCTTTCAAATATCGCCTTCTTCTGCTGAGGCTCCTCTTGGTGTGCAGCCACTGATTTTCTCTTCATCTCTTCTATTCTGGCTTGCCTTTACTCATTGTCTGAGCTTTCATGTCTATGTGCCTCATGAGAGCTTTCAGCAAATTCTTCATCGGATTTGTAAACTCTTTTTGTCGACCTTGTGGTTCGAGGAGATGGCTGTGCAGACATAATCCATGTGTTCTAATCTAGGGTAGACAACAAATTGTCTGCCATGCTGATAGCATGGTATGTTATTCTTGTTAGTACCTCAGATGCACCCAAATACGTGATCTTACCCTCTTTCTTGGTACCCTTCATCGTTGATAGCACATACTACACGTGATCAATGGGTTCCTTGGTTGTCGACTTCAACACTTGTGTGAATGTAGTCGTAACTACATGATTAGGTGTTGTGTACCTTGGCGGTCTCTTTGCTAGAAAATGGAAGTGTTGATGATATAACCGTGCTGGTTCTTCCACTTGATTGTGAATGAGATCAGCAAAGGTTGCCACAATAGTCTCCTTGGTGAAGGTGTCAGCTATCTTCTTGTCTCTGGCCCTCATTGTCATCCCCTCTATTGGAAACTTCAAAGCCTGGTACACAATTTCTTTCATGATCACCACTTCAACCATCTTCCCTTGTTGGTTAGTAATTTGGGTTGTTCCATCTTCCTTAATTGTAGACAAGAGCACATAGGCTTTCTGGAAGTCTACACCACATGGTTCTTGGTCATAGAATTCTCTGAGGCCGAGCTTTCTGTTGGCCTCCTTTGTGTCTGGCCTTGCCGTGACATCATAGATCTCTTTAGGTAGCAGTTGCAGCTCTATCTAGTATCCTTCTTCTCTTTTAAACCTGCATGTGAAAACCATTGTATTGTTTTCCTCAAGCTGTTCTCTGGATAGATATGTTGCTTTGGTTGTCTTTATTGAACTGGGGTCCAGTTTGGTAGGTTGGCAGCTCTTGCAACTTCTCTTTTTGAGAGACCCTCTTCTTGGCCTTCTCTGCAGCTTGCATTGCTCCTGTTAAGTGAATAGAGTGCCAAAGTTAGAAAATTTTTACAATTTCCGCTCTGAAATGTCTTTCAGTTTGAATTGATGACAAATTTGAGTCCAATTTTCTTCAAATCAATTTTTGAACATGCATAGATGCATAAAAACATGTAAAGGCCAAATTCATAAAGTCCAAGTAAAATTTTTAATAAAAGTAAATAATCGTCATTATCTATAGCTAATGAATTTTTTCAACTTTTTACAATTTTGGCATCATAGGCTTGAAATATATATCAATTAGATACTTTGAGTGAAATATGGGCTCATTTGAGTGCACAGGGTGAAAATGGTGCCAAATTTAGGATTTCAGTCTCTGAAACAGTAGATATAAAGGAAATTTGAGATTTTGAGCTCAAATTTGGTCAAACTTGGTTAATGAGCTTAGGACATCATGTGCTTTGGTCCCATGAAGTCAAAGTTGCAATTTCCCCCCATCTTGGCCAAAAAGTAAATAATCACGATTATTAAATTTTTCATAAAAGTGAACATTTTTTGAAGCAACTTGGTTCTAGGCATGATGTAGACTTTGTATAAGATTTAAGGTGATTTGGATCAAAAAATGTCTGATAACTCAAAATTTGGATTTGAAGGACTTCTTTGGTTTTTTGACAATTTTCCAAGTTATCATTGATTAATTTGGCTCATACTTGACATGTGGCATGTAATATATGTGTACAAGGTGATAGGTGATGTGAAGGTACCATTTTTAAGCCAAAAGATTGCAAAAGTAAAAAATCATGATTATTTATAGCAGTCATTTTTTTTTCGCAAAACTTGACAAATTTTGACCTAAACATATTCAATACACCTAAAACAAGTCCTAAATTGAATTTGGTAAAGTTTCATCTTGTCGGCATCACTTCGTGCTTTGTCGACTCTGAATTCACCGATTTTTGTGAATACATGGCCTGTGGAGTTGGTTAGTCACTTTTGAGGCTATACACTTGTCCGCTACATAGTCCTAAAGAAACCCATCCAATTTTGGCCCATTTGGAGTCAGCTTAGCTTCGTATGTCAAATTTAACGCTTTGTAGCCTTCGAGCTATTTTTGCTTTTCGAGAGCTTGCCTTGATTGATTTTATGATCCAGTCTATAAGCTGTCTCTGGAGTCAGAATCCAATTATGGCATCTACAAAAAACCTAGCTTTTCTACTTGGGACCCCCCTCGACCCCTGCCGAATGGTCAACTGTTGATATAGAAGTGTTCTATTATGTAGGCGTATGCTACAGTTCAAGTTTCATCCGATTCGATTGAGCTGACAGGCCGCTATGGTCAATTTTTGGTCGTAGGACTTTGTGCACTGCTTGAATTCTAGGGTTTTTTCCTGGGGTTTAGACTAGCTACAAGCCGTACAAAATGGATCATTGATAAGTATAGAAATTACCCCTCATGTCTCGTATGAGACAGCGTTGTAAACAGGCGACCGTGGACTCCGGAAATCTCGCGTGAAGAAGATAGAAAGCTCTCTCTCCAAGGGCCACAAGTGGAAATGAGGTGATTTTAGACTACCCTAGATATCTATACTCGGACTTTCGGAACCATTTTTCCCCAAATTTCCCTGTTAGTCCTACTAGGCGGTGAAATCTACCTTAGACTCAAAAATTTCCCCAATCGGATTCCTGTAGGTCAGTTTGCAAGAATTTTGCAAAAGTAGGCCTTGGCTGCCTAATTTAGGCTTCCCGATTCTATCTGCTGATTTCACTAAAATTTGCCTTGTCCTTCTGATCATCAGCGTATCTTCGGTTTTTCCATCTGAGCTCATTTGCTATTTATTATTAATTTTTGACATGTCTATTAAAAAAGGAAAAAAAATGCTAAAAAAGCAAAGCGAAAGTCTAATATTTAAGAAAATCCATTGAAAAACATAGGTTTATTTTTTTTTGTTGTATTTTTCTATTTTTAAGTCCCAATATCAAGAAAATAACCAAAAAATAATATTTTTTGATGATTTTCTCATAGTATATACACTATTTACACTCATTGGAAAGATGTTATCACTTGGATTTCCCTTGTTGATGAATTGTATTGGAATTATTAGGTAGTTTCGCAAAAATCACACGTTAACATCAAATTTTTTCCTCCCTCTTCAAACATTGCCCTTAATTACTTAGTTCCCTTCCACCCCTCCTAGATGGCGTACTCCGGGACGACTATGTGCATGGGTTGAACAATCGTGTCTATGCATAGCCTTGGTTGGCTCTACCATGCTTTGAAGACCAATGCAATCTAAACCATTATGCTGTGCAAGAGTTGGGTCTTGAGTAATTAACTCAAGGGTTTTTGATATCGAGGTTTTCTTTTGCTGTCTTCCAAAGAAAATCTTGTAGTTTGTGTGCTCTTTGCTTTATTGTACCATCAAGATGCTTTGGTATACTGATTCCTGAGCTGTCAGTATCAATAGTGATTGTTGTCGAATTTTTACCCGCCATTGGTATCTTGGTTTGCTTGGGTCAGAATGGTGTGGCTGAGTCTTTTGAGACTTAACTCTCCATTGCTTGATTGGTTTTACGGTTTGCGAAGAAGATAAATGCTCCTTTTTCTTCCAAATCCATTTTGTTTTAGGTTCCCTGCTCGAAGATGCTCTTCTTTGTGTTTTGAACCTTGGAACCGTCTCTGGTACTATCGATGATGTTTTGGGCACCCAAATTTGAATCGGCTTTTCCTTAAGCTGTGTTTTTGGTACCCAAATTTGCTTGACTCCTTGCATGCTACTTGTAGCATTTGCTTGTTGATAGGATGGAGAAGATTGATTGCTTCGTGGTTTGCTCTGTTGGTAACCTCCTTTCCATTCCTCTTTGCTTGGTGCAATTGGAACAATGAGTTGTCTGCCTTTAGGTGATAGCTTGAGATGATTAATATCCCAATATGGTACTACCTTGTAAGTCTGCATCCATGGGAGTCCAAGAATAATTGTCTCATTCATGTGTTCATCTGGTAAGCATAAAAACTGATGAGGACATGAACATCCATGTACTATCACATTAAGTTGACTACTCCCAATGTTGGTGTTGGGTTCTTGTTGCATCCTTTAATAGTCGCTATTCTTGTTGTCAAAGACTAACTTGTTGCTTTCCTGTAATGTGGAATAACTAACTGCATTAACTCGAGATCTTGTGTCAACCGATGTATTTGTGTTATGATTGTTCAATTGTACTTTGATGCGAAGGTCCATTCTATCTAACCATTCATCATCTGTTGACACTACATCTTTCTGCAATTCCCATTGTGGGTCATCTAGCGAGGGTGTTGATGGGAATAGGTTTTTTTTACTCCTTGAGAGCATCTTTTCTTTTAAGTACTTGAAGCTGAGCTTCTTCTTGGGCTTCATCAATAACTTGTTGTCGTTTTATCTTTCTTTGCTTAGCTGCATGCATCCTTTCTAGCAATTCATTGATTAGTGGCAAATTGTACTTATTTAAACGGCATTTATTAATCCAATTAGCCATTGGTTCACCATCTAGGATGGACAACTTAACTGCTCCACTTGGAGATACATCTTCAATGAAAAATGGTCCGTTTCCCTTTTTCTTAAGCTTGGGAATGTGTTGCTTAAGGGAATAGACTAAAACTAAGTCCCCTTTTTTGAAGATTTTTGTAAGTAGATGGGAATCAAAAAACTATTTTTGTTTCTGCTTTTGTGTATAGATGTGAGCTAGAGCAGTTAGCCTTTGCTCATCAAGCTTTTCTAAATCTTCAAGTCTCTCTAAGAGTTCATGTCCGGTCCAGGCGAGATCCTTAGCTACCCTTAGTGTTGGTAATAGGAATTATGTTGGTAGTATGGCATTAAGACCATAAACAAGGTTAAAGGGTGTAGCATTTAAAGCTGTTTTGAATGAAACTCAATAAGCCATAGAGCAGCATGGAGATTCATTTCCCAATCTGTCCTTTGTGAACTAACCACTTTAGTCAATACTGAGCTAAGAATTTTATTCGTATGCTCAGCTTGTCCATTTTCTTGTGGGTGATAGGAAGCTGATTTGTTATGGATGACCATAAACTCATTAAGCAAATACTCAATTACCTCATCGAGGAAATGAGTTTTCCTATCAAACTGACAATCACTATTGGGAGTCCATATCTTGTGTGTAAAGAATGAGGATGCAAGAGAGCTACACAAGAAAAGCACAAAGCACAAAGAGATGGAAAGATTCTTCTTCTTCTACGCTTAGAAAAGAGAGTACAAAATGACTAAGTGCTAAAGCTGAAAAGTAGCACATATGTACATGCGGTCACTAAGTGTGCACTCGCTAGAAGCGTAATAAGCTGGCACTATAAGTGTAGTCCAGCTGTAGAATCACTGGGCAGAGATCCTCCGTGTCGGTCACCTAACGCGCCAGTGAGTAAATGCCGTAAGCGACCAAGACCCGTAGTGGATGCCAGCTCAAGATGTAGAGCTCGACATCTCAACACTCCCCCTTGAGCTCTGCATGTCGCAAAGTCCAAGCATAGTCCAAAAACGTCGAAGCTTCTCAGCTCCGAGGACCTTGGTAAAGATATCCGCCATGTGCTCCTCTGTGCTGACGTAGACCAAGTCGATGTCACCCGTCATCACTCGCTCTCGAACGTAGTGGTAATGGACCTCTATGTGCTTGGTCCTGGCATGGAACACTGGGTTCCTAGCCAACTGCATGTTGCTGAGGTTGTCACAATGGATGACAATCTGCTAGTCCACCTGCACTCCCAAGTCCTCAAGTAATGTGCGTAGCCAAGCTACCTCGCACGCCGCACAATTGCTGCACCTCTGTACTCGGCCTCTGTGCTTGATAAAGAAACCGTAGGCTGCTTTTTGCTGCTCCAAGTAACAGCAGCACTCCCAAAAGAGAACATGAAGCCACTCGTAGATCTCCTATCAACAATGCTACCTACCCAATCTGCATATGTATACCCATACAATGCTAATGGCACATCTGCTGCATAGAACAATGCGTAGTCAAGAGTCCCTTGCACATACCGAAGTGTGCATTGTACTCCATCCAAATGTGGCTTCCTCGGAAACTGCATGAACTGACTCTCTAAGCCTACTATGTAGCTCAAGTCTCGCCTCGTGATAGTTTAGTAGATTAGACTACCCACAATCTTCCTGTACATCTTGACATCCTCAACAACATCACCCTTCTCTGCACTCAGCTTTGCATTCACATCCAAGGGAATAGAAATTGGCTTACAATCAGCCATATCATACTTTGGCAACATGTCCAAAGCATACTATCTCTGTGACAGCCATACACCCTCTGGAGTCCTGATCACCTCAATGCCAAGAAAGTAGCGCAACTCGCCCAAATCTTTCATTTCAAACTCCTGTTTGAGAAGACCCTTCACATGGTCAATCTCCATAGCATTGTCACCCACAATAATAAGGTCATCTACATATATGGTAATGACCACAATCCCCATATCACTCTCATGTACATAGAGTGAATTATCAACATGAGCTCTTCTAAAACCAATACTGACAAGATACTTGGCAATCCTGTCATACCATGCTCTAGAGCCCTACTTCAAACCATACAAAGCTTTGAGAAGCCTGCATACATAATCTGGGTAACCTGGATCGACATAACCAGGTGGCTGATCCATATACACTTCCTCTTGCAAATCACCATTCAAGAAGGCATTCTTTACATCCATTTGATGCATAATCCATCCTCTAGATGCAGCCACTGCTATGACAGCTCTCACAGTCGTCATCTTTGCCACTGGAGCAAAGGTCTCCTCATAGTCTATGCCATATGTCTGTGCATAACCCTTTGCGACCAGCCTTTCCTTGTGATGCTCAATGTTACCATCACCCTTATGCTTGGTTTTATACACCCATTTACATCCAATAGATTTCTTGCCACTTGGCAATGGCACCAACTCCCATGTGTCGTTTTCTTCCAATGCAACCATCTCTTCATTCATTGCATCACCCCAATGCACATTTCCAACTGCATCCTCAAACATGTGGGCTCCACATCTTGTATCACCTTAACCATGTGGGCTTGGTGATGCGCTAGATACCCATCATAAGTCAATTTATGAACTGGATTTCTGACTCTGTTAGATCTGCGCGGTCCTGGGTCACTCCTTTGCCCTCTAGCATCTTCTTGTACTTTCCTTACACCAAGTGTCCTGACAGTCAGAATTCCAAATTCCTCATCAAGACTTTGTTCACAACCATCTGAATCCATGTCTACATGTGAAAAACCTGATGATGCATCAGTCATAAAGGGAGGTTCATCAACCTTTTCCTTTCCTTTTCGTGATACATTCCTTGTACCTGCTGGTGGAGTAACCTGCGTACGTAGTCTACCATTCCATGGCTTCTCAACAGATCCACGAGAAGAGGACTCTTGTGGTCCACTCAAAACCTGTGACTGTGGCCTCACATTTTGTACAACCACATCATCTTTTACATCAGCCCGAATAGTGCCATGTGCATTACTGTACCAACTGCTCATCTCATCAAAGACTACATCTCTGCTCACTCGTAATTCTCGTGTAGTAGTATTGTAGCACCTGTACCCCTTTTGTTCAAGGGAATATCCCACAAGAATACATTTCTCTCCTTTAGGATCCAATTTCCTACGCAACTCATCTGGTACATGCACGTAAGCTATGGAGCCAAACACTTTCAAGTGTGCCAAATCAAGCTTTGTACCTGTAAACTTTTCCTTAGGTGTTACATCATGCACCGCAGCTGTAGGTGTCATGTTCATAATGTACATAGCTGTATTTAAAGCTTCAGCCCAGAAATGATGAGGCATGTTCTTCTCATTCATCAATGCACGTGCAACCTCTGCAATGTATCTATTTTTCCTTTCTGCGACCCCATTCTGCTGTGGAGTATATCTGCATGTAAACTGCCTGCGTATACCATGCATTCACAGAAAATTTGAAAAATCATTGGAGAAGTACTCTCCCCCTCCATCTGACCTCAATGTCTTGATTTGCATATCTGTCTCCTTCTCAATCATGACTTTGAAGTCCTGAAAGTAACCAAACACTTCAGTTTTGTTACGCATGAAGTAGACCTATACTTTCCTTGTGTGGTCATCAATGAAAGAGACATAATACCTGCAACCATGTATACTTGCAGTATCTGTTGGACCCCAAACATCTGTGTGCACCACCTTTTTACATACATTGCGCTCATGTGGAAATGAGCCCTTTGACTGTTTTCCAAACTGGCATGATGCACACACTTTATGCATACCATCCACCTTGAATTTGGGCAAACCTTTTACAATCTATTTTGATTGCATGCTGCGCAATCTCTGCTCATTGACATGGCCAATGCGTTTGTGCCAAATGTCAACATCAGCTACAACACCTGTGCCCTATGCAAATAATGCAGCTTTTACCTCAGGCATGTCTACATTCAACGTAAACATTCTACCCACACATTTGCCCTTTGTGATCAGCTTACAACCATTCTGGAAATCTTCTACATAACAGCCATTCGGATTGAAGCGAACCTGCAAACCCTGCTCAACCATTTGTCCAACAGAAACAAGATTCTTTGTAATGTTTGGGACATGAAGTACATCTGCTAAGTACTTTGATTTCCCACTATTTGTATTTAGAGGTATGTCCCCTACATGAGCAATGGGGTGAGCTGTGTCATCTCCTGTCTACATATAGCCTAACACATCTGGTTTGCACATATCTCTAAACCACTCTCCACGAGACGTCATGTGGTTAGAGGCACCTGAATCCACATACCAAACATCATCTTGGGTGGAATTCTCTGCAGTCATTGTATTCATTACATGCTGCATAACAAACATGCGCTCGCTTCTGCTGTCATCTGCATTTCTGCTAGTAGATGCATAGTTGCCTTGTTCTCTCTTTCCACTTGCTTTTATCTTTGGACAGTCACGTGACATGTGACCTTTTTCACCACAAGTCCAACATTCTCTACTATCTGCAGTATGTTGCTACCTGCTTGATCTTGCACCACGACCTCTTTGACTCCCCCTTCCTTGAGACTGGTTTCCCCTGCCACTTGTATTGTTTTGATTTGATTGACCTTCTCGAAATTGGCCCCTGCAACCACTTGGGCCTCGACCACGACCTCTACCTCTGTTGGAGTTAGAATAGAAGGCCTGTTCATACCTATTTCTGCCACGAGAAGAAGATGTGTCAAGACCAAGGTTCTTCTCCTCAAGAATAAGCATAGAAATCAAATCTTGGAACACGGGGATGTCGTCTCTTGTATTCATGGAAGACCTGAAATGTACATACTCATCTCCTAGACCATCCAAGCATGCACAGACAATGTCATCGTCTTCCACTGAGACTTTAATAGATCCAAGAGCCTCAATGATACTCTTGATCTTCAAGGCATAATCATTGATGGAGAGGTTGTTCCTCTTAACCTGATTTAGCTCCGACTTTAGTTGAAGCTTCCTGGCCTTGGTGTTCACCTCGAACACTCTGCCTAAGTTTTTCCATGCAATGGCGGGGGTTTCAGCATCCTGTAGATAGCCCATCATGCCATCTATGATGCTCATAGAAAGCCAGTACATCACTTTGCTCTGGCCTTGTTGCCAGTCCCTCAAAGCTTTTCTTTGTTCTGCTGTAGCATTTGCCTCAGGAATCTCTGGTTCCTTTTTATTGTCTCCTTCTACATAGTCCCAATAACCTTTTCCTTTTAGGAAATTTGTTATTCTGAACTTCCATTAAGGGTAGTTATTTTTCTCAATCTTCTCAGTGACAATCTGACTGAAACCGTCAGATATCTTGAAGCACTAAGACAAAATAGCTGCAATCTACAAAAACCTACAAATCTGCTGAACCTGCTATCATGGTACTTGTAACGCTTTCTACACTCAACAAGTGTCCACAATCAAGCGTACATACAACCACTATACTTGTACAGTAAATCTCTGTGTACTACACAGAGATTTACTGTATACTTGTACAGTAAATCTCTGTGTACTACACTTTGGAGACCTGTTCAGAAACTTGTACGAAAACCCCCAAAAAAAAAATCCAACATTGTGGACACGTACTCATATAAGAATGCGGCGGTGGTTCTGACATCATTATTTTGAGTTGCTTTAGCTTTGGCCCACTTGGTCAAATAGTCCATAGCTACAATGATATATTGAGCTTGGGTTCTATAAGCAGGTAGTTGTATTGGCCCAATAAAGTCTATACCCCATTTTGCGAAATCTCTAGCTCCTATCATTAGTCTTAAGGGCATGCTATCTACACGGGTTGGAATTTTAGCTCGTTGACATGCATCACACCTTCAAACATATTCTTTGGAATCTACAAAAAGTGTTAGCCACCATATGCCTACCATTAATATTTCTCTTGCGATGGTCTCACTAGAGAAGTGACCTCTAGCTAATCCAGCATGTGCTTATTCTATTATGGGAAAATATTTGTTTTCATTTGCACAAAGACGCAGATGTTGATCTTTACCTCTCCGATACAATTGATTCCCAATAAGAGCATAGTCTCTTGCTTCAGTTTCAATTGCTCTTTGACGACATTTACTCATATCCTTAGGAAATGTTTAGTTACTCCACTTAGGAATGAGTGATATTTGGAACAATGCTACATGAGGTATGGGTGCTTGTTTTGATGTTCAGGACTATTTTTTACAAAAGAATGAACGTCACTCCTCATAGTTGGCCAAAATACTCCAAGTCTCAAGATTCGTTGCATAGTTTGGTCTTCCGCAAAGTGAAGTCCTACTACGGTAATATGTGATTGACTTAGGTATTGGGTTTTCTCCTCAGGATTAATGCATAAAATCAATATTCCATCTCAATTTCTTTTGTATAACCTTCAAGCTAGTAACTGATACATAGTTGATCGCTCAATTAATCCAATTGTAATAAGAAGTGGTATTTGAGCTATGGTCATCAATGATACTATGTTTTCCGACCATCGAGATATCATTTCCACGGAGAACAGATATGCATCTGGTAGATCATCGTCTACTCCCTTAGGTGGTTCTCCTCCTGAAACAATCCTTGATAAACGATCTGCTCTTTGATGAGTGGTGCCCTTTTTCAGAACTACAGTGAAATCAAATTCCATAAAAATGATGAACCATCTCACTATTCTTCCTATGCTGCACGGCTTGTTGACCAAGTACAATAAGGCTTGGCGGTCCACAAAGAACACAAATTTTCTAGCTAATAGGTAATGTCTTTACTTTTTCACGGCATAGATCATCCTAATCCTTCCCTTTTCGTGGTTGATAGTTTTTGTTTGCCATATTCAACTGTTGGCTAGCATAAGATAGGAAAATTGATTTTCCCGTCTCTTGGTTGAGCTAGTATACACCCGATGAATTTCATAAATGAATTTGGATTCCTTTAGCTGTGCTATCTCTTCTTTGATCTTCCTAGAAAATTTTTCATTATATGTGTATGGTATTTGTCTACTTGGTTTTGCATTATCTCTCATGGGTATGGTATGTTGACAGATTTCTGGATCAACACCCTTGAGATCCTTATAAGACCAAGCAAAGATATCTCGGTATTCTTTTAGTAAGATTAACAAAAGCTCTTCTTCTTATTTTGTCAGGTCATTTGCAATGTAGGCAGGTCTAGGCTCTTACCCTGGTTCGATCAGATCTATCTTTTTTGCGTTTTCAGGTCCTTCGTAGGACTCTTGGCCTACTTTTGTAGTTTCCTGACAGGTTGTTTGACTATGATTTTTTGATCTTGGAGCGTATATTTCTTGTCGTGGGATGGAACACTCATTATATCTTTACCATCCTCCTCAGTGGTTTCCATTTCTGTTGTATATATCTCCTTTAGAGCCTTTTTCAACTCTTGATATTTATTTCTCCGTTCAACTCGTGTCATGGTTGAACCCTTGTCCTGGTTTTTAGGTTTTTCTTGAGTTTCCTTTGTCATTTTTCTCGATGTTTTTGATATTTCCTATTCTTGTTTTTAAATGATATCTACCAGTGGTTTTGTCCTTGACACAATCATTTGCATCTATCTGCATTAGGAACTGTGTTCTACTGGAGGCTGATGGCATAGATCTAGCTTTCAAGTTTTTGGTGTCTCTTTTTCTTCTATACCATTTCTGTCTTCTCGGTCTCTGGTTTGGAAAGTCAAAAAACTTTTCCCCCCCTCCTTTCATGAGTAGCTTAGCTCTCACATGTTCTTTTTTCAACCCCAAATCATTTGAGGTAGCTGAATGTTCTTGTTGCACCATAGTAGAGGTCTAAAAAGACTTGTTGAGCTTTCATCAAGTCCTTGAATTCTTGAATTTCGTCTTCAACGTGAAGGATTGAGATCATTTGTATGGGAATTATTTCATAGCCGTCCTCATTGCAAAATTGAATAGGCATAGACGTATTTACACATACATTCATTGTTTCTAAAATTTGAGTCCACTCAAATGGCTCAAACAAATGCTCTGGAAAGGGTTTAGGTACATAGCCTTCATCTGTGTAATCCCTTTCTAAGATACATTCTTCTCGTTTTAAGCTCCCGTCTTTTGAGGCTCCACACATCCAAATAGGTGTGTCCTTGTTCAGCCAAGATGGAAGCTTAGTGTTGGCCTAAGAGATTGAATCGAACTCATGTATGGGTTTTTTCATGACATCTCTATAAGTGTGATCTTTTAGATTAACCCTTGTTATTGATCCCACTTGCTTCAAGTACAGATAATTGTTTCCCCAATTCTCGATGAGTTGTACTTGTTGCATGAAAGGTCTTCCCAAGATGATTTCATAATTGAGTTTCTTTTCAAAGTCTACTATGGCAAAAGTGTACTGATATTCAATCCACAGGAATTAACTATCACTCTTTCAAGCAGTCCTAAGGGTCGTTCAGTGTCTCTATCCGCCAATTACAATTTCATTCGAGTTTGTATAATGGTTGGTTGTCCCCAGGATTCCCATACTGCTTTCGTGGCTATGGCTATGCCTGCCCCACTATCCAATATTGACATGGTTTCTATGTCATTATATCTCACTAAGGGTTGTGTTTCCTTCTTTCCCTTCATAGCATTCTCCAACTTTGTTCATTGGAACAGATCGAATCTCTTTGGTATCCAATTTGTGTTTCAATTTTCCCAATTTTTTTGCAATTAGCCCTGTTATTCCCACCTTCTCTAGATTTTTTTGTAGATCATTCCATAAATATGGTCTGATTTTTAACAGTTCTCCTAAAGTAAGAGTGCATTGGATGGGTGTAGACATGATTGAATGGGTGTTGTCCATTTCGAGGGCATGTTCCTCTCTCTTTACCTGCATAGTTTTACACACTATAGATTCATCTTCGTTATCTCCCAAGTAAGAGGGTAATGTTTTCAAGGTCAATGGTTTAGACATTCCTGAAGCTTCAGATCCACAATCCCCATACAATGATTGTATATCCATGTCCATATTAGGAGGTAGGTTGTCTAACCAAACTTCCTCTATAGGAGTTGACTATCAAAAGAACTTATAGTGCCAAACAACGAAGATGCCTTAGATGGAATTCCCTTCATAGAAAGACTGGCCAAGACAAAAATTTTGAGAGGAAATTTTAGTATTTTCCGAATCATCAAAGGAGTTATGTTTCTTTTTCTTAGCCTGGGCTCTAGTGATTACCTTGATTGGAACAATTGGTTCACTTTCAGATGAGCTACTAGGTATCACTTGGACTACGTTTACTACTGTTTTATCCTTATTTAGATGATTTTTTGAACAATATTCTGGGAAGTGTCCTCCCTTTTTGCAACATTGTATGCAATCAGCTTAAATTGGCTTAAGGCTCTTGTCAGGCTCTGGACATTTGTTTTTCCAATGATCATCTGCACCATAGTTATGAAAGTTTCCAGTTTTTGGCTTAATCATGGGTCTAACACCTTGATTAGCTACATAGTACATTGATGCAAGCTCTGGTGTAGTATAAGTCACAGGTTCTTACACTGGTGGTGGATGTGAATTGTACCAGTCTCCTTCTACCATTATTGTAGATGGACTAGGATCAGAATAGGGTGTAACAGGCACTAGTGCTTGTTCATCTATGACTCCCTCTGAATGCATGTACTTTACAGGCACTACATTATCTCCCGCATATGGAGGTTGTTGACCCAACACGGGTTGAGGTCTTTCCATACCCATTAGTGGTCTTTGAGCTGGGGCCACATTAGGCTGATATCTGTACAAGGGTTGCCCTTCTGGTCTCATAGGCATGTATTGAACATTCCCATCATACTTTGGTCGGTAATAGCACGCATTGGTCTCATGGTTGGTCCATTTACCCTTGATTGCACACCATTTCTGCGGCCTAATTGGTTTTCCTTGGGCTTGCCCTGGTCCCCTCATAGGTGCTTTTTGCATGTTACTCATAATGTCATTCATCCTTTTGAGCATGTCTTCTATGGCTGAAAGTGATGCTGTAGCAGCCGTTCCCACTTGTGCTGGTTTAATGGATGTTGTTTTCTCACTTTGGTTATCCTTAGGGACATCTTCTTAGTTGAAAATATCACAATTGTCCCCTAAGTCAATAGCATCTGACATACACTCTTCTAGGGTCGTATGCTTCTTGCTATACAATATAGCATGAAGTTCTTTTTTAAACAGTCCCTCTAGAAACAATGATACTAGTCTTTCTTCTACAGGTATCTCTAGCATGGGCATCTTGCAATGTATTGCGTCATTCAATTTTCACAATCCCTAACAGACTCACCTTGTTTCTGTTTAAATCGATAGATTTGAGCTACCGTATTATGTTTGATCCCCGTTTTCAAACATGCAGCTACAAATCCTTGAGCTAATGTATTTAAGTCCATGACTGACCTTGGTGGAATGTTTTGGAACCATGTCATGCTTTTCCTTCTAATGTCATTCCAAACCCCTCGAATTGAGTATGGAAATTGAATATGCGTTCTACTCTTACCACTTGCTTAAAGCTTGCTAAGTGGTCGTATGGATCCCCAGACCCACTGTATTTTTTGTTTCTTTTTTGAAAATCAACTGGTCTGACACATCTATTTGGTACAACTCCCGGTCTCCTGGTAGTTGGTCATGTTCCGAGTCCTTCAAACCAATCTATTGGAAATAGTGACTCATGTAGCCCTGGACTCGCTTTAGTGTCACCCGGTTTTCTTCGTGATGAGGTGGTTTCTGGTTTCTTAACATTACTCTCAAAAGATCTCTCTCGGAGTTCTTCTCTTGGAATAGTTTCTGGTCCTTGGCCCAATATCCAATCCCTTAAGGAGTATCTTTGGTATTTGGTTTGTTCCACCTTCTCAGGAGTCATCATAACAAAGTTATTGTTATAACAATCCCTAAACAGGTAGGCTGGTAGATCTATTGAACCCTTATCTTTGATTTTGAAGATATAAATGATCTTTATAGGTATTAGTTGTCCTAATTTAGCATGAGAAGTCCATAGAAGATCTTTGACGTTTCTATCCTCCCAATAGTAGACTCCGATCCTAGGATTATCCATAGTAAGCCATTTCAAAGGCTTCAAATCAACTTGATCGTATCCCTCAAATTCTAAAGTCGGCGGTCCTTCTTTTGTTGCCATATCTGGAATTATGGTATTTACCTATAATCCCCATTTGTCTATCACGCAAAGGTTTTTGACTTGTAAATACTGAGTTCCTTTTCTATCCATGTACATTTTTTCTTGTTTGTTTGCCCTGATTTCCTCTTCAAACTCAATACCATGGTCATCAATGCGAATAGCATACTCTTCATTAAGATCCAGGTAAACTTGATTTCCATGGCGATTAGTCTTGTAAAAAGAGAGTATATACTTATAGCGCACTGTCGTTCCGGTTTCTGAATGAGTCAAACAGGAAGACATTTCAGGTGTTGATTTTGAAAAACTGTCTGAGACTTCTTCAAAGATAGTGTCCAAGTGTTCTCCTTGATTAACGTTGTCTTTGGTGGATACTCTACTAGTGGTCTCTCCAAATATGCCTTGGTTTCCTAGTATATGCCTTGGATCCAATTGAACCCAAAATTGCCCGGTGGCCTTGTATTATATTGGTCTAACACTGTACAAGTTCAAAAGTCAAAACTAGTGTCTCTCTATAACAGTAATAAATAATCGTGATTATTTATTTTCTCAATTCTTTGCACTTTTTGGCTTGATTTTCCAAGAATACGACCTATTAAGGTCTCTGAACAAGTTTCACCAAGTTTGAACAAAATTTGTTTAAGTTATCAAGAATCTGGCTTAAGTCTCACTTTTTTGATCCAGATTTCACCAAAATTAATTTGTATGGTCTACTTGATATGCTTGACCTTGTGGTATACTCAAATGTCCAAGATTATCAATTTTTGTAACAGATGTAAATAATCGTGATTATTTACACTAGCTACTTTTTTGCAAGTTTTTGTCCCAATCTTGACACGGACATGTTAACTATCTCAACTTAAGCTCCCTAGCCAAGTTTCATCAAGTTTGGACAAAATTTGTTCAAATGGTCATCACTTTTGTATCCGCAGACTGACTTAGCAAATTTGGCCACAATTTTCAATCCAATGATCCAAATCTTACCAAATTTGATTTGTGGGTTTATTACAACATAGTAAAGCTAGTGGTACACTGACTTGGTCAAAAAAGTTGAAAAATGGGACAGATGTAAATAATCACAATTATTTACTTTTGGTAAATTTTTGCATCTTCTTGATCAACTGAGCATGTATACATCAATATAAGCCTATGAATCAAGTTTCATTGAGTTGAACAAAATATTCTCAATTTGCACTCAAGTTTTTGAAAGTAAGTACAGAATTTAGTTTCTACCTAGTTTTTGGTCAGTTTGGTGATCCAAATTCTATGGGCCTTTACAATAGTTGTTTGCACACATGCAAAGAGTCTGTGGTATCAGCCTTGGTCACTTTTGAGCCATAAGTAATAATTGCAATTATTTACTTTAGGCCTAAAATGAACACTTTTTTAAACTTTTTTATTGGACAGTCTTTTCATGAGCTGTTTTAAGCCTCTGAGTCAAGTCAAAACTTAATTTGGCCTGAAATGTCAAAAAAAAGTAAATAATCTACGTTTTTGCAAACTTTTGAAATCTTTACCTCAATGTGTCCTTGATCTTACCCATTGGTTCATACAACTTTTAAGCATACTCTCGAGTCGGATTGAGTGGTTGGTAGTCTTTTGGTGCTATTTCTAGTTGTAGACCTGAAATTTTGCAACTTCACATAACAACTCACAATTGATTCTTTCGGAGAGAGGAATGTTCTAAAATCCACCTTGGATTCTACTTACCCTAATCTTAGATTCTACTACAATGGGGTTGTGAAAAGTGTCCACAAACACTCGTTTTCTTGTTTTTTGTGGTTTTTTGAGCCTTGATCTTAACACTTGTCTCGTCCATTAATCATTCTCAAAATCCTAATCTAATTCTAGAATCCTACAATCCTAAAGGTACTCAACAAGTACGATTACTTCCCAGCTACCTCTACACAGCAAAAGATGACAATCTTAAGCCATGCAGTTTTAAAAAGAAAGTTTTTACTCTAAGAGATCCTAGAGGAAGTTAAAGGATAACTTCACAAGACGCTCGTGTTTTTTCCTAGTTTAGGTCTCTTCGATCCCCGGCAGTGGTGCCAAATGTGTACGGGTGTCTAACCTCACTCCTATTTTATTGCAGACATAGCGAGAACCACAAATAAATTTCAATCCATGGGACGAAGCTGACTCAACTAGTGCATAGAGGCTACAAGATGTTGTCAATCTCCAAAAAACTACAAATAAATTGCATCTAACTCAGGCTACATCAAATGACATAAATCACCAAAAGCCAATCGCTCATCGGCAAACGAATCACATCCGTTACAACATCAAATGACATCCAAACGTAACGAAACTTTTAGGAGATGTTTATACGACCTAAGCACACATGCTTATGGTCTCAAACATCACTTTAGGTCAAGTGTAAAAATCACAATTATTAACAGTCCAGTGAGTTTTTGACCTAGTCGTTTTCGACCGAGAATGCATCTAAATGCTTAGCAATGATGCCCCAATAACCCAGTATACTTAGTTTGATTTTGAAGTGTAAATTCCTAATTATGATGAAACTAGGCCGCGGGTCTTCGACGATGCCAAAAGATATGAAATACTGTGAAATGCTTATGTCAATGCGTAGAGCTCTTACCTGCGATTGCAACGCAATACACATGACTGCAATGTGACAACCGGGGAGGGAGTAGGAAGCACGAGAAGGAGAGAAGTGAGCACCGTTAGCTCACGCTGTGTTTCTATTATCCAAAAACTTATGAAAATCTTACAAAAATTTGCTTTTATACCTTAGCTAAGGTTTTTGGTGGTCAAAACTAATAATCTGGGAGCTCTAACTAAAGACTGGTTGATAAAATTTGGAAGCTTGTAGCCCGGCTCATCAATTACAAAGTTTATCCAAAAAATAGGAGTTACAATATTCCCGATTCATCAAAATAATAAATGTTTTTACAATGAGAGCTCCAAAAAATGGTATCCGAGTTAGCTTGTTGCTAACTCCCGATTCATCAAAATAATAAATGTTTATACAATGAGAGCTCCGAAAAATGGTATCCGAGTTAGCTTGTTGCTAACATCATGGATAAGAGGTAAGTATCTTTCCTTCACTGCTTCTTTATTCACCAGCTCTGGGAGTTTTTCAATACTCCCATGTCATGACAATGTTGTTTCCACCATAGTTTTGCTTCCCTTGAGAGGCAAAATATTCCTAACATTGCTTGGTTTGCAAGTGCAGTCTTTGCAAGAGAGAAGTAACCATTCATAGCTTCAATCCATACTTTTTTGTTTTTCCCAATATCATCAGCCTCTCCCTTAAAAGAGGGTGGTTGCATTTGTTTGAGCAACAACATCTTCTCTAGAATTTTTGTTTATATGGCATCCTTTTGAGGGTTTTTTAACATAGGAGTGATTTGACAATTTCCTTGGAGTGTATGCATGTATTAACATATTAAAATAGCATCGATGTTTATAATAAATCAAAACACTAACATATTTTTTAGACTTAGAATTATCTACTCCACTAAAAATGTCTATCACATACTTAACTACTAGTCAAACAATTACTTTGAATAAAACAACTTGATCTCACACTTATAAAATCATCAAACGTCATGTAGAGTGGTTTACAATGATCTCTCCATGAGTAAACATATTAAAGGTTTCAATCATAACTACGATACACATTAACTATCATGTCATAATATTTTGGTGGGTTGGGCCATGAGCGTAGAAAATGATACACACAGTGAATCTTGGGGTTGCCAATCAAAACTCTTTTGTTGAAGGTCGATCAAATGTAATTGCCTATAACAACTCAGTGGGTCTTCTTAAAATTGCAAATGTCAAGTCAGCTTCAAGTGTTTATCCCACTTGATTTGGTGTAGATCAATGTCCAAGCGTTCAATGCAAATTGCTTGGATGGAAAATGTTGATCCACAAACCCAACGACTTGTATAGAACCAGATGTTAGGTGGATCAAATTTTACATGAGGTACAAAAAGCTTGTCAAGAATAAGGAACACTTTCTCTCTAAATTTGAATCTTGGTGATTAGCTCAGGGGGTGCACTATGTAGTCATGTTAATGTATAACATGAGTTTAAAAGGTGGGATTTTAAAATGCAAAAAGTTTAGGTGATTTAACTGAGATACATTAAAAAAAGGGATTTTTATATCAGCACCCTGCGAATGCACGTTATATAGGGGGTACTGAATTGTGAACCCCTCGAGGTGATTGGCAAGGAGTGTGGTACATTTCTTTAAAGATAGGTAAATAGTTGGTCTCCATAATTTTGTGCTACAAAACAAATAGGATAATAATGTTGAGCTACATACTTGTGGATTCAACCCCAAGAATAGTGCAAACTATTGAGAATCCAAACTTTTAACCTAATGCTCTGATACCGATTGTAAGGTCGCCAACCTAGTGATTGGGACGACTTAATAGTTGTCCTTGTTTTATTCTCGAGTTCCATTGATCAATGATGACACGTTACTCCAATTCAAAGTGGAAAGGATACAAGAAATAGAAGAGAGGGAGTCCTCTATCCTTTTCGATAATGGATGTATGGGTCATATACCACAAGCCAGGTCCATAAATCAAAGGTTATAATGAGAGCTAGTTTCTATATTTTGCAAACATAAAATCTCATTGATATACCTAGGATCTAGAAGGTTCCTTCATTGATTCCAGGCACAATGTCAAAGTCGAAGATATGGAAGCGTAGAGACCAAGAAGAGAGAGAGAGAGAGAGAGAGAGAGAGAGAGAGAGAGAGAGAGAGAGAGAGACTCTTGAACCAAAACCTTGGCAATGAATAACTCAATGTATATACAATGGAGGCAAGGGGTTGCTTATATAGCAACCTCAATAAGTTTCTCTACCTAGACTTTGACAAATAAGTAGAACAAATACCTAAAAGACAAAATAAATAATGAGATCACATTGGGAAATTCACTTGAGATGCCAAAACTCTAACACCTTCTTTGCATCTCATAGTGGAAATCAATAGTGAGACCAATTCGATGAAGAAGCTACTAGGTGTAAGCCCTAGAAATACTAGTAATTCAAGATATGCCTCAGATTTTCTACCCTCAACTTTGTACTTGAGAATGCCATCTTGAGCATCCATTGACTTTTAAGAAACTTTGAATTGTAGACCACACTACGTCCAAGAATCCTCATTTGTGAACTGTGAACGCATCGCATCCAAAATATAATACTCCTAGATAATGAACTATGGTACACATCATGTTCATGATCTAACCAACAACAACGGATTGGTTCACTCATCCATAGTGTTTTAAATACGTCTAATTGGTTCCCCAGATGCATGTGCCTTGAACTCCGACCTATGGGTCCAAAAATTGATAACTTGAACTCCAACACAAGGGTCCAAATTAATTATAGGGAGCATTGCTTGCCCCTCTCTACCACTGACAAGCCTCTCTCTGGCTGAAGCTAGTGGCAACAACTATCATTTGACTAGAAATATGACGTTGAGGCCACCGTGGCCGCCACCACATGTGCCATGGCAATCTTTTGTGTCAAATCTTTATTACTGTAGTCTCTATCCAGTTTGCGTTTGTCTTTGTTTGTCTGTGAGTTCCTGATTTTTTCTTTGGCTTAAAACTTCCTAGCCAAACAAAGTGTCCAATCACATTTATAACAACTGTTGTCATACCTCATGTGGGTATCGAGGCAACTAACTAAGTACTGGTGCTGCCATCCTTTTCAAGCTTGCATGTGCCTGTGTCCTCTAGCGAACTCATCTATTTGATTTTGGCTTCACCATCTCAAGCCAAACAATTTGACAGTTCCCTTGAGAACTTTGTCAATGCATAGGCTGCTAATTGGATGTTGGATATGCTATCCATAGCCACTTGTTGGTTTTTGTTGATGTCTTTAGTGCTCAAGCAAGGGGGCCATGATGAAGTTGCAAGATCTTGAACTCTGCAAAGATTTCTCGCACTCCAAGGATTGCCGCACAAACCAAGCCACAAAATCCAAGTTGTCCCTCTCTTAGGCTCCAAGTTCCACTTCAAGTCGTTCTTGAAAGAGGGCTCTCACTAGCCTCCAATCTCCACTTCTAGAGTGCCACTCCACAACCTCTACAAAAAGGAATGAAGGTTTGCTCCACAATTTAGAGTAAAAAAATCTCCAAGGTAGTTGAGGGCCCAAAGGGGGAGCACAAGACCACACTACTCCAAGGCAGTCACCACCATCAAGGGAGCGTCGGGAGGAGGGGCACTTTTGAAAGGCATTCTAAAACGCAGGGGGTGGAGGGGTGGGGTGGGGCAGTCTAGAGAAGGTGTTGCCATAGGTGCTGCAGAGAGCAACATTTGAGAATGTAGGGTGTTGTGTGTTCTCAATCAGAACCTATTGAGATGCATTTTGAAACACTCGGAAGAGCAAGCCTTCAAGCCCTTCTAGGCAGCATTCCAAAATGCCTTGTGTTGGGGAGAAAGGTGGTGCCACCAACGACTTCCAATGGGGACTGTGTTTTGAAACACACATAGGGCAAGCGTGATGTGGAGTCTAACACCCAAACAAGAATTGTGTTTTAAAATAGAAAGGGTAGCAAAGGGTTGAATGTTGGTGACAAGAGGGTCTACTCTTCTCTTCTTTGTGCAACTCCGCCTCCTCCAAGAGTCTTCAAGCATGACACGGCTTTGATACCATGTCAAACTTGACAATGCAAAAGCGTAGAGACCGAGGGGGAGAGAGAGAGAGAGAGAGAGAGAGAGAGAGAGAGAGAGAGAGTTTATATTTGACACCCCTTCATTCAAGAACCATATACTGATACTTGACATAAGACAATTGAGATAAAACAGGTGACACAAGACAAAGGATAAAGAGAGTTTTTTTATTGGTGAACTTATTGGTACATCCGTTTTTGGTAGGAGACTGTGAGCTCTAGAAATCATGAAAGAATAGGACTATACCTACCACCATCCAAAAAAAAAATAGTAAGCTAGAACTTGGGCTACCTTGATGGGGAGACAAGTATCCAAAAAACTCATTTTTCTTGTTATCGTTGTCCCATAGCACTAGACCCCTCACTCTCCTTGTATATATTAAGGGGTAGGTTTTTTACCTTCCTATCACGCATAATCGATTTCTTTATGACTTTTTTTCCGCCGGAGTGATGTCACAATGCTTGATCACACACACTCTCTCTCTCTCTCTCACGCATACACACACACACACAAGGTGATGAAGAAGAAGATGGAGATGGAGAAAGAGCACACTTCGATTGCACAAATGAGAGAATGAATGATTTTTAGGTTTAGGTGACTTTTATATGAGCTCATCCATTCACACTTGGGTGCCCATGCTTAGCCAACTAACCCTTGAATGTTCCAGTTAGAGTGCACCTCTCATCGGCTATCACTCTTACCCTTTTCCTATTGGACCGACAAGCCCGGCCCATGACTACTAGAAGTGGACGCCGGTGGTTAACAATGGGCACCTTGCACAAGCCATACACAACCTGCCTATGGAGTCTCAAGCTATTTTGCATCAATAGACTTTATACATGTATAATGTCTAAACTAATATACAGAGGCCAAACCCCACAATTTTCAGCACAAGCTTGTGCACAATGTTGTATACAAATAATGTCTTCAATTTAGACAAGTTTGGGCTAGGTGATGACCACTTGGAGCACAAAATTAGAAAATCCCGGCAAAGAAAGCATTCTAGGTTCCCAATCACATGACTCACCTCCAAATAAAAATCAGAGATGATGAATGGAATCCCAATCATCAAATGAAGCTACAGAGGAAGTCCAAGCCAAAACACTCAATGGAGACTTTATACTCGTATAATGTCTCCCTATAGCCAAATGATAGTTTTGGGAAAATTTTCACTTACAAAGTCTTTGCTCCATTAATATTATCCCAAAGCTCAAGTCCCATCACGTTTTGTGGCTCTATATCCATCTTAACCCCAATATCGGAATCCAAAGCTCTATGATTGATATTTGGCTCCAAGCACAGGAGGAGAAGTCCAAATCAATTTCTTATGTCTCAGGAGGATATACCATGCCAATGCCCACTTACACTTCAGGTTTGAGCCATTTTTTATAGGGTAGACATCATACGCGATTGAAAATGAACATGGAGCCTAACTTTAACCCCTCTTAGCCTTCACAACATGATTATGAGAGCATCTATCTCATTTCATCCCATTTGAGCCTCATGTGCTCAAAACTAAGCCAAAATCCAACTTCAAGCCTACAGGGGGTTCTAGTGGTCACAGTTTGCCCAAATAACATCCAAATTGAAATCCAGGAAAATATTCATGAAGTACATGATAAGAGCTGTGCAGTTTCATTCTATTTTCATAGCTTAAATATTATATGCGTATAATGTCTCACATCATAAATCTGCACCCAAAAAGAAATCATAACCATGTGCACTACACCCTTAGTCCATGTTTCAATTTTGAAGTCATTTGGATAGCTAGAAACTAAGAAAATGCAAGATTAGCTAACTTTTGCAGTTGAAGTGCCCGCAGGATCTATGGAGGCCTAGGAGTCTTGCGGAGGCGCTATATGCAAGCGGCTAGGGAGAGGGAAATGGAGAGTTTCCTAGAACAACGCCGAGCCATGAAGGGAAAGACCCCTGGGACAACAGGCATAGAAACTAAGCAATCGAGTGCTCCTGAGTTAGTAGGCAATGTGGGTCAAATTGTGGAGAACAACAATGCTTCCATCTCAAGGGAAACCTCTAGTATGCTGGGCCTAGAAGGGTTATTTCTAAATGAAAATTGGGAATATGACCTACAAACTGAAACCTTGACTGACTTGTACATGGGTTACACATGCCATATAGGTTGGTTAGAAGTTGTACAATCTAAATCTAGCACCACAAGTCTAAAGGAGCGATAAGAAATGGTCTACAATGTCATCCATAGCATCATCCAATTGGAGAGGCAAAACCGAGGGATTAACATTCCTTCAATGAGCCTTATGAGATTCTTGGATACGGGCAAGGCCAGACAACCGACATTATGATAGATGGAAACTCCTTCAGTGAGTCCAATGGACCCTTCATATATTGTGTCGCCTGGAGTTTCAGTACAGTATGAACCCACAAGGAGTAGTTTTTCTTTTCCAAATATAGCTAATCTGTCTCTCAGAGAAACTACGGCTACGATACCTACTCCAGTCATTACAAAAATTACACCTTGGACCTCGTTTGTTTCTATGCACTGCTACCTAGTAGAACAATGCCCCCAATAATACCTACAGGTATGCATCAAGCCTATGTACCTGTCGCACCTCATGCCCATGTAGCTCCCACACCCCCAATTATGCCAAGGGCTCACACTCCACAATGGAATTATCCGAGTCTTATTCAAGTGGGGCCATACCATTTAGCAATAAAATTTCATATCCGGCACCGGCTATGCCTAGGGCGGCCACACCTATGAACTTTGGACCACCACATGGTACACCACCATATGAGGTATGGGACCCGAGGGCTGCACATATGCCAAGGCCAAGGCCAACTCCCATCCCACATGTAGTTCCGGGAGCGCCTGCACCTACGGCCACTATACCTACTTATTTAGGAGATTTGGCAGCATTTGCTCAAAGCATCAGTCGATGTATTGCTGAATAGAGAGCCTAGAAGTAAGGTAGTACAAATAGCCAAGCTCACAAAAAAAATTAGTGGAGACGGGAATGTGAGAAAGCATATCGAAGTGTTTGAACAACTATGCGATTCTCTATGAGAACACGATGACTTGCATAAGAGTAATGCTTTAAGCCTAACCTTAAGTGGGAAGGCTGGGGATTGTATAGAACCCTAAGGGTGGAAGAAAAATGATTTACCCTACTCTTAGGAGACTGCTCCTAAAAGAATACATACGAGAGGGAGTGCTTTGGGGTGTAGTCTCTCAAATCCAGAAAGCCCAACAAGAGGAAGTAGAGTCGGTGAGAGACTTTATTAGTCGCTTGAAGCATTTGAATTCTCGTTGTAATCCAAATGAGCGCTTAAATAATAATCAATTGCTTGATAGATTCATTAGGGGATTACGACATGAGGATATCTACAATGGCCTAGTCATTAGAGGTATCACCACTTGGGAAGCAGTCACCACCAATGCGATCCAATAGGAGGATAATTTAATGATTCAAGGATAAAGAGTGTCTGTTGAGCCTAAATCTACTAGCTTGCAAGAATCGGGGCATCAGCCAATGACCCTAAAGCCTACTGCTAAGGAGCCAAAGATATCTAAGATGACTTTAGCATATCTCACCAAGGCCATTCAAGAGAGTCTCATAGACATTCATGCTTCACAAAACAATCATATGTATCAAAGAAGGGAGTAACAATGGTGATTAGTATGCTATGGTCCGCATAGAACCTGTGAATGCCCTAATTTTAGAGTAAAATTCAATGGGAATTGCAATGCCTGTGGGAGGTAAGGTCATCAAGCTAATAATTGCATAGTATTCTAGAGCACAATGGCCAATAGACCAACCTTAGCATGGACAGACACACATCAAGTGCTTGCATTGATGCCGGCCCCACCTCTTGAACAAAAATCACAACACATGGTCCCTAGGGCCCAAAATGTTGCTCAAAAAACACCCTTACCACCTTCAGTGGGTAGGACCGCAACCACCACATCCAAGAATCACTTCCGTGAATCAAGTGGATTGTGAGTCATCTATTGCTTGTTTGGAAGGCTCTGAGGAAGATATAGACCTTAATATTGCCTATGGAATTGATGCACTTAAAGAAAGTCCACAATACTACATGGAGGACTTTTGCTCGGACAAGTCAAACATGTCTATCAAGTAGCTGCTCTTGCTGCAAGAGGCCAAATATCAATTACACTGCCAACATACCACCTCTTCAATGCTATGAGTGTGGAGGTCCACATCATGTAGCCGAGTGTCCTATTAGGCTACAAAAGAACGCCACACTAATGCAAAACAATCAAGCGAGCACGTCTACAATGCCGATACTCATGTGAAATCAATGTGGCATAGATCATTTGATTTCCCAATGTCCTAATAATCCAATGTGCTGAAGATCACTTTATTAAACTTGATTGAGGTTATCGAGGAGCCATCACAAAGTACACATGTGGTACCAGTAAATGTACTCACATGATCAATACTCCAAATACAAAATTATATTCTTGAAGAAAGAGACACGGCATCAATTGCCCAATCTCGGAAGAAGAAGAAAATACAAAGGAAGAGATCGCAAAAAGCAGCGAAGTTAGACCCCAGTTCAAAGACAAATATAGAGACTGGTGACGACGCTGAAGAGGATTTTCTGTATATATGAACGACGCTGAAGAGGATTTTGATTTAGGTGAAACCATAGAGACCAAAATGATCACTAAGAAAGAACCAACAAGGAAGATCATCATGAGCCACAATGGCCAGGATCCAAGAAGAAGATAGGAACTTATCCAAACCCTACAGAGGAGATCAAGCGAGTCAAGAAAGTAAGGAGTTTGGTGGAAGATACCCAAAGGGATCTGGAGCCAACACCTAGGCAGATCCAGATTACAAACACAGTGTTCCCTATACAACAACCTCCTCAGCAAGTCCATAGACCCTTAGCCATACCTAGTGTCATCTAAGAAGAAAGTGACTTAAAGTCATGGGAAAGTGGACGTACTTACTTCTTGTTGGAAAGAATGTTTACAGAGGGACTACCTGACCCTATTGAAGAAATGGAGATCCCATCTTCCCCACTTCAAGGGACTAAAGCCCACAAGGTGCCATTAAATATTTCCAATTTGATGGATTTCATGGCTTCAGAAGTTAGAACCACCATCATGTCCAAACTATATGGAGACCCTGAGCTATTCTTATCTCTTCCTCAATGGAGAACTGAAGGTCGGGCCACCACAATTTGCACAGATGGATGGAGCTAGGGGGATGCCAATAGAGGAGGAACACTAAGATCCACAACCCAAGCTAGATGAGAACCTTGTTGTATAAATACATGTTAACAAGTTGGGACAATAATTTGAGGGAGATGAATCCAATACAACCATACCAATCACTACCAAGGGATTAATTGTGAAGGGAATCCTTGATGGTGACACAAGGGTTAGCATTGTGACTAAAAATTGATGGGAAACTATGGGAAGGCCTCACCTTGGGACCACAACCATAGTAGTAAAGATGGCCAATGGGACTATTGTTAAACCTATTGGGATGATAGAAGATCTCAAGATCAAGGTCTTTGGACATAAAATAAGAAATACCTTCATTGTTATGGATTTCTCCAAGCACACTGTGGCATCTGAGATGATCTTAGGATGTCCTTTCATGAGGGAAGCAAAAATGGTGCATGACTCGTCTAAAAACCATGTCTACTTGTAGTTACAAGATTCTATCATTCGAGTGGATCTTGTAACTAGTCGAGCACATCCTCTAGGAAATAGATTCATAATTGATCATAGATTGGACACCATAGTTCACTCGGCCCCATTGAAGTATTGTTACACATGTAAAGTGGGCATTGATGTTGGGGAAGATTCTCCTTATATGGATGTACTACCTGGGATGACTAATCGGACAATGTGGATTGGGTCCACGTAGCAGCAGCCATAGACACTTGGGGAAACAAGGGGACGACCTGGGTAACACCTAAGGGGGATGAAATGCCACCACTCGTACCCTTAAATATGCTAGAAGCAATGCATATAGCTTCTGATGACCTACATGATGAAGGTTTGACTGGCATCAAAACTAGTACCGTCCCACAAGAATATAGCCAACACGATTTGGGGTGGGGTCAGAATCATCAATTGAAATTGACTCCGAGGGTAAAGAATCTGAGTTAAATCTTAGTGCAAATGTGGGGACAAACCATTCAGGGCCTAGTGGTACCCTATATGAAAATCTATCCAAGGGAGCAGAAGACACAAGTAGCGATTCATCTAGTGACTCTTCACTAGAGATTGGCCGTAATAAAAAATTAGACAAGAAGAGTAAGAGATATAAGAGGTAACAATATCGAGCAAATATGCATGCTAGAATAAATGAAAAGAAAGCAGCCAAAGAACAGGTAGAGCTTAAAAAGATCCAAGCAAGAGTTGAGTCTTGAGAAAGACAACAACGTCTTAGACGCTGGAGAGGGGAAATGGGGAACACACCCGACACACACGCAACGGCCCCTATATAGCTCAAGGTATTCACAACACCCCTGTCCTCTCGAAAACACCTTCAAAAAGACCAACTCACACTAGCAGGGCCTCGCCTGCACTTCGCCCAATGCACACACGCTTTGCACAATCCTCAGACAGCTACCACACCGATTTTTCCCGCTTCCAGCTCTTCCACATCTCGACACCTCTCTCTCTTTCTCTCTCACACACCAGGGGGCCCAAGGGATGCACACACTTACACACACCAGCACCACACACCTTGGAGACGAGCAAAGAAGAAAGGGGGGAAGGGGGGAGAGACGACGCTAAAATCGGCAATGACAGCTTCTTTACACACCATGTACAAAATTCATATGTCCTGCTCTAAGTCGCACCATTGTCATCACCAATCCTTACTGAGGGGCATACACATCCCTCGCCACTTGAATTTGTCGGCACACATCTCGACAAAAAACTTCATTGTTGGCTTCGCTTCGACAGAAACCGCTTCCTCTTGGTAGCCCTCGTTGGCTTATTCTCTACAGAGATCTCGCTCTTTGGAGCCGCTTCACGAAAAACACATCTCGGCTTCGACCACCGAGCGGGAGCGAATGGAGATCTCCTTCCTCCATCAACTCCCCTTCTTTGCCCTTTCTTTTTCCAAGCCCAAAAGGAACACAAAACCCCCCTGCTTGAAAAACGTCACCCCTCCTTTTTCTTTTTTCTTCCCTCCTTGTTTTTTCAAGGCAAATAAAAAATCTTACCCTTTGGCAGTAGCGCCCGGCGCCATTGTGCCTTGGGGTTTTCCTTTTTTTACTCAAACTCAAGCTTTCCTTTTTTTTAACTTAGCCCTGAACTTATTTTTTTCCTTCAAGCTCACTTGAGTCCAACGACCTTTTTCTTTTACTTTACAATTCACAACCAAAGGCTTTTAGCCCTCGTTTCCCATGCAATGGGTGCTCCATGAGTTCGAGTTCAGCGAGCTCCCTTCTCCCCAGCCACACCAAGGCTAGCTCCAAACCTCGGAAACTTTTTCGCTTTTGATCAATTCACACCCTCAAACATCAAGCCGCCAAACTGGACAAAAGAACTGATTCACCTGCGTTCCAATTGTTCGCCAATCTAAATTGGACGTACCATGATGCGTTTGACTCTGATCGACGATCCACAGATTTCGGCTAACTCCCCACATTGCATGCAATCTTCGAAAATCATGGTGAGCTCAAAAAACCTTTTGTCGACGCGTTTACCAACGTGGCCCCAGTGAGCATGTACCCGACCCCCGGCAAACATTCCACAAGCCATAACTTGCCCGTTTGAGCTCCGAATGGTGAACCGAAAAGACCGGCATGATTGACAGCTCGAGCTTCATGCGTGTATCCATTGATCCCATTTTTCACCACCTGTCTGTACCTGCCCTGTCCGTCGGGACCTGCGAAGCCTTCTAACTTCGGACTGGCATACCTTTCACACCGAAGCCCCGTTTGACGAGCCGTTTGGACGGGCTTCTAGAGCATCTCGAATACCACATTTCGGGGCACATTTTCCATGTCTCGAACACCGTAAACTACCGTCATCATTATCTCACTTTGGAGGCCCCTCTGGCCTAAAAAACCACTTTAAGCATACATTTTCGCTGCCACTCTCCTACCCAGGGTCTTCATACCTGCTTTAGCCGTTTGCCATGCGCTTGCTAACACCCATAGCTCGGCATAGAGCGCGTTCTCTCACAGACCGACTTTGGTTGCACCAACGCCAACGAGAGGCTAATCTGGGAATCACGGAAGCATCTTTTGAAGACACTTATGATGATTCATTGGAATTTGAGCCACCTCTACAATATCAGATTGAACTAAATAGCCTCTATGGGAGAGTACTATACAACACATTATTGGATACAAGAGCTCAACATAATTTGTTATCCTGTGGAGTTTAGTGTCAGCTAGGAAAACCACCCCTATCCACAAGCACCATCCAAGTCAAGGGTGCATGATCAGTCCACAAAGGGGAGTAAGCCCAAAGCTTTGCAAAAAGCTTCAAACTTCTCACGAGACAATGCCTTTGTGAAAAGATCTGCAAGGCTATCCTGTGTTGGCACATAAGCCAAGTTGATCTCTCTTGTTGAGAGCCTCTCCCTGACATAGTGGTAATGCACCTCAATGTGCTTTGTGCGAGCATGAAAAAGTAGGTTTCTCGCAACTTCCAATGCACTCTGATTGTCATTGTAGATAGTGTTGGCAGTGTCCTATCCAACACCCAAATCATCCACATAAGGCATCTGAGCCATACACACTCAACTGTAGCTGTGAAGATTGCCCTGTACTTAGCCTCACAACTAGAAGTGGCCATAGTAGGTTGCTTCTTGCTCAACCATGATATACATGATTTTCCAAGCATGAAACAAAAACCACTTGTGGAAACTCACGTGTCAAAACAACCAGCCCAATTTGAATCCGTAAAAGCATGTAAGTCTAGCGGAAATGATCCCCCCTTGGGATAAAACAAGCCAAGGTGTAAAGTGCCACTCAAGTAGCAAAAAATTCTCTTGACTACCTGCCAATGCTTAAACCTTGGGCTATGCATAAATCTGCTGACCTGTGAGACTGCAAACTGAACATATGGCCTCGTGTTTCATACATAAATGAGACAACCAATAGCAGTTTGTTAAAGAGGGACATCAGCAGGATCACAAGCATCATGTAGACTCAACTTCAAACCTGTTTCCATGGGAGTGGCAATAGGTTTGTAATCCTCAAGTCCAAACTTACATAGTAATGTCTCTATGTAACTTTTTTGACACAAGGCAATACCACCATCACACTGCTTAAACTATATGCCCAAGTAATGATGCAACACCCCCAAAATATTTCATCTTGAAAGTAGCATTCAAATCAGCCTTAAATTCAACAATATGTCTCTCATATGGTCTAGTGATCAACAAATCATCTACATAAATAACCACAATGAGAAGTACATCACCCTCACGCTTTACATACAATGTGCTTTCCGG
Organism: Adiantum capillus-veneris; assembly: GCF_014529385.1. Classification (NCBI taxonomy): domain Eukaryota; kingdom Viridiplantae; phylum Streptophyta; class Polypodiopsida; order Polypodiales; family Pteridaceae; genus Adiantum; species Adiantum capillus-veneris. Next base: position 76,894,468 of record NC_140931.1, on the reverse strand, counting down.
TGGACTATCACAAAAGCCTCGTTTGGCCAAATGGGCGCCAGCCTTCTCATACCAAGCACAAGGAGATTGCTTCAACCCATGTAAATCTTTGTTACATTTTTACACCTTATCCTCTTGTCCTTTCTTGACAAAACCGCGAGGCTGCATTACATAAACTTCTTCAAATATGTCACCATTCAAGAAAGCAGTAACAATGTCCGATTAATGTACATCCCAACCAAAATGAGCAACCAATGCACGTAGAAAATGCACAGTAGTCATACGACAAGTGGGAGCAAAATCTCTTCATAATCTATGCTTTTTTGTTGTGAATAACCCTTTGCAACAAGTTGAGCCTTATAGCATTCAATCTCACCATCTGACTTTCGTTTCAACTTGTAAACCCACTTTTTACCAATGGCCTTTTTGCCAAAGGCAAATCACATAAAGTCCATGTGTCATTTTCTATAAGTGAATCATATTCTGATTGCATGGCAGCCATCCAATTTGCTAAATTATGTGCTTCATCAAAAGACAGAGGTTCATCAACAGCATGCAAGCTATACACAGCCAAAGCATTACAATCTGATGCATAAGATGCATGGAGAGAACCTGAACAAGTACGCCTAGATAAAGGTGCATCCAATTTACTGTCACGCAATGTAGGCACCAGCCATTTTGGCACACCTCTAGCCTACTGCTCATTTTCAGCCCTTTCCTCATCAAGAACATCATGTACATCTGCATCAGTAATAGGCTGATTTGTAACATTTTCAAAAACCCCCATAGTCTGTACATTTGCCTCATTGTAATTTACATTCGAGCTTCCACCAATGAAAAGAGGCAACAAAGTGTCATAAATGTCATGTGAGCTTACATTATTGTCTCTAGTACATGACAACAAGGAATGAACTGAATCTTCCACAAACACAACATCTCGTGAAACCAAAATATGCTTTCTTTGTGGATGATACAACCTATAACCTTTGCTTTCAGCACTATAAACAACAAAAATACATTTGACAGCCTTATCATCCAATTTTTTGCGTTGTGTTTGTGGCACCAAAGCATATATCAAACAGCAAAAAACATGCATGTGCTCAATAGAATGCTTTCTATCATGCCATGCTTCATATGGATTAATAGACTGCAAAGCTTTTTTACGACACCTGTTTAGTACATAAGTGGCACACATGATGGTCTCAAGACAAAAAGAATGCACCAAAGCTTGACTTTTGACAATACATCGTGCCATTTCCGTAAGTGACCTATTTTTCCTCTCAGCAACACCATTTTGCTGAGGGGTATAAGGCACTGTACATTGGTGTTTTATCCCACAACTAGCCAACAATGCCTTAAATTCATGAGACATATACTCCCCCCCTTGATCAGAACGAAGGGTGCCCATAGTACATTTCGAGACATTCTCAACCATAGCCAAAAATTGTTTGAAACACATAAATACTTTGGACTTCGCTTTAAGCGGAAATACACATGCATGCCTGGAGTAGTCATCAATGAGAGTCACGAAGTAAAGGTAATTGCCCAAGGACGTAGTTTACATGGACCCACAAACATCACTATGCACAAGCTGCAACCTACATGTGGCCCTAACTAAACAATCCTTTGGAATCTTAGAACACTGCATCTTACCCAAATACAGCCTTCAAAAACGTGTTTGACAGGTGCTTCAAGAGGCGGCAAAGAAGCAACCATATCATATTTCTGCAAACGCAAAAAATTGGCAAAATTCAAATGACCAAAACGTGCATGCCAAAGTTTTGTATCTGAAATAGCCTTTGAATCCAAAACTGCATCTGCAAAATTTTGCCTATACTTGTCATACAAAGTGAGCTTATACAACCCATGACATATAATTCTAGATGCAACAATTTCATCACCAAAACTGAAATCATATATTGTACATCTGTCATCCACAAATTTGACTATAAGACCAAGTCTAGCAAGTGAAAATAAAAAAGATTCTTCTTGATCGTAGTTACAAACATTGCATAAACAAGTGTGAAAGAACTACCATTTGCAGCAGTAAGCACAATCTTTCCAACTCCCTAAACCGGATAAGAGGCATTGTTGGCACATGTAATTGAATTTCCTTGAGGGATAGACTCAAGAGAGGTGACAAATCATTATGTAAGGTAATGTGCTTTGTAGCAACACTGTCAAAATACCACACATGTGAATCTACACCAATTGACATGCATGCATCATGGACAACAAGATTATAGGTACACTCTGCACTAAAATCCCAATCTGCATCAACATCAGCATCACAGTCTCCTTTCATAGAAGACTCAACAATAGCTACATTTGTTGTGGAGCCAGCATTCGCAGTGGAACCACCCTCTTTCTTCTTAGCCTCTTTGGACTTCAACTTAGGACACTGCTTGATCAAGTGATCATTAGCTTTACAATAATGGCAACACATCTTCTTTTTTCCCTTATCACCAAAATTTCCATAGTAATTTCTGCCAGCAGAAGCATTAGGAACATGTGATTTTCCACTCGTAGAAGAACAATAAGAAGTGGCTGCATTGCTGTTACCACCCTTTCTTTGAGCCGCAATAAAAGCCTGTTCAACTGCACGATGTCTAGTCCTGTTTTTTCTGGAAAGTGACTCTTGCACCAACAGCAATGTGCACAATGCATCAAACTTGACAACTTCAAGATTTTCTTGGGTCATGAATCTCCAATTATTAGCAAAAGTAGCAGCTGTTACTATATACATGTGGCAGTGATGTGTGTGAACACACTTAGGACTGTCGGGGCATTTTTCCCTCTCTACGAGGTTTTTCCACCCGTGCATTGTATATACGCCCATCATTCTAGGGCTATCTATCTTTTCCATTGCACACTAAGTAATACACTCTCTGTTGTGTACCTTGAGCTTCCTTCATCTTCTCCAAGCTGTGTGCGTTTCCTTGCAACCTTAATTCCAATAATTGGTATCAGAGCAGGTTGCATCCTCTTGGGCTCAGTCGTTAGCAGCTCCAGTACATGCCTGCTCACTTTCTTTGATTTTAGTGAGCTTTGGTAAGATTTCACAGGTCGATAAAAATTTTGGGCAAGCTCGTAGAGCTTAGTCTGCTCAAATTTCTAATTTGGGCTCATTTGGGCCTCTCTTTCCACTACAAGCAGTATTGCACAGGCTACTTTGTCATTTTGTGCAGAATTTTTGTCAGTGCCTTTTTTGCATAACGTCCCTTACAATCTTCTACGGTTTGGGCTATGTAGCATGTGTTGTTCTCGCTTTGTTTCTCCTCTTTGCAGGCAGTTTTCACATCAGGTGCAACATTTACCATGGAACAACAACACATATGTGTTCAAGATGTTTGCTATTGAGGACAGATTGGATGGGGGCAATTACCCTATGTGGGCTTACATGATGTAACATGTTCTTATGTCAAAGGGCGTTTAGAATATTGTGCAGGGCATGGATGTACGTCTTGGTTCTGAGGATGTAGGCCATGTTGAGGATGTGACAGGTCTTGCTGCAAGGATTGCTGCTGTTAGAGTTGTTTTGCCTATGACAGAACAAGCTTGTTGGGATGTAAAGGATGCACAGGCTCATGCATTGATTGCATTTTTTGTGAAGCGCACCATTACTCCTCACATCCGTTCAACAAATTTGCAAAATACGCTTGGGATATTTTGCCTGATCTTTATGCAAGCCGCAATGAGGCAAAAATTGCATTGCTGCGTAAAGAGCTGGAGTCGAAGATTATGCATGAGGAAGATGATATGGACACTTTCCTTGCTGATGTCAAGAATATCAATGAGCAGCTTATTTCTGCAAGTGAAGTCATTTCAGACAGTTACCTTGTGTAGACTGTTCTTGATGCCTTGCTAGACTCTTACTTAGGAAAGTTATTGCACTCAAATAGCGGGGAGAAAAAATCCCAAAAAAGAGACGCCAAGGTGGTCCCATAGCTAAAATCAAAGGAGGTCTAAATTTGGTTGCACAAAAAGAAGAGATACAAAGCCAAAATTAATTACTCGGAGGTAGAGAGCCATGAAGCATACGCCAAGAATAATGCACCTTTGAGGAAAATATAAAGGATCAAAGGGAAAGTGCCAAACAAAGAACGAGATAACTCGACAGTGAAACTTCTACACATCAGAGAGAGCACACTGAGGTCACAATCCCCCATGGCTCCCTCCTAAGGGACTAGCAAAGGTGGAGGCAAAGTTATAGCCCTTAGCAATACAACTATGAAGACTTTTTTGGTTGTGTGCAAGGGACAACCATCTGCTCAAAGTCAAGACTTCCCACGAGGTCACTGATTAGTGTTCCTGCTTAAGCACCCTTACCCCCCAAGTAAGTAACCATGGAGGGTAACTAATCATTAATCAGAAACATTCTTTTGTATACACCCCCAAAATAATGTGCAATTAAGCCTGTATTTTTTTCTACCTATACTATATCATGTGTAGAGTAAATATGAAGGAATACTAGATATGCATGTATGTAGGTGAGTGTGTTATGGAAACATGCTCTAGTAATTAAAGATAGAGTCCTTTTGTTGTTTTCTTTTATTTTTTTAACCTTAATTTCCTCTCCACATTATTATTCCTCCTTACTTCCCCCCTTTTTAATCACTTAAAAGTGGTATGTAAAGTATGTTTTTTATTTCTTGATAATGGTTGGAATATAGATGCATAATCTCATGGACTAGGGTTATATCATCAAGTCTTTTACCTATTTTTTTGACTGTATACTCCCTTGTTTGTAGCAAACACGCTTGTTTGTAGCAAGCACACAATGAATTCTGTTTGATTCTAGTATTTCCTTCTTTTACCTTTTTTGTGTAAAAGATGGCCCCATCAAGGAGGAGCATGCAAAGCTCCAACACCGTGCTTGAAGCTCCAATGAGCCCTCAAACTATGATGCAATTAAACAAGTTTTTGATATCCTAGACCATTATTGCACCCACTCTTGTCCTCATAAGTCTAGGATGTCCAAAAATGGCTAAGAATGTGATTTTCATCTTGAGAGATGAGTATGTACTTTTTCAGTTAAGTTGCAAGTGCTATTTGGTATTATATTGTCTTTAAGGTTAGCCTACTTGATCACTATCGAAAGGCATCCCTTGAGAAGAAAGTTATTGATATGGTATCTTCTTTCTAAGGATGGAATGCATGGTTAGTGAAAGCATCCCAAGATTAACAAGAAAATATCATGATTAGTGGAGAACAAGCTATGGTAGTAGCTCTTTGTATCTTACAATGAGTGAGTATCCCTAGTGGTTAGCAAAAGGGGAAGATTTTCACGCCTTTGCAATTAGTTAATAATAAAACCTTTGTAGAGGCTCTACTTTGTATTGACACTCATGTACTTGCATGCTTCTTTAAATTCCTTATCAAACCATTTTATCCTTTCAGCTACCTTTATTGACACTTTGTGAAACATGTGGTTCATACCAAATCATTCCTCTACACAAGAGAAAAGGACTTGATTGAAAAATCCATTCTAGTGTGGGATTGTTTGGGAGCTTTGGTTTTTCAACATATTCTCAATCATATCAATATACATAGATGCCTATTTGAAGTCTATGCACAAAGATGAATATTGCACACTATGATTAGAGCTACATACATGTGATGGATTTCCTAAACCATATGCTGCAGAAGCACCACTATTTTGAGTAGCTAAGGTAATTGGATGTTATGGTCAATATTGCATGCCTATAAGGATTTATAAAAACATTGTACTACTACTTTTTTAATAGAGACTTTTCTTTTGTACGTGATGTCTATGCCTACTCTCTCTGGTTGGTCCTAGTCTCATTCATCTCCATCTTCCACTCCAACATGGTATCACAGCTTCTGGATCAACCATAGCCAAGATAGTTGAGGCTTTGGAAGCCTATGGGAAAGGTTTCACATAGAAAAACCGAGCATGAAGTCAACCTCCTCAGATCCTACAAACCTGGTAACAATGAGGTTTCTATAAACACTTTTTTGAGACGAATTACGGTTGCTACGCTCATATTAAAACACATTTTTTTAATCATTTGGCCATTTTATTTTGGGCCTTTGGTTTTGACCAAGATCCCCTTCACACAAGCTTCTCAAAATTTCTATCTACACATCTTATACAGATTGAAGTTTCTAAGTTTTTAAATTTTTACATTTCGGCAAAGTTCTAGTTTACAGCTTTGTGAATCTTGGACTTGGCTTCTTTGACAAGTTTGAATGAAGTTGTTGAGTTATTCTGATGTGACTTTGAAACTTTTCTTGTTTTTTTGAAGATTGATAGTCTTCTTCCTTGAGACTATTTTCATCAATTTTTGCTTTCTCTTTGTCTGTCTATCTCTCTCACATCATGACTACCAAAATTCCAAACAAATTCATCGGTACTAGATTTCATACTTGGCATAAAAAATCAAAGGATACTTGATGATAAAAAATCACTTTATAATGTTAGGGATGTGTAATAATAACTAATATCTAATTCTGTTAAATGATTTTCTCATGTTAAACTGATCATTTAATATGGGGAAGTACCAGGGGAGAAAAAGCTAAAACATTGGTTAAGCTGGTAGACTGGACACAGTAGGGATCCAAAGGAGGGAAAATAGGGATCCAAATGGGGGGCCATCTGCAAAAGAGCAATGTGCAACAATGGGCTTAAAAGACCCTAAGGTTCAGCCCATTAAGACTTCCAAAATGCTAAGGTTCCAAAATTCAAAGGTTGTGTCCAAAGGTCAAACACTAGGGAAATTGGATGCTTTGTGTGTGTCCCAAAAAGTCTTCACAAGTCCTACATAGGACGGGGCGATCCCTGGAAGTAGGGGGATGAGAGAGAAACAAACACACACACACACACTCACAAGCTTCCTTTACACAAGGGGCAAGAGGGACACATGTCAGCTCCCTAGCCCTGATACCCACAAGGTGTACTCAAATCCTATTGGATGGCCATGGAGGTGGACCAATGAGAATTAGGCTAGAATAAATCTAGTTTAATTAATTTAAAAACACCTAATAAAAGAACCAATAAGAATTAAGCTCTCTAAAAGACTATTGGACAGTCTCCCAAGGGGTCCAATGAGCATTCAACAACCCAATGGCTTGCCTGATTCCTCTTTGCTAGGAGGAAAAGGGGTCCAATGAGAGTTTAACTGCATTTATTAATTACCTAAAGATCTCACAAAATCGGAAAGGGGGACACATGTCAGAAGGCTATCACTTATGCTTCTTAACACTCATTGGCTAAGCCTGGAAAGGGCCAATAGGGTCGCAGCATGACCAAATAGCAAGAGGGATCGACCAAGAAAGAGAGGGGCCGCACAAACACTCACACAAACTCATGTGTGAAGCAAGAAGAATCTCTCTCTCTCCTTCTCAAGCTTTAATGGAAAGCTTATCACCTACTCCAAGCTTGTGAGAAGGGAGGCCTACACCAACAACTCTTGGCTTTGTGATGCAAATCCAGCCAAGAGCCAAGCTTCAATGCATGATCATCTCCTCTACCAGGCTAATTACTAAGCTAAGCTATGCTAACATGAGTCATTATGTGAGGAGATGTACATCTTTCTCGTAAGACAAATCTTTCTTCCTCTCAATCTACTCTCATACCCCGCTAGCTCTCACCATCTTCGAAGGTGTGTGAGGTCTTGGGTCTGACACCGTGAGGGAATTGATGTTGTGTTTTATAAGTGTTTTGCTTAGTGCTTGAAGTTGCCATCTTCATTGCACTAGCTAGTATTGAAGGAACACAAAGAATTATATTGTAAACTGTCTCTCTTGATGGGAGAAACCATAATAGAAAGCCTTTTGGAGGGGTATTCATGCTATTTTCCGCTACACACGAGTTACTAGGCCATTAAATGTTACATTGGTATCAAAGCAGAAGGTTCTCTTTTATTGCTCAAGAAGGAAGGCCCTCAAGCTAGTTATAAATGGTTGGTATTATTAATTGCATGTGAGTAAGTAGAATAGGGATTTTTCAACCTTGCAGTGTGCCCGCCTTCGTGCAGATAACGGGGCATCACCGTCGAGACCTTAGTGGAGTCCTACGGGGCTTGCCTACGGCTTGACCACTATTGAGCTATTAGAATCTTGAAAGGAGCCGGTGTTGTTTTGGTGTTGAACAACCCTCTCTTCTATTTCTTGCAATTAATGGTATTTGAGCCACGGGTACAGTAGCTTGAGTGCTTTTTCTAAAGGGGTAAAGAGGACTAACAACTAGGGCTTGAATTGCCAAAGTAAACCTAAAAAGTTTACACCTAAAAGTTCTTATAATGGCTGACAATAGTAAAGAGTGTGTACTTAATGTTGATAAGTTTGATTTTGCTAATGAGGAGGCTACTAATGATGCACCGATGCTTGCTAACTATCTTGTTTCTAGGCTTCAACAAGCCATGGGCAATCCATCCCTCCAAAGTGAAGTGCAACGTTAGCTTTGTGCTCATGGGATTCTCCAAGCTCCCCACCAAGACGAGAGAGCACCTAGGAAGCCTCCAAGCGAGACTTCCAAAAGATGCCTCTCTCGGATTTGGGATGAAGAAGAGGATTCATACAAAGGGCTCAGAAACTTACTTCTTGATGACGCATCTCTGTAAGGTCCCTCCCTAAATCCTAGAGCCATTCATAAATTTTTTGGCTTAGAAAATAATCTAGAAAAAGTAAGACCGACAAAGAAGTTATACGGACAACGAGACTTTACTCCAGAATGAAAAGACAAGGATATTTCAGACAAGAAATTACGTCATCCCTATATTTTTCCTTTAAGATTAAGATTATTTTTATACTTCTTCATCAAAAACCGCGTGGGAACTGATCTAGATCGAGAACTAGGAGAAAAAGGGACTAACTTAATTGAAAGATAAAGTTAAGGGATAAGAACTAAGAAGAAAATTGGGTCCAATAGGAATTAAGAAGAGAATTGGGGTCCAATAGCATTTGAGAAGAGAATTTGGGGTCCAATAGAAATTGGAAGAGAATTGGGGTCCAATAGGAATTGAGAAGAGAATTCACCCACCATTTCCTATATAAACACTCCTCCTCCTTTGTATTTTTACACACACATATATTGCTAAGCTACTTGCCATGCTCAAGACTATGCTTAAGTAAATCAAGGTTTCCATTAAACCTTACTCTTGCTCTCTCCCTCTCTTGAAGGCCAAACCCTCAACTCTCTTCCTCTCTTGAAGGCCAAACCCTTGAGGGTTTTGTGAAGAAGCTCCTCTCTCCTTCCTCTTCACCATAAATCCCTTTCCTTCTTCCTTGAGCCTCACATCTCTTCAAGAAGGACTTTAACCCCACTTCCCTCTTTCTTAGAGGAGGTAATATTCATTTCTAGTAGGATTAATTAATCCATGTGTTTTAATACTAGGAAGGTTTATGTACATCATTTTAGGTTTAAGCTTTAATGGTAACCTTGGAATTAGGGTTAAGTATTAATGGTAGTTATGCATCATTAAATTACGCTTCAAAGGTAGATTTGCTCTCGTAAGCTAAGCTTTAATGGTAACTTTGCACTTAGATCTAAGCTTTAGTGATTACCTTGCATTTTTAGTTTTCAGCTTTAATGAAAACCTTGCAATTAGGGTTAAGTGATAAGAGTATCTACGCATCATAAAGTTAAGATTCAAAGGTAGATTTACACTCGTAAGCTAAGATTTAATGATAACTTTGCACTTAGATGTAAGCTTTAGTGATTACCTTGCATTTTTAGGATTTAAGCTTTAATGGAAACCTTGCAATTAGGGTTAAGTGATAAGAGTATCTACGCATCATAAAGTTAAGCTTCAAAAGTAGATTTACACTCGTAAGCTAAGCTTTAATGGTAACTTTGCACTTAGATGTAAGCTTTAGTGATTACCTTGCATTTTTAGGTTTAAGCTTTTAATGGAAACCTTGCAATTAAGGTCAAGTGATAAGAGTATCTATGCATCATAAAGTTAAGCTTCAAAGGTAGATTTGCTCTCGTAAGCTAAGCTTTAATGGTAACTTTGCACTTAGGTGTAAGCTTTAGTGCTTGCATTTTTAGGTTTAAGCTTTAATGGAAACCTCGCAAATAGGTTAAGTACTAAGAGTATCTATATATCATTAAGTTAAGTTTCAAAGGTAAATTTGCACTCTTAAGCTAAGCATTAATGGTAACTTTGCACTTAAGTGTAAGCTTTAGTGAGTACCTTGTATTTTAAGTTTAAGCTTTAATGGAAAGCTCGAAAACTCATAAATTATAGGATGACCTTTTAGCTTCCTAAAATGGAAAGCTAGGTACCATAAGAAAAGAGTAGTTGTCTAAGCTCGATAGAAGTAGTTCAATTTTTGGTATTGAAGAGTATTTATAAAGTTTTCAATTTCAAGTTTGTTTGTAAATACGGGATGGGGGAGATAGGGGATAACTTCGCGGAATTGATCTCCGTGTTGTTTGAACCGAAAACTCTACAAGCTTCCATGGAGATGCCCCATGGATGGCAAAGGATTGCAAAAACCTGGGAATCGTACAAAACGGGGATTGAACTTAAAAAAAGGTTGGCATTTCCGAAGAGACATTAACCATCAAATGCCTATGGCCAGAACTCGCTTGTATTTTCTAAATAAACTTGGCTGGTAGATAATTAATGAAAGTAGGAATTAAGGTTGATAAATGAGTGAACTTGGGAATTACCAACTAGGGGTTAAAAAAAAGAATCTCGAGAGGTGATAGGGATAGCCCATTGCAAAACATAGATTTAACTAGGAGTTTTGAAGATTGTCTGGAAATGACCGGGAACCAAGATGGATCCTCTTGGGGTCAATTTGATTGAAAGGCCGGCCCATTGAGAGGATTCTCTTGGGGAACTTGTCGGAGATTGGCCTTTTTCGGTTAGGGCAGTGTAACCGACAAGTTGTTATACCTAGGTCATTCATGCCCGAGGGATAAGGGATGAATGGGTTGGTTTTATTTTTGCCCGGCTGGGTGAAGTACCCGCGGTATCTTATTGGAAATCGGCCATAATCCGGGTATGGCCTGATGCCAATAGTTGGATGAGAAGGTTATACTCAGGGAGGATGATGTGAATTTAATTAAGGAAATTTGTTCTACTCGGTTGCTTAAAAAGGAACTAGAAAGGCTAGGAATATAGGGGCTATTCTGTGCATCTGTCACTAGATGGTGCTATACCTCTCGAAATAAAATGCTTAGGAAGGCATGATTAAATTACTTGATGAGCCTTTCCCTTATTATTTATTGCAGCTGATACATGTGGAAAAGGCTTGACCGAGCTAAGCTATTGCAAAAGGATATCATATTTTATGTACATTTTATTATTCAAGTGCTCTTTATGAGCTTTGGCCATTTATGACCGACCGGCCAGTTTGTACTCACTTTGACCATTCAAGAAATCTATAAAACAAATACGTGCAAGAGGGAAATGGTCACTCTTGCACCGGGGGAGATTGCACCCAGTGTCTGCGTTGTTCTTCTCATCTCTCTTCTCTTCTCTCTCGCCGTGCCGGCGTAGCACTCCGCTCTAGGAGGTGCGCCTACACATTCTCGCTTACTTTGTCTCGCTCTCTGCCTCTCTCATGTGAGATTTTCTATGTTGTTTACGCGTACATGATGGCACAGGTATGGAGATCTATTGCTTTACGGTTTGTAGCATGTTATTCTATGTATTTTGCAGGGCAGCCACGCTTCCGTCTGTAGCAGCTGCCCTGCAAAATATATAGAATAACATGTTACAGACCGTAAAGCAATAGATCTCCATACCTGTTCCATCATGTACGTGTAAACGACATAGAAAATCTCACATGAGAGAGGTAGAGAGCGAGATAGAGTAAGCGAGAACGTGTAGGCGCACCTCCTAGAGCGGAGTGCTACGTCGGCACGGCGAGAGAGAAGAGAAGAGAGAGAGAGAAGAGAAGAGAGATGAGAGGAACAACGCAGCAACTGGGTGCAATCTCCCCCCGTGCAAGAGTGACCATTTCCCTCTTGCACGTATTTGTTTTATATATTTCTTCAATGGTCAAAGTGAGTACAAACTGGCCGGCCGGTCATAAATGGCCAAAGCTCATAAAGAGCACTTGAATAATAAAATTTACATGAAATATGATATCCTTTTGCAATAGTTTAGCTCGGTCAAGCCTTTTCCACCTGTATCAGCTGCAATAAATAATAAGGTATCAATTCCATAACATACCTCTCCGTTGGTAAGCAACTGTCCTCAGTTGCGAAGATAAAAATCTGCAAACAATACTTGTCAAAAACAATGATTAGAAATCTGTGTGAAATAGAAAAAATACATTAAATTAGACAATATTTCTTATGCATGCCGTCATCCAAATACTACCTATCCTAGTGTCCCATACCACTAGAATAAGCGGTATATGTCATACCCTGATGAATCAGGATATCATTGGTCACACTCATCATCAACCTCATAATGTCAAGTCTCATCACATAAACACTGTCGTAATAATCACTAGATACCAAATCCCAATCCAATTCCAATTCCACAATATAAGTCCAAATCCAAATCAATGTCATTATGTACCCGGGTGACAAAATCATACCAGTTGCAGTGGTGGCCAGCCACTGCAGCATGATTTTGTGATTGGTGTTGCCTAAATCGGCAAATCTACACCAATAAGACGTGCTGCCTAAATCGGCGAATCTGCACTAATGCTGCCTAAATCGGCGTATCTGCATTTGATATTGCTTACAAATCATGAATTTGTTATTTATCAATGTGCTGCCCTAAATCGGCGAATCTGAATTTGATATAAGTTCAAAAAAGCGTGAATCTGTAGTTTGTTGTTGTGCTGCCTAAATCGGCGAATCTGCACTGGATGAGCATTGACACACTGCCTAAATTGGCGGATCTGTGTGCTTGTGACCAATGGAGTAGACAATGCATAAAAGAGAAAATAAAAATAGTTACTATGTTGATATCGCAGTGCAGTATATCAAGGCACCTACAAATTTTGTGCACTATCCCAAAACACTGTGGCTCACATGAGTAGCTGGAGGGCTTATTGACAAATCATCAAAAAGTACTTGTAGTACAATTAGAGGCCATGATTGAAGCATTTGATGGAGTATTCAGTGAGCAGATAATGTAGTGAAATGAAATTTAAAAATAAAAGTGATGTATCTGAGATTCCATTTTATAAGTATTAGTGATGACATGAGAGATGTTGGGTTGCCATTGTCGGTAAAGCAATTATGAAAAGGGGAGTGGGGTTAATGTACATACCTTGAGGGTACACTGCATCAAAATTATATGAGCCAGTGTGTTTGTGGAGAGAGATATGACTGTAACTTGCATCTGAGGCGTGTCAAACAGATTTGTAGAAGCTAAGGAGAACTGCGACTATCAAACTTGCACCATAGTATAATTAACAATTCCAAAATATGTTAATTTTGTGTTAGTAATTTGAAATAGAATAAAAGACTATGTTGTCTGTTGAGAATTCAATTCAAAATTAGTGTGCGATCATATATTTACACATACAATGTTAGCACTTTGATTCAACAATCGCAAAATAAATTAAATGAAGCTGGAACACAAATTAAAAGTTAGCCATAGCCTTGCGAAAATGGAAATGTGAGAAAATGTTGCAGTCCTAAGGAAATAGCATAGGTAGACAAAAAACATGAACAAGGCAGAAAAAAATAAAATAAATGTAAATCAGGAGATCTAATTGGATTTTATAGTGCAATGTGGGAGACAAAATTACATTGAGGACTGATAGACATCTATAAAGATGAATCGTGACTGATTGGACAAACAACCCAAAAGTAATTTGATCTTGAACTGCCTTTGCCTAGAAGGCTTTATTATGACAAATTATGTGTTAAGTAGAGCTAGAACTAAGGATGAGAATATAGATTTTTGGTTCTCTTTGGCGGTCGGAGAAGAGATGATGATTTTATGTTGAGCAGGGGACGTTGTGATGAAAATTGCAGTTTTATGTCGGGGGTAGTGTAGGCATAGACTAGAAAATCTAGAAAAATGACAAGGAATAAATAAAGAAATTAGAGGGGTTTTTTATCACCATAGATACGGTGAACTTCTGCTTCCCAGTTGTATCCTGCAGCAATTGGGGTCATTTCTTTCCAGTCAGAGCGGTTGTGTTGTGGTTCTTGAGACTGCCACGGGCCATATTCGAGGCGAGAAAAATAAGGTTTATGGTCATCGTACCAAACATCGGGAAGGGTAAGATTGGTAGCAGGAATGTGTTCACGTGTGTGGATTTCGGCTCTGTGTTTTGATAGATGGTCAGAAAGATAGGGTGAATGAACATCCCATTGGTTACCAATGCAAACGTCGCGAAAATCTGCAGACATACGTGGTTTGTGCATACATGATGAGGATATTGTGGGGGTTATTACATAGAATTTTACCAAAGACATTGTGGAAGTGGTCGGGTGGTACACAATGAAAAGACTGATAGACATTATGCTTGACAGACCTATCCCAAACTTTAAACGTAACAATAGGAAAACAGCCCCACTGTTGATTGAGGATGAGTGCTTTATGAGCCCGAGTGGTCTCCACCGTCGGCGAGTGCAGTAAGTCAAAGGCGTTAATGTAAAGAATTTTATTGGTGACGCGGATTTCTCCTGTGCGAAGTTTTGCCTTAGCCCACTCGATGTTTCCGGGGCGAGGTGTGCCGAGGTCTGGAAGGCCACGAAATTTTGGTTGCCCTTCAACATATTCATGCCAAGCGCGGAAAGTGTTGGGTACCAAATAATTTGTAATTGAGCGACCAGTGGGAAAGTAGCCACAGACTTCGATACCCCAGCAGATGTCATTGCCGACTGCGTAATCCTGCAGAATAGAAGTCCGAATGTCGTGGAGAGCCATGAAAATAATGATTCAACACACGTAATCGAAGCACTTGTGAAGCAGTCAGCGTGTGGAACACCACGTGATAATCGGAGAGGTGAGCACAAAAAGATCTTCGTCAATGTCCGATAGTGAGTCAAAACCCGCCGCAAGAACTTCCACAAGTTGTATCGTGTGCTGAAGAGCGTGCTCAATCAACAAGGCAAGTGGTTTTCGTAATGTTCTCAAATGGTGCCTTGTCTCCACAAGATGTAGCGATACTAAAACAAGAGGAGCGGTTGTGTCTGCAAAAGAAGGAGAGAAAGAGGGAGGGATTGGCGGGTGGTTGAGGACGCCATGCAGTCGAGGGAGATTTGTGGAGTTTGGTGGCTTCTTCAAGGATCTCTTTACTTTCTGCACCCATACCATGCTTTTGCTAGAGCACGGTTACCCCTCCGCCTTACTCTCCTCATGTGAGCCATCGACTTTGTGGATAGAGCACTCTACATGTGTTGTCCTTTTTTTTGTGTCCGGCTCACGATATAGGGTCCACAAGAGAGAGCGTGCATTGCAGGATGACAACAGGAGAGATATAAGCACCTGTGGCTATTGGTAGTAGGGCTCTCTGTGCGGAACCCGCATGCAAGCAGCACAGGTAATAGTCGCGGCAAACTGTGTGAACGTGAGGTGAGAATAAAATTAAAACGAAATATCATGAGTGGTTGGCAACTGTGTGGGGAACTACTCGTTAGGACACCACGCTACATACCATTTTTGTGATTGCGGTTGTTGAGAAGGGTAGTGAGCAGAGGAGGGCGAGCCACCATGCACTAAACTTGCATGATGTCGTTAACTAGAGTTTGGAAAAGGTCTCGGGGTTGCAAACAGTAAACCATAGGAGAAGCAGGTACTGGATGTGATCGCCATGCAGAGTGGAGTGGGTTGTTCTTGGGGAAGAAAAAAAGAAACGGCGGTTGTGAATGCGTAAGTGTCGTCAACTACTGACGAGGGAGAGAGAGAGAGAGGGATAGGGTCTAGGTGTGTGGTTGGTTGCTAGGTGTGTGAGCGTGTGGCCGCTAGCCACAAAGGAGAGAGAGAGAGAGAGAGAGAGAGAGAGAGAGAGAGAGAGAGAGAGAGAGAGAGAGAGAGAGAGAGAGAGAGAGAGTACTACGGCTGCAGTCCCGAGCTCATGATCCGGACCTGAGACGCCTAAGGCCTGTGGCGTGCTGGGGTGCTAGCACTGAGAGAGAGAAGGAAATTGATACCTTATTATTTATTGCAGCTGATACAGGTGGAAAAGGCTTGACCGAGCTAAGCTATTGCAAAAGGATATCATATTTTAAGTACATTTTATTATTCAAGTGCTCTTTATGAGCTTTGACCATTTATGACCGGCCGACCAATTTGTACTCACTTTGACCATTCAAGAAATCTATAAAACAAATACGTGCAAGAGGGAAATGGTCACTCTTGCACGGGGAGAGATTGCACCCAGTGTCTACGTTGTTCTTCTCATCTCTCTTCTCTTCTCTCTCGCCGTGCCGGCGTAGCACTCCGCTCTAGGAGGTGCACCTACACGTTCTCGCTTACTCTGTCTCGCTCTCTGCCTCTCTCATGTGAGATTTTCTATGTTGTTTACGCGTACACGATGGCACGGGTATGGAGATCTATTACTTTACGGTCTGTAGCATGTTATTCTATGTATTTTGGAGGGCAACCACGCTTCCGTCTGTAGCAGCTGTCCTGTAAAATACATAGAATAACATGCTACAAACCGTAAAGCAATAGATCTCCATACTTGTGTCATCGTGTACGTGTAAATGACATAGCAAATCTCACATGAGAGAGGCAGAGAGCGAGACAGAGTAAGCGAGAACGTGTAGGCGCACCTCCTAGAGCGGAGTGCTACGCCGGCACGGCGAGAGAGAAGAGAAGAACAACGCAGACACTGGGTGGAATCTCCCCCCGTGCAAGAGTGACCATTTCCCTCTTGCACGTATTTGTTTTATAGATTTCTTGAATGGTCAAAGTGAGTACAAACTGGCCGGCCGGTCATAAACGGCCAAAGCTCATAAAGAGCACTTGAATAATAAAATGTACATGAAATATGATATCCTTTTGCAATAGCTTAGCTCGGTCAAGGCTTTTCCACCTGTCACAGCTGCAATAAATAATAAGGTATCAATTCCATAACAGAGGCTCCATGTCCAAAGCTATGTGGACAAAGAGGACTTCTTTATCTCTCCTCTCAAGCATGAGGATGTAATCCTAGGGGCACCATGGTTTGATTGCATGGCTGACAAATGTTAAATTCCCTGAACGGAGAATCTACTTTAGGTTCAGGGAAAAGGATATGTACATAGATGCCAAAGAAATGGGTAACACCATACCCATTGTACATACGCAAGCTTTCAATAAGTCAATAAAGAGCTCTATTTCCGTGTACATGATTTTTGTTGAAGATTCTCAAAATGAACCTAATGTTTTAGCAAAAGAAAATATACACACTCACAAGGAATTAGAGTTATCCAATTTTCTCAAGGGGTTTCAAGGCGTCTTTATTGATGACATCCCTTGTGAGCTACCTCCTAAACAAGCAATGATGACCATGCAATTGAAATTCTTCTAGCTCACTGCCTAATAAACCTCCTTAGAAAGTTTCTCAAGCTCAACAAGAGGATATTATGCGGCAAGTGCATGAGTTAGTTGAGAAGGGCATGGTTAGGCCTAGCTCATCTCCATTTTGTTCTCTTGTGCTATTAGTGCAAAAGAAAGACGGCACATATCGTATGTGTGTCGACTATAGAGCACTAAATAGAATCACTATCAAGAATAGGTTTCCCGTTCCATGAGTAGAAGACCTATTTGATAATCTACAAGGGTCCACCTACTTCAGCAGGATTGACCTAAAAAGTGGCTATCATCAAATAAGAATAGTTGATCAAGACATTGTAAAGACCGCATTTTTCACTACGTTTGGTCTTTACGAATATATTGTCATGCCTTTTGGCTTGACGAATGCACCAACCACATTCAACCGCTTAATGGAGAAGCTATTCAGGCCTCACCGAACCTTTACTGGAGTGTTCTTTGATGATATCATCATCTACTCTAATTCATTAGACGAACACAAGCAACACCTCCGAGTAATATTTCAAGCTCTAAGAGAGAATAAACTTTATGTTAATCAAAAGAAAAGTGAAATTTTCGTGCAAAAGATTCAGTATTTAGGTCACATTATCTCTCAAGATGGCATCCAAATGGATCCATCAAAGTTAGAGGTAATAAAAGGATGGCCTAAACGAAGGAATCTTTATGAACTAAGAAGGTTTATATAGGTATGTGTGCATACTATAGATGCTTCATAGAAAAGTTCTCACAAATTGCAGGACCGTTACATGACCTAACAAAGAAAAATGTTAGGTATACATGGTCTGCCAACGAGAACAATGATTTCAAAAAGCTTAAAGAAAGTCTTATCTCTCATTTTGTGCTTACACAATCGGATCTCTCAAAGCCATCTAAGGTCCAATGTGATCCTTGTGGTGATTGCCTTGGAGCTATTTTGCTCCAAGAAGGGCACGCCATAGCCTATGAAAGTCGAAGGCTGGACCCTGTTGATCAAGCTCTAGGCATATATGAAAAGGAACTCCTCGCAGTTCTACATGCTTAAACTCATGGAAGCACTATTTATTGGGGACTCCTTTCATTCTATGAACGGATCACCAAAGTCTTAAGTACTTCATGACGCAAACCAAGCTCTCCGACAAACAAATGAGGTGGGAAAATTTCCTTTCGCAATTTCATTTTCATATTGCTCACATTGCTGGCAATCATAATCAAGTAGCCGATGCACTCTCAAGACGGCCGAGAGTGAATGCCGTTTCCATAGCAACTCACAGTGATCTATCTTCTATGATAGATGAGTATGCTATTGATCCCGATTTTAGAGATGTGATTTCATCCCTTGCACTATGGAAGAAAGAGGACCATCTACTTTACAGGATGGTTATCTTATCTATGGCAATAGATATGCGTTACTAACTCACTCTGTGAGAAAGTAATGTATGAATCTCATGCTCCTTCTTATGCGGGGCATAGAGAAATTTGGTCTACCCTAAAAGGGATTAAAACATTATTTCTATTGGCCTACTATGAAAGCAAACATACAAGAGTATGTTTCTAAATGTGAGGTATGCCAAAAGATGAAGTTTGATAGAGGGAAGCAACCTGGATTGCTTCAACCTTTGCCAATCCCTAATTCACCATGGGAGAGCATATCCATGGATTTTATCTTTGGATTGCCTAAGTCTATCCATGGGAATATGGGAATATGGAGGATAGTAGACAAAGTTTCAGTAAACAAGCTCATTTTATATCTGTCAAAAAGACTATCAAAGCCCATCAAATGGCAACCCTCTTCATTTCACAAATCTTCAAGTACCATGGCTTACCAATGTCCATAGTGTCAGATAGAGATCCTAGAATGACCAGTAATTTTTGGAAGGGTCTCTTTGAGAATTTAGGGACAAAGCTAAACTTCTCTTTGGCCTATCATTCGCAAACGGATGGCCAAAGTGATAGCTAACCTAAAAATTCTTGATCGACAGAAAGCCTATGTAACAGAAGTAGATCAAAGATCCCAATGGGGGAAGTACTTACCTTTAGTGGAGTATGCTTACAACAACACTGTACATACTTCCACGGGAAAAGCACCTTTTAAGGTAATTGAGGGAAGATCAAAAAGTCCCCTGCTACTTAAGGTACACGGGAAGATCTTCGTTGCAGATGAGTATAGCCGAGACCTACAAGAATCTTTCAAAAAGATTAAGGATGCTATCTCTATCTCATAGCAAACGCAAAAGGCTGCTCTGCTAATAAGCACAGAAGAGCCCAAGCTTTTAAAGAAAATGATTGCGTCTTACTCAAATTTTGCAAGGCTTGATTAAGGCACACGACGGGCAAGAATCCTACGGGACACCAAAAGTACTATGATAAGTTAGCAAAAAGGTACTATGGTTCCTTCCAAATTCTTAGGCCAATCAATGAGATGGCCTATCAAATCAAGTTGCCAAGCCATTGGCTCATACACAATGCTTTCCATGTGAGCCTACTAAAGCCTTACAAAGGAGAGCCACCTCAAGAACCAACTATTGAAGACCCACCGGAGATCGAGGACCAAGAAGAGGTGCTAAGAGGCGGTAACACTATCCGACGATGCCTTATTAAATTTTAGAATTATCCTTTTCAAGATGCTAGGTGGATGGAAGGCATACAATTAAAGGATAACCTATACCTTGTCAATGCTTACAATGCTTCCCTAGAGTAAGAAAATGTACAAATGTTAAAATAAACAAATTTTTTGTCTTATATGAATCTCTTTTTCTTTATTGTGCACAAAAATGAAGTAGTATGCATGCTTAGATCAAGTTTGCGGAGACCACATCTCCCAAACACCAAGTAGAGCTTGTCACTCTACTATGAAAAATTGATAGGAGTAATGTGCAGACATGCTTGCGGCAGCTTAGGCTCTCAAGTGCCAAATGGACTAGTCATCCATTCTGGAACAATGTCGTAGGGTAACATAGGGATCCTCTACCCGCTAGGAAAAGGACTAATGAATATGCTTTATCTTCTCTACGCCATAGTCGAGGATGACTATAATTTCAAGAGAGAGGTGATGTCATAATAACCAATATCTAATTCTCCTAAATGATTTTCTCATGTTAAACCAATCATTTAATATGGGTAAGTACCAGGGGAGAAAAAGCTAGAATATTGGTTAAGCTAGTAGACCGGCCACAGTAGGGATCCAAAGGAGGGAAAATAGGGATCCAAAGGGGGGCCATATGCAAAAGAGCAATGTGCAACAATGGGCTTAAAAGACCCTAAGCTTCAGCCCATTAAGACTTCCAAAATGCTAAGGTTCCAAAATTCAAAGGTTGTGTCCAAAGGTCGGACACTAGGAAAATTGGATGCTTTGTGTGTGTCCCAAAACGTCTTCACAGGTCCTACATAGCAAGGGGCAATCCCTAGAAGTACTGGGATGAAAGAGAAACACACGCACACACACACACACACACTCAGAAGCTCCCTTTACACAAGGGGAAAGAGGGACACATGTCAGCTCCCTAGCCTAGATACCCACAAGGTGTACTCAAATCCTATTGGATGGCCATGGAGGTGGACCAATGAGAATTAGGCTAGAGTAAATCTAGTTTAATTAATTTAAAAACACTTAATAAAAGAACCAAAAGGAATTAAGCTCTCTAGAAGACTATTGGATAGTCTCCCAAGGGGTCCAATGAGCATTCAACAGCCCAATGGCTTGCCTGATTCCTATTGGCCACGAGGCAAAGGGGTCCAATGAGAGTTTAGTTGCATTTATTAATTACCTAAAGCTCTCACAAAAGGGGAAAGGGAGACACATGCCAGAAGGCTATCACTTATGCTTCTTAATACTCATTGGCTAAGCCTGGAAAGGGCCAATAGGGTTGCAGCATGAGCAAATAGCAAGAGGGGTCGACCAAGAGAGAGAGGGGGCTGATTTTCTCAAGGCATTATCCACACATACTCACACAAACTCATGTGTGAAGCAAGAAGACTCTCTCTCTCCTTCTCAAGCTTTAATGGAAAGCTTATCACCTACTCCAAGCTTGTGAGACGGGAGGCCTACACCAAAAACTCCTCGCTTTGTGATGCAAATCCAACCAAGAGCAAAGCTTCAATGTATGCTCATCTCCTCTACCATGCTAATTACTAAGCTAAGCTATGCTAATATGAGTGATTATGTGAGGATATGTACATCTTTCTCCTAAGACTACTTCTATCTCTCAATCTACTCTCATACCCCGCTAGCTCTCACCATCTTCGAAGGTGTGTGAGGTCCTGGGTCCGAAACCGTGAGGGAATTGATGTTGTGTTTTATAAGTGTTTTGTTTAGTGCTTGAAGTTTCCATCTTCATTGCACTAGCTAGTATTGAAGGAACACAAAGAATTGTATTGTAAAAGGTCTCTCTTGATGGGAGAGACCATAATACAAAGCCTTTTGGAGGGGGGACTGGCTCCATGTAGATCCGGTCCTCAATTGTTGCCAGTAGCTTAATTTCTCTCTCTTTTGAAGTATTGTTCATGCTATCTAACTAGGTGCTATACTTTTTGTTGCTCTCTCCACCCAAGCACTCTTGTTATTCTCATTAGGAATCTATTCTAATGAAATGCTCACTATGTTCATGCTATTTCACGCTACACACAAGTTACTAGACCATTAAATGTTATAGGATGTACCACGTGCTAAGATAGTAGCCTCACAATAGAAAGACAAACAAGCACTAGGTATTATTATTTTCTTCATTGGATGTTAATTTTATGCATGTTTTGTCAAGTCTTGGAAATGTGCAACTAAAGCTTGTCAAGTCTTGGAAATGTGCTATTGCCAAACATTTAAAAATACGTTTGAAGCTATGTAGTTGTATTCCTTAAAGATGGAGCATGCTAAAAGCCTCATTACACATCGCACTTTTGTTTACATTGTACTTACTCCTTTGCTGAAAAGTCAAGCTGTAATTGTACAAAAAGAGAAAGTTTAATTATTTCTGTACACAAAGCAGAAGGAATTTTGGATTTAGTATTTCCAAAGATATCTCCTATAGCCTATGCAACAAAGCTTCCTTCAATAAAAGTATTTTGTTACATATGTGCCTGGAAACACTAACCATAAAATCAATGGATGTTATAGTAAGAACCCTTGCAAAAATTGTGGAAAAACCAATCACCATACCAGCAAGTGGTTTCTTTAAGGAAAAAAGCAAGCAAAGACAAAGCATATTTTATTGAAGATGAAGATGTCAAATAACCTAAGTTAGAAAAATCCAGTTTCCAATAACTATAGGTTTTAGTCCATTTGCATTTGTTATGCCAATTCAATAAAATTATAAGGGGTATTGACACTACCCATGCATGTGCATGAGGCAACATCACCCTGTCAATTTATCCATATTTATCCTTGGGTCACTTATTGTTGGCTCATCGTTATGTACTTGGGCACCAAATGTTGTCGTTGAGGTTTATTTTATATTTGTTGTTCTATTATATATATAGATATACGTACACAAACCCTATGTTGTTGTCTAAGGGGGCTTCTGCTCTTGCACTAAGTGGTTGTTTGTCAGATGTCTATATCCACTATAATTGTTTTTTCAAGTAGGGATTGTTAAGAATAAACCCTTTTACATGTGATGGATCTTCAAAATCATGCAAAAAAAGCACCACTATTTTGAGTGGTTGAGGTGTTGGGAGGTTACGATTAGTTATTGCATGCCTATTAGGCCTTGTAGAAACATTAAAGTGCTTCTCTTTTTATAAAGATTTTTTTTTTAATCTCTCTCTCTCTCTCTCTCTCTCTCTCTCTCTCTCTCTCTTCACTTGGTTGTGGCTTCCTCCATCTGCATCTTTCATCTCCATTAGGGATATTGAGAACCCATTTTCATTCAAGTGCTCACCTCTTACATGTAAACTCTAACTCGGTCTGGAATTTATTGGGATATGGATGTGATGCACCAAAAATTCCCACTACTTAGTCTCTTACTTATCAAGCTTATGAAAACAACTCCTTAGGGATGTCGTATTTCACTTATCATAGAGATGTCCATTTTGGATGGTTGAATACTTTCTTTGGATTTGCTAGTCACCCATCCAATGTGACACATTAAAATTATCCATTCCAGGTGGCCCAGTGAATATTCCCATTCATAGTTCTCTCATCATTCTTGTGAAATGACACACTAGGAATATATGTACTAGAATATCTCAAGATAGTTTTATGTCTATGATGCTCTATATCATCCTTTTGATGATGCATCCAAGAAACCCTCTCACTCATGGATCTAGATTATTTATGGGATTAACCAAATTATTTATGATGCATCCAGGAAACCTCTCACTCATGGATCTAGATTATTTATGGGATTAACCAAATTAGAATTATGTTTATTAAAGCTATGTTTGTTGACAATCCCAGATGGATCTCACAAATAACATAAATCCACATTTGTATCCATCAATGCCATTCAATCAAAATACACCATTTGCAATGTGTAAAAGTGACACCATATTGATCTGGCTCTTTTTCATCACTGAAGGTTCAACTATACATGTGTACATCATGGTGCTCACGTTGTGTTTCAATTTTTTATCCATTTGTATCCATCAAAGGCCATTCCATCAGATACACTGAGCCAAAGAAATTATTCATAAAGCTACACAACCAATACTAGAACAAAGATATGTATGAACTATCCAATTTCAAAATTGTAAAAACCCCACTAGCTTCACACCATCCATTTTCACACACATATCTTGAATTTTGTATTCACTTTTGCATTGGAGACAAAGCATGATCACATCTCACTTCATAGAGAAAAGTTTTGTACAAGGATCAAACATTGCCCGATTTTGGGTAAGACCATCCTCACTTGCACACAATTGCACAAAGCTTGGTACACATGCCGTACAGACATTGGCATCTACTTTGAAGATTTTGACAACACATTTGGAAGGGAGGAGAAGCATTGATGACAACAACCTTGACAACATTGACACTCTACAATCAACATCAACAACAAAACACACCACATAATACTTTGAAGATTTGTAGTAGGCCTTCACTTTTGATCTTTGACATCTGAGAAAAACCCATTTGTATTTGACCTACCAACTAGCTGCCTACCATTCGCTAGGGGAGGTGTTCTTTTGGCATATACCCTAATGCTAAATTCTCTAGGGACAAGCATCTTTGATCCTATGCCTATTGAAAAATCTCTGGGAAGGATGTTTGTCTTGATCCTACACCTGCTATTAAATTCTCCAGGAGAGGATGCCTTTGGACTTCTGGGTGCTACTATGACACACATGGCAAGGCTTGTTGGGGTGTGTGACACATCTACACCACCAACTGGTGGAAACCCCGTCTACAATAGAAGCCTACACTTTGAGATCACTGCTTATGTCATCGGATGATTTCTCCCAATTCTGTAAAAGAAGACTAAGCTACACACTTTGTATTCAACTCACTACCCATCATTGTAGTCTACGTTGTACTCATGATTTTTATCTAGTTTATCATTAATCTACTCATGATTTGGTACTTCCATTAGTGTCAATCTCTCTCTTGAATATCTTATAATTAACACATTAATCACACCATGAATGGCACACTCTTGTTTCGTCCATAACCCCATTCTGTTTTATATTGTTGTTGATGTCTAATGGGATTTTAGTGCATAGTACCAATATGCCCCTTCTCTCCATAATGCATGCATAATTAAGGGAACATATTCACATGTGTGGTATTTTGATAGTGGTGCTAGAAATCACATTACATCTCATTGTGACTTGTTCACTAATCTTGATGTTGTCCCCAATGGGAATACTATCACTTGTGCCAACAAAGCCTCTTATCCAATTCAAGTAGTTGACAATATTGTACACATTGTAGTTAATGGCATTTCCTTCATTTTTAATGTATTTTTTGTGTCTCAGATCAAGAAGGATATGTTGTCCAATTTTTCATTTGCAAGACTTGGTCTTATCGCGTAAAGTTTGTGGATGATAGATGCATTGTTTCTTATCTTAGTTCTAGTGATACTAATGTGGAACTAGGTACCTAAAAGCCAAGTACTTTTAATTCCTATGTCCCCATGTATAGTCAACCTTTCAAGGGCTAGCTTTGTATCTTTCTTGATACTGTTAATTCAAAAACCCCACATAATGTGGAAATTGCAACAAAAAAAAAAAAAGTTTTATTTCCTCCTTGCCATATAGTGACAAGGTCTGTCCTACGCACAAAGTCATTGGTGAGCGGTAGCATGGAGGTAGGGCTTTTGGGTTGGAAACCATGAATTCCCTAGCTCAACCCTACACCCCAAGAGGGTAGTGAACTAGCAACGCAAGCTTTGGCCTCTAGTTATACCCTAATTCACCTTGGCAATCTGATAAAAAACATGTGGCATGATTCCTTAATTTGGGCCCTTGATGCCTATCAAATGGCCCCCTATGTCATAGAGTGATGATGCCCACAATGAAAAGTTCCACACATAATTGGGCCCTTGATGCTACTTAAAGGGAACCCCATTGCATATAGTGACGAAGCTCCCAATGGCATTGTCTTTGTCTACATACAATTTCCTTGTTTTCACTATTGAAGGAATGTACCAATGCAATAGTGTGGTGTCATGCCTAATTTTGGGCCTT
Source organism: Adiantum capillus-veneris (assembly GCF_014529385.1). Classification (NCBI taxonomy): domain Eukaryota; kingdom Viridiplantae; phylum Streptophyta; class Polypodiopsida; order Polypodiales; family Pteridaceae; genus Adiantum; species Adiantum capillus-veneris. The sequence goes on along the minus strand of NC_140931.1, from coordinate 76,868,453 downwards.
TGATGCCCCCTAAAGGACACCCGTTGCCATATAGCAACAAGGACTCCAATGGTAGTTCCATCATTTTCTTGAAAATTCCTTGTTAGCACTATCAAAGACATGTATGAAAACTAATTTTTATGGAAACTCCACTAGATACATTTTTTTTCCATTCTAAGTTTTAGCATCCATGATAGAATCCTAGGCATGGATTGGCTTAAAGTCAATAAAATTGTCATTGAATGTGAGACAAGTCATTGAATCCTTGGCATGGATTGGCCTAAATTCAGTAAAGCTATCATTGAATGTGAGACAAGTGTAGTCCTTTCTCCTACGATCAAGGACAATCAATCACAGTAATGTGTACTATGAAGAAGCCAAATTATAGCCTATTAAAGCCAAATTGTTATCCTATTAAAGCTAACAATCAGAAGGGTCTTAATAATTTTTTTAAAGCAAAACTCAATAAGGTAGAAGATGAACCTTACGACCACAAGCTAGATTGGTTACATAAGTACAAAGACTTGTCTCCATAAGAAATCTCCCAAATGTTGCCAAGAAGGGAAGAAGACCACAAGATTGAACTCCAACCAAGAACCAATCTAGTTTCTAAGAGCCCTTACAAGATGTAAGTCTAGAAGCCATAGAGCTTTAAAAAAATATTTTGTTGTTACTTGATCAAGGATTTATATGACCTATTGTTGCACTATGGAATGGTATTCTTAGATTATGCATTGGTTTCCAAGGTTTGAATCAGCTAAACAATCAAGAACAAGTACCCCATCCCAAGGATTGATTAGTTGTTAGACCATTGCATGGGTCTAAAATCTTCACAAAAATTGACCTCAACTCTAGATATGACCAGATAAGTGTAAGAGAAGAGGATATGTGCAAAACAACTTTCATCTATATGTATGAGCATTATGAGTTTACAGAAGTGTCCTCTAGGTTAACAAGTTCTCGTGCTACCACAACCTACGAATGCAGGATAGTTTTAAATATGTGCTTGTCTTTTTTGATGACATCCCATCTACTCTAACCAAGGAAGAAGTGGAGTATGAATATCATGTCAAAAAATTCCTAGAATTTCTTCAATAACACCAAATATTTACTAAAAAGGGCAAGTGCACATTCTTTGCCAAGAAATGTGGCTATCTCAAATTCATTGTATCTAATGGGGGGATGTTTTGACCCAACAACAAATGTCGAGGATATAGTGGATTAGCCTCAACGAAAGAACGTGAAGGAGATTTGTGGAATTTTTGAAATCTCTAATTGGTACATGATATTTATCAAGAATTGTATCAAAATTATTTCACCCTAGTCAAAATCCTAAAAAGAATAGCAAGATGACATGGCGCAAAGAGCAAGGCCATAGATTTGAAAAGCTTAAGATAGCCTTGTTAATTGCACCAATTCTCAAATTAGTCAGCTTTGAGCCAAAATTTGAGTTGGCCGCAAATGCAAGTGGATTTGCAATTGGAGAAGTACTACAATAATAATGGATACATATAGCATATACTGTAAGAAATCTATAGGCCTATGAAAAACTCATCACTTTGGATCGTTATAAGTAATGCATGCCAATAAGCTTTGAAGGCACTACTTACTTGCCAAAGATTTGTGCAGCATTGATCATCAAAGGTTGAAATGGATTCTAACCCAAACTAGACTCAACATGAGGCAAAGGAGATGGATGGTTACCCTTGAAAATATTGAAGAGTGTGTAGGAGCAGGGAGCATGCACCAAGTGTATGCAGTGGAGTGGGTGGTCTCCAAATATTGAGAAATGTGCTCACCGACTCCTTATTCTATGGATAAGGAAAATAGATTTAGTGTTAGTAGATAAGTGTATGCTTGTCTGGCCAACCACTTGTACGTTTCCCTAACAACCTCCCACTTAATGGCCAATGTGGCTTAAGTGGAGTAAAACATAACTCTGTAAAAAAGATAGTGGACACAACACCCATCGGCTCTATGCAACATGAGAATCATTCCATGGCTAAGCTCTCCATAAGGGCATCCATAGGGTTATTATCTGTATTGGACTTTGACAAACTCAATCCACTTATCTTCCAACACATCCTTCATAAAGCGATACCTCACCTTAATGGGTTTTGTTTTGGAATGAAACACAAAATTCTTTGTCAAAGTAATGGTACTTTGACTATCACAATGCAACACTGGGATTTGCTGACCTTTGTTCATATCTACAACTACATGTGTCAACCATAAAGCCTCCTTGTTTTCCTCTAAATCTGCAACATACTTAGCCTCTATAGTGGAAGAGGACACATTGAAATCTTGAATACATGATCTCTAAGAAATAGACTCTCCAGAAAATATGAAAACATTGCCGGGTGTAGACCTCCTATTGGCTACATTCCCTCATAATCCACATCTATGTATCGATGCATCAATATTTTCAAAGTGTAAGCACTTGCTTGATGCACCTTTCAAGTATCTAAAGATATGATTCAATACATCACAGTGTTTCTTGCTAGTGTTAGCCATGTAACTACTCACCACTCTTACTAAAAATGTAATGTATAGCCTCCTATCAACCATGGTGTACATGAGACTCTCCACAACTAGGGAATAAAAATTGTTAGCCATCTCGACCTTCTCCTCGTCCTATTTAGGAGAATCATCCTTGCTAAGTTTCAGATATGCTGACACTAGGGTACTTGATGCCTTCCCCCCTGCATATTAAAAAGATGTAGAACCTTATGCATGTACAATCCTTGAACTTGAGAACTCAAGAATGCCCTTTGACTTTTCACGCATGATATGCATACTAGTAAAGCTACTAGGCTTTAAATTGGCAATCTCTTGAGAGTTCTTCCCAATGATAAGCATGTCATTGACATAAAACACAAGAAGAATGAGTGATCCATCATTGAAACTCTTTGTGTACAACTAGTGATCCTCTTGACACCTTTTATATCCATGAGATTGCATGAAAATATCAAAATTTTGATATCATTGCCTAGATCCTTGCTTCAAGCCAGCCATGAAGTACCCTTTTGAGACTAATACAAGATCTTCTCTAGTTTGCTTAACAGATCCTTTAGATTATTGCATGTAACAAAAATGGAAAATCATTTATTTGTTACAATAGATGAAACATGAAAAAGCATGGCACTTTACATATGATAAGATATGATAGCATTTATGGACAATTTATTATTAAAGTGTTTTTAATGAGCTATGGTCAATTTATATTCTTTTTGAGCATTTAAGAATTCTATAATTAAGTATGTGCAAGAGGAAAATGCTCACTCTTGCACAAGGAAAGATTGCGCCTAGTGTCTGTGTTATTTTTATCTCCTCTCCTCTCCTCTCTCGTCTCTCAACCTGCTAATGTAGCACTCCGCTCTTGGATGTGCATCTACAGGTGCTTTTGTTTTGTTTCTCACTCTTCGTCTCTATTGGATCGTGTGTAGCTTAGATTATGTGCTCTCACAAGTACATAGTCTTATTGATTTATTGCATGTAAGTTGTTTTATGTATTTTGTAGGCATGCCATGCTTCTCGACTATAGAAGTGGTATCAAAGTATAGGATACGCTCCAAAAACTAATAATTTTGATAGGCAATATCTAAAGTATTTTGTTTACTTATTATTGTAGATGTTGTTAATTGTTTTAACTTGTAGTAATTAGTGTTGATTGCATGAAATAGTTAGTGATTTTTGGAATTAAGAGAGTCCCTTTCTTGTTGTCATGGTGTAGTGATTATTAATGTAATTATGCTAATTAAATATAATAATAGAACATATTAAACTAGATCATATGGGGATACCCGATGATGAAAAGGGAATAATATGTAGCCTTAAATAGGATAGTACAAAAATAGAATCTCCTTCTTAAAGGTTCGACTACGCCTCACATCATAGGATGATGAGGAAGAGGAAGAATTAATGAAGTCTTAATTTTTTTTAAAGGAATAATCGCAAGAGCACCTTTGAACTATGCATGGGCTTGATAAAGGAGTGGATGTGTAATGGAATTGGCCTATTTAACTTGAGAGTAGCGGAAATTAATGAGAGTACTTTTGAGAAAAAACTTTGTGAGCATAACGGGTGAACATATTTGAAGATAGCAACGTAATCATAGCAATTAGTTAACTTGGCATGAACAATACTTTTGCAAGAGAGATAATTTAGAGAACATGACAACAGTTGAGGACCGGATTTATGTGGAGCTGGTCCCCCCTCCAATAGGCATTTGTATTATGATTTCTCCCATTAAGAGAGACTTGTTACAAAACAGTCTTTGTGTTCCTTGTGACCTAGGTGATGCAATGAAGATGGAAAGCTTCATGCATCACAAACATAACATAAACTTGAAGAAAGCTTTAACTATCCCAGGCCTCAGTCCCAAGACCTCAAACACCTTCGAAGGTGGGGAGAGCTAGCAGGGAATGAGGGTACGGAAGAGGAAGAAGAAACATTTCGTAGGAGAAAGAATTAGTTCCTCACTTATCATACTCTTGTTGCTAGCATACATAATAGCATAGTAATGAAGAATAAGGAGATGGCAAGCTTAAGCATTGAAGCATGGTTCTTGATTGGATTTGCACTCCATAGCCAAGAGTGTTGGTGTAGGCTCTTAACCTCCACTTGCTTGGAGTGGGAGCTCTCGCACTTTACATAGCACACAATGAGAGTGTTTGTGAGTGTGTGTGGGTGAGTATACCCCCTAAGCAACCCCCTAGCTTGCTTGAGTTGACCCCCCCTTGTAGCTCATGCTTGAAGCTCATTCGACCCCTCTAGCCCTAGCCAATCATGAGCAAGAGGCATTATAAGCAGTAGGGGTAGCCTTGAGACAAGTGTCCCCCTTTCCCCTTTGAGAGAGAGGGCTAGATAAATGCTAAATCAATTAAATAAATCTCCTAAATTACTATTGGACCCCTTGGGTGGCCAACCAATAGGCTTCAGGTATCTCATAAAGGTAACATAGGTAGGGGCTTGACATGTGTCCTTGTTGCCTCTTCAAGCTTGGGCCTTCCTTGTGTGTGTGAGTGTGTGTTTTCTCTCTAGCCCCTAGGAAAAGGGCTCGCCCCCCCTCTTGTAGGGATATTTTGACTTTTGGTGCTCAAGCACCTTAATCATCAAGCATGACTAAGCACTTGGACTAGGGTGTATTCCCACAAGCATCTCAGGCAAGCATGTCAAAGCACCTCGAGCACCTTAATCAAGTAGCAAGTCAAGCACCTCAAGCATGTAGCAGATCAAGCACCTCAAGCACCTTAATCAAGCACCTCAAGCATGACAAGCACCTCAAGCACGACAAGCACCTCAAGCTTGGGCCGGGTTCCCGCCCTAAGATCAGCCCTAGCTTACCTAAGGTCAAAGGACTTTTACACACATTATTGAAGGTCTTCAATGAAGATAACCCTAAGGTCTTATGATCCACTGGTTAGCCTTGCTCTTTGATAGACCATCTCTCATTTGGGCCCCTCTACCATTGGCCCCGTGTTGAGATAGATCTATAAGCACATATCTATATCTTAACACTTGTTCCCGTTCATTCTCCCACATTAAGTGATCAATTTAATATGAGAAAATCATTTGGGTTGGTTAGATATTAGATTTTATGACATTACCTCTCTCTTGAAATCATAGTCTTCCTCGACTATGAGGTAGAAGAGATAAAGCCTTAGTCATTAGTCAATCTTACTTAGCGGGTAGAGGATCCCTTTTTACCCTACGACATCTTTCCAAGATGGATGACTAATCCATTTGGTGCTTGGGAGACATAGCTGTCGCAAGCATGTCTGCTATTTAGTCCATGGCATTCTCCCAAAGTAGAGTGACAAACTCTACTTGGTGTTTGAGAGACGTCGTCATCACGAACATGATTCTAAGCATGCATATTAGTTAAATTTATGCACAATTAAAAAGAGGACTAGTCTTATAAGACAAAAACATGAGTCATTTAAAAGAAATTTGTACATTTGCTTACTCTAATGTAGCATTGTAAGCATTGACAAGGTTCATACTATCCTTAAGCTGTACTCCTTGCATCCATCTAGCATCTTCAAAAGGATAATTTTTAAACTTAATAAGATACCGTCGGATAATCTTACCATGTCGTAGTACCTTGTCTTCATGCCGAAGGATGGCTTCGGGTTGTAGCACCTCTTCTTGGTCTTCAACTTCGGGAGGGTCTTCAATAATTGGTTCAATTGGTGGCTCTCCTTTATAGGGTTTAAGTAGGCTTACATGAAAGGCATTGTGTATGAGCCAATGGTTGGGCAACTTGATTTGATAAGCCGTCTCATTGATGGGCTTCAATATTTGGAAAGGACCATAGTATCTTTTTGCTAGTTTAGCATAATACTTTTGATTGCCCGTAGGATTTTTGCCCGTCGTTTTCCTTAATCGAGCCTTAGGAAACTTGAGTAAGACCCAATCATTTTATTTGAACATTAAGGCTCTTTTGTGCTTATCAGAAGCAGCTTTTTGCCTTTGTTGAGAGATGGATATAGCGTCCCTAATCTTTTGAAAAGATTCTTGTAGGTCACGGCTATACTCATTGGCGGCGAAGATCTTCCCATGTACTTTGAGTAGCAAGGGACTTTTAAGTCTTCCCTCAATGATCTCAAAAGGTGATTTTCCCGTAGAAGTATGTACAGTATTATTGTAGGCATACTCTACAAGAGGTAAATACTTTTCCCATTGTGAGCGTTGATCTACTTTGGTAACATAAGTCTTGAGTAGATCGAGTATCGTAAGATTGGCTATCTCACTTTGGCCATCCGTTTGTGGGTGATAGGCCGAAGAGAAATTCAATCCTGTTCCTAGATTTTCAAAGAGACCTTTCCAGAAATTATTGGTCATTCTAGGATCTCTATCTGACACGATGGATGTGGGTAATCCATGGTCCTTGAAAATCTGAGATATGAAGAGAGTTGACATTTGATGTGCGTTAATAGTCTTTTTGACAGGAATAAAATGTGCTTGCTTGCTAAACCTATCGACTATTGTCCATATTCGTATATTCCCATGGATAGACTTGGGTAATCCAAAGATGAAATCCATGGATATACTCTCCCATGGTGAATTTGGAATAGGCAATGGCTGGAGTAATCCAGTATGCTTCCCTCTATCATACTTGGTCTTTTGGCATACTACACAATTTGATACATACTCTTGTATGTCCACTTTCATGGTAGGCCAATAGAAGTACGTCTCTACTCCTCGGAGAGTAGGTTGAATACCTCTATGCCCCGCATATGGAGGAGCATGGGATTCATACATAACTTTCTCACGAAGGGAATGGGTAACACATAGCCTATTGCCGTGGAGAAGATAACCATCCTGCAAGGTGAATGGTTCCTCTTTCTTCCCCAAAGCAAGGGATGAAATTATGTCTCTAAAGTCAGGGTCAGTAGCATACTCATCTATCATAGGTCAGTAGCATACTCATCTATCATAGAGGATAGATCATTGTGAGTAGCTATAGATACCGCATTAACTTTGGATCGTCGTGAAAGTGCATCGGATACTTGATTTTGCTTACCAGCTATGTGAGCAATATGAAAATTAAATTGCAAAAGAAAATTTGCCCACCTCATTTGTTTGTCAGAAAGCTTGGTTTGCGTCATGAAATACTTGAGACTTTGGTGGTCGGTTCGTAGGATGAATGGAGTCCCCAATAGGTAGTGCTTCCATGTGTCTAGGGCATGTAGAACAGCTAAAAGCTCTTTCTCATAAATGCCCAAGACTCGTTCATCAATATTGAGCCTTCGGCTCTCATATGCTATGGCATGCCCTTCTTGAAGCAAAACTGATCCAAGGCAATCACCACAAGCATCACATTGGACCTCAAATGGCTTTGAGAGATCCGGAAGCACGAGGACTGGTTGGGAAGTAAGCTTCTCTTTGATATTTTCAAAAGCATTTTGCTCCTTAGCAGTCCATACAAACTTAAAGTTCTTCTTAGTTAAGTCGTGTAGTGGTCCTGCTACTTGAGAGAATTTTGCTATGAAGCGTTTATAGTATGCACACATACCAACAAAGCTTCTTAGCTCATGTAGATTTCTTGGGTTAGGCCATGCTTTTATTACCTCTAACTTTGATGGATCCATTTGGATACCATCTTTAGAGATAATATGACCTAGGTATTGAATCTCTTGAAGGAAGAATTCTCTTTTCTTTTGGTTGAGATAAAGCTTGTTCTCCCTCAATGCTTGAAAAATCACTTGGAGATGTTGCTTATGTTCCTCCAAAGACTTGGAGTAGATGATGATATCATCAAATAACACTCCAGTGAATTTGCGATATGGTCTAAAAATTTTCTCCATCAAACGATTGAATGTAGCTGGTGCATTAGTCAAGCCAAAAGGCATGACTAGATATTCATAAAGACCAAACGTTGTGCGAAACGTGGTCTTTAAGATATCTTCATCCACTATCCTTATTTGATGATAGCCACTCTTAAGGTCAATCCTACTGAAGTAGGTAGAGCCTTGTAGCTTATCAAACAGATCTTCTACCCGAGGTATGAGAAATCTGTTTTTGATAGTGATATGGTTTAGTGCTCGATAGTCCACACACATACGGTATGTACCATCTTTCTTTAGCACTAAAAGGACTGGAGAACAAAAGGGAGAGGAACTAGGCCTCACCATCCCTTTGTCTACCAGCTCTTGTACTTGCCTCATGATCTCCTCTTATTGACCTTGTGAGACTCGATAAGGAGGCTTGTTAGGTGGTGAGCTTCCAGGAAGGACCCCAATGCGATGGTCATCATCCCCTCGTTTTGGAGGTAAGTCCATAGGGATATCATCGATGAACACATCTTGGAATCCTTTTAGAAAATTAGACAAGTCTAATTCTTGTTGATTCCTACCATTTACATTTGATGAAACATTAGTATCTTTTAGAGACTCTTTGACAAAAATCATGTACGCAGAAACTGAGCTCTTCATTGACTTATCAAAAGCAAGAGGATTTACAAGTGGAATAGTGCGACCATGCTCACTAGCATCTATATACATGTTCTTTCCCCTGTAGGTCAAGTAGATTCTTCCTTCAAGGAACTTCATGTTGGCAGCCATGAGATCAAACCATGGTGCCCCTAGGATAACATCCTCATGTTGGAGAGGAGAGAGGAAGAAGTCTTCTTTGGAGAGGAGAGATGAAGAAGTCTTCTTTGTCGACATAGCTTTGGACATGAAGCCTCAACTTCCCAATCAAGGGAGTAACGGTGGCTTGTTGTCCCTTGAAAGCTGCATCAGTCACTACCATATCTCCCATCTCAAAAGCTTGAATGCCCAACTTGGTGGCCAACTCCATTGATATGAAGTTGAGAGTAGAGCCAGGGTCAAACAAGATAAAGGCATCATGCTCTCTTACCTTTTCCCAAGCATAGGAGAGTGATGATCCTTTGCAATGAGCATCCTCTTTTGGAGCTTCGATGGTGGAAGCCCTAGGAGTCTCATTGCGAGTATTCTTCTTGGGGCAAGAACGATAATCATGTCCTTGCTCCCCACACTTGAAACACTTTTGGTCCTTGAAAAAAGCTTCAAGCTCTTCAGGAGAGAGTTTGTTTTTACCTTTGTAAACTCCCTTCTCCTTGGACCGGTTGTTGTTGTTGTTGGAAGTGACTTGGGAATTATTTTGCATTGGTTTTCCCCTTTGCATAATTTTTGTCTTTGTTTTCCATGGGCTTGAAATTACGTCTAGCCCCTTGATGGAAATTGATGCGTGAAGCAACCATGGTGTGATGGATTACTTCGGTAATAGTAGCAGGCCGTTGAGAGTTGATGTATTCGGCCATCTCTTCAGGTAATCCCGCACAGAATTGTTGCCTTTGCTCGGCAAAATCTATCTTTTGAAAGATAGTAGCCTTGAGATGTAAATCCCAAAACTTGTCTACATATTTGTGGATAGACTCATGGGAGAGGAGCTTCAAGCTGCGCCATTTGGTAAGCACTTTGTCCTTTGCATCGCTTGCAAGGAATTGCTTCATGATGGAAAATAGTAGAGTTTTCCATGTCTTTGGGGCTTCACCATTTCCACGAAGGATAGCCCATCATTGACGAGCTGATTTTTGGAAGTGCATAGCTACATGGTGTAGCTTGGAGGACTCTGTGAAGCCCTCATCTCCAAAGGCCGCATCAAATTGCTGGATGAAGGCCAACACTTTGTCGGTAGCACTGAAGGTGCCATCATAGGTGAGAAAAGAGATACTCTTTCCTCCCTCCTTGAAATTCTTTAGCTTTTGTGACCTTCGCCATGCACGAAATGATTTACGATGTCCTCCCCTCTTGTATTCTCTAGGAGAATAGCCATAACTTTCGTCAGAAGAGGAGGAAGGTGAAGAAGAAGGAGAAGAGGGTGACCTCTTCCTACCCTTTTCTTTCTTTGTTTCCTCTCTTGCTTTTCAGAGTGATGAGGAGAAGGACTATGTGTTGATCTTTTCGTCTTGGGAGGAGTAGGCGATCGTCTAGACCGCCGTCTTCGTGGAGCCACATCTTCAGAGGAACTTAGAATTTCATTTCTTTCTTGCTCTTTGGATTCCTCCTCTCGAATGGGAGAGAGTCTTCTTTTGGGGGTCTCTTCAAGAGGCCTCCTAAGCTCTCTCTCCTCTTGGAGAGGAAGGGAAATTCCATAAGCACGAAGTTGTTGATTAACTTCGGCTTGCAAAGCGTGGTTGCCCATAGCTTGCTGCAACCTAGTGACGAGATAATTCACAAACATGGGAGCATCATCATTAGCACCTTCATGTGCAAAATCAAATCTATTAATGTTCATTCTACTCTCTTGATTATTGTCAGCCATGTTAACAAAATTTATGTGTGTACTTAGTGTATGCTTTGGCAATTCAAAACCTTAGTTGCCACTCCTCTTAGCCTTTGAAAATCGGCTCTTAAGTATCTACACCCACGGCTCGAAGTGGTTAATTATAGAGAGTAGAGGAGTAGGTCTATCATAGCAAAGTTGCCAAGGACTAGCTCCTTTCGGACTTCTTATGGCTCAATAATGGTAAAGCCGTAGGCAAGTCTAAAAAGACTCCATTATTAATTCCAAAGCTCCCGAGGTGTGCACCATCCCCCACATAGTGGGCTCAACAAAACCGATAATAGATCCCAATTCCACTTACCCTAATATAATTAACAACATCAACCATTTATAGGCTACTTAAGGACCTCTCTTCTTAAGCAAGAAAAGAGAAACCAAATGCTCTAATACCAATGTAATGGAATTGGCCTATTTAACTTGAGAGTAGCGGAAATTAATGAGAGTACTTTTGAGAATTAAATTTGTGAGCATAACGGGTGAACATATTTGAAGATAGCAACATAATCATAGCAATTAGTTAACTTGGCATGAACAATACTTTTGCAAGAGAGAGAATTTAGAGAACATGACAACAGTTGAGGACCGGATTTATGTGGAGCCGGTCCCCCCTCCAATAGGCATTTGTATTATGATTTCTCCCATTAAGAGAGACTTGTTACAATACAGTCTTTGTGTTCCTTGTGACCTAGGTGATGCAATGAAGATGGAAAGCTTCATGCATCACAAACATAACATAAACTTGAAGAAAGCTTTAACTATCCCACGCCTCAGTCCCAAGACCTTAAACACATTCGAAGGTGGAGAGAGCTAGCAAGGAATGAGGGTAGGGAAGAGGAAGAAGAAACATTTTGTAGGAGAAAGAATTAGTTCCTCACTTATCATACTCTTGTTGCTAGCATACATAATAGCATAGTAATGAAGAAGAAGGAGATGGCAAGCTTAAGCATTGAAGCATGGCTCTTGGTTGGATTTGCACTCCATAGCCAAGAGTGTTCGTGTAGGCTCTCAACCTCCACTTGCTTGGAGAGGGAGCTCTTGCACTTTACATAGCACACAATAACAGTGTTTGTGAGTGTGTGTGGGTGAGTATAACCCCTAAGCAACCCCCTAGCTTGCTTGGGTCGACCCCCCCTTGTAGCTCATGCTTGAAGCTCATTGGACCCCTCCAGCCCTAGCCAATCATGAGCAGGAGGCATTACAAGCAGTATGGGTAGCTTTGAGACAAGTGTCCCCCTTTCCCCTTTGAGAGAGAGGGATAGATAAATGCTAAATCAATTAATTAAATATCCTAAATTACTATTGGACCCCTTGGGTGGCCAACCAATAGGTTTCAGGCATCTCATGAAGGTAACGTAGGTAGGGGCCTGACACGTGTCCTTGTTGCCTCTTCAAGCTTGGGCCTTCCTTGTGTGTGTGAGTGTGTGTTCTCTCTCTGACCCCTAGGAAAATGGCTCGCCCCCCCTCTTGTAGGGATCTTTTGACTTTTGGTGCTCAAGCACCTTAGTCATCAAGCATGAATAAGCACTTGGACTAGGGTGTATTCCCACAAGCATCTCAGGCAAGCATGTCAAAGCACCTCAAGCACCTTAATCAAGTAGCAAGTCAAGCACCTCAAGCATGTAGCAGAGCAAGCACCTCCAACACCTTAATCAAGCACTTCAAGCACGACAAGCACCTCGAGCTTGGGCCGGGTTCCCACCTCAAGCTCATCCGTAGCTTACCTAAGGTCAAAGGACTTTTACACACATTATTGGAGGTCTTAAATGAAGCTAACCCTAAGGTCTTATGCTCCATTGGTTAGCCTTGCTCTTTGATAGACCATCTCTCATTTGGGCCCCTTTACCATTGGCCCCGTGTTAAGATAGATCTATAAGCACATATCTATATCTTAACACTTGTTCCCGTTTATTCTCCCACATTAAGTGATCAATTTAATATGAGAAAATCATTTGGGTTGGTTAGATATTAGATTTTATGACAGGATGAAGAAGAAGTTTTTCCATTAGGGTCAATATTTGCAAACAAAAGAGGAGTTTTTTATGTAAAGGGGAATCAATCAAAAGGTTGACAGGTTTGACTAAGGCATTGAAGTATTTTTGCTATATGTATGATTTGTGCATGCCCAATGAGTGGGAATTGTTTTTCTTTAGGTACCTCTACGTTCCCAAGGATGCAAAATAGTTCTTAGCTTGGGCTGTGTTGGGAAAATATTTACATCTATAGTTCAACAATGCTAAACAGAGTGAACAAAATAATCAAGGCAGCTTTTGGGGACTTTGTGACTACTTCAGCGGATGGAATGGACAACAATTGTGTGATGTAGCCACATTCAAAATGGTAGGTGGAAAACCAATCTTTTTTCAAGAATCTACGAAGTTTTGTAAAGCTGGTTCCACGATATGGTACAAGAAATGTGCTGTTGCGGGAGCGACTCACATACCCATGAAGTGCATGCAAACACTACCTAGATCAACATAATGTCAATCGAGGACACAGATGACACGATAGGCACACGAAGGAAATCTCTTTAGCTTGTCAGCCTGAGACCATCCTACACATACAACACTCTGGAAGGCCAACTAAACCACAATCAAGAACCTCACTGCTCTCAACTACACCACCTAGCCACATACACACATACGGAAGGTAACTCACCTAATCATGTCAGATTCGTACGAAACTTAAGGAACACCATCCCCTCACTAGGATACACCTGTCCCTAAGATTCTACACTCAAAACCCTCACTCTAAACCCATCTGTGGAAAACGCGTAGGATGACAGAGCAAAATTTTGAAAGTGCCCGAAACTGAAATTTATGAGTACTTATGCGTAGCTTATGTTGCCACGATTCTATAGACTACTAGCACGCAGAAAACAGACATCATTTGATACACTTACGGCCACAAATAGCTCGTAGATGCGTCGACGTGTGCGCTTTGTCTCGCGTGGAATGCTTGGCGTTGTCGCCTAGCTCTCCTCGAGCCTACAGCAATGGTGCAGTCGGATCTCCAATGTGTTGAGCGAGCCGGGCGTAGCGGGGAAGGGTACAAAGCGAGCTTTTTGAGTGATCTTTTTGTCCATGGTGCGAGCTTCTTTCTATGGCCTTACAAAAATAGCTCGCTTCGCTAGAATTTTTCTCGAGCTCTTTGTCCATTGAGCGAGCTTTTTTCTATGTATTCTTCAAAAGAGCTCTTGGACCAGCCTAATACTTTGAGAACATGCATTGTTTTTCCGTTGCCGCCAAATCTTGTAGCAAAGGCGACCCAAACGTAGCTAGATCATTGTTGTGTGCTACTCACTCCATGGGTATACGGGATCCAAACCCACTTGCCAATACCGGCTCTCTGTATAGGCCGACACAGCCTCACTCAACTCCCTCTAAAACGCACTCCATCTGTCCATCTTTGACCAATATCTGAGAGTTCCGAATGTCTGACCACATTGACACTAAACATGCCTCCTCAATACTCTGGAAACATGCAATCCATGTGCTTCATTTGCCAAGGGAATCAATCCTGGCTCGACTATGAAAGGAATTCGCATTTCCTCTAAAGTCCGTTGCGTTTTTCCGTCGCCGTCGAATCTTGTAGCAAAGGCGACCCAAACGCAGCCAGATCTTTGTTGTGTGCTACTCACTGCATGGGTATACGGGATCCAAACCCACTTGCCAATACCGGCTCTCTGTATAGGCCGACGTAGCCTCACTCAACTCCCTCTAAAACGCACTCCATCTGTCCCTCTTTGACCAACATCTGAGAGTTCCGAGCGTCCGACCACATTGACACTAAACATGCCTCCTCAATACTCTGGAAACATGCAATCCATGTGCTTCATTTGCCAAGGGAATCAATCCTCGCTCGACTATGAAAGGAATTTGCATTTCCTCTAAAGTCCGCTGTGTTTTTCCGTCGCCGTCGAATCTTGTAGCAAAGGCGACCCACAGCAGCCAGATCTTTGTTGTGTGCTACTCACTCCATGGGTATACGGGATCCAAACCCACTTGCCAAGACCGGCTCTCTGTATAGGCCGACATAGCCTCACTCAACTCCCTCTGAAACGCACTCCATCTATCCCTCTTTGACCAACATCTGAGTGTTCCGAGCGTCCGACCACATTCACACTAAACATGCATCTTCAATACTCGGGAAACATAGAATCCATGTGCTTCGTGTGCCAAGGGAGTCACTCCTGGGTCGACTATGAGAGGAATTCGCATTTCCTCTGAAATCCACTACGTTTTCTCGTCACCGTCCAATCTTGTAGCTAAGGTGACCCAAACCCAGCTAGATCATTGTTGTGTGCTACTCGCTCGTGACCGGCTCTCCGAGTAGGCCGACGTAGCCTCACTCCACTGTCTTTGAAATACACTCCATCTATCCCTCTTTGACCAACATTTGAGTGTTTCGAGCATCCGACCACCTTGACACTAAACATGCCTCATGAATACTTTGGAAACATGCAATCCATGTGCTTCACTTGCCAAGGGATTCACTCCTGGCTCCACTATGAGAGGAATTCGCATTTCCTCTTAAATATGTTGCGATTTCTCATCGTCATCGAATGTTTTAGCTAAGGTGACCCAAACGTAGCTAGATCATTGTTGTTTGCTACTTACTCAAGACCGGCTCTTCGTATAGGCTTAGGCAACCTCACTCAACTCTCTCTGAAACGCACACCATCTGAGAGTTCCAAACGTCCTACCATATTGAAACTAAACATGCCTCCTCAATACTTTGGAAACATGCAATCCATGTGCTTCATTTGCTAAGGGAATCAATCCTGGCTCGACCATGAAAGAAATTCGCATTTCCTCTAAAGTCCGCTGCGTTTTTCCGTCGCCGTCGAATCTTGTAGCAAAGGCGACCCAAACGCAGCCAGATATTTGTTGTGTGCTACTCACTCCATGGGTATACGGGATCCAAACCCACTTGCCAATACCGGCTCTCTGTATAGGCCGACGTAGCCTCTCTCAACTCCGTCTAAAACGCACTCCATGTGAGTGTTCCAAGCGTCCGACCACATTGACACTAAACATGTATCCTCAATACTCTGGAAACATGGAAACCATGTGCTTCGTTTGCCAAGGGAATCACTCATGGCTCGCTATGAAAGGAATTCGCATTTCCTCTGAAATCCGCTGCCTTTTCTCATCGCCGTCCAATCTTGTAGCTAAGGTGACCCAAACGCAGCTAGATCATTGTTGTGTGCTACTCACTCGTGACCGGCTCTCCATATAGGCCGACGCAGCCTCACTCAACTCTCTCTGAAACACACTCCATCTATCCCTCTTTAACCAACATTTGAGTGTTCCGAAGGTCCGACCACCTTGACACTAAATATGCCCCCTGAATACTTTGGAAACATGCAATCCATGTGTTTCGTTTTCCTAGGGAATCACTCCTGGCTCCACTATGAGAGGAATTCGCATTTCCTCTGAAATTTGTTGTGATTTCTCGTCGTCGTCAAATGTTTTAGCTAAGGTGACCCAAACGTAGGTAGATCATTGTTGTTTGCTACTTACTCAAGACCAGCTCTTCGTAGAGGCTGATGCAACCTCACTCAACTCTCTCTAAAACGCACACCATCTGTCTACTGCATTTTTTTATCGCCGTCGAATCTTCTAGTCAAGGCGACCCAAATGAAACTAGATCAGTGGTGTGTATTGCTCATTCCATGGGTATACGTGATCTAAACCCACTTGCCTAGGCTGGCTCTCCGTATATAGGCCGTCGCAGCCTCACTCGACTCCCTTTGAAACGCACTTTATCCGTCCCTCTTTGACCAACAACTTAGTGTTTTAAGCGTTCGACAACATTGACACTAAACATGCATCCTCAATACTCTGGAAACATGGAATCCATGTGCTTCGTTTGGCTCGACTATGAAAGGAATTCGCATTTCCTCTGAAATCCACTGCGTTTTCTCATCACCGTCCAATCTTGTAGCTAAGGTGACCCAAACCCAGCTAGATCATTGTTGTGTGCTACTCACTCGTGACCGGCTCTCCGAATAGGCTGACGTAGCCTCACTCAACTCTCTTTGAAATACACTCCATTTGTCCCTCTTTGACCAACATTTGAGTGTTCCGAGCGTCCGACCACCTTGACACTAAACATGCCTCATGAATACTTTGGAAACATGCAATCCGTGTGCTTCGTTTGCCAAGGGATTCACTCCTGGCTCCACTATGAGAGGAATTTGCATTTCCTCTGAAATCTGTTCCGATTTCTCGTCGTCATCGAATGTTTTAGCTAAGGTGACCCAAACGTAGCTAGATCATTGTTGTTTGCTACTTACTCAAGACCGGCTCTTCGTATAGGCTGATGCAACCTCACTCAACTCTCTCTAAAACGCACTCAACTCTCTCTGAA
The DNA here is from genome assembly GCF_014529385.1 of Adiantum capillus-veneris. Lineage (NCBI taxonomy): Eukaryota > Viridiplantae > Streptophyta > Polypodiopsida > Polypodiales > Pteridaceae > Adiantum > Adiantum capillus-veneris. The sequence goes on along the minus strand of NC_140931.1, from coordinate 76,851,287 downwards.
ACACACACCATCTGAGAGTTCCAAACGTCCTACCATATTGACACTAAACATGCCTCCTCAATACTCTGGGAACATGCAATCCATGTGCTTCATTTGCCAAGGGAATCAATCCTGGCTCGACTATGAAAGGAATTCGCATTTCCTCTAAAGTCCGTTGTGTTTTTCCGTCGCCGTCGAATCTTGTAGCAAAGGCGACCCAAACGCAGCCAGATCTTTGTTGTGTGCTACTCACTCCATGGGTATACGGGATCCAAACCCACTTGCCAATACCGGCTCTCTGTATAGGCCGATGTAGCCTCACTCAACTCCCTCTGAAACGCACTCCATCTGTCCCTCTTTGACCAACATCTCAGAGTTCTGAGTGTCCGACCACATTGACACTCAATACTCTGGAAACATGCAATCCATGTGCTTAATTTGCCAAGGAATCAATCCTAGCTCGACTATGAAAGGAATTTGCATTTTCTCTAAAGTCCGCTATGTTTTTCCGTCGCCGTTGAATCTTGTAGCAAAGGCGACCCAAACGCAACCAGATCTTTGTTGTGTGCTACTCACTCCATGGGTATACGGGATCCAAACCCACTTGCCAAGACCGGCTCTCTGTATAGGCCGACGTAGCCTCACTCAACTCCCTCTGAAACGCACTCCATGTGAGTGTTCCAAGCGTCCGATCACATTGACACTAAACATGCATCCTCAATACTCTGGAAACATGGAAACCATGTGCTTCGTTTTCCAAGGGAATCACTCATGGCTCGACTATGAAAGGAATTTGCATTTCCTCTGAAATCCGTTGCATTCTCTTGTCGCCATCCAATCTTGTAGCTAAGGTGACCCAAACGCAGCTACATCATTGTTGTGTGCTACTCACTCGTGACGGGCTCTCAGTATAGGCCGACGCAGCCTCACTCAACTCTCTCTGAAACACACTCCATCTGTCCCTCTTTGACCAACATTTGAGTGTTCCGAGCGTCCGACCACCTTGACACTAAACATGCCTTCTGAATAGTTTGGAAACATGCAATCCATGTGCTTCCTTTGCCAAGGGAATCACTCCTGGATCCACTATGGGAGTAATTCGCATGTTCTCTGAAATCTGCTGCGATTTCTCATCGTCGTTAATTGTTTTATCTAAGGTGACCCAAACATAGCTAGATCATTGTTGTTTGCTACTTACTCAAGACCGGCTCCTCATATAGGCTGATGCAACCTCACTCAACTCTCTCTGAAACGCACTCAACTCTATCTGAAACGCACACCATCTGTCTGCTATGTTTTTTTATCTCCGTCGAATCTTCTCATCAAGGCGACCCAAATTCAACTAGATCAGTGGTGTGTACTGTGGGTATACGTGATCTAAACCCACTTGCCAAGGCTGGCTCTCCGTATATGGGCCATCGCAGCCTCACTCAACTCCCTTTGAAACGCACTCCATCTGTCCCTCTTTGACCAACAACTCAGTGTTTTGAGCGTTCGACCACTTTGACACTAACCATGCCTTATTATCACCTTGAAAAAATGCAATCCATGTTTTTCGTTCCCCAAGAAAACCCCTCCTCGCTCGGCTCTGAGAGGAATGCCCGTTTTCTCTAAAATCCGCTGCGTTTTTCCGTCGCCGCCGAATCTTGTAGCCAAGGCAACCCTAGTGCATCAAGATTAGAGATGTATGTTGCTAATGCCTACGCAACCTCACTGAGCTCCCTCTAAAACGCAACCTCATTGAGCTCCCGAACACCTTGATACTAAACATGTCTCCTCAACTCCATTCTCGCGCCAAATAGAGGATTATACAGTGTCTCTGGAATCCACTACATTTTTCTGTATTTGTTCAACACATTATTGGTTCACATTACAATATCATGATACAAAGAAGGAAGAAAACATTTTACATACAAAACTTCCAATATTTGCAATGGCAAACACATATTCACATTTAAAGGCATTACAATGTCACAAATGAACAAGAAATAGAATGTAATCGACAGTATGAATCCGTCGTGAACCACTAGGTAGGTTATTACAACTTTTCAAATTGTACATCTCAAATATAATTGTAGACAACTAGTGTTTGTCCATATCCCATAGTCATTGTTCTAATGCTTTTCTTTTGCTTAACCGCACTGCCTGTGCTTTCATAATTTTTGGAAGCTCATCCAAAAATGTTTTACTACTCTCCATGATTGTGAAGTATCGTCCCATATGGCTACCAAGCAATGCAAGAACACCTGTGTCTCCTCCATATTGCACTACCACATCTCCCTTCTTGGTATACATGTTCAACATTTGATATAGATAGCAATGCCCCCGTTCCATTCCTCCTGTGACGAGAGGACTTGTGAGAATAGAAGACAAGTCGAGAAAGCAAGAAAGCTACACAGTAAAAGCAATTACAGAAAAGGACGTACCTCTCAATGGTGTTCCATCTTCTTGCATGGTCCATTCGCTCTCTTGGATTGTATCCAGCCATGTGTCCTCATCGAGTTTCAGCACTTCAGCAATTGGGGCTTGGTTTTTCTTGAAAACGGTAAGAAGAAGTGATCTTACAATCATATTAACATCCTTGCATACTGGTGTCTTGCAAATTGTGACTGTAGTGTATGCTGGCTCCCAGCCTGCGGCTATTGCAACATCATGTACCATTCGATGTTGGATAGGTATGCAAACAACAACAAATATGCCATTGTCATCTGCTGTCTAAAAACTCAGACGTGCAACTTTGCCGAATTGACAAACGTCCATGTCATTCCATTCTTGTGTAGATGACGACGGGATACCGTGCACGAGGCAATTTGGAGGCAAGAACATGAATGAAGCGGACACTGAGACAGCCACCCAAACCCCATCTCGGACATACACACGGTCGTCCTTTTTCACTTGGCCTTCGATGCAAGCCAACATGGAGCCAACAATCTCATTTTCTTCCATGCTTGTATCCAAGAAGGAGATAGACACATTCTGCTCGTCGAACACTGAAGAACACAACCAACAAAACAAAGTAGTTGGTCAACAAAATACAACTCAAAAGATGATAGCATTAAGATTCTCCAAAAGGTCTTACAAAAACCTAGATCATCGCTCGCCACCATCTGTTGATCTCCCTCATGATGATCTAACAATTGCTCCAAGGATTGGGAGAATTCTTTAAGCTCTTTTTCATTTGGCCCAACCACATCATGCTCTATATTAAAGATCATTAAAACGGTTCTTGTAAAGAAAGGATTCTCAGATTCTTTTCAATTACAGATTTTGTCATACATTTGCAACTCACTTATTTTCTTTAATTCGCTTGAGGACGGTTTCTTTCCTATGTCTTTTGGAGTCCCGGTCTGCAACAAAAAACTCTTAGCGAAGTCATAGTTTCAAAATGATGCGTTTGCAACGTTCCAAGATCAAAACATACTCTAGAATACGATACTTGGCCGACTTTATCAGATGAAGTTGTAGTGGTTTTTGTAGGTTTTTTCGGCGTCTCCACCCGGACAGCCCTCCGTGCACGTTCCTCCCTCTCCTTGATAGCATTTTTATGCTGCAGTTCTTCGCTGGCAGGAAATTTGCCCTCTTTATACTCAAGAAACCAAGGGCATGAGTAATAAACTGTTTTGTTGAAGTTACGTGCCAACTGCGCTCGGTTGAAAATAGTATCTTTCTTTGAGATATCCAAGACGTCAGATAGAGTCCGAGAGCTTTTAATGTTGAAGTTACGCCTGGTCAACCACCTACAAAATCAGAAGATGTTAGACCAATTTTCTTCTTTCCACGTTGAGCTCTCCCAATGACAGAAGTGCCAAGAGCAATATTCCAACCTACAAAGACATCTTTGACCGGCGCCTGTGAGTGCTTTCTTAAGGTCAGGGCTACCTCTTCCCGAAGATTTAAATTTTCCAAGCTCGTATTGGAACGCCTCAGTTCTGTGAGTCAACTTTGCTTCTTCTAGAAAGGAATCAAGCATCTCTCCTGGACCAAGCTTGGATGTGATATTTCTCATGTTGTTGTATAGAAAACGAGCTTCGCACTCTATGGTGTTCCATAGAACCTCCACACGCATCCAATCACGGAACGAGACATGGTCAGCTGCAATAAAGGACATAGAGAATAATTTCAATTACATTGAGTGAAACATGTCATTTTTTATTCTGCAAAAAAAAGGAACGATAATACCTGTCTATGGAATATCCAAACTTTGACATTTATAGGATCAGAAGAGGCCATTGCTCGAAGAATGTAAGTTTTCTTCTCAGGAGGCAGATCAGCACATGCCAGAACGTACAATATATCCTCAGTAATCCACTTGGGCCGGTTAGTCCATTCAATAGTCTGCAGGGTTCTGAAAATATAATCAAATCAGCACTAGACATAGCGTAGTGATCCACAATACACTTTCTTACCTCCACCATTCATCGCCTAGATTGGGATCAACAATAGCGAGTGCCTGCTTTGTCCTCCTCCTGCTCAGACCATCTGCCTCAAAAAAAGATTTCTTGTAGCGTTGTTGAAACTCTGAAGGTAGCATAGTGTCCTTTTCAGCTTGTAGTTGTTTCAAGGCTATAGCGTACTTGTCCTACAATGCATTCAAACCTTTGAGATGCACACGTTGAGTGAATGAAGACTACGTACATAATAACATATACTTACCGGATTAAGCAATTGTGACATCACTGCCACTGGAACGTTATACCACGCTTTCTTTCCAACTTTCTTTTCAATATCTGATTGCATCCATTTGTAGAGTGTGAAATGTATCTTGTTAACCAAGGCGTCTTTTGAAGCTAAGCCCATTGCACGCACCATCCACAACATGTCAGTGTAAGAAGTGGTGACATATCCGGAATCATTCAACCTACAAATCACCACAAAATACATGTCAATAAAATTATGCATTTTAGAAGAAACTTAGAAATGATCAATGGTGGTTACACTTGCCTATTGATGCGCATCACAGTGCTCAACATATCTGTCTCATTTTTATCATCCACCTTCACAAGCTCTACTCGAACTCTAGGATGCATTGAAGCGTCATTTTGATAAGCCGGAGCTGCATGTAAGTATCTTTGAAACAATGTATTGATTGACAACCGGATTTCATAATTGCAAAGACAAGAGAAACTTACATGTTTGCAAAACTCCCATCCAAGCTGCGAGGCGATGATTCCCATCCCAAGTATAGAACATCTTACCACTCAAATCACTCCAACATGTATCAGAAATTTCACGCTCAAAATCTTCATTGGCAAGGTGCCACAACTCATCCCACTACTCTGTAATCTCACTGGTTACTAGTACTGTCGGATGACCAGGAGCATCAACAAAACAAATAAATGAACCCTTTGGCTCAAAGTATCCCTCTGTCAAAAACGCCTCTTTCAGAGGCTGTAGTCTCTTGGGATCCCAACTAACCCGCCTTGCCTTCTCCAATTTCAAGAGACGACAAAGCGGCACCCAAGGCAACAACTGTTCTCGCTCATCCTGCTCAAGGTCATTTCAAGATAAGTGAAGGGATACGAGCGGAAGTGCGACACGAGAGAGAGTGCGAGAAGAAGAGCACGATGATATGGTGAACTCGCTCTACTGTAATGTGTACAGCATAGTGAGTTCTTATTAGGTTTTTACAAAAGAATATGTGTACATACCTGGCGGCCCGCCCACTTACCTGGGCGACCACATTGGGCTTTATACCCCAACAACCTCCCACTTAAAGTCCAATGTGGTACTTTTAAGTGTGAGAGAAGCTACTATACAAGCTAATATACAAGAGATGTAGAGAAGTGATCTACTACCCTACACCTAACTGCTTGCAAAAATGCGCAAAGCTCTCTGAGGGAAGGCCTTTTGTAAGTAGATCATCAGGATTTTCTGTGGTGTGAACTTTGGCAAGCTGAAGTTGCTTATCCTCGAGCATTTCCCTGATGAAATGATACTTCACATCCACATGCTTTGTCTTTGAGTGATAAACTGGATTGCGAGCCAATTGTATAGCACTTTGACTATCACAATATAACACAGGCATCTCTTCTTTGATTCCCAAATCTGTTACTAGTCGATTAATCCAAATTGATTCTTTGCATGCCTCTGATGCTGCAACATATTCAGCCTATGTAGTAGACTGAGTAACACAATCTTGTAATCTAGAACGCCATGATACTGCTCCACCAGCCAATGTAAAGACATACCCTGACGTAGACCTTCGGTTGTCTAAGTCACCTGCATAATCTGAGTCTGTAAAACCCTTTACACTTAGCTCCTGACTCCCATAGCATATACGCATACTCTTTGTAGCTTTCAGGTATCTCGATATTCCTTTCACTGCCTCCCAATGTTTCTTGCCTGGGTTGACATGTATCGACTTACTACTCCCACTGCAAATGCAATGTCTGGGCGAGTAGCAATCATTGCATACATAAAACTACCCACTGCAGACGCATATGGAATCTTATCCATTTCAGCCTGTTCTTCCTCAGACACAGGACAATCTTGTTTGCTAAGTTTCACATATGGTGGCAATGGAACACTCAATGCCTTTCCCTTCTCCATATTGAAACGTTGCAAAACCTTGTCAATATACTCTGTTTGAGATAACCAAATCAACTTCTTTGATCTGTCTCTCTCAATGCACATACCAAGTATATGACTTGCCTCACCCATGTCTTTCATGTCAAACGATTTTGCCATCTTTGACTTCAAAGCTAAAATTTCTTCCAAGTGCGTGCCAGCAATCAACATGTCATCCACATACAAAATAAGGATCAGCCAACTGCCATCCTTAGCCTTCTTTGTATATAGACAGTGATCGAACTCACTACGTTTGTAGCCTTGAGAAAGCATAAACTTGTGGAATTTATGGTACCATGCTCTTGGTGATTGTTTTATGCCATAAAGACTCTTTAACAACTAGCATACCCAATCTTCCTTGCCTTTCTCAACAAACCCTTCTGGCTGCTGCATGTAAATTTCCACATCTAAATCACCATGCAAGAACGCTGTCTTGACATCCATTTGGTGCAACACCAAATCTAATATGGCAACCAATGCAAGAAAGCATCTCAATGTAGTCATCTTGACCACCGGAGAGAAGACTTCATCAAAGTCAATGCCTTGTTCTTGCTTAAAGCCCTTGGCAACAAGCCTTGCTTTGTACTTTGGCTGACTATCATAAGCGGTGATCTTATACCTGTAAACCCATTTACAGGGTAGAGCCTTTTTGCCCCGTGGTAATTTAACTAGCTTCCATGTCTGGTTTTTATGCAGAGCTGTCATCTCTGACTGCATGGCCAATTGCCAATTCCCGGAGTCCTTCATTTGCACTGCTTCCTTGTAACATGAAGGCTCATTGCAATCAGTCAACATGACATAATTCATAGATGGAACAAACCTATCAGGAGGTCACATGACACGTCCAGATCTACGCACAATAGGTGGCTCAGGCTTAGCCACAACCTGTGGTTCCACTCTATCCTGTCCTTGCTCCTCTTGAGCCCTGACATTTTGTCTTGCACGTGCAGGTCCATCTTCTTGGAAGACAACTCTTCTAATCTCCTCAACCCTCTCTGGTTTAGAATGATATTTGGATTCATTAAAGTGAACATCATTGCTGCGGACAAGCTTTCTGGATTCGGGATCCCAAAGCCCATCTCACCAGAATTACCATAGCCTAGAAAGATGCACTTTCTACTCTTTGGCTCAAGTTTGTTCCTAAATTCCTTTGGAACGTGAGTATATGCCTCACAGCCAAAGACTCTGAGATGCTTGTATGAGGGCATTTTGCCTGACCATACCATCTCCGGCACTGAATCCTTCTGCAAAACCTTGCTAGGAGATCTATTTACAAGATGAACAGTTGTTGATACAGCTTCAGCCCAAAACCCATTTGGCAGCTGTGCATTAGACAACATACTTCTGACCTTCTCTTGTATGGTCCTATTCATCCTCTCAGCAACACCATTTTGAGGAGGATTGTAAGGAGCAGTAAGTTCACGTTTTATACCTTTTGACTCACAAAAGTCCTGAAAGGCCTTTGAAACATACTCTCCACCATTGTCAGTGCGTAAGCATTTAAGCTTCTCGCCACTCTGATTCTCCACAGGTGTCACAAACGTTTTGAAAACACTAAACGCTTCATCCTTGTGCTTGAGAAAGTAAACCCATACTTTCCTCGAGTAATCATCTATAAATGTCATAAAGTAAGAAGCTCCCCCTAGAGATAGGTTAGGCATAGGTCCACACAAATCACTATGAGAAAGTGCCAACTGTGTATCTCTTCTACTGCTTCTATGCTTATGTGGCTGCTGTGTTTGTTTACCATACAGACAATGTTCACAGAATTCAAAATCATTAAATGAAAAGCCAGGCAAATAACCAGAACGAGACAAGATTTCCATTCCCTTCTTGGACATATGTCCTAACCAGCTATGCCACAAAGAAACGTTCGGCTGCTCGGTTACATTGATTACATTTTTAGAGACATTTGATACATAAATCATGTAAAGTCCTCCAGACTTTACTCCATGTGCTACTGTCATAGAACCCTTGGATATCTTCCACATGTTCTGTCCAAAAGTGGTGACGTAGCCAGCATCATCAAGTAAACGTGTGCTGATCAAGCTCTTTGTAATTGCGGGAACATGTCTCACATTCTTCAGCGTGAAAGAAGAGCCATTGTGAAACTTCAATTGAACATCTCCAACACCTAAGATCTCACATGTCTGCCCATTGCCTAGCCGAACATGATCTTTAGTGGTCGCATAAGAGGTAAACCACTCCTTGTTTGGAGACACATGAAGTGATGCCCCTGAGTCTATAATCCAATCACTCAGTGCATTTCCATCAGATGCTGTAAGAAGAGCTGAGTCCATTGTATTCTTCAAGAAGTAGATGTCTCCTAACACTAGACTGTCATCCTCTACAACAGTGTTTGTCACATTTATTTCTTCAATCTTCACTGAGGACTACGAAGGGTAACGTCCTTATTCATGGAAAATTCTCCCCCAGCATTAGCTCCCTCTTCAATGTATGCTTCAATCTCTTCATCATGAAGCTCCTCTTCGGATTCTTCTCTCTCAAATGTGCATGTTATTGATTCATGTCGGATGTGCTCTTTAGCAAGATTTTCTTTCTTACTCTTCCGCTTTCGATCATATGTACTACTAACAGATTCAACTCTAGTACCCGAAACTGTCATCTCACTCTTTGTGCCTAGATGTAATTGGGATGACCTATCCATCGAAGTCTTTGTCGATTCGACCTCTTGTCCAATGTCATTGAGAATTTTCTAAAATAAGAGAGGACCTTAGCAAAATGAAAAATATACTAGAGAGTTTAAACTAGCCAAAACTCAGGCTCTCACCAATTTATCTTTGGGCCAGGCAACGATGGTATTCACAGCACAGCACAAAGTTTTGGTGTCCTCGTCCATTGGATTGAGATGACGCAAAGGTGCATCCTTTCCAGCATAAACTTGAACCACAGATACACCATAACATCCACTAGGCATTCTTGAGCCATTCAGAACGTCCAAATTTGATACCTTTGTAATCTTCCCTCTACCAATAGCTTCTCCATTGTTCATGATTTCAACTAGACTTCCCACGATTCTTTTACCCCTTGCCAAGGGAGCATCTTTCTTTGCTTTTGTGGGAGACATGTCTTATGGAGGTCTGCCAAAATGAGAAAGTAATTTAAATATAGATTTCGAATAGATATAGATAAACAGTCTCTCTACATCTTTGAAGTTCCTAATGTATTGTAGAAAAAAACACGGAATCTACATCTTTGAAGTTCCTAATGTATTGTAGGTCTCTCTGAAAAGGAACCTTAATTTTTACTTGAATCTGGGGAGCATAGCACCCCAGGATTCTAGCTTAATCTAAAAGATTGTTTACAATGTAGGGATTAAGATTCATGAATTTTAGGTAATGAAACCACTATTCGTAGAGCCAATGTTATTGTGCATATTTAATTTGAAGGACATCTTCAAGCATAGAAATCAATAGAGAGAGAAGAGAAATGGACCTGGTTTGATATTCAACCTAATGAACTCTGCAATTGCTGTTTTTGCTCGTTGATCTTCCTGGACTTTACAACGAGGCGGCTTCCTATTTATAGAGATTAGGCCCTGCTTATCTCCTCTACAAGTGTCGGATTGGCCAGCTTTGGTCTGGGGTACATAGCGCCCTGGGGATCCTTTAATTTGCTGATAACACAATGAAGTTTGAAGCATGGAACTGGATTAAGAGAGCAACTAGATTCTCCATGAATCCAACAATTCTCTGGACACTACCCTTTGAATAACGTTTAGAAATTCTACGAAGTAATCCAACTGGGGCGCATTGCCCTTTGAAAAATGTTTAGCAAAGAAGTCGCCGAAGTAATCAAGCTGTTGGGGCGCATTGCGCTCTGGATTACTTCCAGCTGGGGTGCATTGCCCTTTGAAAAACGTTTAGCAAAGAAGTCGCCGAAGTAATCCAGCTGCTCGGGCGCATTGCGCTCTGGAAAGATGCATACGAAAAACCATTTTTGTGAAATATTAAGGTTTCCTCACTATGTCTGGGGCGCATTGCGCTTTGGAAATTCTTTGGCAATAACGGAAAAACAATGGATTCTCAAAAAGGTCTTTCTTAAGGTCAGGTCCCAATACACCTTAAGAAATCACTCACCTCATAAGATTCTCAAAAATTTATTAAGGTTTCCTCACTATGTTTGGGGCGCATTGCGCTCTGGAAATTCTTTGGCGCATAGCGCTTTGAAAAATTTTCATGAAAGGAAATATTAAAGTTCACAAGGGAGGCGCCAAATTAGTTTACCTGGGGCACATTGCGCTTTAGACAGTGTTCGGGAAAAGTGTGCTCAGCTTAGCCTTGAGCCGGTTGCAAAATCAAAGTAGCCGGTTAAAGGGAGGGCAAGAAGGAGAAAATTCAGCTTAAAATACATGGAAAACAATGTAATTTTGCAAAAAGACTGGCTAGTATTGTAAAATTTCCTGTTCAGAATTGTCTTGGAGAGATTTTTGTATGTTTGTGAAAATGATTTTTCTTGAACACTGTCTCTAGAAGGCCATACGCAATAACCATTTTTGTGAACTTTACTAAGATTTCCAACTTAAGCCTGGGGCGCATTGCGCTCTGGAATACCTTTCGCAATAACCATTTAATTTAGTAACATTTCCAAATTAAGTCTCCATTTTCGTGAACTTTAGTAAGATTTCCAACTTAAGCCTGGGGCGCATTGTGCTCTAGAATACCTTTCGCAACAACCATTTAATTTAGTAACATTTCAAACTTAAGTCTGGGTCACCGAGCACTCTGGAAAAACTTCAACAAGCTGACAAACAATTGAATTTTATAAAATCAAAACCTCATTAAGGTGAAAACCAACTGCATTTAATAAATATGTCAAACATAATCCACCAATATTCTTGGGTGCATTGCATTTTGAAAAACCTTCACGAAGGTGATAACCCAATTCAAGTTTCATGGCACCAAGTTAATTTAATAAAAGTATGTCAATACTCTGGGATGCATATCGCCCTTGGAAACCTTCAACAAGATGCTAACGCACTTCAAGTAGCTTACTTGAGATGAGTTGCTTAGTGCCGTGGATGAAAAGGAAGTTCCACTACAATTAGCAATAGTTAGTTTATTTACTATTAAAGGGCAAAGATGCCACGAGTGGGATGCGCTGCAATGCTATAGTGTATGGGGTAGAAAGGAGCTAGAGTAGGATAAAAACTGGGGTAAAAAAGGGGTAAAAACTGGCTGATAGAAAGGGGTAAAAAAGCCTCCTGTTGTCTATTAAGATGCAACCTATTTGTCTATAAATAGAGCATTAATCTATCCTAAATATCACTGGTTTATCAACAAGTCTCGTGTTATGAATTTTCCTCATATGGTGAGTTTATTTTTGGGCTCTACTGCTTCACAACCTATTGCTATTGATTGTTCACAAAGATATGCTATGCTCAACCCAAAAGATCATGGAGGGTCAAGCAACTCTGAGGTGTTTGCTCTTGTGCCTACTCCTGAGGGTGAGATTCAAACTCGTGTCACGGATGGTGTCATGATAGGGGGGGATTTCCACTTTGTGTTGGATTTGACTTTTGCAAAGAAGTTCTTGATCATTCAAAACAAAGGATCCTCAAGTAATATGACACCTGACATTTTTCAGAAAAAGAACAAAGAGCCTATTATCGATATATCGTCAAGTTCTTCGGATGCACTTGATGAAAAACCAATTCGTCCATCCTTTGAATATGATGTTTTGAGTGACAGTTGCAATGAAGAAATAGTAAAGGACTCTGGCTTCCTTGGTTGCCATGGCAAACATGGAATGGATCAGAAAATGGAGAATTTTGAGAGTATTGCACATGATTTTGCTGGTGCAGAAAGCACTCTGCAGTGCATTCTTCTTTCTAAGCACAAGTATCACAGATTGAGCAAAATTATTTTAAGCTGTGAAATTATTGAACAAGTTGATGAGATTCCACAGCACTACAATGGAAATTGCGTATACGAATTGCCCCCTGTTCATGATGGAGGCTCAACTATGGTGAGGATGGAACAAAAATATGATGGTCATTGTTGGGTGAAGCCGGTGCAAACTAGAATGAAGTTTCCTACTGTGGTGAGGAGAAGTAAATGTGGCGGACATCTGATGTGCAATAACCCCATATGTCCCATTAGAGCCCATAGTGGTGTACCAAATGAGACAGCATGGATTGGAAAACTTTTGCATGTCATCCCATCAATTGGTATGAAAAGCAATGCAAATGGTTCTCTCGCTTGCTTCCATTGCGATGAAGCACCGATAATGTTACAGGATTGCCCATGCTATGTATATTATGTGTTAACAGATAGCAACAAGACTCGTTTGTTCATTCATCAAGGTACACACAATCTTCCAGTGGCCAAAGGAGTGCTAAGGTCTGCTATTATAAGAACACGTGAACTTGTGTCCCGTGTTATTTCCAATGTACCCTCAGCAGGACCAAGACAGATGCAATTGAATCTTGCTAAACAAATGGTGATGGGAGCTGTCATACGAGAGGATGGTGGTGAATTAAATAGCCATGATCTCTTATCAATTTTGGGAGAGATGAGACCCTTGGTGCATATTCAAAGGTTTTTCCTGTAACTAGTTTATCTATAAACATATTTCTTGTTCATTTTTAGGCACTTACACATTTTGTTTAATGTAGATTCAAACAAATGATGAAGGAGGCCAGTGGTAGCAAGATTGGTGTTGGTATTGAAACACAGCTACTAAAATTAAAAAGCACTTGCGGATATCCTTTTTTCCACGGCATTTTATTTCCTGGTCAAAGTACTGACCAAGATAGAAGATGTCATGTTTTCAAAATGTCAAACACTAGACCTGGTTCTGGAATTGAGCTAGTTAATAGAATGCATCGGGATAAATCCGGTGATCTACGTAGGAGTTGGGTTTGCTTTGACCATGTTAGAAGGGTGTCCGGTTGGACAACCATGGCAGCACATGTGTACGATCCAACGTACGTTTGTATGAATACAATCAGTCGAGTCATTGCTTCTGAAAATGAGTTTGTCTTATATTGTATTGCAGGATCCAAGAGATGGAAACTATAGCAATATGTGAAATGAAAGAAGAGGATACAAAATCCCAGGTCATGTTCTGAGAGATGATGAATGCAGTGATGCTGGATAATGGACATTTGCCAGCAGATTTTCGAGGGTTCATGGCTGACAAAGCAGCTGCAAACTGGAGAGCAGTTCGAACTGTTTTCAACGGAGGACCGCAAAATGTGATGGATGGTAGAGAACGCTCATGTTTGTTTCATTGGGAACAAAGCCTAAATATTCACACTAACCAGTTTGTAAACAAGAACTTTCAAGACGAACACAAAAGGCTTTGTGAAATGTGGCGTTGCGCTCGGAGTGAGGAAGAAGCTACAACCATGTATAGACGGATCCGTGCTTGGTGGGCTTCTGGCAAGGTTTCGGATCTAAATATTCCCCAAATGGATTGTTGGATGAGTTGGTGGCATGTTCGCTATCCACGTTGGAGGAAGTTTCTAGTGGCTGTAAGTAGATGTAGTGTGCGTGTTATCGTTGGTCAAATTTTGAACACTTTTTTTATGGCAATAATGATGGGAAATGTTTTTAGGATCCAGAAGACATTACATTCATTCCGAAAACAAATTTATCTGAGAAAAAACATGCAAGTTGGCTAGCAGGAGAAGGAAACAAACAAACGCTCAGTCTGTATGATGCAAGTGTTTCTGATCTAGCAAACTCATTGCTGCAAAGCGTGAAGACGCTTGCATTTGTGGAAGGTACCATGGGGCTGGACCTACTGCAGAAAAACTAGCAAGGCGGATGTCACAAGGGCGTGCTCCAGCTGCTGCAACACTTTCTCGAGAGGTAGATGAGGCGATTGGGGGAACCCCAATTTACCAACGGCCTCATGTGGAAGGGGATAATATCACAGTAACATGAAAGCGAAGAACGACTAGTACCGTGACACAAGAGGAGGAAAATGCTTCCCATAGACCAGAGTATGTCACTCAGAATTTACCAAGGAGGGGAAGAAATACGTCTCAAGCAACACCAACAATCATGGAAGACGATAAAAATGAAGATATGATTGCTGAAGAATCTGATATTCACAAAACAATGTGGGCAATTCGAAGAGTCCCTAGAGGTAGCAGAGTACAATGTCAAGGATGGTTGGGTGGTCAAACAGGAAAATGCAAAAAGAATATTAGAAACACTAGAGTGGGTGTAGTAGCACCATCATTTTGGGGCATTAGAACTTGGGACAATGGAAATGAGGGAGGGAAAGGTCATGGATCAAAAGCCCAGCACATGTGGTTTTGCAACGACAGTGTGGATCACACATGGCAAATTTGCAACACAATAACCCATTGTCCAGGGCGAGTGCCAAACACATGGCCTGTGGAAAAAGGAACAAATTTGACTCTGGACGAAATGAAGATGTTAGAGGAAGGAGGATTTAAGATTCAAAAGAGGCTAGCAAATGAGCCGACAAACATGCGGTATCGTCCAGGTGTCTCAGCCGCTGCATCCAAAAGAATTGACTCTGCAATATCTATGGAGGCTAAGATTGAGGAGCATGTTGTAATCAAAGAAAAACAGCATGAGAGGTTTATGGTGGGGACTTCGAGTTCGCTTGTACGTGATGAGGTGTACAAGGTGCACATCGCCACAAACCCCATGTGTACATGTAGAGACTTTGCAGATCGAGCAGCACAAGGACGACCATACATAGCATGCAAACACATCTACTATATCTTCTTGCATATATTTGGGTTAGATGTAAACCATAACATGTTCATCCATCAATGCAAGCTCACAAATGAGAACCTTGTACGCGTGTTCAATGCGCGTCGCACCTTCTAGATTGTGGAAATTTCATGTCTTTCAATTAGACTCCTCATTAGAGATCTCCACTGGGAGTACAATTGTGACTTTATTGATTTCTGTAATTTTGTTGGTACTCCTCACTCATGTGTTGAGAAATTGATGGAAATATTTTTGCTAAGATCTAGGGATTGGCATGTTTCTGTTGTTTGGTTTATGTTAATTCCTTTCATCAATTTAACCCTTCTATTTTTAAATCTTGAGTTGTTCGATGACCTTGGATTGTTGGTGAAACTTCACACTATCTAGCTTAACTACTATCATTGGTGGTTTGGTTCCACAAGAGTTAAATATTATTAATTAGTGGTAATACATGAGTACCTCTCAGGCTAGGACAATTGAAAGAGCGTGCAACATGCACATTAGCTAGAGAAGTCAAGAGTGAGGGGAGTATTGTGTGGCCCTATTTCTACTTGTTTAAGCTTCCATTTGGTGCCTCATAAAGATGTGATTGAGCTCCATATTGTTGCAATTTTTCTTTCATCTTGTCAACTACTTATCATGAAACCCATGCATCATAATTTTTCAAGTTTCTCTTTGTTTTTCATGTGATTGGTGCTACCTTGGATTAGTATATGAGCGTGATTGTGGCCATAGCCCTTAATAATTTGTGGAAAGAGGGTGGCAAGGTAAAGTCCATAGCCCTTAGTAAGTTGCAAAAAGACGGTAGCAAGGTGAAGAAGACTCCCCTAGCACTGAGGTAGTGCATGTCATGGTTCTCTTGAGTGTAAGTTTTAGTTGTGGTTAAGGGTTTTGATGAGTTCTTTCAAGCATTATGATAAATTGGTTCTATGCATGTTGTGGTTTGATCTAAGGAGCCCATCTATGCAATGGCCAAGTCAAAGCTTGTGATTTTCAAGTTCAAGTGATTAGTTTGATTAAGTCATAATTATGCTCTTTCTTGTGTAGTTGAAGTTTTCAAAGAGTTTTTATTAAAAGTTTTATCACCGCAAAGTCATGTATACTCTCTCTCTCTCTCTCTCTCTCTCTCTCTCTCTCTCTCTCTCTCTCTCTCTCTCTCTCTCTCTCTCCGCCCCCCCTTCCCAAGTGCCTCAATTTGTGGTCCACAAAACTAGATGGTGCCATTATTATTCCCAATTTATGTGTGTGGTGTGTGGTGCTTGCAAATATTTATGTGTTGTTGTTTGCATTATATGTTGTGTTTGCTTTAGGTTTCAATTCCTATCAACATTGTTTTTTGGTCTAAGTATAGGCCAAAACAAAATCAAATTGGACATGCATATGTACTCTTAAAAAGTGTACTTGCCCACAAATCCTAACCCTAAGTGGGCACCATTAATAAGTGTCAGTTTTTATAGTTATTTTAATTCAATAAAGGTATGTTTTTTACTACCCTATTTATTTAAATGCACTTCTAGCTATGATTGCCATTATAAATAGTATGAAAAAAAAAAAACATAACAAATTTGGGAAGAGTCTAATCCAAAGCAAAAGCATATCTACTTGAATGTATGAGGAAAAGGTAAGGGAGTCTTGACATGCAAACAATGGAGGAACCAAATCACCATTTTTTATAGAATGGACCAAAAAATAATTCTATCTCGTTGAGATTTCCACCCTCATTATCCACCATTTATAAATTTCTATATGGATCATCTCTAGATACCCTTTTTATTTACTAATTTTACTGACCTACTAGATCAAAGTCTAGCTCCCACCCACTTTCACCTTACTTCTCAAGACATATCTTGCAATTAAGCTCAAATATGCAATCATAATCACCTCCAATCACCTATAACAATTGGGTATTACTAGAATGAAAAATGCCTAACTCCAATTGCCTTGTGCCAAGCTTAACCTTTGTGTGCAAAATCCTTTGTGAGTTATGCTCAATGCAAAGCTCTCAAGCTTTATGCATACTAGAGTGAGCTTCTCTTTGGCAAAACACTAAGTGAAAGCGATCATAAGTCACCCCATATGTATATAATCATATGATGCTTAGATGAAGAGTTGTGAGAAGGTCGAATTCACTTGTACGTGATGAGGTGTATGAAGTGCACTTGACCAGAAACCCCATGCGTACATGTAGAGACTTTGTAGATCGAGCAGCACAAGGATTGTGGAAATTTCATGTCTTTCAATCAGACTCCTCATTAGAGATCTCCACTGAGAGTAAATTGTGACTTTATTGTTTTTTGTAATTGTGTTAGTACTCCTCACTCATGTGTTGAGAAATTGATGAAAATATTATTGCTAAGATCTTAGAATTGGCCTGTTTTTTATGTTTGGTTTATGTTGATTGTTTTTCATCAGCGCAACCCTTATAGTTTTAAATCTTGAGTTGTTCGATGACCTTGGCTTGTTGGTGGTGAATCTTCAAACTATCTAACTTAACTACTATCGTTGGTGTTTTGGTGCCACAAGAGTTAAAGATTATTAATTAGTGGTAATACATGACTACGTCTCAAGCTAGTCAATTGAAAGAGCAAGCAACATGCACATTAGTTGGATTTTACAAACTAGTGCAAAATAGTTATTTTCTTGAGACGACTTAGTAAGACTCCAAGCATGTGAAAAACTTAGGAAGAATGATGCTCTCAAGTCTAATTCTAAGAAATCAAAAATGGGTAAGGTATCACTTCAAAACTTGAGTCCACCACTTGCGGTATCTTTCCTTTGTTGTGTCTTGATGCCACAAGAGTTAAGGATGATTAAATAGTGGTGACATATGAGTACCTTTTTAGGGCATGACAATCAGAAGAGCATGCAACATCCACGTTTTTTTTAAAACATTTCAATGCAAATTTGTATTTCTCTTGAGACGACAAAAGAATTTTGAGAGCTTCTCACATTCATACCACAAAATTTTTTGAGCCTACTTATTTATACCTAGTTTTTTAAATGCAATTCACATACACACATAAAAGCTTCCTCTTCACATGTCAAACAAAGGTATAGCAGATTGCGCCCTTCAAGTAAACAAAGACACGGTGATAGGATGGAAGGAGGACCTACTTTCCTCCATGGAAAAAAAATAAGGACACACAAGTTGGTACCTATGCCATATTGAAGTAGGGAGCGATCTTGCAAAAGATCTTAAAATCTTTTGAAGTGAGCTTTCTTGATTGGCTGGAAAGCTTCAAGAGTGAGCTTTTTCCTGTCGGAAGAGAGCTTTGAAGGTGAGATTTTTTAGGGCAGACCAGCAACATGGCACGAGAAAACCCAAAAGCTCGCTCCAAACCTCACTCGGGCATAGCGAGAGGATAAAGCTCACGCTCACTCTCTTTCTCTCTCACACACAGTAGACAGCAGCGCTAAGTTTTGATTATGATTAAAGTATCCTTTACAAAATAACCTAGGTACCTTATATACTAAGGCTACCTTAGGTTTAACCAAAATTGGGGTTGAAAGGGTCAAATGGCTTTGTATTTACAATCTAGAAGTGCCATTGCACCCCGGCTTCTGAAACTAGAATAACTACTCATTACAAATGACATTTATAGCCATAATCCGCAGCATTTCATAACTCGCAAAAGATAAGACTTTGGTACGAAACTTGAGTTATGTTGTGTTTTTGACCCAGCGGTCAACACTCCCCCCTTCCGCGTTCATGTAGTCCCCGACATGACCTGATTGTCGATGGCGATGTGGTCTTTGCTGTCGTTTTGGCTTCATCTGTTGCACTGCTTGTAACTTTGTCGAACCACAACAAGAACTATGATCCATTAGAGCGGACATCTATCATCATAACCATTCATCTTTTGAGATCCTCTGATTACTTTTATGTCTGCTCTTCTTCATTGGGGACTTCTTTGTTCCTACGCAATCATGTTCTTAGTGTTGTCTGCAGCTTTGTCATTGTAGGCCATTCTTCAACTCGCCATTGAGGAGAAGTATGCTATGATCTGAAATTGGTGCTCCAATTCATTTGTCAATTGATTTGAATAGCATTTCCTTATTATTGATGTAGAAGGAATATGTACAAGAGGATGGTGATAGGTGTCTTTAGATTAGGGTCTGAAACCTGGATGACCAAAGGGAGAAAACCCGGTGGGGAAAAAAATGCCTTTGGTATACGCTCTTATTGGAGTTGAGCAGTTGAACGTGAAGTACATGTTCATGAAAGGTGAGTGCTTGGGTGAAACACGGAAAGAGTGCGTGATGCAAGTGCCAATTTTGGGACACTCTATATGCATATGAGAAATTTGTCAACAAAAGCATGCAATGTGAAAGAAGGAGATGATGGGTGTTTCGAGGAATAAATGTAGCACATGTGACATCAAAAGATTTCTCAATAGCTTCCACCTTTCCAAGAAGGGTTGTTGATATAGAAGTTTCTCCACTCGTATCTCACTGTGCTCAATACGTGAGTGTCTTTTGGACCTTCTCCTTCACTTCACCAGACTTAAGTACTTAGACTTCGACTCTTTTGCTCACCTATACCAGCATGAGCGACACAACGTAAATATTCTCAACTCTTCCAGCTTGAGCAGTACCTAGAATAGCTAAGACTCTTAGACCACATAGAATATTACTTGGAGCTTTGGGACTAACACCTCACTCATTTTGTGGCTTAGCTACTGAAGCACTGGCTTTTATGACTTGTCGGTTGCGTGTTGACACTGCTTTGTGACAAGTTCTTCGGCTGTTGTAGTGGCTGCTGAGACATACTTCGTGAAGTTTCATCGTTTCCCTGTACCTTCTTCTCTTTGTAGTGCTCAGGCCTCTCATCAGTCTTTTCTTCATGTGGATTATGGACTTTTTTATTTTTTTCTTAATAATAAACAAAGAAAATCTTTAAAAAAACTTAACAAAAGAAAAATCATTCAAATAGAAATCTAAATGCTATGTACACTATATACATGTCCCTAGGGGCTCATATATGGATTTTGTCCCCATACTCCTCTATAACACTTCTATGAGGGCATATACTCTAAATTTCGTCAAAACATTATCACAATAAAACGCAAAAATTCAATGCATCTCACAAAACATTTTCCTCTAATAGTCATAATGTTAGGTCCGCATTCAGAATGCCTCCCCCCTTCCTATTTGGAGTCATCCTTTACGACAGGGTATCGCAAAGGGTATGTGTTGTGCTTGGGCAATTAAAAGTTGTGCCTATGCAAGCCTTGTAATGTAGCCCTATTATGCATACACAGTCAATACATAGAAAAGTTTATGTTGTGCAAGATGTGGGTATAAGTAATTTTCTTATTGGCATTTTTTGGCGAGGCTTCCTATTCTAAGCAATGTAATGGTCTTTGAAGCTCCTGTATCGTTGCTTGATTGAAGCGAATTGCTCTCTTCTAACTGTACTGTAATCGTAGGAAGAATTGTAAGAATTCAAGCGGCGATGCACTGACAACAGTTTTGTTGTTCTTCTTTGGGACCCATTTCTTTGCGATTATTGGCTGTTTTGTTGCTGGCTCTCGTTTGGGAACCCATACTTGCCCGTGCTTCGTTTTTGTTTGAAGAGACTTCTTTGGGATCCACCTTTTTGTTGTGTGAGTCAACAGTGGTCTTTGCTTTAGCCCTTGTACGCTTGGTTGGGGACGGGATTCAGGCTTTGAAAGTTGATACTGTGGTTGTTTTGGAATCCAAATGAGCTCCTGACGTTTTTGTGCTTGAATCAACTTCGTTGGAGCCCAAACCTGAGTTGTGAAAGCTTGCAGTTTTGTGATATTCTTACCCGTTCGTGCACGCTTTTCTTGTTTTTGTTTTGGTGTTGGATCTTGTGATTTGTCATTAGAGATCTTTGTCTTCTTGATCCATATCCGTTTTTGGCCGATCTGGCGTTTTGGTATCCAGATTTGTCAAACTTTTTGGCTTTGACTTGTTGTCCTGTTCTTTTGACCTGTCATGGTTGTTGCTGAAGGGGTTGGTGATAGTGATGGCCTGAGTTGATGATAGGGGATGTCATAAGATTCATCACTATCGCTACTATCCTCAGCAAGGTTGACTTCTTGTACTGTCCCTTGATTTTTTGGCTGGTAGTGGAAAGTTACCGTCTGTTTTCTCGTGGGTGGTAGTTTCTTGGAGGACTTTTCTAGCCCATTGATTAGAGCATTGTTAGCTCGTTGCTCTGGTCGTATTCCTTCTAGCTGAGTCTTTGCATCTTTATTAGGAGTCCTGTATGAGGATGCTTGTGGTGGCTGTGTCTTCACCAAGGACTTTGGAATCCACTTTTGATGCACTTTATTCGTGTAGCGATGACATTGATTCCTGGGTCGTTGATCTTCTGGAAGCTCGAAGTGTTCTACAGAGTCATAGAACTCGTCATCTTCTTCATCTTTTGGTTCTCCACATTTCTTTGTTTGCTCCTTATTTCGAGAGCTTGTTGATGTCTGGTTCCCTTCATTTTCCTAGATTACACTCACTGCAAAATAAGGAAGGACATCATAGCCATTTTCATCACAAAACTTTATTGTGGGAGCATCCTCCACGGCGCACACGTCCAGAGTAGCCAAGATGTGTTCCCATCCAAAAGGCTCTAACTCTTCTTCAGGAAATGGTTCTGGGATATAGTACATATCCTCTATAACCCGCTCTAGGATACATTACTCAAGTTTCAAGATGCCACATTGTGAAGCTCCACACATGCACAGTTCTTTAGGCTTACCTAACCAAGCTGGAAGTTCTGATCCTGCTACTGTGGCGGAATCAAACTTTTCAACCGGTGTTCTCGTCACATCCCTATAGCTATGGTCCCTCAAGTTTATCTTTGTTATGGTTTCCATATGTCTCAGGTATATATGGTCGTAACCCCAATCTTGGACCATTTTCAATTGTCGCATGAATGGTCTTCCCAGAATGATGTCATAGTTGTTCTTCTTGCCAAAGTCAACAACAGCAAAAGTGTGTTCATATTCAATGCCACAAGAAGTAGCACGTACTTTTTCTAGCAGTCCTAGGGGCTTTTCCTTGTGTCCGTCTGCGAGTTGCAGGGTCATTCGTGTGGAATCAAGGCAGGTTTTCCCCATTTTTTCCAAACCTCTTTGGTTGCAATGGCCACACCAGCTCCACTGTCAAGGATTGCCATGGTTTTTACATTATTGAATTCCAGAGGAAGGGTGGTGTTTCCATATTCTCCCTCGTAATACTCGCCTACCTTGTTTAATGGCACTGGCCTAGTATTTAGCTGAGCCATTTCAAGCTCTTTGATGCCTTCCTCGATTTGAGTCATTGGGGTTTTTACACCAAATTTCTCTAAACATTTACCCACATTAGCCCACATGTTTGGTCTTATTCTGAGCAACTTGGCTAACATTATTGTACAGGTGACTGGGGTAGATAGAATATCTACTAGCCTCTTTGAATCGATGGCCTTGTTGGGAGACAGTCTCTGTGATGGGACTGCAACCACATCTGACTTGGTCTCGTACTCTCCCATGTAGGATGGTAGTGTTCTTAGCGAATGGGGTTGACTATCCATAGATTGTACAGATCCTTTGTCACCCCAATATGATCGCACGTCTAGATTCATTTGAGATCCAGTCTCAAATTCCTCTATTGGTGGTAGAAACACTCCTCGTTCATCACCAGTCTTGTCTACTAGTCTTCTTATGTCATCGGCTTCATTGGCCTCTCTGACTTGTTTCCACAATTCGTCAAGACCATCTATCTCTTTACAATCCTCACGTATAGCTTGGTGAAATCCCTCCAAAGAGTTATCCGTGGTATTTAGTACTATCCTTGGTTCTAATGCTGGGTCTTTGACGTTTGGTCTGTGCTCATGACTAGAATCTGGCTCTTTTAGTTCCTGGTTTGGTGGGACTACTTGTGTAGGCATGACACAGATCACATCCTTAGGTTTTGCAACTGGTGGTTCTAATAAAGCTTGGACTGTTTGAATTATTTTCTGGCACATTTCAAACCTTTGCTTTTCTTGTTCCGCATAGGGATATATCATCCACCTGTGTTCTTGGGTTTGGTTGTTTTTGAGCCTCACATCATAGGCTTTCAAAAGGGCATCTAATGTCTCATTAACCTTCACTGCCAACACAGATCCTCCTGAACTAGCACTTCTCGGTTTATCATCCGTGGATGGTTCTTCTAGAGGTTTAACCATCTGTGTAAGAGAAGGTGCCTCCTTTTCCTCATGTTGTTTTATCTTCTCCTCAGCTTCTGTAAGCTTCTCAGCTAGGGATTTTTTCTCTCGTTCCCTGCGTGCTTTCATCCTAGTCTTTCTAGCTTTCCAACTATTTCGTTTGCTCTTGGTTTTCTGACTAGGTGCGTCTGTCTTTGGTCCCTGTCTTTGGTCCATCATCTGTCTTTGGACTCATGTCACTTTCCGTGTTCTTTATCTTTGGATTCTCATCAACTTTCTTTTGAGCTTGTGCTCTCCTAACTACTTGAACTGGTACAACATTTTCATTTTCTGAGCTACTAGGTAGCTGAACAATCCCTAATACATTTGTCGTGATTTTACTGATTTGGTTCGGTTTTTTCGGGCAATCGGGGATCAAGTGAGTGATTCCACACTCAAGACAATAGGCATTTACTTCAGTGATCTCCGTATGAGGACATTGTTTGACCACGTGGTTGTCACGACTTTTGTGACAATCTGTCTCTGATTGAGGAGATTCTTTTAGCATTTCCTCTTGGCTATAAGCAAGCTTTGACCTAGATAAGTTGCTATTTGCAATGAATCTCAATGTCCTTTCGTCCATTTCATACCTTCTTTCTTTCGATTGAAACCCAGGAGGTGGAGGTTGTACCGGCCTCACCACTCCATGTGTTTCTCTCACATTTTGTTGCTCCAAAGGGTAGTACTCACTTTGGTTGCTACACCACATTGTAGCTGGTACTGGCGTTGGTTTATTCGATGCTTCCATCATTGGCATGTATCTCATTTCTACCGGCATTCTAGCACCTAGCAGCGGAGGTTGTTGTCCTAAGACAAGTTGTGGCCTTAAAACTCCTACTGGTCCTAGAGCATTCCCCGTAATGTATCTAGGTGGAGTAGGTGCTTCTGGAACAGGTTGTACATACCTCTCCCTAGCATTTTCCATGCTATAATAGCACTCTTCCCCAGTATGGTTCATCCATTTTCTCTCAATTTCACACCACTTCGGCTCTCCTGAATCAGACCTTACAAGAGGAATCAACCCCTTGACCAAGTCGTCAATAAGCTTTTCTTGATCAATAGGTGTCGTTGGTTTGGTAATGGACTCACTTATCTATGAAACACTGTGCTGAGAGGATGTGTCATCTCCTTGACTCTTTAAGTCCTTTTATTTGTATGCCTCACAATTATCCACTAGATAAAGAGCTTCTTTTATCAACTCGTTTAGCGTCATCCTCCTTACCATATGCAGATCCTTCTGAAGGCCCGCATGTCTCATTCCCTGGATAAAGATCAGCATCAGTTGTGCTTGTGTAGGTAATTCCGCTCTCGGACAGAGCTTAATATATCTCTTGAATCGTAATGATGCTTTGCGTACTGATTCATTCTCTTTCTGTTTGAATCTATGGATTTGCGAGACCGTGTTGTGAGCAATGCCTTTTGGTGAGAATTCTTCAATAAACTCCTCAAATAGCTCATCTAGGGTCTCAAAATCCCATTTTTCCACCGAGTCAAACCATGTAGCTGCATCATCTTCTAGAGTCAATCCAAATCCCGCAAACTGTGTCGCAAAATCTGAAACTTCCTCTGCTCTAATCACTCTTCTAAAAGCCGTTACGTGATCTCTCGGATCTTTATCTCCGGAGTATTTTTTGTTTACCCATTTCTGGACTTGGGATGGTCTAACTCGTCGATTGTCTACAAGTCTAACTAGAGACTCTCCCAATCCTTCTCTCGTTATCGCTCTTGAAGGGAATCCTCGTGGCTCTCTTCTTGGAATTCCTATAGGAATTCTCGTGTTTGGTGGAGGAATTTGTAGTCCTTCATTGACCAAATATCCATCTCTTTCTAGTACAGTCTGTGGATTTGTGCTTTCTACAACTCTGTATTCTCGTCCATACTTGTCGATCTCCATTGACAGTCGACTCCGTATGTGTAGACATAAAAGTGCTTGTAATCCGTTATCTCTTCTAGGTATGGATCTGAGTACCTATAAAGATTGACATTCTCATGATCCATCATCTCAACAAGATGGATCTTCTATAAAGATCTGAGTCCTTCATTCTCATGATCCATCATCTCAACAAGATGGATCTTTATCAATTGCAAGTTTGGAAGATCCGTTGTGGGAGGATATTCCTCTATCGTCGGGATCTCCAAGATTGTGTAAGCTGCGTTTGAATCTAGAGTAAACATGATTTGTGGGCTTAAGAGCTTTTGCTTGGTTCAAGTAGACTTAGTCCACTGTGTTCAAGTTCTTTGGTTAGGGAAAAGTCAAAACTATGTCCAAAACCGCAACCATTTTGTCACAATTCTCGCAAATTGTCGCTTTTAGACACCCCCTAACTTGCGGATGTATTTTGAGGCCTCAAACGATGTTTTTTTTCAAGTTTTGCTCTAAGATATGTAGAGCCGCTCTCAGGCTACGTTTTGATATAAAAACTTTTCCGATCTGATACCGTTTGTGAAAGTTATGGCCAAAATAGTGAAATGCAGTTTAGACTCGTCAAAATGAGTCCAAATTCAATTTTAAAAGAAGATTTGGGATCTCTGTGACACTGTGAACACTTCTATATGGTCAAAATTACAATTGGACCCTAAAACTAGCCTAGAGACATCCTACACATAGGATGTCTATATGCTTAGAATTTAACAAAATTTGGTCCGGAAACTCCCCTTAAGTCCAGCAACACAATGGTATGCTCAGAATTTCATTTGGACCTAAAAATGGCCTTGAGACATCCTACGCATAGGATGTCTTTTTGCTCAGAATGACTTGAAATTTTCACCCCAGCTTCTCCTTGATGTGCTAATCATAGTGGTGTGCTCATAGGTTGGTTTGGAGTCCTAAATCAAGCTGGAGACATCCTACACGTAGGATGTCTAACTGCTCAGATTTTGTCCAAACTTGATCCCAAGATTCTCCTAGTCTTTAGCAACCCACTGGTATATTTAGACTTGAATTTGGATGCCAATAGGTCAAGATTTGGGCTGCATAAGCTTCTAGTGCACTCCAAGAGTAGGATGTCTGACAATTCTTGTCTTTGCTTGGTAAAGAGGCCAAACAAGGTCCAAATTCACTTTTGAAAAAAGATCTGGAATCCTTGAGACACTTAGAACCTCCCTATATGGCTACATTAGAATTTTGACCACTTTATGACCCTGGAGACATCCTACGCGTAGGATGTCTTTTTGCTCTGTTTCAGCTCAAACTTGCACTGTAGCTTCCCCTTGTTGTGCTAAACTCACAGCTATTTTTACTTTTTGATTCTAACACCTATAGGTTGGTCAAATGATCAAGAATCTGTTCCAAAAGCCTGATGTCTGTTCTGATGAATTCCTAAGTCAAATCAACTCCAAATTGGACCAAATTTGCCTAGGAGGCTTATCTAAGGCTATGTGACAGCATTGTATGTCCACAGTTTGAATTTGGCCTCTAAATCATGCGTTAGACATCCTACGCGTAGGATGTCTAACTGCTCAGAATTGCCCCAAATTTGAACCACAGACTTTTCTTAAGGTGCTGATCACTGTGGTATGCTCAGAGGTTGATTTGGAGTGCTAAATCATGGTGAAGACATCCTACGCGTAGGATGTCTAAGTGCTTAGAATTTCCCCAAACTTGAGCCACAGCTTCCCCTTGATGTCAGCAACCCAATGCTATGCTTAGATTTTAATTTGGATGTCAAAAGACCCCAAAACTAGCTGCTCTATCCTTTTTCAGTCAAAAATGCTGAAGTTTGTTCAATCTTCCTTTCACTGACCCAAATGAGATGAAATTTATCACATGCACTCAATACAGCATTTAGAACATGCACATGAAGTCACCCTATGGTTTGGTCTCAAAAATTATGCCTTGGGCACAATTTGGGTAGGATGTCTGGCAATTCTTGTCTTTTGGCTTTGATCTGTCAAAATTTGGTCAAATTTCCACTTTCCAAGTGAGAATAGGGTAAAACCTACCTTCTGAACACACTGGTCAACTCAGAATTTCAAAATTTTCACCATATCACCCTATAGACATCCTACGCATAGGATGTCTACTGCTGATTTTTTGAGACTGAAGTGTCCCTGATGCTTCCTTATGCTCTCAGCAAGTGCAAGTATGCTTCACAATTGCAAAAACATGCAAAAATCACTCAATTTAAGCCTTTTCTGAAAGTTTACATTTTCTGACTCCGCCTTTTGGCTTTTGGTCAACAAAAAATAGGGAAAAACACTCAAGTCAATATGTTACTAGGGTAAAACCTACCCTCTGAAACCACTGGTGCAGTCAAAATTTTCAAATTTGGTCTCCAGAACCCCCTTGAGACATCGCGTAGGATGTGTATGTTTACAGAATTGCAGGTTTTCTTCACAGAACCCTTGCAAATGCTCTTTTACATGCACAACATCAGTCAGTCATACAAAAATATCCACAAAAGATTGTTAATGCATTTTTACCCTCAAAAGCACACTTTTCCGTGATTTCAAATGCAATCAAGCAGTTTAGCAAATAATTCAGTGCTGAATAGCTCTAGATCAGAATCGGATCACTTACCTAAAGCTACTCCTACAAATCATTTGGGGTTTTGCATCTATGAGTAGAAAAATGCTTCACTGCCACACACGGACTAGTAAACGCTTTTATCACCTCACAAATCACTCGACCACCAACAACTACTCTAATCCACAGATCCTAACTAAACCTATCTAGTCACAGACCCTCGGCAAGACACACGCTTCCTGGCTATCCACTTGATCACGGAATATGCTCTTCCGGATCCACTTAAGAAAAACGCTTTCTTTAGCTGAAACTAAATCAAGCAATCATCACACGAGTGTTAGTAGGAAACCTACTTAGGTCCCTGTGTCCCCGGCAACAGCGCCAATGTGTGAGTCGATCCCGCCAATGTTGCGGGATCGACTCACACACCCATGAAGTTCATGCAAACACTACCTAGTTCAACATAATGTCAATCGAGGACACAGATGACACGATAGGCACACAAAGGAAATCTCTTTAGCTTGTCAAGCTGAGACCATCCTACACATACAACACTCTGGAAGGCCAACTAAACCACAATCAAGAACCTCACTGCTCTCAACTATAGCACCCAGCCACATACACACATATGGAAGGTAACTCACCTAATCATGTCAGATTCGTACGAAACTTAAAGAACACCATCCCCTCACTAGGATACACCTGTCCCTAAGATTCTACACTCAAAACCCTCACTCTAAACCCATCTGCGGAAAACGCGTAGGATGACAGAGGAGAATTTTGAAAGTGCCCGAAACTGAAATTTATGAGTACCTATGCGTAGCTTATGTCGCCACAATTCTATAGACGACTAGCACACAGAAAATAGACATCGTTTGATACACTTACGGCCACAAATAGCTCGTAGATGCGTCTACGTGTGCGCTTCGTCTCGCGTGGAATGCTTGGCGTTGTCGCGTAGCTCTCCTCGAGCCTATAGCAATGGTGCAGTTGGATCTCCAATGTGTTGAGCGAGCTGAGCGTAGCAAGAGGATAAAGCTCACGCTCACTCTCTTTCTCTCTCACACTCAGTAGACGGCAGCGCTAAGTTTTGATTATGATTAAAGTCTCCTTTACAAAATGACCTAGGTACCATATATACTAAGGCTACCTTAGGTTTAACCAAAAATGGGGTTGAAAGGGTCAAATGGCTTTGTATTTACAATCTAGAAGTGCCATTGCACCCCGGCTTCTGAAACTAGAATAACTACTCATTACAAATGACGTTTATAGCCATAATCCGCAGCATTTCATAACTCGCAAAAGATAAGACTTTGGTACGAAACTTGAGTTATGTTGTGTTGTTGACCCAGCGGTCAGCATGTGCTATTGATCAACAACTCTCTTTATACATGCCACTATAATTTTCCTGGTTCCTACATCATTGTACCTAGCCTAGAGGATCAGAGTAGTGAATTCTTGTCCAATGATTTGCAAGAGATTCTTGCCAAGTGGCACGATGTTATGGATCAGTCAGCCAAAACTTTCACCTTCAATGTGAAGCCTACATCGGAGAACAACTATGTTAAAGCTGCACTCAAGCAAGGTGGAAAGACGACCAGTTATGGAGAATACTTGATGGGGCCACATTTGATGCCAATGGTCTTTTACCGCTAGTATCTCATCCTTAAAAAGCTCATGTAGTTTTAGGAAGCCAAGCTTTGTAGCAAACCCTTGTATTGCCAAGTTTTGCATTACATCTTAACGCACTCTACTAACCCATGTATATGCCTACTTCCAGTGAGGGATGGTTTTTTGGATAACATTTTGAATGCCTCTATACTGAGTGATTAACATGTAACTTATTGGTAACATGAAATTTGAATCTATAGTTATTCCATTATGTCAGTTTAACATGCTTTGGACTCTAGTTTTTGTGCTTTGGACTCAATTTATGTTGTGGGTTGTGTGTGTTTGGTTGTGGCTGTGGATGGTGCCATACACGTAAGTTAAGTGTTTTGAAGGCCATGTTGTGCAGTCATTAGAGGCTTCTTGTCATTACAATCATGTTGTTTTTTAGCATTCTAGCACTAGAAAGTAACAATATAGGTACCAACCAAGGTACCTAGTGTACCTGATGTGCAGGTAAGTATTTTAAAAGGGAACTTTCAAAACACGCACAATGGTAGTTTAGGGTACCCTATCTGCAGACATTTACATGTGAAGAATGATGGGAGACTAGCAGCAATGGTACTTAAAGTAACCCATGTAAAGATATGTTCCATGCATGTTACTTTAAGTACCTAATTTACACACTTCTACATGTAGAACATGCACTAAAAACTTGTCATTGGTACTTTGAGACTACCTAGAAACCCCCTTTGAGTACCTAAACAAGCAGTCAGATGCTTCAAACCTGAATTGTAGTAAGTTTAAAATTACTTTGAAGTACATGTGTTGGTATAGTAAATAGAGGATATATAGTTTTTTGTCATCACTCTGATATCATGTGAGAAGTGGTGGGAGAGAGAGAAACACACCACACATGGACTGTAGAAAAATAAAAAAGAACCAAGTGGCTACATTTGTGATTAGATGTTTTGGGAGGACTCAGGCACAACAAACAATAATTACAGAAAAACAATTATTTATTAGGCTCAAAGATACAAAGAACTACAACACCGTTGGCATGCTATTGTACACAATTCGTAAACCTCTAGAGAAAATCGGAACTTATGTGGCTCTCCATGCAAGGGTTCCAAAGGTATCTTGATGGATCAAACCAAGTGCAATGCCAACAACACTTTTGGCTGGTCAAGAGGTATGTAATAAACATCCTTGGTACCATCGACTAGCTCATAGTAGTATCCCTCAAACAAATAGGAATTTGGAAAAATGTAGTTGTCCCAAGAATCGCTTAGAGCTCGTGTTGTTTTGTATTTCTCCTTTGAGCAACTCAAGAGGTAGAAGTCAACTCTGTATTTGTTTGTATTCGTGGCAAAGTTGTCACCTACACGCAAAGCATCACTAATGGCATCATGATGCCCACCATACATAGGCAAATATGATCCTTCATCGTCACTTGACTGATCACTTTCTTTGTCACTGCTAATGTCCAAGGGTTCGATGCAATATACTGCCAGTTTTTGACATGTGTATTGTTAAGGCATTGCCTCCAACGTTGTGACATACAAAAGTGACAAAAACATGAGAGAGCTTTGTAGCAAAGTGCACACTTGTCAGTCCTAGTGTGTCCATTCACACAATGCAAAGAGTGTGACCCTTCCACTTGCTTGCAATTCCATTTCCTCTCCCTCGTCACATCGGCCGCTTTGACGTCCCAAAAAATTTGAGTCACCTCTAACTGGGTGGTTTCATCATGAAATTTATGTTTCAAGAAACTAACCACATCTTTGGCACACTTCATGTGCCATGCATCAGGTTTCAATTGCTCATGTTCAGATCCTTTTTGACAATTGCACCGGCCCCATCATGATCTCCTTTGCCATGGCCCGATGCAAAGAAACTCCATAGCATCTCAATGCCAGTCAAAGAGTAGTACCTAGATCAATGACATGTCTCAAAGGCTAGGAGAAAATAAGAAATTGGATATCATGTTCAAGAGATCAGGGAAGCTATAATACCTTGAAACAAAGAAAAATGGCATGGATGCCTTGAATTGATGAGCACACCCGTCTGACCAAAACCAATGCTGCTTCAAGGATTTGAATCCTTTCTCTTGTAGCCACACACTATGCAATTACATGAAACACTGCACAAACAATGTGTCATGATCTTTGTCACCTCAGAGATGTAAAAATGTATATACTTCAGCACCATGTCAGCCTCATCTTGAACATAGGTGATGTGCACCAAGATTGTGACTTGTGAAGAGTACCAATGCATTGATTGGATTTCATTTTTCTCCTTGAAAGAGTGACTCTCAGCAAAGTCTATAACAAAGACTACCACATCTCTAGGAAACCTTTGAATTGTTGAGATTGCCACCTGGCAATAAAATTGTGTCTGATGTAGGTGGTTAGATGTTTTTTAAGGGAGGATGTGAAATCTTCACATCGCATTTCCTTGACCAATAGATCGTTGTGCTTCTTGCCCTCTTGATGGGCTGATGCAATGTCTTCATACACCTTTATTGAAATCTGGAATGCATTTTCAAACTCTTCTTTTGGATAGAGCACTAACCGTTGCGAACACATTGATCACATTCTCCCTTCAAGCAAGAGAGCTTATGAAACATAGACTCATCTGGCTTCTGACATAATACCATCTTAGCCAATTTGTTGACGCTATTTTGCGTATATGTAGTAGCTCCACACTTTCCTAGATCCTCTTCTATGAAGCATACTTGACACTTGCAGTCACACCCTTCATTGTGCACTCATGTCTTGCTTTGCCTCATTTGGTTGAATGCATCCTTGAGTTATATCATTTGTATGTGAGCAATGCAACAACAAGTGTACCTATCCTTCAACTTGAAAACAAACCAAGGCTTAAATCCCTCAAAACATCTAAGAGAGATCTTGATGTGTGAATATTGCATTTGGAATCTCCTACAAAATTCCACCTGTCCAATGAAAATAAAATCTCATCAAAACTTTGAGGCTGTGAATAGAAGGTTAAACGCATTGTAACTTGAACATGCTACCTAGTATTGTAGTTTTTAAACCTTTTGTTTAGGTACTAAAGTACCTAAGCTATTGTAAATGGTACTTTATGAAGTACCAATTTTTGCAAAGTATGTAAGTATGTAAGTCATTGAAATTGATAATTTTATAAGTACCTCAGAGAGTACATTTAAAGTGTCCTTGAAATTGATAATTTAATAAGTACCTCAGAGAGTACATTTAAAGTACATATATACCTAGAGTTTGTATTCCAAAAGTACATGCTAGTGGTTACATGATAGCTTCTACCTAATATCAAGGTACTTTTGAATCTTCCAAGTAGCCCAAGAGAGCCTATTGGTATGTACTGTCATAGTTGTAAAGGACCTATGAGTTTACAAAGGTGGTTTTAAACTACCATTAAATGTACATTCGTTGTCCAGGAGGACTTTAATAGAACTTATGAGTTTACACTGGTGCTTTTGAGCACCAAACTCATTGACATGATAGTATTACTAGCATCTACATGTAGGTATTCTATGTAATCTTCAATGTAATATATTTCTACAAGGTACATGTAGCAAAATTGGTAGTACTGAAGTACCTAGTCTATGCACTTTGGCCCAATGCACTTTTTTTGCCTTTATATATACTTGAAATACTTGTTAGACCTCATGGTAGCTTCTACCTAGGGTGAAAGTATTCTTCATGATTCTAAGTATTTTAGGAGATCCATGAGTATATATTGGTGGTTGAAGAGTTTGTATATACTATACCTATGGTGCTCTCTATGGTGATAGTAAAATATATTTGAGTTTATATTAGTGCTTCAAGAGTACCAAAAGATTTTCTTTTGGAGCTACACACCTTTGGGGCTTCACCGACAACATTATACATGATGTAATACTACCTAAATGTAGTATAACTACCTACACACATGGTACCTTTAGTAGAGTATGCAAGATAACAAAATAATTCAAGCACTTTTAAAGCATAACTGGGACTCGTCAAGAGAATTTATTGGATTCTTTATGTAAGATTTTTGCCCCAGACACTTCTAACGCACATCCTTTTTGTTTGGGGACACTTGCATCTCCATCTGCCAAAAAGTAAACACAATGTCTCTTCCTTCCTGCGTGATGCAATGACTTTGAGAATATTGACATTAGCATAATTGCAATGGAAATGATCTTTCTTCAACCTGCTATAATCGTGAATTAGCTTCTACAAAATTTCATTGATGCAACCCTGTGAACCTTGCCATCTCCGAATCGCTTATAGACCTTGATGGATCCCCTTCTCTATTGACCAACATCATGCATAAAGATCTTTTTAGCTTTAGCTCTGCCTCAGACAAGAATGATTTGACTTTGGTGATTGTGCCTTGTATGTTGGAGAGTATAGACTTCTCTAATTTACAGAGCAGTCATCAAAAAGTTGGCTTCTCTAGAAGTAGTCGGAACGTGTCTTTCTTAGCTTCGCAATACATGCTTTTTGTAGCTTCTTGCCAGCAAAGCACCATTGTTTTTCAAATTGTACTCATGTCTTCAGTTGTTGACAAGCATGATGCATCCCGTTCTATTTTTCTTTGACGACTCTCTCATTTCATCATGGCCCAATATTGTCGCATCCTATGCATGGCTTCTTGGCGAATCATGGTTGAGTACTCAGTGCGGCCATGAGGGGACATCCCATCATTTCTTGAATTTTGCTCGAGATGATCCTAAGATGAGTGAGACCACTCCATTGGATTTGAAGCTTGCTGATGGTAACTAAAACCATTGTCTACAATTATTGGCTGCTCAATAATGTGGTGATCATTTGGAGGATATTGTTGGTGTCCAATTGCTGCTTCCACGGACGTGGGCTCCAATTCAAGCTGAAGGATGTGCCAATGCTTCTGGTGCAGCATAACCCCCTCTTCCAAGGTTCTCTCACCCACACAAAAATGTTATTGTTGAATTTCCTCTCCCAACCTGTTGTGATGCTTCCATCCACGGGTAGCCATCCACCTTGAGTGTAGTGAGAAGGATTTTGTTAATGAATTTCTTGCTGCCACATTTGAGCCACACCAACGTGGGGCAAAGTAGACAAGATCCTTGTCCTTTTAACGGTTGGAGCATGCTAGTTGAATTTTTTGAGTGCATTCACATCAAGTCAGGACACGTAGACATCATTGAGGCAGATGGATGTGCAATCCATGCTTTATTGCTTCAAGAGAAGGAGAGATGAGGGTAGATTGCTGAACAACATGCAAGTAGAGAGATATAGATAGAGAGAGAGAGAGAGAGAGAGAGTTGTAGAGAGGCTCTTAGCTACACCAACACGCATGAAAGGTAGATGGATATACATTTCAAGAAATCGTTAAAGTGGTTGAAGCCAATTTTTTTAAAAATAAACATAAAGAGTAGTCTCACAAGAACATCTTCAAAAGTGTGATAAAGCACCATCCCTAATGCCTCACAAAGAAGTGTCAAGGACACTACTTTTGCACCACCTTTTCATGTTGTCACCCATGTACTTATAGCCAAATTGGTATTATTTGCTTAGTTTTGGACCTAAGCTATGAATTGACCATGTTCATTGAAGGAATTAAGAAATATTGGACTTAATGCATTTTTAAGTCAAAATGAGTCCGTTTTTTTGTAAATTGGATTTTATTTATCATTTGTTAGCTATTGGGGGTATTAGGTGCCCCAAACTCAATAAAGATGCAATTCATAGTGATACATCTATATGCACAATCAAAATTGCCTTTCTATTGCATATACATTGCCAAAAAATTAGCATGAATCAACATGGCATGATTTTCATAAATAGCCTATAACTTCAAATACATAGATTATCCATGTATTAGAAGTATTTGAATGCTTATATAATGATAAATGATACTTTATGTAGAACCCTAGAACTCATTAAGAGGAATTTTAGGGTGTTTTATGACCAATTTTATGAAAAATGTACAAACATAGCACACATTTTTTGGCACAATTTAGGTTGGAAAATACTTATGAAAGACAATTCTAGAGTTGGAATCCATAGCCCAAAAACATTCCAGGTTTTTTACAACTCATATCTATCTTTGTGGATATCAAACACTTTAAAATCTCATTGAAATCCCTTGTAATAAAAGGACATAAAATTAAGAGGACATAAATGTGTCAAAGGACATGAAAGTAACCAGTTACCAATCTAGTGTTACTGGCTTGATCTCTTCTAGATTGGTTGATGGTGTTTGAGAAGTGGAGGCCAGAGCAAGCACATCTTGAATTTTTAGGAGCTTTAAAAGTGTATGTTTCATGACATCATATAAATCACATATCTTGTCATTTCTTTGTTGCTCTCTTGCCAACTCTTCTTCTAGGCGTTGTTGGTCCACTTGCATCTCACTATAGAATGAAATTTGATTTTGCAGAGCTTGGTAGAGACCTTTTGCTTAACTTTTTTCTTGTTCTAGTTCAGCTCGTAGATCTCTTTGGTCCTCTTGTAGGCTTTCTATTTGCCTTTGTAGCCATGCATTTAACCTTTTTGCTGCATGTGCTTCATATTTGGCATCTTGAGCATCTAAATCTTGAAGCTGGGACACTGCCCCCACTGGAATTTGAACCCAAGTTTGATGCTTTCCAAATGTTGATCTAGGTCAAACTCTGTCATAAAATCTAATATCTAACCAACCCAAATTATTTTCTCATATTAAAATGATCATTTAATGTGGGAGAATAATGGGAACAAGGGTTAGGATATAGACACGTGCTTATAGATATATCTCAACATGGGGCTAACCAATGGAGCATAAAGACCTTAGGGTTAGCTTCATTGAAGACCTCCAATAGTTAGTGTTAAAAGTCCTTTGACCTTAGGTAAGCTAGGGTTGTGCTTGAGGTGGGAACCCGGACCAAGCTTAAGGTGCTTGACATGCCTGATGACTGAGATGCTTGAGGTTCTTGATGAATGATATCCTTGAAGTGATTGTCATTCTTGAGATGCTAGGGTTGTGCTTGAGGTGAGAACCCAATCCAAGCTTCAAGGGCTTAAGGGCCAAGCTTGTGGTGAGAACTAGGCCCAAGGTTGAGGGGCTTGAGGTGGCACAAAAGTCAAAGGGAATACCTACAAGGAGGGGGCAAGCCATGCAAGAATGGGGGGTGGTTTCTTGACCACTTTCTCTCCCAAAGGGCACCCCTTGCCCAAGTGACAAGTAGGACACATGTCAAGCCCCTAGTTAGGTTACCCTCATGGAGTGCCTAAGGCCTATTGGTTGGCCTTATAAGGGGTCTAATGATAATTTAGCACAATTAATTAATTGTTTTAGCATTTATCAAGACCTATCTCTCACAGGGGAAAGGGGCACACTTGTCCCAAGGGACTACCCTTGTTGCTTTGGTATGACTCTTGCTTGTGATTGGCTAGGCCCGGAGGGGTCCAATGAGCTTCAAGCATGAGCTACAAGGGGGGGGGGTCAACCAAAGCAAGTATGGGGCCTACTTAAGGGTTATACTCTCCAACACACACTCACACACACTCTCATTGTGTGAAGTGCAAAGTGCAAGATCTCCCTCTCCTTCTCCAAGCAAGTAGAGAGGTTGAGAGCGTACACCAACACTCTTGGCTATGGAATGCAAATCCAACCAAGAGCCATGCTTCAATGCTTAATCTTGCCATCTTCTCAATCTTCATTACTATGCTATTATGTATGCTAGCAAGAAGAGTGATGACATAACTAAGAAACTAATTCTTTCTCCTATGAAATGTTTCTTCTTCCTCTTCCCTATCCTCGTTCCTTGCTAGTTCTCTCCACCTTCCAAGGTGTTTGAGGTCTTGGGACTGAGGCTTGGGATAGTTAATGCTTTCTTTAAATCTTATGTTATGCTCATGATGAACTATGAGAGATCGTGGTGTTTACCGCGGACCATTACCGCAAAACAAGATAGAGGAATTCGAAATGAGGAGAGAGAAACCCTTTTGTTGTTCAAGCGGAATTTTACCACCGTATTATCGCGTTTATTTTCGTGATTATTGCAGCGCCCATTACCGCTAAAGCCATAGACCCCTTTCCCCCTCCCTCTCCTGCGGGTTACCATTTAAATCCAATACAACTGTAAATGTATTTACACACTACAACTCCTACACTCTCCAGAATGCTCACTTCACTTAATCTCTCTTTCACTCTAAAAATTCTATACATAAATCATTGAACTCACAACAAAACCATTACAAATACTATTCATAAGCACATAACGAAACATTTGCGAATTAATCATATACTACACCAAGTGAAAGAATGGAGAGTTTTATTAATTCTCATCTTGTATAAGATCTCTACAAGCACAAGGATCCATATTTAGACCCATAGTATTCAAATCAATAAACAAGTTTAGAGATTCTTCCTCCTCTCCATCACCTTCTATAGAATCATCATCACTTTCTCCCTCTTCCTCCTCCTCAAGATGACTATTTGCAAGGCTTGGCTGACCTTCTTCAACTTCAACTACATCTTCCTCTGCATCTTGTGGTGATGGTATGATGGGATCAATTACTGGCTCAATGTCCGTCTCTGCAAAGATAGATCTACCCCGCGGCGTGACTGGAATGACATACCAAAGTCTTCTTTGATATATACATGGCACATAAAAGATATGTACGTCACACACAAAGCATAAGCTAATATACATATATTAAATTTTTAATTTAAGTTAATTGCACATAGCCTAAATTACCTGCTCGCAACTACTAGGATACACCAAGTTGTCAGTTTTTCCCCGATGGAATTGGGTGGAATCCACCATAATGAGCCCATTTTCATGTCTTTTGACCTCACCCGCAAACCATCTGCACTTCGCATGCTTTTCGTCTATTCTCTGACATGTGATTGCCAGCAGCTGGCAGCATCTTTCCTAGCAACCTATCACAAGAAGAAAGTACATTAAAAGCTAATTTATGCACTCCACAAGCATCCTTCACGATCTGTATACATACCTCAAAAGTGCATCGACACTAGCATTGCTCCATCCAAACATCGCCTGAAGGTTAAGGACTTCAAGAGATGCCCATAAAATGGAGTAAGAGAATCTATCATATAGTGCGGTGTGTACCGAATCGAGTAGCTCACTCCTTGTTCTTTCGGAAGCTTCTTCGCATGCACACTCTGGTTCATGCTCCTCCTCTCGTGCAAGGAGATCCTCAACCATTCTATGCAAATGGTCGTCTTCTACATCCACGTAAGGAGATGGGATGTGGTCACTCGTAGAGGGAGCAGCAGTTGGCTGATTTGATATGCTTCCTCCCTCTCTAATGGATTCCTAGCGCATGCGCTCTTCCACCCTCCTTTCCCCTTCTCTACCAACCACACACCAATGAGGGGTGACGTCAATAGCCGCTACAATTCGTGGATCGTTTGTTTCCATCCGTACACGCTTGCGAGGATCTTCCCATAGTCCATAATCTTCTACATGGCTCAAGCATATCCGTCGAAGTTGAGCAATGGCACATTGCCACCGCACGCATGGGCATGGTAATCGCTCAGCCAACCACCGTGATCTATCCGGTTCAGTGGACCGGTCAAAATCATCTCAAGCTACCTACATTAATAAATTACATACACTAATTAAAATCAAATTACCAAAAAAGGTTAATAAAATATCAATAAAAAGTTTTTATAAAAAAATTTAACATGCATGGTAATCAAAACTTTTAGGTAGAAATGTCATTTTCAAAGTACTAGGAATACTTTCATTTTATATACATTTTATAAAAAACATAGTACCAATAGATTTTGGAAATCAATAGTAATAATGTGAGAACGTGGCCATCTGTGTGGCTGGGCCAAAATTGCGCCGCGATAATATTTGCGGTAATGCACGTGGTAATAGGAGCGGAAAATCATTTTTCAAATTTTTTTATAAATAGGGGCACCCGCGTGCCTCGCGAAATTCAAAACCCTAAATTTTGAATTTCATCGTCTTCTCCACAGAAGCCGAAAGCGTGAACCTCACAACCTTGAGCTCTTCCTCCATCTCTACTCTTCTACTCTCCACCATCTCTACTCTTCCACTCTCCTACCCTCTCCCAACAAGCTCTTCAATTCCATGTAAGTTTTGTATGTTGTTATGTTTTTTGATTTTTTCACACACATACACACACATGCATACACACACATGCATACACTCATACACACGCATACACACACACATGCATACACACGCATACACACACACATACACATGCACAAATAAATACGCATTCAAATACACATGCATATGTTAGTATAAGTTATGCATTAGTATGTGCATACACTAATAAGTGTGTGATTACACACACTAATTAGTGCATGTGTTCTTTACACACACTAATTAGTGTAAGTAAAGACACACCAAAAACTAAATTTGTTAATTATTAGTTACTTGCAAAACCTAAACTTGTTAATTAATAGTTACTTGCAAAATCTAAACTTGTTAAATTTGTTAAATTTATTACTTGCAAAACCTAATATGTCAAATTTGGGATTGGCCAATGCACACACTAATTAGTGTGTGTTAACACACACTAATTAATGTGTGCATTGGCCAATGTGATTGGTCAATGCACACACTAATTAATGTGTGATTAGTGCGTGCATTGACCAATGTGATTGGCCAATGCGCACACTAATTAATGTGTGATTAGTGTGTGCATTGGCCAATGTGATTGGCCAATGCGCACACTAATTAGTGTGTGCATTGGTCAATTGGATTAGCCAACGCACACAATAATTAGTTTGTGATTAGTGTGTGAATTGGTCAATGGGATTGGCCAATGCACATACTAATTAGTGTGTGTTAACACACACTATTTACTGTGTAATTAGTGTGTGCATTGACCAATGTGATTAGCCAATGCGCAAACTAATTAGTGGGTGCATTGGTCAATTGGATTGGCCAATGCA
Source organism: Adiantum capillus-veneris (assembly GCF_014529385.1). Taxonomy (NCBI): domain Eukaryota; kingdom Viridiplantae; phylum Streptophyta; class Polypodiopsida; order Polypodiales; family Pteridaceae; genus Adiantum; species Adiantum capillus-veneris. The sequence continues at coordinate 76,810,846 of NC_140931.1, read as the reverse complement.
CACACTAATTAGTTTGTGATTAGTGTGTGCATTGATCAATGGGATTGTCCAATGCACACACTAATTAGTGTGTGCATTGACAAATGTGATTGGCCAATGCGCACACTAATTATTGTGTAATTAATCCAATTACACAAGCCAATGCACACACTAATTAGTGTACGTTAACACACACTAATGCACAAGCCAATTAAAGCCAATGCACACACTAATTAGTGTATGTTAATACACACTAATTAGTGTGTGTTAACATACACTAATTAGTATGTGCACAAGTCAATTACACAAGCCAATGCACACACTAATTAGTGTGTGCACAAGACAATGCACACACTCATTAGTGTATGTTAACACACACTAATTAGTGTGTGCACAAGACAATGCACACACTCATTAGTGTATGTTAACACACACTAATTAGTGTGTGCACAAGCCAATTACACAAGCCAATGCACACACTAAATTAACACACACTAATTAGTGTGTGCACAAGCCAATGCACACACTAATTAGTGTATGTTAACACACACTAATTAGTGTGTGCACAAGCCAATTACACAAGCCAATGCACACACTAATTAGTTTGTGATTAGTGTGTGCATTGGTCAATGGGATTGGCCAATGCACACACTAATTAGTGTGTGTTACACACACTAGTTAGAGTGTGCACAAGCCAATGCACACACTAATTAGTGTATGTTAACACACACTAATTAGTGTGTGCACAAGCCAATTACACAAGCCAATGCACACAGTAATTAGTGTACCTTAAACACACACTAATTAGTGTGTGCACAAGTCAATCACACAAGCTAATGCACACACTAATTAGTGTGTGATTAGTGTGTGATTGGCCAATGCACACACTATTTATTGTGTGATTAGTGTGTGCATTGGCCAATGCACACACTACTTAGTGTGTGTTCATGTCAATTACACACTAATTAGTGTGCGTACATGTCAATTACACACACTAATTATGTTAAATTAAACAGTAATCAACAGAAAAACATAAACATACCTCCATGATTAAGTTGTAGGTGACGTATTAGGCCCCAATGGCCGTCCAAGTGATTGCGCAATCGGTCACACTAATCATAAACACAATAATCTCTTATTAGTCAATACACACACTAATATCTTATTAGCACTCAAGGCTTTGCAAGACTCTTTTATAGGTTGTAGACACACCTTGGATTCTTTCAACATTAGATACTATAGAGAATCCAATGTTAAAAAATCCAATGTTTGAAAAAAATCAATGTGTAAATTTTTAATCATATATTTGAATTTTTATACCCTAGTTTAATCTTTGTCGTACTAATGGAGACCATGTCTTCTTCTTCCACACCACGCTTTCACAGCATTGAGGATTTCATGGTGGACGGAATGTCATATCCCGACGCTCTCTCTGCCTATCATTCACAGCCGTCGCCTCAGCAGTCATCATCAGGGTTCGGCTAGTTTTGGGACGCTCTTGGTGGGTCCGCTACCGTACCTGTGACCGATCCAGATGTGGAGAGGGCATTGCGTCTTCGGGCTGAGTGGTTAGGTTCGCAGTAGACACTTATGCAACGCTATTCACCGGCGCAGCTAGCAGCTTTTGGATTATCTGAGGTCTCTACTCCGAGTGGTGGCACTCCATACCTACAGAGTTTTCACCTACAACTCCAGGTTCATCTTTTCCTTCACAGGGTCCGACGTCGTTGGATGCGACGCCACAGGGTCCGACGCCACGGGCGTCCACCTATCCATCACCTATCCCACCTTCTGTCCCAGATTCACGTCGGCGCTTTTCTGGCAGTCAGCGCCAGGGCAGCATGCACGCTAGCGTCAGTCGATCTCGACGAGGGAGCGGAGCTAGTTGTTGTTTTTTGGGGGGGGGAGTACTACAGATTCTCCTCCACAGTCACCGATCCCAGCTCCGGCACAAGATGAGGACCATGACTTGCCTTCACCAAATGCTCGCGGGTTATACTACCAGGTTCATAGAGGAGGTATGGTGGATCTCGGGACAACGCAGGGCAGGAGATTCTGCACACACATCAACCAATTAATCCACTCCACACATATCAATTGTTTTCTCAAATTTGATCAGCAAGATCCCTACAACCTTACATATATAGAGACAACCATGCACATGCGTTTCCCCAACCCTGAGGGGCAACAATTCTCAAGGCAATGATTGCAAGAGCATGTCAAAACATTTCTCAAGAACAAAAAATCTAGTGTGAGGAGAGCTACAAAGAAGACAATGGAGTCTCCAGAGCACAACTATCGGCCAGGAAATGTCCATGATGTGGAGTGGGAGACAACTATGGAAGAGAAAGAGGACGAAAGGGCAACGGGTGCGAGGATATATACGCGTCAAGTTGAGGCCAGATCCCATCAGACTCCTACGCATTATGGTTCGGGAGGAAAAACGGCTTGGAAAGACAAATATGTAAGTAAAAATATCAATTTTATTGTAAAAAATCTAATGTTTTTCATTTAATTGATTGGTTGCTATTTTCTGTCAGTATAACATTACCATGAGTCGCCCGACCAGAGATGTGAAGAGATATAGAGAGAACCATACCGAGTATCAAACTTGGTGTTGGTTGTTTGAAAATCAAATGGTCTCTCGAGAGGAGTTCGAAAATGCGTGCAGAAGTCTACAACATGTAAGTTTAATCTTATTTAAATTATCAAATTGTTGATTTTATATCAAATATTAAATAACAAAGTGTTAATTGTTTCCTTTTTTGGTTTTGTAGAGTCAAGGAGTTCCACGCGAAATGCCGCCATCTCCCCCATGAGCATCCTCTATTTTGTATATGTGGGCCCGCTTGCCCTATCCCACATGACCATCCTCTATTTTGTACACGTGAGCTTTTTTTGGCCTTTATGTAAACGCAATATCTATCATTTTTTGGCTCAATACCTCCTCCAATTGTAATTCCACTTATGTAAATGAAATTATCAATCTTTTTTTGGCTCAATGTATTGTCCAATTGTGATATTTTGTTGTAATTAATAATAATTTTGTAAAATATTTTAAATAAATAAAAAAATATATGACTTTTTGGATGGTCCTGCAAAGGATAATCCAAACGGTCATCTGTTTTTTTATAATAAATCCGTCTGTGGTAATGATCGCGATAATGTCTACGCGGTAAACGTTGCGGGTATTCTTGCAGTAAAGCCCGCGATAATAGGCACGGAAATATAGCCACAGGCAATACCGTGTATCTTACCGCTAGACCATTACCGCAATGTTTGTTGCAGTCTTTTCCGCATACGGGAAATTTCATATTACAAATTTGTTTGTTTTTTTGCGGTAATGTGAGCGATAATAATGCGCATATGTTATAGTGATGCATGAAGATTTCCATCTTCATTGCATCACCTAGGTCACAAGGAACACAAAGATTGTATTGTAACAAGTCTCTCTTGATGGGAGAAATCATAATACAAATTCCTATTGAAGGTGGGACCGGCTCCTCATAAATCCGGTCCTCAATTGTTGTCATGTTCTCTAAATTCTCTCTCTTGCAAAAGTATTGTTCATGCCAAGTTAACTTTGTACTATGTTTATGTTGCTACCATCAATTATGTTCACCCGCTATGCTCACAAAGTAATTTCACAAAAGTACTCTCTCTAATTTCTGCTACTCTCAAGTTAATAGGCCAATTCCATTACGTTGGTATCAAAGCATTTGGTTTCTCTTTTCTTGCTTAAGAAGAGAGGTCTTTAAGTAGTCTATAAATGGTTGATTTTGTTAATTATATTAGGGTAAGTGAAACTGGTATCTATTATCACTTTTGTTGAGCCCACTAACTGGGATATGGTGCACACCTCGGGAGCTTTGGACTTAATAATGGAGTCTTTTTAGACTTTCCTATAGCTTTACCATTATTGAGCCATAAGACGTCCAAAAAGAGCTAGCCCTCGGCAACTCCACTATGTTAGACTTACTCCAGTGCTCTCTATAATTAACCACTTAGAACCATGGGTGTAGATACTTAAGAGCTAATTTTCAAAGGCTAAGAGGAGAGGCAGCTAAGGTTTTGAATTGCCAAAGCATACACTAAGTACGTAAACAAATTTTGTTAACATGGCAGACAATAACCAAGAGAGTACAATGAACATTGATAGCTTTGATTTTGCACACGAAGGTGCTAAAATCATACCCTGCATGGCGAAGGTCACAAAAGCTAAAGAAGTTCAAAGAGGGAGGAAAGAGTATCTCTTTTTTCACCTATGATGGCACCTTTGGTGCTACCAACAAAGTGTTAGCCTTCATCCAGCAATTTGATGCGGCCTTTGGAAACGAGGGCTTTACTGAAGCAATTCCTTGCAAGCGATTCAAAGGACAAAGTGCTCACCGAATTGGTGTGGCTTAAAGCTTCTCTCGCATGAGTCTATCCACAAGTATGTAGACAAGTTTGGGATTTACATCTCAAGGCTAAGTAGTCTTTCAAAAGAAAGACTTTGCCGAGAAAAAGAAACAATTCTGTGCGGGCTTACCTGAAGAGATGGACGAATACATCAACTCTCAACGGTCTGGTTCTATCACCGAAGTAATCCATCACACCATGGTTTCTTCACGCATCAATTTCCATCAAGGGGCTAGATGGAATGTCAAGCCCATGGAAACAAAGACAAAAATGATGCAAAGGGGAAAACCAATGGTCCAAGGAGAAGGGAGTTTACAAAGGCAAAAACAAACTCTCTCCTGAAGAACTTGAAGCTTTTTGCAAGGACCATAATTGTTTCAAGTGTGGGGAGCAAGGACATGGCTATTGTTCTTGCCCCAAGAAGAATGCTCGCAATGATACTCCTAGGGCTTCCACCATAGAATCTCCAAAATAGGATGCTCATTGTAAAGAATCATCACTTTCCTATGCTTGGGGAAAGGTAAGAGAGCATGATTCCTTTATCTTGTTTGACCCTAGCTCTACTCACAACTTCATATCAACGGAGTTGGCCACCAAGTTGGGCATTCAAGATTTTGAGAACGGGGAGCTATTTCAACGGCTGACACAGTTTTCAAGGGACAACAAGCCTTCGTTACTCCCTTGGTTGGAAATTTGAGGCTTCATATCCCAAGCTATGTCAAAAAAAAAGAGTTTTTCATCTCTCCTCTCCAGCATGAGGATGCTATCCTAGGGGCGCCATGGTTTGATCGCATGGCTGCCAATATGAAGTTCCTTGAAAGGAGAATCTAGTTCACCTACGGAGGAAAGAACATGTATATAGATGCTAGTGAGCGTGGTCGCACTATTCCACTTGTAAATCCTGCTGCTTCTGATAAATCAAAGAAGAGCTCAGTTTTTGCGTACATGATTTTTATCAAAGAGTCTCTAAAAGATCCTATTGTTTCATAAAATGTAAATGATAGGAATTAAGAAGTGTTAGACTTGTCTAATTTTTTAAAAGGATTCCAAGATGTGTTCATCAATGATATCTCTATGGACTTACCTCCAAAATGAGAGGATGATGACCATCGCATTGAGCTGCTTCCAAGAAGCTCACCACTTAGCAAGCCACCTTCTTGAGTCTCTCAAGCTCAACAAGAGGAGATCATTAGGCAAGTACAGGAATTGGTAGACAAAGGGATGGCGAGGCTAGCTCCTCTCCCTTTTTTTCTCTTGTCCTTTTAGTGCAAAAGAAAGATGGTACATACCGTATGTGTGTGGAATATCGAGCACTAAACCATATCACTATCAAAAATAGATTTCCCGTGCCTCAGGTAGAAGATCTGTTTGATAATCTACAAGGCTCTACTTACTTCATTAGGATTGACCATAAAAGTGGCTATCATCAAATAAGGATAATGGATGAAGATATCCTAAAGATTGTGTTTCGCACAAGGTGAGGTCTATATGAATATCTAGTCATGCCTTTTGGCTTGACTAATGCACCAGCAACGTTCAATCGTCTAATGGAGAAAATTTTTAGATCTTATCGCAAATTCACTGGAGTAGTCTTTGATGATTATCATCATGTACTCCAATTCTTTGGAGGAACACAAGCAACATCTCCAAGTGATTTTTAAGCATTGAGGGTGAACAAGCTTTTTCTCAACCAAAAGAAAAGCGAATGTTTCCTACAAGAGATTCAATACATAGGTCATATTATCTCTCAAGATGGTATTCGTATGGATCCATCAAAGCTAGAGGTAATAAAAGCATGGCCTAATCCAAGGAATCTACATGAGCTAAGAAGCTTTATTGATATGTGTGCATATTATAGACGCTTCATAGCAAAATTCTCTCAAGTAGCAAGACCACTACATAACTTAACTAAGAAGAACATTAAATATATATGGACTGCTAAGGAGCAAAATTCTTTTGATAAGATCAAAGAGAAATTTACTTCCCAACTAGTCCTCATGCTTCCGGATCTCCCAAAGCCATTTGAGGTCCAATGTGATGCTTGTCGTGATTTCCTTGGAGCAGTATTGATTCAAGAAGGGCATGCCATGCATATGAGTGCCAAAGGCTCAATACGGATGAACGAGTATTGGGCGTTTATGAGAAAGAGATTCTAGCTGTTCTACCTGCCCTAGACACATGGAAGCACTACTTATTGGAGGCTCCATTCATTCTCTAAACATACCACCAAAGTCTGAAGTATTTCATGACGCAAACCAAGCATTAGGTGAAATTTGGACTCACAAAGGGACCCTTTGAGAAGTTTGACTTTAGCCATCTCTCTACCAAAACGGGTGCATGGATAAATTTTTGCAAACAAGCTCCAAAGTTGGTGGAGGTTTGACGGTTAAAATGTCTTTTTCAAGCATAAGATTCTTCATATTTTAGAAGATTCTTTTTTTGATTCACCTATGATGTGACAACTCTTTCAAAATCTAAGTGAATCAAAAAAAGAATCTTCTAAAATATGAGGAATCTCATGGCGTGCTATATATCTGTAGATAGAGCTTGAAGAGGACATTCTAAATGTCAAACCTCCGACAACTTTGAGTTTGTTTGCAAAAATTTATCCATGCGTCCGTTTTGGTAGAGAGGTAAAGTCAAACTCCTTAAAGAGCCCCTTTGTGAGTCCAAATTTCACTAATGCTTTCCGACAAACAAATGAGGTGGGAAAATTTTCTTTTGCAATTTAATTTTCATATTGCTCACACTGCAAGTAAGCACAATCAAGTGGCTGATGCACTTTCACAAGACAACCAAAAGTTACTGCGGTGTCTATAGCTACTCACAATGATCTATCCGCTATGATAGATGAGTATGCTACTTACCCTGACTTTAAAGACATAATGTCAGCCCTTGCTTTGGGGAAGAAAGAGGAACCATTCACCTTGCAAGATGGTTATCTTCTCCATGGAAATAGGCTATGTGTTACCCATTCCCTTCGTGAGAAAGTTATGTATGAATCCCATGCTCCTCCCTATGCGGGGTATAGAGGCATTCAACCTACTCTCTGAGGAGTAGAGATGTATTTCTATTAGCCTACCATGAAAGTGGACATACAAGAGTATGTTTCAAAATGTTTAGTATGTCCAAAGACCAAGTATGATAGAGGAAAACAATCTGGATTACTGCAGCCATTGCCTATCCCAAATTCACCATGGGAGAGTATATCCATGGATTTCATCTTTGGATTACCCAAGTCTATCCATGGGAATACAGGAATATGGGACAATAGTCGATAGGTTTAGCAAGCAATCACACTTTATTCCTATCAAAAAGACTATTAAGGCACACCAGATGACAACTCTCTTCATATCACAGATTTTCAAACACCATTGATTACCAACATCCATCGTGTCCAAAAGAGATCCTAGAATGACCAGTAATTTTTGGAAACGTCTCTTTGAAAATCTAGAAACAAGATTGAATTTTTCTTTGGCCTATCACCCACAAACGGATGGCCAAAGTGAAATAGCCAATCTTACGATACTCGATCTACTCAAGACTTACGTTACTGAAGTAGATCAATTCTCACAATGGGAAAAGTACTTAACTCTTGTAGAGTATGCCTACAATAATTCTGTACATACTTCTAGGGGAAAATCACCTTTTGAGATCATTGAGGAAAGACCTAAAATTCCCTTGCTACTCAAAGTACATGGGAAGATCTTGGATGCCGACAAGTATAGCCGTGACCTACGAGAATATTTTCAAAAGATTAAGGAGGCTATATACATCTCTCAACTAAGGAAAAAAGTTGCTGCTGACAAGCACAAAAGGCCTTAACATTCAAAGAAAATGATTACGTCTTACTTAAGTTTCCTAAGGCTCGATTAAGGCAAACAACGGGTGAAAATCCCAGGGGCCATCAAAAGTATTATGTTAAGCTAGCAAAAAGATACTATGGTCCTTTCCACATCTTGAAGCCTATCAATGAGATGGCTTACCAACTCAAGATGCCCAACCATTGGCTCATACACAAAGCTTTTCATGTGAGCCTACTCAATCCCTACAAAGGAGAGCCACCAAGTGAACCAACTATTGAAGACCCTCCCAAAGTTGAAGACCAAGAAGAGGTGCTACAACCCGAAGCTATCCTTCGGTATGAAGACAAGGTAATACGACATGGTAAGATTATCCGATGGTATCTTATTAATTTCACAAATTATCCTTTTGAAGATGCTAGATGGATGCAAGGAATATAGCTTAAGGATAGTATGAAACTTGTCAATGCTTACAATGCTACATTAGTGTAAGCACGTTGGAGAGGTGGAAAGGGGAGCACACCCAACACTCAACACAATGCCTCACTATAGCCCAAGGTATACACAGTTCCCCAATCCACTAGAGTTCACCTTCAAAACTCGGCACTACTCGCAAGCAAAACACCACTTTCACACAACCATACGCACACAGACATTGCAATGCACCAGACAGATTCAGTCCCTCCCCTCTTCTCAACTCATAGCCTTCCACACACACACAACCTCTCTCTACCTCACTTTGTAGGACCAACTTCGGGGGGGCACACACGCCCAGAACCACACGCACACAATCAGAGAAGAGAAGGGGGAATGACACCCAGAAACGGTAGAGAATAGCCTTCTAGCATATGCAACACCATATACAACCAATACACTGCTGGCATGAATCTCGGCAACAAAAACAGTTGCTCATGGCCAAAAAAGCCTCACAATGGCAAAAAGCCCCCAAAAAATCACTTCTATGTCCTGTTATAAGGCTTGGCTAAGGCTAAAAAACAAAAAACAAGGAGCTATCAAGCTTGTACAATCAATTGAGGCTTCTTTTAGAAAAAAATTTGCATTGATACCACTTGGCACACTTGATTTTTTATGTAACTGCATGTTGCACACCTCATGACTCTTTGTCCACTCAATTTCGCCACCCTTGCACTTGCACTTTCACTTTTGGTACTTTGGACTCCTCTTGGATTGGTTCCCTCTCTCTCTTCCCTTGCTTGACATTTGTGGTGAGCTAAGCCCCTTGAAGCTTTTGAACTCTCTCTCTTATCTCTCTGTCCTTGACTGTGGGACACCCTCCTTGTACGGCCTTGAGCTGCCTCTGTTTTCATCACGGGACTCCTCCCGTTGTTGTCTTTGTGACTATATCTCTCTCTCTTCTGTCATTGGCCGTGTGATAAACCCCTTAACTGGCCTCTTTAAGCTGTCAACCTCTCTCTCTCCATTCACCGCGGGATCCCACCCCTATGGAAGCAATAGCGACATCGCTATTGGGGGGGGGGGGGGGGGGGGGGGGGGGTGTTACCCCTTTAATCTCCAAAGGAGGCCCTCATGGGCACGGGCATTGGCCCTTACGGGCTGCCACGTCATTACATGACACAAGTCGTCGTCGACAATCATCACCACGTGCCACCGGTGCCGGCCAATGTCGTGCCACCACAACCACGAAAATCCGCCGCCATGCGCCCCTGCAGGGCCGCCTTGTGCCAGGCACAGCACCCCTTAGGGCCCGCCATCACTGAGCTCCAAGCTCACCCTCACGTTCCACATGCCTCAAATGAGTGCCCTCATCTGGGTTAAGGACCCTGCCATCCGACCTCCCCCTAATGCATGTGGGGCAATTTGGGCCACGTGGCAGCCCCTTGGGGGTCATGCTCCAAACCTTTTTTTTTCTTCAACAAAAACAAATAAAAACCCATTTGAGGGAATAAAACTCCAACTTCTTGCACTGCTTGCCAACTATTCACTGGCAATCCATTTTTCGAGCCACAAAAACCGGCCATAGCTTCATCATGTCGACTTGAACACCCCCTGCTCTAGCCGCACTTCACAACTCCCCGAGCCCCCAAACCGAGGCTGCAAAAACCGAGCAAAGCATCTGCAATCAACCCCGAACAAGTGCACCAAATCTTTCGGCTTCTATATCTTTTCGCTCTGAGCTCCATCTGATGTGTAATCAATTCCTGCTAGCTTTGTATGATGCATATCCTACTCTAGAACCTTGTTGAGGCTCAAAAAAATGCCAGATGTCACACCTCCCCGTGTGGTCAGGTGGGCACCAACCTAGCCCCCGGCAAACCTTCAAGTGGCCATAAACTGCAATCCGTGGCTCCTATCTACAATTTGAAAAGCAGGTAGGCTCCATAAATTGAGCACTACACGCCTATACCCTGACTTCCACTTGGACCACCTGTCCTCAGCTGCCCTATCCGGCAAAAATCTGCAACATACTGAACCTTCAACCTTCAATATCTTGGGCTCCGTAGCTCCGTTTGATGAGTCTTTTGGACCTGCTCCTTCAGCACTTCAAGCTCTACACTCTCGAACCCAAAAGCTGCACCTTGCATATCCTTCACCTGCTACTTAAATTAGCCCCTTTTGGAGCCTTTCTTGGCCTATAATCCGCATCAATCATACATCTCCGCTGCTACCTTTCAACCCATGATCTTTCTAGCTGCTCCAGCCTTTTGCCATGCTTCTGATAGCCTGTACATATCTACCCATCCCACCTTCTATGGTTGACACACTTTGGTTGTACCATCATTGCCCACCCCCTAGTTGAGCATTTATGCTCAACCACATAAGAGCTTTATTCCACTTCTAACTGCAAAACCTGGCACACACTAGGAGAAAACCTAAACCATATGTACACAGTTTTATTCTGTCTACTACCAAACCTTCAAGTGGGTTGCCCCACCCCTTGTATCATATAGCTTCCACCTGGATCAAACACCTACCTTGGATATCCTCCACCCACCTGTAACTGCTCACCATAGTGTCGTATCCCAGCACATAGACCATCATGTGTGTAGGCTACCCATAGCCTACGTGACACCGAGCTCCAACACATGTCTGACCCTCCCTCCCATCCAAATAAAGTGGAGGCCTCGATCACAGACCCTTGCACCTGCCGAACCATCCACCACATAGCTCTATCTACCATCATTTTCATCAACCATAGCTTACATACCTTCAATGGCAGCAAAGCCCCTGCTTGGGATTCTCCTTTCTCGGCCTCTTGACATGTATGCCGCATCGGAATCTCCACCGTCTTGGGCAACACAACCTCTTCTTTGGCCACACACTGAATTCTATCATCATTGAGCACTTCCTTGTCTACCAGCCCTTCAAGGTCGATCAACACCTCTTGCTCCTCAGCTTCAATCGCCTGCTCTTCACTCACCTCTTCTACTGCTGCATCATTCTCCGTAAAGGAAGAGAGAAACTCGTTCTCTTTTGCATCCACCTCGACTTATTCCATAGGCACGACTGCTCTATCTCTCCTAGAAAAATTTTGCACCCGTTGCACCGCCATGGCACATTCCACCATTACCTTCATCATCACAACCATTAGCATGGCCCCATACACCACCTTCACCTGCATATCATCACCTGTAGGCCTGGACCGCACCACTTGGTCTTCATCAAGCATCTCGGCTTGCACTATTTCCTACTCTTCTTGCACATGGGCTACTACATATCATCACACACATAAGAGGGCAGCTTTACCTTCACCAACTCAGGTTTATCAGACCTCGTCTCCTCATCATAGGATGTGGACTCATCCCCTCTATCCTCCTTGTTTGTCTCCCAACTAATTGAGCTAGTATCATCATCATCATCGGCATCATATACCAACTCTGTATCTGCATCTTCATCTTCTTATTGCTCCACAAAAGCTTGACCATCTTCACAACTTTGCTCTCTTTCTTCATCAACTTCTGAACCCTCGGTATCTGCAACCCGATTGCATTCCGCTACCTTTTCATGAAAACTCTTCACAAGAACAGGCTTTACCTCTTCAATCTTCACCGGAACCTCCACATTTGCGACCGCTTTTGCACCTTTGTTCACCTCAATATGGAGCTTCTTCTCATTGACAAGGTCGTCCACCCTCAGCACATGCACATCACAAACTGGAAACCTCCAAGGAACATAATCAATAGTAGGACTTACCTCAACAGGCTCTGCACTTCGAACAATTGGAATCACCTTTGGCTGGACCAAAGAGCACTTTGCTACCTCCGCAACAGGCATATAATCTGTTGGCTTTAGCATGCCCAGCTCCAGCTTTCGCTTTACCTTTCTGCTCTTTATCTTTGCGAGAGAGACCATGTCTTCGTATGTATCCGCACCATCTTCCACCTTTTCTCTAATCCTTGGATGCAAGCCCTCTAGCAGCTTTGATAGCTTCAAATACTGATTTCTTTTGACCCCAGTAGCAACCTCTAACTGTTTCTAATAGGCTTCAAACTGCTCAATGAAAATGGATAAATCCTTACTTACATCTTGGTGTACCGCCTTCAGCCTTGCACCAGCTTCTTCCGGCGTAATCACCTCTCGAACCGCTCCAAAAACTAACTTTGCAATCTTTTCCATGTTCTCGATCACTGCACTTTAGACGATCGAACCACACCTTGGCTTGTCCTCACATCAACAGTGGCACCATCTCTAATTTTTTTGCATTTATCGACATACGCATGAACAACATCCATAACTCAAAATATGTTAATCAATCCTTGGGATCTTTAACACCCATAAATATGGGACCAAAACTTGGCTCCACAATCTTTGCTAGCTTCAAAATCAACCATCAAACACCTCGACCATCATCCAACCACTTTGTCGGCTAAAAAACACTGCTACCAACTGCAAATCAATGCATCAGGTAGCTCCTCAGTGGGGGCACCAGAAGATGGAGAGGGGCAAAGGGGAAAACACCCAGCACACAACAATGCCTCACTATAGACCAGGGTATACACAACACCCCAATCCACTAGAGTTCACCTTCAAAACTCGGCGCTACCCCCAAGCAAACCACTGCTTGCACACAATTATACACACACACACCTTGCAATGCACCAAAAAGTTTTATTCCCTCCGCTCTGCTCAACTCACAGCCTTCTACACACACATAGCCTCTCTCTACCTCTCTTTTCACAACCAACTTTGGGGGGGCACACACGCCGACACACGCCCGGAACCACACGCACACAAGCAGACAAGAGAAGGGAGAAGGGCGAATGACGCCCAAAAACAGTAGAGAAGCCTTCTAGCATATGCAACACCATATACAACCAATACACTTCCGGTATGAACCTCAGCAACAAAAAGAATCACTCGAAGGAGCATCATGGCCAAAAAAGCACCACAATGGCAAAAAGCCCCCAAAAAATCACTTCGATGTCGTTTTATAAGGCTTGTCTAAGGCTAAAAAATAAAAAGCAAGGAGCTATCAAGCTCATACAATCAATTGAGGCTTCTTTTAGAAATTTGTTTGCATTGATACCACTTGGCACACTTGATTTTTTAGGTAACTGCATGGTTCACACTTCTTGACTCTCTGTCCGCTCAATTTGGCCACCCTTGCACTTTCACTTTTGGTACTTTAATTGGACTCCTCTCGGATTGGTTCCCTCTCTCTCTCTTCCCTTGCTTGACATTTGTGGAGGGCTAAGCCCCTTGAAGCTTTCGAACTCTCTCTCTTATCTCTCTATCCTCGATCACGGGACACCCCCCTTGTACTGCCTCGGGCTGACTGCCTAGGGCTGCCTCTCCTTCCATCACGGGACTCCTCCCCTTGTTGGCTTTGTGACCCTATATCTCTCTCTTCTATCATTGGCCGTGTGATAAACCCTTTGATTGGCCTCTTTAAGCTCTCCAACTCTCTCTCTCCATTCACTGCGGGACCCCACCCCTATGGAAACAATAGCGACATTGCTACTGGGGGGGAGGGATACCCCTTTAATCTCCAAAAGAGGTCCTCATGGGCACGGGCACTAGCCCTTATGGGTTGCCACGTCATTACATGACACAAGCCGCCATCGACGGTCATCAATGTGTGCCACCGGCGCTGGTCAATGTCGCGCGGCCACAACCACCAAAATCCGCCGCCATGCGCCCCTTCAGGGTTTCCTTACGCCAGGCAGAGCACCCCCCGAGGCCCACAATCAATCAGCTCCAAGCTCACCCTCACGTTCCACATGCCTCAAATGGGTGCCCTCATCTTGGTTAAGGACCCCGCCATCCGGCCTCCCACTAATGCACGTGGGGCAATTCGGGCCATGTGGCAGCCCCTTGGGGGTCACCCTCCAAACCTTGTTTTTCCTTCAACAAAAACAAAAAAGACCCATTTGAGGGAATAAAACTCCAACTTCTTGCACTACTAGCCAACTGTTCATTGGCGATCCATTTGCCAAGCCGCAAAAACCAGCCATAGCTTCATCATGTTGACTTGAACACCCCCTGCTCTAGCCAAACTTCACAACTCCTCAATCCCCGAACCGAGGTTGCAAAAATCAAGCAAACCATCTGCAATCAACCCTGAACACGTGCACCCAATCTTAGGCTTCTATTTTTTTTTGCTCTGACCTCCATCTGATGTGTAATCAACTCCTGCTAGCTCCGTATGACGCATATACTGCTCTAGAACCTTGTCGAGGCTCAAAAAAATTCCAGATGGCACACCTTCCCATGTGGTCAGGTGGGCATCAACCTAGCCCCCGACAAAACTTCAACTAGCCATAAACTGCAATATGTGGCTCGTATTTGCAATCTAAAAAGATAGGTAGGCTCCATAAATTGAGCACTACACACCTATACCCAGACTTCCACTTGGACCACCTGTCCCCAGCTGCCCTGTCTGGCAATAATCTACAACATACTGAACCTTCAACCTTCAATATCTTGGGCCCCGTAGCTCCGTTTGATGAGCCGTCTAGACCTACTCCTTCAACACTTCAATATCTACACTCTCGGACCCAAAAGCTACACCTTGAGTCTCCTTCACCTGTTACCCAAATTAGCCCCTTTTGGAGCCTTTCTTGGCCTATAAGCTGCATCAGTCATACATCTCTGCTGCTACCCGTCAACCCATGATCTTTCTAGTTGATCCAGCCTTTTGCTATGCTTCGGCTAGCCTGCACATATCTGCCCATGCCATTTTCTATGGTCAACACACTTTGGCTAAACCAATGTGTACAAATTTCTTTTAAATGACCAATGTTTTTGCCTTAGAAGACTAGTTCTCTTTCTCATTGCGTACAAATTTCAATAGTATGCATACATAGAATCATGTTTGTGATGACAAAGTCTCTCAAACACAAAGTAGAATTTGTCACTCTACTTTGGGAGAATGAAATGGACTAAAGAGCAGACATGCTTGCATCAGCTATGTCTCCCACGCACCAAATTAACGGATTAGTCATCCATTTTGGAAAGATGCCATAGGGTAAAGGGATCCTCTACTCGCTAAGTAAGATTGACTAATGACTAAGGCTTTATCGCTTCTACCTCATAGTTAAGGATGACTATGATTTTAAGAGAGAGGTAATGTCATGAAATTTAATATCTAACCAACCCAAATGATTTTCTCATATTAAACTGATCATTTAATGTGGGAGAATAAATGGGAACAAGGGTTAGGATATAGACATGTGCTTATAGATCTATCTCAACACGGGGACAATGGTAATGGGGCCCAAATGAGAGATGGTCTATCAAAGAGCAAGGCTAACCAATGGAGCATAAAGACCTTAGGGTTATCTTCATTAAAGATCTCCAATACTTAGTGTTAAAATTCCTTTGACCTTAGGTAAGCTAGGGCTGTGTTTGAGGTGGGAACCCGGACCATGCTTAAGGTGCTTGACATGCCTGATGACTGAGATGCTTGAGGTGCTTGATGATTGAGATACTTGAGGTTCTTGTCATGCTTGAGATGCTAGGGCTATGCTTGAGGTGAGAACCCATCCCAAGATTGAGGGGTTTAAGGGCCAAGCTTGTGGTGAGGACTAGGTCCAAGGTTGAGGGGCTTGAGGAGGCACAAAAGTCAAAATTAATTCCCTACAAGTAGGGGGCGAACCATGAAAGAAAGGGGGGTGGTTTCTTGACTACTCTCTCTCCCAGAGGGGACCCGTTGCCCAAGAGGCAAGTAGGACACATGTCATGCCCCTAGCGCGGTTACCCTCATGGTGTGCCGAAAGCCTATTGGTTGGCCTTCCAAGGGGTCCAATGATAATTTAGCACAATCAATTAATTTTTTTAGCATTTATCAATCCCTCTCTCTCAAAGGGGGAAGGAGGACACTTGTCCCAAGGGGCTACCCTTGTTGCTTTGGTATGACTCTTGCTTGTGATTGGTTAGGCCTGGAGGGGTCCAATGAGCTTCAAGCATGAGCTACAAGGGGGGGTGGACCAAAGCATGTAGGGGGATTTCTTAGAGGGTATACTCTTCCACACACACTCTCATTGTGTGAAGTGCAAAGTTCAAGAGCTCCCTCTCCTTCTCCAAGCAAGTAGAGAGGTTCAGAGCCTACACCAACACTCTTGGATATGGAATGGAAATCCAACCAAGAGCTATGCTGCAATGCTTAAGCTTTCCATCTTCTCCATCTTCATAGCTATGCTATTATGTATGCTAGCAAGAAGAGGGGCGATAAGTGAGTTACTAATTCTTTCTCCTATGAAATGTTTCTTCTTCCTATTCCCTACCCTCATTCCCTGCTAGCTCTCTCCACCTTCGAAGGTGTTTGAGGTCTTGGAACTGAGGCTTGGGATAGCTAATGCTTTCTTCAAAGTTAATGTTATGCTGATGATGTATGAAGCTTTCCATCTTCATTGCATCACCTAGGTCACAAGGAACACAAATATTGTATTGTAACAAGTCTCTCTTGATGATGGGAGAAATTATACAAATGCCTATTGGAGGGGGGACCGGGCTCCACATAAATCCGGTCCTCAATTGTTGTCATGTTCTCTAAATTCTCTCTTGCCAAAATATTGTTCATGCCAAGTTAACTAAATACTATGTCCATGTTGCTACTATCAATTATGTTCACCCACTATGCTCACAAAGTAATTTCACAAAAGTACTCTCTCTAATTTCCACTACTCTCAAGTTAATAGGCCAATTCCATTACAAACTATTGTATCAGTCCTATCACATCTGCAACCACCGCTCTTGAGTGTGGTGAAATTGGGCCACTTTCTTGAGTTGCCTAATTCTGGAAGGTCCCAACACTGACTCCTTTCTTTGTTGCTAATCGATTGCTTCCTCGTGTCCTTACTTCTTGTGGTCTTCATCAATTTTTACAAATTCTTTTTCTAAATCTGAGCCTGCTTTTTGACTCTTTTGAGTCTATCATGTCTCCTCTTTCCCTTCATTAGCAAGAGGTGGTGTTTCTGGCTTGGGTGTTACCTATTGATCAGTCTCGATCTTGTTGTTGGTCTCAGTAGAAGTTTCATCCCTTGGTGGTTCTTATTGTGATTGATATCCTTTGGGAGAGTCCATTGGAGATTCCAACTCATCTATTTTTTGTCTCTTTGACTCCTCTGCTTTGCATTGCTGAGCTTTACTCTTGAGCACATCAAGGATTTGCTCTCTAAAAATTCCTACTAGTCTACATGTTCAATCGCTTTTCTTCATTAATACTACTCTATATTCTCCATCTACTCTGCTTTTCTTTTCTCTAGATAAGATCATCCTCATCATCTGTCTTGGAGCCTGCTTTGTACATCTTTTTCTTTTCATCGTCGGAAATCTTTTCAAGTCTTTCTTATTACAACCACTGAGCCTCTTCCATAGATCTCTGAGTTTGTGTTTTTTGGATTTGCTTGGCCAATTTACGTCTCTTTCTCCCTAGGGGGACAATGATATCATCTTCCTCCTCATCATCTGCTATAGAATGGAATTTTCATGGGTTATCTCTATTGCTAGGCTTTGTCTCTCCACTAAAATCCATGTCAAATTCTATAGCTTTTCTATCAGGGGTCTTTGCCCTCGAGCTTTGTCCTCTTGTTCTTCTTTTAGTTGGTGCTGTAGAGGAGCTTTTGATAGATCGGACCAAACACTTAGATCTATGTAGCATATCCAACAACCACTCTACTGCTGGTGGCAACTGATCAATCATACCAAGGGCTTGATATGCAGTCCTCTTGAACATAGGGCCTATGTTCATGTTTGTCTTGACATTTTCACTACCTTTCAAATTTTATTCAACTATATTTTCTAAGCTATAATTTTTGAGGTCACATCGGCGGATGACCCTTTGCTCTACCAGTCCCATGACCATTACCACTAATATGTGAAAAGTTTGCTTAATGTAGCGGGTGGATTTTGGACCTTGAGGTGATGTGAGATTAGCCTTAGAGGTAGCTCTCTTTTTTTGTAGATCAAGTCCTTAGAGGTAGCTCTCTTTTTTTGTATATCAAGTCCTTATATGTAAACTTGGACCTTGAGGTGATGTGAGATTAGCCTTAGAGGTAGCTCTCTTTTTTTGTATATCAAGTCCTTATATGTAAACTTGTGCCCTTGTTGCTTGATAAAAGATTTTCATCGTCGATAGCCTTTGTTTTGTGCAACAGATTGTGATATTTGACTGGTATGTGAAGTGCCTAATTGATTAAATCATCAATGATTCTCACCTTGAATGTGGCACCATATTTATCTATCAATGTAGATTTATCATTGTATAATATGGTGGTCATGAGCTCGTGGGCTCTCTAGGGATTCAAGAAAATGTGTCAAGCTATAGGCATCTAGACCCTTCAAGCACCTCTTTTTCTTGGTGTAAGGTCCACATCTCCTTTGGGAAGATGGTAGTCTTCACTTTTGTGCTATTTGCAACTTGGAACTTGCTAACAAACACATTTTCTTGTATCTTTGCTAGTTCTTCTTTTGATACATGTGCTTTTTTGTTTGAGGAAATGTCCATGACTTCATAGGGAGCTACTTCCCACTCTTTTGAGCTCTTCTTCAAGGCATTTTGGTGACAAAAAACGGACAGATTAGCTCCTGAAATTTTTGTCAAAAAGTTGTCAAGAAAGTTGAAAAACGTATACTTGACATAAAATGAAGAATGAGAATAACATAATTAAAACAAGTCCAAATTTGGCCAACTTCACCAATGCATTTAACACAACTACATGCACTCGTCATGTGTCTACAGGTCAGATCTATATCAGAGGTACATGGATCGTGATCCATGATGGAATAATTTTTTAGCTTTTGATGATACCATCTGATAGAGTATGACATGGGGATACTATGGTCCAAAACTTTCTGGATTTGGATCATTGGTTTGAGATTCATGACAATTCTTGGTGGAAAATTTCTACACATTTAGAGAACTTTGGCACTTTGACTAGGGTTTTGGTGTCCAAATGACTTGATACTTTACGATTAGGATTTAATTGGAAACTAGGACCTGATGGTCAGGCTTTGATCTAAAAAAGTGGAAAACGCATATGGATCGTGATCCATGTTTGGTAACCTTTTGGGATGAAACTTGGTACGCATGTGCCAGCTCTCGTTCACCACATCACTCCATGGGGGATTTGTTACCATATACATGTGGTAGTGATGTGAATGAACACACTAGGACCGCCGGGGCATTTTTTCCCTCTTTAGGAGGTTTTTTCCCCCGTGCATTGTATATACGCCCATCACTCTAGGGCTATCTATCTTTCCATAGCACACTAAGTAACACACTCTCTATTGTGTGCCTTGAGCTTCCTTCGTCTTCTCCAAGCTGTTTGTGTTTCTCTGCAACCCTAATTCCAACAATTGGTATCAGAGCAAGTCACGTCCTCCCGGGCTTAGTTGCCAGCTGCTCCAGCACACGCCTGCTCACTTTCTTCGATTTCAGTGAGCTTTGGCGAGCGTTCGTAGGTTGACAAATATTTTGGGCAATCTCGAAGAGCTCTGTCTGCTCAGAATTTTGATTTGGGCTCATTTCGGCCTCCGTTTCCACTACGGACAGTACTGCACAGGCTATTTCGTCATTTTGTGCAGATTTTCTGTCAGTGCCGTTTTCTGCATAACAGGTGCCTTATAGTCTTCGACGGTTTGTGCTATATAGCACAAGTTGTTCCCGCTCCATTTCTCCTATTTTCAGGCAGTTTTCACATCAGGTGCAGCATTTACCATGGCTGACAACAACAACACAGATGTGTTCAAGATGTTTGCTGCTAAGGACAGGTTGGATGGGGACAACTACCCTATGTGGGCTTATATGATGCAACATGTTCTCGTGTCAAAAGGTGTCTGGAACATTGTGCAGGGCATTGATGTACGTCCTGGTTCTGAAGATGTAGGCGATGTTGAGGATGTTGCAGGTCTTGCTGCAAGGATTGCAGCTGTTAGAGTTGTTTTGCCTACGGCAGAACAAGCTCGTTGGGATGTTAAGGATGCGCAGGCTCAAGCATTGATTGCGTTGTCTGTGAAGCGCACCATTATTCCTCACATCCGTTCAGCAAAATCTGCAAAACAGGCTTGGGATATTCTAGCGGTTCTTTATGCAAGCCGCAATGAGGCTAAAATTGCTTTGCTGCGTAAAGAGCTAGAGTCGAAGATTATGCATGAGGAAGATGATATGGACACTTTCCTTGCTAGTGTCAAGGATATCAATGAGCAACTCATTTCTGCAGGTGAAGTCATTTCGGACAGTTCCCTTGTGCAGACTGTTCTTGATGCCTTACCAGATTCCTACCAGACTTTTGCTAGTACTTGGAGACTCATGACCCGAGGAAATCCTGAAGTTGTCAAGTTTGATGCATTATGCACATTGCTGTTGCAAGAGTCACTTTCTAGAAAAAATAGGACTAGGCAGCGTGCAGTTGAACAGGCTTTTATTGCTTCTCAAAGAAAGGGTGGTAACAGTAATGCAGCCACTTCTTATGGTTCTGCTGCGAGTGGCAAAAATTCTGTTCCTAATGCTTCTGGTGGCAGCACTTCGTCTGGCAATTCTGGTGATAAGGGCAAAAAGAAGATGCGTTGCCATTATTGTAAAGCCAATGATCACTTGATCAAGTCATGTCCTAAGTTGAAGGCCAAAGAGGCTAAGAAGAAAGAGGGTGGTTCCACTGCAAATGCTGGTTCCACTACAAATGCAGCCATTGTTGAGTCTTCTATGAAAGGAGATTGTGATGCTGATGTTGATGCAGAATGGGCTTTTAGCGCAGAGTGCACTTACAATCCTGCTGTCCATGATGCATGCTTGTGAGTTGCTGCAGATTCACATGTGTGGTATTTCGACAGTGGTGCTACAAAGCACATTACCTCACATCGTGAATTGTTTACCTCTCTCGAGTCTGCTGTCCCTCATGGGAATTTAGTCACTTGTGCCAACAACGCCTCTTATCCAGTTCAGGGAGTTGGAAAGATTGTGCTCACTGCTGCTAATGGCAGTTCCTTCACACTTGTTGATGCACTTTATGTACCTGGGATCAAGAAGAATCTCTTGTCTGTATCCGCACTTGCTAGACTTGGACTTGTAGTCAAATTTGTGGATGACAAATGTACAGTTCATGATCTCAGTTTTGGTGATGAAATTGTTGCATCTGGGCTTTTGTGCCGTGGGCTGTATAAGCTCACTTTGTATGACAAGTGTGGACAAAATTTTGCAAATGCTGTTGCAGATTCAAGGGCTATTTCAGATGCAAAACTTTGGCATGCACGTTTTGGTCATCTGAATTTTGCCAGTTTGCTGCGTTTGCAGAAATCTGATATGGTTGCTTCTTTGCCGCCTCTTGAAGCACCTGTCAAACATGTTTGTGAAGGCTGTATTCTGGGTAAAATGCAGCGTTCTAAGTTTCCAAAGGATGGTTCAGTTAGGGCCACATGCAGATTGCAGCTTGTGCATAGTGATGTTTGTGGGCCCATGCAAACTCCGTCCTTGGGCAATTACCTGTACTTCGTGACTTTCATTGATGATTACTCCAGGCATGCATGGGTATTTCCGCTTAAAGCGAAGTCCGAAGTTTTTATGTGCTTTAAACAATTTTTGGCTATGGCTGAAAATGTCTCAAAATGTACTATGGGCACCCTCCGTTCCGATCGAGGGGGGGAGTATATGTCTCATGAATTTAATGCATTTCTGGCTAGTCGTGGGATAAAACACCAATGTACAGTGCCTTATACACCTCAGCAAAATGGTGTTGCTGAGAGGAAAAACAGGTCACTAACGGAAATGGCACGATGTATGGTCAAAAGTCAAGCTTTGCCGCATTCTTTTTGGCTTGAGGCCATCATGTGTGCCACTTATGTACTTAACAGGTGTCCTACGAAAGCTTTGCAGTCTATTACTCCATATGAAGCATGGCATGATAGAAAGCCTTCTATTGAGCACATGCGTGTTTTTGGCTGTTTGGCATATGCTTTGGTGCCACAAGTGCAGCGCAGAAAATTGGATGATAAGGTTGTCAAATGTTTTTTTGTTGGTTATAGTGCTGAAAGCAAAGGTTACAGGTTGTATCATCCGCAAACAAAACGTATTCTGGTTTCACGGGATGTAGTGTTTGTGGAAGATTCTGTTCAGCCCTTGCTGTCATGTACTAGAGACAGTAATGTAAGCTCACAGGACATTTATGACACTTTGTTGCCTCTTTTCAGTGGTGGAAATACGAATGTAAGTTCCAATGAGGCAAATGTACAGCCTATGGGGGTTTCTGAAAATGTTTTAGAACAGCCTATTACTGATGCAGATGTACATGATGTACTTGATGAGCAAAGGGCTGAAAATGAGCAGGCTAGAGGTATGCCAAAATGGCTGGTGCACACTTTGCGTGACAGTAAATTGGATGCACCTTTATCTAGTCGTACTCATTCAGGCTCTCGCCATGCATCTTATGCATCAGATTGTTATGCTTTGGCTGTGTCTAGTTTACATGATGTTGAGGAGCCTCTGTCTTTTGATGAAGCACAGAATTCAGAAAATTGGATTGCTGCCAATGAAATCAGAATATGATGCACTTATAGAGAATGACACATGGACTTTATGTGATTTGCCTCCTGGCAAAAAGGCCATTGGTACGAAGTGGGTTTACAAGTTGAAACGCAAGCCGGATGGTGAGATCGATCGCCATAAGGCTCGACTTGTTGGAAAGGGTTATGCACAACAAAAAGGCATAGATTATGAAGAGACTTTTGCTCCCACTTGTCGTATGACTACTGTGCGTTTTCTATGTGCATTGGCAGCTCATTTTGGTTGGGATGTACATCAATCAGACATTGTTACTGCTTTCTTGAATGGTGACATATTTGAGGAAGTTTATGTAACGCAGCCTCGCGGTTTTGTCATAAAAGGACAAGAGGACAAAGTGTGCAAATGTAAGAAGGCTTTGTATGGGTTGAAGCAATCTCCTCATGCTTGGTATGAGAAATCTGACACTCATTTGGCTAAACGAGGCTTTCGTAACAGTCCAACAGAAAGCACATTGTATGTAAAGCGTGAGGATGATGTATTTCTCATTGTGGTTCTTTATGTTGATGATTTGCTGATCACTGGACCAAATGAGAGACATATTGCTGAATTTAAGGCTGATTTGAATGCTACTTTCAAGATGAAAGATTTGGGGCTGTTGCATCATTACTTGGGTATACAGTTTAAGCAGTGTGATGGTGGTATTGCCTTGTGTCAGAAAAGTTACATACAGACATTGCTATGTAAGTTTGGACTTGAGGATTGCAAACCTATTGCCACTCCCATGGAAACAGGTTTGAAGTTGAGTCTACATGATGCTGGCGATCCTGCTGATGTCACTCTTTACCAAACTGCTGTTGGCTGCCTCATTTATGTATGCAACACGAGGCCAGATATTCAGTTTGCAGTCTCGCAGGTCAGCAGATTTATGCATAGCCCAGGGTCTAAGCATTGGCAGGCTGTCAAGAGGATTTTCCGCTACCTTAGTGGCACTTTACATCTTGGCTTGTTTTATCCCAAGGGGGGATCATTGCCGCCAGACTTACATGCTTTTTCGGACTCAGATTGGGCTGGTTGTTTTGACACGCGAGTGTCCACAAGCGGTTTTTGTTTCATGCTTGGCAGTTCATGTATATCATGGTTGAGCAAGAAGCAACCTACTGTGGCCGCTTCGAGTTGTGAGGCTGAGTACAGGGCAGTCTTCACAGCTACGGTTGAGTGTGTATGGCTCAGACGCCTTATGGCTGACTTGGGTGTTGGACAGGACACTGCCAACACTATCTACACTGACAGTCAGAGCGCATTGGCAGTTGCGAGGAACCCAGTTTTTCATGCTCGCACAAAGCACATTGAGGTGCATTACCACTATGTCAGGGAGAGGCTCTCAACAGGAGAGATCAGCTTGGCTTATGTGCCAACACAGGACAACCTTGCAGATCTTTTCACAAAGGCATTGTCTCGTGAGAAGCTTGAAGCTTTTCGCAAAGCTTTGGGCTTACTCCCCTTTGTGGACTGATCCTGTCCTCAGGGCATGGCACTTCCCTTTACTCATGTGCCAGCTCTCATTCATCGCATCACTCCAGGGGGGATTTGTTACCATATACATGTGGTAGTGATGTGTGTGAACACACTAGGACCGCCGGGGCATTTTTTCCCTCTTTAGGAGGTTTTTTCCCCCGTGCATTGTATATACACCCATCACTCTAGGGCTATCTATCTTTCCATAGCACACTAAGTAACACACTCTCTATTGTGTGCCTTGAGCTTCCTTCGTCTTCTCCAATCTGTGTGTGTTTCTCTGCAACCCTAATTCCAACACTATCCTAGCACGCTGGTAAAGTCTTCTTAGATTTAAACAATTTTTTTTCTAAGTTTTCTTAGTTTATGACCCAATTTGGTCCGACTTTGCTATCCTATGTTTTTGATCCCATCTTTGATATCTCCCTATGGTTGTATTGTTTGATATTTTTCCAGCATGATGATTGAGAGTGAAGTTCAACCTCCACTCCATTTGTTTGTCCATATTCACAACTTTTGGGGGTTGTTTGACCATCCTAGTGCTGCTGAAAAGTTTGGCCTACTTGGCAAGCATTTTTTGCATTATTTTTGATACACTGAGTATACCATATCTTTGAATACATTAGCTTTTCCAAATTAACAGATTCTTACACCGGTACTCTAAAATTGTTTATTTTGACACATGACTCATTTTTATGCATCCAAACACTGAAAATTGGACATACTATTTTATAAAAGATTTGTACAACCAGTTTGCAAACAATTATTGAAAACGTTTCTCTGAGGTACATGGATCGTGATCCATGTTTGGTGACCAATTTTGACCAAACTTTAAGTGATGGATCTAGGCATGTTTCCTAAGTTATTGGTCAACAAATTTTTGAGTTTGTATCAAGTTTACACTTCATGCGTCAAAATGACCATTTGTAGATTGATTTTCCATGGTTTTTGTGTGATCATAGGTCCATTTTTTTAAAATTTGTAGCGTAGATTCACCAAGGCCATATCCAGTTGTGTGTCCAAATTTTACCACTATGTGGCAAGTTGGGGTACATAGATCGTGAATGTTCAACAAATTTTCTAGACTTAGAATAGGGGAGTCTGGTAGTGCTTTTAATGGGACTCTTTTGCACCAAAAATATCTGGGTTTGGAGGTGTGCGGGCACATGAATCACGATCCATGTTCCACCACCTTTTGCAATTGTTATCACATGGGTAGATTTTGCTTTCAAGAGGATTCCACTGAAGAAAAATAATTTGAGTTATCGATGAGTCGATTTTTTCCATGGATGTGGATTCTGTACCTCCTATATGTGTATGCTTGTGGATACTACTTCGGATACGGTTTTTATCCTAGGGAAACTGCCCGTTTGTATGGGCAACTGGTTTTGCGTATGGGCACCGCAAACTTGGGGTGATGTTTTTCCACCTAGATTATAAATAAAGAAGGGTGCTTTTTGTTTCACCTATGTATAGGTGTGCTTGAGACAAGTGAATTACGTGTCAAGGTTGTCAAAAAATATTATAAGTGACTGTACCTTGTCTTAAGTCTAAAGATGTTTGTTTTCTAAAAGACTGTTTTTAATGTTGCTTCTCATGACTTGTCTTAATGAATTGCTCTCCAAAAAAGCTAAATATGAACCCATTATTTTAAATGTTAAAACACATGTGGTAGTAATTAGGAAACAAAACAATCATGTGTGAGTGTGAGGTGGTAAGTGGGGATTGACTAAGGTTGTCAATCATGGACGGGTGGACCTAGTTAGTTAGGTAACTATCCATCCCCGCATGCTAAAAACATTTAGCAAACTTCTCCAATTGGAAGAGGAGTTCACCAACGGTTGTTCCCTCACATCTGCTAGGGGGAAAAAAGCATTGGTTGAGGATATCCTAGCCCAAATTGTGGAAGTTATAGGGCTGAAACAGTTTTGGATTTTTAAGATGTTGTCCATTTTTGTTGTCAGACAGGACTAGGTCTTCTTCTAGGGCTATAGACCCAAGCCATTGTCAATGGTAAAAATCTATTCCCTGGACCCTTATTACTTAGAGACTCTTGACTTTTAATAGGTCTAGAGACCTATCAAGGACCCCATCCCAATTTTGGAATTGGTGTGTTAGGGGATCTCACAATTGGTATCAAAGCAAGGTTAATTAAGGTCTTGGACCTAGAGAAAAAACATTAAGGTATTAGGGAAAATTTGGGTTTTGACTAAAGAAATTAAAAATGTGTGTAATTGATATGTGAGAGAAAGAGAAAAGAGAAATATTGTCCCCATTTGTGCAGGAAGAATTTGATCAGGCCTTCCGCAAGTTTTTGATCTTCAACATCATGTTTATGGGAGCATGCACATCCCAAACATACACAGTATGGAAGAGTGTAATGAAGCTATTGGATTACATGATTTCCCCACCCATTTGGGGACATAGCTGGGGAAGGTCTGGTGGAGTATTTCTCAGGGATGCGAGAGAGCAAGAAGGGTTTGCTTTAATCTCAAAAGACTCAACCTGGGCCAAGGAGCTTCGAGTAATTGAAGTATACTTTTTCATAGGAATGGAGGATCCAAATGAAACTTTGGCAGTAGACGGTATTTTAGTGTCACAAAACCAATGGATATTTGATCAAGTAACTACCATAGTCTACCGAGGAAAAATTAGGCCCATGGGTGTAGGCCCTAGCTTTAGAGGCCAAGAGATGTTGTATTTTGTGATCCTGTATTTGACCCACCCATGGTGCATAGGACTTTTATATAGGAGTGTTGATGTCCTTGTACATATTAGTTTCCTTGTATCAGTCATTGTATATACCATGCTTTTTCATAGAGTAGTGTATATCTTTATGTGAATAAAGACTAGTGGATTTTTTTTTAAATCATTGCAACGTGAATGAAGTCCTAAATGTTTTGAAATTGAAATAAAGTAGAGAAAAAATTAAATAGCACTAAACTCCCTAAACTAATCCCAGGGTAACCCTCACATAAATAGCCTCTACACTGTTACACAAGAAAAACAATTACACTATTTCATAGCCGCATGAACTGCTCACACTACAAGAGGTTATGTGCACTTGTGACGCTTTTAGCGACGAAAATACATTGGGTTTTATACTCCCCAATGTCTCTAAGACCGTCGCTAACAACGTTGGTAGAATAACGTTGTTATAATCGTCGCTATAAGCATCGCTATATAGCTACGCCTATAGCGACAGTTATAGCCCTTCTGTAGTGATGGTTATAGCAACATAGTAGAACCTTATATAGAAAAGCTTATAACGATGCGCGAGAGTAAAAAATTTTGGGTTACAAGGCATTCAATGCCCTGCCACCCATCAACCATATTGAATGTTTCCATAATAGTGTAAACCTAAATGAATCAAAGATAATCCCAGATTCACCTTTGAAAGAAAGTGCAAGGTATAGACCCAAAGTAGTCACCCACAAGACAATATAACCATTAACTCCATCATGCATAGTATTGTTTGCAGAATAAAGACACAAAATTGACAAAAGTAATTGGACGAAAGTAAATTGACAAAAGTAACTCAATGACAATTATACACATCATAGGAAAAATCACTTGATTGTTAAGCTTTGCAAATGTAATAGTTACAACACAATTGTCATTATTGAGAAAATACATGGTTTTCCAATAGTTACAAAAAGACGTATACACGTCATCTCGATATACAAGCTATGACAAAAGGAAACTAATGCTATCTGGCTACGGCTAGACTGACGTCGTCTAATCAGACGTCTCATTGCGTCCAAGCGGCGTATCTATCGGATTCTGCAGAAAAAACAATAATACATACTTTCTGTAAGTATAAACATATAATTACAAAATAATCTATTTTCTTAGCTTATCATTAAAATACAAAAAATGTAAAAGAGTAAAGTAAATACTAACCATGCCGCCGTGGAATGTCCATCAGGGCGTTTAAGCCCTTTCTGCTTGCATACTCGCGCTCGTACGATGTGGGGTCACGTCTGATAAGTATGGAGCCTGATTTACCCTTGTAATTTTCTGTGGTAAAAGCGCACATTTGTAAGGCCCCCATTATGAGGAGAAGCCATCGTGCATGAAGGTAAATCACTCACCGGAAACCAAAATTTTCACAGTCAAAAACCAGGGGCAACTTTAGGGGCCTCGGGGGCGGAAGCCCCCGAGACTTTTTTTTTCCCTCGCCGGAATATTATGGCCGGACGGCAGCCGAAAACTGGTCGGAAAACAACCGTCGGTTGGCCGGTGGCCAATAGTCAATGGCCGATGACCGGTGGTCGGAAGTCAATGGCCGATGGCCGAATTCAATGGCTAGTGGTCGAATTCAAAAGCGGACTTGTCTTCTCAAGGGCGGCCACACATGGGCGGATTGGAGGGTCCGATTTGGACTTATCTACACAAGGGCGGCTACACATGGCTACCTCTCATGAAAGAGGGCAACCCTTTTGGCCTATAAAAGGAGGCCATTTCTACACACATTTCATAGTGTGAAGTTGATGCAACAAGGTGGGTGTGAGGTGGTGAGAGTGAAGCACGACGGGAGCTCCATTAAGGGTATAATCCCTTTGTAAACTACTTCTTGATTTGAAGTACTAAAACCATTGAGTGGCTGCTTTCCCGTGGACGTAGCCCACATTGGGTGAACCACGTATATCGTGTGTACTCTCTCTCTCTCTCTCTCTACTCTATAATCTCTTGTGTGTGAAATCTATCTCTCTCCATTAAGTAATCTACTCAATTATCTATTTAGCTACGTCTTATTTCCTAACAACGTCCTGTTTATCGACCACTGTTCAAAACATACAAAGAATCCATTATGTTAGAATTTAGAAGTACAAATAGACATAACTATCAAACCTAAAGAGCAATGCAAAAACACTTACAAAATCGGCCTCAAATGATGCCCACCCGCCGCCGCTCCCCAAGTGGTGCGAGCTCCTTGCCTCTACTTGCGATATGGGTGCCTCCTTTTGTGGCTTCCACTTGTCAAGATTCTCGTCTGCTGCTCGCTTTCCAATCTTCTTTGGCCAGCCAACCTAGTTTGTTCCACCCATGCTTTATTTCTTTTTGTACTTCAGAACGCTTGTGCTTGCAGTATTTGCGCATTCGAACCTTCATCGGGTCTTCATTGAAGCGCTCATCCCGACTTGATACGGGAAACTCGTCATGCAGCATGTTGATGACTTTGTCTTTTAATTCACTTGGCACTTCACTCTAGGTGTTGAGTATGTAGTGTCTAAACACCTGAGAGCAAAGACCGCTTATGCACAAGATCACCTTCTTGTCTTTGTCATCCAAGATGATGCCGCCGTTGATGTCGATCGAGTACGGAAAGCCCTCTTGCCTGTGACTCGTGAACGTGGGTGTCTTGGCAGGGGTCTCTAGCAGTGTCTCAATGGGGGTACGGATGTCATGTGTCTCCATTGGAGTCTGGGCCCCGAAGCGAGGAGTGTCGATGGGGGTGACTCCCAAAGGAGTAGCTAGTGGTGTGTAGCCAGGAACGGCCGACAGCCGTGCAAAACCTGGCATAGATGGCAATGTCGTGGTTGGTGTGGAGGCAGGCAAAGAAGGGGAAGGTAAGGAGCCTCGTCAAACACAAGGCGTTTTTGAGGCATCAGCGGCGGCATCCCCACAGCAACCATCACCACCACCACTAGAGCATCGGTGCCTAGAAAAGTGTGAAGATTGTCTCATTGACACTGAAGCTTCGGAGCACGGTGAATTCTCCAAAACAGAGTAGAAGCTAAAGGAGTGGAACAACGTGATGGTGCTCCAGAGCGATGACGGTCCTCGTACCACCTCCTCTGCTAGGGTGACAAAGAAGAAATAAACTCATCATTATCCATTTACCTGCATTAAACACACGAAAATTTAATCTTTATATTGAATGGAGAAGAAAACATGGACAAATTATAATCTATACTATAGATAATAGGGAGAGGGATTCCTATGTAGAGAGAGAGAGAGAGAGGACTCATAAAGGGGGAGGGATTCCTGTGTAGAGAGATTCCTTGTTGAAGTTCTTGTGAATTTGTCTCCCATGTGCATTCTACGTATCTTGTAAAAGGATGAAACTCATAGTGCGATGGAGACTGATGCTGCAATCGCAAAAGAGGTGATCCATCCCTGCTCATAG
Organism: Adiantum capillus-veneris; assembly: GCF_014529385.1. Taxonomy (NCBI): domain Eukaryota; kingdom Viridiplantae; phylum Streptophyta; class Polypodiopsida; order Polypodiales; family Pteridaceae; genus Adiantum; species Adiantum capillus-veneris. Next base: position 76,780,098 of record NC_140931.1, on the reverse strand, counting down.
ATGTTGCTCGTCCCTCCACGGTGACAAAGAAGAAAGAAACTCATCATCATCCATACCTGCATTAAACACACGAACATTTAATCTTAATATTGACTGGAGAAGAAAACATGGACAAATTATAATCTATACTATAGATAATAGGGAGAGGGATTCCTGTGTAGAGAGATATTTGTGAAGTTCTTGTGAATTTGTCTCCCGTGTACATTCTACATATCTTGTAAAAGGATGAAACTCGTAGTGCGAGAGACTGAGTCTGCAATTGCAAAAGAGGTGATCCGTCCCTGTTCATAGATGTTGCTCATCCCTCCACTAGATCTAGTGGAGGGATGAGCATCATCTATGAGCAGAGACAGATCACCTCCTTCGCGATTGCAGCCTCAGTCTCCATCGCACTTGGAGCGCAGTGCTGCATCGGCGTATCAAACTTTCACGACACATTATGCATATGTGTACTCTCTCTCTCTCTCTCTCTCTCTCTCTCTCTCTCAAAGACACAATGTGTGTGTGTGTGTGTGTGTGTGTGTGTGTGTGTGTGTGTGTATGTGTGAGAGAGAGAGAGAAGGAGAGAGAGAGAGAGGGAAAGAGGGGAAGGGAACATGAGAGAGAGGAGAGGGAAGCAGCATATCTTGCTCTCCTTCCTCTCCTCGTGTGTGTGTGTGTGTGGGGGGGGGGTGGGGGGGGGGGGGGGGGGGGGGGGGGGAGAAAGAGAGAGAGGGAGAGCACGGGTTTACATCTTTCACTTGAGCACTGAAACTTAGATTTGAGATCTGAGTTTTTGGCGCTCTCAATTTATTTTTTACCCCTATCGGAGTTGCTATGGGCTTCGCTATGTAACAAAGAAAATAGTGACTCCCATAGCGACGCCGTGGATTTTCACTTTTGAGCGTCGCACTCCGACCATTGCTAATGTGAAGTACCTCTTGTAGTGTCAAGAAAACCAAACAATGTTGGGTATTTTTTATCCGAGCGGAGATGCCAAGTTGTGGTGGAAACAAAAATGCATAGATAAATCCTACCAAGAAACCAACTTGGGAGAAGATGAAGCAGGCCATTATAGAATGTTATCTTCCTCACCAAGCCATTAAGATGAATGAATTCTTTGGTCTACGCCAGTTAGGAATTTCATTGGAGGAGTACTATACAAAGTTTGTGTCTTTACGACATTATGCTCCACAGATGACCATGTGACAATAAATTTCACAATTCTGTCAAGGTCTCAACAAGCCCCTGAAGGGTACACGTCTTGAAGCCATGAGACCTATATCAATTTAGGATGACCTTCTTAAGGCCAAGCCTCTTACAGCTAAAGAAGAAAACCCCACCAGAAACTATTATACCTATAATTATAGAGGAAAAGCTGGAGGAAGTTTTAACCAAGTAAGTCAATGGCGTATAGTGACTGTTGCAACGACTCTGAATCAAACATTCCTTGATGTAAGATGTTGTGAATGTGATCAAATGGGACACTATAAGCACAACTATCCCCAAGAGTTAGACCCTAGAACTACGACTAGGCCTAACCGCCAACCTCAAGTCAACCAAGCTAACTTACAAAAAGAGGAGGAAGAAACGGAGGATAGGGGAAGAGGAAGAGGATTCCAAGCTTATGCAGCAATAGGAGAGCCTCCTTTAATGAACGAGGAAGATGAAAGAGCAACCCTATTTTTTGCAACTGATAATCTGGAGCACGCCAGCAATATGCGGTCATTCAAAGTACTGCAAACCATCAAGGTGAAAATTTTGAATTACTTATAGATTGTGGTAGCACCCATTCTTTTCTTTCTCCAAAATGTTTAAGGAAATTTAAGTTAAATTAGTACCCATTCAGAAAAATGGTAGTGGAATTAGCAAACAAGAAAGAAGTCCTTTCTCAATATCAACCGGGAAAAATATAGAATTTGAACTAGGAAGAGTTTCCACCTCATCTTACTTTTGCACCCTACCTGTTGGAATCTATGATGGTAGCATTAGACATACAAGCATGTAAAACATTATCTCAAAAACCTTAAGCACAGCAAACCTATAGCTAGGAGCTCTCAGAATTGAATTTGGATAAAAACTGGCACCGCTATCCCTTCTGAAAGATTCACTACCACTTTAAATTGTAATGGTTTTTAGTAATCACTAAAGCTTAGGACTTTCATTATAACCCTTAGATATTTTTCCAGATATTTATTAAAGTAGCAGAAAATAGCACAAAAAATTGGCTTAATTTTTAGAGTAGGCCAGTACTGGGAGAGAGTATCTGGACGTGCCAGGGATTGTTTTAGCATCAAGGGTTGCCTTCTTGAGGATGGGGGCTACTTGAGCTGCAAGTAACGCATGCCATATTCAGCACGAGAGAGTTTGTGAGTGCCAGAAAAAGCTATAAATAAGACCCTAGGCTTCTCATTTTCACTTAGGCTCGGAGTCCTAACCAAAAATCTCTCGTGCCAGAGAGGTACTTCAAAAAAATCACTACTCTCTCTCTCTCTCTCTCTCTCTCTCTCTCTCTCTCTCTCTCTCTCTCTCTCTCTCTCTCTCTCTCTCTCTCTCTCTCTCTCTCTCTTCCCGCAATGCAGTTTACACATATATTCACCCTCCACAATGTTATATTTTGCTCGAGTATGCTTTCATTCATAACACCCATTCAGAGCTAGCACTAGTCGCTAGGTGCCTCTGGATGCAGTTCGGCTCATGGTCTAAACTCCATGCTTGGTCAGGTGCTAAGAACTCCTCTCCTATGTAAACGCTTCTACAACTCTGATGTATATTGAAAATTGTATACTTTGTGCATAGACCCCCCAAGGAGGGGTACCTCTCAGCAAGAGCAAGTGCTTATACCACAAGTTTGGAAGTGGCTAATGGTGGGAAGAAGGGGGCAACACAGAGGACAAGAATAGAAAATACACCAAACAGGGCATGCCACCAAATTGTTGCACAGGCCTAGAGGATGAGACTAAGGGGTTAGAGGGTTGCACAGAGACTATTGAGGGATGAAGTAATGACAATCCTAAACATAGTTGAAGCCAAAGAAGGAAATATGAAAGCTTCAAAGGAAAGTGTTTATTTGAAGGATACAGATGATGCACGTGATTCCATCTTATCAAAGCTATTGTCTGTAGTAGGGAAGAAGCACCCCTGTGGTTGTGGTATCAAGCCCTATACATGCAAGTTGTATCTATTGTAGTAGATATATGTACTTCACTATGTAGTTTATCAATTATCTATTAAAGTAGATATATGCACTTCACTATGCAATTTATCAAATTAATACATATATATGTTTTTCTTGTCATTCCATTACCTTCTTTTTCAAAAACATGTCATGTTTTCCTTTTTTTCTTGTGCGCTTCTTTTTTATCATTGACTATTCCACTATAATACCAAACTTGTGTTGAGATTTATAATGGAGTATTGTTGTTACTTTGCTTCTACTTTGCTATTGTTTGTAATGAGATGGAACATTTCTAGAACCACAATTCGTATTCAGTGTCATTTTGGCAGTGGATTGGGAATCTATTGTCATGCATGTTATATCTTCATTGTCCATGTGTTGACTTATTTTTTTGCTTGGAATTTGTTTGGGGTTATTCATTGTAGCATAGCTCCAATGGATCAACAAAAGTCTCAAACCACTAGAGTGATGAGATACCCAGCTAGAGCATGGAAACATTCACAAGATTAGTAAGTTAATCAATGCAACATGAATGGCTAACTCTATGAGGCAACATTGACCAATGGAAGAGCTAAGCCACAAGTTTGGAAATCTCCAATTCCACTTCTCCTCACCTAAATCAACTCAATCAAACACGTTAATGACTTCAATGATGTAAAACTCCACTAATTATATCATATCATACACCAATCACATTGTGTGCACATGTAGATCTACCAAGTTACCATGCTTCAAGCAAAGCATGAATCCACACACAAAGAAATGAAAGCAATCACACAAAATTACAGAGTAATTAGCCACTACCTAGTTGAGATCTAACTAATCAAGGTGCAAAGACCATCAAAAGAGAGTAAAAGAGACATAGTAAAAGAGAATTAAGAGCATGATTAGTGTTAATCAAATCAAATCAGCATGAAGAAGCCCAAGGATTCCATTGCCATACACCTCATGAGATCTCACTAGAGGTGCTCTCAACAAATGCAGATGAGGACCCTAATTCCATTTACACATTGCATTATATACTTGTACAATGTCTAGGTGCCCAAGGCCTTCAACGCTCCACACATATTGTATCTACTACTTAGGCACAATAACTAACCTCTTTATAGCTTGAAACTCTTATTCAATCCATGTCACATCATGATTATTGCAATAGTTGAGAATTAATTGGGAAATTATAATACACGACCATATTTTAAAAAAAAGTAGTTACAACTCTTTCTTCCTATTTATATATGTCATTGACGTGTAACTGCTAGGCTTGGGCCTTTAGCATAGTCCTATTAATTAATTCACATCAATTAACCTTTTCCTCTTTTAGATCTAGTGCATGTCAGTGTATAATTTTAAAAAGTTTTCGTGGAGGTTTGAAGGTTGTTGATTGGTTTTTGATGGCCAATAGGCTTTGTTATCTTCATTGGTTGATGAATTTGTTGATGTGTCTCCTTTTGCTATAGCGTTTTGAAGGTCCAAATGTGCGAAAAGCTGTTTATTTAGTAGTATATTGGCTAGCTTTTCTCATTCTTGATTAGAGGCATGTACAAAATATGTAGAGAGGTGAAGGATCTACATTGAGGTCTGATGCCTGGATAACCAAAGGGAGATAACCTATTGGGAAAGAAATTACTTTGTGATACTATGTGCATTATTGTATTACTATGTAAGCATGGGAAGTATCAACAAAGTACTAAAGTGATTATTTATTGCAGTACATAGGAATAAGATGCCAGTAAATATAAAGGTATCAATATTAGAAGTTTGTTTGCATGTTGTAGTCCACTCATGGTGCAGAGAGTGTCTAATGCATATCTCCAATGATAGGACATCCTGTATGCATACAAAAAATGCATGAAAAACAATATGTTGTGCAAGAAAGATTTTTGAGTGGTTCTTCAGAAAGAAGTTGTAACTATAAAGCATATGATATGGCTATGCAAGGGGTTTTGCTATTTAGGATCTATGCTCTCATCCTATTGTATGAGGACATCCACCGGGAAATATGTAAGATAGGATGTGCGAACATGTTAACTGAGTCAACGTCAGTTAAAGCTGCTAAAGATCAAAGACTTACGAATGCACATTGAGGATGAATACAAAGAAGCAATAAAGATTGGAATTACACATTTTCCACGTTTTCCCAAAATGGTCACTTATTGTAAATTCTTGATTTATTTCAAGCCATTGTAATATTTCTAATGTGTTACGAGCTCAATGGGAGTTCCAAGTTGTAAAGAATAGGTCACTTACTGTGCCTAGGTTGCAGATTCAGTAACTGGTGATCCCTAAAGGCCTTGGGTGCCCGGACATTGCATATTTTTACCCTAGGTATATAAGGCAGCGTGAAAAAGAAATTAGGGTTTTCAAGATCATTTGTTGAGAGCACTCTTTGGTGACAGCTCTTGAGGTGTGTGGCTATGGAGTCCTTAAGCTTCTCCTTGCTCATGATACTTGATTAACATTAATCAATGATTCATTCTCTCTCACTATGCCTCTCTCTTACTTCTTATGATTGCCTATGATGCTTAGATTAACTAGATCTTAATTAATTAGTGGTTAATTCCTATCTAATCTTGTGTGATTGCCCTCTTTTGCTTGTGTGTGCATGTAGGTTTGATTGGAGTGTGGTGCTTGATAGATCTATGTGTGGGTGCTAGTGATTAGTGTGTTGCATGATAGGATTAGTGTTGTGTGCGTCTTGCAATCGTAGTGTGTGTGATTGGGTTGATCAAAGGTGAAGATAAGTGGATACGGACACTGCCCTTCATTGTGGCTTAGCTCCTCCATAGGCCAAGAATCTCACCTCATAGAGTTAACCATTTGTGTTGCCACGATTAGCTCACTAACCGTGTGAGTGTTTCCATGCCCTAGCCGGGTAGCTCATCCCTCCGGATTGATAATTTTGTTGGTCATTGGAGCTATTGCAACGATGGGACCCACAACATTTGGCGCCATTGTCGGGGACGATGGCCTACGCTAGTGTAATTGTGGCATAAACGAATGCATTCCCTCACTAATTTCACTACTAATTTCACTTGTGTGTTTATGTTCCTTCTCATCTTTTGGTGCCCCCATTGAGGAGTTGGCTAATGCTCCTTATCAAAGTTGAAGCGGAAATTTTGCCAAGGTTGAAGGTACAAGATTTGAAGAGCAGGTGTTGTAAACCATGGTGTGGTCAAGATTCCTGATTTTCACTGGGGTTGAAGACGTGGAGGTATGGCTACAAGACTATGGATTGTTTTTGCTGAAAAGCGGTGTGTACTCAAGAGAAGATGGTGCGGTGCAAGTTTCGGTGCAAGTTTTCCCACTCCTCATATGTGGAAAATCAAAGCGGTGGTTTGATGAGCCACCTGATGAAATGAAGACCAATCATGAGGCACTGTAAGAGGCTTTTTGAAGCAATTTTGTAACGGCATGTGCAGTTGGACAAAGTAAAGAGAAAGCTGGATGGCTTGAAGCAAAGTCTGGAAGCAGATTTCCAAGCGTTCACATGGGAGTTCAAAACCATTTGGGCAAAGCTGATCAAGGTTATAGCTTCTGAAAATGTGGATTTTCTAAAGATAAGAAAATTTCTGGACTGCTTGCATGAAGAAGTGTGATACAAGGTGGAGGTTGATGGCCCGATGACATATGATAACGCAGTGGCTCTAGCAAAAGGGTGGACCAATAAGATATTGAAGAAGTTCCAGGCAAGGCGGGGTTTCCCAAATGTGGTGATGCCAAAGCAAATTGAAGTGGTGAAATTTGAGCAGAAAGTGGTGCAAAGGGAGCTCCGCTACTTGTGCGAGAATGACTAAGGGTGTTGTGGCTGCAGAGAGATGGGGTTGTTTTGATGCCAAGATTGCGAGGAGAGCAGCTCCACTTGTGAAGACAGTTCCAGATCAAGAAAGAGAAATTTTGTCAAGCCAAGGTATGGATGACCAAGTTCCTTTGAAGTGCATGAGTAGTCAAAGAGTAAAGTTTGTAGGTAAAGTCAAATCTATGAAACTAGAGGAAGTTCCTGAGCTTGAGACAGAAGATGAGGATGTACTGAGTGATTGTAGCTCAATAGATGCAGGTACAAGCTGGAAGACAAATTCAACCTAGTCAAGATATGAAGAGTTCGATCTTATGCATGTGAGTGGAGATGTAATAAAAGTTTTTGAAGAGTAGGGAGTAGTGCAAGCCGAGATCTTGGATGAGGACCAGGATGATGCAGTGTGGGGAGAGTTTCTTTCCACTTTGATAGAGCATGATGCAGTGGTAGAAGAGGTGATTGAAGTGCAGGTAGCTGAAATTGACAAGCCATTGGAGAAAATCAACATTGAAGGGTCAGTGATTGAAGCAAAAGGGGTTGACAGTGCTAAAGTCAAGGGCATTGCTGATGAAGGAGAGAGCATGGAGCCAAAGATTATGGTGCTTCCAGTGCATTAGACAAGGCCTATGGTGGATAAATGAGGGTCCCAGACATGAGTTTTTCTTCCATTGAAGGTATGTGAGCTCTGGTTGACAAGTGTGGTGGTAGATACAGCTATTCAGTGGGTGGTTCAGCAGGTGTAGGATTCCTTGAATGAGGCATCCACTTTCTATGGTTGGGAGGGAGGTTATGTTATGTCAGGTAGGTTGTTAGGTATATTTTGTGATGTGATTGTTGAACATGATGATGAGCATGATGGTGCTCTCTTTGAAGGTGTTTTGATGTAGATAGACGCTTGGAGTGATGGAGGTCTGATAGGGACAGCTTATATGGATGAGGAGCTATGTGCTAGGGTGCAGTACCATGGTATGCAGTTACAAAGGGATGGAAGAAGCCAATGCTAAATTTTTTGTCAAGGCGGAGGCTATGTGATGCAAGGGGTGGGGAAACCCACTTAAAGGTTTAGCACTAGGCTGGAATAAAATTGTATATATGTTTTTGGGTTGCTAACAGTGTTTAGTAGTTTTTGCAGTTGGTACTGAGAATAAATCAAGTGAATGGTTGAACATAAATATTCAACTAGGGAGTGGAAAATGATGGTGCATCCAAAGTATGTTGACCATAGAATGTGGTACAAGCAGATATGTGCAGTCTAGTAGGTACATGGCAAAGGGCTAGAGAAGCTGCAAAGATTTTGGGCAGACAAGTAGCAACTCATGTGTATGGATGATGTGGTTTATAGTCCAAGAAGTGATCTAGAAAGGGCCAATTTGGGGTGATATGTGAAAGAGATCCAAAGTGTTGGTTTTTGGCCTAGAAGTGTAGAGCTTGAGGTCCTAAAGAAGCAGGTCCAGACGACTCGTCAAACAAAGCCACGGAGCCTAAGATATGGACCTTTGAAGTTGGGGATGATTGAAGATTCGAGAAGGATGGGGCAGGTGATGCAAGGTAGTTGGAGCTAGTTTGGAGCTATGGGTGTGTAGTGCTTGATTTATGGACCGGTCTTTTCAGATCGGCAATTTGAGTCCCGGATGTCAAGATATTAACAGTTAAAAGTTTTGTCGGGGGTCGGTTTTGAGCCGGTTTGCCCGCCTTGGGAAATGTGCCAATAGAGGTTTTTGAAGCTTGGTGGAGTTTTTAGGGGTAGTGGACAACATATGGGCTAGCAAGAAGTGATTGTGTGTCAATCAAAGCCCGGATAAGAGAGTTATTGCAAGAGGAAGTCGATGTTCGTTGCCGGCGTTGTAGTGCCATATTGATTTTTGTGGTTTTGGCGGCCTTAGTTAGCGGGCCTTGGAGGGTCAAAAGGCGGCGGGGCCCTAGAGTTTCAAAGTCCACACGGAGAATTTCTACTTGGACTTGACGGCTTGACAATTGAACCTCTAAGCAGTGAATGGCAGGTGGCAAAAGTAGAAGCAAAAAAGGGATTTTTTGGTTAAGGGATTTAGAAGGTCTTGAGGGTGCGTCACACCACACAGACACGTGACAGCTGCAAAGAACCCACATGCAAGGTTTGTGAACCAAAGTTTGGGGTATATTATCTACAATGCACCCCCATTTGACAATGTGATGTGGAGAGAGAGCTTGTGGCTCTCGCTATTGGCGATGGAGTTCCCTTGTGGCGCTGCATCGGTGGGGACCTTTGGGCACTAGCATGGCTCTCTGTGGTAGTCTTGGCTGTGCTAGGTGCTCGTCTGTGTGCAATGGCATGTTCTATCGCACATGGGTGGAGCGAGATGGTGAAAGTTGTGTGCGAGCGGCAGGAAGTGGTGATGTGGAAGTGCCGACTAAGTGGAAGCTCACATGTGCCCAATGGCCAAGTTTTTTGAAGGAGAATGGGTGAGCATCAATTGCACCGTCGTTGCCCCCCTCATGGGTGTTGTTCATATTCTAAGGGGAGAGCAAGGTGTTGGGGCCCAAGGGGCAGTTCACAAGCTGTGACATTGGAAGGTTGGCTAAGGAGGCTCCCTAAGTGGCAGTTCATGAGCAATTGAAAGGAGAATGTTGTCGAGGTGTCTTGGGCATGCACAGGATACTAAAATAGGTGTGACATGTGTAAACAATGCAAGAAAAATGACAAAAGGGTCTCCAGTTGCATGCACAAGGCCAAAAAGATCTTTTTTTCTAAAAAATAGTTTGTAAAGCCCTATATAAGGGGATTCTCACATAATTGTGGGGGTTCTTTTCTGAGGCAAGCAAATCGGGAGGATAAAGTTTTTTTTGAGGCGAGGTGTGACTATGGTGATGGGGCGGAGCTGGAGGGCTTTCTGTTGATGTTTTGTGCTTGTCGAGGGTGTGTCGGCTTGGGCTATCTTGTACATGGTGTGTTTACGAGTTAAAGCCATCACTGTTGTGCATCTAGTGTCGGTTCCCCGTTTCACATTCTCTTCTTTGTTGTGTGCTTGTGTTTCAGAGAGTGTGTTGGCAGTTGTCCCCCCCCCCCCCCCCCCCCCGATGGTTTTTTTGGCACAGAGGGATTGAGAGAGGTTGTGTGTGGGGTGAAGGCTGTGAATCGTGCTTCACAGGGTAATTGGGCTCTATTTGTGTGATTGCATTGAGTGTGTGTGTATGGTGGTGTACAAACGGTGGTTTGCATGTGAATCGTGTGAGTTTTAAGGTGAAGTCTAGTGGTTAGGGGTGTTGTGTAAATCCTGGGCTATAGAGAGGCATGTTGATTGTGTTCCGGGGGTGTGTTCCCTTTCCCATCGGAATGTTTTTTGTTGCTTCTTAAGCTCAAGCTTTTGTGCGTGTGTTCCCCTTTCCAACCGGCATGTTTTTTGCTGCTTCCTGAGCTCCTACTTTAGTCAGCACGTTGGCCAAAATTATTGGCTCTGTTTCAAATTGGCTAGAACAAGGTAAAACCCTGATGACATTCACAGTCACTTTGCCCTTGTCTTTTGGGTTCTTTGGAGAGAGTGTTGGATGAGGTGATCTTTTCCAGGACCTTTACAAAATCCAAACATCTTCTTTCTCTTGCCCTTCTGTAAACAAGCTCGTACCCAATGGTTGCCTCCACATTCATATCATGGATCTTTGTCTGAGCGGCTAGTGGTTTCCCCATTTGGCTATCTTGTCCTAGAAGGATATCCTCTAGGTTTGTAGTTTTGGTTGAGCATGTAATTGTTCATTGTACATAGGTTTCCAGTTGGTTGGGTCACATAAGGAGTTTTTATAGCCATATCTAAGCTTATCCAAAAAGGACAATCCTCAGTGGTATAGGTTGCTCCTTCATGCTCTCTCCCATGAGTTTCCAATGGATCTTTATAATAGAAATTTGGTGGAAACATTTGTTGACTCATGAGTGGTTCTACCTGTTATGTATATCGAACAATGGCTCTATTGTCTTGAGGTAAAGGTGATTGTTAGCCCAGCATAAGTTGTGGTTTGTCTCCTCATTGTGCTGTATTGTTGGGTCCTATCTGGTACCTTGGTGATGGTGGCAAAGGTTTCACCCCTAGAGTTTTGTATGGCATTTCCCTCATATAATTTTGGTTTTAAAAACACTCATTCATCTCGTGGTTGGTATATTTCTGCTTGATTGTGCACCACTTCAATGCTCTTAGTAGCTTTGTTGTCTGCGGTTGTTTTCATAGGTTTGAATTTTGTTGATAAGCCTGATTCATCCTTCGGATCACTTCCTCAACCACTTGATCAACATTTTGTGTAATTGAAGTAGGAGCACTGCATGTTGTAGATGACTCACTAATGGTTGAAGAGGCACTACTAGTAGTTGTGTATGTGTCCTCCGATACCTCTCTGTAAGTCTTTCAATTGTCAACTAGATACAACGCTTCTTTAGTGACCTATCCAAATGTGGTGCACGCCTTTTAAGTGAAAATACTTTTTGAGAGTTTCATTTCTCAAGCCCTCTATGAAGAGAGCTAACAAATTTTTTGTCTTACAGTAACTCACTCATGGGACATCTCTCAACATATTATTTGAAGTGAAGCAAAGCTTCTTTCACTTTTCTGTTTTCCTTTTTCTTAAAGGAATAGATTTTGGAAACCATATTATGCTTGATCCCTCTTATGGAGAATTACTTTGCAAGCTCACGCAGAAGTTGATCGATGTTTGGGAAATCTCCACTACTTAGTGGTTGGAATCAAGTCAATGGTGTTCTTTCCAAGGTCAACCCAAATCCTTCGTGTTAAATGTGGAAGTTCACGACTTGTTTTGCTCTTAAGACTTGCTTAGAAAGTGAAACATGTGCATAAAGATCCCCCATTTCATTGTACTTCTTGGAAATGCATTTTTCCACTTAAGATGGTCACATTCTTCATGTTCCCGCTACCATTTTCATAACTATAGGCTCTCCTATTATGACATATCTTGCTTCATATCTACCGTTAGGAACTCTGGTGGGAGTTCTTTCAATTTCTCTCTCATTGGTTCGTATGTCTCTAGCTTCAATCAAGGTGTCTAGAACCCTCGTAGTGTGAATAATGTCTGTAGAATCGCTACCCCAATGCATGGTCATCAAAATCCTCGAATTTAAGGATCCCATCGATCTAGGTACTAAAAAATATGCTTGATTGAACGAATATTCCACTTCAGTTCTCACAGGACTCGCTCTTGTGGTTTTTAGTCTCGTCTCAAAGACAGTTGGTCTATAAGTACAAGGACTAACATAGTATCAATGAAGAGTTCCTCCAAAGTAGGTATATCTTTCCAATTCCTTGTGGTATATGGCAGAGTACCATCGTCCATACTATCCAGCATTATCACTTGGATATCCCTACCTTCTTCATAAGTAAAAACATAAAAGCATTTTTTCTTCGATAATTCCCTAATGTTTGGCTTGTCACACTTATAGTATAGCATTTTCTCTCCATTATCATACTTGTACAAACCACATGACTATTTTTTGTGTTGACTTGATTTTCCATATTCACTCACCTAAGCTTTGCATTAGGAATGTCCAGCTTTGGTGGCTTTTCTTCACGCTTGACATCAACCTTATCCTTGGAGCCTGTTATTACCATGTGTCCATAATATTGGGATTCTGCACAACTAAGTACATTGTACCCTTGCCATCAAAGTATTTATTGCCACTATAGTCCGCATGAAGTATGTCATTGAACTCGCTCGATCTCTCATTTAGTTTAACATAGTAGCAATCCATACCATCTTTATAAATCTTTGCACCTTGTTGGTTTTCAGATTGAAATTTCAAGTGCAATAGCTTCATGGTTGATGCTAGTTGGGAGGGTCCCCGTGCACGATCTCTCCAAACAAGTATCAAAAATACTTTCCTCTATGATGGTCTCTAAGGTCGGAAAAGTTCCTTGATTAACACTCTCTTTTGCTCAAATATGACTAGCTTGATCTCTAACAACATGATTTCTACTTTGATATAGTCTACCTAATTACAAATACATCAAGAACACACTAAACCCTAACCTGTTACTTTGTTTGATGCATCCAAATCCTTTGATTGATTGCACTTGAGCCACATACTCTAGCTCTTGCAATCTGTACAAAAAGCACTTGGTGGCATCTCTGTTAGTCAAAATCTGAAACCATCAAAAATTTATCGCACTATTGGCAGAAACTCTTATTTTGTTTGTGAAATCCACAAGTCATCTCTAAATTCAATTTTGAAAAGACCATTATACTCCTTGTGTCTAGTTCTAGCTATGATATAAGCCTGAGAATCTATGGCATAGGAACATGGATCATGATCCATGTATCTTTGTTTTAGATCTTTCTGAAACTTGGTACACAGCTTCACCTTAATCTAATAATCCTAGCTATATGAATTTTATGTGCTTTGGATCAGTTTAGGTCACCCAAAAGTTAAAATCATATGTCTGCTTGGCGATTTTTGGCCTTGAAGTGTTTTTTCCCACTTTTGATCCACTTTTTGAATTTTTTTGGCTACCTTTATTCTGGAAGTTTTGTTTGTAATGTTCTCTGCTACACGCTGATATGGTCTTTGTCTAAAAAATCAACTACATGGATTGCAATCCATGTTCAATCATATATGGATCCCAAATTTGGCTTGCTAATTACTTGCAGTATTAACAGTCTACTCCCAAACTTTGTTTTAGATTTGAACAACTTTTTGTCAATCAAAAGGAATTTTTTTTGTTTGCCCTGAGGTTTTTGACTAGCTACTAGTCTTTTGATGATTTGATTAACTTTTTTGCAATTTTTGATATGGTGCATTTTAGAAAAGTTGTTTTAAATGATGTCAACTATAAACTGTTCAAATCTTAGCCTCAAATGTTAAAAAGGTACATGGATTTTGATCCATGTTTGACAACATTTTGGTATGAAACTTGGTCAGTAGATTGCTTATACCCTATAGAGGTCAATTTCTCACCTCTTTTTGAATTTGGATTTTGAAAATTTGAAAACCTCAAATTTTGGTCTATTTTCCAAGCTTTTGCAGGTTTGGTCCAGTTCCTTGATTTTGAGTGTGTTTTCAGTGTCAATTTCACTCCAAAGTTGTGTATTCAGTTGCTAGAAACCACCTTTGACCCACTGGTATCAATCTTTGATTAAAATATTACAAAGGTACATGGATCACAATACATGTTCCTCCACCAAATAGAATGAAACTATTTAGTTTGTTTCTTATGGGTTTGGCAGTTCCTTTTTGGCACCAATTTTTGAGTTTTGATCAGGTTTCGAGTTCTGACCATCAAATTTTCCAATTTCCAAAGGTATGGTCTCCCTTACCAAATTATGGTTTTTATCTCATTTCGATGGTAAGAGTTGCTACTTAACCTACTCCATTATCCATTTCACCTTCAATTTGCATTGTTTTGGTTGTTTTTGTTCCTAGATTCATTTTAGCACTTAGGAGTAGGTTAAGTAGCAACCCTTACCATATCGAATTGAGCTAAAAAATTTAGGTTAAGTAGCAACCCTTACCATCGAATTTAGGATACCCTTAGTTCAATTCAATGGTAAGGGTTGCCACTTAACTTAAAAGTTTTAGCTCAATTCGATGGTAAGGGTTGCTACTTAACCTACTCCTAAGTACTAAAATGAATCTAGGAATAGAAACAAACAAAACAATGCAAATTGAAGGTGAAATGGATAATGGAATATTACTTTCAAAGCATCAAAAAAAGTGCAACATGAAATTCTTTTTGTATCTCACTCACAACTCTCTATGCCTTTCAAGAGATCTACCAAGTCCTTGACTTCTAGCCTCTACTAAGCACTAAAGCTCGTGTCTAGTTGCTAAGGTGTAAACGAAATGCGTATCAAAATATCAAGATAAAAAGGCTACAAATACAACTAGGTCACTCACCACCTAGGGATCACTATCTCCAACAATGGTACCAATGTTAGCGGGTCGTTGCGATCAGATGTCTGCAACATAGCTGTTTGGCACTAGCATAAAGTCAATACTCAGGGAAGCGACTCGGATGGGGCTCAAAGACTCTTTGATGGTGTCAACCTCAAGAAGTGAACCTACGAAACTAAGCTATCATCAGAACTAGAAAATATATCACTCTTTAATCAGAAAAATTTGCATATGTCTTGTCTCACCGCTCTCGGTTGTCACACCATTTTGGCACCCGAATGGACTTGAAATGCAACAAAACTTTAGGAAGATGTATAACATGCCTATTATCCTACACAATTTGGTTGCAATTTGGCAAGGTATCAAAATCATGATCCATCATGATTAAGGTCCTGAAAAGTGTCGAACTATCCCGAAAGGTCTCCCTATGATTTAGGACCACTCTCCCATGGTCAAAACATCAAAACCAATCATTTTTGCACTCAAAACAACAGCTTTAGCTCATAGCTATGTAGTTGCAATCCACAACAAATTTGAGAGCGATTACAACTTAACTTAAAGAACAAGAGACAACGAACACAATGCACTTGTCAATTTTGAAATTTAATTATCATAGCTTTAGAAAAATGGATCAGAATGTGCTTCAGGGTAGCCACTTTCATTCATATGCTTAGAGCTCTTCAAAACTATAGATGAAATACAAAGGTGTGTGTCAAAATTGAAAATTTAAACTTTATACTTAGGTATCATTCGGCTAGTGGCCAGCTTACAAGAACTTTAACTGAGGACTAAAGGATTACAACTTAGACTTTACAAAGTTATGGCTTAATAATCATAACTCCTTGTTACAAGGCTTTTGTTTTTTTTTTAAATGATTACAAAAATAATGGCCCTCTGATGGTGTGGCCGACTTAGAGGGTGCGTTTTGGGTACATCTACTAACACACTTCAAACAAATGGAACCACCTTCATTTTTGTCCCATGTTGCCCTGTTGTGGTGACAATGAGAACCACAAACATGAATGTCATACCGTTGGATGGGGTCAACTCGACTAGTGCATGGAGGCTACAAGAGCTTGTCAATCTCTCAAAAAACACACTCAATCCCTATCTAATTCAAAGCCACACTCAACTGCATGTTAGGTAGTAAATGCTATCTATGACACTACAGAAAAATCTCATCATTTCACCAAGAAAACAAAATCTAATCAAGACATTAAAAACTTATAAGATGGATTAATAACATTTAAAGACACATGCTTGAATCCTTAAATCCCCCTTTTGACCACTTGCCTAAATTGCACTTATTATCTATAGGGCATATTTGACCTAATTGTTTTCCACCTCGAATACACCCTAGAGCTTAGCAATGAAGCCACTACACTCCTCCAATGCATTAAATGAAATTTTGTCATGTAAATCTAGAGTTATGAGAAGATTAAGAAGTAGGCGAGTAACAACAAAAACAAAGTTATACTACAAGAAAAGCACAATGTCGCGAAGAGTTTCACCTATGAATGCAATGAAGCAATCAAGACTTCAAACGGACACTTCATGAGGTATTTGCAAGCTTGAGAAAGAAGAAGGAGAATACACAATGCTCTGCAAGTCAATGGTAACACTTATTATCCAAAAAGTCTCCTCTAGGTTTTACATAAAATAGCTTTCATACCTTAGCCAAAGATTCAAGGTTCAAAAATGAGCAAAAAGTTCTAACTCTCCGAATAGCTTATGATTGCTTGATACAATCTAGAATCATGTAGCCCCACTCTTGTTTGACCATGATATGTAATAGTTACAAAATAATCAATGAATACAATGGCTTAGGGGGAGTACTATCAATTAATGAGCGATGAAAAGCGAGTGAGAGATAAAAAGCGAGCAAAGAAATACAAATGAGAAATGATATGGAGGTTTAAATGTTAATGAAGAAGGAAATGTTCAACATCCTTAGACACAGTCTGCTTGCAAAAATGTGCTGCATCCACATAATTTTCCATGGAAAAGTTTGCATACATTACACTAGGTGTTTGTCTTCACTATCTAAAAGTGACCTAAAGTTGCATAATCTTTTTTTTTTTGTTTTTTCAAAAAGAAGGGGGGGGGGGGGGGGGGGGGGAGAGGAGAGAGAGAGAGAGAGAGAGAGAGAGAGAGAGAGTTAAGGCTAACCAAACTGTGATTTCTCTTGAATTTTTTCCCTCACTCGAGTTTTGGTACTCGATCTTTGCTCATGCTCTTCCTGAGTTTTATTGCACATGTCCATTAAGGTGTTCTAAAATTTAATGATGATTTAGGTTGAGGCTCATTAAGCAGGAACAATAAAGCCAAAACTACGTATACCAAACCACACGGACATATGTATCAAAGTAACAATTTTTTTTCATTAGCAATGTGCTAAAGAGTATGTTTATCAACTACCTACTTAGATCATAAGAAGAGAGAGAGAGAGAGAGAGAGAGAGAGAGAGAGAGAGAGAGAAGGGGGGGGGGGGGGGGGGGGGGGCGGGGGGAACACGATCGATGATGTTTTAGCTTGCTTAAATTCATTTGACTATTGATATGCCAATGTTTATCATGAGTCTCTATGATAGACCACGTAGTTGGAGCAAGCTCTTGGTTGCCTATGGTTCATAAGCAATGACGTAGCAAACTTGAGACGCAATGGAGATTTCTTAGCTAGCAAAGTGGCCAAAACTGATAGAGTTTCTCTGGTGCCTCTATTACCATGCACCTCCAGGCATGCATCATTATCATACTTCTTGGGCTGACAATCCATGCATTTGGGTTAAAGTGCCCGAGTTGCTTGGAAGCTCTGGTAAGATGTACACAACATGGTAAGCTATTAATGGGTTGCATTCTTAGAAGCATTGTATAATGAATACTATGAGGATTGTATATAATACCTCAATTTAAAAAAAAAATGTGTAATCTCATCTCGTGAAAATAAGTTCCCCCACCATCCCCTTTGAGGTTGCGTTTGGAAACACAATTGTTTGGTGGTTGCTGAGAGGCTTCAAGTCAAGAAAACATGACATTTAGTTTATATTTGTATGCCTATATTACCTGTTAAGAAACGGCATTACATAATTATCATTGGCTATGCACATATACATTCCTAAGACCACCTCCGTGTATGTCGGTTCAATTTTGAACCTATTTGTTCAGCGAGAATCAGTTGAGAAAGGAAACGAAGTCAAAAAAGGAAAAAGGGGGAGGGGGGCACGTGAGGTGGATTGAGAAAGTTAATCAAGAAAACACACTCTCGCGTTTGTGTGATGTGGAAATATTTCGAATCCTATACAAAGGTTGTGGAGTGATCTAGAGCGAAGGCAGAAGAGCGCGGCATGCAAGCTCGCTCGTTCGCGCTCTCTCTCTCTCTCTCTCTCTCTCTCTCTCTCTCTCTCTCTCTCCA
Organism: Adiantum capillus-veneris; assembly: GCF_014529385.1. Lineage (NCBI taxonomy): Eukaryota > Viridiplantae > Streptophyta > Polypodiopsida > Polypodiales > Pteridaceae > Adiantum > Adiantum capillus-veneris. The sequence continues at coordinate 76,761,876 of NC_140931.1, read as the reverse complement.
CGCAAAGCACTTGGGAAGGCAACACTCCTGATCCCTCAGTTGTAGCTTGGTGACTCTGTAATTTGAGGTGCTCCAGCCTTTAAGGGAAAGAGTGACAAAGAGTACGATAGAGGCGGAGGATGTTGTCCAGGTGAAGGCGAAGAGAGAGAGAGAGAGAGAGAGAGAGAGAGAGAGAGAGAGAGAGATGGACTGTTTGCAAGACTCTCACTACGATTCTGTTCCGTTCTGTGGGAAATTGCAGCCATGCAGCAAATAATTCTTAAGCGGGTATGGCCACTGGAAGTGCTTCAGGCAAAGACTAGCCGTTCGCGAGCTTAATGTGGAGCTTCTTGCGCTAGATAGAACCGTTGCACACACAGACCATGAGGACTTGCCATGCTAATGTTGCTATGTTGCGATGGAGTGCTCCCTCGTCCTTGGTAAGCTTGTGTATGTGGCTCCATACAGCCCCCTTATAGACTGCGTATGTGGCGTCATTCAGCCCTGTGACATGCTCACTTAACCCTGTGAGGTCTTCTTGATGAGTTGTGGCACTCCCTGCGGACTCAAAAATGCTACAAAGAGAGGAAAGTTGGGAATGCTTTGTGAAATCTGGCGTTCTCTTTGCTGCTTTTATAGCTACAGACAAAACAATGTTCATATCTTCGCTAAGGATGACGAGCAGAAGCAAGGGCCGTTGAGTTGCACAAGGCAAGGTGTTTTTTTCCCCGAGGTGGTGTTGGGGGAGGTGCACATCAAGGCTCTCATGGAAGCACATGGTCTCGAAGGGTTCATAAGCGTGAACCAGCCCCCAATACCTTTTTCTTTTAAATTTACAAAATCCAAGCGAAATCTTTCGCTAATTAATTGAGTTTTTGCAAAATAGACCCAAATATGTGACCTCATTTGGTTTCCTTCACCAAGCATCTCCAATTTGCGTTTGGAAACGTAAATTGGAGAGGGTGGTGAGAAACTCCAAGATTAACTTAGAACGCAAGTGTGTAGAGGGTGGTGAGAAGCTAGAAGACTAACTTAGAACTAGCTTTGTATTTTTGGCCTGCCCAAAGCCCAAAGGGCAAAGGCTATAGAGATGGCTTTTCTTTTTGCTGACTAAAATAGAAAAAAAGATTGAGTTATAAAGCCTTTTTTGATTTTAAAAATTGCTGATTGGTTGGAATAAGATAGTGGACACTCATTAAAATCAAGAGTGTGTAAATCCAATGATGAACATGTCTAGAGGTTTGAAATACGGAATGAATGCTGCTAATGACTTTAGGGATACCAGCTAATTTTTATTCATAAAATGGTTCATTAGTGAGAGGTTGAAAAGGTAAGTGTTATAGTTGGGCTGCCCAAATTAAAAAGCTTGAAGCTGGTGACTAGTAAAAGGATGGACGAGGGCCTAGGCCTTACGAGTACTCCTTTCTCTCTCTAGCGCACACGTGGGTGGATATTTTCACTCTCTCTCTCTCTCTCTCTCTCTCTCTCTCTCTCTCTCTCTCTCTCTCTCTCTCTCTCTCTCTCTCTCTCTCTCTCTCTCGGCCAAGCTCTCATGCGTTCGCAACAATTCAGTCCCTCTCTCCTCTCGGATATATGACTCGATAGGCGGCGTGCAATGGCGAGAGGGAAGAAGAATGAAACTATTCCCAACATTGGTGAGCAGGGGATGGCGATGATAAGGTCTGCAGAGCAATTGAGGGGAATTTGCCAGAACCTCTTGCGTCAGCGCCCTTACGTCCTTCTCTCTCTCTCAATCATATGCCTGACAGTTGCGCTCTCATGTCTCTTTTCTCTTGCCTATGCGCCTATCCACCTAAGAAGGGTCAGATTGCTAGTCAGGGTTGTTGGCAAGAGATCAGGGGATCTCTTCACCTACGAAGGGTGGGATTGCTAATTGGGGACTGCGCCGGCGAGAAGAGTGAGGGTTGCAGCACCTGTGAGGGAGGGGAAGTGTCCTGCGAAGGGGAGGGGGATAAGAAATGAGGATGAGGAGCGAGGGGTAGTTAGACTCCAGACGCAGGAAGGGTCATGGTGCAGAGGAGATTGGTTGGAGCTTGCAGATAAAGGGAGAGGGAATCTAGACATTTAAATGATTTTTTTAAAAAATCTTCCTACTGAGTGGTGCTATTTTCATTTGGCAGAGGGCTCGTACCGAGTTTCTATTCTTGGAGCAACCATGGAGCATTTGCATTGTAGGGTTTTTGTCTTTGCGGGTGGTTGCAACCCTCCTCTCAGCGTGTGGTCTCCGACTAGTGTTGGGTGAGACTCGTACTCTTATTTTTTTATGTGTCCTGCTTTCATTCTCTTGCACTTCTGAGTACTTGCAGTTTGATTTCATCTATGCAAGGTCACTGTTGTTTTGGCTTGTGGCTTTCCTCAACAGTGCTCAACCTCTCTTGGTTCTTGGTTTTCCATGCTCGCTTGGTCGGATTTTTAGTGATGTTGCGTTTGTGGATTTGTCTAAGGAGCTTTGGTGTTTCTGTTGTGTACGTGGAGTGGAGCAGCCCCTGATGGGCTTGCCATGCTGGGGTTGTCGCTGCTACACATGACGTTGTCAATGCAGTGTTTCCAAGATCTTTGATGTGCACCACTGCTTGTGGGAGCCACGGTTATGCGCTGCATATTAGGTGATTGTTGGCTGCATTTCAAAAAAATGGGTGCCGTCTCTAATGGGCTTGCTAGCCTGGGGTTCACGTTGTGTTTTAAAGAAGACCTTCTAGGGCATGTGCAAACGAGACCAACAGGTGCCGCCCCTGATGGGCTTGCTGCCCTGGGGTTTGGGTTGTGTGCTTCAAAGAAGCTCTTCTAGGGCGTGTTCACACAAAATGTATTTGTAGATACGCTTTTCTCCATGATTGCCTCTACAAAACCATTGCATTTACGAGAGCGTTATGCTGTGCATATTGCTTGATTGTTGGTGCGCCATGAATTCTGAGCTCGGAAAACAATTTGGACACTCCTTTAACCTCGAGGTAGCTCAATGTCTCATCTCTGAACATTAGCAAGCCTCGAGAGCTCCAACCTCCGAACCTGTATGAACTGCAACATAGAGATGTTAGGGATATCTTTGCTCAACACACCCAGCTATTATTTCATGCTAGTCCATCCTCCTATCCATGACATTGACAAGGAGGATAGTAAGCCACACAATGACATGGTTGCTGGAAATATCAGGGTTGGGGGGTGTAGTACATATCTCTATGGGGACATTAATGTCGCTGCAAAAGGTAGATGTACCATGGCATAGCCTTTGTGTTGCTGAATCCACTTTTTCCCCTTTTTCTTAAAGGTCTTTACATGGCCAAGAAAAGCTTTCGTTCTCTTAACCTGATGTAATGTCAAGCAGACTGCATTTCAATTCTCAGTCTTGTTCACTATAGAATTTTTTATTTTTTTATTTTTGTAAAACTCACAATTGTGAGTGATTGTATCAGCATGACACCAAGAAATATACAAATAGTCTCAAGCTCATGTTGAGCCTTGAGGGGCAAGTGGTTACATCCTACCTTAGAAATATCTAGAACCAAAAACACAATCCTTTACCTAGCAACGCTCAATCGGATGAAGAGAGCCCCCCCAATTCAATCCTTTGAGTTTTGCCTTTTGCCTACCACCAGTATTAACTCTTTACTTTCTTGAACAATCTATGAAAATCTAGCCATACATAGATCGCTATCAAAGACCCGACAATTCCTAGCCTTCCAGATCTTACTGAAGAAACAAAAAATGTGACAATTTGAGTACAGATTAGCAATAGAGGGCTTTTGAACTGTTTTCTTCCAAGGCACAAATCCTCTTCGAAAAACCCTATCTTCCACATTCTTTGTATTCATTTGCACACCTTCCTTGCCAAGCCTCTAGTAGCTAGTCATTCCATGAAGAGGTGGGTAAGGTCTTTGCTAGTCAATCTGCACCCTGACGAACCAGATACCACGTGCCTGAATCTTGATGCTTGTCGGCAAATCCTCCCAGAACAACTACCATAGAAATACATTCTTAAAATGAGGCCACTATGGATTCCAAATGTTCTTCGTGACCTCGACCCATCAAGCCTTCAAGCATTGCTTCTTTCGTTGTTTGTTCAAAGGGGCAGTCCAATCCATCCTATGCACCAACACTCGGTAGATGCCCTTGGTATGGGGTTTCAAAAAGTGTCTACTCATAGGCCATTTCCAAGCTTTCCACTCAAAAGTGAATTTCCAAATTGGTGTCAGAATGTTGTCCAAGCCTTCAACAACTCTATTGATAAGAAGCTTCTCAATGTCATTGAGTTGAAACTGGGCAGCCAACTGGTCAAAGGATTTCCAACACTTGTTGTCACCATCCCAAAATTGGGTCAAGTGTTGGAGTCCTTTATTGTTCATCCTTCTTGCAACCTCTCTCCAAATGACAACCCAAAAGTGGGTCAAGCATTGGAGTCCTTTATGTTCATCCTTCTTGCAACCTCTCTCCAATAAGGGTTCAAAATTACACCAGCAGTTTTAAACAACCAAGGGGACCAATGCGAGATGGAGTTTTGAAAGAACAAACTTACTAACAAAAGTGAAAACCTTGAAGATAATGATAGAAAGAAATCTTTGCACATAAGAGTATTTAAATGCGAAGACAATGGTATGGTAGGAGGGATGAGTTATCGTGGATTTCTAAGAATCCAAAGCTTTAGGAAGAAGAGGTAAACTTTTAGTTTCCTTTTCAAGAGGAAAGATCACAAGAGATCACATGACGTAACTCTTTCTCAGTATACGTGGAGCCTTCCAAATTGTATCCCTCAACTCAATGTTCCAACTTGAACTCTTCACCAATAAGGGCACCTTAAGACTCACTTTGCTTCCTTTCCATTTGAACAATATTAAGCTCTCTCTGGCTCTCTCTCTCTCTCTCTCTCTCTCTCTTTGCTTCCTTTCCATTTGAACATTATTATGCAACTTTAGGTTACTTTTTATCTCTCGCTTTTCATCGCTCGTTAAATGATAGCACTCGCTTAGGGGTATAGGTGTCCAGAATGATCGAGAAGTGAAAATTTATATCATAAATTACATCAAAGGCAGTATGTATACTCTCGATGTTAGCTATGTGCTAACATTCCCCCCCCTCCTAGATCGGGTCATCCTTAACATACCCTCGAGGAATTGGGTAGTGTTTTGGTTTACGGGCTTGTCAGTGCTTTTTGTTGGTTTTAAGAGCATCATAATACTTTATGGGGATTTATGCTTAATGTGAGCTAGGAATCTTCCACAACATGTACACCCCCAAATCACTCAAACAAATCATAACCAATCACACAGAAAATCAAACTTTTGAATTGATGCAAGCACTAGATGCTTAATATGACCTAGAAATCTTCCACAACATGTCATCACGTCGAAGAGAAAAGTGTTCACCACAATTGTCATATGTATGGATTCAGTTTCTCGAATTTGCACCATGGAGTAGGCCCGATTAAGTGCACAATAAGATTCCACCAATACAAAGTAGTATCTAGCAACAATTAGAAAGTGCATTATGTCATAATTCAGTTAGCCACATTCTTGCTCCTAAGTACAATTGGTGATTGTTAGTCCCTAAAGATCCTCTTTGTCTAAGATTTGGAAGAATGATGGGTGTTGTTTGTTAGGATAAGGATATTGATTATAATTCTAACAAGGCTCAAGGAAATTAAAACATAGCTGAGACAATGAGCCTTGCCACTATTAAGAACCCCTTATATAATGTGCATTCGTAAGCTACTTCAAAAATTCCCTCTTTTCAAATGTTGACATGAATAGATTAACCCCTTTGTTTGATGAATTAATGTGTTTTTTCAAAATAGATTAAAAAACACTTCTTGTTAATGTATCTCTATTAATTTGCTTAAACTTTGAAGTCCCTCCTTTTGAAATCACATGGTATATTAACATGATTATATAATGGACCCTCCGGAGGCTTGGTTTTTCTCATGCTCTATAAATTTACTGACGTCTACGACATCAAAAAAGTTGGTGAGGCTAAGATCTTGATGCCAATTTTGAAGTGGAGAATGTAGCCCTGAAACAAATCTAGCCACTTTTACCTCTTGATTCATGCCTAGAAATATATACTTGGCTGAAGTAAAAAGTGTTGGTTGTATCCATCCAGGTCTCTTGCCCCTTGGGGTACAAATTAAAAACTCATTCATATACTTAAAATGATAATTATGTTATTTACAATTCTTCTTTAATTGGGCTTTGAGTTGCACGAATGTGAGCAGTTGGTGTATCATATTTCGTCTTCACCTTGCTTGGGTGATTTACTCTTGGTACATGAATGTTGTGCTAATTTCCCCCTTTGACTCAACCACTCAAACTAGTGGCGCTTGTTTGATACAGTTTAGGAGACCCATCACATGTACAAAGTTTTATTCTTAACACAAACCAAAGTTTACAATTGGCCAATGTAATCTTGAATTGGATAATAGAACATTATGTATGGATCTCAAATGTACGGGGAGATCCAAGCACGTAAACTCTAATCATAGTGTGGAACAATCATCTTTGTGCATAGACTTCAAACAAGTACCTATGTATATTGATATGGTTGATCAAATGTTACGGAAGCCAAATCTCCCAAACAATCCAACACTAAAATGTAAACAAGAATTTTTCAAGAAAGTCGTTGTCCCTTGTGTGAAGGAATGCTTTGTTGTGAACCACATGTCTTGCAAAGGCGTCGATAAAGAAACTCAAAGAAAAAATGATTTGAGAAGGAATGGAAAGAAGCTTGGAAGTACTTGATGAGCTTAGATACTAACAAGATAAGAAAGACTACCAAAAGCATTGACATGCATGCAAAATACCAAAAGCATTGACATGCATGCAAAATACTTCTTTACAAAGACCTCTATATGCATAAAAGCACTTCTTCAAAACAAGAGAAGAAGTTGGGAGTCAATTGACAATGTTTCCAAGTTTAAAGCACAAGTGATAAATTCTAGAGAAATATAAATGGCAAGCATGTTGAGATGTAAGGTCCCCAACCTCGGTTGGGGTGACTTGAAAGTTAGGCCTTTCTTTGGTATTGGACTCCTGTTGATCGCTGGGTCAACAACACAACATAACTCAAGTTTCGTACCAAAGTCTTATCTTTTGCGAGTTATGAAATGTTGCAGATTATGGCTATAAACGTCATTTGTAATGAGTAGTTATTCTAGTTTCAGAAGCGGGGATGCAATGGCACTTCCAGATTGTAAATACAAGTCCATTTGACCCTTTCAGCCCCATTTTTTATTAAACCTAAGGTAGCCTTAGTATATAAGGTACCTAGGTCATTTTGTAAGGGGAGACTTTAATCATAATCAAAACTTGAGCGCTGTCGTCTAATGTGTGTGAGAGAGAAAGAGAGTGAGCGTGAGCTTTATCCTCTAGCTACGCCCGGCTCGCTCAACACATTGGAGATCCGACTGCACCATTGTTGTAGGCTCAAGGAGAGCTACGCGACAACGCCAAGCATTCCACACGAGACGAAGCGCACACGCCGACACATCTACGAGCTATTTGTGGTCGTAAGTGTATCAAACGATGTTTGTTTTTTGCGTGCTAGTAGTCTATAGAATCGTGGTGACATAAGCTACGCATAGGTACTCATAAATTTCAGTTTCGGACACTTTCAAAATTCTGCTCTGTCATCTTACGCGTTTTCCGTAGATGGGTTTAGAGTGAGGGTTTTGAGTGTAGAAGCATAGGGACAGGTGTATCCTAGTGAGGGGATAGTGTTCCTTAAGTTTCGTACGAATCTGGCATGATTAGGTGAGTTACCTTCCGTATGTGTGTATGTGGCTAGGTGGTGTAGTTGAGAGCAGTGAGGTTCTTGATTGTGGTATAATTGGCCTTCCAGAGTGTTGTATGTGTAGGATGGTCTCAGCATGACAAGCTAAAGAGATTTCCTATGTGTGCCTATCGTGTCATCTGTGTCCTCGATTGACATTATGTTGATCTAGGTAGTGTTTGCATGCACTTCATGGGTGTGTGAGTCGCTCTCACAACATTGGCGCCATTGCCGGGGACACAAGGACCTAAGTAGGTTTCCTACTAACACTCGTGTGATGGTTGCTTGATTTAGTTTCGGCTAAAGAAAGCGTTTTTCTTAAGTGGATCCGGAAGAGGATGTTCAACGATCAAGTGGATAGCCAGGAAGCGTGCGTCTTGCCGAGGGTCTGCGACTAGATAAGTTTAGTTAGGATCTGTGGATTAGAGTAGTTGTTGGTGGTCGAGTGATTTGTGAGGTGATAAAAGCGTTTACTAGTCCGTGTGTGGCAGTGAAGCGTTTTTCTACTCATAGATGCAAAACCCCATATGATTTGTAGGAGTAGCTTTAGGTAAGTGATCCGATTCTGATCTAGAGCTATTCAGCACTGAATTATTTGCTGAAGTGCTTGATTACATTTGAAATCACGGAAAAGTGTGCTTTTGAGGGTAAAAATGCATTAAACAAGCTTTTGTGGATATTTTTGTATGACTGACTGATGTTGTGCATATAAAAGAGCATTTGCAAGGGTTCTGTGAAGAAAACCTGCAATTATGTAAACATAGACATCCTACGCGTAGGATGTCTCAAGGGGGTTCTGGAGACCAAATTTGAAAATTCTTATTGCACCAGTGTGTTCAGAAGGGGGGGTTTACCCCAAGTATATATTGAAACTAGAGTTTTGACCAACTCTTGACACCCAAAAGACCAAAGACAGAGTGTCAAAAACACAAAAACAAGAAACTTAAGATTCTGAGGACAATTTTGCATAAAAATTGGTAGGAATGCTTGAAAAGTAGTGCTCAAGACTTGGGGATGCCTGTGGATGAATTCTGCCAAAAATTTCATCAGTGGACATCCTAGTCTAGAGAGTGATTCTGGAAGCAAAAATCAAGTTTTGACATCATACCCATATTCTACATGTTATGTTGGACACACACACCAAAGCTCATGTCATTTGGACATATAGACTGAGAGTTAAGGGGAGGTTACTGTTAAGTATGGAGCCTGATTTACCCTTGTAATTTTCTGTGGTAAAAGCGCACATTTGTAAGGCCCCCATTATGAGGAGAAGCCATCGTGCGTGAAGGAAAATCACTCACCGGAAACCAAAATTTTCATGGACAAGAATCAGGGGCAACTTTAAAGGCCTCGGGGGCGGAGGCCCCAGAGACTTTTTTTTTCGCCGGAATATTATGGCCGGACGGCGGCTGGAAAGTGGTCTGAAAACAACCGGTCGGTTGGCCGGTGGCCGGTAGTCAATGGCCGATGGCCGGTGGTCGGAAGTCAATGGCCGGTGGCCGGTGGCCGAATTCAATGGCCGGTGGCCAAATTCAAAAGCGGACTTGTCTTCTCAAGGGCGGCCACACATGGGCGGATTGGAGGGTCCGATTTGGACTTATTCGCACAAGGGCGGCTACACATGGCTGTCTCTCATAAGAGAGGGCAGCCCTTTTGGCCTATAAAAGGAGGCCATTTCTACACACATTTCATAGTGTGAAGTTGATGCAACAAGGTGAGTGTGAGGTGGTGAGAGTGAAGCAAGGCGGAAGCTCCATTAAGGGTATAATCCCTTTGTAAACTACTTCTTGTTTTGAAGTACTAAAGCCATTGAGTGGCTGCTTTCCCGTGGACGTAGCCCACATTGGGTGAACCACGTATATCGTGTGTACTCTCTCTCTCTCTCTCTCTAATCTCGTGTATATAAATCTGTCTCTCTCCATTAAGTAATCTACTCAATTATCTATTTAGCTACGTCTTATTTCCTAACAACTGGTATCAGAGCAAGGTTTGCTCGTAACTAAATTATCTCAAGGAAAGGATTCCTTGAATTGAGTGGGAGTTATGGCGGAGGAAGGGAAGCTCAAGATTGAAAAGTTCAACGGCAAAAACCACCAACATTGGAAGATGCAGATTGAAGACTATCTCTACCAGAAGGACCTCTATTTGCCACTAGGCGGTCTTGCAAAGAAGCCCGCAACAATGGCAGATGAAGCATGGATTGTCCTTGATCGAAAGGCACTGGGAACAATCCGGTTAAGCTTGGCGTCAACGGTGGCCTTCAATGTTTCGGAGATGAAGACCACGGAGGACTTGATGAAGTCACTTGACGACTTCTACGAGAAACCATCGGCATCCAATAAGGTATTTCTTATGAAGCGCTTGTTCAATCTAAAGATGGCAGAGAATGGTTCAGTTGCAGAACACCTAAATGACTTTAACACAAACATAAGTCAACTTCGATCAGTGAAAATCAATTTCGATGACGAAGTGCGAGCTCTCCTTATACTATCATCTCTACCAGATAGTTGGGATGCCTTGTGATGGCTGTAAGTAATTCTATCTCTGGCACAAATACTCTTAAGTTTGATGATGTTGTGGGTGTTCTCCTAAGCGAGGAAATGCGAAGGAGAAGCACAGGAGAATCATCAAGTGCTGCACTATCAGTGGAAACAAGAGGAAGACTTAAGGAGAGGTTCAAAAACCAAAAGGGTCGTGATCGCTCAAGGCGGAGCAAGTCACGCACAAAGTCAGTTCTTGAATGTTGGAACTGCGGCAAGAAGGTCCACGTCAAGAAGGATTGCTGGTCCAAGAAGAAGAAGGAGACAGAGTCTCAAGACAACAAGCCAACATCGGAGGCCAATGTGGCAGGTAAACTAGAGCAAGATGATCTAATTCTCTCATTAGACAATGTGTCTAATTCCTGGATAGTAGATTCCGGGGCTTCATTCCATGTGACACCACACAAGCAACATTTCCAAGACTACACCAAAGGTAATTTTGGGTATGTATACTTGGGAGATGATGAAGCTTGTGAGATTGTCGGCAAAGGTACAGTTTCTGTCAAAACTACTAACGGAAATGAATGGAAGCTTAAAGATGTTAGGCATGTTCCTTCTCTTCGCAAAAATTTGATCTCTACAGGACAATTGGACGATAAAGGTCACAACATTGCATTCGGAAACAAACGGTGGAAGATCTGAAAGGAATCTTTGGTGGTTGCCAAGGGTGAAAAAGTCGGTACACTTTACTTGTGTACTGTTAGCACGCAACCTTCAGCTTGTGCAGCAACTACAGAAGTTGACAGTGCGGTGTGGCACTACCGACTTGGGCATATGAGTGCCAAAGGAATGCAAATCCTTCAAACAAAGAAGCTTCTACCAGGTTTGAAAGAAGTGGACTTAGAGTTCTGTGAAGATTGTGTTTATGGTAAACAAAAGAGGGTAAAATTTCAAAAATCAAGAAATGAAAGAAAAAATAAAAAACTTGAGTTGGTTCATTCTGATGTTTGGGGTCCTGCAAGTACACCATCACTTGGTGGCTCATTGTACTATGTAACATTCATAGACGATGCGACTAGAAAAACATGGGTTTATGTCATGAAGAATAAATCCGATGTATTTTCCATATTTCAAAGGTGGAAAGCCTTTGTGGAGAATGAAATAGGTACCAAGGTTAAATGCCTCAGATCCGACAATGGAGGCGAATATTGCAGCCAAGCTTTTGAAAGCTTTTGTTCTAGCAATGGCATTCGGAGGCAAAGAACAACCCCAAGGACACCTCAACAAAATGGGATTTCGGAAAGGATGAACAGGACAATCATGGAATGAGCACGAAGCATGCGGCTACATGCGGGCCTATCACTTGAGCTTTGGGCGGAAGTTGTAAGTACGTCTGTGTACTTAATCAATCGGTCACCCTCAACGGCATTGGATGGGGGAGTTCCAGAAGAGGCATGGACAGGTAAACCGGTGAATTATGCATTTCTCAAAGTGTTTGGGTGTGAGGCTTTCATGCACATAGATAGAAACCTAAGATCAAAGTTAGATGCAAAGTCCAAAAAGTGTTTCTTCATTGGCTATGGAGAAGGAGACTTTGGGTATCGCCTATGGAATCCTGAAGATGGTAAAATCTTAAGGAGTAGGGATGTAATTTTTAACGAACAAAATATGTACAAAGATTACTTGGAAAGAAAACAAACAAAAGAAACAAGTGATGAGTACATGGAGCTTGAGGACGGTGAAGACTCAAGGACTGCAAACGGTGACAATGTGCAACAACATCAACCAAATGAGGAGCCTCAACCTATTCTCCGAAGATCTACAAGAGCAAGTAGACCTCCAGAAAGGTTTGTTCCTTCCTTCAACCATCTCTTGATCTCAGATTCTGGAGAGCCGGAATCATATGAAGAAGCTATGCAACATGAATCCAAAGAAGAATGGACGAAGAGCATGACAGTGGAGATGGACTCACTACATCGCAACCAAACATGGGAGTTGGTTGAGTTGCCTAAAGGTAAGCGGGCACTTCAAAACAAATGGGTGTACAAGCTAAAGGAAGAAGAAGGTGGGAAGAAAAGGTACAAGTCTAGGCTTGTGGTAAAAGGTTTTTCTCAAAAGAAAGGTATTGACTTCAATGAAATATTTTCTCTTGTTGTAAAAATGAACTCAATTAGGCTTGTCTTAAGCCTTGTGGCTGCACATGATCTAAATCTCGAGCAAATGGATGTAAATACGGCATTCCCTCACGGTGACTTAGAGGAGAAAATCTACATGCTTCAACCAAAGGGGTATGAAGTAAAAGGTAAGGAGAAAATGGTTTGCAGATTAAAGAAGAGATTGTATGGTTTAAAGCAAGCATCAAGACAATGGTACTTGAAGTTTGATCGATGGATGTTGGATCATGGATTCACAAGATGCAACTCGGATCACTGCGTCTACATGGAGAATTTGGGAGATGGGAAATTCATCATCCTAATGTTGTATGTTGATGACATGTTGATTGCAAGTGCTAACATGCAGGACATCAAAGACCTAAAAGAAGAGATGTCCAAATCTTTTTCAATGAAAGATTTAGGTGATGCAAAGAGGATACTTGGTATGAAAATATCAAGGGACAGGACGAAGAAGACAATAAAGATATCTAAAGAAGATTACATCAAGAAGGTACTAGAAAGGTTTGCAATGCAAAATGCAAAACCAGTTTCTACACCTTTGGCTGGTCATTTTAAACTAACGAAGGATATGTGTCCAAAGACACAAGAGGAGATAGCCTATATGTCTAAAGCTCCATATGCTACAACGGTAGGTTCTCTAATGTATGCTATGGTCTGGACAAGGCCAGACATTGCACATGCAGTGGGAGTTGTGAGTAGGTTCATGGACAACCCAGGTAAAGAGCATTGGCAAGCTGTGAAGTGGATACTTAGGTATCTAAAAGGGACAACAACAAATGCTTTGTATTTTGGAGGAACTGATATTTTTCTAGAAGGGTATGCTGATGCAGATATGGCAGGTGACAAAGATACTCGAAGGAGCACTACTGGCTATGTGTTCACGGTTGGAGGCACAGCAGTAGGCTGGGCTTCAAAGCTGCAGAAAGTGGTTTCACTTTCTACCAGGGAAGCAGAGTATGTAGCAATGAAGGAGGCAAGCAAAGAAATTATGTGGCTTCACAGATTCTTAGAAGAGCTTGGATTCAAACAAGACAATTGTGTCTTGTACAGTGATAGCCAAAGCGCTATCCATCTTGCGAAGAACTCAGCCTTTCATTCAAGGACAAAGCACATTGAGGTGAGATATCACTTCATACGCACTCTTTTGGAAGAGGGACAACTAAAGCTAGGAAAGGTGCATACAAGTGAAAATCCTGCAGACATGTTTACAAAGGTGGTCAACAAGGAGAAGTTGAGATTTTGCTCATCTTCAATCAGCATTCAAGGATAAGAAGCCAGAATGGAAAGCAGTCACAGGTTTGGTTTGGAGATCAGTCTCCAAGTGGGAGATTGTTAAGTATGGAGCCTGATTTACCCTTGTAATTTTCTGTGGTAAAAGCGCACATTTGTAAGGCCCCCATTATGAGGAGAAGCCATCGTGCGTGAAGGAAAATCACTCACCGGAAACCAAAATTTTCACGAACAAGAATCAAGGGCAACTTTAAAGGCTTCGAGGGCGGAGGCCCCCGAGGCTTTTTTTTTCGCCGGAATATTATGATCGGACGGCGGTCGGAAAGTGGTCGGAAAACAACCGGTCGGTTGGCCGGTGGCCGGTAGTCAATGGCCGATGGCCGGTGGCCGAATTCAATGGCCGGTGGCCAAATTCAAAAGCGGACTTGTCTTCTCAAGGGTGACCACACATGGGCGGATTGGAGGGTCCGATTTGGACTTATTCGCACAAGGGCGGCTACACATGGCTGTCTCTCATAAGAGAGGGTAGCCCTTTTGGCCTATAAAAGGAGGCCATTTCTACACACATTTCATAGTGTGAAGTTGATGCAACAAGGTGAGTGTGAGGTGGTGAGAGTGAAGCAAGGCGGAAGCTCCATTAAGGGTATAATCCCTTTGTAAACTACTTCTTGTTTTGAAGTACTAAAGCCATTGAGTGGCTACTTTTCCGTGGACGTAGCCCACATTGGGTGAACCACGTATATCGTGTGTACTCTCTCTCTCTCTCTCTCTACTCTATAATCTCGTGTATATAAATCTGTCTCTCTCCATTAACTAATCTACTCAATTATCTATTTAGCTACGTCTTATTTTCTAACAGTTCCTCTTTCAGAGAAATATTTTCCCAAAAGTGGTGATTCTGAGCAATTTTGACATCCAAAATTTGTTGTGATCACATATTCTTGTTATATGTATCAAGAAGCACCTTGGGTAGATACAGAAGTCCATTCTGAGAAAAAAGACATCCTATGCGTAGGATGTCTACAGGGTGATCTGGTGGAAATTTTGAAAATTTGAGGTTCCCAGTGTGTTTAGAAGGTAGGTTTTACCCTATTTTCACCTGGAAAGTGAAAATTTGACCAAATTTGACAGATCAAAGCCAAAAGATGAGAATTGCCAGACATCCTACCCAAATTTTGTGCAAGGCCTAATTTTGAGACCAAACCATAGGATGACTCCATAGGCATGTTCTAAATATTGTATTGAGTGCATGTGATAAATTCAATCTCATTTGGGTCAGTGAAAGTGAAGATTGAACAGACTTTAGCATTTTTGACTGAAAAAGGCAAGAATAGCTAGTTTTGGGGTCTTTTGACATCCAAACTCAAATCTGAGCTGAAGACTAAGGGGATCTTTGGTCCAATTTTGGGTTCATTCTGGGCAAAAAGACATCCTACGTGTAGGATGTCTACTGCATGATTCTAAGACCAAAATTCTCATGTGACCATACCATGCTGTCATATAGCCTTAGATAAACCTCCTAGGCAAATTTGGTCCAATTTGGAGTTGATTTGACTTGGGAATTCATCAGAACAGACATCAGGCTTTTGGAACAGATTCTTGATCATTTGACCAACCTATAGGTGGCAGAATCAAAAAGTAAAAATAGCTGTGAGTTTAACACATCAAGGGGAAGCTACATTGCAAGTTTGAGCTGAAACAGAGCAAAAAGACATCCTACGCGTAGGATGTCTCCAAGGTCATAAAGTGGTCAAAATTCTACTTTGGCCATATAGGGAGGTTCTAAGTGTCTCAAGGATTCCAGAACTTTGTTCAAAAGTGAATTTGGACTTTGTTTGGCCTATTTACCAAGCAAAGACAAGAATTGTCAGACATCCTACTCTTGGAGTGCACTAGAAGCTTATGCAACCCAAATCTTGACCTATTGGCATCCAAATTTAATTTTGAGCATACCATTGGGTTGGTGAGCACTAGGAGAATCTTGGGATGAAGTTTGGACAAAATCTGAGCAGTTAAACATCCTACGCGTAGGATGTCTCCAGTTTGATTTAGGACTCCAAATCAACCTATGAGCACACCACTGTGATCAGCACATCAAGGAGAAGCTGGGGTGAAAATTTCAAGTCATTCTGACCAAAAAGACATCCTACGCGTAGGATGTCTCAAGGCCATTTTTAGGTCCAAATGAAATTCTGAGCATACCATTGGGTTGCTGGACTTAAGGGGAGTCTCTGGACCAAATTTTATTAAATTCTGAGCATATAGACATCCTACGCGTAGGATGTCTCTAGGCTAGTTTTAGGGTCCAACTGTACTTTTGACCATACAAAAGTGTTCACAGTGTCACAGAGATCCCAAATCTTCTTTTAAAATTGAATTTGGACTCATTTTGACCATTCTAAACTGCATTTCACTGTTTTGGCCATAACTTTCACAAACGGTATCGGATCGGAAAAGTTTTTATATCAAAACGTAGCCTGAGAGTGGCTCTACAGATTTTAGAGCAAAACTAAAACTTCAACTTTAAAAAAAAACATCTTTTGAGGCCTCAAAATATATCCACAAGTTAGGGGTGTCTAAAAGCGACAATTTGCGAGAATTGTGACGAAACGGTTGCGGTTTTGGACATAGTTTCGACTTTTCCCTAACCAAAGCACTTGAACACAGTGGACTAAGTCTACTTGAACCAAGCAAGAGCTCTTAAGCCCATAAATCATGTCTACCCTAGATTCAAACGCAGCTTACACAAGCTTGGAGATCCCGACGATAGAGGAATATCCTCCCACAATGGATCTTCCAAACTTGCAATTGATAAAGATCCATGTTGTTGAGAGAGTTTGGATGATCGGTCATGAGTGTGAAGGACTATATAGATACATTGACAACAATGAGGTCAATCTTTATAGGTGCTCAGATCCATACCTAGAAGAGATAACAGATTACAAGCTCTTATATGTCTACACATACGGAGTCGACTGTCAATGGAGATCTATAGTTGTTGACAAGTATGGACGAGAATACAGAGTTGTAGAAAGCAAAAATCTATAGACTGTACTAGAAAGAGGTGGATATTTGGTCAATGAAGGACCACAAATGTCTCCACCAAACACGAGTATTCCTATAGGAATTCCAAGAAGAGAGCCACCAGGATTCCCTTCAAGAGCGATAACGAGAGAAGGACTGGGAGAGTCTCTGGTTAGACTTGTAGACAATCGAAGAGTTAGACAATCCCAAGTCCAAAAATGGGTAAACACAAAATACTCCGGAGATAAAGATCCGAGAGATCACGTATCGGCTTTTAGAAGAGTGATTAGAGCAGAGGAAGTTTCAGATTTTGCGACACAGTTTGCGGGATTTGGATTGACTCTAGAAGATGATGCAGCTACATGGTTCGACTCGGTGGAAAAATGGGATTTTGAGACCCTAGATGAGCTGTTTGAGGAGTTTATTGAAGAATTCTCGCCAAAAGGCATTGCTCACAACACGGTCTCGCAAATCCATAGATTCAAACAAAAAGAGAATGAATCAGTACGCAAAGCATCATTACGGCTCAAGAGATATGTTAAGCTCTGTTCGAGAGCGGAATTACCTACGCAAGCATGACTAATGCTGATCTTTATCCAGGGAATGAGACATGCGGGCCTTCAGAAGGATCTGCATATGATAAGGAGGATGACGCTAAACGAGTTGATCAAAGAATCTCTTTATCTAGTGGATAACTATGAGGCATACAAAGAAAAGGACTTAAAGAGTCAAGGAGATGACACATCCTCTCAGCACAGTGTTTCACAAATAAGTGAGTCCATTGCCAAGCCAACGACACCTATTGATCAAGAAAAAATTATCGACGACTTGGTCAAGAGGTTGATTCCTCTTGTAAGGTCTGATTCGGGAGAGCCGAAGTGGTGTGAATTTGAGAGAAAATGGATGAACCATATGGAGGAAGAGTGCTATTATAGCATGGAAAATGCTAGGGAGAGGTATGTACAACCTGTTCCAGAAGCTCCTACTCCACCTAGATACATTACGGGGAAGGCGCCAGGACCAGTAGGAGTTTTAAGGCCACAGCTTGTCTTAGGACAACAACCTCCGCTGCCAGGTGCTAGAATGCAGGTAGACATGAGATACATGCCAATGATGGAAGCATCAAATAAACCAACACCAGTACCAGCTACAATGTGGTATAGCAACCAAAGTGAGTACTACCCTTCGGAGCAACAAAATGTGAGAGAAACACATGGAGTGGTGAGGCCGGTACAACCTCCACCTCCCGGGTTTCAGTCGAAAGAAAGAAGGTATGAAATGGATGAAAGGACATTGCGATTCATTGCAAATAGCGGATTATATAGGTCAAAGCTTGCTTATAGCCAAGAGGAAATGCTAAAAGAATCTCCTCAACCAGAGACAGATTGTCACAAAAGTCGTCACATCCACTTGGTCAAACAATGTCCTCATACGAAGATCACTGAAGTAAATGCCTATTGTCTTGAGTGTGGCATCACTCACTTGATCCCAGATTGCCCGAAAAACCCAAACCAAATCAGCAAAATCACGACAAATGTATTAGGGATTATTCAGCTACCTAGTAGCTCAGAAAATGAAAATGTTGTACCAGTTCAAGTGGTTACAAGAGCACAAGCTCAAAAGAAAGCTGATGAGAATCCAGAGACAAAGAACACGGAAAGTGTCACGAGTCCAAAGACCGATGATGGACCAAAGACAGACGCACCTAGTCAGAAAACCAAGAGCAAACGAAATAGTTGGAAAGCTAGAAAGACTAGGATGAAAGCACACAGGGAACAAGAGCAAAAATCCATAGCTGAGAAGCTTACCAAAGCTGAGGAGAAGATAAAACAACATGAGGAAAAGGAGGCACCTTCTCTTACACAGATGGTTAAACCTCTAGAAGAACCATCCACGGATGAGAAATCGAGAAGTGCTAGTTCAGGAGGATTTTTGTTGGCAGAGAAGGTTAATGAGACATTAGATGCCCTCTTGAAAGCCTATGATGTGAGGCTCAAAAACAACCAAACCCAAGAACACAGGTGGATGACATATCGCTATGCGGAACTAGAAAAGCAAAGGTTTGAAATGTGCCAGAAAATGATTCAAACAACCCAAGCTTTACTAGAACCACCAGTTGCAAAACCTGAGGATGTGATCCGTGTCATGCCTACACAAGTAATCCCACCAAACCAGGAACTAAAAGAGCCAGATTATAGTCATGAGCACAGACCAAACCTCAAAGACCCAGCATTAGAACCAAGGATAGTACTGAATACCACGGATAACTCTTCCGAGGGATTTCACCAAGCTATACCTGAGGATTGTAAAGAGATAGATGGTCTTGAAGAATTGTGGAAACAAGTCAGAGAGGCCAATGAAGCCGATGACCTAAGAAGACGAGTAGACAAGACTGGTGATGAAGGAGGAGTTTTTCTACCACCAATAGAGGAATTTGAGACTGGATCTCAAATGAATCTAGACTTGCGATTGTATTGGGGCGACAAAGGATCTGTACAATCTATGGATAGTCAAACCCATTCGCTAAGAACACTACCGTCTTACATGGGAGAGTACGAGACCAAGTCAGATGTGGTTGCAGTCCCATCACAGAGACTGTCTCCCAACAAGGTCATCGATTCAAAGGGGCTAGTAGATATTCTATCTACCCCAGTCACCTGTACAATAATGTTAGCCGAGTTTCTCAGATATAGACCAAACATGTGGGCTAACGTGGGTAAATGTCTAGAGAAATTTGGTGTAAAAACCCCAATGACTCGAATCGAGGAAGGCATCAAAGAGCTTGAAATGCCTCAACTAAATACTAGGCCAGTGCCATTAAACAAGGTAGGCGAGTATTACGAGGGAGAAGATGGAAACACCACCCTTCCTGTGGAATTCAATGGTGTAAAAACCATGGCAATCCTTGACAGTGGAGCTGGTGTGGCCATTGCAACCAAAAAGTTTTGGAAAAAATGGGGAAAACCTTCCTTGATATCCACACGAATGACCCTGCAGCTTGCAGACGGACACAAGGAAAAGCCCCTAGGACTGGTAGAAAAAGTACTTGTTACTTCTTATGGAATTGAATATGAACACACTTGAAAGACCATTCATGCGACAATTATGACATCATTCTGGGAAGACCATTCATGCGAAAATTGAAAATGGTCCAAGATTGGGGTTATGACCATATATACCTGAGACATATGGAAACCATAACAAAGATAAACATGAGTGACCATAGCTATAGGGATGTGATGAGAACACCGGTTGAGGAGTTTGATTCCGCCACAGTAGTAGGATCAAAACTTCCAGCTTGGTTAGGTAAGCCTAAAGAACTGTGGATGTGTGGAGCTTCACAATGTCGTAGCTTGAAACGTGAGGAATGTATCCTAGAGCGGGTTATAGAGGATAGGGACTATATCCCAGAACCATTTCCTGAAGAAGAGTTAGAGCCTTTTGGATGGGAACACATCTTGGCTACTCTGGACGTGTGCGCCGTGGAGGATGCTCCCACAACAAAGTTTTGTGATGAAAATGGCTATGATGTCGTCCTTATTTTGCAATGAGTGTAATCCTGGAAAACGAAGAGAACCAGACATCAACAAGCTCTTGACATAAGGAGCAAACAAAGAAATGTGGAGAATCAAAAGATGAAGAAGAAGACGAGTTCTATGACTCTGTAGAACACTTTGAGCTTCAAGAAGATCAACGACCCGGGAATCAATGTCATCGCTACACGAATAAAGTGCATCAAAAGTGGATTCCAAAGTCCTCGGTGAAGACACATCCACCACAAGCATCCTCATACATAGCTCCTAATAAGGATGCAAAGACTCAGCTAGGAGGAATACGACCAGAGCAACGAGCCAACAATGATCTGATCAATGGGCTAGAAAAGTCCTCCAAGAAACTACCACCCACGAGCAAACAGACAGTAACTTTCCACTACCAGCCAAAAAATCAAGGGAAAGTACAAGAAGTCAACCTTGCTGAGGATAGTAGCGATAGTGATGAATCTTACGACATCCCCTATCATCAACTCAGGCCATCACTATCACCAACCCCTTCAGCAACAACCATGACAGGTCAAAATAACAGGACAACAAGTCAAAGCCAAAAAGCTCGACAAACTAGATACCAAAAATCCAGATTGGCCAAAAACAGATATGGATCAAGAAGACAAAGATCTCTAATTACAAATCACAAGATTCAACACCAAAACAAAAGCAAGGAAAGCGTGCAAGAACGGGTAAGAATATCACAAAGTCGCAAGCTTTCACAACTCAGGTTTGTGCTCCAAAGAAGTTGATTCAAGCACAAAAAAGTCAGAAATTCATTTGGATTCCAAAACAGCCACAGTATCAACTTTCAAAGCCTGAATCCCGTCCCCAACCAAGCGTACAAGGGCTGAAGCAAAGACCATTGTCGACACACACAACAAAAAGGTGGATCCCAAAGAAGTCTCTTCAAACACAAACGAAGCACGGGAAAGTATGGGTTCCCAAACGAGAGCCAGCAACAAAACAACCAATAATCGCAAAGAAATGGGTCCCAAAGAAGAACAACAAAACTGTTGTCAGTGCATCGCCGCTTGAATTCTTACAATTCTTCCTACGATTACAGTACAGTTAGAAGAGAGCAAGTCGCTTCAATCAAGCAACAATACAGGAGCTTCAAAGACCATTACATTGCTTAGAATAGGA
The DNA here is from genome assembly GCF_014529385.1 of Adiantum capillus-veneris. Classification (NCBI taxonomy): domain Eukaryota; kingdom Viridiplantae; phylum Streptophyta; class Polypodiopsida; order Polypodiales; family Pteridaceae; genus Adiantum; species Adiantum capillus-veneris. The sequence continues at coordinate 76,740,522 of NC_140931.1, read as the reverse complement.
AGCCTCGCCAACAAATGCCAATAAGCAAATTGCTTATACCCACATCTTGCACAACATAAATCTTTTCCATGCATTGATTGTGTATGCATAATAGGGCTACATTACAAGGCTTGCATAGGCACAACTTTTAATTGCCCAAGCACAACACATACCCTTTGCGATACCCTGTCGTAAAGGATGACTCCAAATAGGAAGGGGGGAGGCATTCTGAATGCGGACCTAACATTATGACTATTAGAGGGCAATGTTTTGTGAGATGCATTGAATTTTTGCGTTTTATTGTGATAATGTTTTGACGAAAATTAGAGTATATGCCCTCATAGTAGTGTTATAGAGGAGTATGGGGACAAAATGAGCCCCTAGGGACATGTGTATAGTGTACATAGCATTTAGATTTCTATTTGAATGATTTTTCTTTTGTTAAGTTTTTTTTAAGATTTTCTTTGTTTATTATTAAGAAAAAATAAAAAAATCCATAATGCACATGAAGAAAAGACTGACGAGAGGCCTGAGCACTACAAAGAGAAGAAGGTACAGGCAAACGATGAAACTTCATGGAGTATGTCTCAGTAGCCACTACAACAGCCGAAGAACTTGTCACAAAGCAGTGTCAACATGCAACCGACAAGTCATACAAGTCAGAGTCAAGTAGCTAAGCCACAAAATGAGTGAGGTGTTAGTCCCAAAGCTTCAAGTAATATTCTCTGTGGTCGAAGTGTCTTAGCTATTCTAGGTACTGCTCAAGCTGGAAGAGTTGAGCATATTTACGTTGTGTCGCTCATGCTAGTATAGGTGAGCAAAAGAGTCCAAGTCTAAGTACTTAAGTCTGGTGAAGTGAAGGAGAAGGTCCAAAAGACACTCACGTACTGAGCACAGTGAGATACGAGTGGAGAAACTTATACATCGACAACCCTTCTTGGAAAGGTGGAAGCTATTGAGACATCTTTTGATGTCACATATGCTACATTTATTCCTCGAAACAACCATCATCTCCTTCTTTCACATTGCATGCTTTTGGTGACAAAATTCTCATATGCATATAGAGTGTCCCATAATTGGCACTTGCATCAGGCACTCTTTTCGTGTTTCACCCAAGCACTCACCTTTCATGAACATGTACTTCACGTTCAACTGCTCAACTCCAATAAGAGCGTATACCAAAGGAATTTTTTTTCCCACCGGGTTTTTTCCCTTTGGTCATCCAGGTTTTAGACCCTAATCTAAAGACACCTATCACCATCCTCTTGTACATATTCCTTCTACATCAACAATAAGGAAATGCTACTCAAATCAATTGACAAATGAATTGGAGCACCAATTTCAGATCATAGCATACTTCTCCTCAATGGCGAGTCGAAGAATCGCCTACAATGACAAAGCTGCAGACAACACTAACAACATGATTGCACAGGAACAAAGAAGTCCCCAATGAAGAAGAGCAGACATAAAAGTAATCAAAGGATCTCAAAAGATGAATGGCTATGATGATAGATGTCCGCTCTAATGGATCATAGTTCTGTTGTGGTTCGACAAAGTTACAAGCAGTGCAACAGATGAAGCCAAAACGACAGCAAAGACCGCATCGCCATCGACAATCACGTCATGTCGGGGACGACATGAACGCGGAAGGGGGGAGTGTTGACCGCTGGGTCAACAACACAACATAACTCAAGTTTCGTACCAAAGTCTTATCTTTTGTGAGTTATGAAATGCTGTGGATTATGGCTATAAACGTCATTTGTAATGAGTAGTTATTCTAGTTTCAGAAGCCGGGGTGCAATGGCACTTCCAGATTGTAAATACAAAGCCATTTGACCCTTTCAACCCTATTTTTGGTTAAACCTAAGGTAGCCTTAGTATATAAGGTACCTAGGTCATTTTGTAAGGGGAGACTTTAATCATAATCAAAACTTGAGCGCTGCTTTCTATTGTGTGTGAGAGAGAAAGAGAGTGAGAGTGAGCTTTACCCTCTAGCTACGCCCGGCTCGCTCAACACATTGGAGATCCGACTGCACCATTGTTGTAGGCTCGAGGAGAGCTACGCGACAACGCCAAGCATTCCACGCGAGACGAAGCGCACACGCCAACGCATCTACGAGCTATTTGTGGCCGTAAGTGTATCAAACGATGTTTGTTTTCTGTGTGCTAGTAGTCTATAGAATCATGGCGACATAAGCTACGCATAGGTACTCATAAATTTCAGTTTTGGGCACTTTCAAAATTCTGCTCTGTCATCCTACGCGTTTTCCACAGATGGATTTAGAGTGAGTGTTTTGAGTGTAGAAGCGTAGGGACAAGTGTATCCTAGTGAGGGGATGGTGTTCCTTAAGTTTTGTACGAATCTGGCATGATTAGGTGAGTTACCTTCCGTATGTGTGTATGTGGCTAGGTGGTGTAGTTGAGAGCAGTGAGGTTCTTGATTGTGGTATAATTGGCCTTCCAAAGTGTTGTATGTGTAGGATGGTCTCAGCCTGACAAGCTAAAGAGATTTCCTCCGTGTGCCTATCGTGTCATCTGTGTCCTCAATTGACATTATGTTGATCTAGGTAGTGTTTGCATGCACTTCATGGGTGTGTGAGTCGCTCCCGCAACAACTCCATTGATAATATCTTACTCCAATTCAGAGAAGTAAAAATATGAGAGTCGAAAGTGAGGGAGGCCTCTATCCTTCATGGTCATGGATTTAAGGGTCCTACACCACAAGTCAATTCAATAACACGAAGGTTATAATGGAGCTAAAATCATATTACAAACTAAACTAAGGACTCAACATGCTGAGGATCTATAGATGATGCCTTTTTTCCCACATTTAAGAGGCACAACTGCCATCCATAAACTCCAAGATCTGGTAGAAGATTCATCCTTAACTAACAATTAGTTTTGTGAAAAGTACCTAGCTAATCATGTCCATTCATCTATAGATATAGCTCCAATCCGTTTCTAGTCTCCCACTTTCCACAATAACCATGATTTTGCCCACTCCAAGTGGTATTGGAGTGGGCAAAATCACATCCAAGTGTATTGGATGTGAACCTACTGCCTTTGACAGAGCCAATAGTGCAAGTATTGAGAGAGTGGGTGATTGGGAAAGCTTTCTATGGTAGATAGCTATTGTATTCTTTTTGAGCTTCCAATGTAATGGCCCAAACTCTGATCCCTCTTCATATCCAAAGGCCTAGATCCCTTTCCTTTCCCTAGAAACTTGTTAGGGTCTACAATATTAATTCACACAAAAAAACCCTCAAATTAGTCAAAGGAAATGAAGTTTCATTGACCTAAACTATGTGCTTCACTCATCTATTTCTTTTGTTCTCTAATTACTATCACATTATTTTAAATATACAGTTAGAATTCCTTTATTTGTTTTCCTTCGTACAATCCTTCAAACATCACCTAAGCAATTTTTTTTCAACCAGGGTCTAATGAAGCCAACCCTATCTTTTAACAAATTGAAATATGGATTGTTATAAGTTTGCCACTACTCGCAAACTTTCTCTGTCTAACCCAGTACAACCTTTGAAAATGTTTTGTTATTTGCTAACTGAAAATCCAAAAAATCTCCCCCTTTTGTTAGCCGGTAGGGGTACTTGCACACAACAAGTCATAAGCATTGCTAACCATAGCTTGTTCTCTGCTAATTGTGGCATTTTGTCACTAACTGTGATATCCTCTCACTAACCACAAGTTCCATCTAGCAAGAGGATGCCCTATCGTTTATGTTCTTCTCAAGAGATGTCTTTCAATAGTGATTAAACATGCTTACCTTGACATAGAAAATACTTTCATCAAACAACTCTTCCATTTGACTCAAAAAACATATACTCATCTCTCATGAAAATCAAATTCTTGATAGTTTTTGGACATTCTAAGCTTCTCTTACCAAGATCAACTTATGTATGAACAATACAAAAATTGACAATTTGACACATCAGGACAAGAACGGGTGCAATAATGGCCTATGGTTGAGGATGGCCATCACTTTGTTTACATGCACCGTAGGTTGAGGGTTCACAGGAGTTTCAATCACATCACTGAAACTTTGTGTATTCCTCCTTGATGAGGCCATCTCTCAAATAGTTCACATAAAACGCAAAAGTGGGTAATACTAAAATCGATCAAAATTCCTTGGATGTTAGTTGCAAACAAGGGAATATATGACAAACAAATAGAGAAAAGACATAAGGATTTGCACAAGGAGGACATGATGTCAACCTACATAAAATCCAACAAAATCACCTTTAACAAGTTCTCCTAAGAGGGGTTCCCATGGATCAACCAAAAGGTAGAAGAAACAACCGCTCCCTCAAAGGAAAATGGCTTTTCCAAAAGGCAGATAGAACCTTCCTCCACCAGATATCATATTTATGCATGTTCCAAAGAGCATTACAATAATTAGCAAGCCAAGGTTGCAGTAGAAGAAGAGAAGAGCATAAACTCGACTCGCAAAAATATCTTGAAAGGGCATTTCCCGAAGATTCCAATCAAACATGCGATCACCATCAGGGAAAGGTAAAATGGATTAAAAATCAACCAACATTTGCCGCAGTTCTCTCAAGAACTAACGGTAATGCATGCCCAATCCAAATCGGTAAGCTGCAAAGGGAAACTCAAAAGTAAATCCGGCTGCATCCACCATATCCTCAACCACCCGAATGCCACGGCAAGAGAGAAAGTACGCCTACAACCTCCCACATAGATGATTGCCAATGGCCAAATGAGGACGTAACAACATGTTGACTTAAGTATGCAAACATAAGAGCCCAAGGCTAAGTTTGTTGTGGAACTGTAGACAATAGCATAGCTTTCCTAGCAAGAACATGCCGACGCAGGTTCAAGATATTTAGAGCACCAAAACGTTTAGGTGTGCAAAAGTTCTCCATTGACATCAAACTCAAGCCTTTTTTATGAGCATGAGTTCATCATAAATGAGACAAAATGGCTGACATAAGAGAATCAAAACAGTGGCAAGGCCAGTGCAACAGAGGCAAAAAAAATTGAACATATGCTATCAAGATACTCTGAACAATTTGTAGCAAGCATGTAGTGGCCAAGTGCATAGCTTCTCGTAAATGAAATTTGACATTCAAGTGTTGCATAACCCAATCCATTTTTTGAGTGTGAGTGACATTCCATCCAATTGGATACACCAAATGCGTGGTGATCACATTTGGAGGAGCAATCTCACCTGGCCACAATAGACTATGCCAATCACAAGAATGAAGTGGCAGAAGCTTTGATTTATGAAAGTTGACTTTAAGACCGCCGATCGTAATCTCAAACAATTTCAAAGCTTCCAAAATCACTTGGACATCATCCTGCTGGTTGCAAGGCATAAACAACGAATCATCCGCATAAGCTTTCCCAATAAAGGTGTGACCCGAGGATAATTGCAAACCATGAAGACACTCTACAGAGGTGAAGTGATCAAAATACATCAATACGGAGTGAGTGGTACTAGCATACAACAAAGCACTAAGGGGGAAACCTTGCCTAACTGAACAACCAACTGGCCAAGATGCCGTCAATTCACTTCTAAGATCCATAAAGACGTACTACAAGCATACAAGAAATAAACCACATTGGCCAATTTAGGACCAAACCCAAGACACCTCATTGTGGCAGGAATAAAGTCCCACTGCACGGTGTCAAAGGACTTTTCAATATCAACTTGCATAACCAACACATCTTGTTGAGTGTACTTAGCATACTCCATGCCAATCATAACATTAGCCAAATTGTCCATGACTGGACGACGCGAAATGAGACCATAGTGAGCCTGATGAAGTCTTGTAAATATATAAGCCTTAATGCGATGCACCAACATCTTAGCCAATATCTTGTAAACCAACAGCATCAAAGTAATAGGTCACCAATGAGAGAATTGATCGCAAAGTGCTTGCTTAAGCAACAATTTAAGTAAACCCTCTTTCCATGATAGTGGAAAATCGTGTTTCTTACATGCCGCATTTAACATGAAAAGCAGTGGTTGTTTGAGAGCATCCCAAAAGGAGAGGAAAAAATTCCACGGTAAGCATGTCCCAACTGAGAGATCACCAATGGCCCAATGCAGGTAACGCACTATGTAATTCAGAATCATTGAATGGATCCTCAAGGCATTGTGTATCTTGCAAAGATAGGATCGAATGAACATAAAAAAGGAAACAATTGACAAGCTTGGCCAACAGTTGAAGATGGCTAAGAAGGAGCAGCAAACACCTGTCGATAATGTGAAACCATCACATCAGCAAGTTCTTGCTTCAAAGAAGTCCAATCACCCGAGGGAGGCGTAACCCACTTGATTGCTTGTGAGACCCTTGTATGATGTAGATGCTTAAAAAATTGCTTCGAAGCACAGTCTTTATCCATAAAATATTGTTGATGGGCACGTGTCTACCATTACAACAAGTTGAGGTAGTCATGGAGAAGTTGCTACCAATGATCAAGTTTGAAGTGAGTATTGGGAATTCACACTACAAACTGGGATCTATGTGCACTAGATCTATGTCCATGTGTGGCATAGGTCTAAGAGCTCAAGTTCCAAAGTTGCATGAGAATTCAATAGTATCCCCAAAAAATGGTGCATGAGTTGAATAGGCTCAATTTGAGTTGTATAGAGAGAGAGAGAGAGAGAGAGAGAGAGAGAGAGAGAGGAGAGAGAGAGAGAGAGAGAGAGGATTTGAGGAATGCGGAGATGCTGAAGCACAGACACTGGAGCAGAGGAATACCTAGAATCCAAAGAGTGAAGCTTTGTAGTAACAACTGGCTTGCACTCTTGACATTGCATCACACTCTTAGCTGCTTGCCTTACGTGCATCATTTTTGGTATACCTTGTAGTTTTTGATTCCATTGAAGTTTTTTGTTGGTTTTCTGCATGATTTGTAAAGGATAGGATTATTGTTGTATCTCCTCTTATGAAAGGTGCTTCAAGGCGTCAAACTGCTGCCCTCCAGTAGGGTAGCTAGTTGTCCAACACCAAGGTCTAGCCGTCTACTACGTAGAGTCTAGAAGAGTCAAAACTAGAGGCTTTAGAGTAGATTATAAACCTAGGAAGGCAAGGGAGCTTCAAGAGCTAAATGTAAAGTTATGAAACTCTCTCTCTCTCTCTCTCTCTCTCTCTCTCTCTCTCTCTCTCTCTCTCTCTCTCTCATACTTATGGATAACCCTCTTCTGTGTGCATAGGCCATGGATGTGAGGTGATGTAGTGATTACACCTTGCACTCATCAAGATGTGGTGAATATATCTCAGCACGGTATCCTACATGAATCCTGGAGGTGGATAATGATGATATGTGTAAGGTTGGAAGGGTTACATGATATCGTCAATCGACTTGGGGTGATCATTGTTTTGCTAAAAGGGTAGGCATGGGATGAGCTGCATCGGCCAGGTGGACTTGGGGGTGAGCGTTGTTTTGATGGAAGGCTAGGCATGGGTGAGCACTATTTTGATGGAAGGGTAGGCATGGGATATTGAGTTGCATCACCTTGGTGAGACTTGGGGTGAACGATGTTTTGACGGAAAGGTAGGCATGCAATGAGCTGCATGATGCATCACCCTGGTGAGGACCTATCAAGGCAAATTTGTCAAAGTAGATAGAGTGTGTAAATATTTGAAATTTTTTTTGTTGAGGGTCATATAACCTATAAGCATTCATAGAATGAAGAAATATATTGTAATGTACCTATTGAATACTATAGTGTACCTGTTGAATATGTTGTAGCGTTCACACCAAGGCGATGACCAAAGCCCACAAACACAATGAATAAATCTATTGTACTAACTTTGTGGGTCCACATAGATTACTATGGATTAGTTGATTCAGCTGAGAAGTTTGTGTTAGAGATTGACGGGAGGACTTGTTACTTGTTGTACCTAAAAGACAATCTTCACACACATCAATAGGTGAAAGGTTTGGTGGTAGGCATGAGCATAGTTGATTATTGTCCATGCAATGGAGTGTGGGACCATTGATATATGACCAAGCTTGTAATGATGCATGAGGATAGATGTTGATTTGGTGAAGTGTAGAGAGAGAGTTGAATTCAAAGCTACCACAACACCATGGCCAGATTGGGTGATTGGAATCGGATACAAGCACTTCTTTTGAGGGAGCTTAAGGATTTCAAATTGGCCATTAGGGAGTTTGAAGTGAATGACACAGGAGTCATGGAAAAACTCAATGGAGGACCTTGTAGATGTGGCTATAGTAATTGAAAGGATGTTTCCAATATTGGTAGATGTCATTAATGATGAAAGAAGTCCCACTAGGTAAGGTGACATGTAGATGTTCGAGCCCCACTACAGTGAGTCTATGGTTGTATCCAAGGTATACTTGAACCTGGCATGTGAGGTGTTTGTAATCTTAGTTTCTTTGCTCCCTTTTATCTCTTATCTTTCATGTATTCCTCACAATCAGACAGCCTAAAGTTATTTTAGAAAACCCTTCAGAGCATGCTCGTACAAAGAGACCCATTTCTTTTGCAAAGCCCACCATAACTCATCAGCTTATTGACACACAATGCAACTTGACTAGAATTCATACCAAGAAAAAATCCCAATATCTCTAGCTTTAAGTGAAATGGTGCATTCCTGTAGGTGACTCACCACATGTTTCCATGGCTCTCATATCCATTTTCATTGAGCACATTAAGTGTTGTACAAATGCCCGTAAAGACACTCCTTTTGCATGGGATTTAGAGCTAGCCTAGATATCATTTGGTATACTTGTCACACTGATGCCTCCTCTATTTCCTATACAACATGCATTATATCGTAGAAATATCTTTGACATCTTGCTCAGTGAAACTAGAACTGTTTGCTAAAAATTTAGAGTTGAGAATTTGAGGGAACATGCATGACTTTGCCGGTACACTTGATTAGAAATATTTGACTCGGCAAGGCTCGAGCACAATTTCCATAATGAGATTGCTTATGGAAATTGGTTAGGCCATTTCCCTCTTGAATAAAACTTCTTGCGTTCATCGGATAGATCTTTGAGGTCTCCTGGAATAGCTTCCTATGACATTAAAATTCTCTTGTTCTTCTTCTTCATAAGCGAACCATGCCTTCCCCATGTTAGGACATATCAAAGTGACAGACCTGATTATTGCACCAATCACCTACTCATATTTATGAGCTGATATTGTGACCCCAAGCTCCTTGCACATCTCCAGTGTCAACTCACGCCAATGCATGTGTAGAATACATGTCATGTCCAATTGTTGTCAGAGTCCCTACATAAGCCTTACTTGCAGGCTAAATTGAACCCCATCGGCATCGAGAGAACTAAGGGCATTGTCTGTCTGCAGCATCCTTGAGAAAGAAATAGCAACATTCTCATATTGTCCTTGGCTCTCATCAACCGTAATGGGAAGCTTCCCTTCAAGTATCCTAGTATCAAATGTCCCCTTCTCCACATTGTCTCTAGGCTCATTAGCTCTTTCTTCTCCTTACGAAGTTGTTTCCTTGTGATCTTGAAAGTGGGAGAGGCGTCCCTTATTATGTTGCGGTGATTGTTTGCCATGTGTTGTGCTCACTTTGAGGCTTCTTTTAAGAACTTGTGTGTTGCTTGGCTCTTACCACCCATGGCAACATTACAACCTATACAAGTTGAAGGTTGTTGTGGTTGTTGTTGTTGTGTTTGCAGATGTTTGTGCTATTGCACATTGTTTAGCTCCTCAGATCCTATTGTTACTTCCATCATCATCATCATCTTAGTATGCATGAAAATAAAACTCTAATACAGTCCCACTCATCTACAATCACTACCCTGAATTTGTGAAAATGCAAACACTTATGCCCGTGTCACATACGGGCGAAAAACAAGCCGGTCTAGGGGGTGTGTGGCGCTTATTATGTCACACAAGAGGTGGACCTTCTGAAATTAATATTTGTTCCTCCATCAAACAATGAACCAGCATGCCATGTGGAGGTCATCATAAGTCTGAGCAAAAGCAACACGGGTTGAATCCCATAAAACGTCTTTGCGGGTTTCCTTTTCTCCATGTTTGCTAAATGGGTAAGGGGGTAGAGTCAGCTCATTGTGCCCACACATGGACATCCTTACCAACGAATCATTGCTTTCCATCTCAATAGCACACACGTTGTCGTGTTGTGACACGTACATAGTGGGAACGCATGCTATAAGATCTATCTTGTATTTTTTTAGATACATAATTATATTTCCTATAGTGTACATATGCATATTTAAGTATAATAATAAGCCTTCTATCTCATCCTATTATTTTTCTCAAGGGTAACATATCCTTACTTTACCATCAGAAAATACTATGGGAAAAGCATCAATAGCTCCGCCTCTTTAACTTGGGGCAAAAAGCATTGATTCTTTATTTCTACTATTTCATTATCATCTCACACCCTAGCTAGATCCTATATCTAGGTTAAACTCCAATATATATATATTCTATGTATTTTTTATACTTTTCTTATATTTCTTTTTAAATAGCTACTAGGAGAGAATCAAATCCTAGTGGGACACTAGGTGGCATGATTTCAAAGATACACTTATTTTAATGCATTATTGCAAGCATGGTTACAAAACTTTGTCAAGGAGAAATGTCATGCTTTCATATGGCATGAGGTGTCCTTTGGAATTAAATGAAAGTCAAGGCTAAGGAGACCACATGAAGACTTTTGCTGCCATAAATGGACCCTATTTTGATGAATTTTTTACACAAGGTTCCAATCCGAATTGGAAAATGATTTTAAAATGAAAATCGTAGCTAATGAGCTGAAGTTTCTACCCATATTTTTACTTTTTTATTTGGAGCTACGGTTGAGGAGATATGATCAAAATACTGGACCCCAGTCTGCCCACATCATGCAGGGACAGCTCATTTCCAACTTTTCCAATTCCTGTTCACACTGGCTCCTCTCTTCTTGTGTAAACCCTTGTGGGTTCCCTTCACCTATAAAAGGGGACCTCTTCTTCCTTGGAAGGAACTCAACCATTCAAGCCATTGAGGAGAGGAATTCTCGAGGGAGTGAGTAGTAATGCCTAATTGTACTTAGCCATTAACATAAGCCCAAGCCTACACTTTCTCCTAGAGGGAGACTAGCCATTCTTGCAACAAGCTAACCTTGGAAGATCAACTCTAATCAAAGAAGGTCTTACACTTGGTGTATCAATCAAAGTGGAATTCTCCACTCTTCTTCTCTCTCCCATCAATAATGGTGCCGAAGGGTTTCAAGTAAGATGTGTTCTACATTGATGTTTTCTTGATTTCTTATCGTTTTCATTTTCATCTCTAATCCAACACATATATATATATATATCTAATCTCATCTCTTTAACCAAATCTATCTCTTTCACTCTTAGTAATTCATCCTCTCTACAAATTTTAGGTTCTCCTTGCTACAGGTACATCTCTCCCCGCAGTATCCTTATTGCCTACGGGCAAGAATAGGGCTTGGGAGGGAAACTTCTCATCTCTTCACTTCTCTCATATCTACATTTCTCACATACTATCCTAGATGAATAACCCACATGATGATCATTTCTATCGCTTTCACTCTGTACGATCTATTAGAATTAACGTATGGATTAGCCGTAAAATACACTTTCAACAACGTATAGTGTTTCTCTTCGCCCCTGAAAGGCTCAATGAAATACTTCTATTACCGGATCCCATCATACTACCTCTCATAGACTATAATTTTTCTTTTGATGTAAGCGTAGTTATCTTGCTATGAACCAAGAGGATTTGTACACACAATTAATCCCAATCACTAGACAAAATATATATATTATGGTAAGCACAAAACTACAATTCCAAAGAACAATTCGTAGCCTATTTGGTCAGCCAAGATTGAATGCCATTAACTCATCCATTAACCCTTTCATATTACCCATGATACAATATGACCATAGCCTTGATGTTTTCATCTTCGTTTTGTTTTGACATTCTCTTTTGCGTTATTTCTTTGTGTGTGTGTGAATGCAAGAGAGAAAGGGTGAGTCTTCTTTGATTGCACTTCTTTCCAAACCCTATTCTTCATGGCATCTATGGTTTAACTCCTTCATATAATTTTTGTCGAGTTCTCTCACAAACTCTCACAGCCATAAGCCCGGTGCTTTCCTGGCAAGACCGCAAATTTCTCGACAACGTTGTGCAGCCAAAGTGTGTCGACCCTAGTAGAAGGCACAGACAATGATGTGTATGCTCACAGGTGCAGGCATGGGTGATAAAGCAAGTATGAAGTCCCATTAGAGGCAGTGAGATCCAGAAAGGGTATGTTTTATGTGGTTATGAAGGCCTAAGCGTGGAGATTTGATCCTTGAAGAAAAGGTTTTTACATGTGAAAAGGCTCTTAGACATGCAACGCAACTTGGGTAGAGGAAGACATGTGGTGAGTGGAAGAAAGTAAAGTGTGAGAGAGACTTCACACCTTTGCATGAGGGAGACCGAAAAAGTCTCACTGTAAAATTTGTGCAAAAACCTGGTCATGTGGGAGAAGGAAAAGGGCGTTTTGAGCATTTTTGCGTCTCACGTACATAGGCAAATTCTACACCGATTAGCAGATATTTAAGTTTTCATACTCTGCTGTATTTTGGAGGGCGACAGACATAACAAAGAGGGGGACAGCTTTTTTTGTTTTATGTTCCACCATAGCCCATCAATTGAAGAAGAAGCAACCTCTGGTTGTGTTGCTTTTGATTTTGTTCCTCCTCTCCTCTCTTCTCTTCTGCTCTGTTGTGCGGTGTTTCCGGGTGTGTGTAGGCAGGTGTGTCCCCCCGAGGGTGTGATGTGCAAAGAGAGAGAGAGAGAGAGAGAGAGAGAGAGAGAGAGAGAGAGAGAGAGAGAGAGAGAGAGAGAGAGAGAGAGGTGACTCGTGTGCAAGGGAAACATGAAATTGATGTGTTTATGGGTGTGAGGTAGATTGTGGTCTGCGCGAGTGTGTGCGCATTGATTTGGGTGTACTTGCAAGTTCGTTTGAGAAAAGTGTGTATCTGTGTGTGTGATTCTGTGTGGTTAGGGGTGCGGATTAATCCTTGGGCAATAGAGAGGCAAGTTTGGAGTGTACTGGGTTTGTTCCTCCTTTCCATCAATGGTGCCCCCGCTGAGGAGCTATCTGAAGCTCCTTGGTAGAAGCTAAAAACAGAGTTTGAAGTCGCCAAATGCTTGGCAAATGGTCAATGTAAAGAGTGCAATTGCAAATTGATCGAGATGGCAAAGCCAAGCATTGGCCCCATTTTCACAGGTATTGAAGATCCAGAGGATTGGGCAACAGATTTTGAATTGTGGATGATGTCAATGCGTAGATTGATAGATGCAAAAAAGCTGTAGATGGTACCATTATTGCTACAAGAACAAGCAAAGACATGGTTTAATGGTTTAGGTAACGATGATTGAAGTTCATGCCGAGAGCTACGAATGCAGTTTTTGAAGCGATTTCGGCAAACGATCTCTCCTGAAGAAACCGGTGCTAGGTTGAAGGCGATGCATCAGAATGTCAGTTAAAAAAATTCCTTTTTTTTTAGCAATTTGAAGCATGTTGGAAGCCTGAATTGGTAAATTGGGGATCATCGAGCTTGTTCATAAATAAGCTCAAAAATTTGGAACTTCCGATATTCTAGCACGGGGTCTTCCTGCAACACCAATGCAAGGAATTTGGATAAGCTACCTACGTACCTTTAGTTCCTTTTAAATATTCAAACAATACGACTTTATTTCCCAGTCTAACCTAAGCTTAGCTCTGATACCAGGTGTGAGGTCCCCACCCCATCGTCTCAAACGACGGATCTGATGGTAAACCTGGTGGCCACTAGATCTGTTACGAAATAAGACGTAGCTAAATAGATAATTGAGTAGATTACTTAATGGAGAGAGACAGATTTATATACACGAGATTATAGAGTAGAGAGAGAGAGAGAGAGTACACACGATATATGTGGTTCACCCAATGTGGGCTACGTCCACGGGAAAGCAGCCACTCAATGGATTTAGTACTTCAAAACAAGAAGTAGATTACAAAGGGATTATACCCTTAATAGAGCTCCCGCCTTGCTTCACTCTCACCACCTCACACTCACCTTGTTGCATCAACTTCACACTATGAAATGTGTGTAGAAATGGCCTCCTTTTATAAGCCAAAAGGGTTGCCCTCTCTTATGAGAGACAGCCATGTGTAGCCGCCCTTGTGCGAATAAGTCCAAATCGGACCCTCCAATCCGCCCATGTGTGGCCGCCCTTGAGAAGACAAGTCCGCTTTTGAATTCCGCCACCGGCCATTGAATTCGGCCATCGGCCACCGGCCATTGACTTCCGACCACCGGCCACCGGCCATTGAGTTCCAACCACCGGCCATCGGCCATTGACTACCGGCCACCGGCCAATCGACCGGTTGTTTTCTGACCACTTTCCGGCCGCCGTCCGGCCATAATATTCCGGCGAAAAAGAATATTCCCGCGAAAAAAAAGTCTCGCGGGCCTTCGCCCCTGAGGCCTTTAAAGTTGCCCCTGATTCTTGTCCGTGAAAATTTTGGTTTCCGGTGAGTGATTTTCCTTCACGCACGATGGCTTCTCCTCATAATGGGGGCCTTACAAATGTGCGCTTTTACCACAGAAAATTACAAGGGTAAATTAGGCTCCATACTTAACAATCTCCCACTTGGAGACTGATCTCCAAACCAAACCTGTGACTGCTTTGCATTCTGGCTTCTTATCCTTGAATGCCCCTTGAAGATGAGCAAAAGCTCAACTTCTCCTTGTTGACCACCTTTGTAAACATGTCTGCAGGATTTTCACTTGTATGCACCTTTCCTAGCTTTAGTTGTCCCTCTTCCAAAAGAGTGCGTATGAAGTGATATCTCACCTCAATGTGCTTTGTCCTTGAATGAAAGGCTGAGTTCTTCGCAAGATGGATAGCGCTTTGGCTATCACTGTACAAGACACAATTGTCTTGTTTGAATCCAAGCTCTTCTAAGAATCTGTGAAGCCACAGAATTTCTTTGCTTGCCTCCGTCATTGCTACATACTCTGCTTCTGTGGTAGAAAGTGAAACCACTTTCTGCAGCTTTGAAGCCCAGCCTACTGATGTGCCTCCAACCGTGAACACATAGCCAGTAGTGCTCCTTCGAGTATCTTTGTCACCTGCCATATCTGCATCAACATACCCTTCTAGAAAAATATCAGTTCCTCCAAAATACAAAGCATTTGTTGTTGTCCCTTTTAGATACCTAAGTATCCACTTCACAGCTTGCCAATGCTCTTTACCTGGGTTGTCCATGAACCTACTCACAACTCCCACTGCATGTGCAATGTCTGGCCTTGTCCAGACCATAGCATACATTAGAGAACCTAACGCTGCAGCATATGGAACTTTAGACATATAGGCTATCTCCTCTTGTGTCTTTGGACACATATCCTTCGTTAGTTTAAAATGACCAGCCAAAGGTGTAGAAACTGGTTTTGCATTTTGCATTGCAAACCTTTCTAGTACCTTCTTGATGTAATCTTCTTTAGATATCTTTATTGTCTTCTTCGTCCTGTCCCTTGATATTTTCATACCAAGTATCCTCTTTGCAAAACCTAAATCTTTCATTGAAAAATATTTGGACAGCTCCTCTTTTAGGTCTTTGATGTCCTGCATGTTAGCACTTGCAATCAACATGTCATCAACATACAACATTAGGATGATGAATTTCCCATCTCCCAAATTCTCCGTGTAGACGCAGTGATCCGAGTTGCATCTTGTGAATCCATGATCCAACATCCATCGATCAAACTTCAAGTACCATTGTCTTGATGCTTGCTTTAAACCATACAAGCTCTTCTTTAATCTGCAAACCATTTTCTCTTTACCTTTTACTTCATACCCCTTTGGTTGAAGCATGTGGATTTCCTCCTCTAAGTCACCGTGAGGGAATGCCGTATTTACATCCATTTGCCCGAGATTTAGATCATGAGCAGCCACAAGGCTTAAGACAAGCCTAATTGAGTTCATTTTTACAACAGGAGAAAATATTTCATTGAAGTCAATACCTTTCTTTTGAGAAAAACCTTTTATTACAAGCCTAGACTTGTACCTTTTCTTCCCACCTTCTTCTTCCTTTAGCTTGTACACCCATTTGTTTTGAAGTGCCCGCTTACCTTTAGGCAGCTCAACCAACTCCCATGTTTGGTTGCGATGTAGTGAGTCCATCTCCACTGTCATGCTCTTCGTCCATTCTTCTTTGGATTCATGTTGCATAGCTTCTTCATATGATTCCGGCTCTCCAGAATCTGAGATCAAGAGATGGTTGAAGGAAGGAACAAACCTTTCTGGAGGTCTACTTGCTCTTGTAGATCTTCGGGGAATAGGTTGAGGCTCCTCATTTGGTTGACGTTGTTGCACATTGTCACCGTTTGCAGTCCTTGAGTCTTCACCGTCCTCAAGCTCCATGTATTCATCACCTGTTTCTTTTGTTTGTTTTCTTTCCAAGTAATCTTTGTACATATTTTGTTCATTAAAAATTACATCCCTACTCCTTAAGATTTTACCATCTTCAGGATTCCATAGGCGATACCCAAAGTCTCCTTCTCCATAGCCAATGAAGAAACACTTTTTGGACTTTGCATCTAACTTTGATCTTAGGCTTCTATTTATGTGCATGAAATCCTCACACCCAACCACTTTGAGAAATGCATAATTCACCGGTTTACCTGTCCATGCCTCTTCTGGAACTCCCCCATCCAATGCCGTTGAGGGTGACCGATTGATTAAGTACACAGACGTACTTACAGCTTCCGCCCAAACCTCAAGCGGTAGGCCTGCATGTAGCCTCATGCTTCGTGCTCGTTCCATGATTGTCCTATTCATCCTTTCCGAAATCCCATTTTGTTGAGGTGTCCTTGGGGTTGTCCTTTTCCTCCGAATGCCATTGCTAGTACAAAAGCTTTCAAAATCTTGGCTGCAATATTCGCCTCCATTGTCGGATCTGAGGCATTTAACCTTGGTACGTGTTTCATTCTCCACAAAGGCTTTCCACCTTTGAAATATGGAAAATACATCGGATTTATTCTTCATGACATAAACCCATGTTTTTCTAATCACATCGTCTATGAATGTTACATAGTACAATGAGCCACCAAGTGATGGTGTACTTGTAGGACCCCAAACATCATAATGAACCAACTCAGGTTTTTTATTTTTTCTTTCATTTCCTGATTTTTGAAATTTTACCCTCTTTTGTTTACCATAAACACAATCTTCACAGAACTCTAAGTCCACTTCTTTCAAACCTGGTAGAAGCTTCTTTGTTTGAAGGATTTGCATTCCTTTGGCACTCATATGCCCAAGTCGGTAGTGCCACACCGCACTGTCAACTTCTGTAGTTGCTGCACAAGCTGAAGGTTGCGTGCTAATAGTACACAAGTAAAGTGTACCGACTTTTTCACCCTTGGCAACCACCAAAGATCCCTTTGAGATCTTCCACCGTTTGTTTCCGAATGCAATGTTGTGACCTTCATCGTCCAATTGTCCTGTAGAGATCAAATTTTTGCGAAGAGAAGGAACATGCCTAACATCTTTAAGCTTCCATTCATTTCCGTTAGTAGTTTTGACAGAAACTGTACCTTTGCCGACAATCTCACAAGCTTCATCATCTCCCAAGTATACATACCCAAAATTACCTTTGGTGTATTCTTGGAAATGTTGCTTGTGTGGTGTCGCATGGAATGAAGCCCCGGAATCTACTATCCAGGAATTAGACACATTGTCTAATGAGAGAATTAGAGCATCTTGCTCTACTTTACCTGCCACATTGGCCTCCAATGTTGGCTTGTTGTCTTGAGACTCTGTCTCCTTCTTCTTCTTGGACCAGCAATCCTTCTTTACTTGGACCTTTTTGCCACAGTTCCAACATTCAAGAACTGACTTTGTGCGTGACTTGCTCCGCCTTGAGCGATCACGACCCTTTTGGTTTTTGAACCTCTCCTTAAGCCTTCCTCTTGTTTCCACTGATAGTGCAGCACTTGATGATTCTCCTGTGCTTCTCCTTCGCATTTCCTCGCTTAGGAGAACACCCACAACATCATCAAACTTAAGAGTATTTGTGCCAGAGATAGAATTACTTAAAGCCATCACAAGGCTGTCCCAACTATCCGGTAGAGATGATAATATAAGGAGAGCTCGCACTTCGTCATCGAAATTGATTTTCACTGATCGAAGTTGACTTATGTTTGTGTTAAATTCATTTAGGTGTTCTGCAACTGAACCATTCTCTGCCATCTTTAGATTGAACAAGCGCTTCATAAGATATACCTTATTGGATGCCGATGGTTTCTCGTAGAAGTCGTCAAGTGACTTCATCAAGTCCTCCGTGGTCTTCATCTCCGAAACATTGAAGGCCACCGTTGACACCAAGCTTAACCGGATTGTTCCCAGTGCCTTTCGATCAAGGACAATCCATGCTTCATCTGCCATTGTTGCGGGCTTCTTCGCAAGACCGCCTAGTGGCAAATATAGGTCCTTCTGGTAGAGATAGTCTTCAATCTGCATCTTCCAATGTTGGTAGTTTTTTCCGTTGAACTTCTCAATCTTGAGCTTCCCTTCCTCCACCATAACTCCCACTCAATTCAAGGAATCCTTTCCTTGAGATAATTTATCTACGAGCAAACCTTGCTCTGATACCAGTTGTTAGGAAATAAGACGTAGCTAAATAGATAATTGAGTAGATTACTTAATGGAGAGAGACAGATTTATATACACGAGATTATAGAGTAGAGAGAGAGAGAGAGAGAGTACACACGATATACGTGGTTCACCCAACGTGGGCTACGTCCACAGGAAAGCAGCCACTCAATGGCTTTAGTACTTCAAAACAAGAAGTAGTTTACAAAGGGATTATACCCTTAATGGAGCTCCCGCCTTGCTTCACTCTCACCACCTCACACTCACCTTGTTGCATCAACTTCACACTATGAAATGTGTGTAGAAATGGCCTCCTTTTATAGGCCAAAAGGGCTGCCCTCTCTTATGAGAGACAGCCATGTGTAGCCTCCCTTGTGCGAATAAGTCCAAATCGGACCCTCCAATCCGCCCATGTGTGGCCGCCCTTGAGAAGACAAGTCCGCTTTTGAATTCGGCCACCGGCCACCGGCCATTGACTTCCGACCACCAGCCACCGGCCATTGACTTCCGACCACCGGCCATCAGCCATTGACTACCGGCCAACCGACTGGTTGTTTTCCGACCACTTTTCGGCCGTCGTCCGGCCATAATATTCCAGCCTTTAAAGTTGCCCCTGATTCTTGTCCGTGAATATTTTGGTTTCCGGTGAGTGATTTTCCTTCACGCACGATGGCTTCTCCTCATAATGGGGGCCTTACAAATGTGCGCTTTTACCACATAAAATTACAAGGGTAAATCAGGCTCCACACTTAACAAGATCTACAGCGGAAGCAAACAAAGTGGTTTATGGTTCATCTAGCGGACGACCTCTCATCACAAAGTGAGTCGAGTTTGAGCCTACTAGCATCGAGATCTAGTTCCACCCCGCAGGGGAAGCGTGATTAACTTATCTAGCGATCCAAGAGGAGAGACGTCCCGAGTGCCTTTTTTCCCATGTTTCAGAGGCACGTACACTTGAGGCTTTGCCGCTCTTGGGGCAATGAGTAATACTAGCGTCGATTTATAACACTATTGGGACGGAGAGTTCCCGACCAATCAGGACCACCCTTCTCATAGGCATTGTCAACCCGAGCCAAGGCCCCACTTTCCACCCCATACTCACACTTCCTTTGTTACCTAATTACTACCACAATGGTTGTTCAACATATAAGTTCTTTGTTTATTTTTCTGATTCACAAGTTCTTTAATACAGCCCTTCAACCAGTATTGCAAAGCGGCACCAAGACAGTAATCTAGTAAAAATTCACTTAAAAACTCATTCATTTAAAGTTCCAATGCTCTGGAGGCACGAAATCCCCCAGCGAGTGTTTTCTCCACCCTTTGTCGCCTAGTAGCCCATACAACTAGGTTGTCCACCGCTTAACCAGCAGTCGTGGATTCAAGAGCCCTTAACCAGGAACTCTAGCTCCTGTGAATAACAGCTGGTCCCTGTGATCAAGAGGGGGTTCGGGCTAGATCAACATTGGAATTGAAAATGAACTAGCTGAGCTAAATTTTCCCTAGCAACCAATCTGTCCTACTTCAGACAGTATATTTCGAAATCATTCTTTCCTACTTGAATATAAAATACAATTAATTTAAATGCGGTGGTTTTCGTTGGTTTCCAACATGTTGGGAAATGTGTTTTTCATCTTACCTTATCGAATGCAAAGTTCCTTTAACAAACTTGAATTAAAACTTGACCTACCTCCACAATTTTCTCGTCATTGCTCCGTGAGATGGCCCGTACTTGGTCGACCATGGGAGCTTTTCCCTTTCCATTATTGTTGCTTGTCCCCGCCTCGCGGTCGTGGGAACCACCGAAACGAGTTCTCTTTATCGGGGCCATTTTATACTCACTACTTAATTGACAACTTGGAAAAAGAGAGCTAACATTTGAGAGTAACATACAACCATGATGACGGATTAGTTTCAATAAGCAAATCCCTTGTACGAGAGGTTAGACTTACTTCAAGACATAGAGAATCCCGATAGCACCATATGGGAATAGGCCCTAAGGTTAATTACTTGACCTAAATAATTATGAAATTCAGATTTTTACTCAATCAGTTCTACTAGAGATGAAATAGACGTGCTTAATCACTTCTTAATGCAAGTAGAGAATTGCAGATTTACTGTATGCATAAATGAGAGGATTTCTCCCTTCTTAATAATTAATGATGGATTAATTTCCCCTAATTAAATCCTAATCCATGAGAAATTGATCCTAAATTAATTATTTACACATTATGGAGTAATAGAATGCAATGGACCATTCCCACCTCAAGGCTGACTTGATTTTTAATCACAACGGTGACTAGTGGATGATTCCTTAAATATGCATTAAACTATGATAAGAGTGACTAATTGCTTGCATAATTACTAATTAGATTAAGATTTATGCAATAGACCATGGATACGGAAAATTAGAGAGTATCTAATGAGTATTTTGACTATGATTATGCATACTAGATGCGGAATTGAGAGGATATTAGAGAGGGAATTACAACAAGCATGAATTAAATCGAAAATTACCGAGGTTACGGCTGAATTCCTCTCAAAATTCTGATGCAAGGGCCTCCTTGAGACGAGAAATGGGCAGCACTAGCTCCTCTTCCAAAGACTATGTCTGCCGGCAGCACCTCCTCAAGGTGTGTGTGTGTGTGTGTGTAGGAGTGTGTGTGTGTGTGTGTAGCATATATGTGTGCTTGTGTGTGTGTGTGAGCATGATCTTATATAGGTTCACAAGCTGAAAAATTCAAATTTGCCTGCTATATGCATCTGGAGGAGTACTCACTTCATGCATGGCAGCTCTAGTTGCATACTTACCAAGTGTCCCGACCTGCATAAGAGCTCTCTTAGTCTCTCTCTCTCTTGCATGGGAAAGTAGCCCATGAGTCCTGTGAGTGTGTGAGGGCGCCCTCTTATTGCCAAACTCAGTCTACAGTGGCCTGGAGCCAGTTCCCACACAGCCCCCGAGTCTCGGTGCCTCCCCGTACAACTTTAAGAAAATTTAATTTTAGCCTAAGACGGGCAATATGAATCAGAATTTAATGTCGAAACTTGCTATACTAAGCTCTAACTAAGGTGTATTAACTTGGGTACCTGCCATATTTAGCAGTCCCCGGCGTCCGAAAATGCATTTTTTTCAAATTTGGGGTATGGGTGCAGTTTTTCGAGACGGTCAAAACTGACTGGTCGGGTGACCAAAAACTTACTATTTTTGGAAATTTTCCACAAAAATTATTTTAATTCACTTTTGGAAGCTTTATGACATTCTAAACATCATGGCATCGACAAATTTTGGAAAACTGCTAAAAATAGTAACTTTTTCATTATGATTGTTTCATGGTACAATGGTGTTCTTTTAGCCCGGGGTCAGAGACCTTATATCCTCCCCAACGTGAAAAATTTGAGATGTCCTCATCTCAAGAATACATCTAGATAAACTCTGTGCTAACTATTTAGTTACATATATCCTTTGTCTAAAGTAAAAACATCCTTTGATAATAGAATAGTCTTTAGCTTTATGCGTCTTATTCTGTTGAACTTTGATGAGATCTTGGTGCTTGAATTATGGCTCACTAGGATTAGTAGTTGCAGCATACACAGCTGCTCTCTCATCAGCTTCATCGCCCACAATTGGTTGTCTCACTGCGGCATTAGCGAAAGCTCCGCTTCCTTGTCCTATGTTTCCTCTTCCTCGACCTCCTCTTCCGTTTGGTTGACCTCGCCCGTTGACGTTCAGAGGTACATTATTAGCACCGGATGTTTGGGAAATCCTTTTTGGACATCGGCTTTTGTAATGTCCATACTCCTGGCACTCAAAGCATCTTATATTGGGAAACTCGGTAGCTGCCGTAGTAGCTACTACCGGATGATGGTCATATGCAGGGTTGATTGGTCTGTTACTCCAGTTGTCTGGCCTGACCCTCTTTGACAAATAGTATTGACTGTCCTGGGTAGTCCTCTGAATCTCTTTAGCTAACGGTTTGGCCCTTAGCAAGGCATCTTGCAGAGTTGCTGGCCTGAGAGCTTCTAGTCGGTTGTTCAAGGGGTCGATGAGTCCTTGGCAAAACCGTGCTACTTGCTCTTCCAATGTCATCCTAGGAGCATATCTCCGAAGTGTGACGAACTTTGAGTAGTATTATTCGACAAAAGAAGTCAACTGGCGAAGTGAGAAAAACTCATTCATCTTCAAGGCTTTGTGAGCAGGTGGTAAGTATCGCTTCATCATAGCAGCCTTGATGTCTTCCCATGACTAGCAAGATCCCTTGATATGCAAGTCCCTGCAATGTTGCTTCCACCATATCTTGGCATCGCCAGACAAGCGGAACATTGCAAGCATGGTTTGATTCACGGGTTGGGTTCCCGCAACTTCAAAATAGTCGTCCATAGCCTCTATCCATACTTCCGCATCTCTTTCCACATTTGCCCCCTCGCCCTTAAAGAGTGGAGGTTGGGCTTGCTTAAGAAGGAGCTTCTTTTTCTGCGCCGTCGAGTAGAGAGCAGCAGGCGGTGCCTACATGGGTTACACGAGATTCTTAATACGATTACTTGGATTTCAAATAGACACGAGACTTAAATAAAATTCAAGATCCCACTTTATCAAGAGATAGAGACTCAGAGACAAAAACACTTTATTGATGAAGATTTATTATAATCAAAACCCCTCAAGGTTTAGGATAACTCATGATCAATTTATTACATGGCTTTTGGAATGCTTATAAGATACGCCTAGCAGGTTGCATTGTCAGGTTCACATGATACTCTACTTCATTCGTGAACTAGTTCCTATACTCATCTTTTAGTGGATAGTAAACTATGGTGTCGAGTTGGGATAATTCTTTTGGTACTCCAAAAGTTCTAACTCTGTTTGCTGGGATTTCATTAGTGACCTTCTCCAAAAGCCACTCGTTGAGGGTTTGATTGGTGCCGTCAGAGACAGTCATGTCCGTACATGCAGGCAGCAAGTAGAATATCTGCACCACCCTCAATTCTTATCCCCAACGTATTTTCTTCAAATCGGAAGCCAGGCATCCTAGCTTCCGAGCGTTGATATAGTAAACCCCTCCTTCATGTGTCCAATCGAGCCCCCATCCTCTCTCGATGCAAGTGGAGTGCGGTGTATGAACCTTCAGCAGCATCTCGATGACATCTCACCTGAATTGGTAAACTGGGGATCGTCGAGCTTGTTCAAAAATGAGCTGAAACACTTGGAACTTCCAATATTCTAGCACAGGGTCTTCCTACAACACCAATGCAAGGAATTCGGATCAGCTACCTATATACCCTTAGTTCCTTTTAAATATTCAAACAATACGACTTTATTTCCCAGTCTAACCTAAGCTTAGCTCTGATACCAGGTGTGAGGTCCCCACCCCGTTGTCTCAAATGACGGATCTGATGGTAAACCTGGTGGCCACTAGATCTAAAGAGGAAGCAAACAAAGTGGTTTATGGTTTATCTAGCGGACGACCTCTCATTACAAAGTGAGTCGAGTTCGAGCCTACTAGCATCGAGATCTAGTTCCACCCCGCAGGGGAAGGGTGAGTAACTTATCTAGGGATCCTAAGACCCACCTTCGAAGAGGAGAGAAGTCCCGAGTGCCTTTTTCCCCATGTTTCAGAGGCACGTAGACTTGAGGCTTTGCCGCTCTTGGGGCAATGAGTAATACTAGCGTCGATTTATAACACTATTGGGACGGAGAGTTCCCGACCAATCAGGCCCACCCTTCTCATAGGCATTGGCAACCCGAGCCAAGCCCCCACTTTCCACCCCATACTCACACTTCCTTTGTTACCTAATTACTACCACAATGGTTGTTCAACATATAAGTTCTTTGTTTATTTTTTCGATTCACAAATTATTTAATACAGCCCTTCAACCAGTATTGCAAAGCGGCACCAAAGCAGTAATTCTAGTAAAAATTCACTCAAAAACTCATTCATTTAAAGTTCCAATGCTCTAGAGGTACGGAATCCCCCAGCGAGTGTTTACTCCACCCGTTGTCACCTAGTTGCCCATACAACTAGGTTGTCCACCGCTTAACAAGCAGTCATGGACTTCCACCGCTTAACTAGCAGTCGTGGATATCCACCGCTTAACCAGCAATCATGGATTCAAGAGCCCTTAACCAGGAACTCTAGCTCCTGCGAATAACTTTGCGAGCTGCCCCCTGTGATCAAGAGGGGGTTCGGACTAGATCAACATTGGAATTGAAAATGAACTAGCTGAGCTAAATTTTCCCTAGCAACCAATCTTTCCTACTTCAGACAGTGCATTCTTTCCTACTTGAATATAAAATACAATTAATTTAAATTTCGTGGTTTCCGTTGGTTTCCAACATGTTGGGAAATGTGTTTTTCATCTTACCTTATCGAATGTGTTTTTCATCTTACCTTAACAAACTTGAATTAAAACTTGACCTACCTCCACAATTTCCTCGTCATTGCTCTGTGAGATGGCCGGTACTTGGTCGACCATGGGAGCTTTTCCCTTTCCATTAGTGTTGCTTGTCCTCGCCTCGCGGTCGCGGGAACCACCGAAACGAGTTCTCTTTACCGGGGCCATTTTATACTCACTACTTAATTGACAACTTGGAAAAAGAGAGCTAACATTCGAGAGTAACATACAACCATGATGACGGTGTGAGCGGGATGAAAACACACACAGCGCCTCTATAACGACCCGACACACACTCTTGGGATGATACACACACACACATTATGGGGCACCACTCGGCTTACACAACCAGCCTGGCCGAGACATTAACCACACAGACAGAGTGAGAAGAGAGAGATTTCCCACTTGCCCACTCAACACTCACACATACACACTCACACACACACTATCAATTCAGCTCAAAGGAGGAAAATTGCTATTGTTTAGACTCCATGAAGCTCAGCCCAACACCAATGGGGCAAATAGTTTACACAGTATTGAGGAAATACACCAGATACAACCACAAAGTTAAGCAGAGGCTTCACTCACTTGAGAAGATTACATAGAAAAACAACAGAAAATATGTGAGGAATTTCGCAAAATGGATAGCTCCATTGCGTCCGGAACGCCCAAAAACCCCACCCTACAATGTCACAGTGCTCAAATCCGACCTCGGATGAGCAGTTTAGGACCAAAAAATGCTCCAAAAACAGCAAAACACGCTTGCGGCTGTTCCTCCTCTCTTCTCCACGTTTTTTCTGGTCTTCTCTCAGTTTTTTCAGTTCCCACACTTAGATTTATTAGTTGGGCACTCGTGGCCTTTTAGATGACCTCAAACGGACCCCGAACAGGCCAAAAACTGACCTCGCAGTGCATAGTTGTCACCTTTTTGCATCATCCGCACACCTGGCACTCAGTTTTTCCAAATAATGCATCCTGCAACCACGTGAAGTGGTCCCAAAAAGTGTTCCTCATGATGACCTTTCTGCATAAGTATCACAAGAAAACACCCACGTCGTGTCCATACTTCTCCGCGTGCAAGTATTGACCCCGTTCGACCTCCTGACGCCACTCGATGCCATCTGACGTACCTGCTTACCTCATGTCATCGGCCCGCGGATAGCTTCCTCGAGAAGTTTTACGCACTACCAACTCCTCCTTATTGTAGAAAAAACACAGTGATACTGGTAATAGTGAAAATCGATGCACTATGTACACCCTGTCCTACCTGTACACATGTGGGCCCCACGTAACCACCTGGCTAAGGAAAATGGGCAAACCTTTATTCGATGCACCATGCATGTGTATGTACATATGCGCAATACCTTGCTCCAAAAAACTCCTAACATAATTTGCCCATTCCCTAGCCTGCTAGATCATTCATGATCAGCAGCAGCAAAGAGAGATATGAGACTCGCCGCATCACATGTCTCCTCATCCTTCACCAATATTGCTTACTCCACAGACAGCTCATCTTGCTCCACCATCATTAACCTGGCATGATATAAGTTAAGACGCAATCCATTTACCCTTGACTTATGTAGAATCCATTCCAGGTTAGCCAACTGATATGTACCATTTGGAAAACACTCCACTACCTTGAAAGGGCCTTCCCACTTAATCTGAAACTTCTTTTGGAAGGTGTTGTCCAGCTTACTGTTGTAGCGCAAAACCAAGTCATGTTTCTTGATACCCTTACTTTTGACCTTTTCATTTATCTTTGCTAAAGCCTTATCCTGCATCTGCCCATAATGCTCTAATGCGCTCATCCTATCCAATTGGACCTCTTGTAACTGCAAGAGCCTCTCTTTGAATGCATCACTAGGCGGCCCAAGCAACTTCTCTAACATCTTGACCGCAGGCAACTCTACCTCCACAGGCAATAGTGCTTCCTTTCCATACACCAAATGAAATGGAGTAAACCCTGTACCTATCTTCACCGAAGTACGGTAAGCCCATAATGCACTAGGCAATTCCAAATCCCAATTCTTTCCTTGCTGCTCTGTCACTTTAGAAAGAATTTGTACCAACTCACCATTGAATCTTTCATTTAAGCCATTACACTGCGGGTAATAAGGAGTGGTATGTTGATGCCTAATCTTCATCTTTGCACATAAAAAATCTAGTAGTTTAGCTCTAAAGCCAGGCCCCTTATCTGAAAGTAGCTCTAATGGCACCCCAAACTTGCAACATATTTCATCGTACACAAATTTTGCCACATCCTTTGCAGTGATCTGTTTTACTGCTATAGCCTCTGTCCATCTAGAGAGATAGTCGACTGTAGTCAAAATATAGCTTTTGCCCCTGCTTGTGATAGGTAACGGGCCTATTGCATCAATCCCCCACTTTTCAAACACATCAAACGCCATAATGGTTTTTCGTAGCTCTGGCTTCAACACTCTCTTCCCAAATGCTTGACACCTATTGCAAGACCTACACCAATGGTGAACATCCTTGTGCAAACTAGGTCATACATACCCCTCTTGCAAAATCTTATGCAAGGTGATCTTTAGAGCAAAATGGCCACCACATACGCCTTCGTGATTCTCTTCCAACACTCTGTAAAGCTCCTCCCGCAAGGTACACGTCTCAACACGAGATCATCCCCTTTCATGTATAAGACATCACCAATCAATTTGTACCTGTATGCTCTACGCACAAAGCCATACTTCTTAGACTTTTGAATCTCCTTTGGAATGATTCCTGTTAGCAAAAACTCCTCTTCTTGAGCCAAACTTTCTCAGCCATGATAAACATGTAAAGTGGTCCTCAACACAAATAGCTCCCCAATCATGCCTTGAGCTGCTTCATGTGCCTCTCCATTTAGAGCACGTTCAATGTGTTTGATGATCCATGCTTCGAAATTTTTTAACAAGCCTTTAATTCTGAAGCACATTTCCTTCAATGAGGTGTTCTTGCTCTTCCACACACCCAGCACTTGCTTCACCACTAACAAGGCATCACCTTTTATGCTCAACCTTCGAACCCCATGCTTCAAACAAATGTGTATTCCGACTTCCAAAGTAGCATATTCAGCCTCATTGTTACTATGAGCATCCAATTTGAACCCTCTCTTGCATACTAGCTTCCCCTCTGGATCATAAAGTGCTATACCCCCTGAAGCTGCATCATGGCTCTTTCTGTATGAACCACCAAAGAACAACACATGTGCATTGCTGATCTGTGGCACTTCTTCAACTACCTTTCTCACCACCTCTTCCTTAACAATAAGGGGATTCTCCTTGTAGGTCAACAAATCAGCTAGGGTAGCCCTTGTACTATCTTCCACTAGAAAAGAGAACTCAAACTCTTGCAGCTCAATTACCCATTTCTGTACCACATTTGACATGTTAGTACCATTAATTAACTGTGGCAAAAAGGCATAACTCGTCAAGAAAAAAAAAGGCCGTGGTAGCAAGTAATGACGAAATCGTCGACAAGCAAATATTACACTGGCCATCACTAGCTCTACTTTCGAGAACTTTCTCTCCGCTACCAACTTCACTCTGCTTGCACAATACACTGGCCTCATATAATGGCTGCCCTTCCCCTTTTGCAATAGCATGGCTCCAATGGCATCATCCCCTACTGATGGATTTACATAAAACACTTTCTCCCAATCAGGAGCCTGCATGGCTGACAACCCCCCTAACACCTCTTTCACCTCTTGAAACACTTCTTCACACTTGTCATCCCATTGCAATGGATTGTGCTTTGCCACTTGCTGTAATGGATAAAGAAGCTGCGAAGACAATGGAATAAACTGTGCCATGTACTTCACTTTGTGTATAAAAGTTTCCAATTGCTTCGTACTCGTAGGTGATGGAAGAAGAATAATAGACTTAACCTTGTCTGGATCAGCCTTAATGCCATTTTCTAACACCATGTGGCCCAATAACTTCACCCTTGGCTGTGCTAGATGACATTTCTTTGGATTTAGTTGTCCTCCACATTCATCATATCGAGCCAATACCATCTGCAACTTCTCATGGTGTTCAGCCCTACTGCTATAAACACTGAAGTCATCCATAAAAGCTTTAACACAACTACCAATGAATGGTTCCAACACCCAATTTGCTCTCTCTTGACAGAAGGAAGGTCCATTTGACAACCCAAATGGCAATACTGTGTAGCAATAGCAGCCCCACGGCGTAATAAAAGTGGTCTTTGTGCGGTCTTTCAGAGCAATCTTCAATTGAAAATAGCCTAAAAAACCATCACACACACTGTACCTCTCATAACCTGCCACTGAATCCAAGATCTGATCGATGAATGGAAGAGGATATGGGTTCTTCTTAGTGGCTGCGTTTAAGGGTTTAAAATCTACACAAATTCTCCACTTCCCATCCTTCTTTGGACTGACTACAACTTGACTCACCCATTCTGTGGTCTCCACAGGGACTATGAACCCTGCCTTCAACAACTTGTCCACCTCTTCTTGCAAGGCTTCCATTTGCTCTTGACCCATCCTTCTTAGCCTTTGCCGCACTGTCTTAGCACCTTCTTCCAGCTCTATATGCATCTCTTCGCCCTTGATCCCTCCGATCTCTTCATATGAAGTAATGAACAAATCAGGAAAACTAGCCAGCATGTGCAAATATATATCCTTCTCCATAGCTGAGAGGCCTCCACTGATCATTTGTGTCATCAAGTCCTGCTTCTTTGACAACTCAACCTTGGTTTGCATCAGCCCTTTAATCACTTCATAAGGGCCTTCACTTTCATCTTCAACCTCATTCGCAAATGCAACTAAACCAAACTCGTGGATTTCTTTGTCCATCAAAAGAAATGCAACATCAGCATCCTCATCACTGTTGGTAGTGCTATCACTGTCCTCATCTGTCACCATGGAAGAGTCTTCATCACTAGACTTATCCTCATCTTCATAAATCTCCTCTAATCGTTTCCTTGTTTCCATATTATAAAGCTTCTTGGTACCTGTCTTTCCATAGAGGCTAATCGTACCATGTCGCCAATCTTGAACAGCTCCCACTACACGTAACCATGGTCTGCCCAGTATAATAGGATATGCTCCCAACCCTGCTGGCATCACATGAAAATCAATCACTGCCTTTGCATCATATGCCTCCACTTCTAAGCTCTTTACAACACCCAAGCATTTTACTTTTTGATGGTTTGCCAATCTGATCCGAAAACCTGACACCCCAGCCACTGTGAGACCCATCTTCTCAATGCATGAGTGTGTTATGACACATATTTGGGCTCCGCCATCCACATAACCTTGTCCCAAAATTTTCCTTTTATGCCACACATCTACTATTGGACAAATGTCTGGTAGATCATCCATTGCCAACACCTTTACTGAACCTCTCTCTGGCTCTTTCTCCATTGGGTTAACCATCCTCTTCCACTGTCGCTTTAGCTTAGGCACCATCTCTATAAGCTGCCCAAAAGTAACATCTGCCTTCCTGCTCGTCAGATCCTCCTTCAAGTCATAGCTTAATTGCCCATCCCCTAGTGGAAAATCTGAAACATGAAACTTTCGACGAGCTCTCCTTTTCCTCTTGGCCTTGACATCCTCGCCTTCATGGCTCTTTCCTTTCTTCTTACTAGGACCTGGGGCACTTCTTCCTTCCTTATCCTCAGTGGTCCTCTTCCCAATAGGCATCACTAATGTATCCTCTAGCTTTGATGCCTTCTCCAAGGTGACTACACTTAGCACTTTTGTCTTTCCCTTTTCCTCCTGGGTCAGTCCACTGGTTCCTTCGTCTCCCTTAATTTCGATGCCATAATCATTTGACCTAGTTAGCACCTGTCTTGGCAATGGATACATGTCTCCCCCCATCCTTGGTGGCTTATCACATTGCGGGCTGATGTGACCCAACTCTCCATAATTATAACATGTGGGCGTCTGCCTCCAAAACCTACCATTGCTTTGTCCAACACCATTCCTAGGCCTTTCTTCACCTGCTGGCTGATTTGCAAACCTCCCTCGACCTCGATTATTTCCCACTTGACCTAGCATGTTTAGGCTGAGATTCTTCATCAAATCTACCATTTGCCTCATGTCTTGCCTTAGCCCATCATCTTACACTGCTGTAGTGACCACTGCTGGCATAACTTGAGTAGTAACAGGAACCACTGGTTCGTGATGAACCCCTGACATGCGACCTTGTAAAGACTCTATAGGCTGAAATTCAGACCTCATGGGCAAAGACTCCACCCCTAACTGGCTCATTTTCCTCAACTTCCACTCTTTGTTCCTTGCTACCTCTAGTGCATCTCCATATGTCCTAGGCTTCTTTAGCTCCACTCTCCAGCGTATATTCTCCCAAAGACCAGCCAAGAACCTGTCCTTCTTCATCATGTCAGGCGGGGGTACCTGTGGTGCTAAGGCCTTGCACATTCACTCCCATGCCAATGAAAACTTACGTATGTACGCATCTACTGGCTCACCTTCCTTTTTCACCAAAGCCTGTACTTCTTGCCACACTTTGTCAGGATCTTCTATCTTCACAAACTCCACTTCCAACCCATGTCGTAGATTGTCCCAACTCAATCTTACAGGTGGATCCGCTACACGCAACTCCTCTTCAAATGCTTTGGACCAAACTCATGCATCACTCTTCAAATAAATTTGGAGAACACGTAACATCTGCGCAGGGTCATGAATTTGGTTGCTAATGCAGGCAACCTCCATCTTTTCCAGAAAGTCTTCCACATCTTCATCACTTCTTCCATGAAACTCCGGATAAGAGAAAGCCACGGCTACCCAAGTTTCAATGCTTTGAGAACCCCTTTGAACACACGTGCAAGAACCCAAAACTTTTGACTACCCAATCCCCAGAAACTTCAATGGAGCTCAACTTTAGATAAGGACAAACACATGCACATCAAATGAGTTTTCATAGTTGATCATCGGAATTACAACAAGCAAAGGACATTCCAAGATCTCTCGTAATCTTCTTGGCCCGAACATAAAGACTATGCGCTGCTGGAAAAAAATCTTCCTGGACACATGAACATTTATCTGGATTCTTTGAGTTAAATGAAATGGAGTGAATTGAGGGCCATTTTGATCATCCATTAAAGCCAACCATGAAGCTCCCAAGAAGGCACACCTGACTTAACCTTTGATTTTGCCAAAATTTCAGCAGCATAACACCATAAATGGCTCAAAAGACCAAAAAACCAGCCATCATAACTTGGAAAAATTTTGGTAGAGTTTCCCCAGAAATAGAGCAGTAGACTGTATATGTATGCATAAATTGTCAACAATAGAACCCGAGAATCAAGTAGGACTCACTAGTACATAGCCTATGGCGAGGTCACAAAAAGGGTGCTCCAGCTACCTGTATCACCGAAAGGATCTCCACATTTGAGAATCACCCAGCTCAATAAAAACCTCACGCTATCGACCCTCACACGAAGGCTAATGCAAATCGCGTATAGTCAAGTCTCAGAAATGACTATCTTCCAGACCAAGTCTTAGAAATGGTTGGGACTGCCAAATACAACCAAGTATGGCTCCACAAATGCGTACAATGGCAGTTTCCACAAGTAACATACAATCCAGTAGACAATGCACTCAAATAGGCGCCAAGTGATGCATACCCACAACAACTACAAGTGACATCACTGCTAGTATATCACTGTACTCCAGCTACCTGTACCTGTGTGAATCACCTCTACCTGTACCTATCCCT
The DNA here is from genome assembly GCF_014529385.1 of Adiantum capillus-veneris. Classification (NCBI taxonomy): domain Eukaryota; kingdom Viridiplantae; phylum Streptophyta; class Polypodiopsida; order Polypodiales; family Pteridaceae; genus Adiantum; species Adiantum capillus-veneris. Next base: position 76,707,801 of record NC_140931.1, on the reverse strand, counting down.
ATAACCTGTAACCTGTAACCTATAAGCTGTAACCTGTAATCCCCAATCTCGAAGCTCGAAGCTCGAAGCTCGAAGCAGAAGGTACTCGAAGAAGATCCTCCGTGGGGGCGCCAAAAGAATGTGAGCGGGATGAAAACACACACAGCGCCTCTATAACGACCCGACACACACTCTTAAGATGATACACACACACATTATGGGGAACCACTCGGCTTACACAACCAGCCTGGCCGAGACAGGAACCACACTGACGGAGTGAGAAGAGAGAGATTTCCCACTTGCCCACTCAACACTCACACATACACACTCACACACACACTCTCAATTCAGCTCAAAGGAGGCAAATTGCTGTGTCTAAACTCAATGAAGCTCAGCCCAACACCAATGGGGCAAATAGTTTACATAGTATTGAGGAAATACACCAGATACAACCACAAAGTTAAGCAGAGGCTTCACTCACTTGAGAAGATTACATAGAAAAACAACAGAAAATATGTGAGGAATTTCGCAAAATGGATAGCTCCATTGCGTCCAGAATGCCCAAAAACCCCACCCTACAATGTCACAGTGCTCAAATCCGACCTCGGATGAGCAGTTTAGGACCAAAAAATGCTCCAAAAACAGCAAAACACGCTTGCGGCTGTTCCTCCTCTCTTCTCCACGTTTTTTCTGGTCTTCTCTCTCGTTTTTCAGTTCCCACACTTAGATTTATTAGTTGGGCACCCGTGGCCTTTTAGATGACCTCAAACGGACCCCAAACAGGCCAAAAACTGACCTCGCAGTGCATAGTTGTCACCTTTTTGCATCATCCGCACACCTGGCACTCAGTTTTTCCAAATAATGCATCCTGCAACCACGTGAAGTGGCCCCAAAAAGTGTTCCTCATGATGACCTTTCTGCATAAGTATCACAAGAAAACACCCACGTCGTGTCCATACTTCTCCGCGTGCAAGTATTGACCCCGTTCGACCTCCTGACGCCACTCGATGCCATCTGACGTACCTGCTTACCTCATGTCGTCGGCCAGCGGATAGCTTCCTCGAGAAGTTTTACGCGCTACCAACTCCTCCTTATTGTAAAAAAAACATAGTGATACTGGTAATAGTGAAAATCGATGCACTATGTACACCCTGTCCTACCTGTACACATGTGGGCCCCACGTAACCACCTAGCTAAGGAAAATGGGAAAACCTTTATTCGATGCACCATGCATGTGTATGTACATATGCGCAATCCCTTGCTCCAAAAAACTCCTGACAACGGATTAGTTTCAATAAGCAAATCCCTTGTACGAGAGGTTAGACTTACTTCAAGACATAGAGAATCCCGATAGCACCATATTTGTTCTATGGGAATAGGCCCTAAGGTTAATTACTTGACCTAGATAACTATGAAATTCAGATTTTTACTTAATCAGATCTACTAGAGATGAAATTGTTACCATATATATGTGGTAGTGATGTGTGTGAACACACTAGGACCGCCGGGGCATTTTTTCCCTCTTTAGGAGGTTTTTTCCCCCGTGCATTGTATATACGCCCATCACTCTAGGGCTATCTATCTTTCCATTGCACACTAAGTAACACACTCTCTATTGTGTGCCTTGAGATTCCTTCGTCTTCTCCAAGCTGTGTGTGTTTCTCTGCAACCCTAATTCCAACAATTGGTATCAGAGCAGGTCACGTCCTCCCGGGCTTAGTCGCCAGCTGCTCCACCACACACCTGCTCACTTTCTCCGATTTCAGTGAGCTTTGGCGAGCGTTCGCAGCTCAGAATTTTGATTTGGGCTCATTTCGGCCTCCGTTTCCACTACAGGCAGTACTGCAGAGGCTATTTCGTCATTTTGTGCAGATTTTCTGTCAGTGCCGTTTTCTGCATAACAGGTGCCTTATAGTCTTCTACGGTTTGTGCTATATAGCACAAGTTGTTCCCGCTCCATTTCTCCTATTTTCGGACAGTTTTCACATCAGGTGCAGCATTTACCATGGCTGACAACAACAACACAGATGTGTTCAAGATGTTTGCTGCTGAGGACAGGTTGGATGGGGACAACTACCCTATGTGGGCTTATATGATGCAACATGTTCTTGTGTCAAAAGGTGTCTGGAACATTGTGTAGGGCATTGATGTACGTCCTGGTTCTGAAGATGTAGGCGATGTTGAGGATGCTGGAAGGATTGCAGCTGTTAGAGTTGTTTTGCCTATGGCAGAACAAGCTCGTTGGGATGTTAAGGATGCACAGGCTCATGCATTGATTGCGTTGTCTGTGAAGCGCACCATTATTCCTCACATCCGTTCAGCAAAATCTGCAAAACAGGCTTGGGATATTCTAGCAGGTCTTTATGCAAGCCGCAATGAGGCTAAAATTGCTTTGCTGCGTAAAGAGCTAGAGTCGAAGATTATGCATGAGGAAGATGATATGGACACTTTCCTTGCTAGTGTCAAGGATATCAATGAGCAACTCATTTCTGCAGGTAAAGTCATTTCGGACAGTTCCCTTGTGCAGACTGTTCTTGATGCCTTACCAGATTCCTACCAGACTTTTGCTAGTACTTGGAGACTCATGACCCAAGGAAATCCTGAAGTTGTCAAGTTTGATGCATTATGCACATTGTTGTTGCAAGAGTCACTTTCTAGAAAAAACAGGACTAGGCAGCGTGCAATTGAACAGGCTTTTATTGCTTCTCAAAGAAAGGGTGGTAACAGTAATGCAGCCACTTCTTATGGTTCTGCTGTGAGTGGCAAAAATTCTGTTCCTAATGCTTCTACTGGCAGCACTTCGTCTGGCAATTCTGGTGATAAGGGCAAAAAGAAGATGCGTTGCCATTATTGTAAAGCCAATGATCACTTGATCAAGTCGTGTCCTAAGTTGAAGGCCAAAGAGGCTAAGAAGAAAGAGGGTGGTTCCACTGCAAATGCTGGTTCCACTACAAATGCAGCCATTGTTGAGTCTTCTGTGAAAGGAGATTGTGATGCTGATGTTGATGCAGAATGGGCTTTTAGCGCAGAGTGCACTTACAATCCTGCTGTCCATGATGCATGCTTGTCAGTTGCTGCAGATTCACATGTGTGGTATTTCGACAGTGGTGCTACAAAGCACATTACCTCACATCGTGAATTGTTTACCTCTCTCGAGTCTGTCCCTCATGGGAATTCAGTCACTTGTGCCAACAACGCCTCTTATCCAGTTCAGGGAGTTGGAAAGATTGTGCTCACTGCTGCTAATGGCAGTTCCTTCACACTTGTTGATGCACTTTATGTACCTGGGATCAAGAAGAATCTCTTGTCTGTATCCGCACTTGCTAGACTTGGACTTGAAGTCAAATTTGTGGATGACAGATGTACAGTTCATGATCTCAGTTTTGGTGATGAAATTGTTGCATCTGGGCTTTTGTGCCGTGGGCTGTATAAGCTCACTTTGTATGACAAGTGTGGACAAAATTTTGCGAATGCTGTTGCAGATTCAAGGGCTATTTCAGATGCAAAACTTTGGCATGCACGTTTTGGTCATCTGAATTTTGCCAGTTTGCTGCGTTTGCAGAAATCTGATATGGTTGCCTCTTTGCCGCCTCTTGAAGCACCTGTCAAACATGTTTGTGAAGGCTGTATTCTGGGTAAAATGCAGCGTTCTAAGTTTCCAAAGGATGGTTCAGTTAGGGCCACATGCAGGTTGCAGCTTGTGCATAGTGATGTTTGTGGGCCCATGCAAACTCCGTCCTTGGGCAATTACCTGTACTTCGTGACTTTCATTGATGATTACTCCAGGCATGCATGAGTATTTCCGCTTAAAGCGAAGTCCGAAGTTTTTATGTGCTTCAAACAATTTTTGGCTATGGCTGAAAATGTCTCAAAATGTTCTATGGGCACCCTCCGTTCCGATCGAGGGGGGGAGTATATGTCTCATGAATTTAATGCATTTCTGGCTAGTCGTGGGATAAAACACCAATGTACAGTGCCTTATACACCTCAGCAAAATGGTGTTGCTGAGAGGAAAAACAGGTCACTAACGGAAATGGCACGATGTATGGTCAAAAGTCAAGCTTTGCCGCATTCCTTTTGACTTGAGGCCATCATGTGTGCCACTTATGTACTTAACAGGTGTCCTACGAAAGCTTTGCAGTCTATTACTCCATATGAAGCATGGCATGATAGAAAACCTTCTATTGAGCACATGCGTGTTTTTGGCTGTTTGGCATATGCTTTGGTGCCACAAGTGCAGCACAGAAAATTGGATGATAAGGCTTTCAAATGTATTTTTGTTGGTTATAGTGCTGAAAGCAAAGGTTACAGGTTGTATCATCCGCAAACAAAACGTATTCTGGTTTCACGGGATGTAGTGTTTGTGGAAGACTCTGTTCAGCCCTTGCTATCATGTACTAGAGACAGTAATGTAAGCTCACAGGACATTTATGACACTTTGTTGCCTCTTTTCAGTGGTGGAAATACGAATGTAAGTTCCAATGAGGCAAATGTACAGCCTATGGGGGTTTCTGAAAATGTTTTAGAACAGCCTATTACTGATGCAGATGTACATGATGTACTTGATGAGGAAAGGGCTGAAAATGAGCAGGCTAGAGGTATGCCAAAATGGCTGGTGCACACTTTGCGTGACAGTAAATTGGATGCACCTTTATCTAGTCGTACTTGTTCAGGCTTTTGATGAAGCACAGAATTCAGAAAATTGGATTGCTGCCATGAAATCAGAATATGATGCACTTATAGAGAATGACACATGGACTTTATGTGATTTGCCTCCTGGCAAAAAGGCCATTGGTACAAAGTGGGTTTACAAGTTGAAACGCAAGCCGGATGGTGAGATCGATCGCCATAAGGCTCGACTTGTTGCAAAGGGTTATGCACAACAAAAAGGCATAGATTATGAAGAGACTTTTGCTCCCACTTGTCGTATGACTACTGTGCGTTTTCTATGTGCATTGGCAGCTCATTTTGGTTGGGATGTACATCAATCAGACATTGTTACTGCTTTCTTGAATGGTGACATATTTGAGGAAGTTTATGTAACGCAGCCTCGCGGTTTTGTCATAAAAGGACAAGAGGACAAAGTGTGCAAATGTAAGAAGGCTTTGTATGGGTTGAAGCAATCTCCTCGTGCTTGGTATGAGAAAGCTGACACTCATTTGGTTAAACGAGGCTTTCGTAACAGTCCAACAGAAAGCACATTGTATGTAAAGCGTGAGGATGATGTATTTCTCATTGTGGTTCTTTATGTTGATGATTTGCTGATCACTGGACCAAATGAGAGACATATTGCTGAATTTAAGGAGGCTGATTTGAATGCTACTTTCAAGATGAAAGATTTGGGGCTGTTGCATCATTACTTGGGTATACAGTTTAAGCAGTGTGATGGTGGTATTGCCTTGTGTCAGAAAAGTTACATAGAGACATTGCTATGTAAGTTTGGACTTGAGGATTGCAAACCTATTGCCACTCCCATGGAAACAGGTTTGAAGTTGAGTCTACATGATGCTGGCGATCCTGCTGATGTCACTCTTTACCAAACTGCTGTTGGCTGCCTCATTTATGTATGCAACACGAGGCCAGATATTCAGTTTGCAGTCTCGCAGGTCAGCAGATTTATGCATAGCCCAGGGTCTAAGCATTGGCAGGCTGTCAAGAGGATTTTCCGCTACCTTAGTGGCACTTTACATCTTGGCTTGTTTTATCCCAAGGGGGGATCATTGCCGCCAAACTTACATGCTTTTTCGGACTCAGATTGGGCTGGTTGTTTTGACACGCGAGTGTCCACAAGTGGTTTTTGTTTCATGCTTGGCAGTTCATGTATATCATGGTTGAGCAAGAAGCAACCTACTGTGGCCACTTCGAGTTGTGAGGCTGAGTACAGGGCAGTCTTCACAGCTACGGTTGAGTGTGTATGGCTCAGACGCCTTATGGCTGACTTGGGTGTTGGATAGGACACTGCCAACACTATCTACACTGACAGTCAGAGCGCATTGGCAGTTGCGAGGAACCCAGTTTTTCATGCTCGCACAAAGCACATTGAGGTGCATTACCACTATGTCAGGGAGAGGCTCTCAGCAGGAGAGATCAGCTTGGCTTATGTGCCAACACAGGACAACCTTGCAGATCTTTTCACAAAGGCATTGTCTCGTGAGAAGCTTGAAGCTTTCCGCAAAGCTTTGGGCTTACTCCCCTTTGTGGACTGATCCTGTCCTCAGGGCATGGCACTTCCCTTTACTCATGTGCCAGCTCTCGTTCACCGCATCACTCCAAGGGGGATTTGTTACCATATACATGTGGTAGTGATGTGTGTGAACACACTAGGACCGCCGGGGCATTTTTTCCCTCTTTAGGAGGTTTTTTCCCCCGTGCATTGTATATACGCCCATCACTCTAGGGCTATCTATCTTTCCATTGCACACTAAGTAACACACTCTCTATTGTGTGCCTTGAGCTTCGTTCGTCTTCTCCAAGCTGTGTGTGTTTCTCTGCAACCCTAATTCCAACAGAAATAGACGTGCTTAATCACTTCCTAATGCAAGTAGAGAATTGCAGATTTACTGTATGCATAGATGAGAGGATTTCTCCCCTCCTAATGATTAATGATGGATTAATTTCCCCTAATTAAATACTAATCCATGAGCAATTGATCCTAATTTAATTATTTACACATTATGGAGTAATAGAATGCAATGGACCATTCCCACCTCAAGGCTGACTTGATTTTTAATCACACCGGGGTGACTAGTGGATGATTCCTTAAACATGCATTAAACTATGATTAAGAGTGACTAATTTCTTACATGATTACTAATTAGATTAATATTTATGCAATAGATCATGGATACGGAAAGTTAGAGAGTATCTAATGAGTATTTTGACTATGATTATGCGTACTAGATGCGAAATTGAGAGGATATTAGAGAGGGAATTACAACAAGCATGAATTAAATCGAAAATTACCGAGGCTACGGCTGAATTCCTATCAAAATTTTGATGCAAGGGCCTCCTTGAGACGAGAAACGGGCAGCACCTTCCCTCCTAGCTCCTCTTCCGAAGACTATGTCTGTCGGCAGCACCTCCTCAAGCCAAGCTCCCATACCCCTCTTCTCTCGTCCCCACCCCATGAAAACCCCCTCTTAGGGAGGGAGTGATAAAAGGCATTGGAAAAAGTAAGAAAAAAAATAAAGTATGATTACGTAAATATATGAGAAAAGTAAAATAGGCCACCTCATGCCTACGGGGTAGCCCATCCCCACCTTGCCTCCTTTTTCTTCACTACTGTCCCGCCGTTTGTCCCTTTTCCTCTCCTCCACTCAAAAGGTCAACCCCTCTCTCTTCCCCTTGTCCTTTCTCCTTTCTCTCTCCCCTCAAGCTACCCCACCTATCACCAATAATGCATTCTAACTCACCAATAATGCACCTTAACTCACATGCAACTTACCCTATCTTCCAAAATAGTATACCCCACCCCCCCCCTTTCTCTCTCCTATCATATCCCATGACCCAAATATCCCCCTCTCTCTCTAAAGGGCGCCATGTCTCTTGTCTTGTAGCTAAATAACCTCCCCCACACTCACACACACTCAGTTTCATTGAAAAAGGTGCCCACAGACCCATCCCCACCCGGTGGTTACCTGATTTTTCTTGTGTTCACACACATCTGCACACAGATTCACCTATGAACACACTCTCCTCTCTCCCCTCTTGTAATTACTTTATTCTCCATGTCACCTCTCACTTTTTTTCATCAACCCATCTCTCTCTCTTAGTCTCTCTCTCATGAGACTGCTGTTCTGGCACATATACACACAGCCAGACAAGTGGGGCCCACAATCACATGGCCTATGTAGATAATGATTTCTTCATTTCTAAATTCTAGAATTTCTCCCCCCTCCTCCCCTATATAAAGAGGGGTCACCATCACACTAAGCATACACACAACATCACCAAAGAGTACACTATATGCATTGTGTGTGCCTAGTGCACACACACACACACACACCCACACCCACACCATCACCATCACCGCAATCACCATGCTCGTCTTGAGCATGACCTCTACAACCTTGGGCTATGGAAGATGAAGGGCAACTAAATTAAGGATGATGGCCATAACCCTTGTGCGAGTCTTCGCCATCAACTCTCACCTATCCGCCATGTGCTCTACCACTCTCTCCCTTCTCATTCCCCTACCCTATGCTCCCCATTTCATCGCCCTATTCTCTAAATAAAGCTTGAGGTTTTGTGAGTATGTTTTCTTGCAATGTTTTGCCCATGTGAGGTGTGCGGAATCGCCACCTACTCTTGTGTTTGGAGTGAGCTTGTGTATGTGTGAAGGGTGTGCGGATTCGCCATCCTTTTGTGGTGCCTAAGTACTAAGCCGCTATACCCCCTCCCTTTCTCTCTCTCTCTCTCTCTCTCTCTCTCTCTCTCTCTCTCTCTCTCTCTCTCTCTCTCTCTCTCTCTCACTTGATCTCATTCCCTTTCCTCTTCATCATTACTCCCAAGCATCCATCTCTCTTGGATGAAAACTTTGTTATGGTGGTGTGTTGTTTGCGTCCTAGTCGCTGAAGCTAGGTGGTGCCCCCTGTTTGCTTTACCATGACAGGCTCGAGGCACGCCATTCGGTCCCCGGTGTTTTAGAGGCCGTCGGGGTTCGGGGTTCTCTTTGCTCCCATCATTTGGTGCCCCCACTGAGGATCTTTTCATGAAACCCTTCAGTTTACAAGACTGAAACCCCTAAACTATTGTGAATGGATGAATGGCTAGCAGGATTTGCTAACTGGACGACAGAAGAAGAAGAGCTCCAAGCACAACTAGACGAACTCCGCATCTCCACGAAGCTCGAGTGGCAGGCGTAACGGTAATCGATTTGCAGTGGGAGAGTCAACCAACACACCAAACCCAGTGAATATACATAGCCCAAGTGCCAAGAAGAAGAAGGAGAAGGTCGAAACCATGTACACAATCTACAACCAACCCACAACAACAAAATGGAAGGAGCTCTGCACAATACAGAATTAACACTATTCTACTTTGAGAATCGGGTAACTCAAGTCACCGAGGTAATTATCACAGTCAGTTTTCAAGTCGCACATGATGCTGCAGCACAGATAACGGAATCATTGGCTCACACTCTCACTATAGAAACTAGGGATCTACTAAGTTTGTTTCAGGAAAGAACACCACCCTCTCCCACAAGCTTGGACAGTGACTAAGCACCTATAAGCTTCACATGAATCAGTACAACCTACCTCGAGACAAATCACACATACCAACACGTGTACGCTCAATCAAGGTAATACTGGACTTGAAGGCTCACTATGAGCACATCATTGACACCATGCTAGGTGGGGAGCGGTTTTTTGAGGTTCTTGCATCAGATCAACCATTTGTCTTACCTTTGGTACAAGGCAATGTACCGTTTGAAGTTTTAATCTATGTCCTAGTATAAGAGGGTGTACACGCCTCCTTGTAAAGAAGAAAAAAACTTTTGCAAGTTAAGCAGTGTGTCTTTCTAGCTCTCTCTCAGTAATCATGGCAAGTGTAGCATTTCCAACATTTAAAGGAAAGAAGAGGGAGGATTTGGTAACAGACTTCCTAGATGACTTTGAAGTAGCATGTGTAGTAAGCAACAAAGATACGGATGAATCCCGGGTTAGAATCTTTAAGCATCTCATGAAGTTAGAAGCTAGATCATGGTACAATGCACTTCCACAAGCAACCAAGGATGACTAGGAACCCTTAAAAACCTCTTTTAAGAGGCGCTTTGGGGGAGGTACCACTTCAGAAAAGTTGTGGGACAAGTTGAGAGACTTGAAGCAGGAGGGTCTTTTAGAACATGCCACCTATGAGTCCAAATTTGTGGATTTGTGGGAACGGTGGGTTGAGTCACTGGCAAGGGGGGAAGCTGCACCCGATTTCCTAAAAAAAGATCGGTTCACGCATGGCTTATGGCCGCTTCTCAAGGAGAAGGTGAAAGGTAGATTCCCGGCTACGTACGAGTTAGCCGTTGAGATTGCTCGCCTTAAGGACAAGAAGCTGCGAATGAAAGCCAAAGAAACCGAGTCAACAAAAACAGCAACATCACGTCGACCAGTAACTACGACAACCACCATTCCACCACCACCACCGACTCTTGGGGTAAGAGATGACCAACAAGATATGTTGGCCCATATTACTGACCAACTGCAGAATTTTTCTGTCCACTTAATACAGCAAGGGAGGAGTCAAGAAAGTAATCAAGACCCTGGAAGAGCATGACGACAAAACAAGGAGTATCATTGCTACAACTGCGGAGAAGACGGTCACGGTATGTACTATTGTCCCAAACCACGACAAAACTATAATAGAGGAGGTAGGAGGAACAAATTGTCACCCCCTAGAGAAAGAACACCCCCACCTCGAGCACCAGCCCCACCAACACAAATTCTACGTCCACCCCAGACACCACTACAAGCATCCATTCCACCTCTTCCACCAGCCCCACCACCTGATCGCCCTGTAAACATCATAAGGCTAGAAGAGAAAGGAAAATCCATAGTAGTGGATCCACCCAGAGCAAAGGAGAGGGACAAGGGTAAGGAGAAGGTAACCTTTTTAGAACCCCTTGAAGCCATGACTGTGAAAAGAGCTAGGAGGGAGAAGGCTACACAATTAGATGATGAGAGAAGCATGAGAGGAGAAACTAGCAAGAGGCCATCCAGGCCACGACGGAAATTGGGCATCACCGACTTCCAGCTAGGGGAAAGTTCTAAGTCCTATGATCTAACATTGGATGTGGCAGAGCAAGGACTGAAGATTACATGGCCACAACTGCTACATCTTGTACCTAAAGTAAGGCGACAATGGTCTAAAATGGTAAGTACAAGACGCTCCAAAACAAAGGTAGCCGAAGCAATTTCGGGATGCAACATGGATGACATCCTTCCAATTATCGACGTAAACATAAAAGGAAAGAGGGTTGGAAACACCTACATTGATGGAGGTGCACAAATCTGTGTAATGAGCGAAGCTATGATGCTTCGATTAGGGCTCGAGGTTGACAGGCCTTCTCAATGCAAGGCAAAGATGGCAAACAACGCAAAAGTAAAGTGTGTGGGTGTGGTAAGTGCCGTGAAAATCAAAGCTTTCAACACTGAGGTAGAGGTAGATGTTTTTGTAATGCCTACTAAGGGGGAGGGCTATCCACTAATTTTGGGAAGGCCATGGTTGATGGCCATGAAGGCAAAACAAGACTGGGGTATTGGCCTTCTACGCATGACCAGTAAGAAAGGGGAGACAATCTACTACGACATGAGGATTGGCAAGCAGAAGCAAATGAATCTGGAAACATCGGCATATGAAACCACTAGCGAATCTTCCAGTTCTGAGGAGGAGACCACATCCACCGACGAAAGTGATAGTTCCATTGATGTGATGGGTATCGTTATGAAGAATCCACAAAGGGTAAGCACAACTGGTGATCCATCACCAAAAGGGCAACCCAATGAAGAGGAGAGAAAATCACCTGGCCTAGGAGGAAGTATGTTGAAGGGTATGTTGTCTACGGACCACATCCACCGACGAAAGTGATAGTTCCATTGATGTGATGGGTATCGTTATGAAGGATCCACAAAGGGTAAGCACAACTGGTGATCCATCACCTGGCCTAGGAGGAAGTATGTTGAAGGGTATGTTGTCTACGGAATTAACACTTGAGGAGAAAGATAGTTTTTTGCAAATGTTGATGGGATTTCCTAACCTGTTCATTGACAACTATGAAAGAATCACAGGCATTACAGTGGTGGAACATCGTATTAAGATGAAGGAAGGGGTAAAACCAGTTGTGCAAAAGCTACGACGACTGGGGGTCATACAAGAAAAGGCACTCTTGGCCGAGGTAAGGAAACTGCTGGAGGCGGGATTCATCTATCCTGTAGAAAACTCAGAATGGGTGTCACCCGTAGTGGTGACGCCTAAAAAGAATGGTAAGTGGAGGGTCTGTGTTGACTATAAACCACTAAATGCAGCTACAAAGAGAGACCACTTTCCTCTCCCTTTCTTGGATGAAATTCTGAATGAAGTAGCGGGTTTTGAATGCTATACCATCTGTGATGGTTATTCAGGATACTTTCAAATACGCATAGCCTTGGAAGATCAGCTAAAAACCACTTTTATCACGCCATGGGGTTGTTTTGCATACAGGGTTATGCCATTTGGTCTCACAAATGCACCCGCCACATTCCAAAGATATGTCACATATGTTTTTCAACCGTTCTTTGGAACATCCATAAGAGTGTTCATTGATGATTTTTGTATATATAGCTCCCGTATTCACATTTAGAAAAGGTAACTGAAGGTTTGGCCAGGTTGCAGAGCCTAGGTGGGCAATTAAATGTGGATAAATGCCACATTGGGGAGAGTAAAGTCATTCTACTAGGCCATGAAATTTCAGCAAAAGGTATCAACGCCGACCCAAGTAAGGTGTCCGCACTCATAGCCCTACCTTCACCAACGACCGCACGTCAACTGGTCTCTTTTCTACAGAAGGTGAGGTACTTAAGTAGATTCATACATCTACTATCACAACTTGTTCTACCACTGCAACAACTCACTCAAAGATCAACTTTCACTTGGGACGAGGAAAGCGAACATCATTACAACAAGGTAAAGGAGGTCTTAGCCACTCTACCAACTATCTCACCACCTAAGTGGGATGAAAAATTCTATGTCACCTCAAGTGTTGGTGATGACTCATTGGGGGCTGTGCTAATCCAAAAGGATATGACGACATCTTTCATGAGGCCAATCTACTTCTCTAGTCGAATGATGATAGCAGGAGAGAAAGGTTTCACCCATGTGGAACACTTAGTCCTAGCTCTTAGATTTGCAACTACAAAGTTTAGGTCATATTTGCTGCCTAAGCAATTTGTGATTCTAACCACGGATGAAATATTTCCCTATGTTGTACAACACATGGATGTGTCTGCTAGAATTACTAAATGGCTAGTTTGTCTGCAAGAGTTTGACTACACGGTACAGGTAGAAAGCACGACAAGGGCAAGTTTGGGGGGACTCATGACCTACCAAGTCTTTGAAGGGAAGGAGAAGCAATCTAAGGGAGGAGAAGTCCGATTACCTCCATTACCATCTCATTGTAGAAGGAGCATACTCTCTCTACTTTGATGGAGCCTACAAGCGAGTGTCTGACAAAGCAGCTGCAGGCATAGTGGTCTTTGATGACAAAGGGACAAAGGTATTTTTGTTGGGCCAATTGTTAGATTCACATTCTAACAATGAAGCTGAGTATGTAGCACTAACCAAGGGTCTACAATTGTGCGTCTCGCAAGGTGTACAACGCCTTAATGTATTTGGGGATGCTCTACTTCTGGTAAGGCAAGTAAATGGAGCATGGACATGCAAGAATCCTAGTTTAAGGACTCACTTAAGTGGTGTAAAAACCTTGTTGGGTAAGTTTGAAGAAGTTCAAATACACCATATCCCAAGGGCTCAAAACCAAGAAGCAGATGCCCTAGCAAGTGAAAGACTACAGGAAGTGGTGGTTGGAGCAATAAAGCTAAAGCTCCCTCTATTTCAAGGCAGTGATGCCTTGCCTGACATCATGCTTTTTTGGAAACAGGAGAATGCCCATTAGATTTAACAAAGGGACAAAAGCAATGGTTGACGCGGAAGGCCACAAGGTATCAACTCATCAATGACGGTTTGTACTGTAAGGGTAAGGACCAAATACTCAGGAAGGTCCCTCTCTCTCAGGAAATCACGGGAGTAATTGCTAGCTGTCGCGACAGGGTTTGTGGTGGTCACTTTGCCCTAGACATAACAAGTAGGAAAATCTTGCAAGCAAGCTTCATATGGCCTAGCCTCAACCGTGATGTACACCACTGGTGCAAAACATATAAGTTGTGTCAAAAGGTCCGCACTAGATCACTTATGCCTGAACCACAGACACCTATTCTCTCATATGGCCCATTTGAAAAATGGGGTATCGATGCCATTGGGCCATTACATAGGGCCAACTCAAGAAAATTCTACATTATCATGGGGGTCGACTACATGACTAGATGGCCAGAGGCTACAGCCACCACTAGAATCACAGCAGTAGAGGTAGCTAAATTTATCTACGAGCACATATGGTGTAGGTTTGGCACACCTTTAGAGATCATCTCTGATAGAGGGCCAAGTTTCAGAGTAGACTTGGTAGGAGAATTAATGCAAAAACTGGGCATTACAAGGAGGCACTCTTCACCATATTACCCTCAATATAATGGCCTAGTTGAAAAGGTAAATGGAATGGTTTCTAAAATTATTACCAAGCAGGTAAACAATCATCCTGGAGACTGGGATAAGTATCTACTACCAGCTTTATGGGCCTACAGAACTTCATTTCGTACATCCGTGGGATTCACACCGTATCATCTAGGATTTGGTAAGGAAGCAATCTTGCCCATTGAAGTGCAACTACAAAGTCTCAGAGTAATGGCAAGCCAGCTTCAACAACCCAACATGCATTTGAGAGATCACATCATCAACTTGGAAAGACTGTAGCTGGACAGAGAAGAAGCAATAAATTATTATGCAGCACAAGCAGAGCATAGACAGCTTAGCTTTAACGAGCATCTCCGGAAAAAAGAATTGAAGAAAGGAATGTTGGTGCTCCGCTACGACAATCGCTTCGACACGTGCAAAGATAAGAAACTCCTGCTCCGATGGGAAGGCTCTTTCATCATCAGGAAAAAGTATGCCAATGGAAGCTACCTGCTTATGGAGGCTGATGGAAAACTTCATAAAACCAGGGTAAATGGTTGGCGACTTAAACCTTATTTTCTTCGATTTGACCAGGCTCCACCAATTGACATTCCAGATGAGGACACACCATCAGCCGCCACCTTCGACGATAATGATACAACAGATGAGCTAGAGACATGAATGCCTCTAGCCAAAAGGGGAGGGCTAATGATGGGGGCTTTTCACAAGCCAAGCTCCCATACCCCTCTTCTCTCGTCCCCACCCCATGAAAACCCCCTCTTAGGAAGGGAGTGATAAAAGGCATTGGAAAAAGTAGGAAAAAAAATAAAGTATGATTACGTAAATATATGAGAAAGGTAAAATAGGCCACCTCATGCGTGTGGGGCAGCCCATCCCCACCTTGCCTCCTTTTTCTTCACTGTTGCCCCGTCGTGTGTCCCTTTTCCTCTCCTCCACTCAAAAGGTCAACCCCTCTCTCTTCCCCTTGTCCTTTCTCCTTTCTCTCTACCCTCAAGCTACCCCACCTCTCACCAATAATGCATTCTAACTCACCAATAATGCACCCTAACTCACATGCAACTTACCCTATCTTCCAAAATAGTATACCCCACCCCCCCTTTCTCTCTCCTATCATACCCCATGACGCAAATACCCCCCTTTCTCTCTAAAGGGCACCATGTCTTTTGTCTTGTAGCTAAATAAC
Source organism: Adiantum capillus-veneris (assembly GCF_014529385.1). NCBI lineage: Eukaryota > Viridiplantae > Streptophyta > Polypodiopsida > Polypodiales > Pteridaceae > Adiantum > Adiantum capillus-veneris. The sequence continues at coordinate 76,692,368 of NC_140931.1, read as the reverse complement.
CTCCCCCACACTCACACACACTCAGTTTCATTGAAAAAGGTGCCCACAGACCCATCCCCACCCGGTGGTTACCTGATTTTTCTTGTGTTCACACACATCTGCACACAGATTCACCTATGAACACACTCTCCTCTCTCCCCTCTTGTAATTACTTTATTCTCTATGTCACCTCTCACTTTTTTTCATCAACCCATCTCTCTCTCTCTTAGTCTCTCTCTCATGAGACTGCTGTTCTGGCACATATACACACAGCCAGACAAGTGGGGCCCACAGTCACATGGCCTATGTAGATAATGATTTCTTCATTTCTAAATTCTAGAATTTTTCCCCCCTCCTCCCCTATATAAAGAGGGGTCACCATCACACTAAACATACACACAACATCACCAAAGAGTACACTATGCACTGTGTGTGCCTAGTGCACACACACACACACACCCACACCATCACCATCACCGCAATCACCATGCTCGTCTTGAGCATGACCTCTACACCCTTAGGCTATGGAAGATGAAGGGCAACTAAATGAAGGATGATGGCCATAACCCTCGTGCGAGTCTTTGCCATCAACTCCCACCTATCCGCCATGTGCTCTACCACTCTCTCCCTTCTCATTCCCCTACCCTATGCTCCCCATTTCATCGCCCTATTCTCTAAATAAAGCTTGAGGTTTTGTGAGTATGTTTTCTTGCAATGTTTTGCCCATGTGAGGTGTGCGGAATCGCCACCTACTCTTGTGTTTGGAGTGAGCTTGTGTATGTGTGAAGGGTGTGCGGATTCGCCATCCTTTTGTGGTGCCTAAGTACTAAGCCGCTATACCCCCTCCTTTCTCTCTCTCTCTCTCTCTCTCTCTCTCTCTCTCTCTCTCTCTCTCTCTCTCTCTCTCACTTGATCTCATTCCCTTTCCTCTTCATCATTACTCCCAAGCATCCATCTCTCTTGGATGAAAACTTTGTTATGGTGGTGTGTTGTTTGCGTCCTAGCCGCTGAAGCTAGGTGGTGCCCCCTGTTTGCTTTACCATGACAGGCTCGAGGCGCGCCATTCGGTCCCCGGTGTTTTAGAGGCCGTCGGGGTTCGGGGTTCGCTTTGCTCCTGTCAGTGTGTTTGTAGGAGTGTGTGTGTGTACTTAGTGTGTGTGTGTCTGTGTGTGAGCATATATGTGTGCTTGTGTGTGTGTGAGCATGCTCTTATATAGCCTCACAAGCTGAAAAATGTGAATCTGCCTGCTATATGCATCTGGAGGAGTACTCACTTCATGCATGGCAGCTCTAGTTGCATACTTACCAAGTGTCCCAACCTACTTAAGAGCTCACTTAGTCTCTCTCTCTCTCTCTCTCTCTCTCTCTCTCTCTCTCTCTCTCTCTCTCTCTCTCTCTCTCTCTCTCTCTCTCTCTCTCTCTCTCTCTCTTGCATGGGAAAGTAGCCCACGAGCCTTGTGAGTGTGTGAGGGCGCCCTCTTACTGCCAAACTCAGTCTGCAGTGGCTTGGAGCCAACTGGAGCCAGTTCCCACACAGCCCCCGAGTCCCGGTGCCTCCCCGTACAACTTTAGGAAAATTTAAGTTTAGCCTAAGACGGGCAATATGAATCAGAATTTAATGCCGGAACTTGCTCTACTAAGCTCTAACTAAGGTGTATTAACCTGGGTACCTGCCATATTTAGCAGCCCTCGACGTCCGAAAATGCATTTTTTTTCAAATTTGGGGTACGGGTGCAGTTTTTCGAGACGATCAAAACTGACGGGTCAGGTGACCAAAAACTTACTATTTGGAAAATTTCTACAAAAATTATTTTAATTCACTTTTGGAAGCTTATGACATTCTAAACATCATGGCATCGACAGATTTTGGAAAACTGTTAAAAAATAGTAACTTTTTTCATTATGATTGTTTCATGGTACAATGTTGTTCTTTTAGCCCGGGGTCAGAGACCTTACAGAGGTTTCCATTTTATGATGTGCCTGTGTCAGTGGTGGAAGAGCTTCTCAATGAGGATAAGCCTCTTGTCGAAGAGAGTCGGTGTGCTAAAGAGGTAGCAGATGTCGGGTTTCCAGAGCAGCATAAAGAGGTAAAGAAGTATGTTCTTACTGATATTGTCCATGAAAAAGTAGTAGATTGCAGTCAGTTTGCCGATACCAAAAGCTCAAAAGTGGACAAAGAGTGTGTGCCAAGCCAAGGTGGTGGCCAACTTTTCATGGAGCAGAAAAAAAAAGAGGATGAAGATGCAGACACAGAGTCAACCTATGGCAAGGATGATGATGATACAAGCTCCGAGTTTTGGGAGACTAGCAAAGAGGAAAGCCTGTATGAAGACTTCATATCCTATGGCGAGCAAACTGATTCCGATGAGGTCAAGCCGGTAAGAGTAAAGATTCCTGACTATGTGTATGAAGACATGTCGATTGGAAATGTAAATGAAGAGCAAATTGAAGAGCCGAAGTCTGCAAAAGAGGATATGCAAGTAAAAGTGGTGTGCGGTATCTTATTGGTATTTATGTTCCTAAAGGTAGCCATCGACTATGCTATAGTGGTGCAACAGGTACGAGGATTTTTCAAGAAGAGTGTTGTTGAGGTGACCAGTCTAACCTGTGATGAAGATGAAGTGGATCCATATTCGAGCTTGGTAGAGACAAATGGTGATGAAGCTGAACAAAGTGGGTATGTCCATTCCTACAAGGAGGAGGAGTCTATTGATGCTATGCTCCAGGATGAAATGGTATGGGGTGAGCTTCCTTCTTTTTTGTCTAAAAATATGACAATAGAGCATGTATTAGAAGAATTGGTTCATGAAGATGATGTGCGAGAGGAGTTAGTGGATCCCTATGTCTCTACTTTCTTGGATGGTCCTGAAGAGGAGGTTCTCGAGGCTGCTAACAGGTATGCAAGGGAAGATGAAACTGATGCAGGTAGAGAAGCCTTTGATCAAAGAGTTGGTATTGCTGCTTGTACCAAGTGAAGATCCACGTGCTATGGCTGTGAAAAAGCTTATAGAAGTGGTATGTGCTTCACAGGTGATGAGTATGTTTATGGATACAACTATGCAGTGGGCTATTCAACAAGTACAAGAGTTCGTGGAGGAGATTTCCATCTTCTATGGTTGGGAAGGTATGCCCGATAGGTTCGAAGCGGGTGACGATATGGATGGTTCATCTGTTGAACAAGATGGTGAGCATGATTGTGCTCAATTTGAAGAGGGTTGGGTGCTTATGGATGCATGGAGCAGTGAAGGAGTGATGTGTGCATTCTATATGTACCATTGGTTATGTGCATGGGTGCAGTTTTACAGGAGCTACTCCAGATGAATGGTTTCAATCAGGGTTATGTCTTTGATCCAGGCGGAGGCTTTGCTATGATGCAAGGGTTGGGCATGTTGGAATTAGGGTTGCAAAGAAACACACACAGCTTGGAGAAGATGAAGGAAGCTCAAGGCACACAATAGGGAGTGTATAACTTAGTGTGCAATGGAAAGATAGATAGCCCTAGAGTGATGGGCGTATATACAATGCTCGGGGGAAAAAACCTCCTAAAGAGGGAAAAAATGCCCCGGCGGTCCTAGTGTGTTCACACACATCACTACCACATGTATATGATAACAAATTCCCCCTGGAGTGATGCGGTGAACGAGAGATGGCACATGAGTAAGGAAAGTGCCATGCCCTAAGGACATGATCAGTCCACAAAGGGGAGTAAGCCCAAAGCTTTGCGGACAGCTTCAAGCTTCTCACGAGACAATGCCTTTGTGAAAAGATCTGCAAGGTTGTCCATTGTTGGCACATAAGCCAAGTTGATCTCTCCTGCTGAGAGCCTCTCCCTGACATAGTGGTAATGCACCTCAATGTGCTTTGTGCGAGCATGAAAAATTGGGTTCCTCGCAACTGCCAATGTGCTCTGACAGTCAGTGTAGATAGTGTTGGCAGTGTCCTGTCCAACACCCAAATCAGCAATAAGGCGTCTGAGCCATACACACTCAACCGTAGCTGTGAAGACTCCTCTGTACTCAGCCTCACAACTCGAAGTGGCCACAGTAGGTTTCTTCTTGCTCAACCATGATATACATGAACTGCCAAGCATGAAACAAAAACCACTTGTGGACACTCTTGTGTCAAAACAACCAGCCCAATCTGAGTCCGAAAAAGCATGTAAGTCTGGCGGCAATGATCCCCCCTTGGGATAAAACAAGTTAATATGTAAAGTGCCTAGACCCTGGGCTATGCATGAATCTGCTGACCTGTGAGACTGCAAATTGAATATCCGGCCTCGTGTTGCATACATAAATGAGGTAGCCAACAGTAGTTTGATAAAGAGTCACATCAACAGGATCGCCAACATCATGTAGACTCAACTTCAAATCTGTTTCCATGGGAGTGGCAATAGGTTTGCAATCCTCAAGTCCAAACTTACATAGCAATGTCTCTATGTAACTTTTCTGACACAAGGCAAATACCACCATCACACTACTTAAACTATATACCCAAGTAATGATGCAACAGCCCCAAATATTTCATCTTGAAAGTAGCATTCAAATCAGCCTTAAATTCAGCAATATGTCTCTCATTTGGTCCAGTGATCAAGAAATCATCAACATAAAGAACCACAATGAGAAGTACATCACCCTCACGCTTTACATACAACGTGCTTTGTGTTGGACTATTACGAAAGCCTTGTTTGACCAAATGAGTGTCAGCTTTCTCATACCAAGCACGAGGAGATTGCTTCAACCCATACAAATCCTTGTTACATTTGCACACTTTGTCCTCTTGTCCTTTTATGACAAAACCGCAAGGCTGCGTTACATAAACTTCCTCAAATATGTCACCATTCAAGAAAGCAGTAACAATGTCTGATTGATGTACATCCCAACCAAAATGAGCTGCCAATGCACATAGAAAACGCACAGTAGTCATACGACAAGTGGGAGAAAAATTCTCTTCATAATCTATGCCTTTTTGCTGTGCATAACCCTTTGCAACAAGTCGAGCCTTATGGCGATCCATCTCACCATCCGGCTTGCGTTTCAACTTGTAAACCCACTTCGTACCAATGGCCTTTTTGCCAGGAGGCAAATCACATAAAGTCCATGTGTCATTTTCTATAAGTGCATCATATTCTGATTGCATGGCAGCCATCCAATTTTTTGAATTCTGTGCTTCATCAAAAGATAGAGGCTCCTCAACATTATGTAAGCTAGACACAGCCAAAGCATAACAATCTGATACATAAGATGCATGGCGAGAGCCTGAACGAGTACGACTAGACAAAGGTGCATCCAATTTAATGTCACGCAAAGTATGCACCAGCCATTTTGGCATACCTCTAGCCTGCTCATTTTCAGCCCTTTCCTCATCAAGTACATCATGTACATCTGCATAAGTAATAGGCTGATCTAGAACATTTTTGGAAACCCCCATAGGCTGTACATTTTTCTCATTGGAACTTACATTCGTATTTCCACCACTGAAAAGAGGCAACAAAATGTCATAAATGTCCTGTGAGCTTACATTACTGTCTCTAGTACATGACAGCAAGGGCTGAGCAGAATCTTCCACAAACACTACATCCCGAGAAACCAGAATACATTTTGTTTGCGGATGATACAACCTGTAACCTTTGCTTTCAGCACTATAGCCAACAAAAATACATTTGACAACCTTATCATCCAATTTTCTGCGTTGCACTTGTGGCACCAAACCATATGCCAAACAACCAAAAACACGCATGTGCTCAATAGAAGGCTTTCTATCATGCCATGCTTCATATGGAGTAATAGACTGCAAAGCTTTCGTAGGTCACATGTTAAGTACATAAGTGGCACACATGATGCTCGGGGGATTCACTGTGTTTTTCCGTACGGTACCACGTGAGTGTACAATAGGGGGTTTTTAGATTTTGTACATAAGCGTATACAATAGGGGTAGCCCCTCATTATTTCATACTCATATAGTACACATAAGGGGGGGGCTACATTCAACTACCTGAGCCACCTTAAATACATTAGTAAGTCTCTCTCTCTCTCTCTCTCTCTCTCTCTCTCTCTCTCTCTCTCTCTCTCTCTCTCTCTCTCTCTCTCTCTCTCTCTCTCTCTCTCTCTCTCTGCCAAGCTTGTAGCCAAGCTCAAACCCCTCTAATTTGTCAAAATTCCCAAAATAGCCTTCAAATTTTTAAAATTCCCAAAGTACCCATGTATCTATTTTGATCAGATTGATCAAGCTTTTCTAATTTTTATTCCTTTTTGACAATTGAGATGCATTTTTGAGTGGTTAGCATGTAATTTGTCACATATTACCTCACAAAACAAGCGATTATGTCCACAAAGATAACACATAAGTGTAGTCATCAACAAAATGTCAATCATTGAAGTCGGTTCATGGGCATCGTGGGGTTTTTTCGGGACCGCGGCCTTGTGTGTAACGCTCTTGGCAAGCGATTGCATCACTGTTTGGAAAAAAAATTTATTCCTTTTCTTGAGTTTGCCAAGAGGAAATTTTAGAAAATTACATTTATTTTTCAGGTTGTTACACTATTTTTCTCTATTTTGGGATGGAATTTCTCCTTTTCTCCCTGTTGCTATCAACCGGCAATTTTGAATTTAAAGCGGCACGATATTAAGTCGAGACACATTTTTCTCGATTGATGATTGCATCTGGGCGGACAGAAGTGGCAGAAGGAGAGCCCAATTAATCCTCGCTTGCAGAATCCTAGCATTGTGTCGTGCAGTGCTCAAAATAAACTTTTTTCCAAAAACATGGCAAACCTGCATGTGTGAAACAACAGAGGTAAATTGACAAAATTTGAAGGTTTTTACACCAAATTAGAATGCAATGTTTAATTACAACCAAAGATAATATGTAGTTAACTTTTGCTTAATTGTGATGAGTGAAAGTGCTCTTATGCTGCCACACGTTAGTCGAGAGCGAAAGTAAGAAAATTTGAGCCCTTTTGCCAAGAGAGCATGAGGAAAACCGAATGTCCTTTAATCTCTCCTTGCTCTCTTCTTTACGCAAGCATTAGCCCACTCCTCTAAGTCTTTCCCTGCTATGCTTTGTACAGAATTTGTTGCTTCCACACAATTTACTTCTTTACTGATTTATGCACATGAATTGCCCTTAAATTCCCTTTGTACATGACCTACCCCTTGCTTTATGCAATCCACCAAACTTTGTTTGTGTGACAAAGCCTTAAATATAAGGGAAATATTCAATATATCATTGACTGTCGAGTCTCGATGAGGATGAGAGAGAGAGAGAGAGAGAGAGAGAGAGAGAGAAGAAGAAGAAGAAGAAGAAGAAGAAGAAGAAGAAGAAGAGTATTTTAACGTCGTAGGAAACTATCCCTAGAGATCTCAAAGATCTATTCGACGAGGAGAGTTGAACTCAAGACCTTTTATTCAAGAGGAAAATGTTGTGAGAGAGAGGGAGAGATGCTTGCAGATAGGGCTTTGGGTTTTCTCACCTTCAAATATAAAATTTAGTGGTAAATTTGAAAATTGTGGGACTACAGTAAACCTAGGTTTTTTGGCCTGCCCAAAGGGCAAAGGCTATAGTGATGCCTTCTCTTTTTTGCTGACTAAAATAGAAAAAAGATTGAGTTGTATTTTCAATGGGCAAAAAATACTGATTGGTTGAAATAAGATAGTGGACACTCATTTAAATGAAATCTCTGTACATCTCTTGAGAGACACGTCTTGAGATTTGAAATATGAAATACCAAGGAAAAGATTTTGGGGTGCATTTGAAAGCATGAAACGAGCTTAAAAGTTAAATGATAAAGACTTAGCAACGATGAGAGGGAATGATAAAGACTTAGCAACGATGAGAGGGAGTGTAAGTTCAATGATACCCTAGGCTACTTTCGAGTACTCCCCCACTTATTATTGCACAGATTGTGACGATGGTATGTAGAGTAACGAATTAGAGATATAATTTCCTAGAGGCTAGGAATCCCCATCTTCTCACGTAGGTCCCAGTGCCCACAACTCCACTATTGGTTGCATAGATCAAAGTTTGACCACCCTGGACCTTTGTTGTTTTTTCTCGTCAATCTCCACGCTCTAGCTTATGAGGGTTTCTCTGGTGTTGGTTGTGGGGGCCATTGCAGAGAGGTGTACCAGGAGAGGTTGCACTAGGGGCCATGGCGGCCTCCGGTTGCAACTCCTACATGACAGGTCTTGACGGGAGTCGATAAGTGTCCCACCATTCATAGACATTGAGTGGGAGATGTTGAGCTTGCACCCTAGTGCTCTTATCACACATAGCTCGACAATGTTAGTGCTTTTAATACTACTATGATCATCTACGAGATGGGCATCTTTGCCCAATACTAGAGCGGTAGCAAGAGGAGAGGGCAAAAGGGCGTTGTGCCGTGAAAGCAGCGATGGTGGTGTGGTGATCAAGCTCGCCATAACTGCTATAGAGCTGTACAAAATGGAGGAGGATGATGCCGAGCTGACAGGGGATTAGGGGAGCTATGATCTTCTGCAAGTAGTATGGAGATGCCGAGCTGACAGGGGAGGGAGAACTTGCCTTCACCAAAGCCCTCGACAATGCCAGCAGAGCCCGGGAAGCTGCAAGGGCCATGGATTTCATGGATACATGATGCCTTTTGATTCTAGCATCTTGTCATTTGCACTTCTTTGCACTCTCTCTCCCCATCCTCTCTCTACAGCAGTGCCATTCGCACCCCCATGCCATCCTTGAGAGAACCATACTAAGGCTGTGAGGCTTGATTAACAAAACGGGGCCCGTCTCTTTCTTTCAAAGAGTGCCCTGACTACTGTAGGGATTGGAAGGCTGTGCCGCTTTGAGCTCCATGTTCTTGCTCTACTAGGTATGTATTGCTTCTGCATATGCATGCTTTGCACACCTGGCCTAAGAAGTGTCTGCGGTTGGGAAGAAGGGGATACAGTAGGGCTGAAACTAGCCGTAAAAGAGGGTAGACGGTGGGTCTTGACAGAATGGTTGTCCAAAAACTGCATGTAGAAACCAGCAACCAGAAATCACACAAAATTGCAGGATTGCAGAGCAAGCACCGCATGGAGAGTAGAGTAGAAGCATAGTCAAGTGAGTTCGTTCCATAACTGTGGCCGCATAGAAGATGCATGTCTCTTTGTGACAGGTTTCCACTTCAAGAGGTTGCAGTATACGGTGCAGGTGTAGGGGAGGCGGTCCTTTAGAAGTATAAGTATTTTTTCTTTCTAGAGCTAAGGCGGCTGAATGACTGGGAGACAAAAGAGGGCGAGACAAGGAGGTAAATTTCTCCGATTCTACATGATTGCCTACAGCACCAAGACTGATCTACAACTTGTTGCATATGCCTGTTAGTAATCACTCTGCTGACTGATTGCTTGGAGGCAGAGGAGTTGGGTTCTGAAGGAGCATTGAGCAAGCATGGGATAGAGGCTTGGCCATATAGTTGGAGGTGATGTTGAGGCTATGCCAGCCAGAGAAGAGCTCTTCGAGGAGGCCATCAGGTATACTGAGAAACATATGTAGACTAGCGTGTTAATCTTGTGTGAATTTATCACTTTCTTGTGTTGATATTAAGTGCATATATTGGGGTCGTGTGTGTGTGTAAGTTTTGTGTAGCAATGCCGGAAATGGTTTTGGAGAACTTGCATGGGTTGGATGTTGTGTAATGAGATCTAAAGCAAGAGAGCATGCTCATCTTTGATGTTGGTCATGTTCTTGTCAACTTAGACATGTTTTTACAGCTATCCAAAAATGATGCCAATGTTTGCCACCCAAACTGAACCGATCAGGAGATCAAGATAGACAAGAAGCATGCACCTCCAAAGTTGGCCCAGATCAAGCAATTGTGCGGCCCATCATTGGTTTGCAAAAAAATGCAAGCCCTCCATCCCACCATGATCAGATTTTGTGCACGTGCAGTTTTTTGTCGATGTTTGAAACTTGTGCTTCTTTGACAACTTTGAGAGTATGATGCCTATTGTGGCCGCTTACAATGGTCCATGTGCTTTGTATTGCAAGGGATTCTCAAATCTAGTAAAGTTTGAATCCGATACCCTTGTGTAGTAATTCATATTCATTTGGTTGATCTGCATGTGTGTGACCTTTGTAAGGATCTTACTCATCTTCAGTTTTTTACTAGGCTTATATCTTTCTAGCCTTTGGCAGGCCTTGTGATTTTATCACTTGTTTACGAGCACTGTCTGCTCTTCATTGAATTTGGGCATCAGTGACAAGGTGCTTCTCTCCCCCGCGAGTCGCAGACCCTTCGCAGATGAGGTGCTGGGCCTCTCCCGCCCCCTGGCCGAGCTCTCTGCTAGCTCCCACAGCTGCTTGGTGTCTGCGTGCAGTACTGTTGCACCCTCTCAGCAGCAGTAGCACCCTGCAAGCGGCATCTCTCCCCTCCCTTAGAGCCTTCGACGGGCCTCCGACCTGAAGTGAAGGTATTAACAAATTGTGCGATTTTTTGAAAAATTATTAACTGGTCGAACAAGTCGGAATGGAAAAGATGACAATGGAGGTTGTTACTTACTTTATCATCGAACTGTGCATTCTGCATGACAGAACTTGCATTATCATTGAGCCAAAAGAAAGAAGGAAAGTACAGTAATGAGATTTGATTAGGTTCAATCTGCATTTTTATGTAGTACATTCCTCTTCAAAGATATCTTTTTCATGTCCTTTCAGGGCCTCCTTTCCATCTCTTAAATCTTAAACTCATGCAAGTCTACATTCAGTGTCAAGAAGAGTAAGAGTTGCTGTGCGACTTAGGCCCAGGAACTCTGAGGAGCTAAAAAATGATGCTGATTTTGTTGATTATGTGGAGTTGATGCCAGAGGTCTTCTTCTCATTCCCTACCTTGTTGCTTCATGGGAAACTTTATCGGCATTAGCTCAAGATAGGTTCTATATTGTGCCAATGCCTTGTCTTAATCGATCTGTCTTTTGCACTTGTCACAGCTGAAGCGATTGAAGCTAAGGAAGAATAATTGGGACTGTGAGACGTTCCAGTTTAATGAGATTTTGAATGAAACTGCTTCTCAGAAACGAGTCTATGAAGTAGTGGCAAAGCCTGTGGTTGAGGTCCTTCATTGCCCCCTGCCATTTTCAACCCATTTTATTCAATAGATAGTGTTATAGACAGGGAAATAGAGTCTTTGGGTGCTTGTTCTTCGTGTCTAAAGATATTTGCTTAGATGTTGGTTTGGCTTGTTATAGTGGCCTATTTTGCAAGATATTTTGTATGTTATGTTTAAAACTCTATCTGATTGTATATACTTGGCATCCCTCTTCTCTTTGCTTGCAGAGTGTGCTATAGGGGTATAATGGCACTATCATGGCATATGGTCACCGACCGTGGAATCATGGTTCGAGCCATGGAGGATATTCTTGCAGATACATCTTCTGAGCAAGGTTCAGTAACAGTCTCATATCTGTAGGTGACTGCTTTTGGCCTCAGTTTACTCTGTACATGTACATGCTTTGTGATCTCCTTAAACTAAAGCTACCTTAAATGGGCCTTAAATACATTAGTCTTCTTGAATGTTTGTGTTCCTAGAGAAATGCCTTTCACCTGTTAGTTTTGCAACGATGTACTGTGGTGCGTAGTTGTGCTTCATTTTGAACTTGTTAGGGAGTATAAAATTAATCAATTAGCTTCAAAATTCAGATGGCTGAACTTGAAAAGTTTTTAGGATGGTTTTCTTACTCTAAAAGGAGGCGCACCTCCCAAACAGCCTAATAGTGGTTTATAGTGTAAACCTTTTAATGAATCTTTGAGTTGCAAATACTGCTTTTTTGGGCCAATGATTCGCCCCACCCTTCCTATATCTGGCTAAACATACAACTGTCCAGCTAAAGATGAAGTTTTTGATGTTATGCAACCAAAGACAAATAACAGACTGCTGGTGGAGGTGTCAAGCAATGATTGTTAAAACATCCAGTCTAAAATATTAAGAGGCTCTAAGGCAAGCTTATGGTGACTCCTATTTGTGAAGGTCATGTCATCTATCATACAATTTAACATAGACTCTGGTGTTATATTGTCTACATAATTGCAGTTAGTTATACAGACCTTCGGGAATGATGCATATCACCTGTGCTGGTTTGATGTTTGAAGATATGCCAGAGAATTTGCATTTAATTCTTTGGATGTCTTTTACCTAGAGGCGTTGCCTCATGAGACTCAAGCTTCGAAATGTTGCACTGTAGGGTGTTGGTGGGGTTTCCCTTGCCTAGGTTTTACTTCTCTTTGGGGCCACCACTAGTTCCTTTGCCTGTCTGCACATATCGGAGGTCACAACAAGCTTTCCGAGCACTTGTAGTGACATAACTAATGGTGTGTGCATTAGTGAGCTGGGTGGAAATGCAAGGCCTCATAGCGTCACCATCATCGAATTCGGTGCAGTTGGTGATGGAGTTACCATTAATACTCATGCGTTTACAAATGTCATCTTTTACCTCAACTCTTTTGAGGATAAGAAGGGTGTCCAGCTCTATGTTCCTGTTGGACGATGGCTGACGGGAAGCTTCAAGCTGATTAGTCATCTTACACTGTTTCTGGACAAGGACGTTGTCATGCTAGGTTCTCAAGTATGCTCTCTCTGTCCCATCCCCTACCTTGTTTTCTCATGTATGATACTCATTACATTTTCTTGGTTTCTCAGGCACTCAATAGCCCTTAGATGAGACAATTACTACACTTTTATTTATGGCAACCATATGAGGGATGTATACGGTGTCAGGAGTTTTTTGGAGCAAGGGATTGCGTATATGTACATATACATGCATGGTGCATCAAATAAAGAATTGTCCATTTTTCAGAGCCAGGTGGTTACGTGGGGCCCACATGTGTACAGGTAGGATTGGGTGTACATAGTGCATCGATTTTCACTATCATGAGTACCAGTGTGTTTTTTCTACAATAAGGAGGAGTTGGTAGCACGTAAAACTTCTTGAGGAAGCTATCCGCGGGCCGACGACATGAGATAAGCAGGTGCGTCAGATGGCATCGAGTGGCGTCAGGAGGTCGAACGAGGTCAATACTGGCACGCGTAGAAGTATGGACACGACGTGGGTGTTTTCTTGTGATACTTATGCAGAAAGGTCATCATGAGGACCATTTTTTGGGGCCACTTCACGTAGTTGCGGCATGCATTATTTGGAAAAACTGAGTGCCAGGTGTGCGGATGATGCAAAAAGGTGACAACTATGCATTGCGAGGTCAGTTTTTGGCCTGTTCGGGGTCCGTTTGAGGTCATCTAAAAGGCCAAGGGTGCCCAACTAATAAAGCTAAGTGTGGGAACTGAAAAAACTGAGAGAAGACCAGAAAAAACGTGGAGAAGAGAGGAGGAACAGTCGCAAGTGTGTTTTTGTTGTTTTTGGAGCATTTTTTGGCCCTAAACTGTTCATCCGAGGTCGGATTTGAGCACTTTGACATTGTAGACTGGGGTTTTTGGGCGTTCCGGACGCAATGGCGCTTTCCATTTTGCCAAATTTCTCACAGATTTTCTGCTGTTTTTCTGTGTAATCTTCTCCGGTGAGTGAAGCCTCTGCTTAACTTTGTGGTTGTATCTGGTGTATTTCCTCAATACTGTGTAAACTATTTGTCCCATTGGTGTTGGGATGAGCTTCATTGAGTCTAAACAATAGCAATTTGCCTCCTTTGAGCTGAATTGAGAGTGTGTGTGAGTGTATGTGTGAGTGTTGAGTGGGCAAGTGGGAAATCTCTCTCTTTTCACTCCGTCTGTGTGTTTCCTGTCTCGGCCAGGCTGGTTGTGTAAGCCGAGTGGTGCCCCATAGTGTGTGTATCATTCTAAGAGTGTGTATCGGGTTGTTATAGAGGCGCTGCGTGTGTTTTCATCCCGCTCACATTCTTTTGGCGCCCCCACGGAGGATCTTCTTCGAGTACCTTCTGCTTCAAGCTTCAAGCTTCGAGATTCGGGGCTACAGATTACAGGTTACAGGTTACAGGGACAGGTACAGGTACAGGTGATTCACACAGGTACAGGTAGTTGGAGTACAGTGATATACTAGCAGTGATGTCACTTGCAGTTGTTGTGGGTATGCATCACTTGGTGCCTATTTGAGCGCATTGTCGATTGTACGTTACTTGTGGAAACTGCCATTGTACGCATTTGTGGAGCCATACTTGGTTGTATTTGGCAGTCCCAGCCATTTCTGAGACTTGGTCTGGAAGATAGTCATTTCTGAGACTTGATTATACGCGATTTGCATTAGCCTTCGTGTGAGGGTCGATAGCGTGAGGTTTTTATTAAGCCGGGGGATTCTCAAATGTGGAGATCCTTTCGGTGATACAGGTAGCTGAAGCACCCTTTTCGTGACCTCGCCATAGGCTATGTACTAGTGATTCGTAATTGATGCTCAGGTTCTATTGTTGGCAGTTTATGCATACATAGATAGTCTATATTTTGGGTTCACACTGCTCTACTTCTGGGGAAACTCTGCCAAAAATTTTCCAAGTTATGATGGCTGGTTTTTTGGTATTTTGAGCCATTTATGTTGTTATGTTGCTGAAATTTGGGCAAAAATCATAGGATAAGTCAGGTGTGGCTTCTTGGGAGCTTCATGGTTGGCTTTAATGGATGATCAAAATGGCCCTCAGTTCACTCCTTTTCATTTAACTCAAAGAATCCAGATTAATGTTCATGTGTCGAGGAAGATCTTTTTCCAGCAGCACATAGTCTTTATGTTTGGGCCAAGAAGATTGAGAGAGATCGTGGAATGTCCTTTGTCTGTTGTAATTCCGATGATCAACTATGAAAACTCATTTGATGTGCATGTGTTTGTCCTTATCTAAAGTTGAGCTCCATTGAAGTTTCTGGGAATTGGGTAGTCAAAAGTTTTGGGTTCTTGCATGTGTGTTCAAAGGGGTTCCAAAGCATTGTAACTTGAGTAGCCATGGCTTTCTCTTATCCGGAGTTTCATGGAAGAAGTGCTGAAGATGTGGAAGATTTTTTGGAAAAGATGGAGGTTGCTTGCATTAGCAACCAGATTCATGACCCTGCGCAGATGTTACGTCTTCTCCAAATTTGTTTGAAGAGTGATGCACGAGTTTGGTCTAAAGCATTTGAAGAAGAGTTACATGTGGCTGATCCACCTGTAAGATTGAGTTGGGACAATCTACGGCATGGGTTGGAAGTGGAGTTTGTGAAGATAGAAGATCCTGACAAAGTGTCGCAAGAAGTATATGCTTTGGTGCAAAAGGAAGGTGAGCCAGTAGATGCGTACATACGTAAGTTCTCATTGGCATGGGAGCGGATGTGCAAGGCCTTAGCACCACAGGTACCCCCACCTGACATGATGAAGAAGGACAGGTTCTTGGCTGGTCTTTTGAAGAATATACGTTGGAGAGTGGATCTAAAGAAGCTTAGGACATATGAAGATGCACTAGAGGTAGCAAGGAATAAAGAGTGGAAGTTGAGGAAAATGAGCCAGTTAGGGGTGGAGTCTTTGCCCATGAGGTCTGAATTTCAACCTATAGAGTCTTTACAAGGTTTCACGTCAGGGGTTCATCATGAACCAGTGGTTCCTGTTACTACTCAAGTTATGCCAGCAGTGGTCACTACATCGGTGCAAGATGATGGGCTAAGGCAAGACATGAGGCAAGTGGTAGATTTGATGAAGAATCTCAGCTTAAACATGCTAGGTCAAGTGGGAAATAATCGAGGTCGAGGGAGGTATGCAAATCAGCCAGGAGGTGAAGAAAGACCTAAGAATGGTGTTGGACAAAGCAATGGTAGGTTTTGGAGGCAGACGCCCACATGTTACAATTGTGGAGAGTTGGGTCACATCAGCCCGCAATGTGATAAGCCACCAAAGATGGGGGGAGATGGGTATCCATTGCCAAGACAGGTGTTAACTAGGTCAAATGATTATGGCATCGAAATTAAGGGAGATGAAGGAACCAATGGATTAACCCAAGAGGAAAAGGGAAAGACAAAAGTGTTAAGTGTAGTCACCTTGGAGAAGGCATCAAAGCTAGAGCATACATTAGTGATGCCTATTGGGAAGAGGACCACAGAGGATAAGGAAAGAAGAAGTACCTCAGGTCCTAGTAAGAAGAAAGGAAAGAGCCATGAAGGCAAGGATGTCAAGGCCAAGAGGAAAAGAAGAGCTCGTCGAAAGTTTCATGTTTCAAATTTTCCACTAGGGGATGGGCAATTAAGCTATGACTTGAAGGAGGATCTGACGAGTAGGAAGGCAGATGTTACTTTTGGGCAGCTTATAGAGATGGTGCCTAAGCAATGGAGAAAGAGCCAGAGAGAGGTTCAGTAAAGGTGTTGGCAATGAATGAGCTACCAGACATTTGTCCAATAGTAGATGTGTGGCATAAAAGGAAAAATTTGGGACAAGGTTATGTGGATGGCGGAGCCCAAATATGCGTCATAACACACTCATGCGTTGAGAAGATGGGTCTCACAGTAGCTGGGGTGTCAGGTTTTCGGATCAGATTGACAAACCATCAGAAAGTAAAATGCTTGGGTGTTGTAAAGAGCTTAGAAGTGGAGGCATATGATGCAAAGGCAGTGGTTGATTTTCATGTGATGCCAACAGGGTTGGGAGCATATCCTATTATACTGGGCAGACCATGGTTACGTGCACTGGGAGCTGTTCAAGATTGGCAACATGGTACGATTAGCCTCTATGGAAAGACAGGTACCAAGAAGCTTTATAATATGGACACAAGGAAACGATTAGAGGAGCTTTATGAAGATGAGGATGACTCTAGTGATGAAGACTCTTCCACGGTGACAGATGAGGACAGTGATAGCACTACCAACAGTGATGAGGATGCTGATGTTGCATTTCTTTTGATGGATAAAGAAATCCAGGAGTTTGGTTTAGTTGCATTTGCGAATGAAGTTGAAGATGAAAGTGAAGGCCTCATGAAGTGATTGAAGGGCTGATGCAAGCCAAGGTTGAGTTGTCAAAGAAGTAGGAATTGATGACACAAATGATCAGTGGAGACCTATCAACTATGGAGAAGGATATATATTTGCACATGCTGGCTAGTTTTTCGGATTTTTTCATTACTTCATATGAAGAGATCAGAGGGTTCAAGGGCGAAGAGATGCATATAGAGCTGAAAGAAGGTGCTAAGCCAGTGCGGCAAAGGCTAAGAAGGATGGGTTAAGAGCAAATGGAAGCCTTGCGAGAAGAGGTGGACAAGTTGTTGAAGGCAGGGTCCATAGTCCCTGTGGAGACCACAGAATGGGTGAGTCCAGTTGTAGTCAGTCCAAAAAAGGATGGGAAGTGGAGAATTTGTGTAGATTTTAAACCCTTAAACGCAGCCACTAAGAAGAACCCATATCCTCTTCCATTCATCGATCAGATCTTGGATTCAGTGGCAGGTTATGAGAGGTACAGTGTGTGTGATGGTTTTTCAGGCTATTTTCAATTGAAGATTGCTCTTAAAGACCGCACAAAGACCACCTTTATTACGCCATGGGGCTGCTATTGCTACACAGTATTGCCATTTGGGTTGTCAAATGGACCTTCCTTCTGTCAAGAGAGAGCAAATTGGGTGTTGGAACCATTCATTGGTAGTTGTGTTAAAGCTTTTATGGATGACTTCAGTGTTTATAGCAGTAGGGCTGAACACCATGAGAAGTTGCAGATGGTATTGGCTCGATATGATGAATGTGGAGGACAACTAAATCCAAAGAAATGTCATCTATCACAGCCAAGGGTGAAGTTATTGGGCCACATGGTGTCAAAAAATGGCATTGAGGCTGATCCAGACAAGGTTAAGTCTATTATCCTTCTTCCATCACCTACGAGTACGAAGCAATTGGCAACCTTTATACACAAAGTGAAGTACATGGCAAGGTTTATTCCATTGTCTTCTCAGATTCTTTATCCATTACAACAAGTGGCAAAGCATGATCCATTGCAATGGGATGACAAGTGTGAAGATGTGTTTCAAGAGGTGAAAGAGGTGTTAGGGGGGTTGTCAGCCATGCAGGCCCCTGATTGGGAGAAAGTGTTTTATGTAAATCCATCAGTAGGGGATGATGCCATTGGAGCCATGCTATTGCAAAAGGGGAAGGGCAGCCATTATATGAGGCCAGTGTATTGTGCAAGCCGAGTGAAGTTGGTAGCGGAGAGAAAGTTCTCGGAAGTAGAGCTAGTGATGGCCAGTGTAATATTTGCTTGTCGACGATTTCGTCATTACTTGCTACCATGGCCTTTTGTTTTCTTGACGAGTTATACCTTTTTGTCACAGTTAATTAATGGTACTAACATGTCAAATGTGGTGAAGAAATGGGTAATTGAGCTGCAAGAGTTTGAGTTCTCTTTTCTAGTGGAAGATAGTACAAGGGCTACCCTAGCTGATTTGTTGACCTATAAGGAGAATCCCCTTATTGTTAAGGAAGAGGTGGTGAGAAAGGTAGTTGAAGAAGTGCCACAGATCAGCAATGCACATGTGTTGTTCTTTGATGGTTCATACAGAAAGAGCCATGATGCAGCTTCAGGGGGTATAGCACTTTATGATCCAGAGGGGAAGCTAGTATGCAAGAGAGAGTTCAAATTGGATGCTCATAGTAACAATGAGGCTGAATATGCTACTCTGGAAGCCGGATTACACATTTGTTTGAAGCATGGGGTTCGAAGGTTGAGCATAAAAGGTGATGCCTTGTTAGTGGTGAAGCAAGTGCTGGGTGTGTGGAAGAGCAAGAACGCCTCATTGAAGGAAATGTGCTTCAGAATTAAAGGCCTGTTAAAAAATTTCGAAGCATGGATCATCAGACGCATTGAACGTGCTCTAAATGGAGAAGCACATGAAGCAGCTCAAGGCATGATTGGGGAGCTATTTGTGTTGAGGACCACTTTACCTCTTTATCATGGCCGGGAAAGTTTGGCTCAAGAAGAGGAGTTTTTGCTAACAGGAATCATTCCAAAGGAGATTCAGAAATCTAAGAAGTATGGCTTTGTGCGTAGAGTATACATGTACAAATTGATTGGTGATGTCTTATACATGAAAGGGGCTGATCTTGTGTTGAGACGTGTATCTTGGCGGGAGGAGCTTTACAGAGTGTTGGAAGAGAATCATGAAGGCGCATGTGGCGGCCATTTTGCTCTAAAGATCACTTTGCATAAGATTTTGCAAGAGGGGTATGTATGGCCTAGTTTGCACAAGGATGTTCACCATTGGTGTAGGTCTTGCAATAGGTGTCAAGCATCTGGGAAGAGAGTGTTGAAGCCAGAGGTACGAAAAATCATTATGGCGTTTGATGTGTTTGAAAAGTGGGGGATTGATGCAATAGGCCCGTTACCTATCACAAGTAGGGGCAAAAGCTATATTTTGACTGCAGTGGACTATCTCTCTAGATGGGCAGAGGCTATAGCAGTAAAACAGATCACTGCAAAGGATGTGGCAAAATTTGTGTATGATGAAATATGTTGCAAGTTTGGGGTGCCATTAGAGCTACTTTCATATAAGGGGCCAGGATTTAGAGCTAAACTGCTATACTTCTAATGCGCAAAGATGAAGATTAGGCACCAGCATACCACTCCTTATTACCCGCAGTGTAATGGCTTAAATGAAAGATTCAATGGTGAGTTGGTACAAATTCTTTCTAAAGTGACAGAGTAGCAAGGAAAGAATTGGGATTTGGAATTGCCTAGTGCATTATGGGCTTACCGTACTTCGGTGAAGACAGGTACAAGCTTTACTCCATTTCATTTGGTGTATGGAAAGGAAGCACTATTGCTTGTGGAGGTAGAGTTGTCTGCGGTCAAGATGTTAGAGAAGTTGCTTGGGCCGCCTAGTGATGCATTCAAAGAGAGGCTCTTGCAGTTACAAGAGGTTCAGCTGGATAGGATGAGTGCATTGTAACATTATGGGCAGATGCAAGATAGGGCTTTGGCAAAGATAAATGAAAAGGTCAAAAGTAAGGTTATCAAGAAGCATGACTTGGTTTTGCGCTACAACAGTAAGTTGGACAACACCTTCCAAAAGAAGTTTCAAATTAAGTGGGAAGGCCCTTTCAAGGTAGTGGAGTGTTTCCCGAATGGCACATATCAGCTGGCTAACCTGGATTGCGTTCTATATAAGTCAAGGGTAAATGGATTGCGTCTTAAATTGTATCATGCCAGGTTGATGATGGTCAAGCAAGATGAGCTGTATGTGGATCAAGGAGTGTTGGTGAAGGATGAGGAGACTTGTGACGCTGCGAGTCTCATATCGCTTTTTGCTACTGCTGATCATTAATGATCTAGCAGGCTAGGAGATGGGCAAATTATGTCAGGAGTTTTTTGGAGCAAGGGATTGCGCATATGTACATATACATACATGGTGAATCAAATAAAGAATTGCCCATTTTTCAGAGCCAGGTGGTTACGTGGGGCCCACATGTGTACAGGTAGGACAGGGTGTACATAGTGCATCGATTTTCACTATCATCAGTACCAGTGTGTTTTTTCTACAATAAGGAGGAGTTGGTAGCGCGTAAAACTTCTCGAGGAAGCTATCTGCGGGCCGACGACATGAGATAAGCAGGTACGTCAGATGGCATCGAGTGGCGTCAGGAGGTCGAACGAGGTCAATACTGGCACACAGAGAAGTATGGACACGACGTGGGTGTTTTCTTGTGATGCTTATGTAGAAAGGTCATCATGAGGACCATTTTTTGGGGCCACTTCACGTGGTTGCGAGATGCATTATTTGGAAAAACTGAGTGCCAGGTGTGCGGATGATGCAAAAAGGTGACAACTATGCATTGCGAGGTCAGTTTTTGGCCTGTTCGGGGTCCGTTTGAGGTCATCTAAAAGGCCAAGGATGCCCAACTAATAAAGCTAACTGTGGGAACTGAAAAAACTGAGAGAAGACCAGAAAAAACGTGGAGAAGAGAGGAGGAACAGCCGCAAGTGTGTTTTTGCTGTTTTTGGAGCATTTTTTGGCCCTAAACTGTTCATTCGAGGTCGGATTTGAGCACTTTGACATTGTAGACTGGGGTTTTTGGGCGTTCCGGACGCAATGGCGCTTTCCATTTTGCCAAATTTCTCACAGATTTTCTGCTGTTTTTCTATGTAATCTTCTCCGGTGAGTGAAGCCTCTGCTTAACTTTGTGCTTGTATCTGGTGTATTTCCTCAATACTGTGTAAACTATTTGCCCCATTGGTGTTGGGCTGAGCTTCATTGAGTCTAAACAACAACAATTTGCCTCCTTTGAGCTGAATTGAGAGTGTGTGTGTGAGTGTGTATGTGTGAGTGTTGAGTGGGCAAGTGGGAAATCTCTCTTTTCTCACTCCGTCTGTGTGTTTCCTATCTCGGCCAGGCTAGTTGTGTAAGCCGAGTGGTGCTCCATAGTGTGTGTGTATCATTCCAAGAGTGTGTGTCGGGTCGTTATAGAGGCGCTGTGTGTGTTTTCATCCCACTCAACGGTTATCAGACTTTAGAATATAGTATGATTTATATTCTCAAGACATTCTATATGTCGGATACCATACTTGAGGTTGATTATGATGTAAGGTCAGAGTAATGTGTCCAACTTGCTGAGGCAAATCTGTGCTCAAAAAGGACTTAAAGAGTCTAAAAGATTCTGTACAATTTGAGTTGAGCTCTTGTTTAGCTAATATGGATTGTACCTGATGGGGAACAAAAGAACATGCTTCTTGTGACCTTTAAGTATTATTTTCAACTTGAAATTGGCTGGCCACTCCCTTGAGAAACTTGCGCTCCTCCTTGGCTATTGTTGAGTCTAAATTTCAATTTGTCGTAGACAGAAAGCATGGTAAATATGTTTGATCATATCTTACACATTGTACACCAAGTAATGTTTGAGTATGAAAGTGTGGTAAATTTACCATATGAGTATGAAAAAAACTATGCACAGGCTAATATTGCTAACATCTCTATCCATTGTTGCATGCCCTGTATGGGGTTTTTATCGAGTTAGAGATGTAGACCATGTTCCAGATGTGTCTCTCTAGTATTTATGGTGTTTTTTTCCAGGCCAACATTTAGTATGAGGAGTTTCTTGAGGAAATTCTGGCTCAAGGAGTCAAAATGTGGGGTTTCAATGCAGAGATTGGCTGGAATTCTACCCTAGACCATACATTGGTTGGCAAAGGGAGCCACCATGAGACCATAAGCAACAACAAAAAGTTGTAATGAAATCCATGCATGCTCCAACCGAGCCATGGCATCCAACCCTAGACCATACATTAGTTGGCAAAGGGGCTACCTTGAGACCATAAGCAATAACGAAAAGCCAAGACTCTCTTGACCCTTGGGGTTGCCACCAAGGATAAAGCCCTTATGGGCCATAGTGTTAAGGTTAAGGATAGCAAGACCAACACCAGGTGGCTTAAGCAGAAAAGACATTCTAGTTCTTTAATAGTCCCTTCATTTAGGAGCCCTTTAGGAGGAGGACTTGCAAACAAGGAATATTGGCTTTAAACTCGGATATGTGAGTATTAATTATCACAACACTTGGAATATACTTGCAAACAGGGATTATTCGCTTTAAACTTGGATTTGTGAGTATTGACTATAGATTTTTACCTTTAGTTCTTCTAGCTATCCATAAAGCTTTCTTTTCTATGTAGTTACAAATTTTATAGTCTCAATTTTCCACATGGTCATATGGCTTGACAGGGTGTATTATCTTGAGCTATAGTTTCGTGCCAAGACACTTCTAGCATACCTTGGGTCTGTGTGTCACACATACATAGTGTCTTTATTTGTATATAATTACAAATATAGTCTCAATTTGTCACATGGTCATATTGCTTGACCGGGTGTGCCATCTTGAGCTATAGATTTTTACCTTCAGTTCTTTTACCTTTCAAAGTGATGCGTCACATTAGGTTAATATAGGATACTTTTGTAGCAATCCATAAGCTTTCTTTCTATGTAGCTACAAATTTTATAGTCTCAATTTCCCACATGGTCATATGGCTTGACCGGCTGTGTTATCTTGAGCTATAGTTTCTTGCCAAGACACGTCTAGCATACCTTGGGTCTATGTATCACACATACGCAATGTCTTTATTATGCAGCTCATACCACCACTCTGAAGTTAGATTACTTTGACTCTATTGAGAATGTGTTTGATTTTAATGTGTAAGACAATCCTTAAATCCCACGTGGGAGCCCAAGATGAGGTGGACAAATTTTTTGGAAAAAGAAATTATGTGATGAAAATCCCATGTGGGAGCCCAAGAAAAGGGTGTATTGATTTTTTTTATAGAAAGAGATCTCTGTAAAAAGGAGACTCTGGCAAAATTTTTAGGATTTATATTTTATGTGCAAACTCAAAATTAAATATTGATGGTGCTTTTATAAAAGTGCATTTTGCTTAAGCATAGACGTGCATTCATATCACATACACTTGTTTTTGTTCAAAAAGATTAATCTTTTAATGGGTTTTTTTGTAATCTGTTTTGATTTGATGAGTGAAGTTTTTATGGTTATTTAAGAGTATGCATTATATGTTATTTAGAGAACAATCCATTTCATATGTGTGCTTTAAATCCCATGTGAGAAGCCTACTAAGTAGATGGCTAGTATCATATATTTTGAGATTGAGATTTGTATTAGTTTACAAGGCAAATGCTATTTGTTTTTTGACAAATTACATTGAAACGATTGGTTTATTTTAATTTTTTATTCATTATTTTTGTTTCTTTTCATGGTTTGTTCTCTTAACATCTATTGCAAATGAAAACACACTACAATGTACACTTCTGTTCATTTGCAGTTCAACATGTATTTTTGCAAAAGAATGTGCTTCTAAATTTTTTATGTTACAAGTATACATAAAATAGTGGGTCATTACATTCCGTACGAAATCCGTATGAGGGGGGTTGGCTCATTGTGAGAACGTCCGTATCTTGTCCGTATGTGGGGGGGTAGGCTAGCAAGTAAGATACCGTATATAGGGGGGTTTCTATAATTTTGATGTACGTAGTTGACATCTCCCCATTACTAATAGTGAATCCCCCGGGACATGATGGCCTCAAGCCAAAAAGAATGCGGCAAAGCTTGACTTTTGACCATGCATCGTGCCATTTCCGTCAGTGACCCGTTTTTCCTCTGAGCGACACCATTTTGCTGAGGTGTGTAAGGCACTGTACATTGGTGTTTTATCCCACGACTAGCCTGAAATGCATTAAATTCATGAGACATATACTCCCCTCCTCGATCGGAACGGAGGGTATCCATAGTACATTTTGAGACATTTTCAGCCATAGCCAGAAATTGTTTGAAGCACATAAAAACTTCGGACTTCGCTTTAAGCGGAAATACCCATGCATGCTTGGAGTAATCATCAATGAAGTCACGAAGTACAGGTAATTTCCCAAGGACGGAGTTTGCATGGGCCCACAAACATCACTATGCACAAGCTGCAACCTGCATGTGGCCCGAACTGAACCATCCTTTGGAAACATAGAACGCTGCATCTTACCCAAAATACAGCCTTCACAAACATGTTTGACAGGTGCTTCAAGAGGCGGCAAAGAAGCAACCATATCAGATTTCTGCAAATGCAGCACACTGACAAAATTCACATGACCAAAACGTGCATGCCAAAGTTTTGCATCTGAAATAGCCCTTGAATCTGCAACAACATTTGTAAAATTTTGTCCACACTTGTCATACAAAGTGAGCTTATACAGCCCTACAAGTCCAAGTCTAGCAAGTGCGGATACTGACAAGAGATTCTTCTTGATCCCAGGTACATAAAGTGCATCAACAAGTGTGAAAGAACTACCATTAGCAGCAATAAGCACAATCTTTCCAACTCCCTGAACTGGATAAGAGGCATTGTTGGCACAAGTGACTGAATTCCCATGAGGGACAGACTCGAGAGAGGTAAACAATTCATGATGTGAAATGTGCTTTGTAGCACCGCTGTCGAAATACCACATGTGAATCTACAGCAACAGACAAGCATGCATCATGGACAACAGGATTGTAAGTGCACTCTGCACTAAAAGCCCATTCTGCGTCAACATCAGCATTACAGTCTCCTTTTACAGAAGACTCAACAATGACTGCATTTGTAGTGGAACCAGCATTTGCAGTGGAACCACCCTCTTTCTTCTTAGCCTCTTTTGCCTTCAACTTAGAACACTGCTTGATCAAGTGATCATTAGCTTTACAGTAATGGCAACACATCTTGTTTTTGCCCTTATCACCAGAATTTCCAGA
This sequence comes from Adiantum capillus-veneris, assembly GCF_014529385.1. Classification (NCBI taxonomy): domain Eukaryota; kingdom Viridiplantae; phylum Streptophyta; class Polypodiopsida; order Polypodiales; family Pteridaceae; genus Adiantum; species Adiantum capillus-veneris. Next base: position 76,667,225 of record NC_140931.1, on the reverse strand, counting down.
CGAAGTGCTACCAACAGAAGCATTATGAATAATATTTTTGCCGCTCGCAGTAGAACCATAAGAAGTGGTTGCATTGTTGTTACCACCCTTTCTTTGAGAAGCAATAAAAGCCTGTTCAACTGCACGCTGCCTAGTCCTGTTTTTTTTGGAAAGTGACTCTTGCAACAGCAATGTGCATAATGCATCAAACTTAACAAATTCAGGATTTCCTTGGGTCATAAGTCTCCAAGTACTAACAAAAGTTTGGTAAGAATCTAGTAAGGCATTAAGAACAGTCTGCACAAGGGAACTGTCTGAAATGACTTCACCTGCAGAAATAAGTTTCTCATTGATATCCTTGACACTAGCAAGGAAAGTGTCCATATCATCTTCCTCATGCATAATCTTCGACTTCAACTCTTTACGCAGCAAAGAAATTTTAGCCTCATTGCGACTTGCATAAAGAACAGCCAAAATATCCCAAGCCTGTTTTGCAAATTTTGCTGAACGGATGTGAGGAACAATGGTGCGCTTCACAGACAACGCAATCAATGCATGAGCTTGCGCATCCTTTACATCCCAACGAGCTTGTTCTACCGTAGGCAAAACAACTCTAACAACATCAATCCTTGCAGCAAGACCTGCAACATCCTCAACGGCGCCTACATCCTTAGAACCAGGATGTACATCAATGCCCTGCACGCGAAGCAAAGACAGTTCCTTGCTGGCTTGCCGGCTCTAGCCCAAAAAAGTAAAAAGTAAAAAATGCCCTGCACAATGTTCCAGCCGCCCTTTGACACAAGAATATGTTGCATCATATAAGCCCACATAGGGTAATTGTCCCCATCCAACCTGTCCTCAGCAGCAAACATCTTGAACACATTTGTGTTGTTGTTGTCAGCCATGGTAAATGTTGCACCTGATGTGAAAACTGTCCGAAAATAGGAGAAAAGGAACGGGAACAACACGTGCTATATGGCACAAACCGTAGAAGAATGTAAGGCACCTATGATGCAGAAAACGGCACTGACAGAAATTCTACACAAAATGACGAAATTGCATGTGCAAACCTGTCTGTAGTGGAAACGGAGGTCGAAATGAGGCCAAATCAAAAATTTGAGCAAACCAAGGTCTACAAGCTGTCCCAAAGTATTTGTCGACCTGTGAACGCTCACCAAAGCTCACAGAAATCGGAGAAAGTGAGCAGGCATGTATTGGAGCAGCTGGCGAATAAGCCCGGGAGGACGCAGCCTGCTCTGATACCAATTGTTGGAATTAGGGTTGCAGAGAAACACACACAGCTTGGAGAAGATGAAGGAAGCTCAAGGCACACAATAGAGAGTGTATAACTTAGTGTGCAATTGAAAGATAGATAGCCCTAGAGTGATGGGCGTATATACAATGCTCGGGGGAAAAAACCTCCTAAAGAGGGAAAAAATGCCCCGACGGTCCTAGTGTGTTCACACAAATCACTACCACATGTATATGGTAACATGGCAACCTACATGAGGGTTGACATGAATAAAACTCTTACGTATGCTTTTTATGTTCACACAGTGTTCTCTAGATGTTACAGTTTGTAGCTGAATAAAGGCTTCTTTTGGTTGAACATAAATATTCGACGAGGGGTTGGGCAATGATGGTGCAGCCAAAGTGTGTCGACCCTAGTAGAAGGTGCAGACAATGATGTGTATGCTCATAGGTGCAGGCATGGGTGATAAAGCAAGTATGAAGGCCCATCAGAAGCAGGGAGATCTAGAAAGGGTATGTTTTATGTGGTTATGAAGGCCTAAGCGTGGAGATTCAATGCTTGAAGAAAAGGTTTTTACATGTGAAAAGGCTCTTAGGACATGCAATGCAACTTGGGTAGAGGAAGACATGTGGTGAGTGGAAGAAAGGAAAGTGTGGGAGAGACTTCACACCTCTGCATGAGGGAGACCGAAAAAGTTTCACTGTAAAATTTTTGCAAAACTGGTTTTTTGTAAAAATTGATTGAGAGGGAGAAGGAATAGGGCGTTTTCATCATTTTTGCGTCTCACGCACATAGGCAAATTTTGCATCAATTAGCAGATATATAAGTTTTTGTACTTTGATGTATTTTGGAGGGCGACAGACATAACAAAGAGGGAGAGAGATTTGTTTGTTGTATGCTCCACCATAGCCCATCAATTGAAGAAGAAGCAATCTCTGGCTGTGTTGCTTTTGATGTTGTTCCTCCTCTCCTCTCTTCTCTTCTACTCTATTGCGTGGTGTTTCCAGGTGTGTGTAGGCAGGTGTGTCCCCCCGAGGGTGTGATATGCAAAGAGAGAGAGAGAGAGAGAGAGAGAGAGAGAGAGAGAGAGAGAGAGAGAGAGAGAGAGAGAGAGTTGATTGTGTGCAAGCAAAACAAGAAATTGATGTGTTTATGGGTGTGAGGTAGATTGTGGTCTGTGCGAGTGTGTGCACATTGATTTGGGTGTTACTTGCGAGTTTGTTTGAGAAAAGTGTGTCTGTGTGTGTGATTTTGTGTGGTTAGGGGTGCGGGTTAATCCGTGGGATATAGATAGGCAAGTTTGGAGTGTGCTGGGTTTGTTCCCCTTTCCAACGTCCATTTGGACGTGTGTGACATACGTATTCCCTAAATCCAAACCCTCGAATTCTTGAGTGTGAAGTGGGGGTTTATGTTATTGCTAGCATTGAGAGTATTGCCTTCATGGTTTATGTTATTTAAGATGAAGTTTATGCGATTTGAGAAGAATTTGTTGTATAGATGCAACAAAATGAGAGGATGTTACACATGTTTGTTCTAGCTAATTTGCACCCTTAGTGCAAAATTTAGTTTTTGCTTTCTTGTTTATTAATTTGGCTTGAAGCATGAAGTTGGCCTGAAGCTTGAATGTCTGGTGAAATTTATCATTAAAAAAACAATAGACTATCCATCAGTAAGAGTGTAAATGATACAAGTGAAAACAATGCTCATGGTTCCTCAAGTACAAAGCATGCTACTTGTTTACATATTTTTTTTCTTAAATAAAGTGCAAAGCATGTCATTGATCGATTGCAACGAACCGCTCTTTGGCTGACCGGTACTTCTTTGGCCTCTTTGGTAAAGTTGCCATGCTTCCTCATATAAGAAAAACCAAAATTCCGTAGAAATCAGCATTTTTTCTAGTTGTCATCAAAAACACAGTCGAGGTGAAGGCATGCTAATTGTGTAGAAACTCTACACCCAATGGGCTTCATGTTGTATACATAGCATACACAAGCCATGAAAATGAACTTATGATGCAAAACATGGGATTTTATGCTCAAAATAGGAGTTTAGAAAAAAGTTTGAAGGCTTTCATTTGAGGCTAATCTAGGCTCAGTTATTGGAATTTGAATACAAGCTATTTTCAAAATGGTGTCTAGAGCTTGTGTATCAATCCCGGTGGCAAATTGAGCACTCGATTACAAATTAGGCTCATTAATTTAGGGTTGTCAATCACTGAATAGAAAAAAATGATTAATTGTTGGTCAAATTATATCCAAATCAAGTGAGACTTGATAGGTAGGTTGAAAACATCAAAACCAAGCTACAAGAACCTAAACAACCAAAAATTTGGTGGCATGGATTGAATTCGTTTGTTTGGGTCTCAACCTTGCCTCATTTATGTTTTGTGCTCTATGTTGATGGTTTCTGACATTCCCATGCATCTTCAGGTGGTTTAGAATATACCTCTCATAGCTGTTGAGGTGTACACATATCTCTAGATTTACCATGTTTAGGGTTTTTTGTCTTGAAATTGATAAAAATGGGACAACTCTAGTGAGGTCTACTAGGCTAGATTGGGTCTCTTTATCATGCCGGACATGATGGCAAAGCCAGATTTAGGGTTGGATATCATTTGCACAAATCTCAATGCCTTTGGCTAGGTCTAAAATCTTGATGTAACTGACTATGTACCTTTTGGCATGTTTTTCAAGCTCTTATGAATCCTTGGTTCAAATTGAGAGCGGGGGGATAGGATTGATTTACACCAGCTTTGGATGGGTCAAAATTGGATGAGTAACGAAAGTGTAGGTTGATTGGGCACATAGTTTGAAAGTCAAACTAAGACACAGTGATGGTACATCTAGTTATCAACATAAGTGGTTCCTTCGTACGTTGCCAGTCACTATGCTACACACTCTTTGACTAGTATTACTTAGTTAGATCATGTGAGAACTAAAATTTATATGTAAGATAGGGATATGATAGTTTTCTTCATTGATTGTCATATAAGCATAAAAAGGGGGTTATATTTCTTAATATGAGTCGTATATAGGGGTTTTATCAAAGTTGTATGCTCGCAGGTGGTATCCCAATTTGTATATAGAGTGAATCCTTTGGGGCGGAAATAGCCTTCTAGTCTATGAAAACATTCTCTAGCTTTTGTTTTGGAATTCCCCTTTAATTGTATTTTGTTTGAAGATAGCTTGGACTAGCTTGGTCTCAGTTTTATACATTTGTTTGAGGGGAGGTGTTTGAGTGTCTGTTGATTAAAGATAGTTTGTCTCCTGGATTGGGGATGGTCTCCTGGATTGGAGATGTTCTTTTTTCTCTTGGATTAGAGTGTTCCTGAGATTTCATTTTCTTTAGTTTTGTCCTGGTTCAAACCTCAAGGGGAGGATTGTAAAGTGTGAGCTTTGTCCTAGAGTACAAGAGTATGAGTTAAGGAGAGGAAAGGCGGAGTTATCCCACATGCAGTGGTGCAAGGCTATAGAGCTACTTAAATTTCATTTCATTTCATGAATAAATACAAGTCTATTTTGCTTTACATCTCCCTTGTTTATGGTGATCTTTTGATGGCTTAACAAATACTCAGGATCGTGTTTATGAGTCCAAGTTAATTGATCTCGGAACCTAATTCGCTTGAGTGATAATCTAGCCAACACACACTCACTTGTGTTCACAATGGAGTCCACACTGTAGGGCTCATTTTTCTGGACTTCCTCATTAATGTATCCATTGCAAGTTTTATGAAGGATAGAGAGGTATAAGATACTGTCGAAAAAAAACTTGTGTATTGGTCTACGCCTTGAAGTACAACAAATTCTTGCAATGATCAAGCTGCCTTGTGAGCATAACTATCACCTTCTATGATTTGCTACTACATGCTCCCTTGGGTTTGAATGTAGGGCTCCCACCTGCAAGAGAAGTGTACCTACCAAATGGTTGTGCAACCCTACAACGCAAAGACATCCAATCACACCAAAAACTGGTAATATAATCAATTTTGAATGTATGATTGCTAGCTAGCAGATAGGGAATGCTAGCTACTATTTTGGGTATGCTTGTAGTAGGTACATACAATTTGCAAGCTAGCACACTAGGTAGGATAATTAGAATAATGGGTATGCTAATTAGTATATTGGGCTAGCTAGCTAGTACATATTGGGCTGGCTAGTTAGTACATTATATTTGCAAGTTAGCATAATGGATCTTCTAGTTAGCATACTAGGATTGCTCGCTAGTACATTAGGTCTGTTTACAAGAATATTTGATATAGTAGTTAGCATACTGGGCTAGGTAATTAGCATACTGGATATGCTAATTTGCATACTCTACTGGTTAGCTAGTACACAGGATATGCTAGTTAGCATAAGGGTTGGCTAGTAAACACATTGGATCTACTTGTTAGAATATTAGGTATCTAGTTAGCATACTCAGCTTGCTAGCGAGCATATTGGGTATGCTAATTAGAATACTTGATTTGTGGATTAGGATATTGGATATGCTAATTAACACATTGGATATGCTAGTTAGCATATTGGGTTGGTTAGATAGTGCATTGGATCTACTAGCATTAGGTGAAATTTGGACTCACAAAGGGGCCCTTTAAGGAGTTTGACTTTATCTCACTCTACCAAAATGGGCGCATGAATTATTTTTTGCAAAAAAAATCCAAAGTTGGCGGAGGTTTGACAGTTAGAATGTCCTCTTCAAGCTCTATCTACTGATATATATCACGACAGAGTTGTCACATCATGGGTGAATAAAAAAAGAATCTTCTAAAATATGAGTAATCTCATGGCGTGTTATATATCAGTAGATAGAGCTTGAAGAGGTCATCCTAATTGTCAAAACTCCGCCAACTTTGGAGTTTGTTTGCAAAGATTTATCCATGCACCCGTTTTGGTAGAAAGAGGTAGAGTCAAACTCCTTAAAGGATCCCTTTGTGAATCCAAATTTCACCTAATGTTAGCATATTGGGTATGCAAATTAGAAAATTGGGTATGCTACCTACCATACTTGGTATGATTATCAACATACTTGATATGCTAGTTAGAATACTGGATTGGCTAATTAGGACAGTGGGACTGCAAAATAGCATTGTGGGTATGCTAGTTAGCATACTGGGTTGGCTAGTTAGTACATTAATAGTGCAAGTTGAGATTTTGGGTATGCTAGTTAGCATATTGGGTATGCTAATTAGAAAATTGGGTCTGCTAGCTAGCATACTAGTTTGGTTGGTTAGTACATATTGGGTTGACTAGTTAGCATACTGGTGGGTATGCTAGTTAGCATACTGCATATGCTAATTAGAAAACTAGTCGTGCCAATTGGCATAAAATTGTACTAACTAGGATATGATCTAGAAAATATAACATATTAAATTATATGATAATTAGCATACATTGTATGCTATTTAGTATATAGAGCATGATAGTTGGAATTCATGATATGCTAAGCAGCATATGTAGTTAGCATGTTCAACTTATTACATATGTTCTTAGCGGATCGCCATGATTGGACTTCTTCAGCATAGCTGTCTGGCACTAACATAATGTCAATACTTAGGGAAGTGACTCAAATGGGGTACGGAGACTCTTGAGGATGTCATCCTCAAGAAGTGAACCTACAAAACTAAGCTATCATCAACACTAGAAAATCTATCACTCTCCACTCTAGAAAATTTGTCTATGTCATATCTCACTGCTCTAGGTCATCACTCCATTTTTGTCGACCAAATGAACTCGGAATGCAATGTAACTTTAGAAAGAGGTATAATAGGCTTAAGGTCTCTATCCTATAGAGCTTGGAGGTAATCTAACAAGGTACCAAAATCACAATCCATCATGGTTAAAGTCCTGAAAAATGCAATAGAACTATCCAAATAGGTCACCCTATATTCTAGGAACACTCTCTTGACATTAAAATGTATTAAAAAAAACCATGTTTGCACTCAAAACTGTAAATTTAGCTTACTGACAGGTAACCGTAAACCACAACAAAGTTGAGAATGATAACACTCAAATGAAAGAACATAAGAGAAGGAATTCCATATATTCATATATACGTACTCTCACTCTAAGCATCATATATGTCAAAATTTGTTGTTATGGCTCATTATTATGCCTAATAAGGACTAAATCCTATTAAAAAATAACAAAAAAACAAAAAATTAGGCGACAAATCACGCTTTGTACACTATATACATAATTTCTCAACATCTTGCAGCTTTAGATCTTGCAATAAGCTGCCTAAGATATTGTTACTCCCCCCTTCCCATTCTGAGTCATCTTGAACAAAGGTTTGTGCAATGTGCATGAGCACGAACAACATGTCTATGCAAGGCTGTGGAATGTGGCCCTATTATGCAAATGAAAGAGATGCATTGGGTAATAATATGTCCCGGGGAGATCACCTAATAAAAATGTAACCTATCACATGAGTTCAACAGAAGGGTATTTAAAGTTCTTGAAACTTACGGAAATATATATACAGAAGGGTATTATTTTTTCAAATTTGAAAAAAACTTACAGATTTTAAAATAAAAGGGTGTATTATATTCCTTAAAAAATTCACAGATAAGGGGTTTTACAAACATGTTTTGAACGCACTCGATATGGTAGTTTTGCACATAGTGAACCCCCCGAGTAATATGTTGTGCAATATGTTGGTACTAAACCAATTATTTAGTGGTTTTTGTAGGCAAGGTTCCAGCTAAACTGCATTTTTTAAATAGAAGCTGATGAAAATGGCATGCCCTTTCCTTGATGGTTGGTTTTGTGAGTCCTTTTGGTGGGATTAGAACTTGGCTTGAATTGGCTTTTGGTACCCACTTATATTTTGGTTGTGGAGGCTACAAAGGTGGTTGTTGTTTTGGTTGCTTGGGTCTTCATTGCCAAGTCAATTTGTTGGGGGTTTGCTTCTCTGATTTGGACTTTGGAATCCATTTATACTTGGTTTGGTTAAATAGATAGTTGGTCTGCTGTGTGGATTTGTGCTTCCAAGTATAACAACTTTGAGTGAATTTGTTTTCTCTTGATTGTGGCTAGATTGAATTGAAAGGCTGATTTAAATTTGGTGGCTTGGGTAGCTATATTTGCTTTGCTTTGGTCTCCATTATTGATTTCTTTAACCAGACTAGCTTGATTGGTTTTCCATGGTCTTGTGTAGATTGTTTAGGCTTCCATGCAGGTTGTGGTTCTAGTTGTACTAGCTATACATTCCAAATATGATATGTTGGTCCTAAGGGAGTGACATAAGTGGTGCCCTGAAGGTTGAATTTTAAGGTGTCATTTTTCCAATCTGGAATCGCTTTGTACATCCTCACCCATGAGACTCCCAAGATAATTGCTTCATTAAGATTAGTATCTGTCATTATATGGAATGGACGTAGGTAGTGATGGTCGTCAATGTTGATTGATACATTGGCTTGATCTAAGCTAACCATCATGCCTTTCTTGGCTACATTGAGCTTGATTTTTTTTGGCATCAATATCTCATCTGACATCTTGATAGAGGAGAAATACTTCATGGCATTGACTCACATACCATTTGTTGATCCACCTGTCAGCTGGACATTGATTCATACATCCATACCTCCAAGCCAATTTGGCACTGTCTGAATTGCTTCAATATGAGGTGATGGGGTTTCCAGTTGTCAAATTTAAGCTGTGTTTTTTTGTTCTTTGCACTTTAAAATTTGTAACTTTGCTTCCTCCTTAGCATGGTCTAGGATGGCTTGAGCAAGTTGCTTCCGTTTTGTTGCTTGATGAATCTTTTTTAGCATGTCAACAATTAGCAGTAAATGATATTTCTTTAATCTACAACCATTGATCTAGTTAGGCATCTCTCTCCCTCTAAGGTTGCAAGTTTTACATCTCCACTAGGTGATATATCACTAATCACAAATGGGCCCCTACCTTGCTTTTTTTATTTTATGGAGTGTTGTTTCAATATGTAGACTAATAAATAGTCCCCCTTTTGAACTCCTTGATTATCATAAGCTGATCATGAAACTCTTTCATTTGTCATTTTTGTGCATAGATAGCAGGCCTTAGCTCTGAGTCACAATTCATCTAACCTTGTTAGTTGGACAACCTTGTTAGATAGTTTTTGGCTACTCGTAGTGTAGAAACCAAAAATTCTATGGGCAATATGGCATTAATTCCAAACACCAAATTGAATGGTGTTGTCTTAAGTTTTTTTGTATGCTACCTGATATACCCAAAGATATGCATGTAGCTTTTGGTCCCAGTCTGCTTGCAATTTGTCTACAATTTTTGTGAGCACTGTGAATAGAACTTTGTTTGTGCTCTCCGCTTGTCCATTTGTTTGAGGGCGATATGGCGTTTGGTTTTGAATGAATCACCATGAATTCTCTTAATAGGAATTCAATCATGTCATTTATAAATTGAGATCGAGGGGGGAGGGTCCACTTAATAATTATGTGACTATCACGTGAGTGCAGCAGAAGGGATTATTAAATTTCATTTTTTCTCACATTTTCACATACAAAAGGGTATCGTAAAATAGAACTTGGAAAAAAATTTATAGATTGAATAAGAAAAGGGTGTATTTTATTTGTAAAAAAATCATAGATAAGGAGATTTAGAAATAGTCCCTGAATGTATTCAATTTATACATAGCGACCCCCCCCCATCCCCCCCCCCCCCCCCCCCCGAAGAAAGTGAGTCCCTCGATCGCTCAGTATCTCAATCAGTAGCCCATATCTAGTGAAGATATTCTCATACAAGAGTTGCATTGTCATTCTTGCATCATTTTTTTAATTGCTTTGGCGTCTACCTACTTGGTTAGATAATATGTGGCCACTATGGCTATATTGAGAATGCATCTTATAAGCAAGTGGTGAGATCGGTCTAACAAATTTTATCCCCCACTTGGCAAAATCCCTTGCTCCCATAATAGGTCTTAATCAAATTTTGTCTCGTTTCATAGCTAATTTGGTGCATTGTCATTTGTCACAACATTTTACATATTACTCGGCATCCATGAATAGGGTCGGCCACCAAATTCCTGCAAGAAATATTGATTTTGCAATTTTATCTTCAAAAAAATATCCGCCCGCCTTTCTAGCATGTGCTTGCTCTTTCAATGGCAGAAATGTGTAAGTTGTTATCACTTCCCCTCTTGTAAAGGTGGTCTTTAATTAGCATGTAGTTTTCATCTTTTGCCTGAATCAACTTCTGTCTAGATTAACTCGTCTTTTCTGGCAAAACTCCCTTTTCTAGGTATTCCCCGGTGTATTTACTTCACTTAGGTGTAGCTGTTACTTTGAATAGTGCTGCATGTTTGATAGGTGCTTGGATTGCACAAGTTTCAATACAATAGTGCTTGATGATTCACAAAGAATACAAATTTATTGGTGAGAAGGAGGTGTTAAAACTTTTTAACGGCATAGACTCCCAATCCTTCTCTGTCCATGTTGTGTAATTTCTTTCCGCACCATTAAGTTATCTGCTGGAGTAACAGATGGGAAAATCCATATTTTTCTCTTCACGCTGCACTAGGATCCATCTGAATGCGTATGATGATGCATCTATGTGGACATGAAACAAGATGGTAGGCTAATTAAAGCTTCAAACGCTATCAAGAAAGCTATAAGCTTCCTTGCCCTCAACTCTCTCAATCACATGATTTGTAATAGGTAAGGGATAATTATCTCTAATTGTGGTAATGTTTAACTGTTTGAGATTTATACAAACTCTCAAATTGCCATTCTTCTTGTGCACTACCACAATTGGCAACACCCAATCTAAGTGTTCAATCTCATAGATAAACTCCGCTTCTTTAAGCTTGTCTATCTCCTCCTTGATTTTTTTGCAAATGTTTCAGTATAGGGATGTTGTCTACAAGGTTTGGCATCACCCTTAAGGAGTATTATATGCTAGAAAATTCTAGGATCGACTCCCTTAAGGTCCTTGTAAGACCATGCTAAGTGGTAAAATGAGATTCAAGATGAAATTTAAGCCCAATGGGAATTTTTCACAATTATAGGGATTTTTCATCGTTCATTTGGGCTTTTTGAAGGCAAAAAAGGGCATGTTTGGGCTGAAAATGACCAAAAATGGTTTAAAATGACCCAAAATTGATCAAAAATGGCTCAAAATGCCACATCACTCACGGCTCCATGACTATGAGGAGTGAGGGAACATTTTAGAACATCAATATCAGCACTATGAGCTCCTATGGGAAGGGATACAGAGCCTCCACGTATGGTATGCTAGTGCAGTCCCATGCCATTCCAACCCTGTATTCAAAGCTGTGAGGCCACCAAATTAGGGTTTCCCCCCTTCAAATACCTACTTGGGAATGTATAACAAATTTTTGAAGTGCATGGGGAAACATGGGAAGCAGTCAAGCTAGCGGTTCCTGAGGTTAGAGAGTATGTAAGGGCAATTAGAAATGAGCATGGGGAAACATGGGAAGTAGTCAAGTTAGCCTTAAAAGAAGAGTATTTCATGGTGGATTACGAAAGGGTGACAAAGAGGACTTTTAGAGTGGGTAGTTTGGCCAAAAGAGGGAATTTTTCCTACCGAACTGCTAAGGGAATGTGAACACCATATGATCAACTTTCAAGGACTAAGAAGACTACCCTGAAGTCAAAAAAATAGAGCTCTTTTTGCAAGCTGCAGGCAAAGAGATTCAAGAGAAGTTAGAGTTACTACTTGAGGATAAGGATACGGAATAGGGATTAAAGACTGATTGGAATGAGGTCAAAGATGCCATTTCATTGCTAGCTAAGAGATAACAACAAAGAGACAAGATGATAGTCAACCCTACTCAAGCCCCAAGTATTCTCGAGAATCCCATGAAGCCTGTGATTGTGATTCCAAAGAGGGACAAATGCATCCTCGATGATATTGTTAAAGGAATGCAAGATCTAAAGTTAAAGCTTACAAGGCTGGAAGAGAAGGGGCAACCATCAGGTCAATCTACAAGGCAACGACCTCAAAGCAGAGAAGGTTTTGTAAATAGATGCACATGGTGCAATAGTACTGACCATACAAGGAGGGATTGTCAAGGTTTCAAAGATGCTTTGACAAAGGAGCTTGTTTTCTTTAAAGATGGCAAGATTCACTTAAGTGAAACAGGTAAGCTCTTGGGGACAAACTTTGGCAAAGGTGGAATGAAGAAGCTAGTTGAGGGCATGGCTACTATTAGTGCCATCTCAATGGTTGAGGTAGCCACATATGGTTTGAAGGTGGAGCCTATTAAGCAAAAAGGAGTCAAGGTTGGAGAAGAAGCATCTATTGGGATTGGAGAATTATGGCCATGGGCGATAGAATGTGCTATGAAGGGTAAGATGACTAAAGAGGTTTTACATGAAGCTAGAGATTGCATTCGACTAGAAACAGGTTGGAATGACCCTGTGGACTCTTTGTCATTGTATGCATACATTGCCAATGTCAAGCCAATGAGGTCGTTGTCAAAGAGAAACGTAGGCGTGAGAGTGGGAATGAAGGGCCTTCAAAATGGGCGACGAGGAGTGGGGGCAAAAAGGACACAGTGCACCTCCTAGATTAGTTTCCCCGTAATAGATGCATGTCCCCAAAGTGCCTATGCAAGAAGCCTCTAAAGAAAATAAGAAGGATGCAACGAAAGCTAAAGCAAAGGGTCTGGCCAATCTGATATAGAGGCAGCAACAACTGATCTCAAAAAGGTTTTAGAAGAGAGGATTTTGAACAGTAATGTGTAATTTACCTTGGGTGAGGTCCTTGGAATAGCAAAGAGGGAGTTTCATGAAGAGATAATTGATATCATCAAGAGGAAGCTGCAGTCTCTTACGAGCAATGATGGGAAGCATGCGGTCCAATTCCTTACTATTTGTGTGGACCATGAAAGGAACCGTGAAAGTCTTAGAGTGCAACCCTTGCCAAAGCAAACAAAGAATTCAAGGACTACAAGGATATGAGGGGTTTTGGCCATGTACCATTGTAGAGCGGGATTGCAATGGTACAAGAAGAGAAAAGTTCTTGCATGATGTATATGCAAAGGAAATGTTTTCTACAGGGTTTGTAGGATTAACGAACTATGGATCTATTGCTTTTACAAAGTGTGAGGACTTAAAACGGGGTGAACAACAACATGTAAATAGTGTACAAAGAGGTTTGAGGATGAATAGTTTGCTAGAAGATGATGAATGCATTGCAGGTGTGTTTAATGATTGTTTGTTTGTGGATACCATGCAAGACTTGGAGTCTTTAATGGATTGCAATTTGTGTGTTCAAAATGAAATTGTGAAAGTATGCTCCATAGAAATGTACAAAGTTATTGAGGATTTTGAAAATGCTCAAGGTATTGATGTGCGAGTGGATACTAAGTATAAATCTGAGGCAAAGAAAGTGAAACCTATGGCATTACCTCTACCAAAAGACTGCACAAGTAAGATGGAACAAGCTGCTTTGGAACCTAGCCTTTGTGACCCAAGTAAGATTGGACACAAGTTCACGCAGGATTCTTTGTAGGAGTTAAAGGTTGGTGGCGAGGACAGTTTAACAAAAGCTAAAAAGATATGCTTTGAAGACATGCTTGCCAAACACGAAAAAGCTTTTGCATTTGAGACTCATGAGATAGGGTGTGTTGATCCATCCATTGTTGCTCCTATGGTGATCTTCACAATCCCTCATGTACCTTGGAACATGAGGCTTATTCCAGTTCCAACGGCTCATTTGCTAAAAATAATTGAGTTTCTTAATGAAAAGATCAAGATGGGTATTTTGGAGCCTTCTTGTGCTCCATATTCAAATAGGTGGTTCATAGTTCCGAAGAAAATTGTTTCTTTACGCTTTATCCAGGGTATACAACCCATCAACAAGGTTACAATTAGAAATGTGGGTATAGGGCCAATTCTAGATGAGTTTGGAGAGGCATTCAAAGGAAGGGCAATATATTCTATGGGAGATTTGTATTCAGGGTATGATCAGTTCCAACTAGCAATGGAAAGTAAGGATCTGACTATCATGAGGACACCTTTGGGTTTGATAAGGATGTGCACCTTACCTCAGGGAGAAACTAATTCAGCTGTGCATATGATGATTGGTATGAACAAAGTCCTATGTGACTTCATACCTCAAACCACAATGCCTTTCTTTGATGATGTGCCAATCAAAGGATGTGATGTAAGTGATATAGATGTGGCTCTGGACTTGAGGGGGTGCCGCACGTATGTGGCAAACCATATCAATGATTGTGATAATATCTTGTGATAAAGAGTATTTGACAGGTGTAAATGTTATAGTGGAGACTAATTGTCTACCCCTTCTTGGAATGATCACAAGCTACTCAACTCCAGACATTGCTATGTTGAGATGGATTGCCTACATAAAGTCCTTGAATCTTGAATTTAAGAATATTGCAGGGAAAGATAATCCAGTTGCAGATATGCTTTCTAGAGCAAGATATGAAAATGAAGAAGAAATGATTGTAAAGGGCGATGATGTAGGCATAAGGTTTTATCGTAGCTCTCATGCAAAGGGTGATTTTATTTGCCTATCAAATGCACTTGAATCATTTACAGAGGACCTATATCAAGGAGTTTGCTTGCTCATTGGACGTTATCTGAGCACTTTGACAAGGCAAGAAGGGTGGACTGATCAAGAGTTCAAAAGAATACGTAGAAAATCCTATGGATACTTTTTGAAAGATGGATACTTGTGGAAGCATCCAAAACAAAGAAATGGGATGCCATTGAGGATTGTGAGTGATGAGGACACTAAAAAAGACCTTATGAAAAAGTTTCATGAGAGTCTTTATGCTGGACATAGAGGTGTATGCGCCACCTTTACTAAAATGAGAGAGAAGTATTGGTGGAAATGTATGTATAAAGATGTACCTCATTTTGTGGATTCTTGTGAAACCTGTCAAATATATTCAAATGTATGTCATTGAGATGGGTTGCACCCTATATACCCACTGGCTATGCACTATAAGTGGGTAGTAGGTTTGGTTACAATGCCATTGGGCTTATGGCAAATGAGACACTTAGTGCTTGCATGGGAAGATTTAACCAACCAGGTTGAAGGTTGTGCTTTAAGAAAAAAAGCACAAAAGGGATATGTAAGTTCCTCTTAGACGATGTGATTAGCCATTATGGCTGTGTTGAGAAAATAACAGCTGCTGATAGAGGTGAGTTAGATGCTGACAAAGCCAGGGAGTTTTTCTCTAGGTTGGGCATTAAACTTGCTCTCACTACTACTACATATAATCCTGAAGGACATGGTAAATCAGAGCGTGGGCATCCTCCTATCATTAAAGCTTTGGCTAAGTCTTGCAAAGGTAAAATGGGAGAGTGGCGTAGGTTATTGCCTTATGCTTTATGGGCTGATTGTACAACTCATACCTCAGTAACTGGTTATATGCCTTTTGAGTTGATGTATGGTCAAAAAACTATAATGCCAATTGAGGATGTAAAACCCACATGGAATGTATTGCGTTGGGAAGATGGAACGAGTAGGGAAGACCTTCTTGCTTTGCGCATCAAAGAAATTAGAAAGAAGGCCTCAAGATAGGAGATTGTAGTGGCACGATTAAAAGATGCACGGTTGAAGGATAAGGACAGATTTGATAAAAGACACAGGCCCAGACCTAGAGCTATTGAGGAAGGTGATTGGATGTTGGTGTATGACAGTAGTCTTGATAACCAACATTCACCGATAAGAAATGTTTCAAAGAGATAGTTTGGACCTCATGAGGTTAAACATGTACCTTACACCTTGCATGAGTTGGATGGTATAGAAATGAAGATTCCCATTGCAGGGAAAAGAATTAAATTATTCAAAAGAAGAGGCAATACACATCCGTTTGTTTCACAAGAAAGTCAAAATGAAGGCTCTGATGAACATGTTATGGATGAAGATGAAGAAAGAGATGATGATGCATTGGACTTCCTTGGAGTGATGATGAGATCGATATGTATCTTGACTTAAATGAAGATTGAACCTGCAAAAGATACCTGTGGCGCATGCCAGAGGATGTGCAGGTTTAGAGGGGGTGGATGTCGTGCCGTGGCATGTGCATAATGTGAAACTAAAATATCTACCTTACTCTCAATGCTTTTGTTATGTGGGACCAAATGCTATGATGTATGTAGTGTGATATATGCGAAAATACTAAATGTCACGGTTGCAGTTTTGTATATAACTTGTCGGGATAGCGAGGCCCTAGACGTGGCACTATGGCATGTTTTTTCACATAAATATATGCCTACCTTGCTTTAGAAATTTACAAATGTCAAGCGTATCAAAGTGGCATGCTCATTTTTCCTAGAAAGTTCAATGCGTGCGATCTCGATAAAAATAGAAAGTTTCATGCACGAGCGTAAGAGATGTATCTAGAGTGCTTGCCAAGTGGTAAAATGAGGTTCAAGATGACACTTAAGCCCAATGGGATTTTTCCACAATTTTAGGGATTTTCCCAACTCTTTTGGGCTTTTTAAGGACAAAAAAGGGCATTTCATAAAATGGTAAAAAATGACCCAAAATTGAAAAAAAATGGCTCAAAATGCCACATCACTCACGGTGCCGTGACTATGAGGAGTGAGGGAACATTTTAGAACATCAATATCAGCACTTTGAGCTTCTCTAGAAAGGGATACAAAGCATGTACCTATGGTATGCTAGTGCAGTCTCATGTTGTTCCAACCCTCTATTCAAGGCTGTGAGGCCACCAATTAGGATTTGCCCCCTTCAAATACCTACTTGGGAATCTATTACAAAGTTCTAAAGCTTCCATGCAATGGCTACAATGGAGACTTGAAGCGTTTGTATAGGGTTTTTATCAAGGAAAAAGAGCACTGCAACTGTGTAATTGGCAGCGAGGCTACACCAATCATCACACACACACAAGAGTTTTGAGTTTATCTTGGTTCTTTTTCAAAGATAAGCTTTCATGGCTAGAGTTTTGTTCTTTTTGAGTGTGTTTCTAGCCTCAAATATTCTACGACTTTCTCGATTTTGCTGCAGACTCTTATAGTCAGAGGCTCGGTGCTTTCCCAACCGCACTTCGTACTTCTTGACAACATGTATGAAGACAGAGCTGAATTTCAGAAGGTCTCAAAACTAAACTCTATGAGTACATATGTGAAGCTTATGTTGCTATGATTCTAATGACTACTTGCACGCATAAAACAAACATCATTTGAAATACTTACAACGGCAAATAGCTCATAGATGCGTCGGTGCACGTGCTCCGTCTCGTGTGGAATGCTTGGTGTTGTCGTGTAGCTCTCACCGAGCCTCTCGTGATGGTGTAGTCGGTTCTCCAATGCAATGAGAGAGCGGGGAGTAGTGCCAGGATGAAGCTCATTCTCTTTCTCTTTCTCTCTCACACACAGTCGACGGCAGCTTAAAACTTGATTATGATAAAGTTCTTCTTACAAAATGACCTAGGTACCATAGGTTAAACATAAAATAGAGTTCACGGGGTAAAATGGATTTGTATGTACAATATGTAGGTGTCATTGAACCCCGGTTTTGCAACTAGACTAACTGCATAACTCTCAAAAAATAAGGCTTTCTTGAGTTAATATCGTGGTGTTGATTCGTGGTCAACACTCCCCCCCTCAAAATTCATGTCTTCCCTGACATGACCTAGTTGTCAATGTTTCAGTGCGGTCTTTGTTGTCGTTCTTGCTTTTGTTTTTTCTCCACCGCTTGTACTTTGTCAAACCACAAGGAGAACTATGATCCATGAAAATCATAATTGATGAGATGAACTTTATGTCCTTCACATCCAAGCCCCGAGCTGCAGCATCTGTTGTTGTCATTATAGGGCTATTGCCATATCTAAATTCAGAAAGAACTCAATCTCGTTCAGCTTGACTCTTATCATCATGGATAGATAAAGCTCCATCCATCACTTGCTCTAGTAAATCTACCAATTGAGTATTTCTCATTCTCAGAAACAACTTCTACAATCTATAGAATTGATTGATTGGCTTTCAAATCTTGTGAGCCAACGACAACTTTGTAAGGATTCTGTAGAAAATTATTTGGCTTCAACTTATTTAGGCCAATTTGCACTCCAATACAAAGTTTGTCTGTCACGTTGAATTTGGGAGATAATTTTTTTGATCTGAGGTTCGAAACCCATGTCCAACATTCAATCCGCCTTATCAAGGACAAGATATGTAACACTATGAAGGTTGGTTTTTCTACCATAGTGTCTGCTCTTCTTCATTGGTGACTCCTTTGTTCCTGCATCAAGGTGATCAAAGTCACATATGCCACTCTTAGCTTTTGTGTGCTGTGTAAATTAGTATATTGCTTCTACTTGATACATGACTCAATTAAAGCCGTAAAAACCCCAGTTAATTCCCCAAGTTAGTAACTTGCTTCAAAATGGCCTTATCTAACATCATTCGTGATAGATGGCCATTTATGAGCTATCATTGTCTATTTGTCCCCAAAGATTATATACATGATGTACAAGGTATGCAGATGGCTATCATGGTTCAAATTTGGAAAAAATAGCATCTCTGGCTAGGTTTTTTTTTGGTTGTTTAACCCTTAGCTTATATTCTCTATTCATAGCCTCCTGACAAAGTTTGGCTTGATTTGGACTTGTATTTGGCTTTCCAAGCTAATTTTTTTGGATCTCAGTCTCGAGAATGACTGACGGGCATCCCTGGCACTTTCTAGCTACCAAACACATGTAGAACTAATGATGATGACCAGAATTTGGCTGCAGTCAGTTATCGTGATAGATGATTGAACTATCATTTTTGCCTCCCCCTTTTTTTGTCAGTATTGTTAGTCCCTTTTGTTTGTTAGGATTCATTAAGTCACATACAAGATAAAAGATTTACAATATAAAGATATACTTCCTATACACGGCCTTGTAGTTGCATGAAGTGTCTAATAGACAACTTTACACCTGATGGGTGATTCCGTTTAGTCGCATCACCAACTTGCTTTCTCCTTGTAGGCTACCCCGGAGTTTCATGACCATTCTCAGTCCTTTTTGGCCTCACGTTGTTGTTGAAGGCTGATCAACATTCTTTTCTTACCTCTGATAGTATAGCTTTGTGCATATGGCTTTTGAGGCATACCTCGTTAAGTTTTGTCATTTTCTTGTATTGTTTTTGTTTTGTACTGCACATGCATCTCTTCAGTTTGTTCTTCACTTGGATTACGGATTTTTTCCTTTTTTAAAAAAACTTATCATAAAAAATCTCAAAATAACTAAATAAAACCAAAAGTCAACTTAACCAAAAACCAAAATCATTCTAACAGAATTCTAAACGCTATGTACACTGTACACATGTCCCTAGGGGCTCATATATGGCTTTTGTCCCCATACTCCTCCTGTAATGCTATCTATTATGAGGGCATATACTTTGAATTTTGTCAAAAAAATCATCACAATCAAATGTAAAAATTCAATACAACTCACAAAACATTGCCCTCTAATATTCATAATATTAGGTCTGCATTTACAATGCCTTCCCCCCTCCTATTTGGAGTCCTCCTTGGCGACAGGGTATCATCAAGGGTATGTGATGTGCATGGGCAATTAAAAATTGTGCCAATGCAAGCTTTGTAATGTAGCCCTATTATGCCTACAAAATCAATGCATGGAGAAAAATTATGTTGTGCAAGATGTGGGTATAAGCAATTTTCTTATTGGCATTTTCTGGCGAGGCTTCCTAATCTACACAACGTAATGTTCTTTGAAGCTCTTGTGTCGTTTGCTTGATTGAAGGTTCTAGAGATTTTTGAAGGTTGACTTATCTGTTTGATGCTTCTTGGAATCCATTTTAGCCTTGTTTTTTGTTGTTGTATTTGGCATTGTTCCTCAGTAGTGGGTTCTGGCTTCAAGTGAGCTCTCTTCTAACTGTAATGTAATTGTAGGAGGAATTGAAATAATTCAAGGGGCTATGCAATGACAATAGTTTTATTGGCTTCCTTTGGGACCCACTTCTTCGTGATTACTGGCTGTTTTGTTGATGCTACTCATTTGGGAGCCCGTACTTGTCCCTGCTTTGTTTGTGTTTGAAGAGACTTCTTAGGGATCCACCTTGTCTTTGTGTGAGTCAGCAGCAGTCTTTGCTTCAGCCCTTGTACACTTGGTTGAGGACCAGGTTCAGACTTTGGGAGTTGATGTTTCAACTATTTCAAAATCCAAATAAACTCCTGACCCCTTTGTGCCTGAGTCAAATTCTTTGGAACCCAAATTTGATTTGTGAAAGCTTCAAGACTTGTTGTTCTTTTCTTTTGGAATTCCTTGGTTGCCGCGAAAGATGCTAATGATAGTGATGACCTGAGTTTATGGTAGGGGATGTCATAAGAATCATCATTGTCGCTGCTATCCTCAGCAATGTTGCATTCTAGCACTTTCCCTTTGTGATTTGGCTAGTTATGAAAAGTTACCGTTTGTTTGCTCTTGGATTGATGTTTCTGGGAGGGATTTTCTAGCCAATTGATTAGTGCATTGTTAGCTCATTGACATGGTTGTGTTCTTCTTGGTTGAGTCTTTTCTTCATGTATGAGGATGCTTATTGTGGTTGCGTCACCATCAGGGATTTTGGAATCCACTTCTGATGCACTTTATTCTTGTAGCGGTGACATTGGTTCTAGGTCTTTCATCTGGACAATCATAAAACCGTGCATTAGTTAAATTGTCATTCGTGTCACTTGCTGGGTTGTCTAGATTTCCATTCCAACATCTTCTTGAAGTTCCAAGTGTTCTACAAAGTCATAGAACTTGTTTTCTTCTTCGTCTTTTGATTCGTGACGGTCCTTTGTTTGCTCTTCATCTTGGGAACTTATTGATGTGTAGTTCTCTTCATTTTCTAGATCATACTCACTGCAAAGTAAGGAACAACATCATAGCAATTTTTATCACAAAACTTTGTTGTTGGACCATCTTGAATAGTGCACACATCCAGAGTAGCCAAGATGTGTTCCCATTCTAGTGGTTCTAATGTTTTTTCAGGAAGTGGTTCTAGGATATAATCCTTATCTTTGATTTTCCTTTCTAGGATACATTCCTCTCACTTTAAGCTTCCACATTGTGAAGCTCCACACATCCACAGTTCTTTAGGCTTACCCAACCATGCTGGCAGCTCTGATCCTGCTATTACAGCGGAGTCAAACTCCCCACTGGGGTTTGGTTCACGTCCTTGTAAGTATGGTCCATAATATTTATTCTTGTCGTGGTTTCCATGTGTCTCAGGAAGATTTGGTCATAACCCCAATCCTGGTCAAACAATGTCCTTAGATGGAGATTACTCAAGTGCATGCCTATTGTCTTGACTGTAGTGTCATTCACTTGATCCTCGACTATCCAAAAAACCCAAACCAAATCAGAAAGATCACAACAAATGTCTCAAGAATCATTCAGCTACCTAGTAGCCCGGAAAATGAAAATGTCATGCCTGTTCATGTAGTTACGAGAGCGTAGGCTCAAAAGGAAGCTAATGAGAATCCAGAGATAGAGAAAATGGAAATTGACGCGAGTCCAGGACGGGTGAACCAAAGACCAACGTGCCTAGTCAAAAAACCAAGAGCAAATGCAATAGTTGGAAAGCTAGAAAGGCTAGGATGAAAGCACGTGGGGAACGAGAGCATAAATCCCTAGCTGAGGAGCTTACCCAATCTAAAGAGAAGATAAGACAACATGAGGAAAGGGTTGCACCTTCTCTGACACAAACGTCTCAACCTCCAGAAGAACCATCCATGGAAAGTGAATGGAGAAGTGCTAGTTTAGGAGGATCAATGTTGGTTGAGAACGTTAATGAACTATTAGATGCCCTCTTCAAAGCCTATAAAACGCGGCTCAAAAACAACCAAACCCAAGAATAGAGGTGGATGCTATATCCATATGCGGAACTAGAAAAGCAAAGTCTTGAAATGTGCCAGAAAATGATTCAAACAGCCCAAGCTTTACTAGAACCACAAGTTGGAAAATCTGAGGGTGTGATAAGGTGGAAAATCTGAGGGTGTGATCCTTGTCCCACCTACACCAGTAAGCCCACCAAGCTAGGAACAAATAGAGCCAGATTCTAGTCAGGAGCACGGACCAAATCTCAAGGACCCAATATTAGAGCCAAGTATAATGTTGAATACCACAAATAACTCTTCCGAGGGATTAACCTAGCTATACCTGAAAGATTTAAAGAAATAGATGGTCTTGACGAACTATGGAAACAAGTCACAGAGGCCAATGAAGCCAATGAGCTAAGCAGACAAGTAACTAGACCAATGATGAGAGAGGAGTGTCTCTTCCAAAAATAGAGGAAATTGAGACTGGATCTCAAATGAATCTAAACGTGCAATCGTATTAAGGAGACAAAGGATCTATAGAGTCTCTGGACAATCAACCTTATTTGGTAAGAACACTGTGGTCCTATATGGGAGAGCACGAGGCCAAGTCAGATGTTATTGCAGTCCCATCACAGAGACTGTCTTCCAACAAGGTCATTGATTCAAGGCTTAATAGATATTCTATTTACCCCAGTCACATGTATGATAACATTAGCCGAGTTTCTCATAATAAGACTATACATATGGACTACTATGAAAAAATACCTAGAGAAATTTGGTGTGAACGACCCAACAACATGGATACAAGAAGGGATCCAAGAGCTTGAAATGCCTCAGCTAAACACTAGGCCAGCTCCATTAAAACAAGGTAGGTGAGTACTATGAGGGAGAAGATGGGAACACCACCCTTCCTGTAGAATTCCAAGGTGTAAAAACCATGGCAATACTTGATAGCGGAGCCGGTGTTGCCATCGCAACAAAAGAGATCTGGAAAATTTGGGAAAAACCAGCATTGAGGGCTATTAGGGTGAAACCGCAACTTGCAAACGGACACACTGAAAGGCCCCTACGATTGCTAGAAAAATCAGTTGTTAATTCTTGTTTCATTGAATAAAAATTGAATGAGAATTAGAAGGACCTTTAAGTTGAAAGTAAGGTCTATGCCCTCCTTGTCTATGGAAATGGTGGACCTACTAGCCTAATGATGCTCTCAACTTCGTACAAATGGGCCGAGCCTTGAGTTGCATCCTCTTAATGAGGAAATTAGATTTGAAGTTATCTTGAACAGTCTCCTTTTCTTTTTTTGTTTCTTTGTTCCTTAAAACTTTTATTTTCCAAAACGATCTTATTAACTCTGATTTTTGTTACAAAAATTTGTTTTTAAAGCTCACTAATTTGAGTACTTTTAACACTAGGTTGGTAACCTAACAGGACATAAAAGTGTCCTTTTAGGGTTTTGAAGAAAACCTCCAAAACCATAGTAGATCCACTCATTTTGTAAAATCCTTTCATGAGGTTATAGTTCAAGGCCTACTACACATGGAAAAAATAAGAACCTCGTAAAATTTCTCATCTTTTGGTCACACCAAGCCTCCAAAGTTGATGGACCAGTACATTTTTATCAAAACAGTCATTTCTTATGTTTTGTTGCATAAAAATAAGATTAGGGATTTTTGTAGGACTTGAGATGAATTCCCTAGTTAACTTCAATGGGTTGGTGATCAGAACATATGATTGCTTCTCACTCACTATTTTTTGTTTTGCCAAAAGAAATAGGTACAAAAAATTTGAATTTTTACCATTCTGCAAACCTATCATCAAAGTTTCTATAGCCACGCTCAATACAAATAATATATGCATGTTTTCTTAGTTCCCTTTTGTCCTTTAAGTTCTTAAGGAGCCATGGAGCATGTCAAAAGAATAATACATTTCTTACCAAGGGGAATCTTGGGGACAAAGATGAAGTGCTAAATACAACAAACATGAAAAAACTGGGTTTAACATTATGAGTTGTAGAATCCCATAGAAACTATTCACTATCTAGCCAAATTTGATCCTTATGACTAGATATAGTTACTACCTACAAAATGCATATAGTTGTCACAAGAAACTAGCCATATTGAAAAAGCTATACTTGATATATTAGAATGTTTCATTTTCTTCTATAATTGAAAAAATCAACCATCGTTGTGTACTATGCAAAATAGGGTATTAGGTGCCCCAAAAGTCAAGGAATATTAGCTTTATGTTACAATATGCGACATAGAAAAGCAAAACTGCATTTGGATATCATGAAAGCCACCAAAAAAATCATAGAAGAGCTAAAATTGGCTAAAAAACAGGATTTGACAATTTTTGTAATTTGGTCATAACTTACAACTTTAACATTTATTTCTCCCTATAAGCATTATGACATGTTGAGGACTACTAAAGATAGTTCTCTAGCATTATAGACCTCACAAACATGAATTTTAGAGTGGTATAGTAGCAAAAAGTTGAAAAAAGCCAAAAACAAGACCCGTTTTTTCACACAGTTTAGGTTGTGAAATGTTGTGCAAGGACAAGGTTAAAGATGGAATTGATATTCCAAAAAAATGTCGAGTTTTTTTCAGCTCATGAGACAACTTTCTAGATAGATAGTACCTCAAAATACATTTTGAAACTCTTGACATAATTCAAGGAAAATGGTCACTTAACAGGACATAAAAGTGTCCCATTACCAACCTAGTGTTAAAGGAGCTTCTCTTGCTCTACCTTGCACAAAAACTTGTTCACTAATTGCGTTTTGAAAAGAAACATTCCATTTTGCAAGAAAGATGAGGTGGATAAAATGTTCCAGCATGCTTTTTGTTTCTTTTCTAAAGAAGTTATTTCCATTTCCTCTTTGTACAGTTCCAAGAACTTCTCCTTCTCAATAGTTCAATACTATTCTCTATTTTTCATTTTCACTTACACAATTGAGACTTCCTTGCCATTTTTTTTGTCAGTCCCTCACTCTCTTCCTACAAAAGCTCAACTAAAATCTTTATCTGGCCAAGGAAGAAACTACGCTCTAATACGAGGGCCATGCCAAGGATCGCCGATTGCACCACCTCCAAATGGATATACCACGATTCTTGACATCCCTTCCGCTTGAGACCGACACCAAGACAGGACTTCTCCTGCTCTTCAATGCCAACTCAAGGGGATGATAGCATTCATCTTTTCTCATATGGAACTCTTAACCCTGATAATCTTTCCTTATTGATTCAAAACTTCCAAACTAAGCCATCATACTAAATCTTAACTCTACCTTCCAAGGTCAACTGGTGAGAGTTCTCTAATTCATCCTTGGTTCAAGGTCTCACTGACGCCTTTTTCTCGGTTATGATAAAGCACAGCCGTTAGTGTGTTCCCCTAAGATGAGTATATTTACTAACTACATGAATCCCTCGTTCTCAAGTTTGATCATCACTTCGTAGATTGGAATCCCTTTTCTTCGTTCTTAAATTAACTTAATGGACAACATCAAATTAGGTTCAACATTTTGGCCCACAAATTAACCCTTTAGAATCTACCCTCCTACCAAACCATTTCGTAAATGTACCTTCCCAAGGTAGTACTATGATACTAGAAAACAATATTCCAAACATGTCAAACCAAGAAAACATTTTAAGCATTTGAAAGAAGCATGAAAACTATTGCATACCCTTGAAAGTGTGCATTTATCAAGTCGTTCCTACGTTTTTCCATTTTAGAATGTTTTACTTCCTTTTTTCTTTAGTATTATTAAATTATCTAGTTATCTTTCAACAATCACATATCTAAAAGCATATCCCCATCCTCATCCTAGGACTCGGATATACACAACTTTCAATTCTTATTTTTTTTTATATTTTTTGGGAAAGGCTTACAATTAATCTGTCATAAGTTACTTTTAAATATATATTTCGAGAAGCACAGCAAAGGTCCGATTGATGGCGACAATTGCGAAATAACCCATTTAGGTTTCTAGCCTTTCCAAGGTTCCTTCTTACCAAACAATTGTAAGAGTTCTTCAATTAAATCACACCTTCCTCCCTTATGCGATCCCTTCTTGGATCCATTTTCCTTTCTCCTATTTCCGTCGGTATCAGACCTACCCATACTAGACTGATTTTCAGAGGCATCCGTGGGTATCACCATCCGGCCGGGTCACACTCCCATCCAATCCCAATTCTAGGGCCTTGAATGAACCGGAGCTCAAAATATAGATGAATGATTATAAGTCCTAGACAGAAAGAACCATTCTCCGTTGTATCCCACAGGTAAACACATGCGTCTCCCTTTTTCCAAACATATAAAACAAATTTCACACATAAAAATTATATGTTATGTTAGGGCTAGGCTACGTTAAATCTTCTTGGTAAAGTTTTTAATCTTAGACTTTGAAATTAGGTTCCTTTAGTTATAACCCTTAGTTCCTATTTTCTTTTAATGTCTACTTAAACAAGACATTTTTAAAAACAATGAGTCTCTTGGGAGTCAAGGTTTTATCTCTATGAAAGTTTCAAGTTAACATCGTCTTGGACGAATCCCATTTATTTCCTTAGCAACAATTTCCATTCGTGAGGCATCTCCATGAAAGCGATGGGAGTTTATGCTCAAGCAACACAGTCGTCACTTCTGTGAAGCTATCTCCTTACTCCCCCTCGTATCGCAATTGTAAAACAAATATGAAAGAATACAAACTTAAAAAGAACAATACATATACTCTTTATGATGATCTTTGCTTTAGTGTGGGCCATGAATTGCAAACGTAGAACTTTAGAGTGCACCAACTTACAATTGTAAACCCCTTTTGAGTGATTATGCAAGAGTCGATGCTTGATTGTGTAAGAGTAGAACCAATCAATGAATGATAGTGAAAAGTAAAATGCGAAGAGTGGGTATGCTAGTGTAGTGAAAATGCTCATGCAATTGAGTATGAATGGTTAACAAATCCTTTTGAGATGGGATTTAGGCATACCTAGCTACCGTGGAGAGGATTAATTCCATATCTAAGAGTGGTTTAAGGATTTAGGGTTTTCCAATTGACAACAGGGGAGGGAGGATAACCCTACTTGGAAGGGAGATCCTCTTTCAAAGAAAACTCCTTTAGGTATAATAAAACTTCTCTCAACTCCCTCTTGAGAGAATTAAATATTAACGTACGTATGTCACTAAAAATTTTACACACATAATTTATGCAAAATCAAGAAAAAATTGTGAGCCTTTCATGAGAGCATTTCTTTTGGAGAAATTATAATTTCTCTTTTGAAAAATAAGGTTAGTTTAAAAAAAACTAAATTACTTATTTGCCTTTGATTTATGGCATTTACCTTTATAAGATTAATTTAAGTAAGAGAATAAAAGTAGCTTAAAAATAAATAAATAAAATTTTATGAGAGACTAAGGGATAGTTAAGGATATTAGTCAACATTCATCATGCATACTATTTAGGTAAATATGGTCTCTAATCACCTATGGTTAAAGAGAGTGCTTCTACTTTCTCTATCCCATATTAGTCTGGTAATCTAAAGAAACATGAAATAACAAAACTTGAAATTAGTTGTTAGTAATCGTGGTTAGTTATGATTAGTAATAAATCATAATTAGAAAGCACCAACAAAATTAAGAAGTTGTTCTTCTTCCCAAGCAAGCAAGGGACATGTTTGCTTATGGAAACATGAGAGCTTAAGCATGAATTTAAGTAAGCATGAAAGGTAAATCACTTTCAAGCAAGTGCAATAGCATAAAAAAGACAAGAAAATATTACCTTAGTGTGGGTATGGTATAGTCTTCTCCTTTCTTTGGACGTAGTCGGCTCTCTCCCTCTTCACCTTCACTTGAAGACTACCAATTTCACTACTTGGATTGAGAGAAAGGAATGAGATAAACGAGATTCAAGCTATGGAAAGCTTGAGGGTTAGGAAAGAGGATATGGAGAGTGTAAGGTGAAGAATAAGATAATTGACAAACTTGATTAGGGTTTTGGTTATTGCTTCTCTTGGAGAGGTGTGTGTGAAAGAGGATTGGCTATGGCTTTCTCAAACTTACTCTCAAGTTTGGACCTAGGGTAACATAGGGATCCTCTACCCGCTAGGAAAAGGACTAATGAATAGGCTTTATCTTCTCTACCCCATAGTCAAGGACGACTATGATTTCAAGAGAGAGGTAATGTCATAATAACTAATATCTAATTCTCCTAAATGATTTTCTCATGTTAAACTGATTATTTAATATGGAGAAGTGCCAAGGGAGAAAAATCTATAATATTGGTTAAGCTAGCAGACCGGCCACAGTAGGGATCCAAAGGAGGGAAAATAGGAATCCAAAGGGGAGTCCATTTGCAAAAGAGCAATGTGCAACAATGGGCTTAAAAGACCCTAAGGTTCAGCCCATTAAGACTTCCAAAATGATAAGGTTCCAAAATTCAAAGGTTGAGTCCAAAGCTCAAACACTAGGAAAATTGGATGCTTAGTGTGTGTAAAAAAAAGTCTTCATAATCCCTACATACGAGGGGGCCAGCCCTGGAAGTAGGGTATGAGAGAGAAACACACACACACAAGCTTCCTTTACACAAAGGAGGGGGCGAGCCCTGGAAGTA
This sequence comes from Adiantum capillus-veneris, assembly GCF_014529385.1. Classification (NCBI taxonomy): domain Eukaryota; kingdom Viridiplantae; phylum Streptophyta; class Polypodiopsida; order Polypodiales; family Pteridaceae; genus Adiantum; species Adiantum capillus-veneris. Next base: position 76,638,622 of record NC_140931.1, on the reverse strand, counting down.
GGGTATGAGAGAGAAACACACACACACACACACACACTCACAAGCTTCCTTTACACAAAGGGAAAGAGGTACACATGGCAGCTCCCTAGCCCAGATGCCCACAAGGTGTACTCAAATCCTATTGGATAGCCATGGAGGTGGACCAATGAAAATTAGGCTAGCATAAATCTAGTTTAATTAATTTAAAAACACTTAATAAAAGAACCAATAGGAATTAAGATCTCTAGAAGACTATTGGACAATCTCCCAAGGGGTCCAATGAGCATTCAGCAGCCTAATGGCTTGCCTGATTCCTATTGCCCAGGAGACAAAGGGGTCCAATGAGAGTTTAGTTGCATTAATTTGAACATTATACCAGCCCATGCACACCTTCCCTATATTGGGTAACTTAAGATCAAACTGATGCAAAGATATCATCACAAGCCTCATCACCAAGTATGTGTACCCAACATTAGACCAAAAGTGTCTATCATTAATAAGCACTTTCATGGATCAAACCGTTGTTTTTACTCATTCTAGTTGCTTTGCTTCCCACTCATAGAAGCCAGCACAAGAAAATGTCTCCAAAACAACATTTTTATTTTGCAAAAGACTCTCCACAATGTAGAAGTTAGTGCAAAATCTGGTTTCACATAGAAGCTTCAATATTGTTGACATACGTTGTCGATACATGTCTAGCACATGTTGTCTCTTCAAAATAAACTTCACCACCTTCCTTGCTTTTCTATAATGATTTTGAACCAATCACTATCGTCTTTCTTATACCAATCCTGCAACACAAGATTCAAGCTATTTGCATTGCAACCAAATGTGTACAAGCTAGGAAAGTGCTCCTCCAAGGGACAACCACCTGCTTTGTAATTTTTAGCATTGTCCATTATCACTTGTACTACATTTTGGACACCAACTTGATGAATTGTTTCTGTGATTATATTGGCTATATAGATCCCTGACTTTATCTCACCCAAGCTGTCAACCGATTTAATAAAGCACTCCCCTCGAGGACTAAATAGCATTACATTAATCAACGGTCTAGGTTTGGGACGTTTGACCATCCATCATTGACTATAGTGCATCATGTTTGATCACTTGATTTCAAGATCAATCTATCAACTTGTTTTTGGGTGTCTACAAAGCATCTATCCAAGAATGTTGTGCGCATTTGATGATATGATGGAGGGAAAAACCCAGCCCCATACTCACCGATCTTATTCCATGCATGCTTCCATGACTCTCGCGTAACCATCAACATAGAATCGCCTATAAAATAGATAGCTTGTGCAAGAGCAAATTGTGCCTCTTCAAGAGCAGTTGATTCAAAGCTTTGCTCTAGTTTACTTGCCTCATTCTATGCATTTCAAACCGGTACTCGGGCAATCCATCTTGAGTGCTAGCTCGTTGTATGTGTGTGTGTGTGTGTGTGTGTGTGTGTGTGTGTGTGTGTGTGTGTGTGTGTGTGTGTGTGTGTGTGTGTGTGTGTGTGTGTGTGTGTGTGTGTGTGTGTGTGTGTGTTGGCCGGCGTGAAGGGTGCCCCACTATTTTGTCCGCCTTGTGTTGAGGTAGCACTGTCTTAGTGCTCTGAAGCATAACGACTTGGAGTCAGTATTCTAGGTTGCCTTGCATTGGCTACACCTACTAACAACTTTCTCAAGCGTTTTGTAGCACGCTTATGACTTAGACTATGTATTATAATTATGTATGTCACTTCTATTAACTAAGGGAATCTCACAACAACGAGCATATAAAACAAGAGGAATCCATATACTTCTCCTACAATCTCCTTGTTTAGTCAATGATTAATACATCATAATTAAACTTTAATCAAGAAAATACCATACTTAATTATGTTACAATATTAATCTTTTTTTCTATTCCATGACAATTCATCTTCCATAATCAAACTATACGTGACCAAAGAAAGACAGAGAGTGAGAGAGGGCTAGGGAGCACATGCAAATGCACCTCCTAGAGCAGAGTGCTACATCAACATGGCCAATAAGAGAAGAGAAGAACAACACGGAAACTAGGTGCAATCTCCCCCCTGCAAGAGTGAGCATTTTCCTCTTGATGTATTTATTTATGAATTTCTTGAATGTTCAAAGTGATTACAAACTGATCTTCTGAACATAAAGTGATCGTAGCTCATAAAGAGCACTTTAATAATTAAATATCCATAATCTTGCTATCCCTTCGCATAGTCCTTAGCTTTTTCCACCTATCAATTGCAGCAAATACAATTTTATCCATTTCCATTACACACACACACACACACACACACACACACACACACACACACATTCAAAAGATTACAAAGTGATTCCAAACTAATCACCTGGACATAAAGTGATTGTAGCTCATAAAGAGAACGTTAATAATTAAATATCCATAATCTTGCTATTCCTTCATATAGTCCTTAGCTTTTGCCACCTATCAGCTGTGATAAACTAATTAACTTTTTATTCTTGACGTATTTATTTATAAATTTCTTGAATGCTCAAAGTGATTACAAACTAATCATTGGACATAAAGTCATCGTAGCTCATAAAGAGCACCTTAATAATTAAATATCCATAATGTTGCTATCCCTTCGTAGAGTCCTTATCTTTTGCCACCTATCAGTTGTGATAAATACAAATTTATCGATTTCCATCACACACACACACGCGCGCGCGCGCACACACACACACACACACACATTCAAAAGATTAAAATAGATTTCAACCCTATGGATGCTTAATTATATAATTTGATATATTGTGTTGTTTTAAATTTCAATCTCAATCTCACTCTCTTCTCTCTCTCTCTCTCTCTCACACACACACACACACACACACACACACACACACACACACACACACACACACACACACAATAGAATGTAGGTGTAGCTTTATTGATAGTTGATCATTAAATTTGATTATTTTTAAGAAGATATATTTATAGACAAAGAAAGTGTATTCTTGGCACTTGTACCAGCAACTTCCATTATTGGAAATATGAAAAAATGTGCACGTGATGTATGTGATAATCTTCCAACCAGTGTTAATATGCAAAGACAGAAAGAATGAGATACAAAGTGGCGGGGATAAGAAAGAGAAAAGCAAAAGAGCTCACCGCATTGACACTCAATGCTTTCTTTCTACAAAAATCTATACTAAACAAGCATCGCATGCATTAATCACGACAATGATTTCCCAAATGTAACATTTAATGGCCTGGTAACTTGTGTTTAACGAAAAATAGCATGAATATAGTGAGCATTTCTTTAGAACAGATTCCTAATGAGATTTACAAAAGTGCTTGGCTGGAGAGAGCAACAAAAAGTATAACACCTAGTTAGATAGCATGAACAATACTTCAAAGAGAGAAATTAAGTATTGACAACAATTGAGGACCGGATTTCCATGGAGCCGGCCCCCCTTCCAAAAGGCTTTGTATTATGGTTTCTCCCATCAAGAGAGACATTTTACAATACAATTCTTTGTGTTCCTTCAATACTAGCTAGTGCAATGAAGATGGCAACTTTTTAAGCACTTAGCAAAATACTTATTAAACACAACATCAATTCCCTCACAATCTCAGACCCAAGACCTCACACACATTCAAAGATGGTGAGCGCTAGCGGGGTATGAGATTAGATTGAGAGGAAGAAGGAGTAGTCTTAGGAGAAAGATGTACATCTCCTCACATAATCACTCATATTAGCATATCTTAGCTTAGTAATTAGCATGGTAGAGGAGATGAGCATGCATTGAAGCTTGGCTCTTGGTTGGATTTGCATCACAAAGCCAAGAGTTGTTGGTGTAGGCCTCCCTTCTCACAAGCTTGGAGTAGGTGATAAGCTTTCCATTAAAGCTTGAGAAGGAGAGAGAGACTCTTCTTGCTACACACATGGACTAGTGTGAGTGTGTATGCAATAATGCCTTGAGAAAATCATCCCCCTCTCTCTCTCTCTCTTGGTCGACCCCTCTTGCTATTTGCTCATGCTCACTCCCTATTGGTCCACGCCAGGCTTAGCCAATGAAATTTCAGCAGCATAAGTGATAGCCTTCTCACATGTGTCCCCCTTTCCCCTTTTGTGACAGCTTTAGGTAATTAATAAATGCAGCTAAACTCTTACTGGACCCCTTTGTCTCCTGGCCAATAGGAATCAGACAAGCCATTGGGATGTTGAATGCTCATTGGACCCCTTGGGAGACTATCCAACGGTCTTCTAGAGAGCTTAATTCTTATTGGTTCTTTTATTGAGTGTTTTTAAATTGATTAATCTAGATTTACTCTAGCCTAATTCTCATTGGTCCACCTCCATGGCCATCCAATAGGATTTGAGGACACCTTGTGGCCATCTGGGCTAGGGAGCTGACATGTGTCCCTCTTTCCCCTTGTGTGTAAAGGAAGCTTGTGAGTGTGTGTGTGTATTTCTCTCTCATCCCCTACTTCTTGGGCTTGCCCCCTCCTTTGTAGGACTTGGGAAGACTTTTTGGCACACACACTAAGCATCCAATTTTCTTAGTGATTGACCTTTGGACACAACCTTTGAATTTTGAAACCTCAGCATTTTGGAAGTCTTAATGGACTGAACCTTAGGGTCTTTTAAGCGCATTGTTGCACCTTGCTCTTTTGCAGATGCTCCCTCCCCCCCGCCCCTTTGGATCCCTATTTTCCCTCCTTTGGATCCCTACTATGGCCGGCGGTCCGCCAGCTTAACCAATATTCTAGCTTTTTCTCCCCCCTAGAACTTCCCCATATTAAATGATCAGTTTAACTTGATAAAATCATTTAGGAGAATTAGATATTAGTAATTATGATGTTACCTCTATCTTGAAATCATAGTCGTCCTTGACTATGAGATAGAGAAGATAAAGCATATTCATAAGTCCTTTTCTAGCAGGTAGAGGATCCCTATGTTACCCTATGACATCATTCCAGAATGGATGACTAGTCCATTTGGCACTTGAGAGCCTAAGCTACCGCAAGCATGTCTGCACATTAGCCCTATCAATCTTCCATAGTAGAGTGACAGGCTCTACTTGGTGTTTGGGAGACGTCGTCTCCGCAAACTTGATCTAAACATGAAAAGAGAGTCTTATAAGACAAAAACTTTGTTCATTTTTAACATTTGTACATTTGCTTACTCTAGGGAAGCATTGTAAGCATTGACAAGGTTTATGTTATCCTTTAATTGTATGTCTTGCATCCATCTAGCATCTTCAAAAGGATAATTCTTAATAAGATATTGTTGGATAGTCTTACCACCTCTTAATACCTTGTCTTCATCTCGGAGAATGGACTCGAGTTGTAGCACCTCTTCTTGGTCCTCGATCTCCGGTGGGTCTTCAATAGTTGGTTCTTGAGGTGTCTCTCCTTTGTAAGGCTTTAGTAGGCTCACATGGAAAGCATTGTGTATGAGCCAATGGCTGGGAAACTTGAGTTGATAGGCCATCTCATTTTGGCACACACAGTAAGCATCCAATTTTCCTAGTGATTGACCTTTGGACACAACCTTTGAATATTGAAAACTTAGCATTTTGTAAGTCTTAATGGGCTGAACCTTAGGGTCTTTTAAGCCCATTGTTGCACCTTGCTCTTTTGCAGATGCTCCCCCCCCCCCCCACCCTTTGGATCCCTATTTTCCCTCCTTTGGATCCCTAATGAGGCCGATCTGCTAGCTTAACCAATATTCTAGCTTTTTCTCCGCTGGCACTTCCCCATATTAAATGATCAATTTAACATGAGAAAATCATTTAGGCGAATTAGATATTAGTAATTATGACACCAAACATGCCACCTACATAGAGAAATATTGAATATATGCTTATTGTGGGTAAACCTTATGGTTGTATTGCATTTATTGAGTCCATTGGCTCATTGTGCATTATGATTGTGATATAGTGTACGTCCAAGATATCTCAATTATTCACGGAGCATCTTTTATGCTTCCAAAAGATATAGAGTACTTTAGAGCATAGATTAACTTTATTTGGAAAGGAGTTTTATATTGAGCTATGCCATGAAGGAGTTTTCCAAAGTATGGGACATACACAATCATTTTCATAGCTACATATCTTTTCTTTCTCTAATGATAGAAGCATTGGTTCTATGTTGAAATCTCCCTTAGGAGAAAGGGATCTTTATCAAAACAAATCGAAAGATGAAGGAAAAAGGAAGAATTGTCAGGAGTGTAAATCTTGAGCTTTCTTAGATAGATATGCAACATCTACATGCACTTTGTAGTAATGCTCTACACACAATAGCTACTTTGACAAATGGTAAAAGTCAAGGTGTGATTCATTGTTGTGATTTTCACTATGAACATCACATTAGACTTTACAGTCTAGCCAACAGTATGTTGGTATTATTGACTTGGTAATAGCTTTAAACTTTGGGCAAGAGAAATTGTTTTCACTCAATCAAAAACCTATCGATATTATTCACCAACCATGGTTGACTTCGAAACTCATTGGGAGTAATTGTGACATAGTGTACAACAAGGTTGCTCATGTATACACTTTGTTTTGGATGACCTTGTAGATATATACTATTTGCACCGAGTTTCATGCACTGTATGAAATCGGATGGATAGCTACAAAAGTTTCCATTAAGATGAAGTATATTGAGTTAACCATTAAAAGCAGTTACTATATCAAATATTGATATAGCTGCAAAAGCTTAGCTCAACTTGGTGCTAAGCTGTTGGAAATGGACTCATATTAACCTCAAATGTTGAAAAACAATGTCTAAGATGATGTCAACATTCTATTGAACCTTTATATATGATTGAAATTTCTATCGTAGTTTTAACTCTTTGTCAAACAATATTTTATTTTTTTGACTCTCAACTCTATAGATAGAATGTTTAAATTACTATAAATATTTCATGTGTTGATAAGACTATAGCCTCAAACTTGGAATTAGAAGGTTACTTGACCCTAGTTATATTCTTACGCATGCAATATATAATGAAGAGTCACACAAAGGAATCCTTAAATATTACTCAAGATGGAGCAAGTGCATCATAAGTAGTGTGGTAATGGGATACTTTTATGTCCTGTTAAGCCACCATTTTTCTTGAATTATTTGAAGAGTTTGAAAATGATTTTTTAGGTGCTATATATCTAGAAAGTTACGTTATGAGCTGAAAAAAACTACATTTTTTTGGAATATTGATCTCACCACCATTAACCTTACTCTCACACAATATTTCTTAACCTAAACTATGTGAAAAAACGGGTCCTGTTTTTGGCCCTTTTTCAAAGTTTTGCAACTATACTACTCTAAATTTTATGTTTGTGAGGTTTAGATTTCTAGAGGTTTTTGGCATGCTCCATGGCTCCTTTTTCGTCCAAAGGCTAAGAAAACATTTATATAGTGTATGTATTGAGCGTGACTACAGAAACATTGATGATAGGTCTGCAGAATGGCAAAATTGTAGCTTTTTTGTACCTAATTCTTTTGCCCACAAAAAAATAGTGAGGAAAAATCAACCATATTTTTTTTACCAGAAAACCATTGAAGTTAAGGAGAAAGTTTATCTCGTCCTACAAAAATCCCCAACCTTATTTGCATACAATCAACATTAATAAAGTGTTGTTTTACGCAAAATAGACTAGTCCATCAACTTTGGAGGCTTGTTGTCGCCAAGAGTTAAAGAAATCTTACAAGTTTCTCATTTTTGCCATGTATAGGAGTCCTTCAACTATAACCTCATGAAAGGATTTTCCAAAATGAGTGGATCTACTATGGTTCTAGAAGTTTTTTTCAAAACCCTGAAATGACACTTTTCTACTATGTTAGGTTATCAATCTAGTGTCAAATTCTGCTCCAATCGACAATAAAGTTTCTAGCATGGATAATCCTAAGTCTGTGTGTGTAGAAAAGGGTTTAGCAAGGAAGCTTCCTGCTATGCTCTCTACAATTCGCCCTAGCAGTAGTTCAACTCTTGTTGGGGTAGTCATTGGTGTTTCTATAGATTTTATACGTACAAATTTCAAAAAAATATAATAGTCCATGAAGAGAAAAGTGTCCTAGAGGATTCTCTCCACCAAAACTCTCAAAAGAACTTATGATGGGTTTCATCTAAGAGTTCACCATCACATGTAATCAAGATGAAGCACAACATTTAGATTTTGTTGATGCTATCGGTATGCTCAATGGAATTGAACATGGTATATTATAGAAGATGAGAGAAGAGATAAAAGCATTCAAAACTAAAACCATGAGCATGTTGACACATCTTCAAGCTATATCTTAAATTCACAAAAATCAATATAAGATTTTGAGCCTTCTTGAAGATCTTTGAAATCAAAAGGAAGATCATGCTGCTACCTTGCACAATAGTGTACCTGAAGTTAGAAGTGTAACTAATAGGTTGAGTGACATAGCTAGAACTCTAGAATTTGGATATTATAGCTACAAAAATAGACTAAATGAAATCAGAGAATCCCAATCCATCCTCATCTTCTCACAAGAAACATCCATACTGATTTTTGACATATTGACTAGATATTTGAGTGCTTGTGATAATCCTAAGTCATGCATAGATAATCTTTCTTATTAGATATCCATGCTGCTCACAAGAAACATCCATAGTGATTTTTGACATATCACTATCATGCATTGTAATCTACATGCAGGGCCATTCGGTCTACAAGTACGATGGTGTTATGTACAAATGCATCAATTATATCCATGCTAATTATTGAAACTATATCAAATGGTCAAAAATATTTAGTTCCTCTCAGAGCTGACGTAGCAGCCATTTTACATGGTTAAGAAGATGAGGGAAGTGTTGGTTATTGTTATATTTTTAATTAGATTCATGAATGAATTCTAAGAAAAATATCAAACTTGCATAGATCATATATGCCACTACTATTTGTACTCCTATTTTCTAAGGGGGAAGATGGATGGCATGCATGTTTGGATCCATCCCAACAGGAATTTATGCTCATTGACTTCAAATTAGAGATGCTACAAGATGCCTCTTGCATTGTTGTAGGAGCGAATCACACCACCTATAAAGTGCATGCAACACTACCTAGATCAACATAATACACAAATGACACGATAGGCACACGGAGGAAATCTCTTTAGCTTGTCAGGTTGAGACCATCCCATGCATACAACACTCTGGAAAGCCAACTAAACCACAACCAAGAATATCACTATTCTCAACTACACCACCCAATCCACATATACACAAATAGAAGGAAAGTCACCAAACCATGCCAGAATCGTACAAAACTTAAGGAACACTATCCCCTCACTAGGATACACCTGTCCCAAAGTCTCTACACTCAAACCCTCACTCTAGCCCCATCTGCAAAAAAACAATATCATGCCATTTCACGTGCATAAGGTGAAACTAAAATATCTACCTCACTCTCAATGCTTTTGTTGTGTGGGACCAAATGCTATGATGCACATAGTGTGATATATGCAAAACTAAATGTCATGGTTGTAGTTCTGTATATACCTTCCCGGGACAGTGAGGCCCTAGACATGGCACTATGGCATGTTTTTTCACATAAATATATGCCTACCTTGCTTTAGAAATGTACAATTGTCAAGTGTATTGAAGTGACATGCTCGTTTTGCATAGAAAGTTCAATGCATACGATCTCAGACAAAAATAGCAGGTTTCATGCGCGGGACACAAGCTACACTTAGCGCCGCCATTTCAAAGTTAGACAGAGGTCACAAATCAACCAATTCTTGCAAGCGTTAACAGACCTGCTTTGCATCAATGACATCCCCCCAAGTGCGCTGCATATAATGCGTGCCATAGTCATGAATAACACTGTGTATCCTCATGACAAAGTGATACCAGGAAGCATCCTGACCAAGATGCATGTGAGCAAGCAGTGGGGAGCAGTGGGGAAATAATGTCAGCAATCATGTCTCAAAAAACCTCATGAGTAAGATTGGCATTGGTAACATGTAGCAAATATTTCCAAGGAAGAGGCGATTCACAAAGAGACCGCCCAAAGTATAAAGACAACAAAATAGGGTAATGGTCCGATAACTGCACGGTGTAATCTATCCTCATATCACATACAGAATCTTCATATTGTTGTCCATTAAGCAAGTACCAACTATCCAACCATGCGCGATAAGAAAAATGAGAAAAGTAAATCCAGAAGCATTTGGGTGCAAACAGCGCCATAGATTAGTCATCCGAGTGGAGGCAAAGAGATGATCCCATTCTTGCCTTTCTGCAAGTAACATGTACAAATTGCCTGTGGTACTATCATTCATATCAAGGGTATTTTTAAAACCACCATAGAAAAATGCATTGGAGGTCCAAGGGTGAGAAGAGATATCTTGCCATAAAGCAGCTCTTTGCCCAGAGGTTGTATATATATAAATGCCTCTAAATTCATATACTTGACCATTCAACAAGTATTGCACAACCATTCACCCACCATGTGGATTGTTATGCAATAAAACATGTTGAATCTCATGACGAACTAACATCAATAAACCTAAGAAATCTTGCACACCAGCATACGCAATCCAATAACCGACAAAATAAAAACATTGACCAACAAACTCATGCTAATTATGCTCTTGCAAAACAACTATGTCTACCACATGTATGTACATAGTGCGGGGTTAGTTGCCATTTATCAAGGTTACATAACCCACGTACATTGTATGAGATGCATTTATTGTGACTTTGCATTGTAAATCATATGTACAAGAGGCAACAAACATAGGAATCAAGTAGAGGTGCCCATAGACACATCTCCATCCACTACATCCATACGAAAACCCATACTTTGAGTCAATGCAGGAAACGTGTCCACATGATTTACATGGGGGGGAAGTCTCACCAAGAAGTACATCTTTGTAAGAATGCATTGCTTTTTCCCATATGTCAATCAACGTGTATGTCATCACAAAGAAGTTGCTTAAATGATGCATTCTTATTAGCATTAACAGGGAAAAAATAATTACGAGAGAGGGAGGGGTGCGAATATTCATTGACTTTTTATGCACCACCCATGAGTTAGCATCAGTAGGCCCAATATTTTGGCCTTTTGCAACAGCCCCCATCCCAGAATCAATGGATTGTGGTGTCTTGCCTTTCCCTTTTTCCACATTCGAAACCACCTTAACATTGGAGACTCCATTCTGCTTAGCTTCACCGGTAGGTTTACCTAGGCATAGAAGTGGACGAAGGAACAATTGAAAGAGAGGGTTGCAAGACTAGCTCCACATTCAAATTTCTTATGACCAAACTTACCACATCGAAAGTAAGAATTTGCAAATTTACCCCATTTAAGTTTAAATGGACGCTTGCCCACCCATGGGTCTCCTAAATCAACCACAATTCCTTCAAGGGTTTGTTTGTTAGTGTCCCAAAGAATGAAAAACCTATTGGTGTTGGCATCCAATTTGGGGGGCAAATCACCTTACCAAGCTGCACAGCCAACAACGGTACGAAATGTACGAGGGAAATCAAGAATTTCCACCCACATCGGGCATTTGTGACGAATAAGACTTAGTGAGTGCCCATGGTAGAACATGAGTCATCCGCATATTAAAGAAGAGGGAAGATATCTAAAGCAAAAGATTTTTGTCTTCCATATTTGCGAGTAGGACTCAAAAAATCCATGCGCACTGAAGTAAACGCTATGGACAGCTTGTCCTTTAAGGAGAAAATCAACCCATAGTCCGACATCTTGCGCATTAGGCATTTTCCCCGAGAAAAACCGTATAATTGCATTCATAGCATATTGTGCAACAGGGTCCATGAGGTCCTGCATGAAAATATGCACCTCAAAAGCAAGCGCCTGACCATTCCAGGCTTGTCGAGCCTCCTCAAAGTCCTCATACAAGCAACATTTGATCTCCGAAGCGGAATCCGAAGCAGGTTTCATTGCTTTCCAACGTTTAAACACACACAGAGTGTCAAACATATAACAACAAAACCTTGCCCAAAACAAAGCAAACGTCTAGAAAACCACTGCGAAAAACTAGGTAAGGCAATTAAGGATGTAGAGGTTACATAAGATTGCACTTGAAACCACAACAATATTGTATCAACTCAGCACTATCCTTCCCACACTTCTTTACATGACACACTGCAAGCGCTCACAAAGCCTTAGCACGAGTTGAGACAGGAGATGGGGCATCAATGGATGACTATATTTTCCCACACAAACACTCACACACCTTCTTGCCAACACACCCGCAGGGCTTCAAAGGGTACCACTCCCCAACAAGGTGTTGCAGGGAGACGGGTTGTTGACGGGTACAACCTCTGTCACACAAGCAAAGCACAGTGAGCTCGAACTGCCTCATGGATATAGGCACATGAAAGAGGCGATGCACACAAAGGTGCAGGTACACACGCATTCAAGAAGATCTCGCATAGGCAGGGTACTCTACACACACAGACATACATTTTATAAGCGAGGTTTTAACGTTGTTTCTCTCTCACACACATACACATGTAGTGAAATCCAATGCCTCACACACACACACACACACACATGCCCCTTGATCCAGTCGTGGTCATCTCCTTCACCATCTCTTAGCATGACAATTATTTCTAGGTGGTGCCCCCCACAATTAGTGTCCCCTAGTGAGGAGGTTCTCCTTCACCATCTCTTGACAATCATTGCTAGGTGGTGCCCCCCACAACTAGTATCCCCTAGTGAGGAGGTGTGATGTAACACACATGTGATCATGGACACAAATGCAAGTCATCCACAAATTTGACAAACTAAGAAATTCTTCTCGAGGCTTGGTATATTAAAAGTCGAAAGTATTTTCCTTAGTATCGAAATAATATTGTCATGTGGTTAGCACAATTTTACCTGGTTCTTTGTAAGAGGCTTATGAAATTGACATGACTTCTTAGTAGGCATACAATCTGAGTGAGCTTTGAGATACCACATATAAGGTGAGCTTAACATATGCAAAAAAATTCTCACGGGGTTAGAGTGAAATTGCTGATGAGGTGGGAAAATCAATCCTATGTGAAAGCCCAAATATTGACACGTCTACCCCGGTGCAACCCAAGAAAAACCATCAACTTGTTAGAGTTCAGAAACCTATCTGGTGGTGTCTCGAGTATCTCCCAAGAGCATAGTACGGAGTGAGGGTTGCTTGGTGGCTATGCCCACCGCATCTAAGGTCGGTGTACCTTTTCTTAGGATTGCACTCCATGATGTTGCCCACTCTGTAGGCTGGTATGGGGGGGGATACACAGTCCCAGAATTTCCAATGTTCTGCATTTCTACTAGGATCGTGGGGATTTTATGCTTGGTAGGGCAATTCTTATTTTGTTATTGCCCTATATATGCAACCTCCCCCCCCTCTCGTACTTTTGGTATGTTGTATCAGTGAGTAGAGCTTCCAACATTCGAGAACATCCTCTCTCTAGTGTCTTCTCTCTCTAGAGTTTGTGTGTGCAACCTCTCTCTCTCTAGCATTTTTTTGTGCACCATCAATCACTCTCCCAATATTTTTGCCTACGATCTCTCTCCCTTTCTCTAGTACTCCACTTGTCCTTTGCTTTGATCCCCTATGTGCACACGTGCACTTGTAGATTGCTACCCGTCCGCTCGATGGATTGTATACAATTGGAGGTCTTCTACAAGGAGAGTTGTCACGATAGATCGGAGATCCATTGGTTACCCGTTCCTGAGAGGAGGTTTGCTCGCGGTTGCAGATGAGATCATCACCTGTATCACCCTTTTCCACTACACCTTTGACATGGTATCAGAGCCACGGCATGCTCTTGAATCACATTGGTGATCTATGCAAGTTTTTGGTGCTGAATTTCCGCGACAAAAAGAGACGGTTTACTGTTTTTCACTCATTTGGGACTGCTTTTGGCTGTAGTGGGCAGATTTGAAGGCTTCCCTTCTTCTACCTCAACCTAGCCTCATTGTGTGTCCAAGTTCTTTCACAAAATGGAGAGGAGTGATGATTCTGACATGAATTTGGTCCGTGATGAAGTACATCCTCAGGTAACTACTGACGGTAGTGGTGAACCACCCATTGACAACGAGTGGGAAGATTAGTCCCAATTCTACTCCGGCCTAGGTGATCAACCAATAAAGATACCTACCCTCCCTACCTTTCCCTCTAATATAAGCGATTGAATGGCGACAACTATGCCATTTGGAAAGCGACCATGACGTCGGTCTTTGAATCTTACAAGCTTGGAGGCTTTGTTACAAGCAACTTCTAAAAGCCAAAGGATCTTGCCGGAGGGAAGTTATGGGAGCGTGCCAATGCTCAAATCCGATCTTTCATAATCCTCAATAGTACACCATCATTCCATTAGCCACATCCGATTGATGAAGGATGCAAAGTTGATTTGGGATCGGTTTTGTTCACTATATGATCAAGTTTCTCCAATGAAGCGAATAGCCTAAAAAGTGCGATTAAGACCCTGAATGGGAAGAACTCACCCCTGAGGGATCACATCAATAAGATGCAGGAGCTTTAGTAGGAGATACTTCATATAAGAAAGCTTATCAGTTCGGAGGACATGGCCATCCAGCTTTTGGCCCAGTTTCTATTCTTCATTGATTACTAGTAGTCGGCTGAATACTATTTCGAGATTGTTCCAATGGTGTTAGACCAGGAGGAGCGGTTCAATATGGGGAAGAAGTCAGGCTCTGAAGCCGTGACCGATTCTTCCAATAACAAGAACAACAAAGAAGCAGAAGTGTAAGAAGTAGAGCAACAACAAAGAAGAGTGATGCTAAAAAGGAAACCTTGAAGGTGGATTAACATTGCAATCATTGTAGGGAAAAGGGCCCTTATTTGCAGAAGTTTCCAAAGCAAGTTGAAGATGCTTTGACTTCTTCGGCGGCGGTGGTGCAATCACCAACCTCTACCCTCAAAGGTCTCTCCAGGGACATCGAAGGTTGCGACATATCTTATGGTTCGAGATAATCGTGATTGGATTCTAGATAGTGTGAACAAGAATTTTAGATTTTTTACCAATGAAAATAGTACCACAATGTCTCCGCATGTTGGACAAAAGATCCTTCGAAGGTGTCATGTGCCATGTGGATCTGGTATGCAAACCTCCAAAGTACTTTATGCTCTGAAGCTGGGATTTCCTCTTATGTGTACGTGAGGTGTACAAGCTAGGCATGGAGGTGATTCTTACAAAGGATGCGGTGTCCATTCGAGATCTTTACTCCGGCAACGAAGTCAGAGGAGCCTCAATATTATGGACTCTTTAGGTTCCATGCTCTTTCTTCAGCGATCAGGATACCTACAAGTGATCTTTGGCATTACAGATTTTATTTGAACAATGATCCTCTTCGGCTCTTTCGTGAGGCAAGTGCTTACACGCTTACTAGATGTTGGAAATAAGCATGGAAAATGCATCACTTGCATTCGTGGGAAGCAACATAAAGATGCTATTCAGAAGCATGCTCCACGCTGAGCTATTGCTGCTTTGGAGTTGGTTCACACGGACCTTTGTGGACCTATGCAGATTCCTTCCCTTGCCAAAGCTCTCTATTTCATGTTGTTGGTGGACAATTTTAGCCGCTTTACTTTTGTATATTTTCTATAGCACAAGTCATAGGCACTTGGTCTCTTCAATAATTGGTGCCCTCTTGTGGAGAAGGAGAGAAATAGATTGTTGATGACAATTCAATCAAATAAAGGTGGGAAGTTACCTCCAAAGCATTCCTTCAGTTTTGTGCGGACCACGGCATCACGCAAGAGCTTGCGAATATTGGATCACCTTCAAAGAATAGATTTGTGCAGCAAAAGAATAGGATAGTGGTTGAGATGGAGCACGCTATGCTTGAGTATGGAGACTTACCAAAGTCCTTATGGGCGGAGGAAGTTGCAACAACATTTCATACCATAAACAGATCTCCGATCTCTTCAGTTCCAAGGAAGACCCTGTTGGAGGCTTACTTTGCTAGAAAGCCTGATGTGTCTCATTTTTGGATATTTAGAAGCTACGCATACGTCCATGTACTGAAGAAGCAAAGGGGGAGTTTAATCCCAAGTCCAGGAAAATGTTCTTTGTCGGGTACAATACTCTTTCGGAAGGATATCGACTGTCAAAAAATCTAATATCTAACCAACCCAAATGATTTTCTCATATTAAACTCATCATTTAATGTGGGAGAATAGACAAGAACAAGGTTTAGAATATAGACATGTGCTTACGAGTCTATCTCAACACGGGGCCAATAATAAAGGAGTCCAAATGAGAGATGATCTGTCAAAGAACAAGGCTAGCCAATGGAGCTTAAAGACCTTAGGGTTACCTTCATTAAAGACATCCAAAGGTTAGTGTTAAAAATCCTTTGACCTTAGGTAAGCTAGGGTTGTGCTTGAGGTGGGAACCCGGCCCAAGTTTGAGGTGCTTGTCGTGTTTGTTCGCTGACTAAGGTGCTTGAGGTGCTTAATGACTAAGGTGCTCCATAACTAAGGTGCTTCAGGGGGTAAGGTTTTCAAAGTTAATGCATGTCCCTACACAAGGGGAGCGAGCCCTCATTCTAGGGGTTAGAGAGAGAACACACACACCCTCACACAAGGCAAGCTTGGTACAAAGAAAGCAAATAGGACACTTGTCAAGCTCCTCTTCATGTTACCTTCATGGTGTGTCTAAAGCCTATTGGTTAGCCTCCCAAGGGGTTCAATGATAATTTAACTGATTTAATTAATTATTTTTGCATTTATCAAGTCCTCTCTCTCAAAGGAGAAAAGGGGACACTTGTTCCAAGACTACCCTTGTTGTTGGATATGCACTAAGCTTGTGATTGACCAAGCTTGAGGAGGTCCAATAATATGCAAGATAGTGCTAGAAGAGGGGGTCGACCAAAGCAAGGAGGGGGGTTTCTTGGGGTCTCTCTCTCTCTCTCTCTCTCTCTCTCTCTCTCTCTCTCTCTCTCCACTCACACACACACACACACACTGATTATGTGAAGTGCAAAGTGCAAGAGCTCCATCTCCTTCTCCAAGCTAGTAGAGAAGTTGAGAGCCTACAACCAAGAATGAAAATCCAACCAAGAGCCATGCTTCAATGCTTAAGCTTGCCATCTTCTCCATCTTCATTACTATGCTATTATGTATGCTAGCAAGAAGAGTGATGATAAGTGAGGAACTACTTCTTTCTCCTATAAATGTTTCTTCTTCCTCTTCCATACCCTCATTCTCCGCTAGCTCTCTCCGCCTTTGAAGGTGTTTGAGGCCTTGGGATTGAGGGTGGGGATATTTAATGTTTTTTACAATGTCTATGTTTTGCTCATGGTGCATGAAGCTTTCCATCTTCATTGCATCACCTAGGTCACAAGGAACACAAAGATTATATTGTACCAAGTCTCTCTAGATGGGAGAATCTATAATACAAAAGCATATTGGATGGGGGACCAGCTCCACATAAATCCGGTCCTCAATTACTGTTGTCAAGTTCTCAAACTCTCTCTGTTGTAAAAGTATTGTTCATGCACAGTTAATTAAGTTCTATGATTATGTTGCTACCATCAATTAAGTTCACCCTCTATGTTCTCAAAGTAGTCTCACAAAAAAGCTATCTTTAATTCTCCTAATTCCGCTATTCTCAAAGTTCATAGGCCATTTTCATTACATTGGTATCAGAGCTATTGGTTTCTCTTTTCTTGCTTAAGAAGAGAGGTCCTTAAGTTGTCCATGAAAGGTTGGGCCTGTTAATTGCAATAGGGTCAGCGATCTATTATCTTGGTTGAGAAGGACTTAGTTCGAAGTACACCGTTGGAAACTATAGTCTTAATAATGGAGCCTCTCGGGGCTTGCCTTTGGATTTAACATTATTGAGCTACGAGTAAGCTCAACAGGAATCATAATCAACCGAGCAATATTATACCCTTTTCACTAGTCTTTGCAATCAATAGTGTCTAAACCACGGGTGTAGCTGCATGAAAGCTAATTTTCAAAGGTAAAGAAGAGTAGCGACTAAAGTTTTTGAGGGTACCAAAGCACAAAGTAATCTATACGTAAGTTTAATTAGCATGGCTGACAATAACCAAGAGAGGAGAATGAACATTGATAACTTTGATTTTGCACATGAAGGTGCTAATGATGATGCGTCCATGTTTGTCAATTATCTTGTTACTAGGTTCCAGCAAGCTATAGGCGACCCTGCTTTGCAAGTTGAAGTTACTCAACAACTTCGGGCTTATGGGATTTCCCTTCCTCTCCAAGAGGAGAGAGAGAGCTTAGGAGGCCTCTTGATGAGACCCCCAAAAGAAGACTCTCTCCTATACGAGAGGATGAATTCAAAGAACAAGAAAGTAATGAATCCCTAAGTTCCTCTGAAGATGTGGCTCCATGAAGATGGCAATCTAAACGGTCGCCAACTCCTCCCAAGAGGAAACAGTCAATCCACAGTACTCCTCGTCACTCTGAAAGGGAAGAGAGGAAACAAAGGAAGAAAAGAACAAGAAAGAGGTCACCATCTTCTCTTTCTTCTTCACTTTCCTCCTCTTCCGACGAAAGCTATGACTATTTTCCTAGAGAATACAAGAGGGGAGGACATCACAAATCTTACCCTGCATGGCGAAGGTCCCAAAAGCTCAAGAAGTTCAAAGAGGGAGGAAAGAGTATCTCTTTTCTCACCTATGATGACACCTTTGATTCTACTGACAAAGTATTGGCCTTCATCCAGCAATTTGATGCGGCCTTTGGAGACGAGGGCTTCACAGAGTCCTCCAAGCTATGCCATGTAGCTATACACTTCCAGAAATCGGCTCGTCAATGATGGGCTAGCCTTTGTGGCAATGACGAAGCCCCAAAGACATGGAAAACTCTACGAGTTTCCATCATGAACCAATTCCTTGCAAGCGATGCAAATGACAAAGTGCTTACCGAATGGCGCAGTTTGAAGCTTCTCTGTCATGAGTCTATCCACAAATATGTAGACAAGTTTTGGGATTTACATCTCAAGGCTACTATTTTTCAAAAGATAGACTTCGCCGAGCAAAAGCAACAATTCTTTGCGGGATTACCTGAAGAGATAGCCGAGTACGTCAACTCCCAATGGCCTAGTTCTATCACAGAAGTATCCACCACACTATAGTTGCTTCGCGCATCAATTTCCAACAAGGGGCTGATGGAATGTCAAGCCCATGGAAAGCAAAAACAAAAATGATGCAAAGGGAAAAACCAATGCCCAAAATTCTTCCCAAGGAAATTCCAACAACAACAACGACAACAACAACAATCGGTCCAAGGAGAAGGGAGTTTACAAAGAAAAATAAACTCTCTCCTGAAGAGCTTGATGATTTTCGCAAAGACCACAAACGTTTTAAGTGTGGGGAGCAAGGACACGGTTATCGTTCTTACCCTAAGATGCCCGCAATGAGACTCCTAGAGCTTCCACTATCGAAGCTCCAAAAGAGGATGCTCATTGCAAAGGATCAACTCTCTCCTATTCTTGGGAAAATATAAGGAAGCATGATGCCTTTATCTTGTTCGACCCTGGCTCTACTCACAACTTTCAAGGGACAACAAGCCTCCGTTACTCCCTTGATTGGGAAGTTGAGGCTTCATGTCCAACGCTATGTCGACAAAGAAGGCTTTTTTATCTCTCCTCTTGAGAATGCTATCCTAGGGGCACCATAGTTCAACCGCATGGCTGCCAACATGAAGTTCCCTGAAAGTAGAATCTACTTCACCTACAAGGAAAAGAGCATGTATATAGATACTAGTGAGTCTGGTCGTACTATACCACTTGTAAATCCTCTTGCTTTTGATAAATCAACAAAGAGCTCAATTTTTGCGTACATGATTTTTTTCAAAGAGTCCCTAAAAGGTCCTAATGTTTCATCAAATGTAAATGGTAGGAATCAAGAAGAGTAAAACTTATCTAATTTTCTAAAAGGATTCCAAGATGTATTCATCGATGATATCCCTATGGACTTACCTCCAAAAAAAGGGGATGATGATCAATTGAACTCCTACCAAGAAGCTCACCGCCTAACAAGCCTCCTTATCGAGTTTCCCAAGCTCAACAAGAGGAGATCATAAGCCAAGTACAAGAATCGATAGACAAAGGGATGGTGAGTCCTAGCTCCTCTCCCTTTTGTTCTCCAGTTCTTTTAGTGCAAAAGAAAGATGGTACATACCGTATGTGTGTGGATTATCGAGCACTAAACCATATCACTATCAAAAACAAATTTCCCGTGCCTCGAGTAGAAGATCTGTTTGATAAGCTACAAGGCTCTACATACTTCAGTAAGATTAACCTTAAAAGTGGCTATCATCAAATAAGGATAGTGGATGAGGATATCCTAAAGACCATGTCTCATATAATATTTGGTCTTTATGAATATCTAGTTATGTCTTTTGGCTTGACTAGTGCATTAGCCACGTTTAATCGATTAACGAATAAAATCTTTAGACCCTACCGCAAATTCACTGGAGTGCTCTTTGATGATATCATTATCTACTGCAAGTCCTTGGAAGAACACAAGCAACATCTCCATTGATTTTTCAAGCGTTGAGGGAGAACAAGCTTTTTCTCAATCAAAAGAAAAACGAATTTTTCTTTTAATAGATTCAATACTTAGGTCATATTATCTCTCAAGATAGTATCCGTATGGATCCATCGAAGTTAGAGGTAATAAAAGCATGGCCTAATCCAAAGAATATAGACAACAGTCGACATGTTTAGTAAGCAAGCGCACTTTATTCATGTCAAAAAGACTATTAAGGCGCACCAAATGGAAACTCTCTTCATATCTTAGATTTTCAAACACCATGGATTGCCAACATTCATCGTGTCAGATAGAGATCCTAGAATGACCATTAATTTCTGAAAAGGTCTCTTTGAAAATCTAGGTACAAGATTGAATTTCTCTTCGGCCTATCACCCACAAACGGATAGCCAAAGTGAGATAGCCAATCTTACGATACTCGATCTACTAATGACTTATGTTAAAGAAGTAGATCAACGCTCACAATGAGAAAAGTACTTACCTCTTGTAGAGTATGCATACAATAACATTGTCCATACTTCTACGGGAAAAGCACCTTTTGAAATCGTAGAGGGAAGACCTAAAAGTCCCTTGCTACTTAAAACTTCGTTGCCGATGAGTATAGCCGTGACCTACAAGAATCTTTTCGAAAGATTAAGTAGGCTATATCCATCTCTCAACAAAGGGCAAAACGTAGATACTGACAAGCACAGAAGGGCCTTAACGTTTAAGAAAAATGATTGGGTCTTCCTTAAGTTTCCCAAGGCTCGATTGAGGCACACGACAGGCAAAAATCCTACAGGTCATTAAAAGTATTTTGCTAAATTAGCAAAAAGATATTATGGTCCTTTCCAAATTTTGAAGCCAATAAATGAGATGGCTTATCAACTCAAGTTGCTCAATTATTGGCTTATAGATAATGCTTTTCCAGTACCTGTGCAAGAGGCTCTTGCCTCGGCAATCGCATATGAACCCACACAAATGTACATAAAAATGAAAAGATTCGAGCGAGGAATCACGTTTTTGTATTCAAAGGAGGGGGAGAGATGCACGAGAGCGGAATCATCGTGCTACATAGAGCAAGGGAGAAGGCAAGCTTTCCATTGAAGTTGTGATCACCTGCACCCACTACTCACACACACATTGTAGTCACTTGAATAATCAAAATCAGCCTTCTTTTACAAATTTGGGCGCCCCCTCTTCATGCAAGCTCGTAGATTGCTCTGGAGCCGCCAAGTGTCCAATTTGCCTCTTTTAAATTAGTTTCCTAGTACCCACCAACTTATAAGTGTAGCGAGGGGCCTAAATGACTTTGAATTGTACCTAGACACCCTTTTACTGCTCGGATTCCAGTGTCGACTGGCCTAACCATCTCGTGGCGACCTACCCTTCTCGAGTATGGGTAAAACTCTTGACCCTCAGCCGTTTCACACTGGCCACACAATGTTTGCCCATTTGTGACTTCAAAAACAGAGTCCCAAAAATCAAATAAAAATCAAGGGGGGAAAGAAACCAACAACTAAGGTTAGTGGTTGCCAGAACCTCATGACAGTAGAGGTAGAGCCAGATGTACAAGTAGCTCCTCCCATAGGGAACAAAGCAGACAAGTTATCGAAGTGGCTATTGGAGACCTTGCGAGATGGCAGATGCAATGACTTCAGATTTTCCACCACGATTGGCGCGATGCCGGTACAACATGACACTCTCAACGAATTTGATTTGCTAAAACAGATGGGACTTTATTACATGTGAGCTATGCTTTTAGGATCAAGGAGAAAGTTGAGAAATCCTCTGAGAATTGAGGAGTCGCTTTCACAACCCAAGTGGAAGTTGAAGTTGTCTATGCAGAAAGAACTTGATTCCATCAAGAAGAATAACATTTGGAAGTTGGTTTTACGGCCTACTAAGAGAAAGGTGATTAGTGTCAAATGGGTCTACAAGACCAAGTACAAATCTAATGGTTCTTTGGACAAGCATAAGACACGACTCGTTGCCAAGGCTTCTCTCAGAGATAGGGTGTGGACTATGACGAGACCTTTGCACCAACTGCGAGGACAACGACCATTCAAATAGATTTAGCCCTCGCTACCTTTTTCAGGTGGCTTGTTTTTCAAATGGGTGGTGTTTTTCAAATGGGTGGAGTTTCTGCTTTTCTCAATGGTGACTTAGTGGAGGAGCAACCTCTAGGGTTTGAGAATCCAAATTTCAGAGACATGGTTTGTAGGTTGCTAAAGGCTCTCTATGGGTAAGCCCCTCGAGTGTGGTACCACAAGATAGACTCTTTCGTCCTATGACGCTTCTTTCAATGTTCTTCTACAGACCCATATTTGAATGTGGAGCAACCTCCAGCGTTCGAGAATCCAGATTTCAGAGACATGGTTTGTAGATTGCTAAAGGCTCTCTATGGCTTGAGGCCAACCCCTCTAGTGTGGTACCACAAGATAGAATCTTTCGTCCTATGACGCTTCTTTCTTCTGCAGATCCATATCTGTATATTTACAATGAGGGAGGATTGGTGACTCTTGTTATCCTATATGTGGACGATCTTGTGATAATAGGTAGCCATGTTGAGCACATTCGCAGTCCTATGGAAACCTTGGCTAAGGAGTCTGAGATGACGTACTTTTCTCGGCCTTGCACTCCACAATGTTGCCCACCTAATAGGCTAGCATGAGGTGGCACCGCTATTCCTAGGGTTGCCTGCAATCAGAGTCTCTAGTGTTCTGCATTTCTGCTACTAAATGTGTGTTGCACGTCATATTCAGTAAGTTTATACATTTATTAGTATTTTGGTGATTTATTAGGATCGTAGGGTTTTTATGTTGGGTACGGAAATTTTGTTATTGGCCTCTATATGCAAGTCCACCCCTTGTACTTTTGGTATGTTGTATCAATGAGCAAAGCTTCCAATGTTTGGGTTGTGAGAGTGCGCGTGTGCGGAAGAGAGACACACACACACAGAGAGAGAGAGAGAGAGAGAGAGAGAGAGAGAGAGAGAGAGAGAGAGAGAGAGAGAGAGAGATTAGACCACAAACGCAAGATATGGTGAAGAGGGGGCGATCAGCTCCTCATGACTACCATGAGCAGAAGACCCAATACACAATGATCAGATGATGGAAGTGAATACCCCTCTGGACCCATAAATAGGTGCCGAAGGGGAGGTAGGCCACAACCTAGAAAAAATCCCACATGACCCAACAAGAAAAGATATATAGAAATATGAAATATGAGGGCGCCCGGACAAGGTGGACGGCCGGCCCAGAAGTGGTGGGCGGCCAGACAGTGCACTCTAAATGCATATGCAAAGGGTGGCTAGCCCAAAGGCACACTAGCCGTACATGCATACCCTAGACCTGTGAAGCAGTAGAGTGGTATAAATCTCACATGGGCACACTCTCAGCACCTGATGTTGAACAAACCGCGTGAAGCCGAAGATGTGAGGCAAATGATGATGATGTCTACTGCAATGTTCACGGAAGGAAAATATTCCTGCGAATGGGTGTCAAGACCGCCAAGAAATCTCCATGGTAAAGTGCGTCACGAGCAATGTAACAAATTGATGTACTCCGCCGATACAGGGTGAAGATGCTACGTGAAGGTCTTGAACTGAGTGTGAAAACAACTCCTTGTCGTGAAAGAATTTCCAATAGACCTGCAAGTGTCCTACCCAATAGGATATGTGGTGTCTGTAGTCAAGCTGTCTGGAGAAAATGGGGAAGCCTAGGAACCGTCATGAGAATGACCGGAAGCCTATCAATGCATGAACTTGCAACCCAAGGTGGCCAGGTGGCTAAGCTGTGTAAAACTCTAGGAAGGCCAGATGTAGCAATCTGCACCGTAAATGTCCTCCGAACAAAGGAAAGCCAGACTAAGCAGTTTGCACTGTAGAGGTTATCGTAAGCTGCAGCAATCACCGAGATACTGCACGGACCACCACCACATGGTGTTTTGTCAGTAGGTAGGGTAATCCAAGATGAGGGGAAAGCCAGACTCTAACAGTCTGCGCTATGAAGAGCCTCTGAGAAGAGGTGTGATCAGACTAAGCTGTCTGCGCCGTAATCATCCTGTATGAAGAAGGAAAGCCAGACTAAGCACTCTATGCTGTGAAGATCCTCTGAGAAGAGGAAAGGCCAGACCAATCTGTCTACGCCATCTTATCACCTGCCTCCAATCCTCCGGTGTCAACCAAAACAGAATCCGCGCCAACAACGCCACCAAACCGCATGTCGGTGTGGCTCTCAATGTGAATGAGCTGGGAGTTGCCTACTGCCCAGGTCACGGGATAAGTCTGTTGTAAGGTTACCGAGGGTGAGTGTGAGCAACTCTGAAGGTAGCAATCCAAATGATCAGGAGTATAGAAGAGCAACTGCACTATCATCCAAGCCAAGCTCCGGGTGTGACTCCGGATGTAGTCATGCAATGATGTCTGATCTCCCACATCTCGCGGGTAGACTCTTCAGGAAAGTCCAAAGCACTGAAGTCCCACTCCAGTCTGTAGATCCCAACAATGTACCTATCCAAGAAAAGAGATCCAAGATCATCTCCCTAAGTCCATGTAGATGCTCCTGTATAAGCAAGTAATATAACGTATCGAGGTCAAGTAGTAAGTGTCTGTCCACCCAAGATGGTGGTGTCCTCTCTAGGAATGTCGGAATCCCATATGCCATGAGCATGGCCATATCTCGTGTGTCCTCCTCTAATGAGTGCATAGGTGTGTCCATAGCAAATCACAAGTCACCACCCCCTCTGGAGTGTGCAACCGCCGAATGATGGCTGGAATGAATGGATCTCCCAAGGATCAAGGAATAGGATCTCACGTCGCCGTAGAAGGCACCATCTCCAAAGCTGTAGCAGTCCACAATAACCGCTCAGACAACCACCGGATGGTGTCCTGACGAGCAATTGAGTGATCGAACACACAAGAGGCAAAAATTCAGCCTACTGTCCGTCCAAAAAATGTTGTAAAGGGTGCTGAAAACGCTGCTGTAACAGAGATTTCACCGTGCCTATACGCCACCAATCGGTACAAGAATGTTGCACAGGTTCAGATGAGGGGATTCTCGCACTTCTCAGCCGTCGAGGGGCTGAAAACAGAGAGAAAACAGCGAGTAATAAGTGCCAATAAATGGTGTCGATGTTGTTTAGATACCTGACGAAAGAATGTATCTATTGATGCCTGTGGTGATAGAAGAATCTCCCGTGGAGGTTTTGGCCGCTCCTGTGTGTGCAAGAAAGAGGCTTATCGTTTGCTGAAAACGCAGCAACCTCAAAAAACGCAGCAACTTCTGAAAACACGGATCTGTTTTAGAAAACGCAGGGCTGATCTGATGCCTTAGGGTGCGTTTCTTTGCAAGAAGGGGGCGCCAAGAGAGGGAGCAGCAGATTGAAAAACGCTGATCTGATGAAAAAACGCTAGGCTGAAAATTGCAGTTCTTGCGATGAAAATCTGCAGAAGTGCTAGCGCTAGGCCTCCACAATGAAATTGATGATGATTCTCCAAAAACGCTGGCTGTTGTGATCCCTTGGCAGGAGTACTCAATGTGCGTATGCGCCTTGGACTCAACTAGCAACTGATACCATGTGATGGCTGAGCTTTGACACCATGTGAGAGTGCACGCATGCGGAAGCGAGAGAGAGAGAGAGAGAGAGAGAGAGAGAGAGAGAGAGAGAGAGAGAGATCACAAACGCAAGATATGGTGAAGAGGGAGCGATCAGCCCCCCATGACTACCATGAGCAGAAGACCCAATACACAATGACTAGATGATGGAAGTGGGTGCCCCCCTGCCCCATAAATAGGTGCCCAAGGGGAGGTAGGGCAAAGCCTGGAAAAAATCCCCCATGACCCAACAAGAAAAGATATATGGAAATATGAAATATGAGGGCGCCCGGACAAGGTGGACGGCCGGCCCAGAAGTGGTGGGCGGCCAGACAGTGCACTCTAAATGCATATGCAAAGGGTGGCCAGCGTGGAGGCATACTAGCCGTACATGCATGCCCTAGACCTGTGAAGCAGCAGAGTGGTGTAAATCTAACATGGGCACACTCTCTCTCTAGCGTTTGTGTGTGCGGACTCTCTCTCTCTAGCATTTTTCTGTGCACCATCAATCCCTCTCTCCCCCAACATTTTTGCCTGCTATCGCTCCCTTTTTCTAGCACTCCAATTATCCTCCGCTTTGGGCCCCTATGTGCACACGTGCACTTGCAGATTGCTATTCGTGCCCGTTCGTTGGGCGGGAAGTGATTGAAGGTCGTCTAAGAGGAGATCTGTCGCAGTGGATCGGAGATCCATTGGGTGCCCGTTCCCGAGAGGAGGTCTGCTCGTGGTCAGAGATGAGATCATCACCTGATTCACCCTTTTCTGTTGCACCTTTGACACTACTCACCCCCATGGGCTTTGGGCTCGCATCCTGCACCCCAATGGGAAGCCTATGCGACTTGCTCCAATTGACGAGAGCATTGCTAGCCTCTCTCCTTCTCTCCTTTCAGCGCGAGACAGGGCACTGGGGCAATGAAGAAGCAAATCAACTCTGCACATTATGCTCATTGCCAGTTTAAGAGTCTGAGTGCCCAGCTTTTACTCACATCCGAACTTGCTTCCCTCACATTTTTGGCCATGACTTAGACCTACGCACTTTCCTCTCCCAACTACAGTGTGGGCTCTCCATTGCGACTCTCATCACCACAATTCTCGAACATTGAAAATCACTTATCAGCCTCGTACATACTTCATCACATGTATCTTGGATCCCATAGGTCATATTTGACCTCAAAGGAAGATAATAAAATCTCTCTCTCTCTCTCTCTCTCTCTCTCTCTCTCTCTCTCTCTCTCTCTCTACCACCTTCTCATGAGTACAGACTGCGCCACAGCATGGAGGATTCTCACAGAGCCACGTCCTACTACCCCACTAGAGGACCCTCAGACCTGGCATGACTATGCCGAGCACCTATACCAGATACCTGGGCAACCACTGATCCCACAGCCATCCGACCCTCGACCTACCACCTCAATTTTCTTTACATCTACTATGGTGGAGAAGGCCTTTCGGCGCCTACAACACGGCCGCTCAGCAGATCATACCGGCCTACAGAGCGAGCACTTGATCTATGCGGCAGACACTCTCTCCCCCTTGATAGCACGTCTCTTCAACCGTGCATTGGTTGAGGGACTACCAGAGGAGTGGACTATGCACACCATTTTGTCTATCCACAAATCTGGCGACACCCTGGATCCAGGGAACTACAGGACTATCATGATTGGCCACACACTGGCCAAACTATACGGGGCAGTTCTTGAGGTAGAGCTTAGCACACATGCAGAGGCATCAGGGATACGGGCACCAAGACAGGCAGGTTTCACACGCACTTTCTCGACTATTGATCACATTTTCGTGTTTCGCTGTCTGGTAGACGGAGCGAAGGTGCGGAAGAGGAAACTCTACTGCTGCTTTGTGGACTTCCGCAAGGCATTTGACACCATCCCCAGAGACAGACTCTTTCAGCGCCTTCAGGAGCTACAGATACCCTCTGACATGATATGGGCCATTCATTCTTTGTATGCACAGGTCATAGGTAGAGTGCGATGCCGTGGTGAACTATCGGATCCCATTGCTAGCACCATCGGTGTAAAGCAAGCATGCCCTCTCTCCCCGACTCTATTTGGTCTCTACATCGACAAGATTTCAGATTACATCCTACGAGCAGGCGGCGCAAGCTCAGAGTTGGCAGGTATACCACTCCACATTATGCTCTATGCTGATGATATCATCCTTGTTTCTGAGACACAAGAGGGATTACAGAGCCACCTACGAGCCTTAGATGATTTCTGCACACACAGAGGGCTCACAGTGAACCTTGGCAAGACCAAGGTCATGATCTTCCATACCTCGAGGACAGTTCGTAGTAGAGTAGTACTTACAACAGCAGGCGGACAGGTCGAGGTGGTTGACTCATATGTTTACTTGGGGTGACTTTTACTGGCACCACTGGCAGATTTTCCATGGCCCAGGCAGCCCGAGACCGGATTACACAGGGATATGCAACGCTCGCCACCCTAGAGCGCAGATGTCATCAAGCCCACTTCCAGGAGCCCAGCACCAAAGGGTGGCTCTTTGACACTCTAGTCACACCTGCCATGATGTATGCCATGGCAGTATGGGCACCAGGACTCTCAGCACCTCTATGGACACAAATAGAGCGCCCACAGATCATCATGATCTCTCGTTTTCTCCACAACAAACCCTCAGTACCACATGACATCATCAGAGCAGAGCTAGCCACACCACCGATGCTAGTAGAGGCCCTTTTTCAGACGATTTGTTTCATTCAGCGCATTCGAGAGCTCCCACCAGACAGACTCGCCCGTAGAGCTTTTCAGGCATCTATACAGCTGCATCAGGAGGGTGACACGAGAGCATGGTACTCACAGGTTACAGAGTGGTTTACATCCCATGGTTTTGGACATCACAAACCTGCCTCCTTTACAGTAATGATCCTGACTCTCCTCATATACGCCTCTCACACACTGAGAGGAATCGTGTTCTCAGACAGGACCTCTGGCAGCTCTACATTAGGGAGACATGGATCACACCCAGAGAGCCTCTCCACACGAAGAGGTAGTACTACAGAGATCACTTCAAGACTATCCTAGCAGATGGGTTCATCCAGAGACCGAGATACATGGATACCTACATGCCACATAGAGCATGGGTCACCATCGAACAGCTCAGAGTATCGTCACACCAGTTAGAGATTGAGGCAGGACGAGCTACACATGTCCCCAGAGCAGAGAGTATATGCACACTTTACACAGCAGAGATTGAGAGCGAGGAGCACTATGTTTGCACATGTAGAGCACATGAGGAAATCAGACGCAGGTACCCGACCTTGTTTGCAGATCAGCCCACTCTACATCAGATTTTTGAGTCCAGAGACCAGCAACAGTTCGGCCGCTTTCTCCTCGAGATATAGCAGCATCAGGACTCCCTCCTCCAAGTAGCATCAGCTGTGAGAGATGAGCGCCAGACACAACTCATAGACTTTTTTCAAAGGACCATAGCAGCACCACCACCTCCGACCATCCAGAGAGGAGTGACTCTACAACAGGCTGAGGAGGTCCGAACTCGCAAACGCCCACGTACCCATGAACGCAGGGCGCCTCGCCTACACCAGAGCGAGATCGAGGAGATCCAGGAGCACTACTATAGATCTTTGGAGGAGAGATGCCTCCGCGCTTTTGCAGATCCAGCGGCCATCTTACGAGGACTGTTCACACCCTACCCGCCCATGCATCCTGTACTACACCCGGATTATGGTACTGGATGGAGCTAGAGATAGGATAGCTTTTCATCTTATGATTGTACATTCTACCCCAGCATATAAGATTACATCTTTTCCTCAGTTTTGGAGCTCCATCCCCACCCTTGTATCACTTTCCTCCCCCAATCATCATACAGGATAGTCACTTTTACTTTTGTACCTTTTATCCTTTACGGATACACAGAGGACACCCACCTCATGTACTTTGATTTGTCTCATAGGCAGACTTCGGCCTTTTATTAGACGTTAAAAAATCTTTCTTTATTTCTCTCTCTCTTCCCCCCGGGGGAGACGCACGTCATTGGATCTCTGAGACCGACACCTTCAACAATCAGACTCACTCAAGGTCCGCTTATCCAACTCACCATTCCACAAATACAACTTGACGGCAGCAACGTGTCAAGCGTCAACACCCAAAATGACCACCGGCACAACAAATGCATCTTAAGTGGCCGTTTTATTCTCCATTTCAAGACCTCCTCAAGGATACTAGGGTGTGGATTGTGGAGAAGCTTACCCTCGCATAACTTAGAAACAAAGGAGAGAGCTCAAGAAGGTGACCGAGGCTCGCATCAAGGGTAAGTGGGCAATCTACCGCAACGAACAGGCCATCATCCAAAAGTTCCATACTCCTAGGCCTACGAATGCCACACCCGACACCCCCCACCCCCCTTAGTTCCCCCCACTCCCCTTCTTTCTTTTCCCTAAGGTTGCTGCATCAAGCCCTCATGTACCTTTCCATCTTGTAGACCTTAGGTCCCCTCGCCATTTGTAACAATCATTCTCCCCCTCCTTTTGAGAGAGGAGACATCCTTTTGTACGTCTTTTTTTTTCCCAATCCCATGGGTCATATGTGACCTCCAAGGATGAAAATGGATCTCTCTCTCTCTCTCTCTCTCTCTCTCTCTCTCTCTCTCTCTCTCTCTCTCTCTCTCTCTCTCTCTCTCTCTCTCTCTCTCTCTCTCTCTCTCTCTCTCTCTCTCTCTCTCTCTCTCTCTCAAAAAAAGAGGGGTTGTATTTTGTGTACAAAAACGACTTCTGGAGATGCTCGATGGCCTATCACCCAGAGGAAGTACAAAAGTGAGAGACCCATGTGAAGGCTAGGTAAACGTCAAGGTGCCTGTACGATAAGTGTAAAATGAACCACTAGGGGGGGACATATGCCATGTGATGTGGGCATGATCCCAAATGAAAGAATAACTGATCTCGCCCATGTGTGAAGAAAGGAGCATCTACACTACTCCGTTGCCTTGGAGGAGCCTGTTGAAGTATCCCACTAACTACGAACAGTATGCTCAATCCAAACAGCTATAAAAATGGTGGATGTAGGGAAAGAATGTGAGCCCAGAATGTGAGCAAATCGAGCCTTCCACATGGTCCGAAAAGTGATGCTGCATATCATAGTAGAAGTCCAACTGGTGACCTGCACCTAGAATCATTTGTAGAGTGCACAGTCTATATCCTAAGGAAGTAAGCATGAAAAATGGATCTGACGGAGGACACGTGTGTGACCCCGGAATTATAAAAGCCATGCAACTACCCCCCACGTCACGAACCCATCATGTATGCCCACTCTAATCAACAAACAACAAATTGTCATCCACACTCGCTGCACATATGGACAAACCCAAAAACAAGGCGTCAAGAACTTCGGCTCTAAAGGGCATCTCTAACAAGTCGGATCATCACTAGTGACTACAACCCAAGTGCCAACAGGAAATCCTACGTGCGCTATCATCCACATGACATAACATATCCAGCGGCTGATCTTGAGGGTCCAAATGCATGACCAAAATTGTCGCTGGAAAGCAGGGAGGATGCGCTGATCTTGCCATACCTTTGATTGGCGTGGACGGTGAGGTGGTTTCGGATCTGCAATAGAAGCCTCTTCAAATAAGGAAAGAGGGGCTCCATCATCGTACAACAATGACTACAGCCCAAGTGCCAATAGGAAATCCTATCCTGCGGCTGATCTTGAGGGTCCAGATGCATGACCAAAACTGTCGCTGGAAAGCAGGGATGATCAACCATACGTTTGACTCGCGTGAGGTGGGTGTCGGATCTGCAATAGAAGCCTCCTCCCAAGGGACACAGTGCACTTAAAAAGAAAAGCGGGACTGCATCATCGAGCAATGAAGGCCACTGCAACTCGCCAAGATCTCAGTCCAACTAAACAAGGGGCTTTCTCTCTCTTTCTCTCTTTATGCGTCACTGTGAGCACTTCTTGACCATGCTAGACGAGGGGCTCATCCAAAGACCACGCTACATGAGCACATACATTCCATTGTGCCACATAGCTCATCCGAGTGGTGATTGGTCAGTTCCAAGAATCATCACACCGGCTAGAGATAAGACATGAAGAGTTGCTCATACTCCCCGAGCTGACTGGCGCTGATCTCTAGATTCCATGATCGGTCGGGTGGGTTGTCCTGTGAAAAGAGCCTCATATCTATTTGATACTCTCATGTGCTCTACATGTGCAGACAAAGTGCTCCTCGTCCTCAGTCACCCTTTGTGTGAAAAGCTGAGTGCAGATGCATAATCATAGGGAGAGAGACAAAGACACTGTTGGCACTTGTAGCAACACCAAAGGGTGGTAAACAGTCACCTTACAAACTTCTTCCAGAGGACCACAACCCTACCTGTCACATAGACCCAAAGAGGGGTCACCTCGCAACAGGTTAAGACGATTAGAGCTACGAGACGCCCCTGAGCTCCAAGATACAGAGATCCAAGATTCCATCGCATATAGATCCAAGAGCCACCTCAAGGTAGCCCAAGAGAGATTTGCTCAAATGCTGGCAAACTCAGCCACGATCATATGCGCAACCCTTACACCAAACCCACCCATGTACCAAATCTTACACCAGCAGTTTGACATAGGATGGAGCTAGTCAACTTGATGCACTTCATGATTGTACTTCCTTGAGCATATAGATGTGTTTCCATACCCCCCAGAGATAGGGACCTCTCATATACCATGTATCTTGTATCCTAGCCTCCCATGAATCACCCCCTACCCAAGACCACATTTTGTTACTTTTTGTACTTTTGTCCTTTCCCACCAATAGATGGCGGAGACACATGTATATTTGACATGTCTCATAGGTGGACTTCGAGCCATAGTCTCTCAACATCTAGAGTGCAGATGACAAAGATACCCGGAACAGGAACGAGGGTCTCCGTGACGTTCCTGGAATGCCCCCCCATCTCCCCTAGAAAAGCGGAACGAGAACGGAGGCCGGAATGGTAAGCTTAAAATATGCTTAAATTAGGTTGGATTTAACCTATATGTTAGTAGAGAGCTATACACACCCATTAGTCCAAGTAGAATCCTATTTAGGCATGATTTGCAATGATTCTTCAGTCTTAAGGCTTACACGCGATTGTTCACTACACACAATACATGAATTGGGATCATCCTTTACATAAGCATCTTGATTCTTCATAGAAAGAACATTAACTCAAAGTTGAATAGAGTCCAAAATCCACACAAAAGCTTGGAGCAAAAAGATGATAGATCATAGATTATAAAGATAGCTCACAAGGCCAGCCAAGGCGCTACAAAAAGACATGTAGAGGCTAGAGTGCTAAATAAAGGGGGCAAAGCCGGCGGCAACAAAGGAAACAAATAT
This sequence comes from Adiantum capillus-veneris, assembly GCF_014529385.1. Taxonomy (NCBI): domain Eukaryota; kingdom Viridiplantae; phylum Streptophyta; class Polypodiopsida; order Polypodiales; family Pteridaceae; genus Adiantum; species Adiantum capillus-veneris. The sequence goes on along the minus strand of NC_140931.1, from coordinate 76,605,213 downwards.
CAAAAACCAATGAGCAATGAGTCATGACTCATGCCTGATGTTCACCTCTGGGTAGGGGCAAAAGAGTATCCCACCTCCCAATCTGTAGTGGAGTCCTGAACGTCGTGAATATCATCCCAATCCTCCTGCATAGGCTCATCCTCATGCGTAGATCCTCTTGCCTCTCCAAGCACCTCTGCCTCTACCTCCATCTCCCACTATAGAAGAGGATCTGTCACTTTGGATGCTGACTTGCAAAGCATTCTTAAGTTTGCACTGACAAAAACAAGGTGATTGCTTTCTCCACACCAAGCCGGTTTCTCTTTCTTGATGCAATGTGGCTATATACACTCCACAATTGCTCCAAGCAAGAGGAGCTAACCGCTTCGTTGAGAATGCGGACGGCAAGTCGCTGAAGATTGAGACCAACTGAACCATTTTCTTGCCACCACAAGACGGAGGAAATCTTGGTGCGATCAATTTGGGCATCGTTTATCCCAAATGATCCTCGCATATATCTCTGTAAATGAAAGATGATCCTTGATTTTGCGTTGCATGTCACGATCAGGGTGAAGCTTCTTCAAGATGGTGTTCCAATGTGCGTTTACCTTCGAATCATGCTCTTGCCCTGCACCTTGGAACTCTGGGTCCAACACAAAAGCTGCACCATGAAGAGGTGAACTATAGGCATTCCACCTGCTACTGCAAAGCTCTTTGATTTCTTCGAGCCTATCTGGGTCCTTCTCATGATCTTCAAGCACCTCGACCATGCAATCCATTACTTCATAGACCTTGCCAATGCAAGGTTGCATACCATCCATCACTCTAAGCAAGTGGATCATTGGTTCACCATTTTGTCAATAGTCTTTAGACTCCCAAAACTCAGGATCCTCTACCTTCCCTGTACAAACGATCCCTGCAATTGTACTTGCATGGGAAGTCTCAGCAAACTCTGTACTGATGAAGAGCTGCCACACTGCACTTTGATACTCTACAAAGCAGCTTACCATTAGATAGTTGTAGGCGAAGCGGGTCTCACAATTCTTTAGACGCACTTTGCCCCCCAACCGCTTCAAGAACTCGGCTCAAAGTATGTTGTGGTTGTTGATGAAAGAAGCCAACTTGGACGTGGATGCAATGAGAGGCTCTATCCAAGGTAGTTTGCCGAAATCCTTCAAGAGGTTGTTAAGGCAATGTGCCATGCAAAAGGACACCGTGATGTGAGGATAAGCGCCTTCCAAAATAGCTTCGGCTGCCCTGTTTGATGCCTCCCCATCGGTGACTAGACCTATCACAAGGTGCGACCCAATGGTCTGTACGGTGGAGACCCACTCACCCGCCAGGACATCTGCTAATTTTCCTATCTCGGTGGCGTCATGGGAGTGGGAAAAATAAATCTCCCCTTTGAAAGAGGAAACAATGCCATGGATGGACCTCCTCCTAGTGTCGCTCCATCCATCTGCAATGAGGGTCACGCCATACTTCGTCCATTGCCTCTTCGTGTTGAGGGTTGCTATCTCCACAACGGCCTTCTCTCTATCGAGTAGAGTAGTACTGTAGGTGCAGCAGAAGTGAATGTTGAACTTTGCTCAAGATGAGTGCTCCGAACTGTGCTCAAGGGTTCCTTAAGGGAGAGCCTTCCATTCTTTTAGTGAGAGAGTGTAAACGATCACAAACAAAGCGGGTAAACACTGTGCATGAAGGTGTTGAGACTGAGAGAAAGAAAGAGAAGAATACGACACCAGAATTTTGTCAAACCCTCCTCCGAAGGCCCCACTCTCTATGGCGAGAGCGGTCTACTATTGATTGCACAAATCTCTACAATGCAATGGACTTGCCGACGATGTCCACGACGATGAGGACGACGACGAGACGGGCTGAAATCTGAAAATGCTAAGGGCTGCAATATGCAAATCTTGTATCTGCTGAATTCTGACTCTATGTCGGTAACGACGGCGACGACGACGATGATGTGCTGAAAACGCAGATGCTGAAATCTACGAATAGCGGGCTGAATCTGCAAATGTTGGCTGATCTGATCGTGCGGTGAGGATCTGCTGCGAGAAGGTGAGATTTGCGAGGTTTTGGGGTTGTTCTGCGGAGTTTATATGCTGAAAATGCAAAACGCTGATGCAAAGGGTTCTTCTGTCGCCGGGAATATGCAAAACGCTAGGTGCTCTGCTGTCACAAAAACGCTAGGGCTGGTCTGATGTCTGATGCAAAAACGCTATGGATTCTGCCGTGTCCTACTATCGCTAGGCTGATCTACAAATGCAAACACTGGGCTGATCTGCAATGCTGAAAAACGCTGGTCCTTGTTGGCTGAAAACACTAGGTTGCCTGCCGGAGGGGTCTTGCTGAGAAGGTGCACTGTCGGACGCCTGGTCCCTACTGCCTCTTCTGCAAAAAAACATTAGCGCTAGCTTTCCTTATATACATGCTTGGTCAAATAGCCCTACCCAGTTTCCCAACAAAGTCATTTATTAATAATAAGTGAAAAATGGCTAAAACAGGAAAAATAGGTAATTTGCACTGTAAAATGCTCCTGCTGGATTCTCATGGTACTGCTGATCATCATGTTGTGTGCAGCCAGAGGATACGCATCTACTTTAAGTGCCCGAACATGCACGGTCTACGAACAGACTCACAAAAGTGCCAGAACACTTCCTAAGCTAGGCTAACTGAATTGAACTGAACCCTAGTCATGAAGTAGCTTGTCTTCCAACACAAAAACATGAACATACCCATTCCATGTAAAGTGACTGGAATAATTCTAGTCTTCTTTAAAGACTGTGCATGCAATGTAGATGAACATATAGACGGAATGCTAAACCGTTCATCAAACACACGCAAACAATGGAATGGAAACTTGTCTTTCTGATCTAAATCTATCAACTGTGGCAAATCATTATGGAAATGCCGATGCTTGATGCTGAATCCTTCTTATGCTCTTTCGGATACTGTCATGCCAAGGAAGAGACATGGAATGTGAATTCCTTGAAATACCAACATTTCATCTTTTCATGAGTAATCCGCATACATCCGTGCTCATTCATGAGTGAATCGTGTTCAGTGTACAATATGGCATGCCTACGAAAAGGGATCACATAAAGACGGTGACTAAAATACAGAAAACCGTCACGAATGAAACACTCGAACAATGCGTACTGACTAATCATGCGCATACACAATACTTCCTGTGGGGGTTCTTTGGACCTCGACTCGAGAGCCAAGATCGGTTCTTCGTGATTGATCAAATCTGCAATGAGGTTAGCTTCACTAGAAAAAGCATCAACTAACCCATCATCCTTGTGAACAATCACATCTTTATCCTACAAATCATCATGCTCGTGAATAATCACCTCTTGATCATGCAAATCATATACGTTGTGCTTTGGAGAAGACAAGACTGAGAAAGTCTCCTTCTCTTGACTCTTTTCAATCTTCGCCTGCACATTAGAAATGAGAGATGGAATGAACAACTTCCTCTCCATGAATAACAATGGGAGAGCCACTTTTAGAGTGAAAGTGTTTTCCGCCCAATCAATGAGAGGGTTATGCTCACGAAACCATCGAATGCCTAAAAGCATATCACATCATGAGAGAGGAGATACTATAAATTTTCTGCGGAAGGACGCTTGTTGAACAGTGAACAACACACCAAGGCACTCTCCTGTGAGATAAGAGAGTCCATGCCGGGAGCGAAGCCCGACACCTCGAAAGGAGATGTCTTGCTAACCTCCAAGTGGGCTCTTTCGACAAGAGAGGAACTAATCAAGTCGTCCAACCCGAAAATAAAAGCCTCTTTGCGCTTTGCATCCGATTTGTGTAATTGGGTGCCAAGCTGCAAAACACCGTTAGAAAAATACATAACTGGTGTACCATTCTGCTTGAATTGCGTCAATCTTCTTTTAACCGCGCTAGGTACAGAGGTGGAAAAAACCGCGCCTTGAGCTTGTCTTGGAAGTCGGCCCAGCTGAAAGAAAGGGGCACGCCGATCTCGGCTTCCTCTAGGTGCGCGGCCAATTGCTCCTCTTGTCATGCTTGATACCAACTAATGGCATCACCGGCAAGATACATGGCTGCCGTCAAAACTTTGTTATTCCCTGTCTTCTTAGTTGTCGCAAAATAAGCATTAAATTGATGCAACCAAGAATGAGTAGCATTAGCATCCATCTTACCGTCATACTTACTAAATGTCAACTTCTCTATGACGGGGTTGTTGGAGTCCGAATCTCAGCTTGCGCCACTTGATGAACCACCAACATCTTTGGCCAGCTCCGGTTTCGAGGTGAGTACCTGTAGGACCAACTCTTACATGCATTGGTCTCTCTACGCCTCACGCTCTAACTCCAAGGCCACTCATCTGTCTTCGGCCGCTACTCGTTGGGCTTCGCGTGCTTGCTTACGCTCTAGCTCAATAGCTGTCTTTCTTTCTTCGGCCGCCAAGCGCGCTTGCTCGCGTTCACGCTCCAAGTCGGCCTTTCTTTTTGCTTTTCTTTCTTCGCGTTCGCGATCCAATTCTGCTTTTTTTTCTTCGCCCTCGCGCTCCAACGCGCTTCTTGTTGTAACATCATGTCCATCATCGTCTTGACCAAAGCCTCCATAGGATTTGGTGCAATCCTTGGCGTAGATGGGAAAGGGGGAGGGTCGAAAAAACCTCCTGGTGGAAAAAATTCTTCTTCGCCACCCTCATGCTCATCACCTCTATGCGAAGTATCCATTCTACTTCAAATGATGACCATACACTGAAGTCTTGGGTTCTTAAGTTCACAAGGAACTTGGGTTCTTGTGGTTCTTGGGTTCTTGAGGGTCTTGAGGTTCTTGAGTTCTTCTTTAGCTTACAATCTGTGTTAGAGAAGGATATTCTCTTACCCGAGCTCTTCTCTTTCCCGCGGGCCCACCCCTTGGCGGCCTTGCGCTCACACCAAGGTTTCTTTTTTCAACCTCACATCGATTGGCCGGCCGCTAAGTGCACAGTCCGCTCTCATGAGTGAAAAGAGAAACAAGGGGAGGCTGGACAAGCCCTTCTTTCTTGGGTTTCCTGTCACTCTTCAAAAACACGATTAGGAATTGACACGCCCAAGTGGACTTGGTTTATGTGCAACCGCAACAAGCAAAAAAAAATTCTTGTGGTTCTACCAAAGCTCTAATACCAATGTAAGGTGCAGCAGAAGTGAATGTTGAACTTTGCTCAAGATGAGTGCTCCAGACTGTGCTCGAGGGTTCCTTTTACTTACGGAAGGGAGAGCCTTCCGTTCCTTTAGTGAGAGAGTGCAAATGATCACAAACAAAGTGGGTAAACACTGTGCATGAAGGTGCTGAGACTGAGAGAAAGAGAGAGAAGAATACGACACCAGAATGTTGTCAAACCCTCCTCTGAAGGCCCCACTCTCTATGGCGAGAGCGGTCTCCTATTGATTGCACAAATCTCTACAATGCAATGGACTTGCCGACAATGAGGACGACGACGAGACGGGCTGAAATCTGAAAACTCTAAGGGCTGAAATCTGCAAATCTTCTATTTGCTGAATTCTGACTCTATGTCGATGACGACGACGATGCGCTGAAAACGCAGATGCTGAAATCTGCAAATAGCAAGCTGAATCTACAAATGCTGGCTGATCTGACCGTGCGGCGAGGATCTGCAGTGGAAAGGTGAGATCTACGAGGTTTGGGGGCTGCTATGCGGTGTCTATATGCTGAAAACGCTGATGCAAAGGGTACTTCTGTCGCCGGGAATCTGCAAAACGCTAGGTGCTCTACTATCACAAAAATGCTAGGGCTGGTCTGATGTCTGATGCAAAAACGCTATGGATTCTGCTGTGTCCTGCTATTGCCAGGCTGATCTGCAAATGCAAAGCTGGGCTGATCTGCAATGCTGAAAAACGCTGGTCCTTGTTGGCTGAATGCTAGGTTGCTGCCGAGGAATCTTACTGAGAAGGTGCACTGTCGGACGCTTGGTCCTGCTGCCTCTTCTACCAAAAAATACTAGCGCTAGCTTTTCTTATATACATGCTTGGTCAAATTTCCCTACCCAGTGTCCCAACAAAGTCACTTATTAATAATAAGTGAAAAATGGCTAAAATAGGGAAAATAGGTTTTGTGCACTGTAAAATGCTCCTCCTCGATTCTGATGGTACTGTTGATGATCATGCTGTGTGCAACCAAAGGATATGCATCCACTCTAAGTGCCTGGACATGTACGGTCTGCGAACTGACTCACAAAAGTGCCAGAACACTTCCTAAGCTAGGCTAACTAAATTGCACTGAACTGAACCCTAGTCATGGAGTAGCTTGTCCACGTACACATAGGGTTAGATGTGCACGTGACAAGTACGGAGGGCCTGTGAAGAGGGTGGCACGTAGCGTGCCCCATACTCTCCAATCCTCATGCCCATGGTCTTGAAGTACTCCGACCTAGACATTGCACACAAGAGGTATTAGTATTTACTATTTAGATAAGAATGAGAATCGAAATGATTGATTGTATGAAAATGATAGTAAGTCTTACCAAGCTTTTATGAAGGGGATGTGATCATGATAGAAAAAGCGGGCAACACTTGCATCCACATTCTCCTTCCTTCTTGGATCCCAAGTGGTATGTAGGGTGCGTTGGTGAGATTTGGGAGTGGAGACCGGAGTAGTATTAGGCATTGAAAATGCCGATCGAAATGATGTCGCCGCCAGAGATAGAGAGGTGGAGCTTGAGGGAGAAGTGGAGCGGCAAGCCTCAAGCTTGAGCCTTGAGGCTTAAAGCCTTGAGGCCCAAGGGAGGGAGAGAGGGTGCCTTGGCTTGATGAAGAGGTGGAGACTCGAGAGTGAGCCTTGAGGCTTGAAGGCTTGAGGAAAGTTGAAACAACCGGCTTTTGCCTTGGCCCTTGAGGCTTGAGGGAGATATGCCTCATTGCCTTGAGACCCTTGGCTTATATAGGAGAGGAGAAGACCCCCTCTCTCCCCCCCCCCCCCGCCCCCAAAAAAACCATTCAAAAGCGCCCAAAGCAACCCAACAGTCGGATTTTTCAAAACTGTCCAACGACCAGATTTTTTTGAAAAACGTTGTTCCAGCTGCCCGTTTCCTTCCCGTTCCGCCTGTTCCACCAGCCATTCCACCTGCCGGCCTGGTTACAGAAAATCCGAGAACGGTGTTCCGCCTGTGTTTCCGGCCCCCCGACCTCTTTGGGAACGTGTTCCGGGAATGGGAGGGGCCCATTCCGCCCATTCCCTGTTACTCTGGCAGATGAGGATGGATTCTAGTAGTAGCATCTTTGTTCTAGTTCTTTTGTACCCAGACATGGTATTAGATTCACTATTTTGTAACAGATTGGTCTCATAGGTCATTTTGGCCTTTTGAAGACATTAATATAACATTTCATTTCATTTCTCTCTCTCTCTCTCTCTCTCTCTCTCTCTCTCTCTCTCTCTCTCTCTCTCTCTCTCTCTCTCTCTCTCTCTCTCTCTCTCTCACTGTTTTTAGAGTTTCGTCACCGATTCTTGTTGTTTTGTAGAGTTTTGCCACTGTTTTTTGTTGTTCTATAGGGTTTCAAATCTGTATTTTACTGTTTTTTAAGGTTTCACAAGCGTTTCTTGCTATATTTTAGGGTTTCTTGTATTTATTTATTTTTGTTGTTTTAGAGTCTCTGCTCGAGCTGCGCAGACACAGAGAGAGCCTGATGAGAGGAGAGACTAGCTAGTCTCAGAGATAGATCACAAACTTCTTTAGAGCTGCCACTGGACACCCGGAGGAGTTACTACCACAGCAGAGCTCATCGCCTTACACCAGAGGCACACTGATCGACCGAGCGACTGAGCTGGGGAGATCCAGACGCCCACGACTGCCGAGGACTACACAGCATCGATGGAGGCTGCATCAAAGGATTCGAATCACTTTGGCTCGACATGCACGATGCCCGGTCAGACTACTGACGATGGAGGAGATTGATGAGATCCGCCAGCGACCGATGCTTGATCTCCTATGATCTAGCTATCCCAACTAGCTGTTTAGCTGCTTAGTTCACACCTAGCAATTTAGGATTCCATAGTATTTTATTTTGTCATTTTGTCATCTTGTTACTCTTGTTACTCTTACTTTGTATCAAATCCACCACATTGTAACTTTCTGGTCTCATAGGTCACTTTGGCCTTTTGAAGACGTTAATATAACATTTCATTTCGTTTCATCTCTCTCTCTCTCTCTCTCTCTCTCTCTCTCTCTCTCTCTCTCTCTCTCTCTCTCTCTCTCTCTCTCTCTGCATCGGCGAAGTGTCAACCGCTTCCCCCACGTCTAAGAAGACGCATCCCTCGCCGGCCGCCCACAAAGTCTCTTTCATGCGGACAAGGAAGAGGATGTTGGCAATAGAGAAGGAAATGAGAGAACGGAGAAACAAAGTGGAAGAGTGGAGGAAGGAGAGGAGCACTATTTTTCAAAGATGGACCGAAGAAAAAGATGGCATGCGTAGGAGGATCGCTTCGCTCGAGAAGAAAGTGGTCATCCAAGATTCTATCATCCGAAATCTACAACCAAAAAGTGGGCGGCTCGAAGACGAAAATCAGTCATCCATGATGGAAGAATTGAATACCATGAGAATAGAAATACGGGTTATCAAGGAAGGTGAGAAGAAGAAGTCATGGGCCACGGTCATCTCCGCAACACAAAAGAAAGTAGAGGAGGCCGAAAAATGGATTGGGGTTTCCAAGAAAGGGAAAGGTAAGGAAGCTCCTTATACACCCACTCTTATTAACATGACCCTTGAAGAGGAACAAAGGAGGAGGAGGCGGACTCTACATGTGAGGGTAACCGGCCTCAAGGACATAAACAATGTGGAAAAAGAGGTCACAAGCCTCACATCCATGATGGGGGTGGACAAGCCTTCGCACACAAAGGCATGGAGAGTGGGCAAGAAGAGTGATGGCTTGGGAGAATCTTCAAAAGGGAGAGCTCTCATACTATGCTTCCCCTCCTTGAGGGAAGAAGGAAAGAGGCCTACTCTCAAGAAGATGGGTATTTTCCTCGGTGATGATCTCACTCTCTCACAGATTGCACATATGAGAGAGGTAATGCCAGAGATTACGGTGGCAAGGGAGAAGGGAAAGATGGCCTTTTACAGAGATGGTCGGGTGGTGATTGTAGAGCGGCGCTCTACATGACGGTGTGATACCTATGGGACCACACTGAAGATGGCTACTTGGAATTGTAATGGATCTATGAGGTTGGACTTTGGTGCCTTTCAGGATAGTTTCAGAGACAGGGACATTGTTTTCTTCTCAGAGACTCATCAGGCCCCTGGACAGCTTATGCCACATGTGGTGGGATACAAATGGGAGACAACCCACAGGACAGTCACGAGATCTGAGCATGGGAGTAGAGGTTCAGGAGGAGTAACAGTGCTATTTAGGGAGGAGTTACAGCCACTATTACATATTGTATGGAGAGATGATCATGCTAGATACATGTGGGTGAGGCTGAGAGCTGACACAGGCCGATTTCTATACATTGCCAAATGTTACTTCCCCCCAAATACGTCAATATATGCTGCATCCAGAGGACAGCCGCCTTTCTCCATACTAGATGATGATATATGGGAGTTTTCTAGGGATGGTGATATCCTCCTCCTAGGGGACTTCAATGCCCGAATGAGCAACTCTCACACAGTCTTCTACGACACTTCAGATGAGATGCTTAGAGAGTTGGATGTGGGTGAGTTGGGGCTTGAAAAATGCTCACATGACAGAGAGCAGACAGAGTATGGGAGATACCTCACGGAGATGACAACTATACATGGGTTAGTCATACTTAATGGATTACAGCGATTTCCTGGAGTAGCCGGTTTCACATGCTTTCCACATAGACATGGGGCCAGTACAGTGGACTATGTTATGGCACAACCGAGCTTTATTCCTTGTATTCAAGATTTCATAGTGGGAGCAAGACCTATGGGCGTAGCAGTGGATCATGCTCATTTGACATTGTCTGTTTCATTCCAGTATAGTACAGCCCATACAGCACGAGGCAGGTCACATACCCATTATACATTTACACCAGAGACTGACTCACTTTTTACAAAGGAGATCTATAGCCGTCTATGCACAGTTGGTCCTGGCCTCTCAGTGGAGGAGTGCACCACTTTATTGACTGAGACATTGCTGGTGCAGCATCAAAGGCATACCCACAAACTCAGCCGGGTCAGAGGTGACATTCTGGGAGCATGCCCCAGAATCGTTGGTAGGATGAGAAGTGCAGAGAGATGAGAGCCCAACTTCAGAGGGATCTTCTTTTAGGAGTCATCACTTACAGACAATCTCGGATTGCTTCCTGGCGCCTTGTGCGGCGGAAGAAACGAGCTTACTTGGCTCAGATGGAGCGAGACTTGTATCAGTTGTTCTTGAGTAGAGACGCAAGAGAGGTATGGCGATTCTTTCATGAGCACTCCCCTCCCCCAGTTATTACTTCTCTTGATGTGTGGGGCCAATATGCCTCATCGTTATATACGGCTCTTGGACAAGACCCCCTTTCAGATCCTATAGAGCCATGCCCGCCTACTAGCACCTTCTTTACCACTGAGACGGTAAAGAGAGCCATTGACAGGATGAGGACCAACAGGGCATATGATCATGATGGTCTAGTAGCAAGAGCACTTTATGCATGCTAGAGATATGCTGGTAGAGGTTCTTGCAGTGTTCTTCAATCGTGCCATGTGCGAGGGTTTACTTGAGACTTGGAGGTTATCTACTACTGTGCCTATCTTCAGAGCACGCGATCCTACAGAGCCTGGGAATTACTGCACTATTATGGTTGGGCACACATTGGCACGGTTGTATGCATCCATTCTTGAGCAACAGTTGAGTAATTGGGCAGAGGGTGGGGACGTACGAGCAAAGGGCCAGGCCGGTTTCAGGAGGGGTTTCTCCACTCTTGATCATATTCTGACACTCAGAGCCATCATTGAGGAGGGCAGGTCACATGGGAGACGGATTTATTGTAGCTTTGTGGATTTCCGCAAAGCATTTGACATGGTACCGAGAGCTCGATTGATGCGTAGACTGGAGGAGATGGGGGTGCACATAGTGTTGATTTGGGGGATTATGGCTCTATATAGATCAGCGATGGGACAGGCGCGCACTCCGGAGGGGATATCTAATTTAGTTCACTCCACCATTGGGGTGAAACAGGGTTGCCCATTTTCTCCTACTCTATTTGGTATGCATGTTGATGAGGTGTCTGATTACATTGACAGAGAGGGTGATAGAGGTGCCCTTATATGCTGATGATATTTTGTTGATCTCTTGACTCACCAGAGGGTATGCAACGATAGTTGGATGCATTACACAGTTTTGCAGAGGATAGTGGATTTTCCGTAAACCTTGGTAAAACCAAGGTTGTGGTGTTTAACACCACACCACAGTGGATCAGGAGATCAGCACCGAGTTTCACATATGGTCAGGAGATTGTAGAGTATACAGATGCATACACTTAGCTTGGGGTTGTCTTCACTGGCCATCGGTTTTCTTTGGGGAGAGCAGCAGAGACTAGACTGACTAGAGCTTTTGCGGCCTTGGGAGGCTTGGAGAGGCCTATGTGTACATGGACAAGCTACTTCATGACATGGGTTCAGTTCAGTTCAGTTCAGTTAGATTAGGAAGTGATTTGGCACTTTTGTGAGTCTGTTCGCAGACCGTGCATGTCTAGGCACTTAGATTAGATGCATATCCTCTGCTTGCACATAGAATGATCATCAGTTTACAGTCAGAACCCATCAGGAGCATTTTTACAGTGCATAGACCTATTTTCCCTATTTTTGACATTTTGCACTTATTATTATTAAGTAACTTTTGTTGGGAACTAGGTAGGGCAAATTCAGTAGCCAAGTATATAAGCAAACCTAACGCTAGCACTTTCTGGCAGAAGAGGCAGCAAGAACTTCGGTTCAACAGGCACCTTCTCAGCAAGACTCCCCACATCAACAGAGCTAGCGTTTTTGCATCTGCAAAGCCTAGCGTTTTCAGCCATCCCCCAAGCCTGGCGTTTTGCATTGTAGATCAGCCCCGGCAGTTGCAGAACAACAGATCAGCCCTAGCGTTAGCAGTTCTCCACAACAGGATAGTTTTCAGCCCTAGCGTTTTTGCATCAGCATAACCATCCAGTGTTCTGCAGATTCACCGCGACAGAACACCAAGAAGCATCAGCGTTTTCAGTTTTCAGCAGTCGACATCGCAGAACAAGTCTCAAACATCGCAAATCTCACCTTCCTGTAGTAGATTCCTGCCGCACGGTCAGATCCAGCGTAGTTTGCAGATTCAGCCCGGAAAACGCAGATTTCAGCATCTACGTTTTCAGCGCGTCATCGTTGCATCGTCATCATCGCCGTCGTCACCGACATAGAGTCAGAATTCAACAAAAAAAGATTTGCAGATTTCAGCCCTTAGCGTTTCCAGATTTCAGCATAACCATCCAGTGTTCTGCAGATTCACCGCGACAGAACACCGAGAAGCATCAGCGTTTTCAGTTTTCAGCAGTCGACATCGCAGAACAAGTCTCAAACCTCGCAAATCTCACCTTCCTGCAGTAGATTCCCGCCACACGGTCAGATCCAGCGTAGTTTGCAGATTCAGCCCGGAAAACGCAGATTTCAGCATCTACGTTTTCAGCGCGTCATCGTTGCATCGTCATCATCGCCGTCGTCACCGACATAGAGTCAGAATTCAGCAAAAAAAGATTTGCAGATTTCAGCCCTTAGCGTTTCCAGATTTCAGCCCGTCTCGTCGTCGTCCTCATAGTCGGCAAGTCCATTGCATTGTAGAGATTTTGTGCAATCAATAGTAGACCGCTCTCGCCATAGAGAGTGGGGCCTTCGGAGGAGGGTTTTGACAACATTCTGGTGTCGTATTCTTCTCTTTCTTTCTCTCAGTCTCAGCACCTTCATGCACAGTGTTACCCACTTTGTTTGTGATCGTTTGGACTCTCTCACTAAAAGAACGGAAGCATGACACACATTATTTGCATGATAATGATAAGCATGCTTTGGAGAGGTTAGCTTCACTAAAAAAAGTATCAATTAAACCATCATCCTTGTGAACAATCACAGCTTCTTCTTGTAAATCATCATGCTCGTGAATAATCACATCTTGATCATGCAAATCATCATGCTTATCATTATCATGCAAATAATGTGTGTCATGCTTTGGAGAGAGTGCAAACGATCACAAACAAAGTGGGTAAACACTCTCTCCAAAGCATGACACACATTATTTGCATGATAATGATAAGCATGATGATTTGCATGATCAGGATGTGATTATTCACGAGCATGATGATTTACAAGAAGAAGCTGTGATTGTTCACAAGGATGATGGTTTAATTGATACTTTCTCTAGTGAAGCTAACCTCATTGCAGATTCAATCAATCACGAAGAACCGATCTTGGCTCTCGAGTCGAGGCTCCAAGAACCCCCACAGGAAGTATTATTTGTTCGAGTGATTAGTCAGCACGCATTGTTCGAGGGTTTCATTCGCGATGCTTTCCTGTATTTTAGTCACCGTCCTTATGTGATCCCTTTTCATAGGCATGATATATTGTACGATGAACACGATTCACTCATGAATGAGCACGGATGTATGTGGATTACTCATGAAAAGATGAAATGTTTGCATTCAAGGAATTCACATTCCATGTCTCTTCCTTGGCATGACACAGTATCCGAAAGAGCACAAGAAAGAGTGAGCATCAAGCATCGGCATTTCCATTGTGATTTGCCACAGTTGATTGATTTAGATCAGAATATCAAGATTCGACCCCATTGTTTGTGTGTGTTTGATGAACGGTTTGGCACTCCATCACTTTGTTCATCTACATTGCATGCACAGTTTTTTCGAAAGACTAGAATTTTTCCAGTCACTTTACATGGAATGGGTATGTTCATGTTTTTGTATTGGAAGTGGTTTCATGAATTTTCCTCCTCGGAGATTCTTGAAGAAGGTAGACGCATGACTATAGACGAAGTTGAAGCATTGAAGGAGCCACATATGACTTTGTGTCGCTTTCGGCGTGGCCCAAAGAAGCAAGCGTTGCAGACCTTTATAAAGTTCAAGTATCGCATCACCCACGCATCGGAGTGGGCCAGCGAAGAGTCCACAGGATTCCAGACACTATTGGAGATCTCCCTCTACGCCATACTGAAACCGGCCTGTTCAATCCAAAAAGGGCGGTAGACTTTACTTCAAACCTTGATTTAGCTTTCACCCATTATTAGTCGTCTATTTTACCTGTACTTTCAAGACACAACAAAGGGGAGAGGGATACAGGCTGCTAGATTGCACCTGTATGAGTAGACCAACACAAGATTGGCCCCTAACTTAGGCGCCCCTTTCGGTATTTCTTTATTGTTCAACAGAGGGAATAAACGCTGTGGATCCCTACAAGCTGCCCCGCACAAACTCGGCTGAATTTCCACTGTTCCAACCCGATTTCGACAGCATAACTGTACTAGAACCCTTCACAGTCAGTATTCCCACGCATTGACTGACTTTCCCGACGCATACGGGCACTTTGCAAAATCTGGCGAGAACCTGCAGCACGCTGAATTCTCTGTTTTCAGCCCCGAAAATGCGCCAGATCACCTGTACAGCGGTCCCCTTGCGTCCCCGAACCTCCTGGGGGTATTAGGGTCCGTTTAGGGCCAAAACCCTAAACCTGCAAAAATACACAGCAGGCTGTAATTTACTGTTTCAGGCTCCATTTCGCGTGCCGGTCGCATCCGTAGCAAGTCCTCGAGCTCCCGCACCTGTAGGGCTACTTGCCCTTTGAATCGGACGAGATTTCTGATGTGAAACCTCTCCGAATTCACCTGTACCTGCGGGGGGGTTAGCTGCTAGCTAATCCAGTACCTGTGCAAGAGGCTCTTGCCTCGGCAATCGCGCATGAACCCACACAACTGTACATTGGTCAAATGAAGAGCCCACTAGAGGGGCATAACATACTGCCAAAGAGGAGAGAGAGGGCAGTGCGTAGCGTGCAGGGCATCACTCCTGGCACCGCACTGTGCATAAGAGGGAAAGCAAGCACTCCATAGCTCTTAACCTGTGACAAATTCTGAAAATCAGCCTCCTCTCTCATTTTAGGCACCCCTTCCTCTGGCCAGAAGTGGCAGAAGACTCACAGAGTGACAGCTCGCCCAGTTTCTGATTTTGGCCAACTGGGCTAAAAATATCTCAACTGGTGCGTTAGTTGACTTGACAGCAGAGTAAGAAAATGTTCCCTTTGTCATTCCGGAGGTAATGACGTCAACACATTTTCAGGTCCCAAAATAGCAGTTCCCTAAATTTTAGGAGATGCTGCCATTGTATCTTTCTAGGTCATCCGACCCTCTTTGTACACTGCGGCCACATCCAGAACTGAAATGTAGCCTCTGTAGCAAAGGATTCCACTTTGGCTAGTCAATGACCCCACTTAGCTAACCATAGTCCTTGTCCAACCTTAGTGCTCTCTTGCCCTCAGGCCTGGACTCCCTCTGGACAGTTCCACACTAGCTATGCAATGCAGGGCAGTTAGATTTCCCGAGGGGTGTTTCCAAAAAGTGAAAGTAGATAGATAATAAGAAAGAAATCAACAAAAAGGATAGATAGTAGTCACACGCTGGTGACACATACAGTTCAGTACCAGTACCTCACTTTGAAAAGGAGGGGATGTCACGTGCACATCTAACCCTATGTGTACGTGGACAAGCTACTTCATGACATGGGTTGGGTTTAGTTCAGTTGGTTATATTAGGAAGTGATCTGGCACTTTTGTGAGTCTGTTCGCAGACCGTGCATGTCCAGGCACTTAGATTAGATGCATATCCTCTGGTTGCACACAGCATGATCATCAGATTACAATCAGAACCCATCAAGAGCATTTTTACAGTGCATAGACCTATTTTCCCTATTTTTGACATTTTTCACTTATTATTTTTAAGTGACTTTTGTTGGGAACTAGGTAGGGCAAATTCAGTAGGCAAGTATATAAGCAAACCTAGCGCTAGCACTTTCTGGCAGAAGAGGCAGCAGGAACTTCGGTTCAACAGGCACCTTCTTAGCAAGACTCCCCACATCAACAGAGCTAGCGTTTTTGCATCTGCAAAGCCTAGCGTTTTCAGCCATCCCCCAAGCCTGGCGTTTTGCATTGCAGATCAGCCCCGGCAATTGCAGAACAGCAGATCAGCCCTAGCGTTAGCAGTTCTCCACAGCAGGACAGTTTTCAGCCCTAGCGTTTTTGCATCAGCATAACCATCCAGCGTTTTGCAGATTCACCGCGACGGAACACCAAGAAGCATCAGCGTTTTCAGTTTTCAGCAGTCAGACATCACAGAACAAGTCCCAAACCTCGCAGATCTCACAATCCCATAGTAGATCCTCGCCGCACGGTCAGATCCAGCGTAGTTTGCAGATTTAGCATGGAAAATGCAGATTTCAGCATCTGCGTTTTTAGGCGTAGTCGTTGCATCGTCGTCATTGCCGTCGTCACCGACAGAGAGTCAGAATTCAGCAGATAAAGATTTGCAAATTTCAGACCTTAGCGTTTCTAGATTTTAGCCCGTCCCGTCGTCGACATCGTCGGCAAGTCCAAAGCATTGTAGAGATTTGTGCAATCAATCGTAGACCGCTCTCGCCATAGAGAGTGGGGCCTTCGGAGGAGGGTTTTGACAACATTCTGGTGTCGTATTCTTCTCTCTCTATCTCTCAGTCTCAGCACCTTCATTCACAGTGTTCACCACTTTGTTTGTGTCCATTGCACTCTCTCACTAAAGGAACGGAAGGCTCTCCCTTCCGTAAATAAAAGGAACCCTTGAGCACATTTTGGAGCACTTATCTTGAGCAAAGTTCAACATTCACTTCCGCTGCACCTTACAGGTGCAGATATGGGGACCTTCTATAGGCCAGGATGGTTGGAGACGTATGGAGAGGCCGTTGGTATCTGTGATCCCTCGACTAATCAGAGCCAAGGCCTCCGTACCCCACGCTATCATTCAAGCAAAGCTAGCTGCCCCTTCTATGGAGATTGAGACGCTTACCAAATCAGTCTCCTTTGTGCACAACTTGTGGGATACTACTAGAGACAGATATGCTAGACTGGCCCCTGAGTCTTCCAGACAGTTAGCTCTTGAGGGGGACACTTACATAGCAGCTAAAAACCGGGTTTTTTAAATAGAGTACAGAACGAGACGTTTTAAAACGTTCGATACGTTTCTTTGTTAAAAAACGTGGGCGGTTTATAGACTTTAATAAACGTTGGCTTGCCTTAGAGTCTAGGGTCTATAGATATCAACTATCAATTTAGTTATGTGCAACATTTGACTTCAATAAATTATATACTAACCCTTGTAATATAATACTTATAAAATATATATATTTGAAAAAAACCGATGTATTTTATTTGGATCCTCGAAAAATATGTCTGGTATTAAACGCCCCGCATAAAACGTCCCGTCCTGTACATTAGCTGCTATGGACACTTCATGCTGATATGCACACATGACATCATGGTTTCAAACGCTTGGCTTCACCATGGACAGGCTGCCCCCTTTCCAGTACTCTCTTCAGGTCGATGTCTCTTACACGGGTGGAGATTACTAGACTCATTCGCCAGGCACCCTCGATGTCTCTTACACGGGTGGAGATTACTAGACTCATTCGTCAGGAGTTGGGCACGAACATGGCTTTCTATAGAGAGCATCTTCTCCACCTCACAGGAGATGGGTCTCTCTCTCTCTCTCTCTCTCTCTCTCTCTCTCTCTCTCTCTCTCTCTCTCTCAAAATTCTATATTACTAAGTATTGTGCGTCGTTGACGATGCTCGGGTCAGCCTATCCTCAAGGAGCTGCACAACTCAAAACATATGTACAAGGACTCCAAGCTCAGGGTGGACTGTAGGAGTCATCGAGTATGAACCAGGATGGTTGAGAATAATGCCCAAGTAATCTGGCCCTGTGACAATGTAAGAAGCGTAGAGGGGTGTGCCCATCGTCTCAAGAAAGCGTGGCAGTACTCCTCCGCTGCCCTGGAGGAGCCAACTGAAGTATCCCACTAACTATGAAGAGTGTGAACCAACTCAATCCAGATACCACTAACTATCTCCGCAGAAGTGGAAGGCTGACCATCCATAACATGCAAGAATCTGGCTTTCCAAATCATCCACAAGGTAACTGCAACTACAAAAGCGAAAATCAGCTCGCGGGTCTGAGACTCAAAAACATGTATAGAATCTGGCAGCATCTCCAATGTGCCCAATCTGCAGCCGATATTTGTCATTAGGAAAACGGGATCCTCTCCCTCCCCCTCAAAAATAAGGTGAGAACCCAGGAATGGTAACAGCCAGAAAACCGAACCCCAAGAGACAAAACCTGTGCAAACACCCACCCAACATAGCAGGGCACAATCTGCAAGCTAGACCATACACGCATATGGGCAAATCCAAAGGCATTGGCTAATAGTCTCATCTACATGTAAGGTGCAGCACGAACAAGTCCAACCTTACCCAACATTGTTAGCCCATGTCCTCACTCGCAAACCAGCATGAACCATCGACCACATGAAGTAGAGTATACAGCGGCTGATCTGCAAAACCCAGAGCTAGGACCAAGATCTGTACATGAAGGCATGAGATAGGCAAGCATCCAGCCAAGCTCCAATCATTAAGGCCAACACTCCAAACTCCACTACCACAGAGGAAACACAACGTCGATCTCTGCCATCCGAGTATGTATCCCCCTGCACAGACCAAACTCATCAGCGATGAATTGTGCATCATGTCTAGACCACTCAGCAAGAGATGTTGCAGGCTTTCCCAGCCAGCGGCTCCAGCCCCATCAATGTGATTCCACTCCCCCAATTGGCGCACCTCAGAGTCCTGAACAAAGAAGTTCCATATCAATGGCTGAAGATCAAACTCCTCGTAGATCCAATGTAAATGTGCCCGGGATATGGTTCTATGGACGTGGAGGGCCATTGGAGGCAAATTTTTTTATATATTTTCACGGGTGCTCCTCTGTGTACAACTCTGCTTTCTACATTCATGAGCACTTTGGTGCGTATTTGGCGTGAGATAATTGGTATGATTTGTCAGCAGCCCATATGTTTGGAGGAGATTGGGAGACGACTGTTAATATGGAATGCTTATATCCAGGATCAGGATAGCCATCACCCGGGTGAGAGAACTCATATTGGCTGGGTCGGATGGGATGCTGGCCCTGCTCTATCTATGCTTCAATGGTCAAAGCCTGCACTAATAAACGTTGAGTTTATTGGTTGGGAGTTTGGAGTGCGAAGAGGGATACTTTTTGTATGGCTAAGGTTGAGGCAACTATCACAGATGATTGGCATGCACCAATGTGTGGGGAGATAATTATGCTACTCCATGATGGCTCGTGGGGGTACTTTGATAGTCATGACCATCCTATTCTGGCACGGTGGAGTTCCTTGGTCTTCTCGGCATTCAAGGTCAGTAGAGACTGAAATTTCAGGGGTCGGAATCTCCCCATTTTCGTGATATCACTCACTTAGTAGCCTACCAAACTCCAGAGCCATCGGCTCTCGTGGAAAGTGCGCTTGTGTGGATCCTTCTAGGGATGCCCCCTCTTGGCACTTATGGATATAGGAGGGTCGACCATTGTCCTTATTGGGCTCGGATCGCGGTGAGTGGTTGTTTCCTTCTTGTCAACACCAAGGGATGCTATCTTATTTCTTGAGTACACAGTGTGCATTACCAGGACCCTTTTACTCATACATGACCCTGTTCGTGGTACAAATGGATGCTAGTGTTTACACTCTTGGCCCAGTCCTTCATCTAGATGGAATCCCTATTGCCTTCAAGAGCCGCAAGGTCATTGATCCGTAGAGGCGGTACTCCACACGAGAAGAAATTGCTAGCCGTCATCCATGCCTTTAACGATTTCCCACCATTATCCTTTTTGGTGCCACTTTGTGGTTTGGATTGATCCATCCTTGTTGGGTTAAAGGCCTAAATAACCCATTTTTGTACATTTTTATACTTTGTCCAAGTTCAATAGGACACATTTTTTTAAAGGTCACTTATAATAAAAGCGGGAAAACCCAAAACTCACTTATTGAGTTTTCCCCAAAAACGTGAGCTCTCTCTCTCTCCCTCTTTGTTCTGCTAGCGCTTCCCTTCTGCAGCACAGTGCCTCTGCTTCAAGCCTCAAGGCCTGCACATCTTCGCGTGCTCTATCACCTGCACACACCGCCACGCGCTCATCAACTGTTATCAGAGCCAGATTAGGGTTTTAGAAGCTTTGCGCAGGTGGCTGGACAGCAAGCAAAAGGCTTCTCTCGCGTCAAATTTTCGCTTTCATCGCGAAGCCCCTTGCTTCCGGTGTCACCTAGGGTGATTAGGGTTCCCAAAACAGCTTAAAACAGGCTGAAATTAGGTCAAAACAGGTAAAAACCAAAAAATTACAGGTCAAAACAGCAAAACGCAAGTGTTCTAAATCGATCCCCGTGAATACTCTTGCTTTTCCCACTCAAAACAGGTCCATTTGATGCAAATTGATGCCCCAAAACAGTAAATTTGCAAAAAATTCAGAATTGGACTGTTTTTATATACACAAATTGAGGTTTATGTACACCTTTTGTGGGTTTATGCAAGTACGCATTGGGGATACTTGTTAATTGCTGAAATTTTCAGCAAATTGTATGCAACGTGCGGTACATTGTGATCACTGGAAATTTTCAGATTTTGTGTAGACACTTTCTGCTGCATTTTTATCCGTGCAAATGGCCTCTACTTCCTCGTCATCTGATGCCAAGAGCTTGATGGAAATCAAGCGATTTGACGGTACAGGTTTCGACCTATGGCAGGACAGGATGTAGGGGATTTTGTTTCTCAAGGATTGTGAGGACACCCTTTTGGCCGTAAAGCCTGTGGATATGCTAGATGAGGATTGGGCCAAGCTCAACAAGAGGGCAAAGGCCTATATCAAAATGGCTGTGACCAATGACATTCTGGTGGACATAAAGAGCTTGGACAGTGCACATGCAATTTGGCATAAGTTGAAGGCCACTTATGAGAATTCCACCCCTGTGAATCAGGTGCATTTCATGCACAAACAGGTGAACATGATGCTTGACGAAGCCAAGTCAGCTTCTAAGCACTTAAGTGCTTTCACCAGTGTTATGAGTCAGCTACAGGATAATGGGATCAACCTTTTGATGACAAGTTGAAAGCCATATTTTTGTTGATGACTTTGCCAGACTCTTGGGAAACGCTTGTGGTTTCTTTGAGTAATAGCCCCAACCTCACATATGATGGAGTGCGAGGCTCCATCTTAAATGAGGAAATTAGACGCAAGTCTAGTGGTGGGGAAGGTGGCAGTTCTGCTTACAATGCGAGAGGCAAAAGTCAGAAGCAAAATACAGGTACCAAGACTCAAAACAGAAGCAAAAGCAAGTCTAGGGATAAGGATGTGACTTGTTATCAGTGTGGCAGAAAAGGCCATAAGAAGCCAGATTGCAAGTATTTCAAGAAAGAGAAGGAAAGAAAGAAGGAATCACAGGAGAAGAAGAAGACAGAGGATAAGAAAGGGGAAAAATCAGCAGGTACCTCCTCCAAGGATTCGGAGACCGTCAACATCATGTGAGCTAGACATAGCCAAAGCATAACAATCTGATGCATAAGATGCATGGGGAGAGCCTGAACGAGTACGACTAGACAAAGGTGCATCCAATTTACTGTCACGCAAAGTGTGCACTAGCCATTTTGGCATACCTCTAGCCTGCTCATTTTCAGCCCTTTCCTCATCAAGTACATCATGTACATCTGCATCAGTAATAGGCTGATCTCTAACATTTTCGGAAACCCCCATAGGTTGTACAATTGCCTCATTGGAATTTACATTCAAACTTCCACCACTGAAAAGAGGCAACAAAGTGTCATAAATGTCCTGTGAGCTTACATTACTGTCTCTAGTACATGACAGCAAGGGCTGAACAGAATCTTCCACAAACACTACATCCCGTGAAACCAGAATACGCTTTGTTTGCGGATGATACAACCTGTAACCTTTGCTTTCAGCACTACAACCAACAAAAATACATTTGACAGTCTTATCATCCAATTTTCTGCGTTGTGTTTGTGGCACCAAAGCATATGCCAAACAGCAAAAAACACGCATGTGCTCAATAGAAGGCTTTCTATCATGCCATGCTTCATATGGAGTAATAGATTGCAAAGCTTTCGTAGGACACCTATTTAGTACATAAGTGGCACACATGATGGCCTTAAGCCAAAAAGAATGCGGCAAAGCTTGACTTTTGACCATACATCGTGCTATTTTCGTAAGTTACCTGTTTTTCCTCTCAGCAACACCATTTTGCTGAGGCGTATAAGGCACCTGTACATTGGTGTTTTATCCCACGACTAGTCAGAATTGCATTAAATTCATGAGACATATAATCCCCCCCTCGATTGGAACGGAGGGTGTCCATAGTACATTTCGAGACATTTTCAACCATAGCCAGAAATTGTTTGAAGCACATAAAAACTTCGGACTTTGCTTTAAGCGGAAATACCATGCATGCTTGGAGTAATTATCAATGAAAGTCACGAAGTAAAGGTAATTTCCCAAGGACGGAGTTTGCATGGGCCCACAAACATCACTATACACAAGCTGCAACCTGCATGTGGCCCTAACTAAACCATCCTTTGGAAACTTAGAACGCTGCATTTTACCCAAAATACAGCTTTTACAAACATGTTTAATAGGTGCTTTCAAGAGGCGGCAAAGAAGCAACTATATCAGATTTCTGCAAACGTAGCAAACTGGCAAAATTCATATGCCCAAAACATGCATGCCATAGTTTTGCATCCGAAACAGCCCTTGAATCTGCAAATGCGTTTGTCCACACTTGTTATACAAAGTGAGCTTATACAACCCACGGCACAAAAGGCCAGATGCAGCAATTTCATCACCAAAATTGAGCTCATGAACTGTACATCTGTCATCCACAAATTTAACTATGAGTCCAAGTCTAGCAAGTGCAGATACAGACAAGATTCTTCTTGATCCCAGGCACATAAAGTGCATCAACAAGTGTGCAAGAACTGCCATTTGCAGCAGTAAGCACAATTTTTCCAACCCCTTGAACCAGATAAGAGGCATTGTTGGCACAAGTGACTGAATTTTCATGAGGGACAGACTCGAGAGAGGTGAACAATTCACGATGTGAGGTAATGTGCTTTGTAGCACCACTATTGAAATACCACATACGTGAATCTGCAGCAACGGACATGCATGCATCATGGACAGCAGGATTGTAAGTGCACTTTGCACTAAACGTCCATTCTGCATCAACGTTATCATCACAATCTCCTTTTACAGAAGACTTGCATTTGGTAGTGGAACTGGCATTTGCAATGGAACCACCCTCTTTTTTCTTAGCCTCTTTGGCCTTCAGCTTAGGACACTGCTTGATCAAGTGACCATTAGCTTTAGAATAATGACAACGCATCTTCTTTTTGCTCTTATCACCAGAATTTCCAGACGAATTGCTAACAGCAGAAGCATTAGGAATAGGTGATTTTCGACTCGCAGAAGAACCATATTTAGTCACTGCAATACTGTTACCACCCTTTCTTTGAGAAGCAATAAAAGCCTGTTCAATTGCACGCTGTCTAGTCCTCTTTTTTCTGGAAAGTGACTCTTGCAACAGCAATGTGCACAATGCATCAAACTTGACAACTTCAAGATTTCCTTGGGTCATAAGTCTCCAAGTACTAGCAAAAGTCTGGTAAGAATCTGGTAAGGCATCAAGAACAGTCTGCACAAGGGAACTGTCTGAAATGACTTCACCTGCAGAAATAAGTTGTTCATTGATATCCTTGACACCAGCAAGGAAAGTGTCCATATTATCTTCCTCATGCATAATCTTCGACTCCAACTCTTTAAGCAACAATGCAATTTTTGCCTCATTGCGGCTTGCATAAAGACCAGCCAGAATATCCCAAGCCTGTTTTGTAGATTTCGTTGAACAAATGTGAGGAGTAATGGTGCGCTTCACAGACAATGCAATCAACGCATGAGCCTGCGCATCCTTTACATCCCAACGAGCTTGTTCTGCAGTAGGCAAAACAACTCTAACAGCAGCAATCCTTGCAGCAAGACCTGCAACATCCTCAACATCGCCTACATCCTCAAAACCAAGACGTACATCAATGCCCTGCACAATATTCCAGACACCCTTTGACACAAGAACATGTTGAATCATGTAAGCCCACATAAGGTAATTGTCCCCATCCAATCTGTCCTCAACAACAAACATCTTGAACACATCTGTGTCGTTGTCAGCCATAATAAATGTTGCACCTGATATGAAAACTGCCCGAAAAGAGGATAAACGAAGCGGGAACAACACGTGCTATATAGCACAAACCATAGAAGACTGTAAGGGACCTGTTATGCAGAAAACGGCTCTGACAGAAATTCTTCACAAAATGACGAAATAGCCTGTGCAGTACTGTCTGTAGTGGAAACGAATGCCAAAATGAGCCCGAATCAAAAATCTAAGCAAACTGGGCTCTACGAGTGTTCCCGAAATTTTTGTCAACCTGCAAACGCTCACCAAAGCTCACTGAAATCGGAGAAAGTAAGTAGGCGCGTGCTGGAGCTGCTGGCGACTAAGCCCGGGAGAACGCAACCTGCTCTGATACCAATTGTTGGAATTAGGGTTGCAAGAAAACACAGACAACTTGGAGAAGACGAAGGAAGCTCAAGGCACACAACAGAGAGTGTATTACTTACTGTGCAATGAAAAGATAGATAGCCCTAGAGTGATGGACGTATATACAATGCACGGGGGAAAAAACCTCCTAAAGAGGGAAAAAATGCCCCGGCGGTCCTAGTGTGTACATACACATCACTACCACATATATATGGTAACAGTAGGCCCCAAAGACTGGCACCCCTTTCGGTATTTCTTTATTCTTATTAAACTTGAGATAAAACCTGCAAGTTCCTACGAGCTGTCACGCTTTTACCGGGCTGAAAATGACCTACTCTAGCCCGATTTCGGCAACATAACCATAGTAGGAGGCTTTACAGATAAAATCCCCATGCAAAAGGTGACTTCCCCGGCACATACAAGCACTTTCCCAAACCTAATGAGAATCTGTAGCACGCTGAATTCTTTGGTTATCACCCCAAAAATGCACCAGATCAATCGTATAGCGATCCCATCGCTTCCGCGAAGCTCCTGGGGGTATTAGGGATCAATATTAGGGTCAAAACCCTAAACCTGCAAAAATACATAGCACCATTTTGCGTGTCGGTCCCATCCGTAGCAAGCCCTCGTAGTTCCGCACCTGTAGGGCTACTTGCTCTTTATTGGACAAAATTTCACGCATGAGATCCCTCCAAATTCATCTGTACCTGCGGAGGATTAGCAATGAGCTGATCCAGTACATGGACAAGAGGCTCTTGCCTCAGCATACACGCATGAACCCACACAACTGTACGTACAGATCGAAAGCCCTTGAGCTGGGCATTACGATTTTGTATTCGAAGGGGGGGGGGGGAGATGCGTGAAGCGGAATCATCGTGCTACATAGAGCAAGGGAGAAGGCATGCTTTCCATTAAAGCTGTGATCACCTGCATCTACCACTCACACACATAGTGGTTCACTTAATGAACAAAAATCAGCATCCTCTCTCAATTTGGGTGCCCCCTCTTGAGATGAGACTAGTAACTACATCTGCAACCGCTAAGTGTCCACTTTGCCTCTTTTGAGTTAAATTCCTAGTACCCACCGACTTATAAAGTGAAGTAAGGGGCCTAAATGACTTTGAACTGAGCCTAGACACCCTTTTACTACTGCTTGGATTCCAGTGCCGACTGGCCCGACCATCTCGTGGCAACTTGCCCTTCTTGACTGCAATCAAACTCTCGGCCGTCGGCCGTTTCACACTGGCCACACAATGTCCAGCCATTTGTGACTTCAAAAAGAGGGTCCCACAAATTAAATAAAAATCAACGGAAAGAAACCAACAACTAAGGTTAGTGGTTGCCATAGCCTCGTGACATAACCCCCTCTTGAAATCGCAAACGTCATCGATTGTGTGCCACATATACATGCCATAGATGATTTGGTGTGATTAGCATCCTTTTATCATCACATGTATCCGCAGGAAAGGTCATGAAACATAGATACAAATGACTTAATGAGACCTTCATACTTTTGTCATTTCATCTACAACAGAAGTGAGCATAATACCTTTAGCATTTATAGAGCAGTGTCCATTTCTATTGCACTGAATCCGTATGTACATTTGATGTACTAGCTTCATCATTACCCCTCTTTCGAACACGTTGGGTTGGGGCATATGTAGGTTGTAACCCAAAGGCCTCAAGGGAAAGCTACAATACATTCGGTGACTAACAGTTCACACTCTTCCATCCACTTTGCATCCATAGGTGGATAGTTCCTGAACTTCACCAAATACCGTCGTGCAACTTTTCCCTAAACTTTTCTTATTGGTGTTAAGCAAGGATGCCCCCTCTCCCCGATCCTCCTTCGAGTCTACATCGACGAGATCACCAATTACATCTTACGAGCAGGAGGAGCAAGAGCTGACCTAGTAGGTACCTAGTTCACATTATGCTATATAGTATACGCTGATGACATTGTTTTGATTTTAGAGTCATCAAAGGATTTACAGAGCCATTTGAGCATCTTGGACGAGTTCTACACACAGAGACTACTGATAGTGAACCTTGGGAAGACCAAGGTCATGATCTTCCACACCTCCAGATCAGTCCTGCGAGCAACCACTTTTACAGTAGCAAGAGACTCAATTGAGGTGGTCACCTCCTATATCTACCTGGGAGTCACCTTCACTAGCAGACAAGGACTCTTCTCCATGGAAAAGGCCGTCACTAACAGACTCACCCAAGGATATGTAGCTTTGGTCATGTTAGAGCGGAGATGTCATCGGACACACTTTCAGGAGCCCCGCATGAAAGGTTGGCTATTTGATACATAAGTCACCCCAGCCTTGATGTACGCAGCAACAATGTGCCGAATTGACAAATAGCCAGTGGGTGCCAATCGAGAGACCCCAGGTATATATGATCTCCCACTTGTTTTGAGGCAAGCACACAGTGCCACAGGACATCATCAGGGTAGAGCTTGCTCCCCCCCCTCCCTCTTGGTAGTGGAGACACTCTTTCAGACGATCTTCATCCAGAGAGTGAACGAGCTCTCGGCCAACAGACTCACATGGCGAGCATTTGAGTCAGCCATACAGATAGCGGAATCTGGATATGACAGAGCTTGGTACACACAGGTTAGACAATGGTTCGGAGCACATAGCATTGATCTTGAGAGCCTGCCACCTTTCCAGTGTGACCCCGACTCACCCCAAGTCCATCTCTCACGCAGCGAGAGAAACATAGTGCTCCGACAAGATCTCTGGAAGCTATATCAGACAAACTTGGATCACATTTCCCTTTCAGCGGAAGATGTCACACTACAGAAATCATTTCCTTTTACCGTATTGGGAGACGGGTTTATACAACGACCATGCCATATGGACATCTACATACCACACAACTCATGAGTGGTGATTGGTCAGCTCAGAGTATCATCACACAGGCTAGAGATAGAGGTGGGGCGCGCTCATGACATTCCCAAGGAGGAGAAAGACTGCCGAGTATGCAAAGAGGAGGTGGAGAGTGAGGAGCACTTTGTTTGCAGATCCAGAGCTTATGATGATATTAAAGGCAGATACGAGTCAAGTTTGAGAGGGCAACCTACCCTCCGCAAGATCATGCACTCTCAAGATCAGAGACAGTTAGGGTGCTACCTACTGGAGATACAGAGGCACAAAGATACACTTCTACAGCCACCTACAAAGACACGGGACCGGGGGGGGGGGGGGGGGGGGGGTCACAGCTTACGGATTTTTTCCAGAGGACGACACCCCCTCCACTCCAAGATCCACCAAGGGGAGTGACTCTCTAGCAAGCTGAGATGAGCTTGGCCAGACAACTCCTACATGTTACTGGATGCAGGGCCCCACGACTCCAACGCAGACAGATTAAGGAGATCCAGACCCGAGTGCGCCGAGTTGCTGAGAGAGATGAGCCCAGATGATGGCTCACCCAGCTGCGATCATCCAAGTAGCCCTTGCTCACGATCCTCCCATGTACCACATTTTATACCCTCCTATTGGCACAGGATGGAGCTAGCTAGCTTGATGCATTTGCATGGTTGTACTACCTGAGCATATAGACATGCACATACCCCTAGTACTAGAGCTCTATTCCCCCCCATAGATCTCATCATCACACATGTATATTTGATTTGTCTCATAGGCCGATTTCGGTAATATCCTTATCCTTATTTTGTACCAATTTGGATTGTTTTGTCTTTTCTAATAGATGGAGGACATACACACATGTATATTTGATTTGTCTCATAGGCCGACTTCTATCTCACATAGACATTAAAAATCTTTCTCTCTCTCTCTCTCTCTCTCTCTCTCTCTCTCTCTCTCTCTCTCTCTCTCTCTCTCTCTCTCCATCCAAATTGTAGTAGTAGTAGTATTTTTGTTCTAGTCTTTTTGTACCCACACATGGTATCAGATTCACAATTTTGTAACAGTTTGGTCTCATAGGTCATTTTGGCCTTTTGAAGCCGTTAATATGACATTTCATTTCATTTCATTTCTCATCTAAAAGGAACCATCACCATCACATTCTTTAGCGCAAGGAAATAACTAAGTGTGATTGCTCAATACTACCTTCTCTTGGGATAGTTTCCTACAATGTTAAAACTCTCTTCTTCTTCTTCTTCTTCTTCTTCTTCTCAATTCCGTTGGACGTGACATATCTCCTCCTCCGTGGACCTTCCACCAGATCCAAACATATCGTCCTTCTGTTGCTTTTGCTGTATTTTCCTATCCTGACTGTCCAGTCAAGGCCTAAGAGCCCCCTCTAAATACGGGCCTATGTAAAACTAATCCTTCTCATCCAACACCATGGGAGCAAGCTCCTCCCATGTCAAATTAGTGGTCCTCCCTGAAGTAATCAAGGCTGAATAGAAGGCACTATACTCCAAAATGAGATGTGTCATCAAGCTGCAAGCTATATTTTCCCAAAGATCAGCTTGCCAGCCTGAAGAATTATGTGCTGCATCTCTTGCATTTGGTGAATGCGATCCTTCATGGCCTTGTGTGTTATATGTCATCGATATTATACATTTCTGACATTCAGAATGCAGAATGCCATAAACCCTTTGCCTTCGTGACACACTCAAAAGTTTCTATACTACCAACTCATTAAATAACCAGTTGCTTTCATGATGGCTCTTTAGCATTTTTCTTCGAGTGGCTACTGCCCCCCAATATGCACCCGCCATTATCAAGGTGGCCACCATACTTTGGCACCCACCTTTTTGCATCTAGCGGTGCGTCTATGCAGATTCTAATAAACTGACAATGGAAAACCAAAGAATCTATAATATCAAGATACAATAAGAAAA
Organism: Adiantum capillus-veneris; assembly: GCF_014529385.1. Classification (NCBI taxonomy): domain Eukaryota; kingdom Viridiplantae; phylum Streptophyta; class Polypodiopsida; order Polypodiales; family Pteridaceae; genus Adiantum; species Adiantum capillus-veneris. The sequence continues at coordinate 76,575,710 of NC_140931.1, read as the reverse complement.
GCTCTTCTTAGGAATGCAATGTTACAGCTCAATGGGACTAGCATATTAACAAGGCCAAACTAGTCATGCATTAGACTGCATTCAGATCTCAAAAACAGATCGTAATGTAGTCTGCATGACCTGTTTAAACCAAACAGAATGCTGTTACAAAATTACTTCACATATGAAATACAATTTAATCAGTCAGACTGCTCAATCAAATTAAGCCTTTCATAAACCTCCCTCATTGTCGGACGCTCATTTGGAAGCTCACTCACACAATCACAAGCAACTGCAAAGTAAGCTTGCACTTGATTGGAAGGAGGTGGCACCTTCTTGAAAACTGTGTCCAACACATCCATCTCATAACCAAGCTGAAGCATGTGACGAGACCATTTTGCCAATGACCTAAAATTCTTCTCTTGGATTAGCAGATTGGGACGCCTACCAGTACCAAGCTCCAGCATCACCATACCAAAACTGTATACATCAGCTTGCTTTGTTGCACATAATGTCATAGCATACTCAGGTGCCATATAGCCCAATGTACCCGCAGCATCTGTGCTCACATGTGAAATAAAAGGACTTAGCGCTCTTGCTAGTCCAAAGTCTGCAATCTTGGGCTCAAAATCCTTCCCTAATAGTATATTGCTTGATTTGATATCCCTGTGTATCACATGAGGGTCAGACTCGTGATGTAGATAAGAGAGACCCCTTGCACTGCCACGAGCTATCTTAACTCTCATGTTCCAAGTCATCTGCCCAGGACCATCTTCCCTCTCATGCAACCATGTATCTAAGCTCCCATATTGTACAAATTCATACACAAGAACCCTCTCGTCCGCAACCTTGCAGTAAGCCAAAAGCTCAACAAGATTTGGATGCTTCATTCTCCCTAATGTCTCCATCTCAGCTTCAAACTCTCTCTTGCCTTGGATGCCATCAGCGCAGAGTTTCTTAACTGCGACCATCCTTCCATCTGCCAGTGTCGCAGAGTACACCAGCCCAAAACCTCCATCTCCAACCACTCTACTGGGATTAAATCCATCAGTGGCTTTAACAAGATCACGCATGCTAATAGATGCCAGTGTTGGATCAAAAACCTTGCTGCTCTCTCTCCGAAACTTTCTTAAGCTGGGCAACTTTGCTGGTGCGCGTCTAAGTCGACTCCTTTGCCATGGCCGGACCTTCAATCGGCATAACATCACAACAGCTACTATCAACAAAATGCTAAAAAACACGACTATACCAGCAAGAACTCCTATCAAGACTGGGCTCAACTTTTTGGAATCACCGCCCTCATTGCTCTGAAGTAGATGACGATACAGCTGAATTGTGTTTGACGAACTCCTTCCAGGTGTGTCCAGGCAAGCTATCTTGAAGCAAGGTACGAGTTTAAGAGTTGGATAGACCATGGTGTACCATAATTTCTGGGACAGGTGAGAGACATGTTTCCTTATCAAAGCCCTGCAAACATGAATGACATGTGGAAACTTGTCGACCCGCCATGGCCAATGCTTAGACACTGAACTTACTGTGAAAGTATGCAAAGGCTTCGTTTGATCTTCAATATAACTACTCACAAAGGACCCCTCCAATTTGTTGTTTGAAAGATCAAGAACCTTAACCTTAGCCAAAAACTGCCTTACTAGGGGTACAGATCCTGAGAATTGATTTCCTGCGAGCAGCAAAATGTTGAGATGTTGCAAAGTCCCTAAATCAGCAGGGATGTTTCCTGATAGCTTGTTTCCTGAAAGAGAGAGAAACATAAGCAAAGAACATTTGGTGATTGCCATTGGAAAAGGCCCCTCAAGACTGTTGTTTTCAAGTGACAGCACCATAAGCATGGAAAGCTTTCCAAGAGTCTCAGGGATTGAACCATGCAGGCGATTGTCATCCATCCATAAATGTCTCATTTCAGTGCAGTTCCCCAAGACTTGCGGAATAGACCCCGTCAAAAGGTTTTCCTGTAACCGCAATACCTCAAGTCCTACCATCTCACCAAGCTGTGATGGCATCTGACCTTCTATCTGGTTCCTATCGAGGTTGAGGTAGCGTACCTTTGTGCAATTCATCAAGAACTGTAGAGAGTCACTCGTAAAGAGATTGTCAGATGCATCTAACATCAGCAATGCTGCCATAGAGGAATTGTTGCCTGACGCAAAAGAGGAAAAGTAATTGCCATTGATCAAGAGTTCTGTGATGGTCAGCAAGCTTGTCACGCTCTGGGGTATCATCCCATGGAATGCACAGTGGCTTACATCGAGATGGCACAACGCGAGGGGGAGGTACAGAGGGAGAGGACCCGTGAGAAGCTGATTGTAAGAGAGATCAAGAACAGTCAGGCTGGAAGAACTCGCAATGTTGGGTGGAATTCTGCCATGGAAAAAGTTGTTGGAGAGGTCAACACTGCTGAGAGCAGAGAGGTTGAAAAGAATGGGAGGGATGGTGCCCGTCAGGCTTAATGAAGGAAGATGTACCGAGACTACCTGGCCTTCGGAGTTGCATGAGATACCCGTCCATGAGCAGCAATTTCTGTGAGCTGACCATGACAGTGCTTTCGGAGAATGGAGAGATTCATAGAATTCATGCAAGACGCGTAAGTCGGTCGTGGAACACGAATTATGCGTGCTGACTGACAAGACAGTGCTAGAAACTGACACAATCAGCACCATACAAAGAAAGCCTGGAACAATATGGCTCCATGGGAAGACCTGGGACATTAAGACATTTCCTGATTGCCCGAGAAATCCATGAGTGCCATTTCCATGTCGGAGCTGCCTGTGTGTGAATTGCATGTTGAAAGGAGCTTATGATTGAATGTCCGAGGACTGTTGCCTATGCATGCTTCTTGTATGCGGGCATGGTGTCGTATGTATGTGGGTGCCCCTGCTGATAGATTGGCTTGGCTTGCACTGCTTGTTGCATATTGCTCGTCTGCAACCTGCTCATCAGCAGGGGCACCGACATAGCCACATTGAGCGGAAATACAAGAGCTTCCCCCTGCTAACAAGTGGGTTGTTTAATTGCCGAGTGTGTCGCGGAATCGAAAACCATAGAAACGGCATAAATTTAGCTGCTCATGTTTGTGAGTATTAGTATGGCAGCGATTGACAGCATCAAGGGAAGGCCCCCCGACTATCTGCTGTCCTCTTCTCTCCGACTATCTCCGACTATCTCGTCATCCCTGCCATCTCTACCCAAGTCTTTTATCTGTGCTTCTTCAACATTGTAGCTGGTGCTTGCCATGGTCAAGAGAAGAGCAAGAGTCAAGAGAATGACTCCAAAACGCGGGTTTTCTGAGCAATGCCTTACCAACCGACGCTGTGGAAAAGCTGCAAAAGCTTATATAATTGCAAGAAAGGAAGGAAATCTCTTTTCCAAATTGTCAGGAACCATATGCGCAATTTCTCCATGCCTCATTATTAGCAGGCATCTATCTACTAACATATTATGGCGGGGAGTTACCATGCCACGTGTCAACTTCTGCACGTTCTCAGCTAAGGAACAAAAAAAAAAAAACATTCTCAGCTAAGGAACAAAAGAAAATTTAAACGGCGGCGATGTGCTGGAGGGCGGCTCTGCATAAACTTGAAGTACATTCAAGTACGCTGCAAGGAACGTCATTCCTTCTCATTCTCAGTGAAGTACAAGCGACGAGCGCTACATTAGTCATTCCTTCTTAATCATTAGCTGCGCTACATTCCCTGCTGAGAGAGAGAGAGAGAGAGAGAGAAAGAGAGAGAAAGAGAGAGAGAGAGAGGAAGAAGAAGACGCAGAGGCCAGAGGAAGGCTTGGTATGGTCTCCCCCCCTTTGCTTGCATGTACTTGCTTGTCTACATCTGCATCTCTCACTACCTCCCCCACTTCCCCCCCCCCTTCACGCCACTGTCCCTCAGCACGGCAGTGTCCCTCCACACGTCGTAGGGAGCTTCGTCATACCAGCAGGGCACCGGCAGCCTTCGGACAGGCGACTCTACATGAGGCTTCACACACACACACGCAATCATGCTAGCCCTCATTATCTTGCAGCTGCATCTGCCTGATGATGCTGAGCTTGACATGGCAGCCTTCGGACAGGCGACTGCATGAGGCTTCACACACACACGCAATCATGCTAGCCCTCATTATCTTGCAGCTGCATCTGCCTGATGATGCTGAGCTTGACATGGCAGCCTACGGACAGGCGACTGCATGAGGCTTCACACACACACGCAATGATGTTGCAGATGTGTCAACTTTGAAGATGGAGTGGCGTCAAGCTTGCTGCAGCGACAGCCCAGCTGAGTCTCCCTCCTGCTCCCGCAACGGCCCTGCATTCCCGCTCTCTCTTCGTCCTGCTCCCGCCATCGTGATCATCTTGCTACAGATGCTCCCTCCTGCTCCGGCAACAGCCGCTCTCTCTCCGTCCTGCTCCCGCCATGGCATTGGCGGGAGCACACGCCACTGCCTCCTCATGTTGGGCACGCCGAGCTCCGCCACTGCCTTCAGAGGCATGGGCAGGCTACAGAGAGTCACCACCGCAGAAGCATGCCGACGTCTCTCTCTCTCTCTCTCTCTCTCTCTCTCTCTCTCTCTCTCTCTCTCTCTCTCTCTCTCTCTCTCTCTCTCTCTCTCTCTCTCTCTCTCTCTCTCTCTCTCTGCATGCTCAAGCTGCGTCTTCTTTCTTTTTTATTAGGCAATAGGCAATGTCTATGCATATGCCCTTGAGAGAACAAAGGGGGCAAGGGAACCTACATCACTGGGTGACTCCATGTGTGTGTGTGTGTGTGTGTGTGTGTGTGTGTGTGTGTGTGTGTGTGTGTGTGTGTGTGTGTGTGTGTGTGTTTTTGAGACACATGCAATATGGTAGAGAGCTCTCTCCTCCAAATCTATATTTTTATTGTTGGCAGCAAGTGTGCAAGCCAAGGAGAGTGGAGTCGTGTTGTGGTGAGCAGTTCAATCAGCTAGTGCAGCCCGGTAAAATGTGTTGGCTAAATTTTTTTTCAATTTAATTATTTGATTTGTTGATTACTTGAGAGAGAGAGAGAGAGAGAGAGAGAGAGAGATGTTTTAGTAAGTTAGGTTAATGTAATGGAAAGAAATGAAATCAATTGAAATTGAAATGTTATATTAACGTCTTTAAAAGGCCAAAATGACCTATGAGAGAGAGAGAGAGAGAGAGAGAGAGAGAGAGAGATTTCACAAGTAACCGGAAATGATTTGATATTAACGTTTTCAAAAAGCTACAAGTTCTATGAGACCAAACTGTTACATAATTGTGAAGATAGATGGAAAGAAATGAAATGAAATGTTCTACTAATGTATGAGACCAATTTGTTACAAAATTGTGAATGTTTTGACCTAAAATTAGGTAAATTAGGTTATATTAACGTCTTCAAAAGGCCAAAATCAACTATGAGTCCAAACTGTTACAAAACTGTGTATCTGATACCATGTCTGGGTGCTAAAAAACTAGAAAATACTACTACTACTACTACTATTATCCATCCTCATTTGCACTCTAGATATCAAGAGAAGATGGCTCAGAAATGTTATATTAACGTCTTTAAAAGGCCAAAATGACCTATGAGACCAGAGAGAGAGAGAGAGAGAGAGAGAGAGAGAGAGAACCAAAACTGTGAATCTAATACCATGTTTGGGTGCTAAAAGCTTAGGTAAATTAGGTTATATTAACGTCTTCAAAATACAAGATAGAGAGACAGAAATGAATTGATATTAATGTTTTCAAAAGGCTAAAAGTTCTATGAGACCAAACTCTTACATAATTGTGAAGATAGATCGAAAGAAATGAAATGAAATGAAATGAAATGTTCTACTAATGTATGAGACCAATTTGTTACAAAATTGTGAATGCATGTTTTGACCTAAATTTAGGTAAATTAGGTTATATTAACGTCTTCAAAAGGCCAAAATCAACTATGAGCCCAAACTGTTACAAAACTGTGTATCTGATACCATGTCTGGGTGCTTAAAAACTAGAAAATACTACTACTACTACTAATCCATCCTCATTTGCACTCTAGCTAGATATCGAGAGAAGATGGCTCAGAAATGTTATATTAACGTCTTTAAAAGGCCAAAATGACCTATGAGACCAGAGAGAGAGAGAGAGAGAGAGAGAGAGAGAGAGAGAGAGAGAGAGAGAGAGAGAGAGAGAGAGAGCAGGAACTGTGAATCTAATACCATTTTTGGGTGCTAAAAGCTTAGGTAAATTAGGTTATATTAACGTCTTCAAAAGGCCAAAATCAACTATGAGTCCAAACTGTTACAAAACTGTGTATCTGATACCATGTCTGGGTGCTAAACAAGTAGAAAATACTACTATAATCCATCCTCATTTTCACTCTAGATATCGAGAGAAGATGGCTTAGAAATGTTATATTAACGTCTTTAAAAGGCCAAAATGACGTATGAGACCAAAGAGAGAGAGAGAGAGAGAGAGAGAGAGAGAGAGAGAGAGAGAGAGAGAGAGAGAGAGAGAGAGAGAGAGAGAGCTAAAACTGTGAATCTAATACCATGTCTGGGTGCTAAAAGACTAGAACAAAAATACTACTGCTATTACTAGAATCCATCCTCATCCTCATTTGCACTCTAGATTTCGAGAGTATGGCTCAAATCCTCTGTTGTAGTCTTTGCTATGTAGCCCCATAGCTTCATAGTAGAGAAAGAAATAGCTACATAGTAGAGAAATAAATGAAATGAAATGATCTATGAGACCAATTTGTTACAATTACAAAATTGTGAATGTTTTGACCTGAACTTAGGTAAATTAGGTCAAAAGGCCAAAATAACCTATGAGACCAAACTGTTAGAAAAAATGTGAAGATAGAGAGAAAGAAATGAAATGTTCTACTAATCTTCACAATTAGGTCAAAAGGCCAAGATAACCTATGAGACCAAAGTGTTACAAAACTGTGAATTTGATACCATCTCTGGGTGTTAAAAGCGAGGAATAAAATGAAATGAAATGTTATATTAATGTCTTCAAAAGGCCAAAATGACATATGAGACCAGAGGGTTACAATGTGTTGAATCTGATACAAAGTCAGAGTAACAAAATGAAATGACAAAATGATAAATGGTAAGATAAAAGTACTATGGGATCATAAACTGGTAGGTGTGAACTAAGCACACACACACAGAGAGAGAGACAAAGAGTTGAAAATGAACTGAGTTTGAAGGGTACTCACACACATACACGTGTGCATGCTACACAACCACACACAAACAAAGAGAGAGAGAGAGAGAGAGAGAGAGAGGAAGAAAACACACACAAACACACTTAGAGAGACAAAGAGTTGAAAATGAACTGAGTTTGAAGGGTACTTACACACATACAAACAAAGAGAGAGAGAGAGAGAGAGCACACACAAACACACATAGAGAGACAAAAAGTTGAAAATGCCAAACAACCACATACAAACACACACAAATAAAGAGAGAGAGAGAGAGAGTCTGAGAGAGAGAGAGAAGAAAAAGACCAAAGTGAATAAAATTAAAGATAAGCAAGAGAGAGGGAGGGAGGGAGGGACATAGGCAGACGCAGAGACCGGAGGAAGGCTTGGTATGGTCTCCCCCCCTTTGCTTGCATGTACTTGCTTGTCTGCATCTGCATCTCTCACTACCTCCCCCCCCCCCCTTCACGCCATTGTCCCTCAGCACGGCAATGTCCCTCCACACGTCGTAGGGAGCTTCGTCATACCAGCAGGGCACCGGTAGCCTTCGAACAGGCGACTCTGCATGAGGCTTCACACACACACGCAATCATGCTAGCCCTCATTATCTTGCAGCTGCATCTGCCTGATGATGCTGAGCTTGACATGGCAGCCTTCGGACAGGCGACTGCATGAGGCTTCACACACACACGCAATCATGCTAGCCGTCATTATTTTGCAGCTGCATCTACCTGATGATGCTGAGCTTGACATGGCAGCCTTCGGACAGGCGACTGCATGAGGCTTCACACACACACACAATGATGCTGCAGCTGCGTCAACTTTGAAGATGGAGTGGCGTCAAGCTTGCTGCAACGGCAGTCCAGCTCAGTCTCCTTCCTGCTCCCGCAACGGCCCTGCATTCCCGCTCTCTCTCTGTCCTGCTCCCGCCATCGTGATCATCTTACTGCAGATGCTCCCTCCTTCTCCGGCAACATCCGCTCTCTCTTCGTCCTGCTCCCACCATGGCATTGGCGCACACGCCACTGCCTCCTCATGTTGGGCACGTCGAGCTCCGCCACTGCCTTCAGAGGCATGGGCAAGCTGCAGAGAGTCGCCACCGCAGAAGCATGCCGACGTCTCTCTCTCTCTCTCTCTCTCTCTCTCTCTCTCTCTCTCTCTCTCTCTCTCTCTCTCTCTCTCTCTCTCTCTCTCTCTCTCTCTCTCTCTCTCTCTCTCTCTCTCTCTCTCTCTCTCTCTCTCTCTGCATGCTCAAGCTGCGTCTTCTTTCTTTTTTATTAGGCAATAGGCAATGTCTATGCATATGCCCTTGAGAGAACAAACGGGGCAAGGGAACCTACATCACTGTTCTTCATCACTAGGTGACTCCATATGTGTGTGTGTGTTTTTTTTTTGAGACACATGCAATATGGCAGAGAGCTCTCTCTCTACTAGATATCGAGAGAAGATGGCTCAGAAATGTTATATTAACGTCTTTAAAAGGCCAAAATGACCTATGAGACCAGAGAGAGAGAGAGAGAGAGAGAGAGAGAGAGAGAGAGAGAGAGAGAGAGAGAGAGCCAAAACTGTGAATCTAATACCATGTTTGGGTGCTAAAAGCTTAGGTAAATTAGGTTATATTAACGTCTTCAAAATACAAGATAGAGAGACAGAAATGAATTGATATTAACGTTTTCAAAGGCTAAAAGTTCTATGAGACCAAACTGTTACATAATTGTGAAGATAGATCGAAAGAAATGAAATGAAATGAAATGTTCTACTAATGTATGAGACCAATTTGTTACAAAATTGTGAATGCATGTTTTGACCTAAATTTAGGTAAATTAGCTTATATTAACGTCTTCAAAAGGCCAAAATCAACTATGAGCCCAAACTGTTACAAAACTGTGTATCTGATACCATGTCTGGGTGCTTAAAAACTAGAAAATACTGCTACTACTACTATAATCCATCCTCATTTGCACTCTAGCTAGATATCGAGAGAAGATGGCTCAGAAATGTTATACTAACGTCTTTAAAAGGCCAAAATGACCTATGAGACCAGAGAGAGAGAGAGAGAGAGAGAGAGAGAGAGAGCGGGAACTGTGAATCTAATACCATGTTTGGGTGCTAAAAGCTTAGGTAAATTAGGTTATATTAACATCTTCAAAATACAAGATAGAGAGACAGAAATGAATTGATATTAACGTTTTCAAAAGGCTAAAAGTTCTATGAGACCGAACTGTTACATAATTGTGAAGATAGATTGAAAGAAATGAAATGAAATGAAATGTTCTACTAATGTATGAGACCAATTTGTTACAAAATTGTGAATGCATGTTTTGACCTAAATTTAGGTAAATTAGGTTATATTAACGTATTCAAAAGGCCAAAAACAACTATGATCCCAAACTGTTAAAAAATTGTGTATCTGATACCATGTTTGGGTGCTTAAAAACTAGAAAATACTACTACTACTACTATAATCCATCCTCATTTGCACTCTAGCTAGATATCGAGAGAAGATGGCTCAGAAATGTTATATTAACGTCTTTAAAAGGCCAAAATGACCTATGAGACCAGAGAGAGAGAGAGAGAGAGAGAGAGAGAGAGAGAGAGAGAGAGAGAGAGAGAGAGAGAGAGAGAGAGAGAGAGAGAGAGAGAGAGAGAGAGAGAGAGGGAACTGTGAATCTAATACCATGTTTGGGTGCTAAAAGCTTAGGTAAATTAGGTTATATTAACATCTTCAAAATACAAGATAGAGAGACAGAAATGAATTGATATTAACGTTTTCAAAAGGCTAAAAGTTCTATGAGACCAAACTGTTACATAATTGTGAAGATAGATCGAAAGAAATGAAATGAAATGAAATGTTCTACTAATGTATGAGACCAATTTGTTACAAAATTGTGAATGCATGTTTTGACCTAAATTTAGGTAAATTAGGTTATATTAACGTCTTCAAAAGGCCAAAATCAACTATGAGCCCAAACTGTTACAAAACTGTGTATCTGATACCATGTTTGGGTGCTTAAAAACTAGAAAATACTACTACTACAACTATAATCCATCCTCATTTGCACTCTAGCTAGATATCGAGAGAAGATGGCTCAGAAATGTTATATTAACGTCTTTAAAAGGCCAAAATGACCTATGAGACCAGAGAGAGAGAGAGAGAGAGAGAGAGAGAGAGAGAGAGAGAGAGAGAGAGAGAGAGAGAGAGAGAGAGAGAGAGAGGGAACTGTGAATCTAATACCATGTTTGGGTGCTAGAAGCTTAGGTGAGACAGAGAGAGAGAGAGAGAGAGAGAGAGAGAGAGAGAGAGCCAAAACTGTGAATCTAATACCATGTTTGGGTGCTAAAAGCTTAGGTAAATTAGGTTATATTAACCTCTTCAAAATACAAGATAGAGAGACAGAAATGAATTGATATTAACATTTTCAAAAGGCTAAAAGTTCTATGAGACCAAACTGTTACATAATTGTGAAGATAGATCGAAAGAAATGAAATGAAATGAAATGTTCTACTAATGTATGAGACCAATTTGTTACAAAATTGTGAATGCATGTTTTGACCTAAATTTAGGTAAATTAGGTTATATTAACGTCTTCAAAAGGCCAAAATCAACTATGAGCCCAAACTGTTACAAAACTGTGTATCTGATACCATGTCTGGGTGCTTAAAAACTAGAAAATACTGCTACTACTACTATAATCCATCCTCATTTGCACTCTAGCTAGATATTGAGAGAAGATGGCTCAGAAATGTTATACTAACGTCTTTAAAAGGCCAAAATGACCTATGAGACCAGAGAGAGAGAGAGAGAGAGAGAGAGAGAGAGAGAGAGAGAGAGAGAGAGAGAGAGAGAGAGAGAGAGAGAGAGAGAGAGAGAGAGAGAGAGAGAGAGAGAGAGAGAGAGGGAACTGTGAATCTAATACCATGTTTGGGTGCTAAAAGCTTAGGTAAATTAGGTTATATTAACGTCTTCAAAAGGCCAAAATCAACTATGAGTCCAAACTGTTACACAAATGTGTATCTGATACCATGTCTGGGTGCTAAACAAGTAGAAAATACTACTACTACTACTACTACTATAATCCATCCTCATTTGCACTCTAGATATTGAGAGAAGATGGCTCAGAAATGTTATATTAACGTCTTTAAAAGGCCAAAATGACCTATGAGACCAGAGAGAGAGAGAGAGAGAGAGAGAGAGAGAGAGAGAGAGAGAGAGAGAGAGAGAGAGAGCTAAAACTCTGAATCTAATACCATGTCTGGGTGCTAAAAGACTAGAACAAAAATACTACTGCTATTACTAGAATCCATCCTCATCCTCATTTGCACTCTAGATTTCGAGAGTATGGCTCAAATCCTCTGTTGTACTCTCTGCTATGTAGCCCCATAGCTACATAGTAGAGAAAGAAACAGCTACATAGTAGAGAAAGAAATAGCTACATAGTAGAGAAATAAATGAAATGAAATTATCTATGAGACCAATTTGTTACAATTACAAAATTGTGAATGTTTTTGACCTGAACTTAGGTAAATTAGGTCAAAAGGCCAAAATAACCTATTAGACCAAACTGTTAGAAAAAATGTGAAGATAGAGAGAAAGAAATGAAATGTTCTACTAATCTTCACAATTAGGTCAAAAGGCCAAGATAACCTATGAGACCAAACTGTTACAAAACTGTGAATCTGATACCATCTCTGGGTGTTAAAAGCGAGAAATAAAATGAAATGAAATGTTATATTAATGTCTTCAAAAGGCCAAAATGACATATGAGACCAGAGGGTTATAATGTGTTGAATCTGATACAAAGTCAGAGTAACAAAATGAAATGACAAAATGATAAAATGGTAAGATAAAAGTACTATGGGATCCTAAACTGGTAGACATGAACTAAGCACGCACACACACACACACACACACACACACAGAGACAAAGAGTTGAAAATGAACTGAGTTTGAAGGGTACTCACACACATACACGTGTGCATGCTACACAACCACACACAAACAAAGAGAGAGAGAGAGAGAGAGAGAGAGAGAGAGAGAGAGAGAGAGAGAGAAAGAGAGAGAGAGAGAGAGAACACACACAAACACACTTAGAGAGACAAAGAGTTGAAAATGAATTGAGGGAGAAAACACACACAAACACACTTCGAGAGACAAAGAGTTGAAAATGAACCGAGTTTGAAGGGTACTTACACACATACAAACAAAGAGAGAGAGAGAGAGAGAGAGAGAGAGAGAGAGAGAGAGAGAGAGAGAGAGAGAGAAGAAAAAGACCAAAGTGAATAAATTAAAGATAAGCGAGAGAGAGGGAGGGAGGGAGGGACATAGGGAGAGGTAAATGTGAGTAACAATTCCATCCAAAGATGTAGATTTTAATGTCATAGAGAGGGTTTCCAAAGATCTCAGGCTTGACGTAAATGCCTAGAGCAATTCCAATAGACCTTAGAGATTCTTGCATAGTCTTGAAAATCGAGGCATGATACTCAAAAGGCAATCCCAAGAGAGCCTTCATACTGAACTAAGATGGTATCTTTGAATGGTCACTTTGCCTCCAAGAGGCATCTTTTTTTCAAAATGGAATGCAGTTGAGACAACTGTTTGCAATCATATTAGTCTTTTGTGAGCCACTTCATCCGGCTACTCTTTGGGACAGGTTTTGTACCGAATTTTGTGAGGACTATGTTTATGCCCTAAGGATGCGTATTTCAGATGCAAGCGAGCGATTTGATGTGGCAAAAAATCAAGCTTTGCTTCATATAGAATGCTTTTTGCAACAACATGGCAAGAGGCTTTGCGATTATATGTTGCCTGCAATAGACTCAACAATGGTATGCTTAAGTGAAAATGGTGTTATGGCTGAAGAAACAATGTTCAACATTGATGAACAGTGTAGTATAGCAGATTGTATGGAGACTTCCTTAAATGAGGATCAGCGAGATGCTTACCACCAAGTGCTACAAGCTGTTGACACACATTCAGGGAAGGTATTTTTCCTAGATGGTCCTGGTGGATCAGGAAAAACTTACTTATATAATGCACTTCTTTCACGAGTGCGAGGAAGTTGTAGAGTTGCTCTTGCATGTGCATCCTCGGGTATTGCAGCTTTCCTTTTGAGTAATGGAAGAACTGCTCATTCTAGGTTTAAGATACCTTTGGAGCTTCACTCTGAAGCAACTTGCAATATAAAGGTAAATAGTCAACTTGCAGAACTTCTAAGAAATGCAGCTTTACTTATATGGGATGAAGCTCCCATGACACATCGCTATGCATTTGAAGCAGTGGACAGAACTTTAAGAGATATTATGCAGCGAGATACTTTGTTTGGTGGAAAAGTCATTTTGCTTGGAGGTGACTTTCGACAAATACTACCTATTGTACCAAAAGGTAGTCGTACAGACATTGTAAATGCTTTGTTGTGTCATTCTCACATATGGAAATATACGAAGATATTGAGGCTTACTAGAAATATGCGTATACTTGATTGCGGTTCAAATTCACTTCAACAAAGTTTTTCCCGTTGGGTGCTTGATATTGGCAATGGGGTTATGGATGATGGAGGAGATTTAGACAGAGTCAAAATACCTTCACACATGATGCTTCCAGGAAATAGTTTGGAAGATATTCTAAGCTTTATATATGGAGATTTGTGTCATGTGCAAGATCATGCAACTTTTTTCAGAGATCGAGCAATACTTGATTCGCGGAATAAAGAGGTGGATTTAATTAATGACTATGCATTGCAAAGAATGCATGGAGATTGCAAAGAGTATCTAAGTGCAGATTCAATTTGTATGTCAGAGGAAAACACACATTTGTACACAATTGAATATCTTAATAGCCTTACTCTTGGTGGTGGTTTTCCACCTCATGCTTTAGTTTTGAAAGAAAATGCTCCTATCATGTTGCTGCGAAATTTGGATCCAAGACGTGGATTATGCAACGGAACCAGATTGATATGCAAGAAATTTCATCATAAGGTAATTGAGGCAGCGATAGTTACAGGATCGAATATTGGATAGAGAGTTTTTCTTCCAAGGATTGACTTTATTATTGGAAACCAACAGGGGCTTCCATTTCAACTGAAGCGTCGTCAGTTTCCAATCAGGCTTGCTTTTGGGATGACTATCAACAAAACACAAGGACAAACACTTGGAATTCTTGGTCTATATCTTGCATCATTGATCTTCTCTCATGGACAGTTGTATGTTGCAATGTCACGTGTACGAAGTGCAGCTTCTATGAGGATTGTTGTGAATACTAAAAACACCCAAGCGTAGTGTTATTACACTCCAAACATTGTATTCAAGGATGTATTACAACTAGCAAGCTCATAACAATAAGTTCAAATTGACATTGTGGCTCTCACTTAAAGTCAGACACACTTGATGTTAAATTTTATTCATATCTCTTAGATCAAAGTATTGCCCATAGATGGATCCTCGACGCAGTGCCTCCTATGTAGTGGGTCACATCACTGAATTCATTCGAGGTATTTGTCTTCTTTTTTATATTTGTTTATTACCTTGACCTATTATTTTCTTGAGAAGATTGGATTATACATTGACTTACTCTGTTGAAGATCCACCGCAATGGAGGGGAAGAGTTCCTGCTATGTTTTTGGTGATCTTATTTGATCAAACTCATATTATACTGTAAGAGTTTTTATATATGGTATATTTGTAGTTTTAAGCTTTTATTGCTCTACATAATTCATGGATGCCTTTGCAGAGATCACTCTTATCGAGGTTTTATCATCGTAGGCGTTTATGAAATGCTATACTCAGGAAGAGATATGTCCATGGAAGTTCTTGGATACTATCATGTTGCCTTTTCTTCGAACCACGAGCATCGTCAAATTCAAGTTAATATTTGGTTTGTGAGTGACGAGAGGCCTGTCAATGCACAACAGGTGGGGGTTGCTGGAGACCACACTACACCATATCGATTGAGGATATTTACTCAAGTTGAAACACCACCCTGTATCTTGCAAAACATATACCACATAGGTCCTTGGACTTATAGAATCCCTAATGTGGTCTCTCGAAGGCTACACTTTGAATAACTGTTTTGTATTGTCTCTTTGTGAAGTTGTGAAATTTCAAAATCTGTTGAATTGCTTTCATTCCTCTCTCTCTCTCTCTCTCTCTCTCTCTCTCTCTCTCTCTCTCTCTCTCTCTCTCTCTCTTAAATCCTTCACTAAAACAAAAGAAAGAAGGACATGGTTCTCTACGGCATGATCGTCAAAGTCTTCTTTATTCTATTTCATCTTTGTTCCTCTTAAACTTCCAAATCTGTGCTGTTAGAGCAGATAAAGAATGGCACGATACATCATGGTTTCGTACACCCTCAATGATGTAACTACTTATATTAGAGGTATGTAAATGTAAAATCTTATCTTTGTTACTTAATTTTACAAAAAATGAGAACTTTGTGGCTTTATTTTGTATGTTTACACGTGTTACATTTTTTCTAAATCCTCCATTGTGGAGGGGTCCTGCACATGCTGAGGATATTGTTTGTATTATCGAGGATTTTGAGATCCTTCGGTGCGTATAGCTTGAATTTGAATCCATATGACGTTAAATGTGTTGTTACTTTTTATGTCTGAATGGTTGGTTGTTATTTTCATTGCAGACTTCAATATTATTGCAGACATTCTGTCTTGGCGTTATATGAAGCATGATATTTTAGAAGTGTTGTAGGTTATTATCACATAGAGTTTGATATAGATGATATGCGAATCACTATACAAGAGTTAGGTATGCAACGGCCTCTCAATTGCAACTTTTCATACGGTCCCTATGGAGTGAATGAATGGATGTTTAGAATCTATTCTTTGGGTGAATCACCTCGACTCCTCAGTCTCAGTGTTCGACGTGTCGGACCTTGGATCTTGAGAGTTCCAAGTAGAGTGTGTCGTAGGCTCAACTTCTCTAGATAATCAAACACTTTGATCCATTGTCTATGCATGCTAAGTACCATATTTTTTTAGTTATTGGTGGCTTATTGAAGTGGGTTTTTATCTACTAGATAGGTTAATGAGAGAGAGAGAGAGAGAGAGAGAGAGAGAGAGAGAGAGAGAGAGAGAGAGAGATTTGCGAATTGCTAATGTAGGTTAATATGGGTCATGATGTATTGGCTATTCTCCCAATACATATAAGGATGACTATATATTTGAAAGTTAAGGAAGAGTATATTTGTCAAGGATATGGTACATGGTGTTGGTGGCATCATTGGGTGTATTCATATGTTGATGGGTGGTATGGAAATTGTGGACGGTTAAGCATTTCGCTATGCAAAGTGTCACAAATATTGAGCGAAATAAAATTGATGAGAGTCCTACAAGAACTACATATGGTTGATATTTATTATGCCAATGTTTGTGGTTGTGATATTCAGTTGTGCAAAAGATATATCACAATCACAAATCTTACATTTCGGATGTGTCTTGCATCCATCCCGTGCTCAAGGTCTTGCTTTTATGCGTCTTTTGAACTTTTACGCTCGCTTCCCATGCAATTGTAAGAAGTTGATGTGAGTTGACACATCTTTATCATGTACTCCACAACCCTTTCCATGCCCATAATCTCAGTTCACACCATGGGGACATGTGCCTAACCAATGCATGAGAAATTAGCTTTTCATCTCAAGAAAAATAGCATAAAGAAAAAGATAAGGATAAAGGAAAAGAGAAGATAAGGATAAGGTGAGTAAGTAACTTGTTGAAAAAGTTTTGAAAAGAAAGATAAGTTATCAATATAAGTAAAAAGAACTTATCGATAAGGAAGATAAGCTATCAAGATAAGTGAAAGCACAAAGAGCACTTCTCTTCTCATTTTATACTTCTCTCTCTTTCCATTTGGTGCTTGAGAGCCTAAGTTGTCACAAGCATGTTTCCACATTATTCCTATCAATCTTCCATAGTAGAGTGACAAGCTCTACTTGGTGTTAGGGAGACGTCGTCTCCGCAAACTTGATCTAAGCATGCATACTACTTCATTTTTGTGCATAATAAAGAAAAAGAGAGTCTTATAAGACAAAAACTTTGTTCATTTTTAACATTTGTACAATTGCTTACTCTAGGGAAGCACTGACAAGGTTTAAGTTATCCTTTAATTGTATGCCTTGCATCCATCTGGCATCTTCAAAAGGATAATTCTTAAACTTAATAAGATATTGTCAAATAGTATTACCGCTGAGAGCACAATGAAACGTGAGACCAAAACGTGCGTTTAGTGACTTTGAAACTAAAACTATGGTAACTTGTTGTTAGTGAAACGACTTGTGTTTCACTCGGTGAGCGAAACGTTTCAAGGCCTGAAACGTTTCACCTATCCTAACCTGTCGAAACGCGTTTCATGGTGACGTTGCTCGGGCTGCAGCACCTCTTCTTGGTTCTCGACCTCCGATGGGTCTTCAATAAATGGTTCTTGAGGTGGCTCTCGTTTGTAAGGCTTTAGTAGGCTCACATGGAAAGTATTGTGTATGAGCCAATGGCTGGGCAG
Source organism: Adiantum capillus-veneris (assembly GCF_014529385.1). Classification (NCBI taxonomy): domain Eukaryota; kingdom Viridiplantae; phylum Streptophyta; class Polypodiopsida; order Polypodiales; family Pteridaceae; genus Adiantum; species Adiantum capillus-veneris. The sequence goes on along the minus strand of NC_140931.1, from coordinate 76,558,050 downwards.
CTTGAGTTGATAGCCTGTTGATAGGCCATCTCATTGATTGGCCTAAGAATCTGGAAGGGACCATAGTATCTTTTTGCTAACTTAGCATAGTACTTTTGGTGTCCCGTAGGATTCTTGCCTGTCGTGTGCCTTAATCAAGCCTTGGGAAATTTAAGTAAGACCCAATCATTTTCTTTAAAGGCTTGGGCTCTTCTGTGCTTATCAGCAACAGCCTTTTGCCTTTGTTGTGAGATAGAGATAACATCCTTAATCTTTTAGAAATATTCTTGTAGGTCTCAGCTATACTCATCTGCAGCAGCGAAGATCTTCCCTTGTACCTTAAGTAGCAGGGGACTTTTTTATCTTCCCTCAATTACCTCAAAAGTTGCTTTTCCTGTGGAAGTATGTACAGTGTTGTTGTAGGCATACTCTACTGAGGGACCTTTGATCTACTTCTGTTACATAGGCTTTTAGTAGATCAAGAATTGTTAGGTTAGTTATTTCACTTTGGCCATCTGTTTGCGGGTGATAGGCCGAAGAGTAGTTTAGCCTTGTCCCTAAATTCTCAAAGAGACCCTTCCAGAAATTACTGGTCATTCTAGGATCTCTATCCAACACTATGGACATTGGCAAGCCATGGTAATTGAAGATTTGTTAAATGAAGAGGGTTGCCATTTGATGGGCTTTCATAGTCTTTTTGACAGGTATAAAATGGGCTTGTTTACTAAACCTGTCTACTATCGTCCATATTCCCGTATTCCCATGGATAGACTTAGGCAATCCAAAGATAAAAATCCATGGATATGCTCTCCCATGGCGAATTAGGGATTGGCAAGGGTTGAAGCAATCCAAGTTGATTCCCTCCATCAAACTTCGTCTTTTGGCATACCACACATTTAGAAACATACTCTTGTATGTTTGCTTTCATGGTAGGCCAATACAAATATGTTTCAATCCCCTTCAGGGTAGACCGAATCCCTCTATGCCCCGCATAAGGAGGAGCATGAGATTCATACATTACTTTCTTACATAGTGAGTTAGTAATGCATAATCTATTGCCATAGAGAAGATAACCATCTTGAAAAGTAAATGGTTCCTCTTTCTTCCCTAATGCAAGGGCTGAAACCACATCTCTAAAACTGAGATCAATAGCATACTCATCTATCATAGAAGATAGATCATTGTGAGTTGCTATGGAAACCGCATTCACTCTTGGCCGTCTTGAGAGTGCATCGGCTACTTGATTATGCTTGCCAGCAATGTGAGCAATATGAAAATGAAATTGTGAAAGGAAATTTTTCCACCTCATTTGTACTTCAGACTTTGGTGATCCATTTGTAGAATGAAAGGAGTCCCCAATAAATAGGCATGTAGAACTGCGAGGAGTTCCTTTTCATATATGCCTAGAGCTTGCTCAATAGGGTCGAGCCTTTGACTTTCATAGTCTATGGTGTGCCCTTCTTGAAGCAAAACAGCTTCAAGGCAGTCACAACAAGCGTCACATTGGACCTCAAATGGCTTTGAGATATCTAGTAGTGTAAGCATAGGTTGAGAGATAAGCTTTTCTTTAAGCTTATCAAAAACATTGTTCTCCTTGGTAGACCATGCATACCTAACATTTTTCTTTGTTAGGTCATGTAATGGTCCTGCTATTAGTGAGAACTTTTCTATGAAGCATCTATAGTAGGAACACATACCTATAAAGCTTCTTAGTTCATGAGTATTCCATGGTTTAGACCATCCTTTAATTACCTCTAACTTTGATGGATCCATTTGGATGCCATCTTGGGAGATAACCTAAATACTGAATCTCTTGCAAGAAAAATTCACTTTTCTTTCCATTAACATAAAGTTTATTCTCTCTTAGAACTTGAAATATTACCTGGAGGTGTTGCTTGTGTTCATCTAATGAATTAGAGTAGATGATGATATCATCAAAGAACACTCCAGTAAAGGTTCGATGAGGCCTGAATAGCTTCTCCATCAAGTAGTTGAATGTGGCTGGTGCATTGGTCAAGCCAAAAGGCATGACAATATATTCATAAAGACCAAACGTAGTGTGAAATACGGTCTTTACAATGTCTTGATCAACTATCCTTATTTGATGGTAGCCACTTTTTAGGTCAATCCTACTAAAGTAGGTGGACCCTTGTAGATTATCAAATAGGTCTTCTACTTGTGGAACGGGAAACCTATTTTTGATAGTGATCCTATTTAGTACTCTATAATGGACACATATAGAACATGTGCCATCTTTCTTTTGCACTAATAGCACATGAGAGAAAAATGGAGATGAGCTAGGCCTGACCATGCCCTTCTCAACTAACTCATGCACTTGCCGCATAATCTCCTCTTGTTGAACTTGACAAAATCTATAAGGAGGTTTATTAGGCGGTGAACTTCCTGGAAGAAGGTTAATTGCATGGTCATCATTGCCTGGTTTAGGAGGTAGCTCACAAGGGATGTCGTCAATAAAGACATCTTGAAACCCCTTGAGAAAATTGGATAACTCTAATTCCTTGTGATTGTTTATATTTTCTTTTGCTAAAGCATTAGGTTCATTTTGAGAATCTTTAACAAAAATCATGTACACGGAAATAGAGCTCTTTATTGACTTATTGAAAGGTTGTGTATGTACAATGGGTATGGTGTTACCCATTTGCTTAGCATCTATGTACATATCTTTTTCCCTGAACCTAAAGTAGATTTTCTTTTCAGGGAACTTAACATTGGGAGCCATGCAATCAAACCATGGTGCCCCTAGGATCACATCCTTATGCTTGAAAGGAGAGATAAAGAAGTCCTCTTTGTCTACATAGCTTTCGACATGGAGCCTCAATTTCCCGATTAAGGGAGTGACTGAAGCTTCTTGCCCCTTGAAAGCACCATCTGCCGGTAGGACATCTCCCATCTCATAGGCTTGGATGCCTAGCTTGGTGGCCAACTCTGTGGATATGAAATTATGAGTAGAACCACGGTCAAAGAGAATAAAAGCATCATGTTCTCTTACCTTTCCCCAAGCATGGCATAGAGGGGATCGTTTGTGGTGAGTTTCCTCCTCTTGGATTTTGACCAAGACAGCTCTAGGAGGCTCATGGCGGGTGTTTTTTTGGGGACAAGCACGGTACGCATGCCCTTGCTTGCCGCACTTTAAACAGTGGTTAACCTTGCGATAACGCTCAAGCTCTTCAGGAGAGAGTTTGTTTTTGCCTTTGTAAACTCCCTTCTCCTTAGCTTTGTTGGAATTGCCCTTAGGAGACTTTTGGACATTGTCCTTCCCCTTAGGCTCATTGGAACCCTTGTTTTTGTTAAGTATGGAGCCTTGATTTACCCTTGTAATTTTCGGTGGTAAAAGCGCACATTTCTAAGGCCCCCATTATGAGGAGAAGCCATCGTGCGTGAAGGAAAATCACTCACCGGAAACCAAAATTTTCACGGACAAGAATCCGGGCCAACTTTAGAAGCCTTGGGGGCGGAGGCCCCCGAGACTTTTTTTCGCCGGAATATTATGGCCGGACGGCGGTCGGAAAGTGGTCGGAAAACAACCGGTCGGTTGGCCGGTGGCCGGTAGTCAATGGCCGATGGCCGGTGGTCGGAAGTCAATGGCCGGTGGCCGGTGGCCGAATTCAAAAGCGGACTTATCTTCTCAAGGACGGCCACACATGGGTGGATTGGAGGGTCCGATTTGGACTTATTCGCACAAGGGCGGCTACACATGGCTGTCTCTCATAAGAGAGGGCAGCCCTTTTGGCCTATAAAAGGAGGCCATTTCTACACACATTGTATAGTGTGAAGTTGATGCAACAAGGTGAGTGTGAGGTGGTGAGAGTGAAGCAAGGCGAGAGCTCCATTAAGGGTATAATCCCTTTGTAAACTACTTCTTGTTTTGAAGTACTAAAGCCATTGAGTGGCTGCTTTCCCGTGGACGTAGCCCACATTGGGTGAACCACGTATATCGTGTGTACTCTCTCTCTCTCTCTCTACTCTATAATCTCGTGTATGTAAATATGTCTCTCTCCATTAAGTAATCTACTCAATTATCTATTTAGCTACGTCTTATTTCCTAACAACAAGTATCAGAGCAAGGTTTGCTTGTAGCTAAATTATCTCAAGGAAAGATTTCCTTGAATTGAGTGGGAGTTATGGCGGAGGAAGGGAAGCTCAAGATTGAGAAGTTCAACGGCAAAAACTACCAACATTGGAAGATGCAGATTGAAGACTATCTCTACCAGAAGGACCTCTATTTGCCACTAGGCGGTCTTGCGAAGAAGCCCGCAACAATGGCAGATGAAGCATGGATTGTCCTTGATCGAAAGGCACTGGGAAAAATCCGGTTAAGCTTGGCGTCAACGGTGGCCTTCAATGTTTCGGAGATGAAGACCACGGAGGACTTGATGAAGTCACTTAACGACTTCTACGAGAAACCATAGGCATCCAATAAGGTATTTCTTATGAAGCGCTTGTTCAATCTAAAGATGGCAGAGAATGGTTCAGTTGCAGAACACCTAAATGACTTTAACACAAACATAAGTCAACTTCGATCAGTGAAAATCAATTTCGATGACGAAGTGCGAGCTCTCCTTATACTATCATCTCTACCGGATAGTTGGGACAGCCTTGTGATGGCTGTAAGTAATTCTATCTCTGGCACAAGTACTCTTAAGTTTGATGATGTTGTGGGTGTTCTCCTAAGCGAGGAAATGCGAAGGAGAAGCACAGGAGAATCATCAAGTACTGCACTATCAGTGGAAACAAGAGGAAGGCCTAAGGAGAGGTTCAAAAACCAAAAGGGTCGTGATCGCTCAAGGCGGAGCAAGACACGCACAAAGTCAGTTCTTGAATGTTGGAACTGCGGCTAGAAGGGCCACGTCAAGAAGGATTGCTGGTCCAAGAAGAAGAAGGAGACAGAGTCTCAAGACAACAAGCCAACATCGGAGGCCAATGTGGCAGGTAAAGTAGAGCAAGATGCTCTAATTCTCTCATTAGACAATGTGTCTAATTCCTGGATAGTAGATTCCGGGGCTTCATTCCATGCGACACCACACAAGCAACATTTCCAAGACTACACCAAAGGTAATTTTGGGTATGTATACTTGGGAGATGATGAAGCTTGTGAGATTGTCGGCAAAGGTACAGTTTCTGTCAAAATTGCTAACGGAAATGAATGGAAGCTTAAAGATGTTAGGCATGTTCCTTCTCTTCGCAAAAATTTGATCTCTACAGGACAATTGGACGATGAAGGTCACAACATTGCATTCGGAAACAAACGGTGGAAGATCTCAAAGGGATCTTTGGTGGTTGCCAAGGGTGAAAAAGTCGGTACACTTTACTTGTGTACTGTTAGCATGCAACCTTCAGCTTGTGCATCAACTACAGAAGTTGAGAGTGCGTGTGGCACTACCGACTTGGGCATATGAGTGCCAAAGGAATGCAAATCCTTCAAACAAAGAAGCTTCTACCAGGTTTCAAAGAAGTGGACTTAGAGTTCTGTGAAGATTGTGTTTATGGTAAACAAAAGAGGGTAAAATTTCAAAAATCAGGAAATGAAAGAAAAAATAAAAAACTTGAGTTGGTTCATTCTGATGTTTGGGGTCCTGCAAGTACACCATCACTTGGTGGCTCATTGTACTATGTAACATTCATAGACGATGTGACTAGAAAAACATGGGTTTATGTCATGAAGAATAAATCCGATGTATTTTCCATATTTCAAAGGTGGAAAGCCTTTGTGGAGAATGAAACAGGTACCAAGGTTAAATGCCTCAGATCTGACAATGGATGCGAATATTGTAGCCAAGCTTTTGAAAGCTTTTGTGCTAGCAATGGCATTCGGAGGCAAAGGACAACCCCAAGGACACCTCAACAAATGGGATTTCGGAAATAATGAACAGGACAATCATGGAACGAGCACGAAGCATGCGGCTACATGCAGGCCTACCGCTTGAGCTTTGGGCAGAAGCTGTAAGTACGTCTGTGTACTTAATCAATCGGTCACCCTCAACGGCATTGGATGGGGGAGTTCCAGAAGAGGCATGGATAGGTAAACCGGTGAATTATGCATTTCTCAAAGTGTTTGGGTGTGAGGCTTTCATGCACATAGATAGAAACCTAAGATCAAAGTTAGATGCAAAGTCCAAAAAGTGTTTCTTCATTGGCTATGGAGAACGAGACTTTGGGTATCGCCTATGGAATTCTGAAGATGGTAAAATCTTAAGGAGTAGGGATGTAATTTTTAACGAACAAAATATGTACAAAGGTTACTTGGAAAGAAAACAAACAAAAGAAACAGGTGATGAGTACATGGAGCTTGAGGACGGTGAAGACTCAAGGACTGCAAACGGTGACAATGTGCAACAACGTCAACCAAATGAGGAGCCTCAACCTATTCCCTGAAGATCTACAAGAGCAAGTAGACCTCCAGAAAGGTTTGTTCCTTCCTTCAACCATCTCTTGATCTCAGATTCTGGAGAGCCGGAATCATACGAAGAAGCTATGCAACATGAATCCAAAGAAGAATGGACGAAGAGCATGCAAGTGGAGATGGACTCACTACATCGCAACCAAACATGGGAGTTGGTTGAGTTGCCTAAAGCTAAGCGGGCACTTCAATACAAATGGGTGTACAAGCTAAAGGAAGAAGAAGGTGGGAAGAAAAGGTACAAGTCTAGGCTTGTGGTAAAAGGGTTTTCTCAAAAGAAAGGTATTGACTTCAATGAAATATTTTCTCCTGTTGTAAAAATGAACTCAATTAGGCTTGTCTTAAGCCTTGTGGCTGCTCATGATCTAAATCTCGAGCAAATGGATGTAAATACGGCATTCCCTCACGGTGACTTAGAGGAGGAAATCTACATGCTTCAACCAAAGGGGTATGAAGTAAAAGGTAAGGATCAGAAAATGGTTTGCAGATTAAAGAAGAGCTTGTATGGTTTAAAGCAAGCATCAAGACAATGGTACTTGAAGTTTGATCGATGGATGTTGGATCATGGATTCACAAGATGCAACTCGGATCACTGCGTCTACACGAAGAATTTGGGAGATGGGAAATTCATCATCCTAATGTTGTATGTTGATGACATGTTGATTGCAAGTGCTAACATGCAGGACATCAAAGACCTAAAAGAGGAGCTGTCCAAATCTTTTTCAATGAAAGATTTAGGTGCTGCAAAGAGGATACTTGGTATGAAAATATCAAGGGACAGGACGAAGAAGACAATAAAGCTATCTCAAGAAGATTACAGCAAGAAGGTACTAGAAAGGTTTGCAATGCAAAATGCAAAACCAGTTTCTACACCTTTGGCTGGTCATTTTAAACTAACGAAGGATATGTGTCCAAAGACACAAGAGGAGATAGCCTATATGTCTAAAGTTCCATATGCTGCAGCGGTAGGTTCTCTAATGTATGCTATGGTCTGGACAAGGCCAGACATTGCACATGCAGTGGGAGTTGTGAGTAGGTTCATGGACAACCCAGGTAAAGAGCATTGGCAAGCTGTGAAGTGGATACTTAGGTATCTAAAAGGGACAACAACAAATGCTTTGTATTTTGGAGGAACTGATATTTTTCTAGAAGGGTATGCTGATGCAGATATGGCAGGTGACAAAGATACTCGAAGGAGCACTACTGGCTATGTGTTCACGGTTGGAGGCACAGCAGTAAGCTGGGCTTCAAAGCTGTAGAAAGTGGTTTCACTTTCTACCACGGAAGCAGAGTATGTAGCAATGACGGAGGCAAGCAAAGAAATTATGTGGCTTCACAGATTCTTAGAAGAGCTTGGATTCAAACAAGACAATTGTGTCTTGTACAGTGATAGCCAAAGCGCTATCCATCTTGCGAAGAACTCAGCCTTTCATTCAAGGACAAAGCACATTGAGGTGAGATACCACTTCATACGCACTCTTTTGGAAGAGGGACAACTAAAGCTAGGAAAGGTGCATATAAGTGAAAATCCTGCAGACATGTTTACAGAGGTGGTCAACAAGGAGAAGTTGAGCTTTTGCTCATCTTCAATCGGCATTCAAGGATAAGAAGCCAGAATGGAAAGCAGTCACAGGTTTGGTTTGGAGATCAGTCTCCAAGTGGGAGATTGTTAAGTATGGAGCCTTGATTTACCCTTGTAATTTTCTGTGGTAAAAGCGCACATTTGTAAGGCCCCCATTATGAGGAGAAGCCATCGTGCGTGAAGGAAAATCACTCACCGGAAACCAAAATTTTCACGGACAAGAATCCGGGGCAACTTTAGAAGCCTCGGGGGCCCCCGAGACTTTTTTTCGCCGGAATATTCCTTTTCGCCGGAATATTATGGCCGGCCGGCGGCCGGAAAGTGGTCGGAAAACAACCGGTCGGTTGGCCGGTGGCCGGTGGTCGGAAGTCAATGGCCGGTGGCCGGTGGCCGAATTCAAAAGCGGACTTGTCTTCTCAAGGGCGGCCACACATGGGTGGATTGGAGGGTCCGATTTGGACTTATTCACACAAGGGCGGCTACACATGGCTGTCTCTCATAAGAGAGGGTAGCCCTTTTGGCCTATAAAAGGAGGCCATTTCTACACACATTGCATAGTGTGAAGTTGATGCAACAAGGTGAGTGTGAGGTGGTGAGAGTGAAGCAAGGCGGGAGCTCCATTAAGGGTATAATCCCTTTGTAAACTACTTCTTGTTTTGAAGTACTAAAGCCATTGAGTGGCTTCTTTCCCGTGGACGTAGCCCACATTGGGTGAACCACGTATATCGTGTGTACTCTCTCTCTCTCTCTACTCCATAATCTCGTGTATGTAAATATGTCTCTCTCCATTAAGTAATCTACTCAATTATCTATTTAGCTACGTCTTATTTCCTAACAGTTTTCTATGGGCTTAGAATTTCTTTTAGCCCCTGTTTGAAATTTGATTAGAGAAGCCACCTTACTATGGTGTATAACCGCCGATATGGTGAGTGGCCTTTGGGAGTTGACATAATCCGCCATTTCTTCAGTTAAGCCCGCACAAAATTGTTGCTTTTGCTCTCCAAAATCCGTCTTTTTGAAGACAGTGGCTTTGAGATGTAAGTCCCAAAACTTGTCTACATATTTGTGAATGGGTTTGTAGGGAGAGAACTTCAAGCTTTGCCATTCGGTGAGTACTTTGTCTTTGGCATCTGTGGCCAAAAACTGCTTCATAATGGAAGCTCTTAAAGCTTTCCATGTTTGTGCAGTTTCACCGTTGGCCCGTAGGCTAGACCACCATTGCCTAGCCGACCTTATAAAGTGCATAGCTACATGGTGTAGCTTAGAGGACTCCGTGAAGCCCTCATCTCCAAACGCCACATCGAATCGTTGGATAAAGGCCAAGACTTTGTCAGTAGCACCAAAGGTTCCATTGTAGGTAAGGAAAGACATGCTCTTTCCTCCCTCTTTGAACTTCTTGTTGACTTGGACGACCTCTTCCACGCGGCATAGAATTTCCTATGGCCTCTTCTTTTTTATGGTTCAAAGGTTGCACCATCACTTTCTTCAGAAGATGAATAATTTGAGGAAGATGGAGAAGAGGGTAACCTCTTTCTCGCCTTTTTCTTGCCTTGATCTTCTTTGTCTTCACCATCACTTTCATAAGAGGAAGAGGATGAAGAAGATGGAGAAGAGGGTGTCCTCTTTCTCGCCTTTTTCTTATCTTGTTTTTTGTCATCCCTCTTCGAATTATGGTGCGGAGAAGTGTGCAATGGTCTTCTCCATTTTGGAGATGATGGAGAGTGTTTAGCCCACCGTCTTCGTGGAGCCATCTCTGTCGAGGTGGCAAGAGACTTGCTTCTTTCTCGTTCCTTCGATGGAGGCTCTTGAGTTTTCCTTTGAGAAGGAGATGCATCATCAAGAAGCAAATTTCTGAGCCCTTCAAACGGATCCTCTTCTTCGTCTTGAATCGGAGAGAGGCCTCTTTTGGAAGTCTCGCAAGGAGGCTTCCTAGGTACTCTCTCATCATGGTGGGGAGCTTGGAGAATTCCATGAGCATGAAGCTGCCATTGCACTTCACTTTGGAGGGATGGATTGCCCATGGCTTGTTGAAGCCTAGAAACAAGATAGTTAACAAGCATAGGGGCATCATTAGTAGCCTGCTCATTAGCAAAATCAAAGTTATCAATATTAATTTCACTCTCTTTACTATTGTCAGCCATTCTAACAACTTTAGGGATACGGCTAGATTGAAGTTAACTAATTTGACGTCTCCTCACGTCCAAGCGGCATATCTAGTGGATTCTTTAAAAAAAAACAATAAGACTTTTTGTAAGTATAAACATAAAATTACAATAAAATCTATTTTTTAGCTTATTATCAAAATACAACAAATGTAAGAGAGTAAAGTTAAATACTAACCAAGACGGAGCAAGAACTGAGAATGTCCATAAGGGCGTTTAAGCCCTTTTTGTCCGCAAATTCATGCTTGTACGGTGTTAAGTCACGTCCTGTCATCGACCAGTGTTCAAAACCTACAACGAATATGTTATGTTAGAGTTTAAAAGTACAAATACCCATAATTATCAAATATAAAGGGCAATGCAAAAACACTTACAAAGTCGGACTCAAATGATGCCCATCCGCCACTCCTCAAGTGGTGCAAGCTCCCTGCCTCTACTCGCGCTCTGGCTATGTAATGGAATTGGCCTATTTAACTTGAGAGTAGTTAAAATTAATGAGAGTACTTTTGAGAAATTACTTTGTGAGCATAGCGGGTGAACATAATTGAAGATAGCAACATAATCATAGCAATTAGTTAACTTGGCATGAAGAATACTTTTGCAAGAGAGAGAATTTAGAGAACATGACAACATTTGAGGACCAAATTTATGTGGATCCAGTCGCCCCTCCAATAGGCATTTGTATTATGATTTTTCCCATCAAGAGAGACTTGTTGCAATACAATCTTTGCGTTCCATGTGACCTAGGTGATGCAATGAAGATAGAAAGCTTCATGCATCACAAGCATAACATAAGTTTTGAAGAAAACTTTAACTATCCCAAGACCTCAAACACCTTCGAAGGTGGAGAGAGCTAGCAGGGAATGAGGGTAGGGAAGAGGAAGAAGAAACATTTCATAGGAGAAATAATTAGCTCCTCACTTATCATAACTCTTCTTGCTAGCATACATAATAGCATAGTAATGAAGATGGAGAAGATGGCAAGCTTAAGCATTGAAGCATGGCTCTTGGTTGGATTTGCACTCCATAGCCAAGAGTGTTGGTGTAGGCTATCAACCTCTACTTGCTTGGAGAAGGAGAGGGAGCTCTTGCACTTTGCACAATGCATAATCAGATTGTGTGTGAGTGTGTGTGGGAGAGCATACCCCTTAAGCAACCCCCTAGCTTGCTTTGGTGGACCCCCCCTTGTAGGTCATGCTTGAAGCTCATTGGACCCTCCAAGCCTAGCCAATCACAAGTAGGAGGTATTACAAGCAACAAGGGTAGCTTTGGGACAAGTGTCCCCCATTCCCCTTTAAGAGAGAGGACTTGATAAATGCAAAGACAACTAATTAAATCTCCTAAATTATCATTGGACCCCTTGGGTGGCTAACGAATAGTCTTTAGGCACACCATGAGGGCAACATGAGGAGGAACTTGACAAGTGTCCTTTATGCTTTCTTTGTACCAAGTATGCCTTGTGTGAGTGTGTGCGTGTTCTCTCTCATCCCCCCTCTTGTAGGGCTAGCCCCCCTCCTTGTAGGGATTGGATCTTGACTTTTGACACCAAAAGCCCCTCAAACTTAGGCCCAATTCCCACTACAGGCTTGGCCCTTAAGCACTTTAAGCTTGGGTTGGGTTCTCACCTCAAGTACAGCCCTAGCATGTCAAGCATCTCAAGAACTTCAGTCATCAAGCACCTTAAGCTTGGGCCGGGTTCCCACCTCAAGACCTCAAGCGGGTTCCCACCTCAAGCTCAGCCCTAGCTTACCTAAGGTCAAAGGACTTTTACACACATTATTGGAGGTCTTCAATGAAGCTAACCCTAAGGTCTTATTCTCCATTGGTTAGCTTTGCTCTTTGATAGACCATCTCTCATTTGGGCCCCTTTACCATTGGCCCTGTGTTGAATTAGATCTATAAGCACATGTCTATATCTTAACCCTTGTTCCCGTTTATTCTCCCACATAAAGTGATCAATTTAATATGAGAAAATCATTTGGGTTGGTTAGATATTAGATTTTATGACATTACCTCTCTTTTGAAATCATAGTCGTCCTCGACTATGAGGTAGAAGAGATAAACCATTAATCATAAGTCGATCTTACTTAGCGGGTGGAGGATCCCTTTTTACCCTACGACATCTTTCCAAGATGGATGACTAATCCACTTGGTGCTTGGGAGATATAGCTGCCGCAAGCATGTCGGCTCTTTAATCCATTTCATTCTCCCAAAGTAGAGTGATAAATTCTACTTGGTGTTTGAGAGACGTCGTCATCAAAAACATGATTCTAAGCATGCATACTATTTAAATTTGTGTAGAATTTTTTAAAAAAACAGAACTAGTCTTATAAGACAAAAACATGGGTCATTTAAAAGAAATTTGTATATTTGCTTACTCTAATGTAGCATTGTAAGCATTACAAGGTTCATACTATCCTTAAGTTGTATTCCTTGCATCCATCTAGCATCTTCAAAAGGATAATTTTTGAACTTAATAATACCGTCAGATAATCTTACCATCTCGTAGTACCTTGTCTTCATGCCGAAGGACCTCTTCTTGTATCACTCTAGGGCTATCTGTCTTTCCATTGCACACTAAGTAATACACTCTCTATTGTGTACCTTGACTTTCCTTCGTCTTCTCCAAGCTGTGTGTGTTTTCCTGCAACCCTAATTCCAACAATTGGTATCAAAGCAGGTTGCGTTCTCCCGGGCTTAGTCGCCAGTAGCTCCAACACATGCCTACTCATTTTTCTCTGATTTCAGTGAGCTTTGGCGAGCGTTCGCAGGTCAACAAAAATTTTGGGATAGCTTGTAGAGCTTAGTCTGCTCAGATTTCTGATTCGGGCTCATTTCAGCCTTTGTTTCCACTACAGGCAGTATTGCACAAGCTATTTTGTCATTTTGTGTAGAATTTTTGTCAGTGCCATTTTTTACATAATAGGTGCCTTACAGTCTTCTACGGTTTGTGCTATATAGCACGTACTGTTCCCGCTTCATTTCTCCTCTTTTTGGATAGTTTTCACATCAAGTGCAACATTTACCATGGCTGAGAACAACACAGATGTGTTCAAGATGTTTGCTACTAAGGACATATTGGATGGGGACAATTATCCTATGTGGTCTTACATGATGCAACATGTTCTTGTGTCAAAGGGCATCTGGAATATTGTGCAAAGCATTGATGTACGTCATGGTTTTGAGGCTGTAGGTGATGTTGAGGATGTGGCAGGTCTTGCTGCAAGGATTGCTGCTATTAGAATTGTTTTACCTATGGTAGAAGAAGCTCGTTGGGATGTAAAGGATGCACAGGCTCATGCATTGATTGTGTTGTCTGTGAAGCACACCATTACTCCTCACATTCGTTCAGCGAAATCTGCAAAATAGGCTTGGGATATTCTAGCAGGTCTTTATGCAAGCCGCAATGAGGCTAAAATTTCTTTGCTGCGTAAAGAGCTGGAATCAAAGATTATGCATGAGGACGATGAATATATGGACACTTTTCTTGTTGGTGTCAAGAATATCAATGAGCAAATTATTTCTACAGGTGAAGTCATTTCAGATAGTTCCCTTGTACAGACTGTTCTTGATGCCTTACCAGATTCATACCAGACTTTTGCTAGTACTTAGCGACCAATGACCCAAGGAAATTTTGAAGTTGTCAAGTTTGATGCATTATGCACATTGATGTTTCAAGTGTCACTTTCCAAAACAAACAGGACTAGGCAGCGTGCAGTTGAACAAGCTTTTATTGCTTCTCAAAGAAAGGGTGGTAATAGCAATACATCCACTTCGTATGGTTCTGCTACAACTGGAAAAACTTATGTTCCTAATGCTTCTGTTGGCAGCAATTTGTCTGGAAATTCTGGTGATAAGGGCAAAAAGAAGATGCATTGCCATTATTGTAAATCTAATGATCACTTGATCAAGGAATGTCCTAAGTTGAAGGCCAAAGAGGCAAAGAAGAAAGAGGGTGGTTCCACTGAAAATATTGGTTCCATTGCAAATGCAACCATTGTTGAGTCTTCTATGAAAGGAGACTATGATGCTGATGTTGATGCAGAATGGGATTTTAGTGTAGAGTGCACTTACAATCCTGTTGTCCATGATGCATACATGTCAGTTGCTGCAGATTCACATGTGTGGTATTTTGATAGTGGTGCTACAAAGCACATTACCTCACATCGTGAATTGTTCACCTCTCTCGAGTCTGTCCCTCATGGGAATTCAGTCACTTGTGCCAACAATGCCTCTTATCCGGTTCAGCGAGTTGGAAAGATTGTGCTTACTGTTGCAAATGGAAGTTCTTTCACACTTATTGATGCACTTTATGTACCTAGGATCAAGAAGAATCTTTTGTCTGTATTTGTACTTGCTAGACTTGGACTTGTAGTCAAATTTGTGGATGACAGATGTACAGTTCATCATCTCAGTTTTGGTGATGAAATTGTTGCATCTGACCTTTTGTGTCGTGGGCTGTATAAGCTCACTTTGTATGACAAGTGTGGACAAAATTTTGCAAATGCAGCTGCATATTCAAGGGTTGTTTCAAATGAAAAACTCTAGCATGCATATTTTGGGTATCTGAATTTTGACAGTTTGCTGCGTTTGCAAAAATCTGATATGGTTGCTTCTTTGCCACCTCTTGAAGCACCTGTCAAACATGTTTGTGAAGGCTGTATTTTGGGTAAAATGCAGCGTTCTAAGTTTCCAAAGGATGGTTCAGTTAGGGCCACATGCAAGTTGCAACTTGTGCATAGTGATGTTTGTGGACCCATGCAAACTCCATCCTTGGGCAATTACCTGTACTTCATAACTCTCATTGATGATTACTCTAGGCATGCATGGGTATTTTTGCTTAAAGCAAAGTGCGAACTTTTTATGTGCTTCAAACAATTTTTGGCTCTGGCTGAAAATGTCTCAAAATGTACTATGGGCACCCTCCGTTCCCATCGAGGGGGGGAGTATATGTCTCATGAATTTAATGCATTTTTGGCTAGTCGTGGGATAAAACACCAATGTACAGTGCCTTATACGCCTCAGCAAAATGATGTTGCTGTGAGGAAAAACTGGTCACTTACGGAAATGGCACAATGTATGGTCAAAAGTCAAGCTTTGCTGCATTCTTTTTGGCTTGGGGCCATCATGTGTGCCACTTATGTACTTAACAGGTGTCCTGCAAAAGCTTTGCACCGTATTACTCCATATGAAGCATGGCATAATAGAAAGCCTTCTATTGAGCACATGTGTGTTTTTGGTTGTTTCGCATTTGCTTTGGTGCCACAAACACAGCGTAAAAAATTGGATGATAAGGCTGTCAAATGTATTTTTGTTGGCTATAGTGTTGAAAGCAAAGATTACAGATTGTATCATTCGCAAACAAAGTGTACTCTTGTTTCACAAGATGTAGTGTTTGTGCAAAATTCTGCTCAGCCCTTACTGTCATGTACTAGAGACAGTAATGTAGGCTCAGAGGACATTTATGACACTTTGTTGCCACTTTTTAGTGGTGGAAGTTTGAATGTAAATTCCAATGAGGCACATTAGGAGATTTCCGAGGTCTTTTGGAGGGCCTTTTGGAAGAGAGAGGAAAATAAGCTCCTCCAATGAGACAAGAGCCTACATTACGTAGAAAAATAGATTGATATTAACAAAAATATAAAAGGTGTCCCTCTCCTGATTTAATAATCTAGTGGTCCTTGAAGACGATCACTCTCTTTCATTTAATGCGAGCACCTTTTTCAGAAGGTAGATGCGGTGCATTTGATACGGCTTACGTCATCACTAGAAATCAAAAAGTTACAAAACTATCAAGTGGGGAAGATTTTGAAACTTTTGATACTGTCAATGCGTCTGGAACGCCCAAATATCCTAGAAATGAATGTCCCATTGCCTCGCTCCGACATCCAAAGAGGCAAATAATGTCAAAAACCCCTAAAAGAACATTTTACTAACGGCGCACGAGGGGCATTCCAAAATTTTGGAATGCCTCTTCGCGCGCCGTTAGTAAAAAGCCCCTTTTTTCCTCTTTTAGGGAGCTTTTTGAGAGAAAAATGACAAAAAACATCTAAAAAGGGGCTTTCTTGAAAGATAATTGTGCAAAAATTACTAAAGGAGCTTTGTACTAATTGCGTGCAGAGGGGAATTCTAGAATTTTAGAATGCCTCCTTCCGCGCCTTAAGTAAAAAGCCCATTTTTTTAAAGGGTTTTTTGACATTTTTTGCCTCTCCGGATATCAAAATGAGACAAGTAGACATTCGTTTTTAGGGTATTTTGGCGTTCCGGACGCATTGGTGGTGTCAAAAGCCTCAAAATCTATCACTATTTGATAGTTTGTGACTTTTCAACTTTCAGTGATGACGTAAGCTGCATTGAATGCGCCGCACATGCCTCTTGAAAACGACGCTCGCATTAAATAAAAAAGTGACCGTTTTCAAGGACGATTGGGAATATAAATCTACTTTTTAGAGTGTCTGGTTGTCCTTTTGGACGTACTCACAAGGTGCAAGTGCATTTTAAAAAAAGTTTCTAGAGAGAGAAATACAATTTCTTACAAGGCCCTCCAAATGACCTCCGAAATTTTCTAATGAATGTACAGCCTATTGGGGTTTCTAAAAATGTTACATAGCAGCCTATTAGTGATGCAGATGTACATGATGTACTTGATGAGGAAAGGGCTAAAAATGAGCAGGCTATAGGTATGCCAAACTGGCTGTTGCATACATTGCGTGATAGTAAATTGGATGCACCTTTGTCTATTCATACTTGTTCAGGCTCTTGCCATGCATCTCATGCATCAGATTGTTATGATTTGGCTATGTCTAGCTTACATGATGTTGAGGAACCTCTGTCTTGATAAAGCACATAATTCAAAAAATTGGATGGTTGTCATGCAATCAAAATATGATGCACTTATAGAAAATGACACATGGACTTTATGTGATTTGCCTCCTGGAAAAAAGGCCATTGGTACGAAGTGGGTTTACAAGTTGAAATGCAAGCCGGAAGGTGAGATCGATCACGATAAGACTCGACTTGTTGCAAAGGGTTATGCACAGCAAAAAGGCATAGATTATGAAGAGACTTTTGCTACCACTTGTCATATGACTACTATGTGTTTTCTATGTACATTGGCAGCTCATTTTGGTTCGGATGTACATCAATGAGACATTGTTACTGCTTTCTTGAGGTGACATATTTGAGGATGTTTATGTAACGCAGCCTCATGGTTTTGTCAAGAAAGGACAAGAGGACAAAGTGTGCAAATGTAAGAAGGCTTTGTATGGGTTGAAGCAATTTCCTCGTGCTTGGTATGAGAAAGTTGACACTCTTTTGTTCAAACAAGGCTTTCGTAACAGTCCAACAAAAAGCACATTGTATATAAAGTGTGAGGGTGATGTACTTCTCATTGTGGTTCTTTATGTAAATGATTTGCTGATCAACTGGACCAAATGAGAGACAAATTGCTGAATTTAAGGCTGATTTGAATGCTACTTTCAAGATGAAAGATTTGGGGCTGTTGCATCATTATTTAGGTATACAGTTTAAGCAGTGTGATGGTGGTATTGCCTTGTATCAAAAAAGTTACATATAGACATTACTATATAAGTTTGGACTTGAGGATTGCAAACCTATTGCCACTCCCATGGAAAGAGGTTTGAAACTGAGTCTTCATGATGCTGGTGATCCTGTAGATGTCACTCTTTACCAAACTATTGTTGGATGCCTCATTTAGGTATGCCACACAAGGCCGAATATTTATTTTGTAGTCTCACATGTCAGCAGATTTTTGCATAGCCCAGGGTCTAAGCATTGGCAGGCTGTCAAGAGGATTTTCTGCTTCCTTTACATCTTGGCTTTTTTTATCCCAAGGGGGGATCATTGCCACCAGAATTACATGATTTTTTGGACTCAGATTGGGCTAGTTGTTTTGACACGTGAGTGTCCACGTGGTTTTTGTTTCATACATGGCAGTTCATGTATATCATGGTTGAGCAAGAAGAAACCTACTGTGGCCACTTCTAGTTGTGAGACTGAGTACAGGGCAGTTTTCATAGCTATGGTTGGGTGTGTATGGCTCAGACGCCTTATGGCTGATTTGAGTGTTGGACACACAGGAAGTGCATTGCCAACACTATCTCCACTAACAGTCAGAGCGCATTGACAGTAGTGAGGAACCCAATTTTTCATGCTCGCACAAAGCACATTCAGGTGCATTACCACTATGTCAGGGAGAGGCTCTCAGCAGGAGAGATCAGCTTGGCCTATGTACCAACTGTTGGGGTATAAAGCCCAATGTGGTCGCCCAAGTAAGTGGGCAGGCCGCCAGGTATGTACACATATTCTTTTGTTCAAACCTAATAAGAACTCACTATGCTCTACACATTACAGTAGAGCGAGTTCACCATATCGTCGTGCTCTTCTTCTCGCACTCTCTCTCTCGCGTCACACTTCCGCTCGTACTCCTTCAACTGGTATCAGATCTGAGATCGAGGCTCGGGGCAGCACTGCAGGAGGCTAGAGTCTCCAGCTCAGATTGGAGTGAAATTCGACAGGCGAAGACACGGCCCCAAATCTCGTGTTGTCAGAATTTCATTCTGAGGTCATCTCGGCCACCGTTCGGCTTTGACAAAGGTCTGCGCAGGCCATTTTCGACTACGTGGTCTCGACGGGTGCAGATCCGACTCTACAAATTTGGGGTTTTCGGCCTACGACTGCAGGTGTTGAGGATATCGACACTCCCAGAGTGCTGATTTGTGGTTGTCTACACATCGAAGGACGGCTCACAGTTCTTGGAGGCGTGTCACATACGACACGGGCGCATCTACACACAGACTGTAGGCGACATCCACTAGTTCATCAGGTAGCTTGTGTTTGCTGCTTGGTATTCCATATTTCTTCCTGACATTGTAGGTACTTCCACATGGGATGTATTGTCAGAGATGACGTATGTCTGTTGAGGGTTTGCTGGCAGTGAGTCACGCAGCAAACAACCGCCGCAGCGGTTACAACATACAGTGGGAAATTTGTGGATGTATGACTTTGTGGGAAGTCTATGTATTTTCAGATTTACTGCAGCCTTTGTTGAGGGTCGAGTGAGGTTTTATTGAGTTGGGGGATTCTCGAATGTTGAGATCCTTTCGGTGATACAGGTCTTGGAGCGATCCCTCGAGAACCCTTAGATAGGCAGCTAGGATGTATTGACTGTGAGTTAGACAGTTGGGATTGCATCTTTGCTTTACTGCCGTTGAGGCATTGTCGCAGTCTATGCTTACAGAGACAGTACAGGTGCAGGACAGGTTTACCCACAGCTTACAGTGTTAGAGAGACAGTGTTTTTTTGAGCTGTTTTTTGGTCTGTTTTTTGAGTACACCAGAGCCATTTTACAAAGGAGACTCTGCCGAAATTTATGCAGAATCTGAAGATTTCTTGGTTCATTTGACAGGTTGATATTGGTTCAGAGGTCAGTTTACAGGGGAAACTCTGCCGAATTTTTCCCAGGAAAGTAAACTACTGTGAAGCGTAGCTATGGCTGGATCACAGGACACTGCTCTTTACAATATCAAGAAGCTGGATGGAACCAATTTCCCATTGTGGAAGCAGCAGATTTGGCACGTGTTGGTACAAAAGAAGCAGATAAAACCTATAAAGCTCAAGGGGATAAAACCAGAAGATATGGACGAAGATGAATGGAGCGAAATGGATGAATTGGCACTTTCTACCATTATGCTGACTTTGGCAGAAAGCGTTTACTTCAATGTAGCAGACGAGATGTCGGCTTATCAAGCATGGTTAAAGCTGAGTGATCTTTATGAGAAGCAGAGTGCAGCTTCACAGGTACACTGGCTTAAGAAGCTTGTTGACTTGAAGATGAAAGAAGGGACACGTATGTCCAATCATCTGAATGAATTCAACACAATCTACAGTCAGTTGTCAGCTCAAGGTGTCAAGTTTGATGAACCTGTTAGAGCTATGTTCCTGTTGATCACATTGCCGGAAAGTTGGGACACTTTTCGCACAGCTTTGAGTAATTTTGCACCTCCAGATGGTTTGAACATAGCAGGTGTAGAAGGAAGTCTGCTTACTGAAGAAACCAATAGAAAGACAATGGACAAAGGCAAAGGAACAGCCTTAGTTGTCAGGGGAAGGACCAAAGAAAAGTACAAAGGTGGAAAGGGGAATCAGTCTCGTAGCAAGTCCCGCAGTGCTAAAGGCAAGAGTGAGGGTCACATGAAAAGAGACTGCAGAGAATGGAAAGCAGAAAAAGGCAAAGAGAAAGCTGAAGACCATGGTGAGAAGAACAAGTCCTCAGTGAAGATTCAAGAAATAAATGTGACAAACACTGTTGCAGAGGATGACAGTCTAGTGTCAGGAGACATCTACTTCTTGAAGAATACAATGGACTCAGCTCTTCTCACAGCATCTGATGGAAATGCACTGAGTGACTGGATTATAGACTCAGGGGCATCACTTCATGTGTCTCCAAACAAGGAGTGGTTTATCTCTTATGTGCCCACTAAAGATCATGTTCGGCTAGGCAATGGGCAGACATGTGAGATCTTAGGTGTTGGAGATGTTCAATTGAAGTTTCAGAATGGCTCTTCTTTCACGCTGAAGAACGTGAGACATGTTCCCGCAATTACAAAGAGCTTGATCAGCACAGGTTTACTTGATGATGTTGGCTGCGTCACCACTTTTGGACAGAACATGTGGAAGATATCCAAGGGTTCTATGACAGTAGCACATGGAGTAAAGTCTGGAGGACTTTACATGATTTATGCATCAAATGTCTCTAAAAATGTAATCAATGTCAGCCGAACGTTTCTTTGTGACATAGCCGGTTAGGACATATGTCCAAGAAGGGAATGGAAATCTTGTCTCGTTCTGGTTATTTGCCTGGATTTTCATTTAATGATTTTGAATTCTGTGAACATTGTCTGTATGGTAAGCAAACACAGCAGCCACATAAGCATAGAAGCAATAGAAGAGATACACAGTTGGCACTTGTTCATAGTGATTTGTGTGGACCTATGCCTAACCTATCTCTAGGGGGAGCTTCTTACTTTATGACATTTATAGATGATTACTCGAGGAAAGTATGGGTTTACTTTCTCAAGCACAAGGATGAAGCGTTGAGTGTTTTCAAAAACGTTTGTGACACTTGTGGAGAATCAGAGTGGCAAGAAGCTTAAATGCTTACGCACTGACAATGGTGGAGAGTATGTTTCAAAGGCCTTTCAGGACTTTTGTGAGTCAAAAGGTATAAAACGTGAACTTACTGCTCCTTACAATCCTCCTCAAAATGGTGTTGCTGAGAGGATGAATAGGACCATACAAGAGAAGGTCAGAAGTATGTTGTCTAATGCACAGCTGCCAAATGGGTTTTGGGCTGAAGCTGTATCAACAGTTGTTCATCTTGTAAATAGATCTCCTAGCAAGGTTTTGCAGAAGGATTCAGTGCCAGAGATGGTATGGTCAGGCAAAATGCCCTCATACAAGCATCTCAGAGTCTTTGGCTGTGAGGCATATACTCACGTTCCAAAGGAATTTAGGAACAAACTTGAGCCAAAAAGTAGAAAGTGCATCTTTCTAGGCTATGGTAATTCTGGTGAGATGGGGTACAGACTTTGGGATCCCAAATCCAGAAAGGTTGTCCACAGCAATGATGTTCACTTTAATGAATCCAAATATTATTCTAAACCAGAGAGGGTTGAGGAGATTAGAAGAGTTGTCTTCCAAGAAGATGGACCTGCACGTGCAAGACAAAATGTCAGGGCTCAAGAGGAGCAAGGACAGGATAGAGTGGAACCACAGGTTGTGGCTGAGCCTGAGCCACCTATTGTGCGTACATCTGGACGTGTCACGCGACCTCCTGATAGGTTTGTTCCATCTATGAACTATGTCATGTTGACTGATTGCAATGAGCCTTCATGTTACAAGGAAGCAGTGCAAATGAAGGACTCCGGGAATTGGCAATTGGCCATGCAGTCAGAGATGACAGGTCTGCATAAAAACAAGACATGGAAGCTAGTTAAATTACCACAGGGCAAAAAGGCTCTACCTTGTAAATGGGTTTACAGGTATAAGATCACCGCTCATGATAGTCAGCCAAAGTATAAAGCAAGGCTTGTTGCCAAGGTCTTTAAGCAAGAACAAGGCATTGACTTTGATGAAGTCTTCTCTCCGGTGGTCAAGATGACTACATTGAGATGCTTTCTTGCATTGGTTGCCATATTAGATTTGGTGTTGCACCAAATGGATGTCAAGACAGCGTTCTTGCATGGTGATTTAGATGTGGAAATTTACATGTAGCAGCCAGAAGGGTTTGTTGAGAAAGGCAAGGAAGATTGGCTATGTCAGTTGTTAAAGAGTCTTTATGGCTTAAAACAATCACCGAGGGCATGGTACCATAAATTCCACAAGTTTATGCTTTCTCAAGGCTACAAACGTAGTGAGTTCGATCACTGTCTATATACAAAGAAGGCTAAGGATGGTAGTTGGCTGATCCTTATTTTGTATGTGGATGACATGTTGATTTCTGGCAAGCACTTGGAAGAAATTTCAGCTTTGAAGTCAAAGATGGCAAAATTGTTTGACATGAAATACATGGGTGAGGCAAGTCATATACTTGGTATGCGCATTGAGAAAGACAGATCAAAGAAGTTGATTTGGTTATCTCAAACAGAGTATATTGACAAGGTTTTGCAACGTTTCAATATGGAGAAGGGAAAGGCACTGAGTGTTCCATTGCCACCATATGTGAAACTTAGCAAACAAGATTGTCCTGTGTCTGAGGAAGAACAGGCTGAAATGGATAAGATTCCATATGCGTCTGCAGTGGGTAGTTTGATGTATGCAATGATTGCTACTCGCCCAGACATTGCATTTGCAGTGGGAGTAGTAAGTCGATACATGTCAAACCCAGGCAAGAAACATTGGGAGGCAATGAAAGGAATATTGAGATACCTGAAAGCTACAAAGAGTATGCGTATATGCTATGGGAGTCAGGAGCTAAGTGTAAAGGGTTTTACAGACTCAGATTATGCAGGTGACTTAGACAACCGAAGGTCTACGTAAGGGTATGTCTTTACATTGGCTGGTGGAGCAGTATCATGGCGTTCTAGATTACAAGATTGTGTTACTCAGTCTACTACAGAGGTCGAATATGTTGCAGCATCAGAGGCATGCAAAGAATCAATTTGGCTTAATCGACTAGTAACAGATTTGGGAATCAAAGAAGAGATGCTATGTTATATTGTGATAGTCAAAGTGCTATACAATTGGCTCGCAATCCAGTTTATCACTCAAAGATAAAGCATGTGGATGTGAAGTATCATTTCATCAGGGAAATTCTCGAGGATAAGCAACTTCAGCTTGTCAAAGTTCACACCACAGAAAATCCTACTGATCTACTTACAAAAGGACTTCCCTCAGAGAGCTTTGCGCATTTTTGCAAGCAGTTAGGTGTAGGGTAGTACATCACTTCTCTACATCTCTTGTATATTAGCTTGTATAGTAGCTTCTCTCACACTAAAAGTACCACATTGGACTTTAAGTGGGAGGTTGTTGGGGTATAAAGCCCAATGTGGTCGCCCAGGTAAGTGGGCGGGCCGCCAGGTATGTACACATATTCTTTTGTTAAAACCTAATAAGAAATCACTATGCTCTACACATTACAGTAGATCGAGTTCACCATATCGTCGTGCTCTTCTTCTCGCACTCTCTCTCGCGTCGCACTTCCGCTCGTACTCCTTCACCAACACAGGACAACCTTGCAGATCTTTTCACAAAGGCATTGTCTCGTGAGAAGCTCGAAGCTTTTCGCAAAGCTTTTGGCTTACTCCCCTTTGTGGACTGATCATGTCCTCAGAGCATGGCACTTCCCCTTACTCATGTGCCAGCTCTCGTTCACCGCATCACTCCAGGGGAGTTTTGTTACCATATACATGTGGTAGTGATGTGTGTGAACAAACTAGGACTGCCGGAGAGGTTTTTTTCCCCCGTGCATTGTATATACGCCCATCACTCTAGGGCCATCTATCTTTTCATTGCACACTAAGTAATACACTCTCTATTGTGTGCCTTGACCTTCCTTCATCTTCTCCAAGCCGTGTATGTTCTCTTGCAACCCTAATTCCAACACCTTAATAGTCTTTTTGACAGGAATGAAGTGTGCTTGCTTGCTAAACCTGTCAATTATTGTCCATATTCCCGTATTCGCATGGATAGACTTGGGTAATCCAAAGATGAAATCCATGGATATACTCTCCCATGGTGAATTTGGGATAGGCAATGGCTGGAGTAATCCAAGTTGCTTATCTCTATCATATTTGGTATTTTGGTATACTACACATTTTGAAACTTACTCTTGTATGTCCACTTTCATGGTAGGCCAATAGAAGTACATCCCTACTCCTCGGAGAGTAGTTTGAATACCTCTATGCCCCACATAGGGAGGAGCATGGGATTCATACATAACTTTCTCATGAAGGGAATGGGTAACACATAGGCTATTACCATGGAGAAGATAACCATCCTGCAAGGTGAGTGGTTTCTCTTTCTTACCCAAAGCAGGAGCTGACATTATGTCTCTAAAATCAGGGTCAGTAGAATACTCATCTATCATAGAGGATAGATCATTGTGAGTAGCTATAGACACCACATTAACTTTTGGTCGTCATGAAAGTGCATAGACCGCTTGATTGTGCTTACCAGTAATGTGAGCAATATGAAAATTAAATTGTGAAAGAAATTTTTTCCGCCTCATTTGTTTGTCAAAGAGCTTGGTTTGCATCATGAAATACTTGAGACTTTGGTGATCGGTTCATAGAATGAATGGAGTCCCCAATAAGTAGTGCTTCCATGTGTCTAGGGCATGTAGAACAGCTAAAAGCTCTTTTTCATAAATGCCCAAGACTCGTTCATCAGTATTGAGCCTTCGGCTCTCATATGCTATGGCATGCCCTTCTTGAAGCAAAACAGCTCCAAGGAAATCACCACAAGCATCACATTAGACCTCAAATGGTTTTGCAAGATTGGGAAGCATGAGGACTGGTTGAGAGGTAAACTTCTCCTTGAGCTTATCAAAAACGTTTTGCTCCTTAGTAGTCCATACATACTTAATATTCTTCTTAGTTAAGTTGTATAGTGGTCTTGCCACTTGAGAGAATTTTGCTATGAAGCATCTATAGTATGCACACATACCAATAAAGCTTCTTAGCTCATGTAGATTCCTTGGATTAGGCCAATCTTTTATTACCTTTAACTTCGATGGATCCATACGGATACCATTTTGTGAGATAATATGACCTAGGTATTGAATCTCTTGAAGGAAAAATTTGTTTTTCTTTGGTTGAGAAAAATATTGTTCTCCCTCAATGCTTGAAAAATCACTTGGAGATGTTGCTTATGTTCCTTCAAATACTTGGAGTAGATGATGATATCATCAAAGAACACTCGAGTGAATTTGCGGTAAGGTCTAATTTTTTTCTCCATTAGACGATTGAATGTAGATGGTGCATTAGTCAAGCCAAAAGGCATGACTAGATATTCATAAAGACCAAACGTTGTGCAAAATGCGGTCTTTAGGATATCTTCATCCACTATCCTTATTTGATGATAGCCACTCTTCAAGTCAATCCTAGTGAAGTAGGTAGAGCCTTGTAGCTTATCAAACAGATCTTCTACCTGAGGCACGGGAAATCTGTTTTTGATAGTGATATGGTTTAGTGCTTGATAGTCCACACACATACGGTATGTACCATCTTTCTTTTTCATTAAAAGGACTGGAGAACAAAAGGGAGAGGAACTAGGCCTCACCATCCCTTTGTCTACCAATTCCTATACTTGCCTCATGATCTCTACTTGTTGAGCTTGTGAGAATCAATAAGGAGGCTTGTTAGGCGGTGAGCTTCTTGGAAGGAGCTCAATGCGATGGTCATCATCCCCTCATTTTGGAGGTAAGTCCATAGGGATATCATCGATGAACACATCTTGGAATCCTTTTAGAAAATTAGACAAGTCTAACTCTTCTTGATTCCTACCATTTACATTTGATGAAACATTAGGATCTTTTAGAGACTCTTTGACAAGTACATAGAAACCGAGTTCTTCATTAATTTATCAAAAGCAGGAGAATTTACAAGTGGAATGGTGCAACCACACTCACTAGCATCTATATACATGTTCTTTTCCCTGTGATGCATGAACCTAGGTGTCTCAGCAGGGGTCTCGAGTGGCGTCTCAAGTGGCATCTCGATGGGGGTATGGACAACAGGTGTCTCCATTGGAGTTTGTGTCCCAAAGCGAGGAGTGTTGAGTGGGGTGACTCTCGGAGGAGTAGTGAGTGGTGTGTAGCCAAGAACGTCGATAGTCGCGCAAATCTTGGAGTAGAGGGCAATTTTGTGGCTAGTGTGGGGGCGTTCAAAGAAGGGTAAGGTAAGGAGCCTCGACGACTACGAGGCAATGTGGAAGCATTAGCGGTGGCTCCTCCATAGCAACCCACTGCCACCACTAGTGTGTCGGTGCCTAGAAGAGTGTGTAGATTTTCTTGTCAACACAAAACTCTCTGAGCATGGTGATCGCTCCAAAGCAGAGGGAAACTCTGAAGGAGTGGAGCGATGCGATGGTGCTCTGGAGCGATGGCGGTCCTTGTACAACCTCCTTTGCTCGAGGTCCAAGGAAGAAAGAAACTGATCATCATCCATACCTGTATTAAATACACAAACATTAAATCTTAATGGTGAATGGAGAAGAAAATATGAATAAATTATAATTTGATTCACAATTCAAATCTCACAGGTTTAGCATAGTGACAAGAATGGGAAAAACTCCATGTGAATACAATATATATTATAAAAAGGAGCAAAATTGCTCAGATACAATGTCTATGGATTTAAGAGGTCTCTCTCTCATCCTCACATAACTCAACATAACTCCCTATGTCTATATAGAGCTCTCCGTTTAGGTAGATGTCCTCCACTTCATTTCATAGTCATTGAGGCTTCCACACCGCCCCGTAGTCGTCAAGGCTCCTTATCTTTCCTTCTTTAGTGAAACATGTTTGGAGCGAGTGCATTAGCCAATGGGCGTCCGCATGGATCCTATCAAAATCCATGGTGCTTTAGGGAGTTTTGTCGATTCCATCGGGTGCTGTCTGCGGCCAGTGTTTCTCCATACGATCTGCATTTTTAAGGTCAATTATGGCTCCCAAAGTACCCTTCTTGCCGATGAGATGGTCCCACATTAGATTACCCACATTCTTGAATATGTGCATTGGATCGAGCAAGTGATTGATCATGAGTCTAGGCCAATATGGTAACTTGTTTCATAGAGATAATTTCTTCATCTCTAGGGACAAACTGTCATCACACGTCTCCTTCTGCTCTAGCCATGCTCGAGCAGACATCTTCGGTGGCTCTCTTCCCAAAAAACCATCGCGTAACTCATGATTCTCTGGAAGATGCACTTGATGACCTTCATAGATTTGCTTCTTGAGTGAGAGCACCCAACGTGCATTAAGTCTAGGTCCACATGTGAGCATTCTTTGTATCCACTTGTTTGGCCCTGCATGTATACATGTGACAATAGATAAGCCCGATAAAAACAAAGGCTTATAGTGTTTGAATTTGAGTATATATCACATGAGCATTCTGCTAGTCCGGGATAGTCATGCATGGTCCACATCAGAATGCCTTTGATCAAAGCATTGAGCCGACGTGTGTGTTGGCTCCTATCCACCACTTCTATGCCAATCCATAATTGTTGTAGCTCTTCTAATAGTGGACGAAGATACACATCCATATTCTTCACTTTATACCGCCTTGACATAATCAAGCTTAGAAATAGGTACCCCTTTTGGTAGTCAACCACAGGGAAATGTTGTAGTTGACAATGACAATTGGCCATACACAATAAGATGTTGACCTCTAACCAAATGGATTTACGCCATCCATAGCCAGGCCGAGGTGCAAATTTTAAGCTTCTTTTGCAAAATTTGGCCATGTTTCATCTATATGCTTCCATGCCATGCAATCTGTAGGAATCCGTAGCACACTGTCCGAATATCTATTCTCCTCATGCCATGATGTTAGAGCGGCCATGGACTTACATTCAAAGAAATGCTTGATGCGAGGCAGCATAGGAAAGTGTTGCAACACTTGCAAAAATTGTTTTGCCCGTGGAAATCTACTCGATATCTCTCGGAATCACATTTTGGACACTTCTCCATGTCTACGTATTCCCCTCTCAAAAGAATGCAATCGTTAGGGCAAGTGTGAATAGAATTGTAATCCATGCCCAAGTTTCACAAGATCTTTCTTGCCTCCTTTCTAGAATTTGGCATCACATTATCAGCAGTATGTGAGGCTTTGAGCAATCTACACAAAGAAAAATTTGCAAAACACTTGTGTAAGTAATTTGGTACATTATACATTTAGAGATTTTTATTGAAGTAAACACATTGTAATAGATCACCTAAAAAGTGTTGTGACTCTAGTGTCATCCATCCAAAATTTGTATGCATGTTGAGAAGAACCAGGCCTTCCCTTGGTCAAAAAGTCATCGGCTGCCCATTTTATACCCAAATTGAGCCCAAAAAAGGACCAATAAAATGAAGCCTAGCAAGAAAGCCTTGTCGACTGAGGAGAGAGAAGAAATCTTGGGGAATAAAAGATAAGAAAATCCCCATTATTATAGTTGCAACACCTGTAAAATTTCTAGAGAGCTCATTTTTTAGCAAGAGAGAGTACACCCCCAACTTCGGATGGACATATCTCTCTCATTTTTCCTCTATTTTTAGTCTATGGGACATCTACTCGAGACGAGCTAAGTCAGGATGTCCTTGGTTTATCCTAATTTTAAGTGTGTTTCATGCTTGAAGGTTTCTTCCTAAATCTTTACAAGTGCTTATCACAAGTGGTTTCGGCAGTGGAATAGTTCTTCCTTCTGACGGTGTGTCTTGTGTAAGGCTATAGAGGTATTCGTTTTCCTTGTCATTTGCACGCTAACAACGTCTCTATTTTTGGTCCTGTAACATCTCTATATGTGCTGCTAACTTGGAAAGTGTAGAGTTATTATATGTATTGCTATATAGCGACGCGTATAGCGACGCATATAGTGATGCCCTCTTTGCGACGTTTTTAGCGACACTTATAGTGACGTTGTCGAGAAATTAGCCGTCTTGCCGGGAAAGCACCGGGCTTATGGCTGTGAGAGTTTGTGAGAGAACTCAACAAAAACTATATGAAGGAATGAAACCATAGATTCCATGAAGACTAGGGTTTGGAAAGAAGTGCAATCAAAGAAGACCCACTCTTTCTCTCTTGCACTCACACACACAAAGAAAGAACACAAAAGAGAATGTCAAAACAACACAAAGATGAAAACATCAAGGCTATGGTCATATCGTATCATGGGTAGTATGAAAGGGTTAATAGATGAGTTAATGGCATTCAATCTTGGCTGACCAAATAGGCTATAAATTGTTCTTTGGAATTGTAGCTTTGTGCTTACCGTAGTATATATATTTTGTCTAGTGATTGGGATTAATTGTGTGTACAAATCCTCTTGGTTCATAGCAAGATAACTACGCTTACATCAAAAGAAAAATTATAGTCTATGAGAGGTAGTATGATGGGATCCGGTGATAGAAGTATTTCATTGAGCTTTTCTAGGCCAAAGAGAAACACTATACGTTGTTGAAAGTGTAATTTACGGCTAATCCATACGTTAATTCTAATAGATTGTACAGAGTGAAAGCGATAGAAATTATCATCATGTGGATTATTCATCTAGGATAGTATGTGAGAAATGTAGATATGAGAGACGTGAAGAGATGAGAAGTTTCCCTCCCAAGCCCTATTCTTGCCCGTAGGCAATAAGGATACTGCGGGGAGAGATGTACCTGTAGCAAAGAGAACCTAAAATTTGTAGAGAGGATGAATTACTAAGAGTGAGAGAGATAGATTTGGTTAAGGAGATAATATTAGATATATATATATATATATATATATATATATATATATATATATATATATATATATATATATATATATATATATATGTTGGATTAGAGATGAAAAAGAAAACAACAAGAAATCAAGAAAACATCAATGTAGAACACATTTTACTTGACAAACCCTTTGGCACCATTATTGATGGAGAGCGAAGAAGAGGGGAGAACTCCACTTTGATTGATACGTCAAGTGCAATACCTTCTTTGATTAGAGTTGATCTTCCAAGGATAGCGTACAAGAATGGCTAGTCTTCCTCTAGGAGAAAGTGTAGGCTTGGGCTTATGTTAATGGCTAAGTACAATTAGGCATTACTACTCACTCCCTCAAGAATTCCTCTCATCAATGGCTTGAATGCTTGAGCTTTTTTTTCAAGGAAGAAAAGGTCCCCTTTTATAGGTGAAGGGAACCCCCAAGGGTTTACACAAGAAGAGAGGAGCCAGTGTGAACAGGAATTGGAAAAGTTGGAAATGAGCTGTCCCTGCATGATGTGGGCAGATTGGGGTCCAGTATTTTGATCATATCTCCTCAACCGTGCCTCCAAATAAAAAAGTAAAAATATGGGCAGAAACTTCAGCTCATTGGCTACTATTTTCATTTTAAAATCATTTTCCAATTCGGATTGGAACCTTGTGTAAAAAATTCATCAAAATAGGGTCCATTTCTGGCAGCAAAAGTCTTCCTGTGGTCCCCTTAGCCTAAACTTTCATTTGATTCCAAAGGACACCTCATGCCATATCAAAGCATGACATTGCTCTTTGACAAAGTTTTGTAATCATGCTTGCAATAATGCATTAAAATAAGTGTATCTTTGAAATCATGCCACCAAGTGTCCCACTAGGATTTGATTCCCTCCTAGTAGCTATTTAAAAAGAAATATGAGAAAAATATGAAAAATACATAGAATATATATATATTGGAGTTTACCCTAGATATAGGATCTAGCTAGGGTGTGAGATGATAATGAGATAGTAGAAATAAAGAATCAATGCTTCTTGCCCCAAGTTAAAGAGGCGGAGCTATTGATGCTTTTCCCATAGTATTTTCTGATGGTAAAGTAAGAATAGGTTACCCTTGAGAAGAATAATAGGATGAGATAGAAGGCTTATTATTATACTTAAATATTCATATGTATATTATAGGAAAGATAATTATGTATCTAAAAATTTACAAGATAACTCTTGTAGGATGCGTTCCCACTATGTACGTGTCACAGCACGACAACGTCGGGGGGGAAAATATCCCCGCGTATTTGATCACTACATTCATCACAAGTGTGAGGAACCTCTTGTAATGTGTATAGGTACTACTACCCTTACCTTTGATTTCATTTCATGATCTCCTATAAAAGACGACAAATTTCTCAACGTTTTAGGTTTACTCTCCATAGATGCTTATGTTTCTACGACACCATATAGAGATCGTATGTCTCTTGGGTAAACTAGTGATCTATATTGATGTCAGTGATAGGTGAAAACTTGAAATTTTCACTACCATCACTCTCATTCCTTATTGTTTCCCATAAGGCTTGTGGCTATGCCTCATCCACCTCAAGAATTGGCATCATCACTTGTGACTTCAAGTCATCCGTGGTATTAGCCACTACCCATTGTTTAATGGGGTTTGTGTCTTAGGATTCACTTGATCATTCATTTTTTCTTTTTTGTGCTCAATTTTTGTGTCCCTTTTGTGGGTTTACACTTCTTGTTTAGGAATGTTTAGTTTCTCTAGATCTATTAGAGCTTGAGTTATCTCCATGAGCCAAATTTCACATTTCGAATCTTTGTTTCTCAATCTCAGGATGTGGATATGTCAAACATTATTTCTCTAGAGTTTGGTTGGTCTTCAATTTAGCCTCAAGTGCTTGCAACATAGCGTCTAATGGCTCCAAGACCTTGTCTACCAACACTAATCCTCCTGATGACATTTTAGATGATTTTTATTTCTTCGTTTGTTCCTTGCTTTCCTTTTCTTGTTTCAAATACTCTTTAATTTGTTGCAATTTGGTTTTCTCTTTCAATCTTTTTGCTTTCATTTTGTCTTGTTAGCCTTCCAAGATTTTCTTTGATTCCTCACTGATAAGCTCTCAATTTCCATTTGAACATGCTATTTATGTTCCTTCTTGATAGGTTTGTCTTTGGTAGCTTCTTGAGCTTAAGCTCTTGTCACTAACCGTGGGTTCTACCTCAGTTCCACCTGAAGAAGGTATCACTCCTATACCGTTCATCGTTGATTTCTCCTTGTTATCAGGATTTTTGGGATAGTTCAAAAGAACATGAGCAATTTCACATTCATCATAGAACCCAAAAATCTCTTTAAGTTCACCCTTGTGTGGACAACTCCTTGTCTTTGATCACCTCCACATTTGTAGCATGGTCCTACTTGTCGAGTAGCTAGTGGTGCAATCGATGGTTACCATATCCATTTGGCAAAACAAGGGTACTTGATAGGTCGCTAGGCCCTAATCAATTGAGAAAAGTATAATCAGATAGACAAGATTTCTAATGGTGGGCAGACTCTCATCACCAAGTAACTTGAGTCCGAACCATTGAAAAGGGATCCTAGCCCTGTCTCGCAAGAAAAGCATGAACTAATGCAATAACTTGACGTTCCTAATTCTCACCTTCCAAAAGAGAGAAACTCCAAATTCCTTTGTTCCCATAATTTTCAAAGGCGCGTAGAATTGGGACTTCTCAACTCTTGGCACAATGAGTCTCTAGTTTCACTTCTTCTATCAATGAGGAGCGGGGAGTTTCTTGACTAATCAAAACCACCCATCCTTGACTGGCAACCTGAGTCAATCCCCAATTTCCACCCCACACTCACACTTTCGTGCTTGTATTCTAATTACTACAACATGATTGTTCATACACAAAATTTCTTTTTTTGGTTTCCATCACAAGTTCGTTAAGACAACCCTTCAAGCATGATCAAAGCAACACCAAAACAATATTTTCTAGAAGAAAAACAACATACGACCCTTCTGAATTAAAATGTCCCAACCCAAGAGTTCACTCCTCTTGGCGAGATTTTATTGCTCCCGGTGTCTTTAGTTGCCCATACAACTAAATTGTCTTGCAATCTGGGCACAAACCCGCAGTGACTAACTTGCAACCTGGACACAAATCCGCAAGTAATATCTCACATTTTGGGCACAAACCCGCAAGATATGTGCCCCCATATGCACTGCTTTAGCGTTCACTCCCGTAAGCCGTCCTCCCTAGATATCAAAGGGAGTTTTGACTATATCAATGTAGGATTTTGAATGAAAAAGGTTCAGAATTTTTCCTACTAGACAAACATTTCTTTCCTACTTCAGAGAGTATATCATCAAACGGTCCTTCCATATTAATACAACTTAAATAAATTTCACAAGTTCAATTAATGCAGTTTTGAATTGGGAATGATCCAATGTTTAGGTAGTTTTCTCCTTCCTCTTTACTCATGATGCAAGGAATTCATGATGCAAGGAGCAATAACGTCACTTCATGGGATAAGTGGCACATCCTCATTCATTGGAGCCTTTCCTTTGCCTTTATCATCACTGGTTTCGGCTTCGTGATCGTGTGATCCACCATAGCGAGTTCTCTTAAGTGCCATTCCCACCACTAGATACTTAACTTAAGAAGTTGTAAGCTAAAGTATAAGAATACAATGGAAGTAGGGTCAATGATTATAAGTATTTTAATTCAAAAACATATATGGCTACTCTACACATCAACTCAAAACATATGCTTGCTTGATCTTGCCATAATCTTATGATACCATGCATCATAATCATACACTAATCACATGATTAATCACTTATATATACTTGCAAGAACAATCCATCATTTTAGTCGGACAAAATTCTTGAATATGATTATCTAATTCATGTAAGCATCTAGGTTACATTGATGAAGAATTGTACATGCAATCACCACAGTTGATTATACAATCAACAAGTGGGACCTTCATAACTTTGTAATGTAGAGAAATTACCATAAAATAGGTATAATGATTGTTGATTTCCAATCGAGAATAAATAAATAAGAGTATAGCATTTGATAATAGAGTAGCAATTGGAAAGGATTCCAATTGAATGATAATATGTGGAAGCAATTGGAAAGGATTCCAATTGAGAGAAAAAAATGATAATAACTTGATTAAACAATAGATTTACATTACCCAAATGTATTTTGGAGTTATTGGTCTCTCAAAGCTTTGATGTAGAAGCCACCAAGTTAATTGCCATAGCAGTAGAGCTCCCTTCTCCCAAGTGTGCTCAAGTGTCTAAAATTGAGTGTGAATGCCCTTTATATAGAGTTTGGAGGTTCTTTGTTGCCCAAATCTGCCCCATACCTCCCTAGATCGCCCCCCCTCTTGCTGCTAAAAGAATGAGTAGAGGTGTCACAAGCTCCTACTTAGCCATTAGAGGTGTCCCTCTTTACCCTTTTGGGTGATACACCTCATGTAGTGCCCCCATGCTCATAGTCAATTATTCTATAAGAGATGGGTCTATGGATATGGATCATTTATGGGCATACATGCACATACATGTCCATGCACATGCATACATATGCATACCTTAGACTTAGGAATTAATTATTTATTAACACTAGGATGAAAGTTAATTGTCTAGAGTGAGCTTGACTCATGAGAATTTAATTCTGAAAGTTGCTATTAAAAGACAATCTTGAGGATGACAATCTAAGGTGTCGGATGCTCACACCTGCTATATTTAGCGATTTTTGGAGTAGGTAGCTATTTTAATGGAAATTCAGAATGAGGTAGATTTTGACGAGACGATCGCGTCTAAGTGGGTGTAAGCACCTCAAAACTTTCTATTTTTGGACAAAAATGAAAAAAAAAATTATTTTTGAAAATTTTACAATAATACAATTATCATTAGTTCATCAGAGGTAAAAAAACTATCAAAATAGTAACTTTTTGTATATGGCTAGAATGGCCTGATATGTATTCGTTTACATGGGAATCCCCTCTCCAAGGGAGACAGAGACCTTACATTCCCTAATAAGAATGGTCTTTGATCCATACTCTTGATTGGCTATGAACATTAAGGTGTCCTCGCTCATAAAATAATGATTTCTCATGGTTTATGGCACGTATTCAGCTAGTTGAGTGCAGTTGACTACTGCTCTACTATAATTTAGAAGAGGTGATTGTTATCCTAGCATATATTGCGATCTCGGCTGAGTGTTACACCATGGGGTGGGATGGTCCCCTCCACAAGTGTCACATCTCCTTATTTGTTGCTATCATACATTCGAGTTCTGTCTATAGCCTTGGTTCATTCTCCTTACTATTTCTTCGACCAATTGATCAAAATTTGGAATGGTAATATTTTGAATACTTCACTTTGTTGTGGATTCACTAGTCGTAGAAGAGGCACTACTACTTGCATTGTTTTCATCTTTCGTCACCTCTCCATAGGCCTTATAATTGTCAACAAAATATAAAGCTTCTCTAGTGACTTGCTCAAAGATGGTACATCCTTTTAAGTGTAAATCTTTTTTGAGAGTTTCATTTTGTATGCCCTCTATAAAGAGAATTTATAACCTTTCATCTTGTGGTAACTCTCTTACAGAACATCTTTCTATGTACTCTTTGAAGTAAAGCACAATTTCCTTCATTTTTTTATTCTCTTTTTGTTTGAAAGCATAGAGTGGGGACATAGTATTGTGCTTGATTCCCCTTTGAGAGAATTCCTCCACAAATTCATGCAAGAGTTGTTCTATGTTTGGAAAATCATCTTTTTTAGTGGTTGGCTATTCCTTCAAATGTCATCCCAAAACCTTCGTGGAAAGCTACAATTTGTTTAGCTCTCAAAACCAGTTTGAAGAGTGAGACATGATCATTTGGATCCCTTGACCCATTGTACTTTATCTTGACACATTTGGTTACTTGACAATTCGGGATCTCTTACAAAGATGCCTCTTGCTCTCTTTCTTGTCTTGGCAAAAATGCTACTGGAATCCTCTCTAATATATGTTTTGGCATCATTTTTGGAGATGTATGTCAAAATTGTAGTTTTATTGAGCCCATAGCTTCTAGATATATAAAGTATGAGTATATTCAAGAGACTCGTGGCATCCCATTCTTCCCATAAATTGAGTCTCAACTCCTTGTGTTTTGGTCTCAAAGATCACTGGTGCACTCACACTCAACTAAAACTAGGTAGAGATTGGAGTATATCTTTCTAGGTCAATTAGATCAACAAGTTTTTACTCTCGTCCATACTTATCTATCATCAAAACTTGCACTCCTTAGGAATCTGTCTACGTGAATGCATAGAGGTTCTTATGGTATGTCGTCAACTCTTTAACATTGGGTTCTATACACTTGTAAAGGTTATGTTGATCCCTGTTTGTGAACCTATGCAAGCCCTCGTGAGTGTAATTTGTTAGAACTCTCATGGATTCATTGGTTTTGATGAATCTCACGTTAGGTTTGTTCATCAGTGGATGCTTCTCCTCTAGGTCTTCATCAATTTTTTTGCTCTCGTATTTCCAAGCACACGCTTTTGAGTTGAGGTGTATAATGGATGGTGCGTCTCTCAATGAGGTGTATTATCACTTAGAAAGGTCCATGAGCCTGCCTTGAGGTGTGCTGCTATATGTTTGATACATCTTCATGTTTTCCATCAATCCTACTATTGAAGGTGTTGCAACATTTCTTGCGGTTTGCATATATCTAAGTTGAGGCAAAAAACCCTGGTAGAGGATGATTGTCATGGTTAACGCTCACTCAATACTCTCAAGATATTCTTTGACAAGCCCAGCTTGGCTTAGTAAAACTTATCCCTTTTTGTCCCTGGTAGGGTTTCTCAAAAGTCGGGTCTTTGTGACCCTTTGGTCTGTGAAAATAGGTTTTGTGATCCCTAAAATTTTGAAACTAGGAAACCTATCAAATTTTGGCATTGATAGATTCCGAGTTCTCCTCAACCAGTGCATCCGAGAGAAAGACAATCCGATGGTCTGCCACTTTTGTAATCATTGTGCAAGTGTTAAAGCAGGTTCAAGACATATCTAGGTGGAAACTTCAAAAGCTGGGTTCATTGGACCAGTCTACCATATGCTTTGAATCTTGAAGTTGGCCATCATTGACGGGAGTACAATCTTTAGCAAGTCTTTGATAAAGGGTCTCCCAATTGATGCATTGGGTGGGCATCATTGTCTATGCCTTGGGGTATGTAGGATTCTAGGTTATGGGCAGTCTTTATGTTAAATATCATCGAGGAGAGTCTACCTCGACATCCCAATCCACTATCTGCGTCCGTCGATCGTCTTGCAAAGTTGCCGAAGGGTGGCAAGTCATTTAGGTTATGCAAAGCTAGACTTGTATTGGTGTGCTTATGGGCATTGGCACTCTATGAAGTGGAGCCAGCCAGTTGAACTACATTTTAGCTCAAGGGAATCTGGCATTTCTGGTGGGAACGACCTCTTCATGGGCTATTTTGACTTTCAACCAGGGAAAGGGCAGTTCGTTTTAGAGGCAGGCCGAATATGGCAGGCATGGGGGCACGTGAAGCATGGGCTCCTAGTGGACGAGAACAAGGCTGTCGAAGCTGGAGCTAGAAAAACGAGAAGAGGACGCAAGAGCAGAGGAGGGGGGCATCATCCAGTCGGGGGAGCAAGTGTAGGAGAAGGAAAGCTGCCAGGGGCTGGTCTTGGAAGGCAGCAGGAAGGGCACGCTGCAGGAGATGGGCGGGTGCCGCCAAAGGTCTTGAAGGCGAGTGAAGGCCAAGCAGGTGAAGGGTGCCCCGAGCATGGGCTACGATGCAACGAGAAGGCCCTTGAAGCCACATCGAGCTCGAGGAAAAAGGGGAGGCCACGCAGTTCAGAGGACCAGAATGGGGGAGAGCCGGCGGGCTGCAGAAAAAATAACAAGCTGGCTATAAGTTGCACTGGAGCTAGGGGGACCATCTCAGGGTGAGCTGCAGAGGGACGCCAGGCCTGGTACGTGAATCGAAGAAGGGGGTGGCCGTGGGCGCCATCCTGAGCAATTATGGAGGGAGCTACACTAGAGGCCGGCTATATATGGTCCGTAAGCAAAAGGAGTTGAGGGTGCTACTATAAAAAAGGAGAGTGTGTCGATCACTGCAGGGCGGCCAGCTTGAAAAGGGAGACAACCCTTTCGGGAGATAGTCTCGATGGAGCTTAAAGAGAGAGCTCGTTGAAGCATCGTTGAAGCAAGCACACAAAGTGCAGGGGCTGTCATGCTCAAGCTGGGCCTCAAGAGGCCGTAGTCAAAGAATGAGAGAAAGCTCATCATAGGCCGCCAGGTCAGGAGCGAGACTGTGTGAAGCACATGTCAAGAGCTCAGGGATCTTGTATTCAAAGAAGCCCCTATCGTTGAATAATTAGGAAGGGGCATCATAGCTTTGGAGCTTGTCGTCAATGAAGTCTCCTCTCAGTGCATGAGACAAGCTCGCCATAGGAGAAGGGCACTTTGATTTCGCATAGCTATGTAAATAACTTCCTTTTGAGGATGGTCTTTAGGACTGAACAAGGCTGATGATTCAACCATGTTAGTGTATTGAGAGAGAGAGAGAGAGAGAGAGAGAGAGACTCCTATGTGTACTCTAGAGTGAGAATAGTTTTTGTTGTAGGGGTTTCTTCTAAAAGAGCTTACTAGTGTGTGCTTCGAGGCAACTGAAAAGAGTCCGAGGATTGTGTCTGGGTGTGTTTGTCCGAGCCCCATTAGCGTGTCCTATTGCTCACAAGCTCTTATCTTGGCTTTATTTGACTCAATTTGGACTTATGAACAAAATTTAGAGCAATTTTGGTGAACTGCACTTGAAACAACACTGAAAATAGTATTAAGACTGGGACACGGGAACTTTTGCTTGTATCTTGGTCTTCAAAGGGTATTTTTAGCTCAAAATTGAGATATAAAATGTATTCAAGTATATCTATAGGCTCATCAATTCAGATACCCCAGCTATGAAGAGGTGCATGGATTGCAATACATGATCCCTTGCCAAATTTGATCAAATTTTGACAATAGCTAGATAAGGTCATCTATAGGCTCTATTCCAATTTTCACAATTTTTTGAGGTTGGGGGACATGGATTGTGATCCATGTTCCACCACATCTGGACTTGATCGTTAGAGATCTTGTTGCACTCTATGGCTACAAGCAATATCTCAAATCTTTTTGAATTTGTAATTGTTGTGATAGGCCAAATGACAAACCCTAGATCTAATCTATGGTTTTAAGTCTGTCTTCTATTTTGATGCCCTTTGATCCAAATTTGCTAATCTTTTTTCCATGATTGGACTTCGGGATATATTTCCTTGTATATGCACTATAAACTAGGAAAATTTCAGGTTGCCACCATGAGGACATATGCGATCCATGTTTGGAGGCCAAAGTGAGTTTTCTTAGTACCATCAAGATCAGTATGATTACTACATACTATGGTATCAAAATTTTCAGGTTTGGACCTTTGGATTGAAAATTAGGTCAATTTTTGCAGTTTCTTGGAGTAGTTGAACAATTTTGAGATTTTGGCTTGGGTTTTGATGTCCAAATGAGATGAAACTTTGGGCTTAGGCTAGAAATAGCATGTAGATCAATATAGCTAGGGTTTGGCTTCCTTTTTAAAAAAAAGGTACATGCATTGCAATCCATGTTTGGAGAGCTTTTGACCCCAAAAATTGAACCACTTCTAGATAAAGGTAATTCTTGGCCATCCCCAAAATCTTTTTGGATTTGAACAAGTTTTGATTAACCAAAAGTGAAATCTTGTGTCTCCTTTGCCGGTTTTTCACTATCCTCTTATTTTAGGCCCTTTTGGTAACTTTTTTGTCTCATTTTACAAATTTTACTTTGCAAATATGTTTCTATATGTCTCTGCTACTCACTGTTCAATCTCAACCAAAATTTTTGATCAGATACATAGATTGCAATCCATGTTCCATCTCCTTTTGACTTGAAACTTTGTCAGCTTGTAGTCTCTGCTATCTAGACGCTATTCCCAAATTGGTTTTGGATTTGGATAACAAAAAGTTAAATGACTCCCAAATTTGGTCTAGTAGACTATTTCTATGTTTTTTCCATCACTTTCTTGATTTTGAGTGTGTTTTGAGCTCAATTTGATCGCAAACTTTGGTTTTATTAAAATGAAGCCAATATCTAGCAATTGGTCTCTCTTATGCAGAATTGTATCTCAAGGGTGCATGGATTGCGATCCATATTCCACCACAAATGAATATACAATTGTCAAAGTTGTTATATAATGATTGTCTCTACTTGGTCCACTTAGTGTTTTGTGATTTGGATCTCAAGATCTCAAGATATACCCAAATTTTTTGTCTGAAACCCATGTTCCTACAATTTTTGCCCTATCAGTCAATTTCAATATGATTTCTATAATTTTCTTGCAACCAAAATTTCTCAAAGCAATGTTCTACTGATATAGAGTGTCATTGATAACATTTCTATAAAAGTCACCTATGGGATACATAGATCGCAATCCATGTTCCTCCATAGATTCTACTGAAACTTCTCAATTTGCTTCTGATGAGTTTGTTGAGGCCCTGGAGCACCAAATTTTTGGTTTTAGATTAGCTTTAAGGTCTCTTCCATCAGATCTACTAAATTTTAGATTTATGGCCTTTTCTAACCAAATATGGTTTTCAACCCTTTTTGCCCTAGACTTTTAAACCCAATTTGATGGTGCTAAGTCTCACTTACCCTACCTCTATGTGCTAGAAAGCTCCTATCTGCTAGAAAGAAACATGAAACAAAAATGAACAAAACAATCTAAATAAAAGTCATAATGGAAAACAGAACAACCCTTTGAAAGTCATGAGAAAATCGAAGAATAAAACTCTTTTGGCTATCTTACTTACAACTCTTTTTACCTCTTGAGAATAGATCTAGCAAGTCCCTGACTCCTTGACTCTATCACCTACTAAACCCCATTTATCTACTTTGTTGCTAGTGTAAATGGAATGGAAAGACTAACCTCTGGGCAACAAAACTCAAAATATGCACTAGGTCACTCACCACCTAAGGATCATTTCTCGACAATGGTACCAATGTTAGCAGGTTGACGTGAAATACATCTGTAGCATAACTATCTCACACTAACATACTAATGTCAAAACTCAAGGAAGTGACTCGGATGGGCACTAAGACTCTTTGAGATTGTCAATACTTAAGAAGTGAACCTAACAAGAAAACTTGTCAACTCAACAAGCAAATCACCACTCCCAGATCAAAAAATCTATCTATGTCCTATCTCATTACTCTAGATCATTACCCCATTTTGTATAAACAGGTCATCCTAAGGTCTAACAACATTCTCCTATGGTCCAAATGTCAAAAAACAGTGATTTAGGCAATCAAAATTGAAGATTAGATTCACAGATGCGTATCTGCAAACCACAAAAGAACTTGAAATGCTTACACTTGATCAAAAGAGCAAGAGAAGAGGAACACAATGCACTCTTTGGAATTGAAACAAGATTAACCAATCATGAGATAAGTTGATTAGAAGTCATACATGATTGGCTACTTCAACATACGTACATAGAGCTTCCTTTCTTCAAAAGATAAACCTCCTTTTCATACAAATGTTACTATCTTTTATACCCTGGGCTTTCTAAATGGCCAGTGGCCAAGCTCACTTGGGCCTTTACAAATATCATGAAAAAAATAAAACTCAAAGAATAGATATGTCACTTTGGAATTAGGATTTACACATAGTACAACAACAGTAGCTTTAAAAAAATAACAGAGTGAAAATATGTTTAAAATGTGGTGTCCAGCTAGTAGGTACATGTATGCTAAAATGGCCAAAATACCCAACCCTATCAAAGGGTTAGGACCAAAATGGGAAAATTCCATAAAAGAGCAAGGGTAGTTTCTATTTTGTTATTTCGGTCATAGGTACAAATCAAGAAAGGATGAATATATCCTAAGAAGCTTTGATCAAAGGTACATGACAAAGG
Organism: Adiantum capillus-veneris; assembly: GCF_014529385.1. Lineage (NCBI taxonomy): Eukaryota > Viridiplantae > Streptophyta > Polypodiopsida > Polypodiales > Pteridaceae > Adiantum > Adiantum capillus-veneris. Next base: position 76,515,952 of record NC_140931.1, on the reverse strand, counting down.
AGATGACCTAGAGCAATTATAGGAGTTTAAATTAAAAAGTAATTTTGTTAAGTTCAAGTCATTATAATATCTTTTTAGATTCTATATATGAAGTTTGAGACGCCTTAGGGTAAATTTCTAACTTGCCACAAATTGTCTAAATATAAAAGGTCTAAATTTAGTAGGTTTTGGAAGTAGCTTGGTAGCATCTCCAAAGCATTTTGCTAAGGTTTCACACAAAAGGTGAAGTTTTAAAGCCCAAGAGTGAGTTTTATTTTTACCAAAGACCATCCTTATTTAGCAGATCCTAAATTAGCAGGTAGGCTATAGCTTCGGTCAGCTTCATAAAGCCTCCAAGGATTGTGGAAAGGTCTTGCACCTGAGTCGTAAATTCAAAGGTAAGACTAGGATTTTTAATAATTCTAGGAAAGATTGAAAGACTAAGGTTAAATCAGTCCATCCTTAATTAGTAAGTTGACCCTAGGCCCTTTTCACCAAGTATAGCTAGTCCACATGTTCAAAGTAACACCTACTTGCTTTATGTGAAGACAGCTTATGTGTGGGAGTGTGCTGGTGAGTCAAAGGAAAGTCCAAAAATAATGGGGCGAGTCCTTTCAATTTGGCAAGGAAAGGAGGGGACAAGTGCTCACTTAAGCATCAACTTGCATTTTGTAGTGTTCATTCCTCATTGGTACACTTATTGAGCATTTATTTTGAATTTGAGTAAGTGGGGGGGATGAGTTTTACACAAGAAGGGCTTGTTGGATTTTTCTTGCTCTCATCCTTTCGTTTTTCAAATTTTTTGAAGGTGGAAAAGCAAAGCATGCAAACTCTCTCTCTCTCTCTCTCTCTCTCTCTCTCTCTCTCTCTCTCTCTCTCTCTCTCTCTCTCAGGACTTGGCTATGGATGTAATCCACGCAAGCAAAAGCTTCATCTTCTCCTACTACTCTATTATGCTAAGCTATGCTAAGACCTTTCCCATGGAGTAAGCGTATACAAACTAAAAACTCTCTTGCTTGAAAAATACTTCTTTTACCCTCACCTACCTCTTACCCTACAATTCCTTCTTCCTACTGGGGTGTTTAGGGCTTGGGAAGGAGGGTCACAACATGGAATCTTGAGGAAAACCATCTTCTTGACTCAAGGAAGGCTCCACTAGAGCACAAGTTTGTCGTAATCAAAGCTCTCTGTGAGAGACAATTATAGTACAGAGACCTCTTAGAGGGGGAACTGGCTCCAAGAAATTAAATCTAGTTCTCATCAAGTTTTCAATCTTAATTATGGTATTCTCTTTGAATTATATGTGCAGAGTTTTCAATGTTTTTTGATGTGTACATGTGCAATGAAATCAGGCCGACGCAACCTCTAGTCTCCTCTTCAGAATTCCGTTAAAGAAAACTCTCTCCTTTCATCTCCCTTTCATAAGCTAAAATTACACTAAATCTAAAGTATGTACTACATTCTCTCGCAAATCTACAAACCACTCCCACTACAAAAGCAATGTTCAATCTCGTGGCTACCAAGGCGTACATAAGACTGGTGATTGCTATAGAATATGGCACCTTGGACATTTTTGCTTTCTCAACATCATATTTGGTAGCATCATTCTGGCTAAGTTTTGCAAATGTTTGCATTGGGGGTACTCAATGTAGACTTCCCCTTTGCATATTATAATGCTGCCAAACTTTGTGGATATACTTTTTCGGTGAAAACTCTAGTATTCTACTTCTGATCTTGCTTGATTCACATACCAAGCAAGTGATTCACATCTCCCAAATATTTCATAGAAAATTGTGTGCTAATTGAGTTCTTCAAGATGGTAATCTCATTTTAGACTCCATGAAAAGGAGCATATCATCGACATAAAGTATCAAGATCATAAGTGAACCATTCTTCAACTTTTGAGTACACAACCAGTGATCTTCTTGGCTTCTCTCATACCCTTGGGACTGCATGTACTTTTCAAACTTCATGTACCACTACCTTGAGCCTTGTTTTAGGCCATACAATGCCTTACATAATCTACACACCAGTTCTGCCCTTGTAAGCTTCTCAGGTGCGACTTAAAATTCCTTTGGCTATTTTGTGTAGACATCCTCATCAAGATCCCCGTAAAGAAACATTGTCTTCTATTCCATTTGGGCCAATTCATATCCTTAATGGCTACTAATCCAAGTACGAGATGCATTGTGATCATCTTGACCACTAGAGAAAAGATATAATCAAAATACACTCCTTTGTTTTGCTCTCAAGTGGTGCACTATGTAATCATGTTAATGTATCATGTAAGTTCAACAAGAGGTTTTTAAAATGCAAAAATTCTAGGCAAATTAATAGAAATACATTAGAAAAAGTGGTTTTTATATTCGAGTTTGGACAAAAAATCCTAATTCAAACATGTTTAAAACAGGGGTTTTTAATTACTCCGCAAACATACGTTATATAGAGGCTACTGAATAGTTCACCCCACGAGGTTTTGCTTGAAACCCTCAACAACCAATCTAGCCTTGTACTTAGGCTCAAGATCCTCTATCGTGTACTTCTTCTTATACACCCATTTTCAAGGCAAGGCTTGTTTGCCCTTTGGAAACTCTGTCAGTTCCCAAATCTCATTTTCCACAATCGAGTTAAATTACATTGCTTGCTCCCACTTCATGCTATCTTACATCTCACTAGCCTCTTGGTAGCAGGTAGGCTCTCCGTAATTAGTGACCAATAGATACTTCAATCTTGGCTGAACTGCTCAAGGACATGAGATACACTTGTACATCTCTTCATTGTTTGAACGCTAGATTGTGCTCTCTTAGGAGCATCACTAGCTCTCTCTAGAGCACTATTAGTGATATGTGCATTGCTAGAATACTGAATTGTTTGCGTAGCTAGACTTGAGGCTACGTCCTCAAATCTCACTCTGTGATAATCTGTTTCATGGGCTCTTTGTGTATTTTTGATTCATTAGAGAGCACTTGTGAGCTGTGAATATATCTTCAAGATTTTGGGTTCCAAAGATGATAACACCTCTCCATTTGCACCAGAGCCAATGAAGATGTATTTGTGTGACTTGGGGTCCAGCTTCTCTCTAAGCTCTTTAGGCACATGTGAGAATTACTCACACCCAAACACACATAATATATCATAATTAAGCTTCTTACTTCTCCACATCTCCTACGCAATTTTGTAGTTCAATGGTGTACTAGGAGACCTATTGATTATATGCACCGATGTCATAATATCCTCTCCCCAAATCTCTTAAGGTAAATCTACCACCCTCTTCTGAATAGTCCTATCCATGCACTCAACAACTTCATTTTGAGGAGGTGTGTATGGCATAGTAAACTACCTCCTATTGTCTTGTTTGCTATAGAAGTCCTTAAAATGAGAGGATACATATTCCCCTCTATTTTCAATATGCAACGCTCGGGGATTCACCATGGAAAACTTACCGCACCACGTAAGTACAGGGAAGGGGTTTTTTTGTACAAGTTACATAAGCGTATAAGTTAGGGGCAGGCCCCCGATAATTTATCTCCCAAGCTTAAAAATAAGGGAGGGGGGTATCATATTTATGTGGTTGTTGGGGGGGGGGGGGGGGGGGAGGAGAGGCAACCTGACCCACGTTGATTACTTTTAATGATTGGTCACCGATGTGGACTAGAATTTGAATGAATTTAGGAGAAGGTTTTTATCAGGTCACACATCAATTTTTTCATCAAGCCGGTCATAGACAAGGACTGATTTGGAGCAGGTCAAGGATTGATTTACACCATCTTTTAGGTGAGTAAAAATTGGACGAGTAGCTAGAGTGTAGGCCGATCGAGCACATAGTTTGAAAGTCAAACTAAGACACATTGAGGATACATCTAGTTATCAACATAAGTGGTTCCTTAGTACATTGCCAATCGCTATGCTACACACTCTTTGACTAGTTTTACCTGGTTAGATCATGTGAGACCTAAATTTATATGTAAGATAGGGGTATGATAGTTTTCTTCATTAGTTGTCATATAAGCATAGAAAGAGGGGTCATATTCTTTAATAAGAGTCGTATATATGGGTTTTATCAAAGTTGCCCGCTCGCAGGTGGCGTCCTGTTTTGTATACAGAGTGAATCCCCCGAGATGCAATGTTGTCAGCTTCTTGCTTGATTGGTTCTTTGCCATAACTAGGAACTTCTGGAAGACACTAAAGACTTCTTCTTTCCTCTTCAAGAGGGAGACCCACACCTTTTGAGTAGAGTCATCTATGAAATTCAAGAAATATAATTCCCCCCTAGTGACTTATGTGGCATAGGTCCAAATAGATCACGATGTACTAAATATAGAGGATCTCCTAACTTTCTATTCAATGGAAAACCTGATAAGTTTAGTCTATTTTTCGTATATGCAATAATCGCACAAGCTAAAATCACAATATTTTAACATAGGGATATAACCAAAATGGTGTAACTGCTTCATTTCCTTTTCAATCATATGACCAAGCCGGATATGCCATAGCTCAATAGAAGGCAACTCTGCTACATAGATAGAGTTGAGAGATACCCCTCCCTAGGGGTCTATGCACAAAATACACAATTTACACTTTTATATAATTTTCAATATACAATTTCAATACACATCAAAGTTGTGGAAGCATTTGCATAGGGGAGGAGTTCTCAGTGCCTGGTCTAGAATGGAGTTTAAGCCATGAGCCGCACTATATCTAGAGGACTAGTACTACCTCTGAATGGGTGATATGAATGAAAGCGTACTCAAGAAATATAACATTGTGGAAGGTGAATATAAGTGTACACGTCGTTGTGTGTGTGTGTGTGTGTGTGTGTGTGTGTGAGAGAGAGAGAGAGAGAGAGAGAGGTTCAGGCAAAATAAGGTTTCTAATGCATCAAGGAGAGATGAAAGAATGTGTAGTCCTAGAATCAATCAATAAGGTAAAATGGCTACCTTAATATTTACTAGGGTTTGAATTACTGAAAATGGTTCATTCACTTCCTGATGTTTGATCGCAGAGCATGGACATATTCATTTTCTTGATTCCCTTCACCTCTAGCACCTTGAGCTCTATTAGACTGAGCTCTTTCTTGAGGTCTTTGATTTCCTCCTCCTCCTCTTGGATGAGGTTAACGGTTGAAATTAATCCCATTGTTGTTGTTATGGTTGTTGTTGTTGGCGGGTGGTCCATTTCAAACAAAAGGTGGATTCCCTGGTCTAAAGTTCCCTCAGTTTTGAGGACGTGCTACTGATTGAAGTTCCGTTGAGCTGTAGGCAGTCTAGGTCTAAAATTTATAAAGTTTTTATTTGAGTTGAATCTCATGGGTTCATAATTTTCCACCAATCCTGTGAAGCTTGAATTGTTGAATGGACAATCTTTGGACTGATGGTCAGGATCAAGACAAGCATAACACAGATGATATCGTCTAGCTTTCATACGTAATAGGTTCTCTCTTCTTTGCTGTGAATTCCCAGACCTTTGTTCCCCCTCGAGACGAGGTCTTTTGATTTCATGAGCAGGAGCACGTTCCAGATTTCTCTTCCCACTACATGATAACTCTAGCTCAATTGGTTTGCCCACATCAAGGACATCTACAAAGTTGGTAAGATGAAGACTCTAAAGTCTGGTCTTCATAGCGTTGTGTAATCCAGACACAAATCTATCCACTTTTACTTCTTGAGTCATTCACGTTAGAGCATATTTGACAAGGTTAAGAAATGTTGATAATACAACTCCAAATCTTTGGTTCCTTGAGTACAATCAAGAAACTCATTCATGCAATCTGAATGATATACTTGTTTGATAGTTCTTCTTGAGTTGAATCTTGAGATAATCCCAAGTTGCTGCATTAGGGTCAACATCGTTTTCAATGCAATGGCCTTTTCACCAATGGTTGGCCGTCTTTTCTAACTTGAGACTATCAATAATAGCCTTGTTATCTATAGATGAATGAGCCAAATTGAAGTAGTCATCCAATCGCTCAATCCAATCCTCAAGGACTTTGCCTATATCTTTGCCTTCTCCACCAAAGTTTCCAAATCGAGACTTGCAAAGCATAGTATCCATGTCTCTATCAATGATTGTTTATTGAGGTGCAATAGACACATTGGCATTTGCAGCAGCTGTATTCCTCTAGGAGGCATAGTAACTTACTGCACCATATCAATCAAGGTCATTCTCAGTATAATATTCTAGTTCGCTCGAAGTCCCTCTTAGCAAAATAAATTAAACATTTGAGAATAAGTCAAGAGAGTAGGAGAAAGAATAACAAATAAATTAAATCAATTCTACATCACAAAAATTTTGAGGTTCAAAATGCTACAATGTGTTTTGAAAGTTTCTAATAAGTCCTAATGGATCTAAGGTAATGCATTTTGTAGTAGCCATTGTGACATCCTTCCACCAATGGATCATAATGGTCCCATTCTGAAAGTACGTCTGACGGTTGATCCAAATAATCTTTCAAAATCTTTGGCAGAAACATTTTCTTTTTGCATGTGAATCATATCACTGCTAAGTAAGTGAACGGTTGGTTCTTGGTACTCCCGTTTGATAAGTATGGAGCCTGATTTACCCCTTGTAATTTTCTGTGGTAAAAGCGCACATTTGTATGGGGCCCATTATGAGGAGAAGCCATCGTGCGTGAAGGAAAATCAATCACCGGAAACCAAAATTTTCACGGCCAAGAATCAGGGGCAACTTTAGGGGCCTCAAGGGTGGAAGCCCCCGAGACTTTTTTTATTGCTTCGTCGGAATATTCCTTTTCGTCGGAATATTATGGCCGGATGGCAGCCGGAAAGCGATCGGTTGGCCGGTAGTCAATGGCCGGCGACCGGTGGCCGAATTCAAAAGCGGATTTGTCTACACAAGGGCGGCCACACATGGGCGGATTGGAGGGTCCGATTTGGACTTATTCACACAAGGGCGGCTACACATGGCTGCCTCTCATAAGAGAGGGCGGCCCTTTTGGCCTATAAAAGGAGGCCATTCTACACACATTTCATAGTGTAAAGTTGATGCAACAAGGTGAGTATGAGGTGGTGAGAGTGAAGCAAGGCGGGAGTTCCATTAAGGGTATAATCCCTTTGTAAACTACTTCTTGTTTTGAAGTACTAAATCCATTGAGTGGCTGCTTTCCCGTGGACGTAGCCCACATTGGGTGAACCACGTATATCGTGTGTACTCTCTCTCTCTCTCTACTCTATAATCTCGTGTATGTAAATTTGTCTCTCTCCATTAAGTAATCCACTCAATTATCTATTTAGCTACGTCTTATTTCCTAACACCGTTTTGGTGTGAATTATTGCCTTTTTGTAATCAAAGTAATCATTAAAGTAGGCAGAGTCCTTAGGGAACACATCCGGCATGTCCCATCTATTACAGCAATGTATGTTTGCACAATCTGTGAGGCACTGGGGTCTGTTGTAGGCATCGTAAAAAAATTTATGTTGTGTGGATTGTGGATTATGGATTTCCCAAACAAGCCAAAGAACTACTTCCAAGGTGCTTGGCTAAATCAATGTTGGTCATCGGTCTGACATTGATGGCCCCATACATTGAACATGACAATACCGAAGCATCATGTGGAAATCACTAAGGATAATATGTACCTATTTATCCAGTTTTCCTTTATCGGTCTTAGGGTAGGTTCATAAATATTTATATACAACATTTGGTTAGTAACAATTATTTCCTTTCCCAACTTGGACTGAACCCATTTAATACTTCCAATGGGTGAAGATTTAGGTCCTGGTGGTCTAAACTCTACGTTTTTTTAGCATAATGGTACCAAGCTTGGAATGTATTTGGCACAATAAAATCTAAGGATATTAACCTTCTCTTCTCTATCCCATCATGCATGGTTGCGACAAGTCATTGCACTTCCACTCCTGTCTAAAGATGCTCTTTCACCACCATAAGGCGAGAGAGTATATTTGCCTGGCATATCCCTCAAGGTAAGATGTCAGTCATCTACATACACACCCCATCGCTCAAGTTAGCTAGAATAGTATAACAAATATCCAAAGTCAAATATTATGATCTTAAGACAATATGAATCATATCAAAATCAAATTTTTATAACCATAAGAGTCAAAAGATACATGCCACTTTTAGTAAGATACATAAATGCAAAAAGATCCTATGAACCAATTTTTGGTTTCTATAATTGAGTTTTTACTCTTGTATTGTTTACATATCGGGTCTCAAAGTTTAGAACTTCTACTTGTACGCTAAGATTTACATCCTCCTTCTCATACCACTCTTCCCCTTGAGATACGTCCATGGGTGGTATTGCATTAAAGCAGTTTATATAAGCGTGTCATTCATTTACATCATCTCTATATAAATACCTACTTGAGTTGATTCCCATTGGATATGATTGAGCAAAGTCACTAATGCATCTAGGCTTCTCATAGTCATCAAAGGTGATAGTGACATTGTGAGGATTGAACTTAAGAATAGGTCCGTAGACTCTACTGAATCAGTCCTTGTTGGGATAGCCATGCCCTTCTGTAACCATGGGAAACACCTCTACACTTGTATAGCTTAGTGTTTGGCATTTGGCCTATGTGTTGTATGTCTATGTGTAAGCTAAGTCAAAAGGGAGGAGCTCTAGCCAGATATCTACTCCAGGCTTATAAATAAAGCCCTCTATGTACATATTTTTATGCTATGATTTGTACTTTAATGTAACACCTTTTGAGTCAAAATCACAAGTACTCTCTCTCTCTCTAACTGTGTAAGTTATGTCTGCACACACACACAAACCTCCTTAAGCACACACATACCCACACTCACCATCAGCCCCAATAGTCCTAAGGTACATAATAGAATCGGTTGTTTCCATTTGACTTCTTCCAAACCCTAATTATGACTCTTTCACCGACACCATATCATTGATTAAGCATGAGGGACTTTTTACTAAGAATGATCTCTCGGCTTGGTATGTCCAGAAGTGAGAACATGGTGTATGCAAGATAGAGCGTACCCACTTCCTACATTTGCACCCAAGCATGACATCTGCAATGTGGCTAACTTGTCAAGTTACCCTCACTCCTGAAGCATGAGCTCGCGACGTGTGGCATGTTCCAAGAACTCGAGTTACCGAAAAGAGGATCCACGTAACTCATCAAGTGACGTGGTCTTACCACCTCTACTTTACTTTCCAGCTCTGCACAAAGTTTGTTCTCGGGTTTAACTTGGACTACTTTGACAGACGTCCAACAAGGGGTCACGATTTTGGTAGACTAGGGCAGCAATATAGGCTCCCGAGGAAAACCAAGTTCACAGGTCGTCCAGCTCGCCGATGTTGGGTAGACCCGATGGTACCTTGGAGCATAGTCTAGGGCCTCAATACACACCTTGAACGGGAGGTCCATTCTATGCACGACACACTCAGCCATTTTGTCAAGCAATTTGCATAGCCAAGATGCCCTTCTCAGGTATATTTTTACATTCTTTACTTACAAGTATTTGATTGGTAGAGCAGTAGGTAATGCATTTTTTTTAATACTAGGTGGTCTTACGTACTACACTGCTTGCTAGTCCACACGGATAGGATCGTACTGCAGCCGCTACTTCCACCATGGCATACATAACATTCCCATAGTTTTCCTTGCTTTTGTTATGAATGTGATTCATTATTATTAGCATTGTTTACTTTTTGTTTTTTGCAATCAAGCCGCTTTATCTACACCATCGGAGGAGCCACCTCCATCGACCAGACCTTTGACGCCATTAGTGCCGAGTACTGCCTTTACAACTTCTCAGGTACATTCACTCACCTATGGTTTCGATAATTTTCAAACTAATTTTTGGATAGATAATTCTCTAATTTTGTGTTGTTGTATTTGTTTTAGGTTGATCCCTCTCTCAAGCTCCACAACCATGTAGAGGAGCTCATGCAAGAGCTGGCCACAATGCAACAGAGGGTTGGAGAGTTGGAGCAGGCACTTAGAGAAACCAGAGTGGCTTTGGGGGACTCCACCATTGAGCATCAAATTGCTTACTTTTGAGAAAATCACTTCACACGACTGCATGCTTACCTTAGCCGCTCCTCCAGAACACACAGAGTTCAGCCCTTGATACCACTCTACCTTTACATGCCTGATGTGGGTTTGGGCAAGTGTGAGCTTTTGATGGGTATATAGACACACTGGGTGACCATGTGGAGTACTGCATTTGTCTTGACTTGTTTGACAATGGTGGCTTCTACACTTTGGGTTGTGGCCACCGCTTCCACCTCTACTACCTCGTCCACAGCATGTGCGTGCATTTAGACTATTATGCCACCGATAGATACCAATCACCATTTACTGCCACTAGGGCATCAACAACCTTTTTCCACCATGAGGGCAGATAGTAGACCTTGTCACTCGCCACAAGGCAGGCAAACACACAATCATGGTAGCACTGCTAAAGGATGGGGTATGAGAGGATGAGGCACTAAAAATGGCAGAGTCAGTGGGTGCAGTTGGACCAGGGGTTATAGAGGAAGAGGAGGTCAAGCAAGAGCACTTTTGACAGTAGGACATCCTCATAGAGTGTTCCAGAGAGAGAGAGCATTGAGGAGGCCACTTGGTGGTGCTTCTTTTCCCACATAGATAGACTTTGCTGACCCATTAGTTGCTACTGAGCTACAAGCGATGGAGGAGGGTACTCGCTCCTAGTTTACCCCACGAGTATATACAGATTTATGGATTTTGGAGATGGGATAGTAAGCTCGTCACACACCAGCTGACTAGGAGATGGTGCTTGCCAAGATTCAATTCCAGCATGACAGAGCTCCGATAAAAGTTGGAGAGTCTTCAGCAGCAGCTAAGCCCCACACTGAGCAGACTATAGCACTTGGCAGCTATCATTCGATTGCCAATCCTCACCATATCAATGCTAACTAGTGCATGGAGGTTACAAGAGATAGCTAATCTCTCGCAAAACCCAAGTCCTATGTGCTCTTGCCTAAATTGGTCTCACATGTGTGTCAAACATCAAAAGCAACTTTCCTTATTGTGAGCTTTACCCAATGATTTTGTATAGCTATGATGCTCTAAATTCAATAAAACTTACTACCTAGAATGTACAGAGGTCCCCAACGTCCCCATATGCTCAAATGTCATTTTTGACACTTGAAAAAAATCACACCTAAGATAAACAACCTATTTTGGGCAAGACAATTTCGGACTCCGAAGCACTCTATGGCTTCCTTAGGACGTGCTTTGTCCATCGCTATGGTCAAAAATCAGTTAAGATGAATGTATTGTGCGTAGGGAATGAAAATAGCTCGTAGATGGACATGCCTAAAAACACAACTTCATCGCGAGAAACTTACATTGATAGAGAGAGCTTTCACCTGTGAATGCATTCCTATGCTCAGATTCATAATGCAACAATGCACGAGGGAGGCACAAGCAATTGGAAGTAACACAAAACTCATAGTCCTCAGCTACAGCATACGCTCACTTTCATTATCCAAAACTTAGGTTCAAAATTTACAAAAGTAGGCTTTTATACCTTAGCCAAGGTTTAAAGAATGGATCCTAGCTACTTGGGCTCAATAAATCTTGTGGCTACTGGAGGTGCTCTAGTTTGCACTTCTTCTTCATCATCTCTTTTGCTTGCTAGCCATAAATTCTATTTTGGTACTAGAGGTAGATGCTCTGCCTGGCCGATAGCTTGATAAGCTATTCATGTAAGCACTTCAGAAGCTCTTAGAAAGGTGATGTTCTCTAGCTTTTTTACATGGGTGAGGGTGGTATGAATGTAGTGAGTGATTGACTATTTAGCACTTGCAAACACTTTAAACCACCTGCAAGCACTACAGTGCACTTTTAAACACCTACAAATGCCTGCAAGTGCTAAAAGGTGCCTAATTTTTATGCACTTGAAAGCACTTTCAACCACTTGCAAAGTCCTGCAAGTGATTGAAGGTGCTTCAAAGTGCTTAAAATTCCTTCAAAATGGTTTCAAAGTGCTTAAAAGTGCTTCCTACAATCACTTCAGAGCACTTTTAACCACTTTAAAGCACTTTAACCACTTTTAAAACCCTACAAGAGTTTGCAAGTGATTGAAAGTGCTTCAAAGTGCTAAAAAGAGCTTCCAAGTGCTAGCAAGTGCCTTTCAAAGTGATGCAAGTGGACAAATTGAGCACCTGCAAGCACTTCAAAGAACAATTAAAAACCCTCAAATGCCTGCAAGTGCTAAAACGTGCCTAACTTTTATGCACTTGCAAGCACTTTGCACCACATGCAGGCACATTAAAACAAGTGCAAAGTCCTGCAAGTGCTTGAAGGTACGTCAAAGTGCTTAAAATTCCTTTTAAAGTGCTTAAAAGTGCTTTTTGCAATCACTTCAGAGCACTTTTAACCACTTTTAAGACCCTGCAAGCATTTGTAGGAGTTTGCAGGTGGTTGAAAGTGCTTCAAAGTGCTAAAAAGAGCTTCCAAGTGCTAGCAAGTGCCTTTCAAAGTGCTGCAAGTGGACATATATAGCACTTGCAAGCACTTACAAGTGTCTACTTGTACTTGAATGTTCCAGGAAGTGCTCCAAGGTGCTTGCAAGTGCCTGCTGCTAGGGCCTACATGTCCCCCATCATGGTTTGTTGTGCATAATCTTTCTTTGTTTTTCATATTATACAAAAAATAGTTCAAGAAATGGACAGGGAGCCTGGTGAGTTCAGAAGGCAATCCTCCTTCATGAAGGGGTCCAGCAAGTTCATGAAAAGAGAGGGCCCCTTCTAGTGCCCACTCCACCCTCCAAGTCTAAATTTAGTGTGGATACTATTTTATTGTCTGGAAATTGTGTGGCATGTGGTCAAGAACTGTCAGGCAAATGTGCGGTCAGTGTCTTTTAGCTGTCGTGTGCCACCAGATACCATCTGTTCTGCTTTTCAGTGGTCAACACGACTGATCCCAAGTGTGGTGTACCAGACTGTAAATGGGAGATACCCCACATAGCAAGATATTGGGCACTTGGGCATTCTTATGAGGAGCTTGAAGGTAGGTTGGTCATTTTATACAATAGAACTTATGCTGATCTGTCCTGGAGACTAATTGTGTGTGTTTGTTCATCTAAGCCAGTGGCTAAGAAAGAAGTTTCCACATTGTCCATGCATGATGTGGACGAGGTCTTTGACCTTGATGCCATGTTGTTAAAGTACAAGAACTTTGAGGGTGGGAAAATTGTTGAGGGTGGTGACGGAGACATTCTGAAGGAGACAACTCCATCCGCAAGCAACCAAGGTAATGTCAGTTTTGTATATCTGTCTCCTCCCATGTCTGACACATGGTCACCACCTTCATTGTGGTCACAATATGATGCCCATGTGCTGATGCATGTAAGGAGGACAGTGTAGCTAAGGTAGAGGATCCTGAAATGGAATCAACCTTGTAATTTGTAGCGATGGAGATGCAAAAGAAGAGAAAGAAGCAAGTGGAGGATGAGCTGTCCCAGGACCCCAAAAAGAGTACTGGCATACTCCCCCCAAAAACAAGAGCATGCTTCTTGCAACTTTGTATCTTTTTTTTTCATGCTATCTTTTTTAGATTGCAGCTTTGTATCTTTATTCCCGGTAATATAAATTTAAGTATTCTCTCTTAGTTTCTGTCTATTCATGCTCTGTAGTTCAAATTCGTGTGGTTCTCTCAAAACCCCCACCACCCACTGATGAGGTAGAGCACATTGATTGCCAGCTTCCTTGCTACGAACCAATGTCTCACTTCCCAGTCCATACAGATTTGGCAGTAATTGTAGACTTCAACAATGTGCTTGTTTGTGTGCATGATAATCGTAAAGGATTGGAACCCCCAGATTTAAACACGTTGTACTTTGACAAAGTAAAGGGGGATGATGACATCACCTACTATGTATGGAATGATGCAAAATTATTCTTGCTTGGACTCGTTCAGATAGCAGAGACTTTTATGTGGTCATTGTGTGCCTGCCACAATCTTGAGAAGGGTATGGAAAAGTGCCTATCTCAGGCCAAGCGTTATCTGAGTGGGTGGCTGGCACAAAACTGCTGCCATGTTAGCAGTTGGGAATATGGAAACCCCCCACCAAAGCAAAAGTTTTTCAAAAAACTAGAAAACTTTTGGCACCTCTTTTTTAAGTTCAATAAGTTTAGCACTTTACTACTGGATGATTCCCTTTATAAGATGTACTTTAATGATCCCAGTAACTTTGTCATTCTGCCTGGGATAGAAAAGAAAAATGAGAGGTAGTGGGAAAATTTCCTCAAGGATAAGGTTGGTTCATTTATAATACAGTGGGCTGAGACTACTGAGAGAGCCAAGACTGTTAGGGAATGTTCATTTGATGCCAAGAAGGATGAACTTGCACAATTGGACTGGGATCTCACACATAGAAATGTACGGGCACAGCAGAAAATTCTTGCATCAAAAATGCCACCTCCAGCAACCAATTATAAGTGGCCACGTCGGCAAGAATGGCCAAAGCAGTCTTCTAACTAATTGACTTTACTCCTTGAAAACGCTAACTCCTTGTAAAGCAAGCTGTTCTTTTATCTAAACCTGAGAAGAATTTTGCAAGTCAATTGTTTCTGCTGCTCTTAACCGGATTGGGTGTTAAGTGTTGGTTAAGTGGTCAAGTGGTTCAAAGTGTTGTCCAAGTGGTGCAAAGTGCTTGCAAGTGCTAGTAAGGTGGTCCAAAGTGGTCCAAAGAGTTGGTCAAGTGGTTTCGGTGGTTGTTAAGTGGTGGTCAAGTAGTACAAAGTGATGTCCAAGTGGTTTAGGGGGGTTGGTCAAGTTGTTCAAAGTGCTGGTCACGTGGTTCAGAGTGCTTGTCAAGTGGTATAAAATGCTGGCCAAGTGGTTCAGGGGGGTGGTCAAGTGGTTCAAGGGGATTTTCAAGTGGTATAAAGTGTTGGTCATGTGGTCCTAAGTGGTCCAAAGAGCTGATCAAGTTTTTCAAGGATCTGAGAAATGGTGGTCAAATGGAACAAAGTGATGTCCAAGTGGTCCAGAGGGTTGGAAAAGTGGATATAAGTGATGGTCGGGTGGTTAAAAGCGCTTGTCAAGTGGTATAAAGTGATGTCCAAGTTGTTCAGGGGGTGGTCAAGTGGTTCATAGTGCTTGTCAAGTAGTATAAAGTGCTTAAAAGTGCTGGTCAAGTGGTTCAATGGGCTACTCATGTGGTCCTAAGTGGTCCAAAGAGCTGGTCAAGTGGTACAGGGGGCTGGTAAATTGCTCAAAAGTGATTTTAAGTGTTTCTTGGGGCTAGTAAAGTTGTTCACGGGGCTGGTAAAGTGCTGGTCAATTGGCCAAGTGCTCAAAAGTGCTTTCAAGTGTTTTAAAAGATGTCTTTATCACTCTACTATGAAAAGTGATATCTATTTAGCAGGTCTAATTAGCTGTAATTTTAGAGGTAAGTAGTCAGGTGATCCCCCCCCCCCCTTCAGCTTTGATCTAATCCTTCCTCACTCTCTTCAATATAGTTCACTGCCTCCATTTTTTATTTATTTTTTTAAGTGCTAGCTATTGTTAAAAGTGTTGGCCAAGTCCTCAAGTCAAATTTGCAAAGATAAATCTTACAAGTTCTCCTCTGGGGGCATGCTGTTATAGATTTTCTCGACTATGTCATTTGACATATCATATACATTATGCTCACCTTCCCGCAGGGACATGGAAAACCTGATGCATCACACCAGATGGGAGTAGATTAGAGCAGTGAGCTTGTTGTCCAAAAGGACATAACTATCATCTCGCCCATTTACCTTGTTGTAGAATAGGCCCTCAACCACATATAATTTTTTCTTAATGATGTTGTGCCATTGATCCTTTTAATCTATTTTGGCCAGGCGCTTTTTGTTGGTGCATTTCACGACGTAGAAGTCTACAGCTACCTCCTCTGCACTGCAAAGTTCTGGCCAACCATCAAGGCATCGCTCAGGTCATCGTGGTGGCCGGTATACATGGGGGTGTATTCATCCTCATCCTCGCTCGACGCTTCTCCATCACTTTCATCTGTAACTATGGGCTGTATTTGCAAAGTATACCCACCCTGCACATGATCTCTGTTGGCACATCTCCTCCATTGACCTTTGATGCACGCCCCACAAAATCAAGAGAGCAGTCTATGCCTTAGTCCGTGCATATACGTCTGCCTGTAGCCATTGACATAGTGCCAGGATCTAGACCCTGTCATGCGCTTGCAATCCCACACTATAACTCTATTGACATCACCAAGCTTGACCTCCCACAAAGCACGATCAACTTTCTTGCGTATCTGTGGGCATTGATTTTTGAGAGTTGCATTGAGGAATGCAACAATGCTTGAAGCATTATGCAGCTCCCACCTTTCACATTTCAACTACTCGTGTGTGAGGGCTCTTTTGACCACTTCACCAGTACCATCATGTTGACCCTTTCCATGTCTAGAAACAAAGAAATTATGCGTCATTTTGACACGTGTCATATTGAAGAATCGTGCAGCAAAATAGAATGTCCTTCTTGCTTTGAATTGTGACGCAGCACCATCCGACCACACCCAATGTCTTTTGACACTATAGCCGTGTCATTTTAGCCATTCATTGTGCAAAAGAAAACAGTGTTGCACAAATAAAGTGTCATGTGTCTTGTCATCACAGATGTAGAAGTGAGTCATCTTTTGTATAGCACCAAGCACATCATGTAAGTATTGTTAGGAAATAAGACGTAGCTAAATAGATAATTGAGTAGATTACTTAATGGAGAGAGACAGATTTATATACACGAGATTATAGAGTAGAGAGAGAGAGAGAGAGTACACACGATATACGTGGTTCACCCAATGTGGGCTACATCCACGGGAAAGCAGCCACTCAATGGCTTTAGTACTTCAAAACAAGAAGTAGTTTACAAAGGGATTATACCCATAATGGAGCTCCCGCCTTGCTTCACTCTCACCACCTCACACTCACCTTGTTGCATCAACTTCACACTATGAAATGTGTGTAGAAATGGCCTCCTTTTATAGGCCAAAGGGGCTGCCCTCTCTTATGAGAGACAGCCATGTGTAGCCGCCCTTGTGCGAATAAGTCCAAATTGGACCCTCCAATCCGCCCATGTGTGGCCGCCCTTGAGAAGACAAGTCCGCTTTTGAATTCGGCCACCGGCCATTGACTTCCGACCACCGGCCACCGGCCATTGACTTCCGACCACCGGCCATCGGCCATTGATTACCGGCCAACGACCAACCGACCGGTTGTTTTCCGACCACTTTTCAGCCGCCGTCCGGCCATCGTATTCCGGCGAAAAAGAATATAGCCTCCAACCGTGAACACATAGCCAGTAGTGCTCCTTCGAGTATCTTTGTCACCTGCCATATCTGCATCAGCATACCCTTCTAGAAAAATATCAGTTCCTCCAAAATACAAAGCATTTTTTGTTTTCCCTTTTAGATACCTAAGTATCCACTTCACAGCTTTCCAATGCTCTTTACCTGGGTTGTCCATGAACCTACTCACAACTCCCACTGCATGTGCAATGTCTGGCCTTGTCCAAACCATAGCATACATTAGAGAACCTACCGCTGCAGCATATGGAACTTTAGACATATAGGCTATCTCCTCTTGTGTCTTTTGACACATATCCTTCGTTAGTTTAAAATGACCAGCCAAAGGTGTAGAAACTGGTTTTGCATTTTGCATTACAAACCTTTCTAGTACCTTCTTGCTGTAATCTTCTTGAGATAGCTTTATTGTCTTCTTCGTCCTGTCCCTTGATATTTTCATACCAAGTATCCTCTTTGCAACACCTAAATCTTTCATTGAAAAAGATTTGGACAGCTCCTCTTTTAGGTCTTTGATTTTCTGCATGTTAGCACTTGCAATCAACATGTCATCAACATACAACATTAGGATGATGAATTTCCCATCTCCCAAATTCTCCGTGTAGACGCAGTGATCCGAGTTGCATCTTGTGAATCCATGATCCAACATCCATCAATAAAACTTCAAGTACCATTGTCTTGATGCTTGCTTTAAACCATACAAGCTCTTCTTTAATCTGCAAACCATTTTCTCCTTACCTTTTACTTCATACCCCTTTGGTTGAAGCATGTAGATTTCCTCCTCTAAGTCACCGTGAGGGACTGCCGTATTTACATCCATTTGCTCGAGATTTAGATCATGAGCAGCCACAAGGCTTAAGACAAGCCTAATTGAGTTCATTTTTACAACAGGAGAAAATATTTCATTGAAGTCAATACCTTTCTTTTGAGAAAAACATTTTACCACAAGCCTAGACTTGTACCTTTTCTTCCCACCTTCTTCTTCCTTTAGCTTGTACACCCATTTGTTTTGAAGTGCCCGCTTACCTTTAGGCAACTCAACCAACTCCCATGTTTGGTTGCAATGTAGTAAGCTTTCAAAATCTTGGCTGCAATATTCGCCTCCATTGTCGGATCTGAGGCATTTAACCTTGGTACCTGTTTCATTCTCCACAAAGGCTTTCCACCTTTGAAATATGGAAAATACATCGGATTTATTCTTCATGACATAAACCCATGTTTTTCTAGTCGCATCGTCTATGAATGTTACATAGTACAATGAGCCACCAAGTGATGGTGTACTTGCAGGACCCCAAACATCAGAATGAACCAACTCAAGTTTTTTATTTTTTCTTTCATTTCCTGATTTTTGAAATTTTACCCTCTTTTGTTTACCATAAACACAATCTTCACAGAACTCTAAGTCCACTTCTTTCAAACTTGGTAGAAGCTTCTTTGTTTGAAGGATTTGCATTCCTTTGGAACTCATATGCCCAAGTCGGTAGTGCCACACCGCACTGTCAACTTCTGTAGTTGCTGCACAAGCTGAAGGTTGCGTGCTAACAGTACACAAGTAAAGTGTACCGACTTTTTCACCCTTGGCAACCACCAAAGATCCCTTTGAGATCTTCTACTGTTTGTTTCCGAATGCAATGTTGTGACCTTCATCGTCCAATTGTCCTGTAGAGATCAATTTTTTGCGAAGAGAAGGAACATGCCTTCCATCATTTCCGTTAGCAGTTTTGACAGAAACTGTACCTTTGCCGACAATCTCACAAGCTTCATCATCTCCCAAGTATACATACCCAAAATTACCTTTGGTGTAGTCTTGGAAATGTTGCTTGTGTGGTGTCGCATGGAATGAAGCCCCAGAATCTACTATCCAAGAATTAGACACATTGTCTAATGAGAGAATTAGAGCATCTTGCTCTACTTTACCTGCTACATTGGCCTCCGATGTTGACTTGTTGTCTTGAGACTCTGTCTCCTTCTTCTTCTTGGACCAGCAATCCTTCTTGATGTGGCCCTTCTTGCCGCAGTTCCAACATTCAAGAACTGACTTTGTGCGTGACTTGCTCCGCCTTGAGCGATCACGACCCTTTTGGTTTTTGAACCTCTCCTTAAGCCTTCCTCTTGTTTCCACTGATAGTGCAGCACTTGATGATTCTCCTGTGCTTCTCCTTCGCATTTCCTCGCTTAGGAGAACACCCACAACATCATCAAACTTAAGAGTATTTGTGCCAGAGATAGAATTACTTACAGCCATCACAAGGCTGTCCCAACTATCCGGTAGAGATGATAGTATAAGGAGAGCTCTCACTTCGTCATCGAAATTGATTTTCACTGATCGAAGTTGACTTATGTTTGTGTTAAAGTCATTTACGTGTTCTGCAACTGAACCATTCTCTGCCATCTTTAGATTGAACAAGCGCTTCATAAGAAATACCTTATTGGATGCCGATGGTTTCTCGTAGAATTCGTCAAGTGACTTCATCAAGTCCTCCGTGGTCTTCATCTCCAAAACATTGAAGGCCACCGTTGACGCCAAGCTTAACCGGATTGTTCCCAGTGCCTTTCGATCAAGGACAATCCATGCTTCATCTGCCATTGTTGCGGGCTTCTTCACAAGACCCCCTAGTGGCAAATAGAGGTCCTTCTGGTAGACATAGTCTTCAATCTGCATCTTCCAATGTTGGTAGTTTTTGCCGTTGAACTTCTCAATCTTGAGCTTCCCTTCCTCCGCCATAACTCCCACTCAATTCAAGGAATCCTTTCCTTGAGATAATTTAGCTACGAGCAAACCTTGCTCTGATACCAGTTGTTAGGAAATAAGACGTAGCTAAATAGATAATTGAGTAGATTACTTAATGGAGAGAGACAGATTTATATACACGAGATTATAGAGTAGAGAGAGAGAGAGAGTACACACGATATACGTGGTTCACCCAATGTGGGCTACGTCCACGGGAAAGCAGCCACTCAATGGCTTTAGTACTTCAAAACAAGAAGTAGTTTACAAAGAGATTATACCCTGAATGGAGCTCCCGCCTTGCTTCACTCTCACCACCTCACACTCACCTTGTTGCATCAACTTCACACTATGAAATGTGTGTAGAAATGGCCTCCTTTTATAGGCCAAAAGGGCTGCCCTCTCTTATGAGAGACAGCCATGTGTAGCCGCCCTTGTGCGAATAAGTCCAAATCGGACCCTCCAATCCGCCCATGTGTGGCCGTCCTTGAGAAGACAAGTCCGCTTTTGAATTCGGCCACCGGCCATTGACTTCCGACCACCGGCCACCGGCCATTGACTACCGGCCACCAGCCAACCGATCGGTTGTTTTCCGACCACTTTTCAGCCGTCGTCTGGCCATCATATTCCGACAAAAAAGAATATTCCGGCGAAAAAAAAGTCTCGGGGGCCTCCGCCCCCGAGGCCTTTGAAGTTGCCCATGATTCTTGTCCGTGAAAATTTTGGTTTCCGGTGAGTGATTTTCCTTCACGCACGATGGCTTCTCCTCATAATGGGGGCCTTACAAATGTGCGCTTTTACCACAGAAAATTACAAGGGTAAATCAGGCTCCATACTTAACAAGTATGAACTGTGAACAAAGATTGTGACCTAAGATGAATACCAATGCATTAAATGGATCTCATTTTGCACCTTGAAGGAGTAATTCTCTACGAAATCCATTATAGACACCACTGCATTGTCAAAAAAATTGGCCAAACACTCCTTGAACTGTTGAGCTTGCCAAATGTACAAGTAGTTGTGTTTCATGAACTTCCCTAGTTTCCCTCGGAGCACAGAAATGAAACTCATCGGACTGAGCTACTAAACCACGAGGTTTTTCAGCATTTAGCTAGACTTTTTTCATCCTTTTCCTGTGTAGGAACCTTGTCAAAAAGCTTGATAGTCATTCTAGAGATACCATCACTCTCTTCGACGCGACACAACAAGAGCCTTTCAATCCCACAATCAGTGCATGTTCCCAAAAGGCATTTGTTGTGGTGAAAAGCACTATCAATTGGCTTTGGACACAATACAGACTCCCATAGTTCTGTCAAGGATTAAAAAGTGGCTTTTGGTGATGTGCACTACGCTATTCCACCACTGCACACAAGACACTTGCAAAAGCATGACGTTCCATGTAGCCCGTATCTTCCATGGCGCATCTGATTTAAGCCTTTCTTCAAGTAAACAATCCGAACATGGTATTCATAGCAGAAAATTACATCTTCAAGTAAAAATTTACAAACAGCTTCTGTAGTTTTTGTCCTCAATGCACGCCCTTCCACTTGGTTTGTCAAGTCTTCTCGTGCAAGTACCAAGTATCTCATTTGCCAAAGTCCTAAAGGCATTGTGACTAGATCCCCACGTGTCTCTAGATTTTCATCCATGGCTAACAAAGTGTGCAGATCAATTCACAAACTCCCAACCCAGTAACTTCGCGTCGGGTTCACCAAAAATGTCAGAGTGTGTGCGGTATGGCTGGGAATTTGCAAGACCTCTCACTGTGAGAGTTCGTGATGAGAGACACAAACACTTTAAGAAAAAGCGTTTATGTAAAATCACCAACCCTCTTTCTAAGGGTGAATGAAGATCTAAGAGCGTTCATGACAGCAAAGTCACAAACCCTCTTTCCTATCGTGCTTGGAATTTGCTTGTTTTCGTAGTTGAGAATATGATGAGAGGATCACCAAATCACATTCAATTTCACTTAAAAAGACCATTTAAAAACACGAAAGTTTCAGCCATGAAACCTCCATGCTCATACAAGCACAAATCTCAATAAAAACACAAACCTCTTTCATGGTATCATGTAGCCTCGCCCCCAATTACATAGTCGTGACGTCAAACAGTTGAAAGGGATGCTCGAGCTTCCACCTTCACGGCAACGATTTTCTGATTTTGCAAAGATGTAAGAGCTTTTAAGTTTAAGCCCACACACCATTTTGATAAGGGGAAACCCTAATTCACTCCCTCACAAGCTCAGATAGAAGATTGCAAAGAGGCGGGACTGCAGCACACATAGATTGGGCAACCATCAAAGTTATTGCACAGTAGAGAAAAATTGCAAGTTTTCTCTGTAAAAAGCAGCCGTCCGTATCTTCCCCATGGCATTCTCAGCTAATGTGCCAATTTTTAGACCATGTTTCCACTTTGGACCAAAACTAGGCCATTTTCAGCTCATTTTTTACCCAAATGCCATTTTTTATGCGAAAAATCCCAAATGAAGTCAAAAAAATCCCTAAATTTATTGGATCACTTTCATAAGAATACAATACATAGATATGCATCATTTTTCTTTCATATACCATTTTGGGTCACGTTCCATGCAATTCTGCGAGACGATGTCTGTTAGCTACCATTTTTGACAGGTTTTGCCCACATCAGTCTTTATAGGCGAGATGAGTGTGCCACCATGAAACATTTGGAATATGTACATTGTCAAACCAATGGTTGTCACAACCTTTGTGACACTCTAGTTGAGGAGCTTCTTCTTGCATTTGCGCTTGGCTGTAAACAGGCTCTGACCTAGCTAAGCCTCTATTCACAATGAACTGCAATGTCCTTTCGTCCATCTCATACCTTCTTTCTTCAGGTTTAAACGCAGGAGGTGGAAGTTGTATTGGTCTCACCACTCCATTTGTTTCTCTCATCTTATGTAGCTTCAAAGGGAAGAACCCGCTTTGGTTGTCATAACACATTGTAGTTGGTACTAGCGCTTGTTTATTAGATGCTTTCATCATCGGTGTGTATCTCATGTCTAAAGGAATTCTAGCACCTAGCAGTGGAGGTTGTTGTCCTAAGACAGGCTGTGGTCTTGAAACTCCTACTGGACCTGGCGCATTCCCCATAGCGTATCTAGGTGGAGGAGGTGCTACTGGAATGGTTTGTACATACTACTCCCTAGCATATTCCATGCTATAGTAACACTCTTCTCTCATGTGGTTTGTCCATTTTCTCTCAATTTCACACCACTTAGGCTCCCTAGGATCAGAATTTACAAGAGGAGTTAACCTCTTGATCATTTCATCAATAAACTTTTTTTTATTGATAGGTGCCGCTGGTTTTGCAATGGACTCACTCATCTGTGAATCACTGTGCTAAGAGGATGTGTCATCTTGTTGACTCTTACAATCCTTTTCTTTCTATTCCTCACAGTTGTCCATTCAATAAAGAGCTTCTTTGATCAATTTGTTTAGCGTCAGGCTCCTTATCATATGTAGATCTTTCTAAAGACCCGCATGTCTCGTTCCCTGGATAAAGATCAGCATTAACCGTGCTTGCGTAGGTAGTTCAGCTCTCGAAAAAAACTTGATGTGTCTCTTGAGCCGTAATGCCACTTTGTGTATTGATTTACCCTCTTTTTGTTTGAGTTTGTGAATTTGTGAGACTGTATTGTGAGCTATGCATTTTTGTAAGAATTCTTCGATGAATTCCTCAAACAGCTCGTTTAAAGACTCAAAATCCCATCTTTCCACTGGATCAAACCATGTAACCGCGTCATCTTTCAGAGTTAGTCTGAATCTTGCAAACTATGTCGTAAACTTCCTCTACTCTAATTACTCTTCTGAAAGCCGCTACGTGATCTCTCGGATCTTTATCCCCATAGTATTTTTTGTTTATCCATTTCTGGGCTTGGGATGGTCTAACTCGCCGATTGTCTACAGATCTAATCATAGACTCTCCCAATCCTTCTCTCATTTCAGGCCTTCTCCTATGGCTAGGTTCTTCTTCGAAGGGATTGGTCGTTCTCTTAGAAATTGGTTCCTTAGGGAGATTCACTTGAGGAGGCATGTCTGCCATCTTTGTGACCATTTCATCTCTCGTTATTGCTCTAGAAGGGAATCAAGGTGGCTCCCTTTTTGGAATTCTCATAGGAATCCTCATGTTTGGTGGAGGTATTTGTGGTCCTTCATTGACCAAATATCCACCTATTTTGAACGCACGCCATGCATTTGTACTTTGTACAACTCTATATTCTTGTCCATACTTTTCAACCACTATAGAATTCCATTGACAGTCGACTCCGTATGTATAGACACATAAGAGC
Organism: Adiantum capillus-veneris; assembly: GCF_014529385.1. Classification (NCBI taxonomy): domain Eukaryota; kingdom Viridiplantae; phylum Streptophyta; class Polypodiopsida; order Polypodiales; family Pteridaceae; genus Adiantum; species Adiantum capillus-veneris. The sequence continues at coordinate 76,491,665 of NC_140931.1, read as the reverse complement.
TTGTAATTCGTCACCTCTTCTGGGTATGCCTCTGATCACCTATAATGGTTGACCTCACTGTCGCCAATGTATTTATATAGTCCTTCAATCTCATGATTTTTCATCCAAAATCTCTCAACAAAATTGGTATGTATCAACTGCCAGTTTGGAAGATACATTATGGGTGGATGCTCCTCTATCGCTGGGATCCCGCAACTTGTATAAGCTGAGTTTGAATCTGAATTTGGCATGATTTTTGGGCTTAACAGCTCTAGCTCAGTGTAAGAAGACTTATACCAATGTGTTCAAGTGTTTTGGCTACAAAAAAGTTGAAACTATGTCCAAAACCGTGATCGTTTTCTCACATTTCTTTCAAATTGTCACTTTTAGACACCCCTAACTTCCGGATGAATTTTGAGACCTCAAACGATGTTTTTTCGGACGTTGACCAACCATGAATGATCCAAAGGGATTTTGATTGTTGTTCATGGGGTTGCACTAATTGTTGTAGAGCTACTCTGGAGCTTCGTTTTGATTTAAAAAGTTTTTTAATCCGATATTGTGAGCTCAAGTTACGGTCAAAACAGTTTTCTATCGCATTCAATCTTCCTGTAGATCAATTCTGGCAATTTCAGAGTGTCATCACTGGATGCATGCTTTGGCCCACTTACAGTTGTCCAAATTTTGTTTTGGAATGATATTTGGGATTCTAGGGTCAAAAGGAAGCCCTTTGGCTGGTCAAAATTACTGTATGGCCTCAGTCTGTGCCTAGAGACTTCATACGCGTATGATGTCCCCTAACTCAAAATTTCTCCAAACTTGAGCTATAGACTCTCCTTGTTGCACTCTAACCACTCCAAGTCTCAGTTTGTGATTCTGACACTTTTAGGCAGGTAATCACTCCTTTTCTGTTTGGTTGCCTGCAACTGTCGGAGGAGGTTAGATAAGCCAAAAGTGATCCAAATTAAATGAAACTTGGTCTCTAAGCCTATCTTGTCATGACAAACACCTTTGTAAGCTTAGAGATAATTTTTGACCTCTAATTTGACACTTGAGACATCATACGCATATGATGTCTCAAGTGGAAAAATCAAGTGACTTTTATCCCATTGATTCCGTATCACTTAAGCAACTCTCAGCAACTTTCAAATTTTAATTTGAACACTTTTTGTGCAAGTTATGGTCAACACAAACATGAACCTTGTCCACTTTGTGTCTTTTGGCACTTTTTAGCCTAAATGTGCTCCAAATGCAATGAAATTTCGGCTAGGGACTTCTTTTATGCTCTAGGATACTAGGGTATACTCAAATGCCTAAATGTGCTCCAAATGCAATGAAATTTTGACTAGGAACTTCTTTTATGCTCTAGGATACTAGGGTATACTCAAATGTCTGTTTTGACCCAAATCTAGCCTCTAAACCATTAGACATGTATGATTTTCTTTGGCTCAGATTTCATTTATATTTCTACCCAAGGTACTCCTTGATGCATACAACAAGATCACAACAAATTTTGGATGTCAAAATTGCTCAAAATCACTACTTTTTCACCTTTACCTTCTTGTATCTACAAAAATCTTTTTTAGTTCAAAAATATGAGTACAAATGAGATGAAATTTTGAAAACATGCTTAAATCATCATTTCCCAACCTCCTCTGTGGTCAAAAATGCAATTGGACCTTCAGATCTTGACATGAGACATCATACGCGTATGATGTCTATGTGCTCAGAATTAGATGAAACTTGGTCTATAAACTTGTCTTGTGGTACTAAACATCCTAATATTCTCTGATGTCAACTTTGGTCCCTAATAGTACCTTTGAGACATCATACACATATATGACGTTTAACTTATCAGAATGAGGTGAAACTCACTCCAAAGGTCCCTCACTACACTGGCAACTCACATCAACTTTCAGAATTGAATTTCAACACTTTTTTGTGCATGTTATGGTCAATTCAAGCATTCACTTTGCCTAGATTGGGTTTTGTGGCCTTTACAAGCCCAAAAATGCTTCAAAGTCAATGAAAGTTGGCCCATTTGCTTTCTAAATGCTATAGATCACAAGGCTACACTCAAATGTATCTCTTGACCCAAAATCTGGCCTCTAAGATATCATACATGTATTATGTCTAGGTGGTCAGAATGGACTTCTGTTTCTACCCAAGGTGCCCCTTGATGTGTAGAACCTAGATATGTTCTCATAGCAAATTTTGGAACTCAAAAATGCACCAAATCATCACTTTTGACAAGGAAATCCCCTTAAAGAGTAAATTCCCCCAATTTTCAATCTATCATCCCAAATGACATGAAATTTGGTGTATGTGCGCAACACAACATGCAAAATAGGGGTGTAAAGTAAAAGTTCATTTTTGCTACCAAAATCACCCTTCAGACATCATACACGTATATTTGCTGATGACTTTTTTTAACAAAATTCAATCACAAGCATCCCCAAGTCTCCAGCACTAGTTTTCAAGCACTTCTACCAACTTCTATGCAAGAATATGCTCAAAATCACAAGTTTCTCTTTTTTCCATTTCAAATACTGCGTCTTTTGTCTTTTGGGTGTCAAGAGTTGGTCAAAACCTTAGACTCAAGGTGTGCCTAGGGTAAAACCCCCCTTCTAAACACTCTAGTGCAGTCAGATTTACAAATTTGGTCTCCAAATGCCTCTTGAGACATCATACGTGTATGATGTCCAAGTTTTTAGAATTGCAAATTTTCTTCACAGAACCCTTGCACATGCCCTCTTATATGCACAGCACCAATCGGTCATGAAAAAATGTCTTAACACAAATCTGTTTTTTGCATTTTTACCCTCAAAGGCAGACTTTTGAGTGATTATAAATGCAAACAAACACTTGAGCAAATAATTTAGTGATGAATAGCTCTAGATCAGAATAAAATCACTTACCTAAAGCTACTCCTACACATCATATGGATTTTGCATTTATGAGTAAAAAAACGCTTAACTGCCACACACGGACTAGCAAACGCTTTTATCACCTCATAAATCACTCGACCACCAACAACTACTCTAATCTACAACTAATACTACAAATTCTAACTAAATCTATATACGGCAAGACACACGCTTCCTAGCTATACACTTGATCTCAAAATAACCTCTTCCGGATCCACTTAAGAAAATTGTTTTCTTTAGTTAAAACTAAAGCAAGCAACCATCACAAAAGTGTTGGTAGGATTACCTATTCAAGTCCTTGTGTCCCCGGCAACATCGCCAATGTTGCAGGAGCGAATCACACCACCTATAGAGTGCATGCAGCACTACCTAGATCAACATAATGTCAATCAAGGACACAGATGACACGATAGGCGCATGGAGGCAATCTCTTTAGTTTGTCAGGCTAAGACCATCCCATGCATACAACACTCTAGAAGGTTAACTAAACCCCAACCAAGAATCTTACTGCTCTCAACTACACCACCCAACCCACATAACACATAAACGAAAGGAACTCACCAAACCATGCCAGAATCGTACGAAACTTAAGTAACACCATCCTCTCACTAGGATACACATGTCCCAAAGCCTCTACACTTAAAACCCTCACTGTAGACCCATCTGCAAAAATCATGTATGAAGACAGAGCCGAATTTCAAAAGTGACCGAAGTTGAAGTCTATGAGTATCTATGTGTAGCTTATGTTGCTATGATTCTAATGACTACTTGCATGCAAAAAACAAACATTGTTTTATATACTTACGACAGCAAATAGCTCATAGATATGTCAATGTGTGTGCTCTATCTCACGTGGAATGCCTGACGTGGCGTGTAGCTCTCATCAAGCCTCTCGTGATGGTGCAGTCTGTTCTCCAATGCGATGAACGAGCGGGGAGTAGTGCCAGGATGAAGCTCACGCTCTCACATATAGTCAACGATAGCTTAAAACTTGATTATGATAAAGTTCTTCTTACAAAATGGCCTAGGTACCTACCTTATATACTAAGGCTACCATAGGTTAAACCTAAAATAGAGTTCAAGGGGTAAAATGGCTTTGTATGTACAATCTGAAAGTGCCATTGCACCTCGTCTTCTGCAATATACTAACTACTTATTACAAATGATGTTTTTAACCATGATCCACAACATTTCATAACTCTCAGAAAATAAGGCTTTGTTGAGTTATGTCGTGCTATTGACCCAAGGGTCAACATGCATGGTGGTAAACTATTTCAAAATATATAATTGGTGCATAAATCTCTACAGAGTTGTTTAGATTATTATGGATGCATAACAATCAAAAATATCTTAGAACTGAATTATATAAAGGATAAGTCAATATGGTTCAAGGAAGAGATGATAAAGAAGGACTCCCTAGTAGAGGCGTCGATAGATGAGTTGACCTACCATCATCTTTTATAGATGGTGTAAGATATATGCATCAATTATATCAAGATTCTATGTTATCCAAAGAGAGGAAACATTGATTTGTTTATAACATTAACTTGCAATAAAAATTACGGATACATTGTTGCGAAGTCCAATTGCCTTTAATTGTCCTATTTGGTGAGTAGAGCTTTTCATTTAAAAAAAATCATATAAACTAATAATCATTGTAGACAAATACAAGCATGCCGAGTTAAAACTATGATAAGTAATTAGCGTGTGCCGAGTTTTTTGATAAATCAGTGTCTCTTGAAGTATATAAGATAACTTGATGCCATAACATGTATGTTATGTGTGGACCTTTGAAGCCTGATTCTCCTTACATGATTGAATAAAAATGCAAATTCAAATATCTTCGAGGGTTTTATGCCTCCACAACAATTGATAAATAGAAATATATATCCTACCTAGAAAAGGACTAATTGATGTTCAACATATTGCATGAATAATATAAAGCTAACTAATAGGTGAATTGTTCAATACAACCCATTTCTAGTGATGAGCTTATATCAATATTAAGGTATGCTCCACCATTAGCGCTTTGAAATATTTATATAAGTATTTATAAAAGCGTCATGATCGAGCAACTGTTGTCATGCAAAATGGTGACAATGTTATCAACAAAGTCCAAAGTTTTCTTGATGCATTTTATGTATCTTTATCTGACATTATTTGAAAAATATACGATTTTGACTTGCATTATGAAAAATGCTATGTTATCTCGAGACAAAACACCATAATGTTTGAGGTACATAGGACTTGCAAAATGTTGTAGAGGATGATAGAAATCAAAAGACACCACTAACAGAATGGTTTGTTACAAATGGAACAGCTGATGATTCTCATAATCTTCTATACATAGAGTTTCTTTATCAATGGGTATGGAATAATAACTTGAAACACTGGACGAATAAGTACATTGGTCAAATGATGTAGCGTCAAATGCCAAATCTTTATACTTTATGAGAATCTTCCTAGCTTTTTGTAATGGTTATGTCATTTAAAGACAGTTGCACCTTTGATGGGTGCCCTTACCCTACTTTCAAGGATGTGAATCCAAAGGGAATATTGCCAAGCGATAACAAGTGGATGATGTGCTTAGAATAGGCTTCGTCTTTACAAAGTGGAGCACAATTACATAAGCTATTTTCTCTCATATTGGTGTGTTACATGCCAACGTCTCTTGAATGGATATTAGGAAGGTTTTCATCAAAACTCTTAGAAGACTAATTTTCTGTCTTGTGTGCTCAAAGAACATGATATTAGAATTTGTGGTAATATGACACATAAGAGAGCACTGTTAGATGTAGATAGACTATTGAGACGATACAAAAAGTCCTTGTGTGAATTTTTCGGCATGTCTCATATAGCTTGGTCAGACATATAGTTGCTTCAAAATTTTCAGCTTGCTGAAGAGACAATGTTTTTTTTTGGGGTGTGCTTGATTCGGATGACCAATTGAATGTTTCCCTTCATATGGAAAGACAACTAAATTGTAATCAGCACAAAGTTTATAAGAAATTGTTTCAATCAAGAGTACACAATAAAGGAGTTGTATTCTTTCTTGATGGACCTATCAGGTCTAGTACGACCTTTCTTTACAATGCATAACTTTTTAGAATTTATGAGCATCAAAGATTTTTTTTTGCATGTACATCTACTAGCAATGCCTCATTGCTTCTTACTAATGGTAGAATTGTACACTCACAGTTTAAAATACTGTAGTGCGGATAATGTGTCGTGCTCTCTATAGTGGGTTGTCCTCAGTGCAATGTGTGTGACAATCTCACTCAAATAGACTAAAAAGAAGGGAAACAACAGACAGCAACTGAGCTCACAGAGACACAACAGCAACAGTAGAGCACAACAAATGACTCGACTGTCTCAAAGAACTGATACAGACTCTTGCATGGCAGCACACTCAGCTCCAGCCGAGGACTCACAGGTACAATGGGGGTGTCGAGGTTCAGATGTTCAGGGATGGTGAGATGGTGAATCAGTGCTCTGTGTATAGAGTCACTGCCCTCGATGACGATGTTGGACCAGAGGTGAAGAAGATAATCCCCATGACCAATCGCTACTACTCATATGTACCACCATAACGAGCCTCCAACGGCTCATAAATGTCAGCCATGTGGTGACCTGGCCACAATGTCCACTAGACCATTCCGTATCTCTGCTCACACGTGTCACTGCCCAGCCCAGAGAGTACGTCTAGTGCGAACCATCCTAGACCAACTGTACTAACTGAGTATCCTGTGAAAGTGACACTGTAGCCTGTACAAGTTGCCCGTCACAAGACCGCTCACCGTCCCGGTGAGAGGAATACTGAAAAAACTGTGAAAGAAAACCATTAGGTGTTGCATCTGTTATCCTTCTTGAAGCAGGTTCTAGGCCCAAAAGTGGAGTTTAAACTCACTGCACTGCTTGCAAACGTTTTAAGCCTTTGAATAGGCGCGACTCAATATGATTTCATAATCCAAGAATCCCAATTGGCAAAAAAAAAATGCTCTACAGCAAAGAGATAAGCTCAGTTTGATTCTAGCGCATCTTTATCTACCCTAACCATAGTGATAGGAAAATGACCTGGTCCATGCTTGCAGTTGCAGATGATCAACCTTGCCACACTTTTTGCAGCAACACTCTTCTCGAAAGGAGGGATGACCATAAGCCTGAGTAACACCGCAAATAGGGTTAAGCTCCATCATGATGGTAGAACAAAAAGGCCTTCACAGCAACAGGATGGCAACCAAGTGAGTGCATCGAGCCATCTTATCATGCAGGTGGGTGGGGAAAGACTTGCTACAGGATGGCAACCAAGTGAAAGCATAGAGCCAAGCTGATCATGCAGGGTGCTTGGGGAAAACATTACTGAGCCTGAGAGGGGTGGGAAGGGCTAGATAGGGGCAAGGGGGTGGGTAGAGGCGAGGGTGGGTGGATAGGGGCGACTGGGGCTAGTTACGCGCGAGGCAAGGGAGGGGGTGGGTAGGAGCGAGGGTGAGGGGGGTGGGTAGGGGCGAGGGCAAGGGAGGGGAGGGTAGGGGCGAGGGTGAAGGGGGTGGGTAGGGGCGAGGGGAAGGGAGAGGGTGGGTAGGGACGAGGGCAAGAAAGGGTAGGGGAAGGGAGGGGGTGGGTAGGGGCGAGGGCAAGGGAGGGGGTGGGTAGGGGCGAGGGCAAGGGAGGGGAGGGTAGGGGCGAGGGTGAAGGGGGTGGGTAGGGGCAAGGGGAAGGGAGGGGTTGGGTTGGGTAGGGTCGAGGGGAGAGGTGGGTAAGGGCGAGTTGGGAGGGGTGGGGTAGGGCGAGGGGTAAGTATGGGGGACGAGGGAGAGAGAAGGGGGGCAAGGGGTAGGTAGCAGGAGAGGGTGAGTGGGCAGGGTTAGTGAGGGAAACAGTTGTTCTGAGCATCTATACAACAGCCCAGGTTTTCCGTTAGATATATTAGGATCGGGGACATCATCAAACTTGAAAGCAATAGTGTTTTTGTTGTATCCAATCTTAAGGAAGCTTTGTGAAGGGAGTTCACTAGACACAGAGGAGAGCTTTGTTCTGGTTGGAGAAGCAGATGGTTTTGATGATGAAGGTTGGTGAACTCTTGTAGAGGGGATTTCTTCCTGCTTCTATGTTTCTTCAAAGGCTCAGGTGACTCATTAAGTTTAATAACTATGGAAACATTTGAAGAGGATGTACCTTCAGGCAAGGAGTGAATAGAGACTCCATAACAAGGCATAGACTTGGTAGCATCCAACCACTCCAACAAATCCTCGTCTGACTCGTCAGGTGGAGTAGGCTGTTCTTGTTTAGGGTTGGTTTCCATTGATAAAGAAACTTGCTGCACGATGGGATCCATACCTCCTTCTAAGAGAATGGGTTGCATCGGGGAGCTAGAAGTATGTATCACATTGCATCGTTTCCCCAATCATGAAGTGCTTTAGTGTGTCGCAGCCATGGTCTTCCAATGATCAAAGTAAATCCGCCCTCAACCAGGGGAAGACAAACAACAACAAAATCCAAGTTAAAATTAAAGTCATGTACCTGCAGAGGCACATTGTCCGTTATGCCCACTGGGTAGACTGTCCGCTGGTCGGCCAATGTAACTGTGAAGGGAGCAGGGAGAGTGGGCTGTAGACCTAGAGCAACATAGTGAACTTGGGCATCAGGTTGATGCCAGATCCACCATCCACTATCACTCCTGAGAAATGCTGACCCAAAATGGACACTGTCAGGCGAGGGCTTCTATAATCCGTGAGTGGAGCAACGGGATTGGATATCATATAGGACTCTGACGGTCGCACTGGGAGGTGCCGCCACTAGGACCTGCTCCAAGGTAAAGTGACTGAATAACTGCAAGGGTGTCACTTCTTAAACTCACATCTAGCCGCAACATGTCATAGAGGGACACTTGTTGGAAAGTGTTCTTCAAGACTGTCTCTGTTGTAAGCTTCTCTTTTTCTACCTGTTGTTGTTCCTCTGGTACCTTGATCTTCTGTAGATCGGAAACTGCTTCCAAGAAAGCTTCATCAATATCTGAGAGCAAAGATTTGGATTCTTTCATGGCACTAGGGGATGGCTTGTTAACAGCTGCTGGCAGGGTATCCACTGGTGTGAGAATGTGTCGGGGAGTTGAACTCGATGGAATGCTAAGACCGAGAGCGGCTCTCTGGGCCCGGTTGAGGACGCCCGATGGCTCCTCTGCCAACTTCGGCGGTTTATTTTGAGGGGTAACCACGTGGGTAGAAGGGGGCGGCTGAGAAGCGGTGCTCACTGCTATCAAGTTGAGCTTGGGAAAGGCAAACTCATTCTGGCTTTCACTTGAGTTCGAATCCGTGGATGCACGAAGTTTAGGGCAATCCTTACTGTAGTGATCCTTCGTTTCAGGGCAATGACGGCAAGGAGGGGACCCTTCTGGCAGGGGGCATTTGCTTTGGTAATGCCCATATTCCCCGCATCTGTAGCACAAAATGGGCTGATTCAAAGGGCGAGTCGAAGGGCGAGGTGGTCCTTGCTCCTAGTGCATTGAGTTTGAGGTGATGAGGGAGGAAGGGTATGATAAAAGCTCTGAGACGAAAAAGTACTTGGCATACCTTGCATAGGAGGGGCTGTCAGCAAAGGTGGCATATGGTATGGATGGCCACAAGGAGAAACCATGTTGGATGCAGGTGTTGGCCCTTGTTGAAGAGTAGGACCAAGACTTTGCTATATTTGTTGCAATCCCTTAAGGTAGTAACAGTCTTTGTCCTCATGTCCATATTTTTCACAGAAGTGGCAGTACACCCGAAGGGGGCATTCCTGTGGAGGGTGCCCTGGAGAGCGGCATGAGCTACACCAAACCGTAGCCTTAATCTCTTGATGACCCTTGAGCTCTTCTAGCTCGCGCTTGATCTGTTCCAATGCTTCGTGATGTGGAGGCGTCTCCTGTCTAAGAAAGAAGGACCTCTCCTCTTGAAGAGCTCGCTGTAATTTTAGGGCTTCCAGTTCCCTGCGTAAAGAAGTTAAAGGATCAGAAGGACTTTCCAAAAACACAGAGGGGGTCTCTATGTGAGGGGGGTTGGTGAACATCTTCATAGCCCCCTCTATCCTCGTAGCAGCTTCGATGAACTCCTCCAGAGTGGCGTCGGGTCGGAGACTCTCTCGTAGTTTTTGCTGAGAAGTTTTGGGAAGCGCCTTCTCTACCCACTTCTTAACCATAAATTCACCGGGTTGTTGGGGAAGCTTGGCAACTACAGACTTGGTTTTAGTCATAACCTCTGCAAAAGTCTCCTCTGGCTGGAGCACCATGTTGACCAACTCATCCAACACCTTCTCCTGGTAGTCACCTGGCCTGAAAGCTACACAGGACTGTTGTCTTAAGGTCGCCCAAGTTGCAAAATGGTTCTCTACAAACTAGTTGTACCATTTGTCTGCTAAGCCATCCAAGGTGGATGGAAAGAGTACCAAATAAGCATCTTCCCTGTTAAGACCACGACCCCTACAGAGAGATACAAACCTCCTTGCATGGTCGTCAGCATCTTCTGAGGAGAGTCCTTTGAATGTAGGGAACTTGATGTTTACCTTAGCCAAAACGCTAGCCAACGGCTCCATGGACCCTTGCTGAGCCCGATCCTGTTGCTCAGTAGCCTACTGTAGTAGAATAGGAGAGAGCTTTACTGGAGAAGGTGATCTGGAAGATGTGGAATCGGATGAAGGAATGGGTGATGTATGTGAAGGTATAGGTGATGAGGTTGATGGACTTCTACTAGGTACCAAAGTTCGTCTTCTGTTATAGTACTTCAGAGGGCTCAGTAGTGCGCTTTGACGCTCGATTGACCGCTTTGTATGTGTCATGCAGTGACCACCAATCCAACCATCCCTTGGGCAAGAAAATCTTGAACTAGCTGAAGACTAGTCTAGACTCTACTAGACCAGGCGTGACTAGACCAGGCTGGACCAGGGACGAGGAGGACTAGACCAAGGTCGAGGAGGTCTAGACCAGGGACGAGGAGACCAGGGCGAGAGAACAATTGGACCAGGGGGAGAGAACAGATGGACCAGGTGAGAGGAGAACAGTGCTAGGCAAGGTAGGCGAAGCTAGACAGACCCAACTAGCTTCAAGATTTGCACCTCACAGAGTGAGATTTCAGTTGAGATCCCATCGTGGTCGCCAAAATGAGAGCACCTGTAGTGCGGATAATGTGTCGTTCTCTCTATAGTGGGTGGTCCTCAGTGCAATGTGCGTGACAATCTCACTCAAACATAGTGAAAAGAAGGGAAAAAACAGACAACAACTGAGCTCACAGAGACACAACAGCAACAGTAGACCACAACAAATGACTCGACTATCTCAAAGAACTGATACAGACTCTGGCATGGCAGCACACTCAGCTCCAGCCCAGGACTCACAGGTACAATGGGGATGTCGAGGCTCAGATGTGCAGGGATGGTGAGGATGGTGAATCAGTGCTCTGTGTATAAACTCACTTCCCTCGACGACGATGTTGGACCAGAGGTGAAGAAGATAATCCCCATGACCAACCACTACTACTCATATGTACCACCATAAAGAGCCACCAACGGCTCATAAATGTCAGCCATGTGGTGACCCGGCCACGATGTCGACTAGACCAGTCCGTATCTCTGTTTCCACGTGTCACTGCCCAGCCTAGAGAGTCCGTCCAGTGTGAACCAGCCTAGACCAACTGTACTAATTGTGTGTCCTGTGAAAGTGACACTGTAGCCTGCTACAAATACCAATTAAAATTAATAACAAATCGACATGTAGTATAAAGGTTAGTAATAGTTTTGCAAAATTGCTACGACAAATGTCCTTGATCTTTGAAATGAAGCTCGTATGGTTCATAAACATGCTTTTGACGCCTTGGATAGGAGTTTGAGGGAAATAATGCAACAAAGATTGTTTGTTTGGTGGAAACTTAATATTATTTGAAGGCGATTTTAAACAAGTTCTACTTACTGTTTCTAAGGAATGTCACAAGGATATGGTGATACACCATTATGCTATTTATATAGCTAGAGCCATATCAAGATATTGCACCTCACTCAGAATGTGTGTTTGGAAAACTATGCAACTATTGACAGCAATGAGAGATTGTTTGCAAAATGAGTGCTTAATATTGATAATGAAGAGGTGCAAACAAATGTTTGTAATGATGAAGTGATATTGTCTTCAAGGATGCTTCTTGAAGTAAATTGTGTTCAATCTCTTATTGATTATATATATTCAAATGTCACAAGCATGAATAACTTCGCTATCTTCTTTAAGGAGCGTGGTATACTTACACTTAAAAAACAAGGATGTTTATGCTATTCGTTAATAGCTTAGCATTGAATAAACTACAAGGCTTGTGTATAAAATATCTAAGTGTACACTCAATTTGTTCCACTGATCAAATTCACTAATTATATGCCATTAAGTTTTTGCATAGTTTAGACCATGGTGGCAGTTTTTCACCTCATTAACTGAGTCTAAAAGAAAATGTCCCCCATCATTACGCAATTTGGATCTAAGATGTGGCTTATGTAATAAGACAAAACTTACATACAAAGTACTTTATGACAAAGTCACCGGTTCAAAAATTCTCGCTGCAAGGATGTTGGAGGTAGAGTTTTGATACCAAGAATTGATTTCATTTCATCGGGTTCTTCAAGACTACCATTTGAGGTACGACGTAGGGGACTTCTTGTCAAGCTTGTATTTGGAATAATAATCAATAAATCACTAAGGAAAACTCTTGGAGTTTTGAGACTTTATATGGCATCATCTATCTTCAATCATGGACAACTTTATGTGGCACTATCATGTGTCAAGTCTTTGACTACTATCAAAGTTATGGTTGATGACAACAAAATAGATCAAGAACATAGCACTACAAAAATTAGTGGAAGAACTTGCAATATTGCCTACAAAGAAGTATTGAAACTGGAAAATGGAAGAACTTGAAGAATATAACATCCTCTACCACTTGGATATGTAGCTTTTTATGGTCAATTACTTTTCTATGCATGGTGATAAACGTATCTATGATGGTAGATGAATTGCCATTGTGATATTCCCTATATTGTTGGCGATCCAAGTAAGTTTATGCAAGATAAGATTCATCATTATTGTCCCTTTTTCTATGCTTTGAAAAACTTTACATATTCTTTTTTTGTGTTTTACAAATTGAGAGTTTGTTACATTTGTCAATAGATCCATTACAATGGAGAGGGCATATATCAACAACAAGATCAATTCAAACTTCCAAAAAGTTCTAAAGCGTTAATGAATTTAGAAATGAGTTCTTAAAATTTTATTTCATAAATTATTCGAAGCTAATAATCTTTCTTTACTTTGCAAACAATGTTACAAACCTCTACACATTTTTGTTGGTGTATATGAGATAGTTTTCTATCTCATAGAGATACCCTTTGACTCTTCTTCGATACTACCATATTTCATGTGATCCCCATGAGGACACTAAACAAATTAGTTTGTTAACTTTGAATGGCTTCTAAATGCAACACTCTATAATATAGGTCATTTTGAACAATATCGAGTGAAAGTGTTTACCTAAGTTGAAACACCTTAACGTGTATATGAGAACTTGAAAATTTTGGCCCTTGGTCATTCTTTACACTTAATGTTGTGTCAAGAAGAATTAGATTCTAATGTCGATACTACCTATGTCAAGGGTTGTATCAAGAAACTTTCAACTCTAATGATGAAAGATGAATCTATCTTTGTAAGTGTTGAAAATTCTCTCTCTCTCTCTCTCTCTCTCTCTCTCTCTTCTAACAAGTGTTGTGTAAAGATGACTTGGATTATGACACCTATTTTTCCTATCAAGGGCTATTTAGCCTATCAAAACAGGTACTTCAAAAAAACCTCGTATCATTTGACATACTAGAATCTCAAAATTGTTTGTCATTTTTTGTGTTTATACCCTTAAATTTATGTTATATATGGCAAATTATATAAGTTGATTGAATTACACAAAGCATATCCTTAAATTTACGTTATATATGGCAAATTATGTAAGTTGATCGAATTACACAAAGCATATGAAAGGGGGCTTGGAAAATTGCCTGTCAAAAGAAATTTAAACTATGCTTGTCAATTTTAGGCCTTGATTCATGATGATTATCTAAGTACTATCAACTCTCTCTCTCTCTCTCTCTCTCTCTCTCTCTCTCTCTCTCTCTCTCTCTCTCTCTTTGTGTTGTGTTGTGTTTGTAAGTAGTGCTTAATTATATCTTTTCTCATTCATTTGTGTCTGCTAAGGCTATGGTCACGCGAGGCTTAGTTTCCAGTTGAAACACCCGACCACCTCTGACAACGACGCAAGTGCCACTGGCAAAGTTGTGTCACTATGCCAAAAGAGGCACAATTTTCAAACTATGCCGATGCGTTTCCGATCAGCTCAAGCCATCTCTCACTTGCTACGCCTCGTTCCCTCCCTCTCTCTCTCTCTCTCTCTCTCTCTCTCTCTCTCTCTCTCCCTCCCTCCCCACTACTGCCCGTCATATTCTGAGCGTCGTACCTAACACGATCAGACCCAGTCGAGGCTTAGTGATAACTAAGCCTCGCGTGACCATGCCCTAAGAGAGCAAGAAAAAGTGAGACAACCTGGCCTGCCGATTGATCTGTCGCACTATCATAGAATTAAACTTATAAATACACATTTGTCGACATTTAGTTAATATCGGTGTGAACATAAAGAAGGAAAAGTTCTTGGACGTTTATGTTTGTGTTTAGTGAGCCCCGCTTTTCTACAAGACCTGCAGCTGCGCTCAAGCTCAATCTTCACTTTACCGTGAACCCAATACCTACTTGTTAGCTACTTTCATCAGCTCCATACCAGCTTCCAATGCCCTATTTTCTCAGTAGTCTCCAAGCAACATGTGTTAGCACTCTTCCTGTTGAAACCTGCATCACATTCACATTCCCCCATAGCCAAAACCATGAACGCTGCTAAAAATGACCCTGAAGACGGCGCTAAGAATGAGATTGCCTCTCCTCATCAGGACTTTCCCTCTAGCAAGCAAACTTCAATTTTTATGGACGATGCCCACAACTTGGACCGTCAGAGTAAAGAACCCATTATCATGCCAGAGACTCCAATACCGAAGGCAAAGCGAGTGGAGACGCTGGACGTCTTTCGAGGCCTCACAATTGCGGTAGACTGTCGACATAACCTCTTTGTGAATTTGTACAGTTGCAGTGATTTTCAACATTTCTGAGAATGTTGAGTGCAATTCCTCATGCACAATCTATAAGTATGTAAAAAGCTTACACAACTATCATCACATTCCTTACATTCACCAGTCAATGATGCATGATCTTATTATCATGCAGGTCATGATACTCGTTGATGATGCCGGTGGAGAGTGGCCTCACATGAATCATTCACCGTGGAATGGATGCACACTCGCCGATTTCGTTATGCCTTTTTTCCTTTTTATAGTTGGAGTGGCAATAGCTCTAGCTTTCAAGGTACATAAAAGGGCTCATGCCTAACAAATCCTTTTATTGTTTGAGTGGCAATAGCTCTAGCTTTCAGGATACATAAAAGGGCTCATGTCTAAAAAATCTTAACAGTGAGATTCCTATGGGGGTAGAAATCTTTGAATTCTTGGGGAGGTCATAGCTGTGGCTCTCAAAATACAGAAAACCATTCAGGAAAATAAAGTGCATTGCGAGTAGTGTTTTTCGAAGAAGTCGAGAAGACATAGTAACACATAGTTAACTCCATGAGACGTTGGTTTTTGACAGAAATGCATGTTAAAATTCTTAAAATTGTCCTAGACACGTTAGAAACACAGCACAAGCATGAACGAGAGAGTAGAGAAGACCCTATGCCATCTGTCAAAGCAATCGAAGGCTTCGAGCACGCATCTCGAGCTCTTTTTGCAGTCTTCCAAGCAACATTCTGCGAGTGTGTTTGCCGCACTCACCCACTACTGCTGTGATGCTCTGCACAATCCCCCTCGAGTAGCTTTCACCAGTAGACTTCTTGTTTTGCAAGTTGTCATTACTTCACCTTCTTTGTTGTCGTTGCCCTTGCTAGTCAGGGAAAGGGTTTATGAGCAAATAGATCCTTCTATGAGTTTATAATCTACCCAATGGGCTACATCATTCCTATCATGAGAGAACTGTACAAAGAGGGAGACTCTTTCAAAATGAAAGAAAAAAAGTTACAATGGCTACATCAACTACTATGAGGAACCAAACGGAAGGCCTGTAGTGCAAGTGGAGACCCTGCCGCCACAAATTAACAAAAGGCTTGCGCAGTCTCTAAGCCTTGGTTTAAATATCCTGTATAATGTCATACTCTACTTTAATCCGGCAAGCCTAGCAGCTAGCTCAGAGTCGTGACCAGAAATGGACCGAGGTGGTCCGGCGCTGTGCATCAATATCCAAGGGGTATGTGGTGTTGTTACTGAAAGAAAGGAACCCCATGATGGCCTGTGGGAAAAGTCTTGCTTCCATATCAATGGAGGCTGAAATATCCTTCATACAAGAGGAATTCCTCTAGGTCAGGCAAGGACAAAGTTGCTTCAGCCTCGCAAAATGCTTGCAACAAGTTTGTCCTCCCAGCCTTGGCTTGTCTATTGTGCATCTCTCTCTCAAAATCAGTCATGTTTGTGGTCATCATGAACCCCCTACTAGAGGCATTGAGCCTAAAATTTTAGCCAAAAGTGTCACAAACTGGTGATGTGGCACCCTTCTGGCCACAGGACGAGGGCCCCTCATGAAATGTGCCGGCAGGCTATATGCTGACATGGCAGCGGAATTCCTGCTGGATTTTGCGCTGGCAGTCCGTATGACTGTATGGAAATTATGTTGCACAAATTACGCTGGCTGCTTGTCATGTGATGTCCTGTGATGTCAAATGATGTCTTGTGATGTCCGGTGATGCGACTGTCAATTTGTACAAGTGCTAGATGTGTTGTGTCTAGTGCGTCGGTACTAACAATCACTGTCTACTAAGACAGTTTATGGCCTCTGTCTGTTTTGCAGACGTAATTGAGGGCAATTACAATTCTTTCAAGAGGGGGGTATGTCACAAACTGGTGACGTGGCACCCTTCTGGCCACAGGACGAGGGGCCCCTGAAGAAATGACCGGCAAGCTGTTTGCTGACGTGGCAACGGAATTCCCACCGGATTTTGCGCTGGCAGTCCATACGACTGTACGGAAATTACGCTGATGACATGGCAATCTGTACGCTGTACAGATTTCCGCAAATTACGTTGCTTTTGAGTTTGAGATTTTTGGGGCTCTGCTTTTGGGCATCCCTTGTACCAATAAATAAGTTGGTTGGGCCTCATTACTCAGAGCATCTGGACGAGTCTTTGGGGCCAATACCTCTTGGCACGGAACTACGCCGGGACGTGTCGTCTTTGTGAACTGTTTTGAAGTGAATCTCTGTTGTGTCGTGGTAGAATCTTGACTTGGGGTGTCCAAGTTTGTTACAAAAAGAACCTCCTTCCAAGGCTCACCATGTCAACAAACAAGAAGCCTCCCTTCGAGTGTCCGACTATGACATGAGTCCCAATCTGCTTGCGAGGTGGTAAGGTGATGACCTTGCAAAGAAATCTTTGCAGATGCAACATGTTCATCTCTACCAGACCATAAGAAGTTTACGATAAACCGTTGAATCTCACCTAAGCAAGAGCTCGAGAAGATACAACAAGACATAATCCACATCCTTGCCAAGAGCATTCAATTGACCGTTGGCCACCACAATAGAATCTCTTACAAAAAAGACATATTGAGCTCACGTGAAGAAGGCTCCTCCTAATGCTAAGGAGGGGTGCAATCTGCTGCTGAAAAGTCATATCCAGGCCTACCTAGCAATGGAAATAATCGCACGCAAGTCCCAAGAGGGATTTGACAAAAACCCTCTTCAAGCGACTGAT
This sequence comes from Adiantum capillus-veneris, assembly GCF_014529385.1. Taxonomy (NCBI): domain Eukaryota; kingdom Viridiplantae; phylum Streptophyta; class Polypodiopsida; order Polypodiales; family Pteridaceae; genus Adiantum; species Adiantum capillus-veneris. The sequence goes on along the minus strand of NC_140931.1, from coordinate 76,473,877 downwards.
CAAAGGTGGCTAGTTTGGAGGTCATCTGGTGGGTTTTTCTGTCTAGATCTTGTGGCTATGCCCAGCCTTAAGGCTTTTCTAGAGTCTAGGCATCATGGGGGATTTTTCCCAGATTTTGTCCAATGTGCCAATTATGTTGAGCACCCTATTTTTATGCTTTTGACCCTTCATAAATTTGCCATGGGTTATTGAGATGTGAGCCGGGAAGTGGATCCAGAGCGCAAGGAGGGGCTGATCTAGGCTGCATTTTTCATCCAGCAGGAGGGCAAGATCCAGCTACGTTTTCATCATGGAAACATCTCCAATCCACCATTTTTGCATCCAGAGGGAAGAGCGTGCTGGCATGGTCCTTGGCTCACAATCAGAGATTAGAGAGAGCGCTACAATATTTTACAAAGACATCCTTTTGGCAGAGGAGCCCTCATAGAGGCAGGAATCCTATCAAACTCATGTATGGATGCATGTGACCCACGGTGTCACGGCACTAATGTGTATGGACTTTTCGAGTCGTAAGCTGTAGCTCTCACGTGCAAGTGGAGAAGCACTTGCTTTTTGCTTTTTGCAAGTTGAGAATCCAACAATCTCTTAGGGATTTGATTCACGCCACTCAAACTAGTTCTATCAAAGCACGACACCCTTGAAACTATTTTCACATTTTGGGAGGCCATGGCCTCGGCTCATATGTATGATGAGGATTGGATGGTATTGCTTCGGACTATGAGGAAGCTTACGATCGGGTGGATTGGAACTATCTTAAAGGGACTATGCTTAGGATGGGCTTTGCAGAGGACTGGTACGGGAGTAGTGGCTTTATATACCATTCCTCACAATCAGGTTTTGGTGGCAATGGGGCAAGCAAGGGCTGCCCTCTTGCGTCCTGTTTTTGTGTTGTGTTGAGGTAGCTATCTCACTGTTCAGGAGATTGGGCTTAGAGCATTGCATATGCCTATTTGTGATGAGGAGCTTTCAGATGCGGAGGTTTGTTGATGACAATGCATTGTGTTTGCCTGGCCAAGAGGCCAATTTACAAATGTTGTCACACAGCTGTCTAATCCCTAAGCAAGAAGGCCGAGGTCCTTTGATCTAAAAGGACTTCCCATTGTCTAGTGACCCGATCACTCACCTAAAAGCTCTATGAGTCTTGTCTATGGAATACGTAATCCTGGCGTCACTCCTGGCAGTCTAATGAAAGAATCTGTGCAACTAGTATACCGTTGTTGCCAGTTGCACTTCATGCCCATCTGAGCTCATCGCTGCCTGCCAGATCTCCTCCATGCTCAGCATTATCGCTCTGGTCTCATGCTCAGCATTCTCTCTCTACCCGCATTGTTGACAGTGGCACCATTATGATATCAATAATCATGCAAGTGGAAACTTCTACGCATAGCCCTACCTCTTATGAGAAATGTCACCCTAGCATTTGCAATGCTCAGTTAGAACTGTCTTCATATTTAATAGCACGACTTTGATAATCATCATACACGTTAATGTAATACCTCTGCCCATGAAATCTCGGCTTGGGAAGCTATGCAAACGTAGTGAAACTTGGTAGAAGTTTAGGGATATGCTGTCGCTTGTCAAGTGGATAGGAACTCAGTTTGAAGAAATGGAATGTATAAAGTGAGCAAGGAAGACTGGGGTTTCTCTACCTCTTATGATTACTAATGCTTTGCTTTCTCATCCATCGTTTTGACATAATCATTGTTGGAAAATCGGTGAAGTTAACTCCGAATACCCATGTGGCGCACCACCATAAAAAACATTGAAACCCACGATAGTGCAGAACTTGCCCTGCTCTATAATGCCTTTTGTGTTCCTGAACCAAGCAAATATCTAAACCAGCAGCAAGCATCCATTTATAAAAAGAATACAATCTAGAGGGGTCATTAACCCCTTGACATTATAGGTGGAGATTTTCATCAAGAATTACTTTCTCTGGAGTCCTAAGTGTCTCCTTCCCCTCCCTCCCTCCCTCCTCAATAACAAGCATCACCGGTGCATGATCTAAGGAGCAACTTGCGAGTATGACCTGGAGCCCAATCTAGCACCAAGGTCACCCAAGTAGAATCTATCAATGCGCTAGAGGTTGATATACCTTATTCATCATGTTGCCATATATCACCATGCACAATCACGTGACTCCCCCAAACCTATCGGATGTGTCCTCAAGCATGTTAAAATCCCCCCCACACCAATGCCTCACCTCTGGTAAGGCATCAGCAATCATAGTCTGCTCTAGCAATCATAGCCCAGAACACTGCTCAACACTGGCATGTTAAAATCTGGCCCACACCCCAATGCTCCACTGCTGGTAAGGCATCAGCGATCATATTCCGGAACTATGATCTGGCACTCCATGGGTGGGGGCATAGACATTCAACAAGCGAATGGTCTCGCCATGAAAATGCATCGGCAGGCACTGGGCCCATCCAAGCACGACAACTCCATCCACAATGGCATGCCCTCAGGAATCCACAATCGAGATACATATGCCACCCTAGGCTGCCATAGTACCAACAGCAGTATACCAAAAAGTCTCATATTGACTGTCAAGCAAATGTCAACAACGCCAAATGCGGCTCTCACAAAGATGATGCTCTGGTGCCCACCAAGATATTGGCCTTAATATAAGCCCAAAAGCACCAGTCACAAAAGCAACTTGCCCCTAAAAATAGTATGATTCAAAATCAGTCCCACACATTTGTGTTTTGACCTTCCAAAAGCAGCTATTGCTTTACCAGTGGTCTGTTAGGTCATGGAGATGCTAATCTGGAGCGCGTTTCCTGCTTTATCACCTAGCTGTTACTCTTAATCACTACTACCACCACGTGGCAGTGCCCCGTCATCAGTGCCATGCCAGCATCAGGCACATCATCAGGCTTCAGCTGCTGACTATGCTGCATAACTCTGTAAGACTGGATTTGAAAGGGTATGAAGGACCCACAACCAAGGTATCGGCTTTTACAGGCTGTTTGACATTCTTGAAGATGCAAGATGAAGGGATTGCACAAAGTGAACAAATGTCAGGGACCCCTCTTTATTGAGAAAGACCTTTGTTTATAATAAAAAAAAGACATGTGGCTCACAAACCACAATATTTTGAAAATTTTGTCAAGCGTTTGACATGAGGATCTCATTACATTGATTGCATGTTAAACCATATGGCATTACCTTTGCTTGATCTGTTTTATGTGTGACCATTTTGCAACCTTTGCTTTACTTGTGAAATACACATTGGTACAGATTGAACAGAGGATATTTGCACACAGATGCAGAATGCAACCTTGCTTACCATCGAGAACATCTCTAAGAAACAGATTAGATGTTGATCAAGTCGGAATCTCAAACATCATAGACAATTTGAGAGCCCTTCGCTGTTGCCCTGCTGGCATGCACAAGCCTCATAGGACAAGCCTTGACAACTGTGCATGCAGTCTTTAATAAGGTTGTTAGCCAGTTTATAAGTTTTTGAAATCAACTCGTCTGGTCCCAGAGGATTCAAAAGACGAGTGCTGCTGTCAAAAAAGTCATCATCCGCACTATCAAACTCATTTTTTGGGGACTCGTTTTGCAAGGTGGTTTTTGTGAGCTCTATCTGCTCAGCATATCACAATTCTTAATCTGATGACTAATCTTTGGTAATGACAGGGGGATATTCACATGCACCTGATGACCTTTCCTATGGCGTTGACATGACCAAAATAAGATGGTGTGGGATACTTCAGGTGAAGCTTAGCTTAATTGCCCACACCTTCTCTTCCTTTTGTTGTTGCGCACTGATTTCTTTTCGCTTTGAATGTCTCAACCAGCGAATAGCTCTTGGCTATGCAGTGGTCGCTCTCGTTGAGATTGCAATTACCAGGAGACGTACTTTATTGGTTTTGCCTGATACATGGGGTATTTTTCAGCTATACAAGTGGCATTGGTAAGTTGTGACTAGCATAGCCTGCACATAATACATGTAAGTGGTACAATATCTTGTTAAGATGTCCTTAGCCAATACTAATCAAGATCCACCCAGCCTCAAGCAAGATTGAGGATTTGTTTGACCTTAAAATAGTGAACAAAGAAAGAAGTACAGATCTGGAATACAAACTACATCTTCAATTTATAAAATTACAATCTAAAACCCGAGCGTTCATGTACTTTTGAGACTGATATTTGAATTATCAGAATATTTCAAATGCATGCTTAGCACCTAACCATGCTTTCATAAATGTTAGAATTTACCAAAGTCCATCCTTCATTGTTCAATAGGTTCACCTAACGTACGCATTTATTGGGAATAATAGCCACCATATCCTTGTTGCAGTCGTCTCTGTCTTCACCACAAAAGTCGGGGGCCTTCACGCTCTTGAGATTCAAGGCTTCTTGTGCCCAATGTTTGCTGTGATAGTTGCTTTAAGTTTCGGCATAAACAGAGCTAGAATAAAAGCTTTTTTGTGCCGTAGAAATTGGAATGTGTCCAGGAAGTCACTTCACAACTGAAACGTGGCATGTCAAAAGCTGCTTTTTCACCACATATTCTTAAGGATTTAGCCAGCATCTTCCACAAGGCCAGTTACTTTTTACAAGCAACACGGCTTTTTCACCATGTATTTACTTTCTTACAAGGAGTTTCTTAAATTTGGGATGTTCCAACGTCATGCCTGTCATGAACCGTCTCCCTGTTAAGCGACAGCCTTTATAACCATTTCATCACTACTGTTAAGCGGATATGAAGCTGGCTGGTAGAAATTAAGCATATTTATAGGTACATCATAAACAGACCAAGGAGGACATTTAAGACAATTTTCTGCTTCATCATGTGCAAGTGCATTTGCACTATTTACACTATAAAGCAGAATATTTTAGTATATTTCACAAAGCTGAATGTTAAGAGAACTTCCTTTGAAGTACATAAAGGCAAGCTGCAAGCAATTTGGAAACATTCTACAAGATCAGGAGAATCAGCCACCAGCAGTTGGCATCATAAGCTGCCAACCCAAACATTGTCTGAGCTAACCTTTAAAAGTTTGCTTTTCCTTGACATGAAATGAGATGTTTATTTATGTCTGCAAAAGGTCTAAAAGACCTACAAGACCAGAAAATTATATCATCTTCGTATGATCTAACTGCCTAATACAAAAAATTACAAAAGGCTAATGTAACAAATGCTAATATCTAATCAAGTAAGTGAACCAGCTGGTAGCAGACCTCATTCTCCTCAATAGGCTGCCACTATAAGTCCATCACATAAACTCTCCCCTGGGCTGCTGCATCATGGCATCAATCTCCTCCTCAATAAAAAACTTCTGAGGAGCTGCTCTATGCCTCTCATAATTGCCTGGATGTGGCGATGGTATATATATCGGTGGCATATCTACGAGGGAGACGAGGGTGTCGAGATCTACTAATCTCTGTGGCTCTATCCAGGAGAGTCCCATGAGCTGAACAGTGACGTGTCCTGGGTCTTGCTTAGAGCTGCCCGTGTGGAAGAAATCTGTCACTTGTCTCTGAATGGGTCCTTTGCTAGGACGTGTCGAGCTCCATAATAAAGCATGCCCATGGGGCATGCTTTAATAACTCCAGCCAGAATAGCCCAAAAAGTCTCCAATCAATGAAATCTATCGCCCTCAACAAAGGCCCAAAGCCCTCTCTAAAGAGAGAATGGAATCGGCCTCATATATCATAATACACTGGGCTCCAATGTATGTGATGCTCCTTTGTTGCTATGCTCCAGTCGCATAGCTTGCGTATCCGCTCTCCAGAGGTACCAAAGTGTATCTACCTGTCTATCTGCAACTAATAGGAGGTGTGAAGCTGTCCTATGACACAGCTGTAAGAGGTGTGAATCCCTGTATCTCATCGGTAAAATAACTGCATTCACTCTTTGTAGAAAGCCATTTTTGTAATGAGACGGCACCAGGTGCCAACGGAAAAGATGTTAGAACAGACTTTAGTCACTTAAGAACAACTCAGCTGCAAGAGAGAGACTTCACAGAGACGCAAAGTGGCGTAGTTCCACCCCCAGAGTGCACTTGCCCCAAACTACGGCACCCCTTTCAGTGCTTCCTTATATTGCTTCAACGAAGTACAACACTTGTGGCTTTGCTCTACATCTTACGCAGGTAGAATGATAGAGAGTGAGCCCTTAGTACATATTTAAAGGCCCTTGGCCATCCAAAAGCACTTACATGAAAAGTTACATGAAAAGAAAGCAGTTCTAAAAGCATTTGGTCCAAAAGCTCGCTCCCCAAGGGTTGTCCGTGTAGTGTTGCCACATCATCGGCAGCCAGCAAAAATCGCAGATTTCAGTCCAGCGTACCACTTCATCAGTTCTTACGCAATTTTGGGTGTGAGTGTCTACTCTATTTATTTTTAGGCCCCATCGGCCGGGGTACCATAAGTTAGTCGGGGGTTAAACCCAATTTAATAATTGGGCCACTCAACAAGAACCTAAAAGTTGGTGGGGATGACTTCTTCTTCTTCTGCTTCTGTTAGGGTTTAGGCCCCTCAGCCAGGATCTGCAGGTTGGCTAGGGTTAGGCTCAAGAAGTCCTAACCCTATGGGTCTTCAATAGCTTGACACGTCAGCAATTTGTGGCATCCCCATTTCTTGAAAGAAGGGTAACCGTCTGCAATAATATCTGCAAGTCAACTCAAGTTAGATAAAAAATTATCTGAGGGTCAATCTCAAGGGTTATTCAATGTTCTCATTCTATATCGGAGCTCTTGATATTCTGGCATAGCAATATTAGCCATCACACCCAATCCGCGTTTATCTTTAGAGGGGTGTGTCGAGGGTGGTCTCCAAGCAGTCTCACCCAATTACATATCCAAGCAGTCTCACCCAATTAGGAATATTCAGTGGTTTACACATCATGATGCAACACAGATGATTAAAGATGCATGTTACAGAACATGGAAACATACACTCGCTGATGAACACTCCTCCCGCAAATAAACAAGAAGGTCCGGGCCATAAGATATTCAACGACTCCCTTGTCACTCTTCCCACAAATAACCTAAAAAGGTCCGGCCCATGAGATATAGAGGCCTTTTACAACCAAATGCTCCTCAAACCGCAGCCTGCGTCGCTTGGAGGTTCCAAGAGTAAATGCTTCTCAAATTGTAGCCAATTTTCTTTTCAATACTCCTCCAAAAAAAGCCGGGGCCATGAGTAAAGCACCACTTTTCAATCATTTTCTCCTACTGAATCTCCTCCTAGAGCCATGAGTATCTAAGGGTTTTCAAAAAGTATAAAAACCAACATCAAAACTAGAATCAAGCAATATCAAATCGGCACCAAAACAAGTTCAAAACATGTAAAGTGTGTTTCAAACAAATTTTTGAACAAATTCCAAAAAAGTATTTAAATAAAAAGAAATTTATTCAGGGTTTGTCTCTATCAATCAAACTTTAAGGACCATTGGTTTGTCTTTCTGCATCAATGTGATGGTACACATCCGGATTTGGATGGTGGCATCATTCTTGTCGCGCCAAGGCATGCCCAAAAGAGCATCGCAATTGCCTTACTTCATAATGTGGAAGTCTGTCTTTCCATGGTACCCTTGGATAGTGGCCAGAAGAGAACGAATGAGGGGTACAATCTTTTAGAGTTTGCCCTGTGGCTAACTCAACTTCAAGTTCTCCAACAAATTGATCATACTCGAAGTCCATCTGCTTAAGGAAGTCTCGATGAATGAAATTCTCTGTATCTCCCGGGTCGAAGAAATAAGTGTGTTTAAACTGTTGATTTTTCTATATGCTTTGTACAATTCATTGAAACTTGCAAGATTTATGCCAAAAACATCAGGAACAAGTCCAATTGCAGTTTTAGCTCGTTTAGATGGAGGTTGTCTTGAGGGTCTCGAAGCAGGGGTTGGCTCGCCAGACCTTGGACAGCCTCAACGTTCTGTACACCTCAAGGAGAGGCAAGTTTATGATGGCGCATAGCTGGTGAACTTTGCACTCATGTCTCAGATTCAAGCTTCACCTGTTGAGCCTTCCTCGTTGGAGGAAGCATTCCAGCATGATTGCTGGAAGCGTGCCATGCAGACAAGATAGACGCTATTGAGCAGAATAAAACCTGGACTTTGGTTCCCAGGCCCAACAAGCGAAAGGTGGTTTCAACGAAATGGATTTTCAAGACAAATTACAAGGCCAATGGTTGCCTCGACAAACACAAGGCGAGACTTGTTGCTCGGGGTTTCACACAGCAACCAGGCGTTGACTTTGACCAGACCTTTGCTCCCACCGCTTGCATGACTACCATACGCACAATGTTTGCTCTTGCAGCCAACTTTGGTTGGCCTATCTTCCAAATGGATGTCAAAAGTGCGTTTCTGAATGGAGGTTTGGCTAAAGAAGTTTATGTGGAGCAACCTCCTCGATTTCGTATACCAAGCAAGGAAGATCGGGTCTATCATTTGCGGAAAGCATTGCATGGACTAAAGCAGGTTGGACGACAGTGGTACCTCACACTTGACCAGTTTCTCGTGAAGCTGGGGTTACGGCGTACCTCATCAGATTCCAGCTGTTATGTTGTCTCTGATGGCTCTTTGGTTGCAATGTAATTGCCTATGTGGATGATCTCATTTTCACAGGCTCATGTACCAACAGGATTAAGTCGATCATGAAAGCTATGGAGACGCATTTCGAGATGACTGATCTGTTGGAATTAGGGTTGCAGAGAAACGCACACAGCTTGGAGAAGACGAAGGAAGCTAAAGGCACACAATAGAGAGTGTGTTACTTAGTGTGCATTGGAAAGATAGATAGCCCTAGAGTGATGGGCGTATATACAATGCTCGGGGGAAAAAACGTCCTAAAGAGGAAAAACTGCCCCGGCGGTCCTAGTGTGTTCACACACATCACTACCACATATATATGGTAACAAATCCCCCCTGGAGTGATGCGGTGAACGAGAGCTGGCACATGAGTAAAGGGAAGTGCCATGCTTTGAGGACATGATCAGTCCACAAAGGGGAGTAAGCCCAAAGCTTTGCAGAAAGCTTCAAGCTTCTCACGAGACAAAGCCTTTGTGAAAAAATCTGCAAGGTTGTCCTGTGTTGGCACATAAGCCAAGCTGATCTCTCCTGCTGGGAGCCTCTCCCTGACATAGTGGTAATGCACCTCAATGTGCTTTGTGCGAGCATGAAAAATTGGGTTCCTCGCAACTACCAATGCGCTCTGACTGTCAGTGTAGATAGTGTTGGCACTGTCCTGTCCAACACACAAATCAGCCATAAGGCGTCTAAGCCATACACACTCAACCGTAGCTGTGAAGACTGCCCTGTACTCAACCTCACAACTTGAAGTGGCCACAGTAGGTTGCTTCTTGCTCAACCATGATATACATGAACTGCCAAGCATGAAACAAAAACCACTTGTGGACACTCGCGTGTCAAAACAACCAGCCCAATCTGAGTCCGAAAAAGCATGTAAGTCTGGCGGCAATGATCCCCCCTTGGGATAAAACAAGCCAAGATGTAAAGTGCCACTAAGGTAGCGGAAAATCCTCTTGACAGCCTGCCAATGCTTAGACCCTGGGCTATGCATAAATCTGCTGACCTGTGAGACTGCAAACTGAATATCCGGCCTCGTGTTGCATACATAAATAACGCAACCAACAGTAGTTTGGTAAAGAGTGACATCAGCAGGATCGCCAGTATCATGTAGACTCAACTTCAAACCTGTTTCCATGGGAGTGGCAATAGGTTTGCAATCCTCAAGTCCAAACTTACATAGCAATGTCTCTATGTAACTTTTCTGACACAAGGCAATACCGCCATCACACTGCTTAACGTGTATACCCAAGTAATGATGCAACAGCCCCAAATCTTTCATCTTGAAAGTAGCATTCAAATCAGCCTTAAATTCAGCAACATGTCTCTCATTTGGTCCAGTGATCAGCAAATCATCGACATAAAGAACCACAATGAGAAGTACATCACCCTCACGCTTTACATACAATGTGCTTTCTGTTGGATTGTTACGAAAGCCTCGTTTGACCAAATGAGTGTCAGCTTTCTCATACCAAGCACGAGGAGATTGCTTCAACCCATACAAAGCCTTCTTATATCTGCACACTTTGTTCTCTTGTCCTTTTATGACAAAACCGCGAGGCTGCGTTACATAAACTTCCTCAAATATGTCACCATTCAAGAAAGCAGTAACAATGTCTGATTGATGTACATCCCAACCAAAATGAGCTGCCAATGCACATAGAAAACGCACAGTAATCATACGACAAGTGGGAGCAAAAGTCTCTTCATAATCTATGCCTTTTTGTTGTGCATAACCCTTTGCAACAAGTCGAGCCTTATGGCAATCAATCTCACCATCCGGCTTGCGTTTCAACTTGTAAACCCACTTCGTACCAATGGCCTTTTTGCCAAAAGGCAAATCACATAAAGTCCATGTGTCATTTTCTATAAGTGCATCATATTCCGATTGCATGGCAGCCATCCAATTTTCTGAATTCTGTGCTTCATCAAAAGACAGAGGCTCCTCAACATCATGTAAGCTAGATACAACCAAAGCATAACAATCTGATGCATAAGATGCATGCCGAGAGCCTGAACGAGTACGACTAGACAAAGGTGCATCCAATTTACTATCACGCAAAATGTGCACCAGCCATTTTGGCATACCTCTAGCCTGCTCATTTTCAGCCCTTTCCTCATCAAGTACATCATGTACATCTCCATCAGTAATGGGCTGATCTATAACATTTTTAGAAACCCCCATAGGCTGTACATTTGCCTCATTGGAACTTACATTCGTATTTCCATCACTGAAAAGAGGCAACAAAGTGTCATAAATGTCCTGTGAGCTTAACATTACTATCTCTAGTACATGACAGCAAGGGCTAAACAGAATCTTCCATAAAAACTACATCCCGTGAAACCAGAATACGTTTTGTTTGCGGGATGATACAACCTGTAACCTTTGCTTTCAGCACTATAACCATCAAAAATATATTTGACAACCTTATCATCCAATTTTCTATGTTGTTTTTGTGGCACCAAAGCATATGCCAAACAGCCAAAAACACGCATGTGCTCAATAGAAGGCTTTCTATCATGCCATGCTTCATATGGAGTAATAGACTGCAAAGCTTTCGTAGGACACCTGTTTAGTACATAAGTGGCACACATGATGGCCTCAAGCCAAAAAGAATGCGGCAAAGCTTGACTTTTGACCATACATCGTGCCCTTTCCGTAAGTGACCTGTTTTTCCTCTGAGCAACACCATTTTGCTGAGGTATATAAGGCACTGTACATTGGTGATTTATCCCACGACTAGCCAAAAATGCATTGAAATCATGAGACATATACTCCCCCCCTCAATCGGAACGGAGGGTGCCCATAGTACATTTCGAGACATTTTCAGCCATAGCCAGAAATTGTTTGAAGCACATAAAAACTTCGGACTCCGCTTTAAGCGTAAATATCCATGCATGCCTGGAGTAATCATCAATGAAAGTCACGAAGTAAAGGTAATTGCCCAAGGACAGAGTTTGCATGGGCCCACAAACATCACTATGCACAAGCTGCAACCTGCATGTGGCCCGAACTGAACCATCCTTTGGAAACTTAGAACGTTGCATCTTAGAAAGCCTTCGCAAACATGTTTGATAGGTGTTTCAAGAAGCGGCAAAGAAGCAACCATATCAGATTTCTGTAAACGCAGCAAACTGGCAAAATTCAGATGACCAAAACGTGCATGCCAAAGTTTTGCATCTGAAATAGCCCTTGAATCTGCAACAGCATTTGCAAAATTTTGTCCACACTTGTCATACAAAGTGAGCTTATACAACCCACGGCACAAAAGGCCAGATGCAACAATTTCATCATCAAAATTGAGATCATAAACTGTATATCTGTCATCCACAAATTTGACTACAAGTCCAAGTCTAGCAAGTGCGGATACAGACAAGAGATTCTTCTTAATCCTAGGTACATAAATTGCATCAACAAGTGTGAAGGAACTGCCATTTGCAGCAGTAAGCACAATCTTTCCAACTCCCTGAACCGGATAAGAAACATTGTTGGCACAAGTGACTGAATTCCCATGAGGGACAGACTCCAGAGAGGTGAACAATTCACGATGTGAGGTAATGTGCTTTGTAGCACCATTGTCGAAATACCACACATGTGAATCTGCAGCAACTGACAAGCATGCATCATATTTAGCAGGATTGTAAGTGCACGCTGTGCTAAAAGCCCATTCTGCATCGACATCAGCATCACAGTCTCCTTTCACAGAAGACTCAACAATGGCTGCATTTGTAGTGAACCAACATTTGCAGTGGAACCACCCTCTTTCTTCTTAGCCTCTTTGGCCTTCAACTTAGGACACTGCTTGATCAAGTGATCATTAGCTTTACAATAATGGCAACGCATCTTCTTTTTGCCCTTATCACCAGAATTGCCAGACGAAGTGCTGCCAACAGAAGCATTAGGAACAGAAGTTTTGCCACTCCTAGCAGAACCATAAGAAGTGGCTGCATTGCTGCTACCACCCTTTCTTTGAGAAGCAATAAAAGCATGTTCAACTGCACGCTGTCTAGTCCTGTTTTTTCTGGAAAGTGACTCTTTTAACAGCAATGTACATACTGCATCAAACTTGACAACTTTTGGATTTCCTTGGATCATAAATAAGTCTCCAAGTACTAGCAAAAGTCTGATAAGAATCTGGTAAGGCATGAAGAACAGTCTGAAATAACTTCACCTGCAGAAATAAGTTGCTGATTGATATCCTTGACACTAGCAAGGAAAGTGTCCATATCATCTTCCTCATGCATAATCTTCGACTCCAGCTCTTTACACAGCAAAGCAATTTTAGCCTCATTGCGGCTTGCATGAAGACCAACCAAAATATCCCAAGTCTGTTTTGCAAATTTTGCTGAACGGATGTAAGGAACAATGGTGCGCTTCACAGATAATGCAATCAATGCATGAGCCTACGCATCCTTTACATCCCAACGAGCTTGTTCTGCCGTAGGCAAAACAACTCTAATAGCAACAATCCTTGCAGCAAGACCTGCAACATCCTCGACATCGCCTACATCCTCAGAACCAGGACGTACATCAATGCCCTGCACAATATTCCAAACGCCCTTTGACACAAGAACATGTTGCATCATGTAAGCCCACGTAGGGTAATTGTCCCCATCCAACCTGTCCTCAGCAGCAAACATCTTGAACACATCTGTGTTGTTGTCAGCCATGGTAAATACTGCACCTGATGTGAAAACTGCCCAAAAATAGGAGAAATGGAGCGGGAACAACACGTGCTATATAGCACAAACCGTAGAAGACTTTAAGGCACCTGTTATGCAAAACACGGCACTGACAAAAACTCTGCACAAAATGACGAAATAGCCTGTGCAGCATTGCCTGTAGTGGAAACGGAGGCCGAAAGCCCGAAACAATAATCTGAGCAGACCGAGCTCTGAGAGTTCTCCCAAAATATTTGTCGACCTGCGAACGCTCGCCAAAGCTCACTGAAATCGGAGAAAGTGAGGAGGCATGTGTTGGAGCAGCTAGCGATTAAGCCCGGGAGGACGCAACCTGCTCTGATACCAATTGTTGGGATTAGGGTTACAGAGAAACACACACAGCTTGGAGAAGACGAAGGAAGCTCAAGGCACACAATAGAGAGTGTGTTACTTAGTGTGCAATGGAAAGATAGATAGCCCTAGAGTGATGGCCGTATATACAATGCTCGAGGGAAAATACCTCCTAAAGAGGGAAAAAATGCCCCGGCGGTCCTAGTGTGTTCACACACATCACTACCACATGTATATGGTAACATGATCTTGGGCTTCTTCACTATTTTCTTGGATTCAAGATTTTTCAGACACCAAATGACATCTTCTTTTCTCAACGGAAGTATGCGAAGGTTATCTTGGAGAGATTCCAGATGACAGGCTGCAAAACGATTGGAACTCCTCTTGAGCCCAGAAAGAACACATCGCTTCACGATCCTTTCCCACACATTGACCTGGAGCAATACAAGAATGTTGTTGGATGCCTCGTATGGCTGACTTATTCCAGACCAGACATCTGTTACATAGTTTCTGTCCTCAATTCCTTCAACACCGACCTCGTCAACGACATTGGCAGTGTGCCCAGCGTACTTTGCGGCACCTTGGACCATGGTGTGTTCTATGGTCTCTCCAAGGGTTGCACCTTACTTGGCCAAGAAATCCAGATACTCGACGCTCTACTACAGGAGTAGTTTTCACACTCGGCTCGGGATCCATTTCATGGAGCAGTAAGCGGCAACCCACCATTGTGCTATCTTCTACAGAGGCGGAGTACAGAGTAGCTTGCTATGTTGCTTGTGAGGCCATATGGCTACGGAGATTACTGGGAGTGTTGTGTTTTTCCCATATTGCTGCAACTTGTCTTTTGTGTGACAATCAGAGTTGCATTGCTATTGCCAAGAACCCTATCTTTCGCGCTCGAACAAAGCACATTGAGGTGCAGTACCACTATGTTCGGGAGCGGATTTTGGCTGGAGATCTTCATTTGGAGTTTGTTCTTGCAACGGACAATGCAACAGACATCTTCACGAAGACTGTACCTCAGCGGACTTTGGCTACCTTCAACTCCTCTGTGTTGTCCAAACATCCGGTGCTGAGAGGGGGTGTTAGAGTTACACCACCGTTGCTTTGCCATTTTGTACGGCTAGTGATTGTCCCCAGTTGGCCACCATCGCACATCATGCAGATTGCATGGGCGGACACTTTAGCACGTGTTCGGCCGGTCATTTTTTGACCTTGGCTGGGTGCACACATTTTTAGCCATTTTTGGGCTTTTATGTTTTCTGCACCAGTTACACATTTTGCCCTACCTCAACCTAAGATTTTATAAATAGAATGCTTAGGGTCTTGTAGTCATTTTGATTGTGTATTGAGAGCATCATTTGCAAAGCACTTGTGTTCTCTCTCTCTCTCTCTCTCTCTCTCTCTCTCTCTCTCTCTCTCTCTCTCTATTGTGTTTTCGACGCGTGTGACTCACACCCTTTCCGTTGCTCACTCTCACAACTCTATGGCATTCTACCCATGGGAGATGCACAACAGATGTAGAAGCAGATTTCCGAAAATTGCGCTGGCATGATGACGTGGCAGATTTCCGAAAATTGCGCTAACATAATGACGTGGTAGGCTGTACGGATTTCCGCGTTTTGCGCTGGCTGATACGTGGCAGGCTGTACGGATTTCCGTGATTTACGTTGGCAGCTTTTTGGCTTTGCTTTTGGACCAGATGCTTTTGAGTTTGAAGGCTTTTTACTGAAAACTGCTTTTGGGGCCTAGGGCCTTTAAATATGAGGTTAGGGCTCATTCTCTGCATGCTTCTTGGAGAAGGTGCAGAGTTTGGAGTACCGGCTTGTACTGTGTTGATGCAATATAAAGAGATACTGAAAGGAGTGCCAAGGTTTGGGGCCAATACTCTCTGGGGTGGAATTCCGCCACTCAATGTCTAGTCCACAAGCCTCCCATGCAAAAGATAAGGTGAGAGGAGTGGCTCTTAAAAATAGAAAACTGCTTTTTTAGAACCTAGGGTGAGTATTTTTGGAATAACTCGAAAAAGAAAGCGCTTTCGTAAAAAGGGTCCGTTATGCTTATTGAAAACGGTGAGATGAACAACTTTGTAGTTCGGAGTTTTTTTCATTTGAGGATCGCAAGAGGAAGTTTTTTTGCGTTTTTCTACAAGGCTGTGCTCGAGAGAGCAGAGAAACATCTGTCTTCCTCTCTCATGAAGCTCCATGCAATCCTCAGTCAAAAGAAGCTCTCCATGCTCTCCTCAAGGCTCATCATCTCTCTCTCTCTCTCTCTCTCTCTCTCTCTCTCTCTCTCTCTCTCTCTCTCTCTCTCTCTCTCCACACACAAGTCTCTATAGCTATTATACTATTTAACTATGCAGGTTACTACTTATTGCTTACATATCTTCTTTCCAATCTGATTCTTGCTTAATCCCCGCAGATCCCATCACCCGCGAGGTGTTTAGGGCCTTGGGATCGAGTTCAACGAGGTATTTTAGGTGAAAATTGTAATTGTAGACTCTACGAGCTTTCATCTCTTTAATTTGCGCAGACAAAAGTGCGATTAGTCAGTTGTATTGATTAGAAGCTCTTCTGAAGAAGAAGAATCTATTAATACAAAGTCCTTTCAGAGGGGGGGTCGGCTCCAAAAAGTCTGCGGCCCTCAATTGGTGTCGAATTCTTCTCTCTCTTTCTTGCAGTTTCAGTGTATGTGTGTTATGCGTGATTGAATCTAAGTTAATGCATGCTCTGCAATTGTCATGCTTGAATATGCACAATATTACACAATTGATTGATTATCTTAGTTAATCTATAATTTCCGTTGCACCTTAGTTCCAATTCTTTAACAGGGCATAAGCCATAAAGATCACTGGCAAGAGAAGGATCAAAGATTTTTCAAGCCTTGTGTTTCTCAAAGGCAATGCCATGCAGTGATGGATGTCTATAGCTACCAAGCCACACACTCCAAGGACTTGCAAGCTTTCAAGAAAATTTTTGCTCGAAGTTACATGCTTTTTGATATTCTCCTTCAAATTGCAAATTCTTGCAAAGTGGGGTATCTTGAAATACTTGCCACGGAAACCCTTGCAGATTACGATTTGAAATTTCTCGACATCTCTCATCGGGTGTCTCTTCCCGAGCTGATAACCTTGGAGGGCCAATGTGATTGCTGTATCTTGGGGCTACTATCACCGCCACAGGAACATTGCTTGTCGATGCTTGTTTTGACTATTCAAGAGTTTATGTACCATGCTGCGGTCGGCTACAACCTTATGGAAGAAGTTCAACCCTAATTTTGGTGTAGGTTTCAAAATGGAAAGCAAGTCTACTTTTGAGCTCAACTGATGTCGAAAATGCTTTTCCAATTTAAATTAGTAGTTTTCTGGATCTGTTTGAGAAATTGTTTGGTGATCTTGTTTGGAATTTTTTTGAAACAGATGGTATCTGTTTTGAACCTGTCTTGGTGCCGATTTGAACCGTTTGACTCTGGTTTTAATACTGGTTTCAATGATTGGTGATTACTCTCGGGTGAAGTAGTGAGAAATGTTGTTTTGGTATTGTCTGAACCTCAGAACTACGTAGCCGGGATGTCTAGGGAGTGTTTTGTTGTATGATTGAACAACCTTAGAACAACGCAGATGGGATGTCTGGGGAGCGTTTGGTTGTACCAGCCCTTTGAACTCATGCCTTGGACCGTTTTAGGTTATTTGCTGGGGAAGTGACGAGGTAGTCGTTGAGTAGCTTCATACCGTAGACCGTCTATCTCAAGGGAGTGCTCAACGGTGCTATTCCTTGTGTCTTGTAACATGCATATGTGAGCATTTGTGTTGCATTGTGATGTGCCAACCATTGAATATTCCTTATTTGATGAGATTGTTCTGGGAAGCCAACAACCCAAGATATCAAGAGCTCCGATCTGGAATGAGGCTCCTTATTGGATGAGATTTTTTTGGGAAGCCAATGACCCAGGATATCAAGAGCTCCAATCTGGATTGAGAAAATTGATTGTCCCTCAGAGATTTTTGAGCTAACTTGAGTTGTTTTGCAAATATACGGTAATTGCAGACGATTAGTTTCTTTTAAGAAGGGGGGATGTCACAAACCGCTAACGTGTCAAGCCACTGAAGAACATAGCCAACCTGCACATCTCGACCGAGGGGCCTAAACCCTACGAAACAGCAGCAACAGAAGAAGAAGAAGAAGAAGAAGAAGAAGAAGAAGGAGTTCCCACCAACTTATCGGACCCCGTCCCAAGTGACCTAAAGATAAAGCAAGATCCACTCTCTCTCTCTCTCTCTCTCTCTCTCTCTCTCTCTCTCTCTCTCTCTCTCTCTCTCTCTCTCTCTCTCTCGGGGGACATAAGCTCAGATGACATGTACATGTATGTGGAACAACTATATGTGCATAATAATGCGGAAGAAATGCCACACATGCAAACCGATCTCCATGCCCAAGACCACTTTGATTCCGAAACGGTTAAAAAAGGCATACAGAAACTTGCAAATGGGAAAGCTCCGGACATACTACACTTCAACTCAGAAATGCTTAAATGGTCAGGTATGAGAGCCAGAGAGTGGATACATAGAATGCTAAACCGAGCCATTGTTCAAGGGCTACCCGAGGATTGGCAAAAGAACTAGATCAAAGCACTTTACAAAAAAGGGGATGTAAATCAGCCTACCAACTACCGTACCATTATGGTAGGATCTTGCATGGCAAAGCTTTTGGGAAGCATCTTAGAACAAAGCATAAGCACATGGGCAGAGACAAATGGAAAACGAGCAAAAGAACAAGCAGGTTTTCGACCAAAACATAGCACCATGGATCACCTTGTTTCACTCAGGGTATTAATGGAAGAGAGTCGGCTAAAGGGAAAAACATTATACTGTTGCTTTGTAGATTTCACTAAAGCCTTTGACACGATCCCGAGAATGGGTATATGGAAAAGGATGGAATGCATAAAAGTACCGACATCTCAGGAGTGCGGTAGCACGTCTCTATGACAGAGTCATATGTCAACTAAAAACGCACGAAGGGCTGTCCAAAGCTTTCTCGAGCAATATGGGGGTCAAACAAGGATGCCCTCTCTCCCCTACTCTTTTTGGATTGTGCATTGATCAAATAGAAAGCTTCCTCCCTCAACTAGAAGGGGATGAACCAGCCATCGGGATGCTTACACTTCTCATGCTCATCTATGCAGACGATGTGGCTCTTTTCGTCCATGACATTACAGCTCTACAGAAATTGGTTGATGCGTTACATGCTTTTTGTGAAAATGTGGGTCTATCAATCAATGTAGACAAAACAAAGTTCATGATTGTAAAGACTCGTAAGATGGATATACACGCCCCCCTCATGTATCAAGGGAAACAAATTGAGAAAGTCGACAGTTTCAAGTACTTGGGGATTGACATCCCGTGCAACTATGCTTGGGGACAATCCACACATAATAGAATTGCATTCGGCCATGCCAAGTACTATCAATTTGAAAACATGTGCACACAAAGGAGCATAAAAAGATGGGAGATAAAAGCGACCATTTTTGAGACATGCGTAGTGCAAGCCATCCTCTACGGAGTGGAAATCTAGGGAGCAAGCATTTCAGCCCACACATGGAATGAAATTGAAAAAATTCAGAAAAAGTTTCTATATCGACACATGGGGGTCAAAAAGACGACACCATACTCCGTGCTACTCTTGGAGACAGACAAGAGACCACTAGAAATGAAAGCATTGCAAAAAATGTACACGTATATCATGAAGGTCAAAGCGATGCCTACTACTCGAATCCCCTGCATTGCATGGGAAACAGGATGTGCGCCGCAAAAGACAAAAAAAAGCAAATTTCTGTCATCGAGCCTCATACAGGACATTAAGAAATGGTTCGCTAAATGGAATGTAGAGACATATGTGGACATGCTTATTGAGGAGGGCAAGGAGGGAGAACACATGCTGAATTTTGAAATTGCATTACTAAATAGCCTCCACACCAAGTGGAAGACAACACAACACCGCTCGAAATTTGAATACTATTGCAAGCATGTCAACACAAAGTATTGGGAAGGCTATAGCACAAACCCAATGGAAGCCCAGGCCCACATACGAACACCCATGCCCCACATGGCACGAAGAGCCATCTCTTTGATGCGCACAAGGTCACATATGCTCAAAATAGAAACAGAGGGCTGGCTGAAAATTGATGCTTCTAAACGGATATGCACATCATGTACAATGCAAGCTCCCGAAGATGAAGCACATGTGACATTGGAATGCCTAGAATACGCTCACATCCGGGCTAATTTTCAACCACTTCTAAGCGGTTTCTCTACCTTTGCAGACCTATTATCCAAGACAGACCCCTCCCCTACAACTCTCGGAACATACCTCACCCGCATACTTGAGCATCAAAAGACACTCATAGGAACACAAAAAGAGAATAACACACACCACACAATACACCCCCGTGAGGGGAGACTATGTATCACTTTGAGGTCCCATGGGTCATTTCTGGCCCCCCGCGGACGTTAATACCAAATCAAATCAAATCTCTCTCTCTCTCTCTCTCTCTCTCTCTCTCTCTCTCTCTCTCTCTCTCTCTCTCTCACACACACACACACACACGCACACACACACATACACACATAGAGAAGAATCGTGTGGAGCATGATGATTATGACGTGGCACCTGTACAAATTTCCGTGTCTTACGTTGATGGCATGGCAGTTGTACGGATTTTCGCAAAACGCGTTGGTAGCTTTTGGACTAATTGCTTTTGAATTTGAAGCTTTTCATGTAATTGTTTTTCGTAGGCCAAGGGCCTTTAAATTAGTGCCATTGGCTCATTCTCTGGGAGGCTTCTAGGTGAAGGTGCAGAGCGTGGAGTACTGGCTTGTACAGAGTTGAAGCAATCTAAAGAAATACCGAAAGGGGCGCCAAGGTTTGGAGCCAATGCTCTGTTGGGGTGGAACTCCGCCACTTCTCTCTTTCAATTCAGTTGTTATTTGAAGTGTTTAAAGTTGTTCAATCTGTTCTTTTCCGTTGGCATGTGGTGCCTATCCCCGTGACTCTCTCTCTCTCCCCCCCCCCCCAAAGAAATAAAAGGAACCATCATTCGTGCTAAGTAGCTCACATCAAAGCAAGGAACGAAGTAAAGATTTGTGGAAGTGTAAAGTCTAGATCTTCACCATTTTGACTCCGCTACAATTGACATACAGTGGTATCAGTGTCACGTGACACATCCCAACCCTATGTGTCCGTGGACAAACTACACCATAGCAGGGTTTCCGTCAAAGTCCAGTCAAGTTAGATTAGGAGTGATCTGGCACTTTTGTGAGTCTATTCGTAGACCGTGCATGCCCAGTCACTCAGTGTAGGTGCATATCCTCCGGTTGCATAAGCACAAGCATAAGCATTTCCATCAGATTCCATCAAAGTCAGTTTG
The DNA here is from genome assembly GCF_014529385.1 of Adiantum capillus-veneris. Lineage (NCBI taxonomy): Eukaryota > Viridiplantae > Streptophyta > Polypodiopsida > Polypodiales > Pteridaceae > Adiantum > Adiantum capillus-veneris. Next base: position 76,452,894 of record NC_140931.1, on the reverse strand, counting down.
GGGATTTTTCAGATGACTTTATCCCATTTTTCCCTATTTTTGACATTTTTTCACTTATTTATTAAGTGACTTTTGTTGGGTAGTCAGTAGGGCAAATTGGGTAAGTTAATTTATAAGCAAACCCAAGTTAGCACAAATGGGCAGATGAGCAGAGAGCACAACAGGCTTCCGCAAGCAGCAGGTGTTCCCTCCCTCTCAACAAGAACCTCCCCATTCCCTTGGCGAGGCCCCAACCATCAAGCATAGCGTTTTGCATCATAGAGCACCTTCTCCTCACCGGTGTTTACCCGATAGCCATCGCCATACTTGGTGCTGCCTAGCGTTTCCACCATTGCCAGGATTGCCAGCGTTTTTGCCGCAATTCAGGCCAGTGTTTTTTCAGCCACTAACGCTAGCAAGTCCCAGTTCTTTGCAGTGTTTTCTGGAGCAGCTTTTACAGCGAATTGCAGCCCTTACAAACCTGCTGTGTGGCAGCGTTTTCAGCAGCCTGTCGACACCCCAAACACAGCCTAAAGTGCAGAGAAAGGGCAGCGTTTTATTCTCAGAATTTCAGCCTTGAACCCGCAGCAGAAACACAGATCATCTTTAGCGTTTTTATCCAAAATTCAGCCGACAAAAACAGTCCCATTTCAGCCACAAAGAAGACCCCAGATTCAGCCTAAGTTGTCACCGTCTTCATCATCATTGGCATAGTCCATGGCATTAGCATTTGTACGCATTTGCACAATCAAATAGACCACTCTCGCCAACGAGAGTGGGGCCTTCGGACGAGGGTTTTACAACCCCTTGGTGTCGTATCTCTTCTCTCTCCTTCTCTCAGTCTCATTCACTTGCACGCACAATCCACTCACTTTGTTCGTGATCATAGCACTATCCACCAGAAGGAAAGCTCTCTCTTTCCATAAGAACTAAAAGGAACCTTGAGCGGTAAAGATCACTAATCTTGAGAAAATACAACATTCATTCCGTTGCACCTAACATTGGTATCAGAGCTTTGGAAGTGTTCTGCATTACTCAAGGAAAGAACCACAAGAACCACAAGAATTTTTTTGCTTGTTGCAGTCGCACGAACCCAAGTTTCCTTGGGCGTGGCGATTCCTAATCGTGTTTTGTTGAAGAGTGACAGGAATCCCAAGAAAGAAGGGCTTGTCCAGCCTCCCCTTGTGTCTCTTTTCACTCATTGAGAGCGGACCGTGCACTTAGCGACCTGCCAATCGAAGTGAGGTGGGAAAAAGCAACCTTGGTGTGAGCGCAAGGCCGGCAAGGGGTGTGCCCGCAGAAAAGGGTAGAACTCGGGTGAAGAGAAGATCCTTCTCCAACGCGATTTGCAAGCGGAAGAAACCCTCAAGAACCTCAAGCATCTCAAGAACTCAAGACCCAAGTTCCTCGTGAACTTAAGAACCAAAGATCCTAGTGCATGGTCGTCACCCGAAGCGGCATGGATACTTCGCATTCAGGTGATGAGCATGAGAGAGGCGACGAAGGATTTTCCCCACCAGGAGATTTTTCTGACCCTCCCCCTTCGCCATCTACGCCATGAGTTGTCCTCACTCCTATGGAGATGATGGTCAAGTCAATGTTGGACATGATGACACGACAACAAGAAACGAATCGAGTTGCCTTGGAACAACTCGCAAGCAAAGCAGATGAACAAGTGGCAAAGACCCGTGCACAAGAAGCCAAGGACCGGGAGCGCGAAAAACAAAACGACAAACTTGCTGCACAACAAGAACATCGACTTGCTCAGAAACGTGAGCGCCTTGCTCAGGAACGTGAGCGCACTGCAATTGCCGCAAGACAAGAAGACCAACGACTTGCCCTCGAACGCGAGCGCATTGAGCACAAAGAACGCAAAGTAGAAAGGGACGCCGAGCGAGAAGCTCAAAGGGAGATTCGTCAACAAGAGTTTATTTCCCAAGTCCTAGCCTCGAAGGCCGAATCACCCAAAGATCGTGGGAGTTCGTCAAGTGGCGCAAGCCACGAGGCGGATCCACACAATCCAGTCACAGAGAAGTTGACTTTCAGTAAGTATGACGGTAAGATGGATGCTACTGTTATTCATTCTTGGTTGCATCAATTTAATGCTTATTTTGCGACAACTAAGAAAACAAGCAATAGCAAAGTTTTGACGGCAGCTATGTACCTTGCCGGTGATGCCATAAATTGGTATCAAGCTTGGCAAGAGGCACAGCTAACCGCGCACCTAGAGGAAGCTGAAACCGGCCCGTAGGGCGGTAGGCGTTGGCTTTCACCCGAAATTCTTTACTTTATGCACACACACAGAGCACTTTGCAAAGAGAACCTGCGACGGGAGTTAACACTTAAACACACACACGACTCGGAAGCTAGAATGCTCCGAGCAGACGCCGACAACCTGTAGGCCCCAAAATTGGCGCCCCTTTCGGTATTTCTTTATTCTTTAGGAGGGTAAATTACAAGGTAAGGTCCTGGGAATCCTTCACGTGTATCCACCTAGATACCATTTGATTTGGCCAAATTTCGGCAGCATAACAGCCCCAAAACTTGCGCGAAATCAATTCCCCTGCTGGAACTCGCTTGCACTGACGTATACCCTCTGATTCCTGTCCAAAAACAGTAAATTCAGCAAGCTGTATTTACTGGTTTTTGCCCTGTTTTCAGCCCCAAACAGTCCCCTAACTGTCCTCTGCCAGTGGGGCACGATTCCCAATGGTCCTGGCGTCCGTATGGCTGAAAAACAGTGAATTTACAGCGCATACACAGCGCTGATTTTGCACCTGTACGGTGAGGTTATGACCCTCACCAGTGCCTGCTTTGGAGCAGCAGTTAGCTACCCCTGTTCCTGCTCAAGGAGGCTCTTGCCTCAGCACAAAAGCATGAACCCACACAACTGTACATCAGTCAAATGAGTAGCCCTCTTGTGGGGCATCACATAACTGCACGTAGGGGAGAAAGAGAGCAGTATGTAGCGCGCGGGGCATCACTCCCGTCACCATACTGTACATAGAGGGCAAGGTAAGCATTCCATAGCTTCTGTACCTGTTGCAATCCGCCTGTGGTTGAAAATGGCGCCCCCTTTGATGATATGCAGCTCGTTTTTGCCTCCCAGAGTGGCAGAATCGCTCACAAGCTGACACGTCGCCCAGTTTCCGAGTTTGGGCTTTCCCTGCTAAAAATATCTCAACTGGTGCGTCAGTTGACTTCGCGGCAGAGTTGTAAAGTGTTCCCCTAGTCATACCAAAGGTAATGACGCGAACACATTTCGTGGCCCAAAATAGCAGTTCCCTAAATTTTAGGAGATGCTTCCGTTGGGCTCCCACTGGTCTTCTAACCATCTATCCTCATTGGGACCGCATCCAAAAATGCAATGTGGCCCAACTGTCGGATACTTTTTGTTGGTAGTCCCACCTTGACTTTACGCCTTAATTGAGTTCACTTCCTAGTATCCACCAACTTGCTAAGTGCGACGGGGGGACCTATATGATCTTGCTCTGAGCCTAGACATCCTCTTACCATACGAATTCCAGTGCCGACCACTTCCCGTCTGCGGGTGAATCTACCGTTCACATTGGCCATACAATGTCCGACCGTTTGCTACTTCAAAAAGAGGGTCTCAAAACAAATAAAATAAACCCCATTGGAAAGAAACCAACAACCAAGGTTAGCAGTTGCCACATCTCTGTGACATGGTTAATAACTGCCACGTCCTCGTGACAGAAGCCGACGATCTCACGCCCCTCTCCTTTAGTTGGGCTGATTTCCAAGACAAGCTCAAGGCGCGGTTTATGCCACCTCAGTACCTTGCACGACTAAAGGACGATTGGCGAGCTCTCAAGCAAAACGGTACGCCGGTTATTTCTTTCTCTAATCGGGTTTTGCAGCTCGGTACTCAATTACGCAAATCGGATAAGAAGCGCAAGGAGGCATTTCTTTACGGATTGGACGAGTATATCAAGTATGATGTCGAGGTACTCGATCCACCCGATCTCAACAAAGCGGTAGCCATTGCTCTCGCCCACGAGATGAAACACAACAAAGGAAAGCCTAAGGAAAACAAGACTTCTCAGGCAACCCCGCAGACTTCTCAAAACACACAGAATGATAAGAACGGTAAGAATGGTAAGAATGGTAATTCTTCTAGCCCTTCTTCCTCTAATTCCTCGGAAAAGAACTCTAACAATGAATCTAAGGGTAAAGCTAAAGCACCGGCAAAACCTAAGCTAACCCCTGACGAAAAAGCTTCTCAAGGAATTGTAGGAGGATACATCACGGCTGAAGAACAAGTGATTTATGCTAAAGAAGGTAGATGTTTTCAATGTCACATTAAGGGTCACATTAAGAAAAACTGTCCTAAGACAGTCACACCTAAAGAACCAAAGGCACCTGCAACTACCACAAACTCTGTCACAACACAACCTTCATCTACTCATGACTCTGACACACATTGATGAATCACTAATGAAGTGTTATGGTCATGTCAAAGGATAGCGTTTTATCATATTGTTTGATCCAGGTAGTATGCATGATGTGATTAGTCCCCCTCTTGTTGAGAGAGCCCGCCTAGAGGTTAGTCAGAAATCTCCCATCGAGGTTTCTGGCTTCGCTCTTGGTATGGACTCTCTCATCACGAAGGAGTGCCTTGATGTGATATTTACCGTTCAACAAGCCTCGTTTAGTAGGAAATTTCTTGCGTCTCCTCTCTCAGGATGTGATATGATTTTAAGCATGAAGTGGTTTCGGGAACTGAACCCTCTCGTTGATTGGGAAGCTCTAACTCTCACTTTGCATGCCAAGACAGATTCCCCCCTCATCATTCGTGCTGAGGAGGGCATTCTTTACCTCTCATCTCGCATGTGCAAGTAAAGCGTGAATTACGACAAGGAGCACAAGCGGCATTCATATATGTTGCCCCGGTTTCTCAGAGCATTGAGGCTCGAGGTAAGTATTCGGGGTTGTTTACGAAATTTAAACATCTCTTTTTGCAGGATGATCTTCCACCTCGCCTTCCACCGGAGCGGCCGGAGGACCATCGCATCGAGCTTGTGGAGGGAGCGCAACCAATCAGTAAGGCTCCCTACCGTTTGAACAAGTCACAGGAAGAAGAGTTAAAGCGACAACTCACAGAGTTGGTGGCTAGAGGCTTCATACGTCCTAGTGTAAGTCCTTTTGCTGCCCCTATTTTGTTCGTTCGCAAGAAGGATGGTTCGTCTCGTTTGTGTGTTGATTACAGGGCATTAAATAAGATGACCGTCAAGAACAAGTTTCCGATGCCTCGCATTGAGTATATCCTCGATAGGCTCAATGGGGCAAAGGTTTTCAGCAAGGTCGATCTCAAAAGTGAATACCATCAAGTACGGGTATTCAAAGGCGACATTTTCAAGACCGTCTTTCGCACCGAGCGAGGGCAATGGGAGTATATTGTTATGCCTTTTGCATTGACAGGAGCCGTGGGTACATTCAACCGTCTCATGGTAGGTTGTTTCGGCGACATGGTAGGTGTATGTGTGTTCATCTTTTTAGATGATATTCTCATTTTTTCTGCATCGTGGGAACAACATGAAAGAGATGTTGAAAGGGTATTAACTCGTTTGGATGAGTGTCAGTTGTACATTGCAGCTAAGAAGTCTGAATTTTTTCTTACTGAAGTCACTTATCTGGGTTATATCATTTCTGCAGAAGGCGTCAAGCTAGACCCCGCGAAAGTGGAACAGGTTCGTAATTGGGAGTTACCCAAAACTGCATATGATGTGCGTTCTTTTCTTGGGTTATGTCAAGCATATAGTTCGCACATAGAGAATTTTGCACGCATTGCTGCACCTATGACTGATGTTTTGAAAGGGGTAAAGACTCGCCGTCAGCGCGTAGACTTACCCGAGGCAACCATTGAGGCTTTCGCAGCTCTCAAGGTTGCGGTGACAGAAGCACCGTGTCTTATCCTTGCCTCTTGGGATGACCCCTTTGAAGTATGGACTGATGCGAGCAATGTCGCCATTGGCGTTGTGCTCCAGCAGCATGGTCGCCCAGTAGCCTTCCTTAGCCGGAAGCTCAATAGTGCGAAAAAGAATTATTCAGTTTATGATAAAGAACTTTTGTCTGTCATTCACTCTCTTAAGCATTGGAAGCATTTTTTGTATGGTAGAGAGTTTACAGTGCGTACAGATCATCAAGCCCTCAAGTGGCTCCAGTCTATGCCTAGTGCACATTAGAGTGATCGCCAAGCACGGTGGTCCCTATTTTTTGAGCAATTTGGTGGTTTGATTGAGTATGTGCCTGGAAAAGCTAACCCTGTTGCAGATGCGTTGAGTCGCAAAGGACAGATTTTGGCTCTTGAGTCAAGAACCACATGTTCTATACAGGGTGAGTCTTTTGACAGCATGAAGAATCAGTATGCAGATTCGGAGTTTAGTAAGTATTGGTTGCAGGCTCTTGCTTCCCAAGGGCCCAGCAACTATCTCATTCGTGATGGATTGTTATTTTTTCATCAACGTCTATGTGTGTTGCCCTCTCTTAGGCCAGCCATATTGCATGATACACATGACTCTCTCACGGGTGGACACAGGGGTATGAACACAACATTGGAAAAGATTGAACGATTTTTCTATTGGCCTAAAATGCGAAAAGATGTGTTTAGTTATGTCACACATTGCACTATTTGTCAAAAAGTGAAAGCTCCTCGAGGTAAGCAGCAAGGCCTCTTGCTTCCGCTGCCTATTCCCAAGGGACCTTTCCAGGATATCTCTATGGATTTTGTGACTAACTTACCACCAAGTCAGCATTCAAGGAACACTCAATGTTTAACTATTGTTGATCGTTTCAACAAATTCTGCATGTTGATTCCTTGTAAGGCCACAGTTACTGCACAAGATGTTGCACGATTGTTCATAAAGCATTGGTACCCCCTCTGTGGTTTGCCAAAGTCCATTGTTTCAGATAGGGATGTTAAGTTTACGTCCAATTTTTGGTGTGCTCTTTTTGAAAATTTTGGCACAAAGTTGAATTTTTCATCCGCTTTTCATCCACAGTCAGATGGTCAAACAGAAATTTATAATCAGTTAGCTTTTGATGTGTTAAAGTCTTATATTCATGATCAGCAGTCTCAATGGGAGCTCTTTCTCCCATCGATACAAGCTATTCTTAATGATTCCTTCTCTTCTGCTATTGGTCGAACTCCGTATGAGGTAGCTTTTGGCCGTCGATTCCAATCATTGTTGACTCGATCGGTCAGTCAAATGTCTGATGCCAATGTTGAGAGTCAGTCATTGGATGCGATTTCTGAGAGAGTGAAGCTTCGGCTAAGCAAGGCTCAGGAATCTTATTCACGACAAGCTAACAAGCATCGTCAAGAGGTCTCGATCAAGGAAGGAGATTGGGTGTATCTACGGATTATGAAACAACGTCTTAAGCAAGTTGGAAAGAAATGTCCTAAATTATCTTTTCGTATGTATGGTCCTTTTCCAGTCATCAAAAAGATTAATGAGGTTTCAATGAAATTAAAGTTGCCTAACTCATGGTCAATGCACAACGTTTTCCATGTTTCTTGGTTGAAAGTGTTTCAGGGAACACCTCCAAAGGACGTTTCGGAAGAAGAAGAACCGGAGATCATCGATGAAGCAGAGGTCATGGAGCCGGAGCAAGTCTTGTTGCATCGGTTTCCCCATGGTTCGAAGAAACAAGTACGACAATATTTTTTGAAGTTCAAAGATCGAGGAACCCATGAAGCGGTGTGGGTAGACGAAGAGTTCTTCAAGGATTATCCAGAGTTGTTGGCAGACTACAAGGAAGCCATGCAACTCGGTACCAGTACCTCACTTTAAAAAGGAGGGGATGTCACGTGACACATCCCAACCCTATGTGTCCGTGGACAAACTACACCATAGCAGGATTTCCGTCAAAGTCCAGTCAAGTTAGATTAGGAGTGATCTGGCACTTTTGTGAGTCTATTCGTAGACTTTGCATGCCAGTCACTCAGTGTAGGTGCATATCCTCCGGTTGCATAAGCACAAGCATAAGCATTTCCATCAGATTCCATCAGAGTCAGTTTGGGGATTTTTCAGATGACTTTATCCCATTTTTCCCTATTTTTGACATTTTTTCACTTATTTATTAAGTGACTTTTGTTGGGTAGTCAATAGGGTAAATTGGGTAAGTTAATTTATAAGCAAACCCAAGTTAGCACAAATGGGCAGATGAGCAGAGAGCACAACAGGCTTCCCCAAGCAGCAGGTGTTTCCTCCCTCTCAGCAAGAACCTCCCCATTCCCTTGGCGAGGCCCCAACCATCAAGCATAGCGTTTTGCATCATAGAGCACCTTCTTCTCGCCGGTGTTTACCCGATAGCCATCGCCATACTTGGTGCTGCCTAGCGTTTCCACCATAGCCAGGATCGCCAGCGTTTTTGCCCCAATTCAGGCCAGCGTTTTTTCAGCCACTAACGCCAGCAAGTCCCAGTTCTTTGCAGCGTTTTCTGGGGCAGCTTTTACAGCGAATTGCAGCCCTTACAAACCTGCTGTGTGGCAGCGTTTTCAGCAGCCTGTCGACACCCCAAACACAGCCTAAAGTGCAGAGAAAGGGCAGCGTTTTATTCTCAGAATTTCAGCCTTGAACCCGCAGCAGAAACATAGATCATCTTTAGCGTTTTTATCCAGAATTCAGCCGACAAAAACAGTCCCATTTCATCCACAAAGAAGACCCCAAATTCAGCCTAAGTTGTCACCGTCTTCATCATCATCGGCATAGTCCATGGCATTAGCATTTGTACGCATTTGCACAATCAAATAGACCACTCTCGCCGACGAGAGTGGGGCCTTCGAAGGAGGGTTTTACAACCCCTTGGTGTCGTATCTCTTCTCTCTCCTTCTCTCAGTCTCATTCACTTGCACGCACAATCCACTCACTTTGTTCGTGATCATAGCACTATCCACCAGAAGGAAAGCTCTCTCTTTCCATAAGAACTAAAAGGAACCTTGAGCGGTAAAGATCACTAATCTTGAGAAAATACAACATTCATTCCATTGCACCTAACAATCAGAGATTGAAAGCATACCAGTCCTCCCATGAACAGACAGAGCAAGATCGCATTTTTGGATTCTACTCAGTATATGCCGTTTCTCTTTGACGAGCTCTGCGACGTACTATCACAACATCCTCAGAAGAATCTCTCGATTCTGCAATGTTTTGAGCAGTCCGTGAATTACATGTCCCCTCTTTTGTCTCAAGCAGTACCACCTCTTGTAGCACCAAAAAGCACAGGGACCTCTAACTGACTACCTACTCTGTCCTCTATTCCAATCGGGGGAGTTTTCAAGAACATGGTTCAACTCTGTGACCTTGATCCGATGCAACCGCCTTTGCCACCCTCGTGCCCCACCTCCCCCACCACCACCTCCTTGATACGAGGGTTGGAGTCCATATGGATATCCATATTACTATCCGCATCTTGGATTTGCACCAAACCAGCCAAAGGATTTCAAGGATGGTGGATCTACAATAGAATTTTTCACCTTTACAGGCGTGAAAGATAGGAAGAAAGCCTTGCAGTTTCTGCAACAGTTTGACAACATCTATGGTCTGGGGAATTAAACTAAAGAATCAAAAATTTCTTGAGCTGCCGGTTTTCTCAAAAAGATAATGTTATGCAATGGTGGAGTCCTATAGCTACAAAGCCGCACACTCCAAGGAATTGGCAAGCTTTCAAGAATATTTTTGTCTCGAGCCACATGACATCCCTAATTAAAGTACATCTTCTATCAAAATGGGGTAACTTGAAAATGCTTGCCACGAAAACCATGGAAGATTACAATCAAAGGTTTCTCGACATTTATCTTCCGGTGTCATTCTTCAAGCTGATCACCTTGGAGGACCAGTGCGAACGTTACACTATTGGACTTCCATCACCTTTACAAGAGTATTGTACAAGTTGCCACACTACAAGATTGAAGAACTTATGGACTGCTGTGATTGGATACAAGCTCATGAAAGGAAAGCTAGAGTTTACTACAAAAGATCACTCGGAAAATAATCAAAATCCTCGGCCACAACGAACAAATTCTCGGGATTCTCATGAAAATCCAACACAAAGGCCTTGTTTGACGCTACAACAACAAGAAACTCTATTACAAGAAGGTCGATGTTTTGGATGTTTTCAAATAGGACAATTTTTAGACATGTCCCCAAAGAACAGATAGACCCACTGGCTGGTAACTTCGTGACTCCAAAGGAAGAAACCGTAGAGTAGAGCCAACCAGGTACTAACTTCTCCTTGCGAGGTGGGACCGCCTCCATGAGAACCATCATCCACATCAGAATCGGAATCTGACATGGCATGATCGGGTGAAGTAACTGGCTGCGGTGTACAGGGTACAAGAACAGGAACAGTGGTAGAATCAAGTGTAGAGGTGGACGAGGAGGAGGTAGGGAAGGTATAGGCTTGCATGTTGCCCCCTCTGTAGGTGTGCTGAAAAGCTCCATGAAAGTCACATCACAACTAATTGTGGTGGTCTTGGCGTCAGAATCGTAAAGCCGGTATCCATTAGACTCTCGTGAACTTCTTCGCCTTGAAGTCTAGCTTCTGTCGCTTCTCCTTTGGCACATGGACAAAGGCCGGACACCCAAAAACTCGGAAGTGTGAGACCGAGGGCTTGTGTCCATAGTAAGCCTGATAAGGAGTCATGTCATGCAAAGCATGGGTGGGAGAACGGTTCTGGATGTAAACCGCCGTGTTGCACGCCTCTGCCCAATAAACCTGGGGCAAAGAAGCATGCGCAAGCATCGCACGAGCATCTCCATGATAGTCCGATTCTTCCGCTCAACAACTCTGCTCTGGGAAGGAGTGTAAGGAGTAGTCAGTTGGCACTAGATGCCCTCTGACTTACACCATTGTGCAAAGTCCTTCGAGGTGAACTCGTCCCTCTGTTTGAGCGAATACATTTGACATGCAAGTCATTCTCCTTTTCAACCATCGTCTTCCAATTTCGAATAAAACTGAAAGCCTCCGACTTGAGCTTTAGGAACGAAGCCCAAGTGTACCTGCTGAAATCATCCACAAGCACAAGCAACAACTGTGAGCCAAAAAATGAAGGAGTGCTCATCGGGCCACATAGATCAATGCGAACCAATGCAAGTGGTGCCGAAGCTCTGGTGGATGCCTACTTCGAAAAGGCAACCCTGTGTTGCTTGCCCATCTGGCAAGCCTCGCATACGCTTGATGAGGAGGGTATTGCTGGTAAACCCTCCACCATAGAGGTTGTAAGGTGCAGCGGAATGAATGTTGAACTTTGCTGAAGATGAGTGCTTCGAATTGTGCTCAAGGTTCCTTTTGTTCTTATGGAAGGGAGAGCCTTCCGTTCTTAATGAGAGAGTGCAATGATCATAAACAAAGTGAATGGACACTGTGAGTGCAAGTGTATGAGACTGAGAGATAGAGAGAGAGAAGAGAATACGACACCAGAATGTTGTCAAACCCTCCTCCAAAGGCCCCACTCTCTATGGCAAGAGCGGTCTACTTATGATTGCACAAATCTCTACAATGCTTGGACTTGCCGCGACGATGTCGACGACGATGAGGACGACGACGAGACGGCTGAATTCTGAAAATGCTAAGGGCTGAAATCTGCAAATCTTTATCTACTGAATTTTGACTCTATGTCGATGATGACGACGATGCAACAACGACGCGCTGAAAACGCAGATGCTGAAATCTGCGTTTTCCAGGCTGAATCTGTAAACCTTGCGGAATCTGACCGTGCGGCGAGGAACTGCTGCGGGAAGGTGAGATCTGCGAGGTTCGGGGTTCTACTGTGGAGTTTGACTGTTGAAACTGAAAACGCTGATGCTTGTGGGGATTCCATCGCGAAGATCTGCAAAAACGTTGAAGTGCCTTGCAGATGCAAAAACGCTAGGGCTGAAAATGGTCTTGCTGTGGAGAATCTGCTAACGATGGGGAGTCTGCTTGGTCTGCTATCGCCAGATATCTGCAAGAGCAAAAACGCTGGCTGATCTGGTCCAAAAATGCCAACCTTTTGCTATGATGCAAAAACGCTAGGCTTCTTGAGGATTCTACTGAGAAGTTGCTTGTTGAGCGAGTGCTCCTGTTGCCTCTTCTCCCAGAAAGTTCTATACAAACTTACTCAATTTGCCCTACCTACTTTCCAACAAAAGTCACTTAAAAATAATAAGTGAAAATTGTCAAAAATAGGGAAAATAGGCTAAATGCACTGGAAAATTCCCCTGCAGGATTCTGATGAATTCTGATGGGAATGCTTGAGATCATGTTGTGTGCAACCAAAGGATATGCATCTACACTAAGTGTATGGACATGCACGGTCTGCGAACATACTCACAAAAGTGCCAAAACACTTCTAAATCTAGACTAACTGACTGAACCCTTGTTGTGCAGTAGCTTGCCCACGGACACATAGGGTTGGATGTGTCACGTGACAGAGGTCCTAGCAACCTGTTGAAGTTGTTGATAACATAGATTTCCAAATCATGCATGACATAGAGAAGAAGACTTGGTGGTCCTAGACAGGTCACAGAAGAGCAGTGAGGTGGTATAGGGAACCATCGTGCTCACCGCGTGCAAGGATAGTACCTGTTGTAGAATCAGAAATGGTGACTGTGCCACTCTCAAAGTGTATGTTAGCTCCCTGAGAGTCCAAACTCGACACAAAGAGGAGGTTGAAGGCCATGTCCGGAATATAAAGCGCCTCCACTGAACTGAACTTTGGGTCTGAAGTGGAACGAAAGAGGGTAATCTATCTTGTGCCAGACACTGGAATCTCATGGTTGTCACCCATAGTGACGGTTTGCCTATGAGTCTCCCTGAGAGAGCTAAACCATGACTGTTGCGGAGTCGTGAGTGGTGGCACCACTGTCAACAACCCAAGTACCTGACTATGATGTAGCAAGAGGGTGGTCCGTCGTCACGACAAAAGCGGTCCCCACCGTCTCATGAGAAGCTACAACTGCAGTTGAGGTTGTGTGTTTCTCCTTGTTGGCCTCGTCTCGCTTTTTAAAGTACCCTCGTTGCCCAAAATGGGGCAGCCCCATGACATCCACGAAGTGAGTCCATGACAATAGAATACTCACATGGAGCATAGTTACCAGGGAAGTTGGAACGCCCATTTGGGGGTGGGGAGGAGGGGGGGGGGGGGGGGGGGAGATGTCGAAACAGCGTTTCGGGCCTCATGCAAGCTAGGGAACGTTTCGGAACAGACCGCCGTTTTGGACAAGCAGTTGATACCGGAACATCCAAATTTTTAGATTTTGGTCTTGTGAACCAAATTTTCAGATTTTGGTTTTCTATCTTGTGAGCCTCTGGCTTATAAAATGCCCCTCCCCACCCCTTACCTTCACAATGCACACAAGCTTTCAAGGGCCGAGGCTCAAGCTCTATCCTCTCGAGTCTCGACTCTCAAGCTCTAGCCTCTTTCAAGCTCTCAAGTCTACATAGTACAATCTCTCTCTCGAGCTCTCCCTCTTCCTCTCCCTCTCTCCCTCTCTCCCTCTCAAGCTCCCAAGTCTACACGGCACACGTGTCACCTTTGCCATAGTAATGTTGAATGGTCTTCGAATCAAGGTTTTTGCGACTCTTAACATTACTTGTTTTCAATCACGCAAAGCTAAAAATTGCATTATTTGGGTGTTTTTTATGCCTTCCGTTCCGCGCCATTCCCATTCCCGACTTCCCGACCCCTCCTCGTTCCGCAGGGAGGCCCGTCGTCGTTCCTGTTCGGCGTTCCAGGTAACTCTGACATGGAGGGGGACACCTAGGCAGAACCACCCCCACCCATATTGGGCCAATAAGCTGGCATGCAAGAGAAACAATCCAAAAAGAACTTAGCAAAGATGGATCCAACAGCAGGGCTACAGTGGCACTTCCACTGTTAAGGCAGTTACAGTTGCTCTATGGTTCATACTGGGTGGACTCTCATCCAGGCAATGACAGGTGGCAGACACAGGGAGTGCTGGTCTAATTGACATCGTGGCCATTTCATGGCCACAACTATTCAAAGATAGATGCAACTGGACTGCCAAGGATATGTGTTAACCGTTGGCTGCTCTTTATGGTCATATATATGCTCAGTTGGTTTTAGTCGTCAGAGGCATCATGTACGCCTTATGAGTGAGTGACTTTGGAGTCTTGTGTCCAGTCCAACGCTTCACATATGCACTCCCTGCCCAGTTGGAGCCTCAACACCCCCATTGTACATGTGAGTCCCGGGTTTGGAGCTGAATGTGCTGCCATCCAAAGTCTATATTGGTTCCATGAGTTAGTCGATTTCCATAGAGTTTAGAGACTATTGTTGTGTTTATTGAGTTTGATTTGTTCCATTGCTATCTGTTTGGAGTGAGATTTCTTGCACATTACACTGAGGAGCACCCACAGTAGAGAGCACGACATACTTTTTCTATGCAAATCCCTTGGAGTTTGAGGAAACAAATGATCGTTCCTAGAACTCCAAATGGACCACAAGGCCCCATGAGAAGGAAAAAGAAGATATCCCCCCCCCCCCCCCCCCCCCCCCCCCCCAACCTCCCCTTCCGACCAAACAATTACACACACCTAAACACACTAAGGATGAGCCAGAAGATGACTCTCCAATAACACGAAGTGGATTCTTTTTTTGCCTACTGTGACCAGCCTCTGGAAATACATGATGAGCCCTAAGAAAATTATTGTTCACAAAATCTCAGCGAGTGCTTGAAAGTTTACTCTCTGACGTGAGCCTTGGCCCTTTGAGCAACTGGAGAAAGCTGCAAACAGACAGCCACATAATATATTCCTAGTTTCTTTAGCTCAGTGCAACTTTGGACATCATTTCTCTGGTTCACTCAAGGTTCATTGGCACCTTCACACATTCAGGCCACCTCAAATAAGTATTGCAGCTTTGCTATGGTGTTCTTATGGATGGACCATGCATACATACTTCACAAATTTATATTGCTCTCTCAGCCTCTCATACAAGTTTTATGAACTATCAATACCCCTTCAGGGTCACCTGCGACAGTAATAAGTTTTCTTTTCATCTGTAAGTTTTGAGCAACAAGTTGGCAACTTTGTTAAGAACATGATGCAGCACACATTGTGCAGGGTGATGGCAGTGAGCATTATAATCATATACTGCTCATGCGTATATGGTTTATATGTGCCAGATTGGCAGTTTAAATCGGCCTACACAAATGAGACTCTTACTGTGAGCATCTAGCCTACTATCCAAACATTTTTGGAGAATAATAATCCATCTCATCGACGACCTTGATTGCTGTATTTGACAAAAACTTGGTACTTCACAGGTCAAATGTGGAGTTAAAGCTCACTTTGGGCCACCTTGCAATGCTGTTGGGTATATAGATCGTGAGGTTCTAGGCTTGAATCATATGTACGGAACTCCCGAATGGACACGTGCATTGGTAAGTGTTTAGTTAAATTTAACTAGGTTTTAATTCATCGCAAGGAGATTTGAATGTTCTTTTCATCAGGCTTTAATTACTCTTTGAACTTCAAATCGACATGCTTGATGTGCACGAGCACCATTGAACTCAATTCTATTTTTGACTCTCAGCCTTGTGATATACGCTCGCCAAGTTCAAGTGATGATTTTCGTCCAGATGCTCCTACATGGTGCCAGGCACCTTTTGAGCCTGAGGGCATTCTCGGGTAGAACTGCTGAAGAAATATCTAAATGATGGCTAGAGAGAAATAAATTGCCCTTCAAATATCAACTATCTTCCCCTCAGCCACGATGCATGATTAGCTACTTGAAAAAGGAAATTATATTATCCTTTTAATTTCAATGCATTGACTTGCTGATGTTTACCATTTGTATACCACAGCTCCATCTCAGGAATACTCAGTGCTATTCTTGGAGTTCACTATGGTCATGTTCTTATCCACTACAAGGCTAGGATTTGACAATCCCACTCAATCCACTATTCTTCTTGAAGCCTTATGTGAAAGAAAATGAATTAATGCTCATTTTCTGTATTTCTCTTACAGGGACACACCAAAAGGCTTCTACACTGGGTTCTTCCAGCTCTGGTTTTGGTTTTGTTGGGCTTGATTCTTCATTACTCTCATGGTAAACATAGATAAATTTTTCTTTGTCTTTATTGCATCATGCAAGAGCAGAAAATCCCTAGCATCAAAAAGCGTATTATCATACTAGGGGGAGAACTAGTAGATACAACCAATAGTTTGTATGCCATCCCTTGCAGATCCTAGTCAGTCACCTTGACAACTACCTTGAGTTTTTGTCTCTCTTACTTTTGAAAGTCATGTGTGATTTCCATTGAGTCCAACCTTTTAGAAACCTCATGTACAGGGAAAGATATAGCTACTCTAGAGCTGACATTTAGACCAAGCATAAGTAACATTGTCTTAATTGACAAATGTTGTTTACTAATACATAGCATGGGAAACTGCGGCTATTCTGCTATAACCAATTGTACAGCTTGAGCTATGTATGTCTTACAGGAGGGTCAGTAGATACAACCAATACTTTGGATGCCATCATGTGCAAATCCTTGTCAGCCACCTTAACAACTAACTTATAATTTGTGGATCTTTTTCTTTAGTATCCATAGCCGTGTGTCGTTTCAATTGGGTTGTCTTGCTTGCAACCTTTTGGAACCCTCATTTACGTGGAAAAATATAGCCACTCTTTTCTCCAGAATAAGAAAAGAGTGAGACATGACATTTAGACCAAGCATTAAGTAACATTGTCTTAAATTAATTAGTGCTTTTTTCTAATAAAATAGTGTGGGGCAACTGCAGCTATTCCGCTAAACAAACAATTGTACAGCTTGAGCTATGTATGCCTTACAGGAGGGTCAGCAGGACTTGTGTTCAGTTTTTTCTATGTAGTGGTAAGTCTATCAAGCTTGCAAGCCTCCCTTTACATGTCATAGGAATAATCAAGCAAATAAACCTTGTGGTACTTCCCACTGCATAAGGAAAATCACATATGCCACAGACCTGAGGTCAAGGTCATTACAACTAAATGCTTGAGGTTCTTTTAGTATCCCATCATCAAAATAATTGTGATCAAAGACACTCCATACAAGCAAAGCTTAAAAGCCTGTACAAAAGGAAATCTTTCATATCCGACTGCAATTAGAGCCTACTTGTGCCAATGACTAAGAGCTTCACTAGACACCAACCTCAATGACTTAAGAGCATATAGCATGACTCTCTTGTGGAACCAGTTTGTGGCAAATGCTATGTTTTACTGACCTGGTCGCTTGAAATGTAACAGATTGATATTTATGGATTCAGCAAGCCATTCTTGCTACTGAAGTGGATGGGCCTCAATGCTATGTTTGTGTTTGTGATGGCTGCGGAGGGCATATTCCCAGCATTCATCAATGGGTGGTATTACAAGTCACCCAACAACACACTGGTATTTACTCTCTCCGAACCACCTTTGTGCTTAGCGCATTTCCAGTTCCAGTGAATTGCCAAGATGAGCCTGGTTAGTACTATACAAATATACATACACGTCAGTCCACCGTGGCTTGTAATTCAGGGAAAAGGACAAATGTATTAAAGGATTGACGACTTTGATGTTTAGGGTGTTCAAAACAGTCGCACACGGGGGGCCTTAGGAACAATTATGAGAAAAAAACACAGGCATGAAGTACCCCAAACAACTCTTTAGCAATCCACAAAACCCAACTATGAGCGCTTAAATGATAGTTCTCACACGTCCAAAATGAGACTGCCATCATCGTTGGCAGAGGGAGTGGCACTTGTAGCAACGCCCACAACAAGAATGTTATGGGGCAAGCACGAGAAAAAGGTTGTCTGGTAGCAACATTTTCTCTGTGCTCTATTTTTGCAACCCTAGAACCGCATAAAGTTTGATGAGGTTCTAGGGCTGCAGAGACTTCCTCGTGCATGGGAAATACTGTTGGTTGAAGATTATAAAGAGCAAAATGAAGGATGGTACCTTGCGTATCGGTAGCGTCCACAGCGCAAGTCCAGGAGGTAGAGGGATAGTAGCGGGATAGTCTTCATTTGAACATGGACGTGTACACATTGCACACTAAAAATTTGGATGGGCGTAGGGAAAATTACCAAAAGGCTCATTAGGTCTCCCCAATCTTAGAAAAATAAAAATTCTCTCAAAACATTTCAAATGCATAAGTGAAGGGTGAGTATAGAAAATGAAAAGCCCCATGTAAATGAAAAGTCAAAAGACATTTCATCTCCATATAAAAGAGATGGTCAAGTGCACATCATATACATCTAATGTTACCTAGTGGCTTCAAAACAAAAGTATTCACTATATAAGTAGTGCAAGGACACTGAGAAACACTTCTTATAGTAGTAGCTCTCACATTTGGCCAATTTTGTCAAAAGTTTCCCACCCTTAAATTTTACCGAGATTCCTTAAATGCGCCCCTTGTCATTCTTGCAAACATCACATCATTGGCAACTTTCCATACGAAGGTTGAATCTCCCTCAATAGAAGATGATAGAATTAGGATTTTTTATGGTATTTTGGGCACATGGGATCAAAAAATCCACTAGTTTGTCGACACGCATGCCACTATTGATGAGCTTGTTGGTGGAATTTTTTTGTCTAAGGCTCTTAAAGATCAATATGCATCATCAAAAAGGATAAATTCCTCCAATATATTTTGGAAATTTTTAAAACTCGGGTGATATTTTGGGAATTTCCATAGAATAAAGGAATAATTAGGCATATATGGAGTCTCCTCATCATTGCAAGACACTCCAAAAATGCCTCTAAGGGGCCTATTGGGGAGCCCTTGTTTTGCAGAAAAATTTCTTGGGATGGGTTGTCCACACTCGTCTAGAATCGTCTACAAGTGTATAAGCTTTACCAAAAGAATTTTCAAAATATTTGTCTTTATGAAATGGGAATCTTAGACCACCACACCCACCTCAAATGTTGTAGACCTCATAGAGGCACTTCCAATGTGGAGGGTCCTTTGAAACGATAGAAGTCCCCCCATAGTGATGGGAGACCTACTAGTGCATGTTAGCTATAGCTTTCACCTCCATGATTTTCATTTTAAGAGTATCTTAAATTATGGATACTTGGCCACTTATTAGTGCACAACTATGGGCTTTTCTACCACTAAAAGAACGGTCCTCCAATTTACAAGACCTGCCATTTAAAACAGCCTATAGAGGAGCTGTACAATTAATTTTATGAAATTCAAAGTATTTTAATGTTGAGAGCATGCTTATATGGCAAAATATGAGTACCCTCTCCAACATGTTCATACACTACTACTAATCGTCTTATTCTTCGCATGCCATGAGGATAACTCAAATTACTAACATCAACTCATGCACCATTATTTGTTTCTATCACGTAAATCTTTGCTTAGTTATTGTGTTCATGCTTGAAAAATGGAAGCAAAAAGATTGGATTGCCTAAAGTCATGGCCATATTAGCTATCCTAGTGTATAACTAGTCTGGCATGCCGCCTTGGGGGCGGCCTCTCTCTCTCTGAGCATGTTGGCCGCCTGTGTCGTCAGACTTCAAGCCACACTCGCTGGACTCGGGAGCATGCGACACGAGTCCGGCTGGAGG
Organism: Adiantum capillus-veneris; assembly: GCF_014529385.1. Taxonomy (NCBI): domain Eukaryota; kingdom Viridiplantae; phylum Streptophyta; class Polypodiopsida; order Polypodiales; family Pteridaceae; genus Adiantum; species Adiantum capillus-veneris. The sequence continues at coordinate 76,433,348 of NC_140931.1, read as the reverse complement.
GGCCGGAATCCCTTCCCCATTATATATAGTATAGATGCAACGCAGGTGGTCAACAAGCACTCGTATAAAGGCTATTTTTAAGGTAAGTTATGGAATGCAAGATGCATAAAGAATATGTCTAGGAGTATAGTTCCTTTTACAATCAAACAAGGTGATCTAAAAAGATCCCTCAGGTATGTTAAAACATATAAACCTCTCATTTAAAAAAATAGATTATAAATTTTTCCTTTTAAAGTCCAAAAACTCTAGATCTAAGTGAAAAGAGGATGAAAAACTTTAAAGGATTAAAAAATATGATTATCATAAATTTGAATCTCTTATGAAAATATATATGATAATCCATGTAAATTTTTAAAAAGGGTATCAATTTGTTTAAAAAAGATTAAAAAATTTAGAGGAGCCTAAAAGGGAAGTGTGTATTTTAGGAATGTGATTTTTCAAAGATAAATTAAGAAAATTGATTACGAAAAAGGATGAATTTGGAATTTTGGAAGGTAGCTCTTAAAGTGAAGACCTCACGCTTGAGATGATTTCCTTTAGATCTCATTTCTTTGAAACTCCATTGGAGAAACACATGTGAGAACACTCAGAGATAAACTACCTTTCGTGCTTCTTCTTTGGGGCTTGTTTTAACAAGCCAAAAATGTGGAAGAGGGTGATAAACATATGAGTGTCTATGATTTGCACCTTTGATAGATTGCCATCTTGCCAAATAGTGTGTCTATGCACCTTGTATAATGTAGTACATGACTTTTTTAACATCACCTAACTCACCAAATTTCAATGCACCAATATGTTCCAAAATTTAAGTGTAAGATTCAGAGAATCGATACTTTTTTTTGTTCATGTATGTGGGGTAATCACATGTACCTCCATGGTATTGTGGTTTGCCTTTCATAAGTCTCCTCGGCTTGATGCAGACAATTGTGGCAAATAGAAGGCTTGCAAGATGGCCATCTTCTAGAAAGATCCCTTTCCTTTTAGAAGTGTTCTCTCTCTCTCTCTCTCTCTCTCTCTCTCTCTCTCTCTCTCTCTCTCTCTCTCTCTCTCTCTCTCTCTCTCTCTCTCTCTCTCGCACACACACATTAATGCAAACTTTTAATGATTTCATGGTGCATTTATCATATTTATATTAGTTAACCTTTAGTGTAAAGTTTGAATCATACTAAGTTTTTAGATATTTGTCATTTAGAATTAAAATTAACAATCTGTTACAAAGTTTAGTCATTCATGATTGTTAATTTCTTCACCTTCCTAGTTTGTTTACTGATTGCTTCCTTTTGTAGACAGCTTTCTGCTCCCCAATTATGCAAAGTTGTGTGTAAAAGCACTAGCATTATCGTCACAGCATTCAATCTCTTAGAGCTCATCTAACTATTTGCTTGCTTACTACTATTAATAATGGATAAGAAAGGAAGGTGAAGAGACAGACAAAGTCGACTTGTTTTTGTAAATGTAGGCTCAATCTACATGCATGGGTTATAGCTAAATACATAACTTTATCAGTGTGGATTTCTACAAGGTCGTGTTGTTATATGATTGGCAAACTATGTTTCTCAACTTGTAATAATATATTTTATCATCTGACAAGATCAATGTGTTGTTAGTAACATTAAACTAAGGCTCATAACAACGTCAATGACTTTTTCTTTAATAGGTATATTGGATACAAAAGCACATTTTTGTGGAGCCATGGCACTCTATAAAAGCGGGCACTCTTCTCTATGTCTTGTTTGGAGAAATCTTATTTTGGGGAGTTGTTTCAGGCCTTCTCCATCGGCAAAAAATATATTGGAAACTCTAAAACAATTTTCCTTCGAAGTTTGTGGAAGAGGGTTACAATGGTCTTTATGCATTAATTGCTACAAAAATTTAAGGCATTTTAGCTTATGGAGGCAAAAGTACATTGGTTTTTGCCATTCACCTTGTGAATGGAGAATACAAAAATATTGACATGGTATGAATAGATTGCCACTATTTCATGGATGAACCTTGGCCAATGCCATGGAAGTATGAGGTTTTTTCTAAGTGGAGAAGCGGAGTAAGAAAGAGCTACAATTGATCTTCAATTCACTCAACTAGACTCAAGCTTGTAAGTAAAATTAGTCATATGACTAGCTACTTTAAACAAGTCTGGAGAGCTAGGAACTGGTGGGTCTTCGAAAACAACTTCTGAACAGCTAGCTTCACAAAGACTATCCAGGAAGGCATGGAAGTGGTCATATCCATTAGAAAAGGGAAGAACTATGACGAGTGCAATCAAGCAATCCAAGCCATCATGGCACAAGTGTTAAGATCACGTAAGGAATCTTTTGAAGTTGCTTACCTCAGTCTGAGGTTGTGTAGCTCCTTTATGTAGCTTGTGTCCCCTCAAGGCCTATCTTGTGCTTGAGGGTTATTGTACATTCCTTTTTGGTGAATTTAATAGATCCACTCACAATTGTGAGTATGGAATAAAATTTTAAGAAAATAGTTATATGACACTTTGTATCAACATGATCAAATTTATTGTTTTTTCCCCATCCAATTCACTTTCTTATACATGCTAAAATTTGACTACATGTATGACATCTACAAGTAACTTTTTTTTTGTCTTCAGAAAACCAAACTTGAATCACTTGTGTTCATCATATGGAGAAGGAAGGAAGGGGAAGGGGAAAAGAGGAGGTGGGGGCGAGGGGGACTCTAAATAGTCTTTACTTACTTACATACATGCTTGCTTAAAACTTAAATAAAGGAAACTACTCAATGTCAAGTCAAAGCACATCAACTAATACCATTTGTAATCATGGAGCTGAGGAAGCACATATTAGAGAGAGCAATCAATGGATGAAGATGATGGTGAGGAAGCAACTAGCATCACCAAGTGTTAAGGCGGTTACGCCGCTAGCGGAAGCTAAATAGCGAGAACTCAACCAACAACAGAATTTGTCAGACGAGGACGGAGCTTGACCCGCAGGCGCATGGAAACAACTAGGTGGGTGTCAAATCACCTACTCGACCTTCTAATGACAATCACTACTAAGGAAATCAAATCTAAGTTCTAAAATACGCAAGTGACTGAAATCCGTACTACGAACGAATGCTATACGAAACAGGATCTAGAATCATTGAATCGATCTCAAACTCAAGGGGAAGTCTATGCACTAGGTAAGAACAACACCCTAAAGACTTGAACTGCAAAATCAACCTATAACCACTCCGTGCGGCAAACGCGTATGAAGATAGGCCGAAAAATACAGGTGACCGAAACTTGACCCCGATGGTACTAATGTGTAGCTCTACTCGTTGTGGTTCTATAGATATGCTGCACGCTCTATTCCGACACACGAGTTGGAAGAAAACTCACACCGAATCTCGTAGGAACTTACCACACGTAGAAGCCGATAGCGCGCACTCTTGGTATCTGTGCATAGCTCTCACCGTTGCTAACACAATGGTGGTGTCGCTTCTCCAATGGCGGCCCCGTAGCTCGCGTAGCAAGGAGATAAGACTCTCTCTCTCTCTCTCTCTCTCTCTCTCTCTCTCTCTCTCTCTCTCTCTCTCTCTCTCTCAGACACAGTCACGGCGCTCAAAAACTCACTTTGATTAATAATTGAATCCCCTTTAGGTTACAAAACTTTGGCTTATATACCTCAGCCTTGGAGGTGAGAACATCTCTAATTATTTACATCAACAGGTGAAATTACGTCGGGATTACAGGCTGGAAACTCAATTGAGTCCCGTTACTTAATGAATGGCTCAAATCAAAATTAATGTCGGAAAGACATTTATTACAATCAATGGTTACAAAATGATGGGTGTGAGCAAAAATGTGGTTGTGATCCTCTGCTGGCTCAACACTCCCCCCCTCCGCGTTCATGTCGTCCCTGACATGACTTTTAGGCTTGATCAATAGAGTCCTGTCGTCTTGAGCATCTGCAAATGTGATTCGTAGCGTAGGTTGCCGATGGTCAAGGTTGGGCCGAATATTTTGCTTTCGTGAGTGAAAAAGCCGGTGTAGAAAGCTTCTTCAAATGTTTGCATGTGGAAGCTAGGCAAAAACATAATTCTTTGGTATAAGAGATGTAACACCTTTGGTGATGGCTGCAATGAAAGATCATACATCATATCCGTCACTGTGTCGGCCGTCGATAGTAGACTCGAGGTCGTGGCTTTATCTGGCGCGAACACTTCAATGCATGCTAAGAGAGTCCTGCAGATTTTCTTTAGCATCTGACACGAAAGGTCAGGAGAGCCAGTAAAGAGTTTGATGGTGCCCGTTAGGGTTTTCACCATGTAGGTTTTACCTATTCTCTCTCCTGCCTTTGGTCCTGGCATCCTTGGGTAATTAAGCCAATTTGGCTTCCTTTCTGCAATCCTGCCATGCTCTTTCCAGCTTCTGACTCTTCATAAGCTCTAATATATTGATCATATTGATCAACATGTGGCCTGGCTGAGCTGGTTCCGACTTTACTTGGGTCCGGCACCCACATTTCTTCAAAGTCCCCCTTTAGAGCTCTTTCCGCTCTAAACTGCTCCACCAGCCTTTCCATTCTTGCGGCTTTTTGACTTTTGGTTTGCTTGGGATCGGCCTTCTTCTTCACTTTCTTCTTGAGCGGCTCGTCCACAGCCTCTTCAGGTTCTGAAACTATTTCTAGTTTTCGGCGTGCTCTTGTGGACGCCCTCTTGGATACTTCTTGCTGTTCTTCCTCCTCATCGGCTTCTCTAAGCCACTCATTCTGGGAGGGAATCCGTGGCCCTTGATCCCTAGCTCCAATAGCTTCATAAGCTATTCTTGTTAGGATTTCTCCTCCTCCTATGTACTTTGGTTTCTGGTTGTGCATGGCGATTACTTGCTCGTGGATGTATTGAGCATAATTCACCTCCTTTGGCACGTTGCTCTTCAGTGCCCATGTGATGGTAGTCGCAATGGCATGGGGTGGTGTAGTATACTTCTGCGGTCTTTTACTGCACACATGGAAAAACTGGTTGTATAATCGGCAAAGGGTTGCCGCTCGTTGATCTGCCATATCTCCGTAGGTTGTATTTTGTTTCTTTGATCCATAGACCTCTATGGCCTCCCTTCTTTCTCTGACAGAACTCCCTTTGTTGTGCAGCTTCAATGCATCTGCAATGAGCTGTGGAGTGATCTGTACTTCAACTGTTTCTCCATCCATGGCTGTCAACGTGGCTTTCCCATCCTTCTGAATGGATGTTGCCAACTCATACACTCTTCTTGTGTCTACACCTGATGGTCTCGAGGTGAAGAACCTGTGTAGCCTTTTCCAGGTATCTGCTGATGATCTCTGATCTGCTATAATCCACTAATTCTCGTGGGATCATAGGCACATCGACCGATTGCCCTTGAGGATCTCTGAAAGTCCCCTGGTAGATCTTTATTCCCTCTTTTTCTAGTACTGCTTCCTCCACCCAAGTCTTGGTTGGCTTGAGGGTTTCTGTTGGAATATCAAAAGGTTCTGCCTCTGCAAGAGCATCCTTGATGGTTGGTCTTTTTCTCTTAGTTGCCGATGACTTAGCGGAATCCATGGATCCTGTAACTCCAATTTCAGAAGTTAGCGTCTTTTTAGTACTGAAAGCTGAAATGAAGCTTTTAACTATTCAAATGACTTGAAAATTGAAACATGAGCTATTCAGGGCCTAAGGATGCAATGTAGGTGAAAAAATATGCAAACTGGGCTCAAAAACATGCTTGAGACATCATACGCGTATGATGTCTTTTGTGTCAAAATGACTTCATATTGGTTGTGCTTGTAGCTGATAGTGTATACATGAGTATCATATGCTTGGATTTGAGTTTGGATCCCACTCGGTCAAGTTTTGGCCAGTTTACTCCAGTTCAGGCTCTTGGCAAAATTTTGAAAGGGAATTGGATTTTATGATCCAAATTGGGTAAAACTTGGTGGATTACTTTCAAATGGCATGTAGAACACTTCTGTTTGGTGGTTGAAGCCCTGAGGTGCCAAAATCACATAGTGAGACATCATACGCGTATGATGTCTTTTAGTGCATTTTTGGACCAATTTTCTCTATAAGCTTGGTTTTGGCTTTAGATAGGCTTATTCAGTGGATTTATCAAGTTTGGATAGAATTTGGACTAAAAATGGCTCTGGAGACATCATACGCGTATGATGTCTTTTTCATCAATTTTTCATGGGATTGGTTCTGTGGACTCTCCATGTGCTAGTGAAGGACTGTTTATACTCAAATCTTGGTTTGGACTTGAATATGTTGGATTTGGGACAAAAATAGGCTTTGTATGAAGGATTTTCTCTTAATTGGGCTAATGGGGTGATCCACTTGACCAAATGGTTCCAAACTTCATATGTAGCATGTATTAGATATATATAATGGATGTATGATGACAAATGAGCATTTTTGGCTCTGTAAGTGCAAATAGACATCATACGCGTATGATGTCTTTTGTGTCAAAATGGTGCTTTTTGGTTCCAAATAGCTTGTAGATGTGTTAATCAACAATCCTACAAAGTTTCAATGAGTTTGGAGTTATTTTGACAAAATTAGGACCAAAAATCAATTTTATGGCCTACTTTGCGTCTTTTTGGTTTTCCTTGGGTTTTCTAACTCCAATTCTCATGATACTTGGTTCATAGGATGTGATTAACATGTGGAATGAGGCTATGCACTCAAATGTTGAAATGAATGTGAAAATCATGCTGTGAGACATCATACGCGTATGATGTCTTTTCTTGAAATGTTGGTCTTTTTGTGCAAAGAATGCTTTGTGCTAGTGCCCTAAGCCCTGCTAACTAGTTTTCAACTTAAAAAGTCATCAGTTTAGCTAAAAAGCCCCCTTATAGGCATTTCAGTCTCCGAAGTCGTCTTTTTGCCTTGGAGTTGAATTTCTTCAACTTTTCTTCTTGAGAGTTGCATTTCCAGCTCATTGGATATGTTGTGAAGCCATCCAGTTGGTTGGACTTGACTTTGGCTCCCCGTTCTCCATCTTTATCCATTTGGTTGCTCGAAAGCGTCTTTTTCACCATCGGTAAGTGAATCAGCTTTCTTTTGGGTTTTGCTTGCAAACATAAGTCATCCATGTATAGTTGAAACTGCTCGTGAAGTTTCATGTCATTTGGTCGTCAATTTTAGCCGTTATGCCAAAATGACGCTTTGTGTGTCCGCAGCCGAATCGGTTGTTCCGACCTACTTTTGGTGATCCAAACCCGGAGATACTCCATGGTTGCATTGCCCTCGATGTTGTTAAGCTTCCTGAGAAGTTTTGTGTCGTTCCGATAACTTTTTTCTGTTTGCCTCTTGCAGGCTCTGTTGACCTAGGGTTTTTCCAGTCGTTCTTTCTCGAGCTTTGAGTGCTAGAAACTCATCTTCTATGTTAGGATAACCCACCTCTAAGTTCTTGCAAGGTTTGGTTAAGCGGTTGTGCCCCTACCTAGCGTTCTTCCCCATTCCCCGTCTGCTCTTGTTTCTTGGTTTTGGTGAGTTTTCGCGACAAAAGTTAACGATAAGCATCAAAAGCTTATGGCAACGAGTCTACCTCTCATGTCTGGTGTCCTCTGAGCTCTCGTAGCAGTCGTAGAAGGCGGTAGAAGGTCGGATGCTCCTGTGTGCTCTTTGCTCTCTCCAAGAAGGTAATACTGGAAATAAGCTTGATAGTGAAGTGAAAAATACTTAACTTCGGGCTTCCCGGATCACTTGTTACCAAATTTGACATGTGCTCCTATCTCGTCGTGAAATGCACTTTAGGATTTGAAATTTCTCAATTTGGACTCCATTTGACCTGTTTCTGAGAAATCTGTCCACTTTGCCAAAATTCTGTCATTTCGGGCTTTTCGCAACTTTTTCAGAATTGTACCCCATTTTTACCATGGGTTGCCCTTGTCATTAGGATCATCACCGTCTATTCTTTTCTTTTTTCCGATCTCATTTCACCTGCTTTTTTATTTTTCTTTTATTTTTATTAAGAAAATCATAAAAAATAAAGAAAAATAGCAAATTGAAGCCAAAAAATTCCAAACATACCCGATAAATATCTGGTAACCCTGTGTATATGAATATACACTTCTTTGTGATTTTTGGACTTGGATTACCACTTTTTTCCACTTTTTAGCTCCAAAAACACTCTTATTTAGTGATATTTACACATCTAGAGACCCAAATTCATCATTTGATCTCTTCTTGTTGCAAAACAAGGTATATAAGGGCATAAATATTATCAATATCCGCAATCAAACATAAAAAATTGCAAAATCATGTAAGACACTGCCCTTGTAATATAATTTTTGTTTTTCTTTGTTTTTTCCGCTTGTAGCTGCTTTGTAGCTCCTGTATACCTCCCCCCCTCTTAGTCTGAGTCCTCTCGGACGACTATGAAGTGTCTGTGGGTGAAGCATTGTAGTTGTTTTGGTCATAAGTTCCCAATGCAATTGTAGAGCGATGATACAACAGTCTTTCCAATAAAGCTGCTCTTTGTTTGATTGAAGGATTGGTGGTCGGGTTTTGGGTTGGTTTTGGCACTTCGGTAGTAGAATCAGTAGATGGATTCTTCGTTACCTTGTTGTCTTTTTTCACAATCCAAATCTGCTTCCGCTTTGCTTGTGCTTGCCACAAACTCTTTGCGACCCAAACCTGCTTTGTTCTGTGTGTTGATTTCCTCTCCTTGAAATACCTAGGAGTTTCCGTTGATTGTATTGAAGGGAGTTCCTGTTTACAAATCTATGGGATCCAAATTTGCTTGCTGTCGCTTTGTGCCGTCATGAACTTCTTTGGAATCCAGATCTGTTTCACTGTCCTTGATTGTCGGGGATCACTCTGTTGTCTGGTATTGAAGACTCTGTTTGTTTTTTCTGGCACCACCTTTTTTGGTCTCCATACCAACGTTGATTCCGTTTTTTTCCAAGGTTGAGCTGTTATATTATTGCTTGTCTTCCTTATCCACTGTTGAGAATTCCTCGTCGAAGAGTAGTCCGGTTGTATAGAAACTTTTGGTTGCCATTGCTTCTTCTTTTTCTCTGGTTGTTGTTCATCTTTGTCTTTGGATTCGTCCTTTGGAGTTGGCTCTGCTCCTTTGGTGAACTTAACTGATTGACTTTCACCTTCGTATTTGATAAGCACTGATTTAGAACTCCAGTCAATCATTGCATTGTATTGCTTCTGCCATGGTTGTCCTAGCAATAATGGATGTTGTGTAGCTTGGTCTTCAACCACGTAAAACATATGAGGATACACATACTGGTTAATCTGTATATGTAAAACTGTGCATCCGACAGTTTTGATTGAATTCTCAGAGTAACTTTTTAACTCTTGCTTGGCAGTTTGTAGTTTAGTGTCATTTGTCAATTGTCTATACAAACTGAGTGACAGTAGGTTAGCTTGAGCTCCTGAATCCAATAGTGCTCTGGCTTTGATTTGGTTGGTTCCTACTTTGCATTCAATGATGGTTCTTCTTTGTCATTCCCCATTTCTGTTATACTAACTGCGTTTATTCGTATTGCTCCTTCATTGCGCTGTTTCTGGCGCAGTAGTCTTCTTTTCTCCATTCTTTCCTTCGCCTCGGCTTGCGCTTCCTCCTCAATCTTTTTCTTTTTCTGGACACGCAGCTTTTCTTTATGTATTTTGAGAAGCATGTCTTGTGTTAGCGGCAACAGATACTTTTTCACTCTGCATCCACTAATCCAATTGGGCATTTCTTCTCCGTCTAACGTAGCAAGCTTGACGGCTCCACTTGGTGATAGATCTTTAATCACCAGAGGTCCCATCCCTCGCTTTTTAAGCTTCTTAGCATGCTGTTTCAGAGTGTAAACTAGGACATAGTCCCCAACTTTAAACGCTTTAGTCCGCACATGCTTATCAAAAAATTCCTTTTGTCGCCTTTTTTGAGCGTAGATGGAAGCTACTGCTTTTAGGCGAAGCTCATCTAGCTTTTTTAGGTCATCTATTCTATCAGAGAGCTCGTGCCCTGTCCACTCTAGATCCTTAGCCACCCTTAATGTTGAAATCAAGAATTCTATTGGTAAGATAGCATTTAGCCCAAAAACCATGTTATATGGGGTCGTTCCTATTGATGTTTTATATGCTACCCTATATGCCCATAATGTTGAATGCAACTTCTGGTCCCAGTCAGTTCTCGACTCAGATACAATCTTCGTAAGGACCGTGCATATGGTTTTGTTTGTTGCTTCAGCTTGTCCGTTTGCTTGTGGATGATACGGGGCTGATTTCCTATGGATTACCATGAATTCATCTAGAAGGATCTCTATCACTTCATTTATGAAATGTGTGCCTCGATCACTCACAATTTCTATTGGCAATCCATATCGTACAAAAACGTATTCATATAGAAATTGTGCCGTGGTCCTGGCATCTGCTTTTTGAGTTGCCTTTGCTTCGACCCACTTTGTTAGATAGTCTGTAGCCACAATGATGTATTGTGCATGAGTCTTATATGCAGGAGGTGAAATGGGTCCGACATAATCAATCCCCATTTTGCAAAAGCCTTGCCCCCATCATTGGTCTAAGCGGCATATCATCTCTTTTAAGTGGTACTTTGGTCCGCTGACAGTCATCACACCGTTTAACGTATTCCTCAGCGTCCATATGTAATGTTGGCCACCATATTCCTGCGGCTAAGACAAGTTTTGCTGTCTTATCACCTGAGAAATGGCCTCCACCTACTCCTCCATGAGCTTGCTCCAGGATTATCACATACTCAGACTCTGATGCGCAAATCCTAAGCTGGTTGTCTTTACCTCTCTTATAGAGTTGATCTCCTATTAAAGCATAATCTCTAGCTTCTGTCTCTACAGATTTCTGACGAGCTTTTGACGTTCCTTCTAGGAAAGTTCTATTTGTGAGATATTCAACAATATACTGACTCCATTCTGGAGCGTTCATTATCTGATATAATGTCGAATACTCGACTGGAGGTTTTGATGAACATACAATACATACAGTGACATATTCATGTACGCTTTCTTTCATTCCTGGCCAATAGACTCCCAATTGTAACAAATTCCTATATGTGTTCCTTCTTGAACAATGAAATGCACATTCCTGAACATGTGCTTCGCGCAGATATATACTATATTCCTCAGGATTGATGCATAGTCGTAAAACATGATCATTTCCCAATTGATACAACCTTCCTGCAATCAATTGAAGATTCTTGGATTGCTGAATAGCAATATGTTTCAGGTTGTATTCTCTTCTATCGAACTCTCCTCCATAGGTTAATAGGTTAACGACATTTTGAGACCACCTCGGTATCATTTCTATGTTGAACAAGTACGCGTCTGGCATGTCGTCATCTACTCCTATAGGGTCTTCTCCATTCGTCAATCGCGAAAGATGATCAGCTCTAAGATGTGTTTTTCCTTTCTTTACTACTACCGTGAAGTCGAATTCCAGTAAGATAATGAACCATCTCACTATTCTCCTGGTATTGCATGGTTTATTCACTAGGTAGAGCAAGGCTTGGTGATCCGTAAAAAACACAAACTCGTTGGCTAGAAGATAATGCCGAAATTTCTTCACAGCATAGATCATTCATAATCCCTCTCGCTCTGTTGTGGTGTAATTCTTCTCTGCATGGTTGAGCTGTCGACTGGCGTAACATATAGGAAAATCCATGTTTCCTTCTTCTGGCTGAGCCAGAATGCATCCTATTGCATATGCAGAAGCATCTATGTGCACATGGAATATCTTCTCCCAATCTGGTGATTTCAAGACTGGAGCAGTAATGAGTGCCTCTTTCAATTTCTTGAATGATTCCTCACACTCCTCTGTCCATTCAAAGTTCACTATTAGCCTGTAAAGTGGTTGGCCTATTATAGCGTACATGTAAATGAATCGTTTATAATATCCGCAATGTCCCATAAAGCTCTGTACTTGTTTCGCATTGGTTGGTCTAAGCATATCCACTATAACTTTTATCTTCTCTAAATCCGTGGATATTCCGTTTTGTGAGACAATATGTCCCAGAATTCTGCCCTGTCGGACCATAAACACACATTTCTCAGGATTGAGACAAATGCGATATGTCCTACATTTCTCAAATACTTTTCTTAGGTGTTCTAGATGCTCATCTCTCAGTAGAGAATGTACGCATAAGTCATCCATGTAAATTTCGAGAAACAGCCTTAAGTATTCTTTGAAAGCATGCGTCATCAGCCTCTGGAAGGTTGCGGGAGCATTGGTTAGACCAAAAGGCATAACCCGATAAGCATAAATTCCCCACTCCGTTGCAAAAGCTGTTTTATGTTGATCTTCCAGTGCTATGGCTAGCTGGTTATATCCTGAAAAACCATCAAGAAAGGAGTATGCTGTTTTCCCTGATACACGCTCTAGAACATGATCAGTTATCGGCAGGGGATAATTGTCCCTGATTGTTGCAGCATTCACTTTCTTTAAGTTGACACACACTCGGAGTTTTCCGTTCTTCTTAGGTACTACCACAATCGGAGATACCCAATCAGTGTGTTCAATCTCGTATATGAATTCAGCTTCCATTAGCTTATCTATCTCTTCTTTGATTCGCTTAGCAAAAGTATCATTATATGTGTATGGTCTCTGTCTGCTAGGCTTTGCGTCTTGTTTCAGTGGGATTGTGTGTTGGCATATCGATGGGTCAACTCCCTTTAAGTCCTTATAAGACCATGCAAACACATCCCTGTACTCTCTGAGAAGACTCAAAAGTCTCTCTTCCTCGCTTGGAGACAAATCTGTGGCTATGTACACCGGTCTAAGCGTCTCACCTGGAGCTGCTAAATCAACTTTTTTTGCATCCTCCGGTCCGTCATAAGATTCGTTCTCCTTCCTCTCTCGAATAGGTGGGGTTAATATCACCTTCCTATCCTCTATTGTGAATTTCCTATAGTGAGAGGGAACATCCATGTTTTCCTTGATTTTGGCGTTTTTGTCCTCTCCACTCTCAATTTCTGTCGTCCAAACTTCTTTCAAAGTTTTCTTGAGCTCTCTGTATTTGTTTTTACGTTCTAGCTTGGACTCCGTGTGTTCTCTGTTGCGCTTGTTCTTTTCTGATTTTTCTGTTTCAGTTTTCGTTCCATTCTTTTGAACTTGATTTCTTGAGCCTCTTTTGTCTTTTCGTAAGCTCTTTTGGTCACTGCCTCTCTTTCTTCCAGAAATCTTATCCTTAACACAATCTTCAGCCTTTACTAGCATTAAGAATTGATTTTTTCCTCTTATTCTAGGCATCGGATTGGTTCTAACCCCTTTTGTTTTTTTCTTTGCTCTATAGTGTTTCTGGCGTTGTTTAGTTTGGTTCGGAAAATCATAAAATCGGACATCCGTTATAGTTTCTTCGTTTCCGCTTGAATTGTCCGTTGACTCGTTGTCTGCTTCATTTCCCCACTCAGGATGATCGGGAATGTCGTGAAACACCTCTCTTCATCTTCCTTTTCCAGTGTATCGTTCTTTTCAGTTTCTTTTTCGAGTACAGTTCTCAACATGAAATACGGAACCACGTCGTACCCGTCCTTGTCGCAAAATTTCGTTGTGGGACCATCCGGAATTGCACAAACATCTAGGGTTGCTAGAATGTGTGTCCATTCTAATGGTTCAAACGTGTCCTCTGGAAAGGGTTCTCCTACATAAGTTTCGTCTTCGATAGCCCTTTCTAAAACACATTCTTCTCGTTTCAGACTTCCACATTTCGAAGCTCCACACATCCATAACTCCTTGGGTTTACCTAACCAAGCTGGAAATTCGGATCCCGCCAAAGTAGCTGAATCAAACTCCTCCACCGGTGTTCGGTTCACATCTTTGTAGCTATGGTCTTTCAGGTTCACACGTGTAGTGGTTTCCATATTTCTCAAGTATATGTGATCGTAGCCCCAATCTTGGACCATTTTCAACTGTCTCATGAATGGTCTTCCCAATATGATATCATAGTTATTCTCCTTGGCAAAATCGACAATAGCAAAAGTATGTTCGTATTCAATGCCGCAAGAAGTCTCTACAACTTTCTCTAATAACCCCATAGGTTTCTCCATGTGTCCATCTGCTAATTGGAGTTTCAACCTAGTCTTCCTTATTGCTGGTTTCCCCCATTTTTTCCAGATTTCTTTTGTAGCAATGGCTACCCCAGCTCCGCTGTCTAGTATTGCCATTGTGTTCACTCCTTGGAATTCAACTGGTAAGGTTGTATTCCCCTCTTCACCTTCGCAATACTCTCCGACCTTGTTTAAGGGTACAGGCTTAGCGTTCTTTTGTGGCTTGCTCAGCTCCTCCATGCTCTCTTGCAATCTCGATGTTGGATCTTTTATCCCGAATTTCTCCAAGCATTTTCCTACAGTGGTCCACATATGTGGTCTTAGCCTCAAAAGCTCAGCTAGAGTGATAGTGCATGTCACTGGTGTTGACAAAATCTCTATCAATCCTTGCGAGTCCATGACTTTTTCTGATGAGATTTTTCGTGAGGGAAGTGCTCTAATCTCGGATTTTGCTTCATACTCTCCTAAGTATGAAGGTAAGGTTTTCAGTGAATGAGGTTTGCTCTCCATTGTTCTAACAGAGCCCCCATCTCCCTAGTAAGATTGCAGATCCAAGTCCACTTGAGATCCTGCCTCAAATTCCACTATGGGAGGATTCCTGATGTCCTTTTCCCATTTGTCTGATTAGCTTGGCAACTTAGCTCGTTTGCAAAGTTTGCCTCTCTCACTTGTTTCCAAAATTCATTGTAATCCTCATCTTTTCCGTAAATCCTCTGTATGACTGGATGAAAACTCTCTATCTCCTGATCGGTTGTGTTCAATACTATGCGGTCATCCTTTTGTGTATTTTCAGGCTTTTGTGCACTGGGAGTCTTTTCAGCTACCCGTGAAACGATAGTCTCTTGCTGAATTGGGTTTTCCTTTCCACAATTCATTGTTTCTTTTGGTGGTTCTAATAAGGCTTGTGCAGTCTCGATCATTCTCTGGCACATTTCAAGTCTCTGCTTTTCCAATTCTGCGTTTGGGTATGTCATCCACCTCTGTTCTTGTGTTTGGTTGTTCTTTAACCTAGCTTCGTAAGCTCTCATCAGTGCGTCCAATGGTTCGTGTACCTTGTCGACTAGCACTGATCCCCCTGAGCTTAAGCTCGTTGTTTCTTTGATACTCTTTTGTTTCGTTCTTTCCGGGCTCATCTCTCGTTTCCCGTTTTGACTCTCAAGTTTTTCTAATCTAGCTTTAGTTTGCTTTAGTTCCTCAGCTAGAATAGCGTCTTCACGTTCTTTTCTCAACTTCATGCGTGCTTTTCTAGCTTTCCATGTGTTTTTCTGACTCCGCGGTCCTTGACTAACCACTTCAGTCGCTAACTTTCCATTCTCAGGTTCTCTAGTGGTTTTCTTAGCTTGAGCTCTAGTAACAACTTGCGTTGGTATCAGAGTTTCATTTTCAGACCCACTGCTGGTAGGAATAGTTTCTAGCATATTCAATGTCGTCTTTTGCACTTTGTTTGGATTCTTTGAACAATCCTCAATGAAGTGAGTAACCCCACACTCAGTGCAATAAGCGTTAATTCTAATGATTTCCGTATGTGGGCAAACATTCATCAGATGGTCACCTCCACACTTGTAACAGGGTCCTAGTGCTGGTCTTGGTCCCATTTGATTCGTCCTTTGTGGATAGGATGGTCTCTGTCCTGTTAACCCTCCATGAGCTATGAACATCAAGGTTCTTGCGTCCATATTGTATCTCTCTTCATCAGAAGCACTTGTAACTGTTGGTGTTCCAACATTCCCCATCATGCCCCATGGTTCTGGTTGTTTTGGTTCTTCTGGTGGGTAATACACTGTCGGAGACATGTGTGCACCTGATTCTTCATAATAGGCTTGAACAGGCACTAAGGCTTGTTCTTCCTGATTCTCTAAGGTTGGTGCATATCTAATGCCCACTGGTCTTGCTCCTGGTAAAGGTGGTTGTTGTCCCAATACCGGTTGCGGTCTTTCTATCCCCATAGGTCCTGGTACATTTCCCGTTGGGTATCGAGGTACTGGATGTATCTGAGGTGGTGCTAATTGAGCAGGAGGTGCATACTGGCGCTCCCTTACATACCCTTTGTTGTAATAGCACTCCTCTGTTGGATGATTTGTCCATTTTTGTTCAATAGCACACCATTTCAGTGTTTTTGGCAATGGTTTTTGGTATGGTGCCATCCTTTTTAGAGCATCTTCTATCATTTGCTCTACATTTGGCATGGTTGTTGTTTGAACATTCTTTTTAGTGGTAGTCTCGCTCGCTACGGAGGAGGAGCTACTGGATGCAAAATCTGTATCCGCTGACACCTCTCCATAAACCGTACAGTTATCCACTAAGTACAATGCCTCTCTCGTTACTTGCTCGAAACTTGTACAAGCTTTCAAGTGCAAGTCCTTCTTGAGAGTGTCGTTCCTCAGTCCCTCAATAAAGAGAACAGATAGTCTGTCATCTTGTGGTCGTTCACGTACTGGACATCTCTCAATGTATTGTTTGAAGCGAAGTGAAGCTTCCTTCACTTTTTCGTGTTCTCTCTGTTTAAAAGCATATATTTGTGAGACCGTATTGTGCTTAATCCCTCGTTTTGAGAATTCCTCAGCAAACTCTCTTAGCAAATGGTCAATGTCATGGAATCCCCCAATGTTCATTGGTTGAAACCATGTCAATGCAGTACCTTCTAGAGTAAGACCAAATCCCTCGTATTGTGTATGGAAATCTGTTATCTGCTCAGCTCTTAAGACTTGCTTAAAGAGTGACACATGTGCATACGGATCTCCTGAACCACCATACTTCTTTGGCATACACTTGGCTACTTGAGATGGTCTCATACGTCTATGATCTGCTACCAATCTCATTGCTCCTGTGTCTCGGCTAAAGCTTTCTCTAGCATCATGGACTTCATGGGTTACCCTTGTCGGTTCCCCCGCCCTGAATCTACTACTAGGAGGTAAATGTGATGGTTCCGCTTCAAACCTTGGACCTGGAGTGGTATAGGTGGGGATTGGAACTGCACTACCTCGATTCGTCTCCATTGACTCTCTGGAATGTAATGATCCCATTGGTCCGAGCTTCGAGTCCCAAGGTTGACTGAAAGAGTCAGCAACCTGAGTTCTTTGTCCTCCTGTTGTCATTGAGTTTTGCACTCCATTTGTTGGTGCTGGTCTATGTGAGCTAGAAGTAACATAATACTGATGTAGTGGTCCCCCAAAGTATGTATATCCTTCTAATTCTTTCTTGCCCATTGTTGAGTATTGCCTGCCATACTTATCGTAAGCGGCAATTTTCACTTCCGATCCCTCTGTGTAGGTAAAGACATAAAGTCTTTTTTGGTCTGTCAACTCTCCGGTGTAGGGTTCTTCACATCTATAATAGAGATCTTGCTCCCCATTATTATATTTGTACAGCCCCACATAGATGTTATCAGTGTTGATCCTTGTAGTTTCATTCTCTCTTCTTAACCTCGCATTAGGGAAGTTCATTATTGGTGCTTTCTCCTCGAGTTCTTCATCTATTTTGGCTTTGGTGCCCATCAATCCCCACTTGTCCACAATGTTAGGGTTTAGGACTACCAAGTACATGGTACCCTCGTCATCTAGATATCTATCTCCGCTATAGCTCACATGCACTAAGTCCTTGAACTCACTAGGTCTATCTTCTATCTTTACACAATAGCGGTCCATTCCATCTTTGTAGATCTTGGCACCTTGCTCATTGTCGTACTGGTATTTTATGAACAATAGCTTCATGGTGGCGGAAGGGTTTGATGATCCTGCTGCCATATTTTCTCTGTTGTTCAAGTTCAAGTGTTCGGTGAAAATCTCGTAAGACCTCTCCGAAGAAGTATCAGAGACACTTCCTTCAAAGATCGGCTCCAATGGTTGCACCCAACTTTGGTTTACACTTTCCTCGGTTGATATGACACTTGCTGGTTCCCCTTGTTTTGGTTGATTATTCCGGAGATTCCTGCCCGATCTCAAATTCATCAATTCCCCTAAAGGACTGTAACTTTTCCGTCTCGGCAATTTGTTTTCCCAGGTTTTTGTGGTCAAAATTGATCCAAACTGACTGATACTTGGTCAATTGTTTAATCTTGTCAGTTGGACAACTTCTGTTTCATCAGGTGAGAATTTTGTTACTGTTATGCTGAAAAAGACATTATACGCGTATGATGTCTTTTTTCACAGATTTTGACTATTTTGGTTATGCTCACTCTCAGTGGCCCCTTTATGCTCTGTTTACTCACAAAATTCAGTTTGAACTCTGTTTGAGCAAGTTATGGCTAGTTCAGGCTTTTCTTGGCAATTTCCCGCTTTTGACTTGTTTTTTGGGTCAATTGTGATCCAAATGGTATGAAACTTGAAATATAACCTCTAGACAGCTATTACAATGGATCTGTGTTAGCAAAGTATCAAAATATGTCCAAAATTAGGTCAAAGACATCATACGCGTATGATGTCTTTTTCATCAATTTGGGTCCAAACTTGATATTTATGCTTTCAACAGTGTTTGTGACAATCTTGTCAGGTCAGATTTCAAAAATAAGTAGTGGATGTGCCAAAAGACATTATACGCGTATGATGTTTTTTGTCCCAGATTTTGACTATTTTTGGTTTTAAGCCTTCTCCAATGTTTATAATTGAGTTTCAAGTGTTTTTGTCAGGTTTGAATGTAAAAACAAAATCTGAATCCAAAATTTCCTATTCTTTGCGTTTCTTGGACTCCGACTTGTCTTTTTTGGGTTTCTTTGAGTGTTAATGCCCTTGTTTTAAGTTGATCTTAGGGTAAAACCCCCCTTCTAAACACTTTGGCAATGTCAAATTTTCAATTTTAGTCTCTGTTTAGGTCCTAAGACATCATACGCGTATGATGTCTAAAGTTGCAGATTTCCAGTTTTTCAGCACAGAACTCTTCCAATAGCTCTTTTAAGTTCTCAGCAACAATCAGTTACACAGAAAATTTTTCTGAACTTTGTTTATTGCATATTTCACTACCAAAGCGACTTTTTTCAGTGATCTAACATGCAATCAAACACATCAAGCGAATAGAACACCAATTGATAGCTCTAGATCAGGATCAAATCAGGCCCTACCTAAGCTACTTCTAATCATAAAATGTATTTTTTGCAATTGAAAATATAAAGAGATTTACTACCACACAAGGAGTAGCAAATGCTTGTTATGTCAACAACCACTTAAACACCATAAAAAACAATCTAATCTAAGCTAAACTAAAAATACTGTCAACGCGGAAGACCCAGGAATACCCCACTTCCTAGTATCTCTCGAGACCTTCGGAGTCC
Source organism: Adiantum capillus-veneris (assembly GCF_014529385.1). Classification (NCBI taxonomy): domain Eukaryota; kingdom Viridiplantae; phylum Streptophyta; class Polypodiopsida; order Polypodiales; family Pteridaceae; genus Adiantum; species Adiantum capillus-veneris. The sequence goes on along the minus strand of NC_140931.1, from coordinate 76,414,100 downwards.
ACCACTCCTAGATCTTTTCTAACTAAAGTATACAAAGTAGTTTATACGACTCACCTCGTAGGATTAGTCGAAGGTCACCTACTTAGGGCTCTCGTCCCCGGCAGCGGCGCCAAATGTTAAGGCGGTTACGCCGCTAGCAGAAGCTAAATAGCGAGAACTCAACCAACAACAGAATTTGTCAGACGAGGACGGAGCTTGACCCGCAGGCGCATGGAAACAACTAGGTGGGTGTCAAATCACCTACTCGACCTTCTAATGACAATCACTACTAAGGAAATCAAATCTAAGTTCTAAAATACGCAAGTGACTAAAATCCGTACTACGAACGAATGCTATACGAAACAGGATCTAGAATCATTGAATCGATCTCAAACTCAAGGGGAAGTATATGCACTACGTAAGAACAACACCCTAAAGACTTGAACTGCAAAATCAACCTATAACCACTCCGTGCGGCAAACGCGTATGAAGACAGGCCGAAAAATACAGGTGACCGAAACTTGACCCCGATGGTACTAATGTGTAGCTCTACTCGTTGTGGTTCTATAGATATGCTGCACGCTCTATTCCGACACACGAGTTGGAAGAAAACTCACACCGAAGCTCGTAGGAACTTACCACACGTAGAAGCCGATAGCGCGCACTCTTGGTATTTGTGCGTAGCTCTCACCGTTGCTAACACAATGGTGGTGTCGCTTCTCCAATGGCGGCCCCGTAGCTCGCGTAGCAAGGAGATAAGACTCTCTCTCTCTCTCTCTCTCTCTCTCTCTCTCTCTCTCTCTCTCAGACACAGTCACGGCGCTCAAAAACTCACTTTGATTAATAATTGAATCCCCTTTAGGTTACAAAACTTTGGCTTATATACCTTAGCTTTGGAGGTGAGAACATCTCTAATTATTTACATCAGCAGGTGAAATTACGTCGGGATTACAGGCTGGAAACTCAATTGAGTCCCGTTACTTAATGAATGGCTCAAATCAAAATTAATGTCGGAAAGACATTTATTACAATCAATGGTTACAAAATGATGGGTGTGAGCAAAAATGTGGTTGTGATCCTCTGCTGGCTCAACACCAAGAAATCTACTTTAGGACAATCAAGAAGAGGAAACATGAGGAAACTAGACTAGAGTTATCAAGGAGGTCTCCTCCACCATACACAATGTTCCACTTTCAAAGTTTGCTACTATAATCAAAATTTGGGGAGGCTAACTTAGAGGAGATAGTGGAGAAAATCATAGAGGCCACCATAAGAAATCCATCAGGAGAAAACATGGTAGAGAGAGTAAAGCTCCAACAAATGTGCACCCTAGCACCCCACACACACCAACAGAAGGAAAAACAAAAGGCCAAAAAAAGAAGAAGAGAAAACCAAAACAAAACAAAACTCAAATAGAAAACAAAGTCAATATAATAATACAAGATTTATATGCCCACCCACACACAAACAAAAAAGCAAGCCTCAACAATAACGACTTATAAGAAAACATAGGATACATAAGCCAAGCTCCACTCACCCACATGCCACACACACACCTCGGCATAAGGAAATACGTAGACACAAATAAATATAAAAATATCATTGCAAAAACCAAAAGAAAAAGTCCTACAAAGGGGCTACATCAAGATTGACTAGTGAGGGATGTGCACAAGCAACAATAATGAAATTGATTAGACATCGTTGGTAAGGCTCTACTAAAGCAATGTCCAAACGCATAGCTACACACGGAAAACATGCTCAACCACCTTGACAACTGGTTGAACAAAGGCAACAACTAGCATAAAGTGATAAGAGAAAGATGCAGTTGATGCAAGCAAACCACTACAATATTAGACAAGACAAGTCGATGACAAGAATAAGTCATCATTAGCTATGGCGAAGAAAAGTCCTTTAAACCAATGTTTTACTACATCATACAAAGGCCATTGAAGGCGAGCAAGTTACATGCTGCTCGGGGTGAAGCGCATGGTGAGCTTGCCATGGGGGCAGCTTCATTTGCAACAATTAGAGCGAGGAATGCCAGTAAACACCATCAAAGTGACAATGAAAGAAACCCATGGGATTAAGCAACGAGAACAAGTTTGTGGTCCAATTATCCTTTTACAAAGTCATCAGTGACCCAAAGCTCCGCATATCCAATCTATGTATTACTGCAACACTAAGTTTGTGGTTCAATTCCCCTTTAGCAAAGTCATCAATCACCCAAAGCTCTGCAAACTCCAATCTATGTATTACTGCAACACAAAGACTAACCAGGCAACAACAAAAATATGTATTCCACTAAATCCTATTTGGGAAATCTTCCACCACAAAGAGCTTTCTAACAAGGGTGGGGTAACAACAACACTTCAGAAAGTGTGTGTAGGGTGTATAATGGCAAGAGGCTGCTTACAACAGGTTGATAGTGACAACGGCATCAACCTAGCATCATGACATTGTGTAGCAAGATGGCAAGAGATGGAGGACAAAGTGATGGCAAGGGGACTACTCTCTTCTCTCTCTTCTCTCTCTCTCTCCCCCAAAGATTACACCATATATGTCACCCTTGACTACAAAACAAATTTCTTCTCCAAACGAGAGAGCCGCACACACCCATACATGATCAAGACCATCCCCTTGCGTGCGATCTTCACTATTGTCTCCATCTAGCTCAACTCTCATTCTTTAGAATGTGAGACAAGTCATTGGGGCTTGATTAGCAGTCTCATTGCAACAATCATTTCCATAATTCTTGAGCATTGAGAGTTTCTTATCAACTACACACGCCCCATATGATACGTTTCTTTAGGTCCCATATGTCATATTTGACCTTTGAGTATAATAATGAAATCTCTCTCTCTCTCTCTCTCTCTCTCTCTCTCTCACACACACACACACACACACACACACACACACACATAAGTACTTATATAGATAATATTGAAACTTAGTTTAAAAAACCCGACTCTTTTGGTTGGGTTTAGGACTTCTTTACCCCCACAACCCCTCAAATATATGATTTAAAAATCCCCCCCCCCCCACCCCCCCTCTTTCTTGTATGGGAGTGGCCCCTTAAGCATAAGTTTGTTAATGCCTCTCAACAAAGGCGCATTGAAAATGGAATAGTACCCCATAATAAACTGGCAGGCAACTTTGGGTATTGTGTGAAATGATCTTGGGCATATCGAGTTGTTCACGCCTGTCGCTTACAGTGTATACCTCACATAGGAGCTCTGTGCACCCGCACGCTACATGATGATGTTCTTCATATCCTCTCTCCCACTCAATCCCCCTACGGGGCCAAGGCGGCTACCACTTGAAGCCACACTTTGGGTACTGAGCCAGTTTCAATACCGCTGGTCTGCATCATCATCAAAGCACTATATAAAGGTGAGGATGACCTTGAGCCCCTCACTTAGTCTCTTTGTGTGGTGTTTGTGTTGGTATAAAGAGAGATTGAGGGTTTTTATCGGAAGATTGCCTATTGTCTAATCATGGAGCTTGTGGCAAAAGAGGGTGCTTCTCAGGTCCGCATTCTATACAAAAAGAAAAAATTATTGGTTTTTTTGCACTAGGCGTTCTGGTTTTCATATGATGTACATGAAAATAGTTTGGCTTGATATTTAGCAGCCACGTGTATCAAAAACCAGTCCGTACTTTCTCTAGTTTTTTTGACGCAGGTGGTTTTTTTTACAGTAGTCGACATAATTTCTTTTGATTTGTTTTGACTTTAGGCATAAAGGGCACTTGGCCTTGGTAGGTAAATGAGGATTGCAAGGAACCATGAACGGCTTTGTTCACATGCCTTGAGCTTTATGATTACACAGGTGTAGATAGCTTCTCACCAATGCATTGCTGGCGTTTTATGAAAAAAACTACCATCTTTTTGTTGTTTTGAGATAACTTGCATTAGGTCGTACCCATGCACTTCATGGGTAAGCATGGCATTAAGTTTGAGGCCTTGGTTTTGTTACCATATACATGTGGTAGTGATGTGTGTGAACACACTAGGACCGCCGGGGCATTTTTTCCCTCTTTAGGAGGTTTTTTCCCCCGTGCATTGTATATACGCCCATCACTCTAGGGCTATCTATCTTTCCATTGCACACTAAGTAACACAATCTCTATTGTGTGCCTTGAGCTTCCTTCGTCTTCTCCAAACTGTGTGTGTTTCTCTGCAACCCTAATTCCAACAATTGGTATCAGAGCAGGTCACGTCCTCCCGGGCTTAGTCGCCAGCTGCTCCAGCACACGCCTGCTCACTTTCTCCGATTTCAGTGAGCTTTGGCAAGCGTTCGCAGGTCGACAAATATTTTGGGTAAGCTCGAAGAGCTTGGTCTGCTCAGAATTTTGATTTGGGCTCATTTCGGCCTCCGTTTCCACTACAGGCAGTACTGCACATGCTATTTCGTCATTTTGTGCAGAATTTCTGTCAGTGCCGTTTTCTGCATAATAGGTGCCTTATAGTCTTCTACGGTTTGTGCTATATAGCACAGGTTGTTCCCGCTCCATTTCTCCTATTTTCGGGCAGTTTTCACATCACGTGCAGCATTTACCATGGCTGACAACAACAACACAGATGTGTTCAAGATGTTTGCTGTTGAGGACAGGTTGGATGGGGACAACTACCCTATGTGGGCTTATATGATGCAACATGTTCTTGTGTCAAAGGGTGTCTGGAACATTGTGCAAGGCATTGATGTACGTCCTGGTTCTGAGGATGTAGGCGATGTTGAGGATGTTGCAGGTCTTGCTGCAAGGATTGCAACTGCTAGAGTTGTTTTGCCTACAGTAGAACAAGCTCGTTGGGATGTTAAGGATGCGCAGGCTCATGCATTGATTGCGTTGTCTGTGAAGCGCACCATTGTTCCTCACATCCGTTCAGCAAAATGTGCAAAACAGGCTTGGGATATTCTAGCAGGTCTTTATGCAAGCCGCAATGAGGCTAAAATTGCTTTTCTGCGTAAAGAGCTGGAGTCGAAGATTATGCATGAGGAAGATGATATGGCACTTTCCTTGCTAGTGTCAAGGATATCAATGAGCAGCTTATTTTTGCAGGTGAAGTCATTTCAGACAGTTCCCTTGTGCAGACTGTTCTTGATGCCTTACCAGATTCCTACCAGACTTTTGCTAGTACTTGGAGACTGATGACACAAGGAAATCCTGAAGTTATCAAGTTTGATGCATTATGCACATTGCTGTTGCAAGAGTCACTTTCTAGAAAAAACAGGACTAGGCAGCGTGCAGTTGAACAGGCTTTTATTGCTTCTCAAACAAAGGGTGGTAACAGTAATGCAACCACTTCTTATGGTTCTGCTGTGAGTGGCAAAAATTCTGTTCCTAATGCTTTTGCTGGCAGTACTTCGTCTGGCAATTTTGGTGATAAGGGCAAAAAGAAGATGCGTTGCCATTATTGTAAAGCCAATGATCACTTGATCAAGTCGTGTCCTAAGTTGAAGGCCAAAGAGGCTAAGAAGAAAGAGGGTGGTTCCACTACAAATGCTGGTTCCACTACAAATGCAGCCATTGTTGAGTCTTCTGTGAAAGGAGACTCTGTTGCTGATGTTGATGCAGAATGGGCTTTTAGCGCAGAGTGCACTTACAATCCTGCTGTCCATGATGCATGCTTGTCAGTTGTTGCTGCAGATTCACATGTGTGGTATTTTGACAGTGGTGCTACAAAGCACATTACCTCACATCGTGAATTGTTTACCTCTCTTGAGTTTGTCCCTCATGCGAATTTTGTCACTTGTGCCAACAACGCCTCTTATCCAGTTCAGGGAGTTGGAAAGATTGTGCTCACTGCTGCTAATGGTAGTTCCTTCACACTTGTTGATGCACTTTATGTACCTGGGATCAAGAAGAATCTCTTGTCTGTATCCGCACTTGCTAGACTTGGACTTGTAGTCAAATTTGTGGATGACAGATGTACAGTTCATGATCTCAATTTTGGTGATGAAATTGTTGCATCTGGCCTTTTGTGCCATGGGCTGTATAAGCTCACTTTGTATGACAAGTGTGGACAAAACTTTGCAAATGTTGTTGCAGATTCAAGAGCTATTTCAGATGCAAAACTTTGGCATGCACGTTTTGGTCATCTGAATTTTGCCAGTTTGCTGCGTTTGCAGAAATCTGATATGGTTGCTTCTTTGCCGCCTCTTGAATCACCTATCAAACATGTTTGTGAAGGCTGTATTTTGGGTAAGATGCAGCGTTCGAAATTTCCAAAGGATGGTTCAGTTCGGGCCACATGCAGGTTGCAGCTTGTGCATAGTGATGTTTGTGGGCCCATGCAAACTCCGTCCTTGGGCAATTACCTGTACTTCGTGACTTTCATTGATGATTACTCCAGGCATGCATGGGTATTTCTGCTTAAAGCGAAGTCCGAAGTTTTCATGTGCTTCAAACAATTTCTGGCTATGGCTGAAAATGTCTTGAAATGTACTATGGGCACCCTCCGTTCCGATCAAGGGGGGGAGTATATGTCTCATGAATTTAATGCATTTCTGGCTAGTCGTGGGATAAAACACCAATGTACAGTGCCTTATACACCTCAGCAAAATGGTGATGCTGAGAGGAAAAACAGGTCACTGACGGAAATGGCACGATGTATGGTCAAAAGTCAAGCTTTGCCGCATTCTTTTTGGCTTGAGGCCATTTTGTGTGCCACTTATGTACTTAACAGGTGTCCTACAAAAGCTTTGCAGTCTATTACTCCATATGAAGCATGGCATGATAGAAAGCCTTCTATTGAGCACATGCGTGTTTTTGGCTGTTTGGCATATGCTTTGGTGCCACAAGTGCAACGCAGAAAATTGGATAATAAGGCTATCAAATGTATTTTTGTTGGTTATAGTGCTGAAATCAAAGGTTACAGGTTGTATCATCCGCGAACAAAACGTATTCTGGTTTCTCGGGATGTAGTGTTTGTGGAAGATTATGTTCAGCCCTTGCTGTCATGTACTAGAGACAATAATGTAAGCTCACAGGACATTTATGACACTTTGTTGCCTCTTTTCAGTGGTGGAAATATGAATGTAAGTTCCAATGAGGCAAATGTACAGCCTATGGGGGTTTCTGAAAATGTTTTAGATTAGCCTATTACTGATGGAGATGTACATGATGTACTTGATGAGGAAAGGGCTGAAAATGAGCAGGCTAGAGGTATGCCAAAATGCCTGGTGCACACTTTGCGTGACAGTAAATTGGATGCACCTTTGTCTAGTCGTACTCGTTCAGGCTCTCGCCATGCATCTTATGCATCTGATTGTTATGCTTTGGCTGTGTCTAGCTTACATGATGTTGAGGAGCCTCTGTCTTTTGATGAAGCACAGAATTCAAAAAATTGGATGGCTGCCATGCAATCAGAATATGATGCACTTATAGAAAATGACACATGGACTTTATGTCATTTGCCTCCTGGCAAAAAGACCATTGGTACGAAGTGGGTTTACAAGTTGAGACGCAAGCCGGATGGTGAGATCGATCGCGATAAGGCTCGACTTGTTGCAAAAGGTTATGCACAGCAAAAAGGCATAGACTATGAAGAGACTTTTGCTCCCACTTGTCGTATGACTACTGTGCGTTTTCTATGTGCATTGGCAGCTCATTTTGGTTGGGATGTACATCAATCAGACATTGTTACTGCTTTCTTGAATGGTGACATATGTGAGGAAGTTTATGTAACGCAGCCTCGCGGTTTTGTCATAAAAGGACAAGAAGACAAAGTGTGCAAATGTAACAAGGCTTTGTATGGGTTGAAGCAATCTCCTCGTGCTTGGTATGAGAAAGCTGACACTCATTTGGTCAAACAAGGCTTTTGTAACAGTCCAACAGAAAGCACATTGTATGTAAAGCGTGAGGGTGATGTACTTGTCATTGTGGTTCTTTATGTTGATGATTTGCTGATCACTGGACCAAATGAGAGACATATTGCTGAATTTAAGGCTGATTTGAATGCTACTTTCAAGATGAAAGATTTGGGGCTGTTGCATCATTATTTGGGTATACAATTTAAGCAGTGTGATGGTGGTATTGCCTTGTGTCAGAAAAGTTACATAGAGACATTGCTATGTAAGTTTTGACTTGAGGATTGCAAACCTATTGCCAGTCCCATGGAAACAGGTTTGAAGTTGAGTCTACATGATACTGGTGATCCTGCTGATGTCACTCTTTACCAAACTGCTGTTGACTGCCTCATTTATGTATGCAACACGAGGCCAGCTATTCAGTTTGCAGTCTCAAAGGTCAGCAGATTTATGCATAGCCCAGGGTCTAAGCATTGGCAGGCTGTTAAGAGGATTTTCCGCTTCCTTAGTGGCACTTTACATCTTGGCTTGTTTTATCCCAAGGGGGGATCATTGCCGCCAGACTTACATGCTTTTTCGGACTCAGATTGGGCTGGTTGTTTTGACACGCGAGTGTCCACAAGTGGTTTTTGTTTCATGCTTGGCAGTTCATGTATATCATGGTTGAGCAAGAAGCAACCTACTATGGCCACTTCGAGTTGTGAGGCTGAGTACAGGGCAGTCTTCACAGCTACGGTTGAGTGTGTATGGCTCAGACTCCTTATGGCTGATTTGGGTGTTGGATAGGACACTGCCAACACTATCTACACTGACAGTCAGAGCGCATTGGCAGTTGCGAGGAACCAAGTTTTTCATGCTCGCACAAAGCACATTGAGGTGCATTACCACTATGTCAGGGAGAGGCTCTCAACAGGAGAGATCAGGTTGGCTTATGTGCCAACACAGGACAACCTTGCAGATCTTTTCACAAAGGCATTGTCTCGTGAGAAGATTGAAGCTTTCCGCAAAGCTTTGGGCTTACTCCCCTTTGTGGACTGATCCTGTCCTCAGGGCATGGCACTTCCCTTTACTCATGTGCTAGCTCTCGTTCACCGCATCACTCCAGGGGGGATTTGTTACCATATACATGTGGTAGTGATGTGTGTGAACACACTAGGACCGCCGGGGCATTTTTTCCCTCTTTAGGAGGTTTTTTCCCCCGTGCATTGTATATACGCCCATCACTCTAGGGCTATCTATCTTTCCATTGCACACTAAGTAACACACTCTCTATTGTGTGCCTTGAGCTTCCTTCGTCTTCTCCAAGCTGTGTGTGTTTCTCTGCAACCCTAATTCCAACAGGATTTGGGCTCATAGATCTGCATACTAACTCAACAAAATTAGGCTATTAGCTACGAGAAGTAGTCGTTGATGCCAATTTTAAAAGATACACTAGTGGTATCTTTCGGCTGAGAATATTAGGATAAATTGTTCAAAAAAGGGGGGGTCGGGTCTGATGAGCCCTTGTTGCATTTGATGCATGGTTTTTTGTTGGGCTGTTAGCGCAATTGTGGTGTCACATTGATAATATAAACTATGCATTGAGATCTAGGTGACATTGCATACCATGATGGTGGTTTTTTAACCATGCAATAATTGATCATTCTGGATTTAATAAATTTCTTTTTCGCTTAAGGACTGGTGTATGAATACTCGGGTATACAGTTTTGGTATATAATTTTGGTTCCTCTCACTCAAACTAAAGGTAGAGGATGTGATATGCTTAGCTGAGTTATCTTTTGCCTAAAGCCAAGAAACGATGTGTTTGAAAGTTGTATCTAATGCTAAGGACAAAGTTACTATGTTTTGACTAAATGGTTTCAAAGATGGAAGTGATAAGAAGTATAGCACATTTTACTGATTAGTCTAGGAGAGCTATTTGACCAATTCTCCACACCAAGTAAAAGAATGACAAACTTGCTATAGAAAATCTTAATGGTGTATGGTTGGGAAGTAGGCACAAAATAACTTTGAAACTAATGGTGGTATTAAGTCAATTGGATCAGAAGGGGTGGTGGCCTTCTGATCAAAATGATACAGATGTAAATATATGTTGAAGAACTAATAAAATTTGGGCTATATAGAAACCATACATATAAAAAATACCATAAAACAAAGAGGTAACGGCCTTTCTTACAAGGTAAAAAAAGAAAGAAATTTTTACAAAAAAACATGTACACTTTGGATGTTTGTTTAAAGTAAAAAGTGTTGTAAGTTGGACATGGATAATAACTGATATAGTCCATTGACACCTGTAAAACGCATTCAAGACTAACGCATCTGTTGTCTTGTTTGAATGGATGCAGGTGTTGACTCTATCCATTCTTGGATTTTTTTTTAGTTTGAAGCAAATGTTTGTCCATGATCACACTGGCTCATACTACTTGGGAAGTACTTCTTTAATGGGTTACTATCATTGTATACTAGAATGAGGCCTCATTCTTATATGCCATGTACAAAGATAATTCTAAGACTGAGTTGTTTTTGTACTAATCATTGCCTTTTCTATAAAGCCAGTTGTCTTTTGAATGTTAAAGTTTATTTATGTCTTATTATTTAAGTAAAATCAGCTACACACACGTCTTATACATAAGGTTTTTTCATTCTTTTTGGAAAAACCAGGACGCTGGCTTTGGAAACTAGTTTGATTCTTAGTTCTAGGTTGGATCCAGTGCCTATAAATCCTTTTTTGGTTGGCAGAGGTGTTAGGTGGTCCTTTATAGGCTAATGTTCTAGATACCTACTCACGGCTATTATAGTCTGTGACTTTGCCGGTTTAAGGATTGCAGGCCCACCTAATTGTATATTTTCTTTCAGGATCACAAACATTTTGAGTAAACCATGACCCGGAGAAGCATACCAGGATTTTATAACAAATTAGGTTTTACCTACTAAAGGACCATTCTCCAAAAAAAGCCTTGGCTATTAGAACTAGACATGTTCTGGATCGATGCGCCAAATGCTGTGTTACATATTACCATAAGTAATCCCTGACTTACTAATAATTTTGTCTATTGCAGACCCTTGCCCTCTCGCAAGGCCTTGAACTATCTTTTGAGCCCCTCTCTGTGGCTACCTCTCATGTGTTGGCAGTCTCAATGCTTCTAAATTAATATATGATTCAGCTCTTGCCTCAGATAAAAAGCTATCTATATTAGACATGTTGTCTTTCAATGATTGGGTCAAGATTCTGGCTCCCTTGGACAAGGACTCCAAAGATGGGGTTAGTATGATTTCCCACTACATAGCCCAACTACCTATACTTTCTATAAAGTATCAGCAAGAGCTGGCCTTATTTTGTTCTTTTGGGGCTAAATTATCTAACTTTCTAAAAAAATTATGTGGCCTCAATCCTTCTTTTATCAGTATCCCTGTTGCTCCAACAGTCCCTCAAACCAGTGGATCTTTTGCAGAGATAGTGCAACACTTGAAGCTATCAAGGAATTTCAAAACAATCTTTGCTTCCTTAGTGACTCTAATGTCTAATGGTACCCAAAGTGTCCAAGGTTTTTCCTTTCCTACCAATTAGACAAATTGAAATTGAATCTTTTGGTGTGGACCATCAGCTCTGGGTTTTACCTAACAAAGCCTTTCTAGCACCAATTCTTAGTGAAACTTGGGTCTATCTGGCTAATCTTCCTGCTCCACAGTTGAGGAGTGTAGACTCAGAATTCTGAAAGGAGGACAACTCTTAGACAAAGAAGAACTCATTAAAGCCCCCTTCAACCTTAACGTTATTGACCATTCCAAATGCTCTTCCAATACATGTCTATACATTCGGAGAAAAGGGAACATGGAGTTTGCTAAAAATAAACCTGACCTCTACACGGAATCTATTTCGACCATATGTTAAATGTGCATGTAAATTTCTTGACCCTAAAGCATCATGCAAATCCAGGATTATGTGGTTTGACCATGCTATCTGGTTTATCCTCAACCATCTAGACCAGCTCTTCTCGGGGAGCCGATGGACTTTCATCTATCCCTTATTTGTTCTTGGTTAGGTGGCCAAGCTAAACAATTAGTGATTGATCATATATTTTTCAATATCTTTCGTGGGCTTATGTTGGATATCCTTAAAGAACTGAAATATGATGAACCTGGGACATAGTTGACTACATATGCAAACTACAAAGGTGTTAAGATTATCACCAGTTTACTCAAGCCATGTATTGAGGATGATGATTCTCCCTCAATAAAAAGACCTAAATCTCTAGCCACCCCCAATTCATTCACGTCATTTTTGACACCTATCTCGTCCTCTAATTTTATTAGAGGAAATCTCGTACCTTTACTAGGGGAAGAGGAATAAACACCCCTATGCGACACCTTCTTGATTTATGATTACTTATGTTGTGCAGGTTACTATTGGCCCTTTGTGGAAGGATGCATCTTACCAAAAAGACTTCTTGCAAAGAGTATATTTACCAACATTGTCTTTTTCAAAGTGACCTTCGGGATTGGGTACACCCAAGACCCTTTTTTGTGAGTGTTTTGACTTACTTTTTGGAAACCATGAAATACTTGATAATGTACTTATTGGTTGGAAGTATCAAAAACCTATTAAGAATCTGGTTTATAGTAATGATTTTTTACGACACAACACCGTTCCTATTTGTGCTTGTGATAAATATATCCCTTTTTGTAGAGATTTTGATACTTATGGCAAGCATGTATGTACCTGTAGTTTTGATCTAGTTGAGAATACCACATTTTAAAAAATCCTAGCTAAAGGACTTAACCACATACACATTTTTCCTAAAAACCCATACCTCGCTTTATCAGCTTTACTTAGCTGTTTAATTGACCTTGTCAGTACTCTCCAGCTGGAGAAGTCAATCCTACTGGACTTAGCAAAATTGGTCTTTTTAAAAAAAATCTCGCTCTTACCATATAAATGGTTGTCTACTGAAAGCACATGGATCACACCACAACTGGCTGTTGAATTTCAAAAGCTTTCACAGGACTGATTTATAGTAGGGCTGGATAAAAGTTCAAACTGTCCCACTCTTTTATGCAAAAACTTGGCTTGGAAAATAGCTCACTCTCATGTTTTCGGGAAGGAATTCACACCACTTAACACCTCTCTGTATGAGGTCACTAATATGATTTCAGAACATCTAGATAAATTAGGCTATTTTCTTCAAGATACCAAACTTCCATACTTTTTTCCACCTATAAACTACACAAGCATTAATTCAAATGGAGATCTAATGTCTCAAATGGTATTTTACTAACATTACCAAAGATATCACTCTTTGCCTTGACTTGGTACTTTCATAATCTAAATTTGTATGTGCCTCTAAACAAAAATTTTGCTTTAACTTTCTCCAAATACACTATAACCCTTTTTGGCTAGTAAAAAACTCCACAGTAGTTACTCTTAACCTCCCTAAATAGATTTTCCATCTCTTCACAATCGATATTACTCAATGTATGAGAACATATCCCTGAAAGGATAATTAGGATTGAAAGATGTTCTATTACAGATGATTAAGCTTACCTTCAAACGTGCTAGGAAGAATGGTTTCTTCTACATGTCTCTCTCCAAAAAACCTAGATGGATTAAGAAAACACAATCTTCTCATTCCTTACACTTCTATGAGGATAAACTATTTAAAAATATATATTGGGTCCTTGATAATTGCACTATTCTCTTCGGAGGACAGTGCTTTAACCAAAGCGTGGGCATTCCCATGGGTTTTTTCTGCTCACCTCTTATGTGTAATTTATACTTGGCCTTCTTTGAATATAAACGGTTTCTCAAAACCAGGAGTGACATAAGCAGCTATCATAAACTTTCACTATTCAAACACACTTATAGATATATGGATGACATATTAAGCCTCAACAATAAAACATTCTCAAACGAAATCAGTCACATTTACCCTAATTGCCTAAAAATAGAACCAACATATGGACAAGGGTTTAATTCATCAACCGGATTCTTTTCTACTTCGATACAATTCCTTAACTTTATAATTACACTTCATAACCCCTGTGTGGGAGGTTATGACCAACGGTTTACTTGGAAGAGGGACCTATAAGATATCCCACCCATTGAATTCATAAAAAGGAACAATAATCCACCACATAAAGCTGCTCTTAGTACCTGCATCATCCTCCTATATTTGATACTGTACTCCTCTTCTAACTGCTTTTTAGCATGGGAAGATATCAAGATACTTATCCATAAATTTTGCCTTAATGGATTCAAGAGGTGACATAATTAACAAAATCATAAAATCTCTTTCTCAAAATTATTGCCTGCGGGCTTACATTTCAACCATATTAACGTCATTTCTCTTATTAGGTAGTAGGCCCATTCACAATGGTCCTACTATCGACCCATTGTGTATGGTGCCTGGGACAAGGCGGGTACACACACACACACACACACACACACACACACACACACACACACACACACACACACACACACACACACACACACACACACACTTAAGTACTACTACAACTAATATTTAAACCTCGTTAAAAAAACCCGTGATATCTAGACTCCAACAATTCCCATAAAGATAGGTTTGTTGAGGACTTTCTAGTTTTTTAACACTAGTCTTGTTAACTGAACCACAGTGATTGATACTATACTACAACTATGTACAATTATCGGGTCCTTTTTAAATAAGGCTCGCATAATTCAACTCTTACCACATGCACATGCTATTGTGGATTTGTGATGAGCTTGATCTGGCTAGCATTTGAAACCCATAAGGGTCGTATTAATGCACCGATTAATGAGCTACTATATATTTTGGCCAATGCTGCCTGATTGCCCTGCCCGATTGCCCCAAATGCTCACGTCTTCTCATCTGTGCACATCTATCGTTTGACTACCCCTCATCTCCACACACCTATAAGCTTGCGTCTACACACACACACACACACACACACACACACACACACACACACACACACACACACACACACACACACACACACACACACACACACACACACACACACACATATTCGCACACTAGCACCCTTGCACACACACAAAAGGCGGTACGATGCCATTCGTTTGCTGCATCTGGATCCTTCAGCTTATGATGGGTAACCAAGGTGTATAAAGAAACACATACCCACACATTCTCTCTCTCTCTCTCTCTCTCTCTCTCTCTCTCTCTCTTTCTCTCTCTCTCTCTCTCTCTCTCTCTCTCTCTCTCTCTCGCGCGCGCGCACACACACACACACACACACACACACACACACACACACACACACACACACACACACACACACACACATACATGCACAAGTACAAGCAACGTTATGCCCTGACGGTTGGGATTATTTGAAGCGATAACCTACAACGTCTGCTCTGATTTCACACATGATGTCGACAAATGTGACTACTCAATTGATTGCCTAATGGGATAAATGGCGTAATACATTATACTTATCTGCTGTTTTTGTTTATAACCAGGTGTTATCACTGTGTTTTGGAATACCGTTTAAATTTTATTGACTTTAAGAAAGGTGCATCATATATTGTACGTTTAATGTTTTCAAAAATCGGGAACATTATATACATGTGTACATTTTTAAGCTGACCTTGTAGGATGATAGTTGAAATGATTGGATCCAACTATAATTCATCTAATGTACAATAAAACTTTCTTGAATGTACATATTCTTTCAATAATCACTAATCGTTGGAATGTGGTTTCATTTTTGCTCTACCCTAAGATGATAATTGTATATTTTGATTACAAAGTTCATAATACACGGTGGGTTTTGAAATTATACTCCACATGATTATGTAGTTCGCAGTATACGGTGGGTTTTGAAATTATACTCCACATTCAAATGATATGCTGTTACATAGATCTTTCTATCTTGTACAATGTGGTACCTAGGACATTGGACTGAATTTGTGAACAATAACTTCACGAATTTAAGTTACAGCCGGTAAGTGGGCACACTAGTCATTTACAAACCTTTTAGCAATAATATGGCCAAATGCTAATGAAATTAACTTTGGAATTAAATCTCTTGACTACATGGCATTAATATTCAATTTCTATGACTTGTGGTGCAGAAGGCACACATTATGTATATACACCAAGTCTCTATAGGCTTTGTGTTTTTTGGAACAATCCAAGTATTGAAAACCATTTTTCTTTTAAAAAAAAAGATTTTTGTTAAGGATTGGGTGAGCATTGAACCCTATATTGACATGTGGGTAGAGGAATGGTCTATATAGGGCATGGAGCTTGCACTAATGACCTCCTTTTGGTTGATAACATAAACAAAATTGAAGGTGAATATCTTGCATATTAAGGCTAGCTTGTGATTGTTTTGAGTAATTAAAACAATTAATTGACAAATGGTTTAGACGATTGGATCAACAAGGTAAGTAGATTTGAATTTGGTCCGGGTAAAGTAAGACATCATTTGACATATATCTTGAGTCTTTTTTTATAAAAGGTTGATATTACAAATGAAATACATGGGATTAGCATTGATTAACTTAAAAAAATTTGGTCCGGGTAAAGTAAGACATCATTTGACATATATCTTGAGTCTTTTTTTATAAAAGGTTGATATTACAAATGAAATACATGGGATTATCATTGATTAACTTAAAAAATAATGTAGATGACTACATTATTATTTAAAGTTTCCAATGTAGATTAAAAAGCCTTAATCCTCATGTGAGGGTCTCCAAAGAGATGGCAAGTACTATAACTTTTTTTTACAATTCTCCGTAATATAAACAAGATGCGATCCAAATTTTTCAAAGGACTTCTTCTTGGTTTTACATTAGCAGACATATGTTTACTTTGGTATTTGTTTGAAAATAAATGGTAGTCCGCTTGGTAGCCTGTAAGCTAACTCTACAGGTGTGACCTGGATAACAACTAGACCTAGTTTTAACACTTGTAATACACACAAGAATAACGAGTTGTCACTGAATGATTTTTATGGATGTAGATAACAACTAGATCCTTCTCCTCATAAGATTAGTGTAGGTTTGTCTCTAGGGACTGGATATCTTCAAATTGAATCACAACAATAGCAATACCTGGAGAAAGGAAGATCTACATCAAACATGTCTTCATTCAGTAGTAGTCCAGGCTAATTTAAACTATTAAAACAAAAAATTGACATGGTGTAAAACGTATCTTTCAATATAATGTCATTGTCCTTGTCCACATCTCGAGTCTGGTCTACTCCATTGCATGGTTCAATAGTTTGTATAATCAAACTATTGTTAGTTTTTCATTTCAAACATACACACACACACATGCGTTATGAATACAATCTTTTACATCCCTTGGGATTATTCCATAATACTAAAAATTTCTCCTCCTCCTCTCGCTTCTGAGTTACAATTGAAAGTATTCTTTTGGAATTGCAATGGATAGCCATGGAATGCGAGGATTGGCATAGATGAATTAATTAGAAAAGCTGATGTTGTACTTATAATTGAAATCCGGAAGCATGATGCATGAAGGATTAACTAGCTAGAAGAATACAAGGTATCCTCATTGATGTGGTCAAAAGATCTCCAACAACAAAGAGGGCAATGAGGGGTAGTATGCAAGCCTAAGGAAGGGTTGGAATAATTTGTATCAATTGTAAAAGATGACAAACAAAAATGTTATGTATAAGTACGGGTTATGACACCAAAAAGAGCACACCTATTTGTAGCTGGTTGCTACATTCCTTATCATGATACCCCTTTTATGCTTGTATGGATAGAGATCAATGATTTATTGATTTAGAGGAGGATATTGCTTAGTCTCAAGGAAAAGGTGATGTTATTGTCTTTGGGGACATGAATGCGGCACAAAAATATTGAACATAATACACAACAATTTGATATGTCATATATTTTAAGGGGTTTCAAGGGGGTTGGAGGAAGTTCAATCATATGATTGTACTTCAAGGGATGAGAAAGAGCCAAATCGATATGGAAAGCTACTTCTACACATGTGCAATAGCACGAGTATGTTCATGCAAATGGTGAATTTTTATGGAGTGGACTTGGTGAATTCCCATGTAGAAAACACAATGGGGATAGTGTAATTGATTGTATGCTACTCTTTAAAACCATTGTGTACTGCACAAGTTCATTCTTAGAAAATGGAGCCTAGAATCAACCTATCGGACCTTGTGTATTGACCTTTACATGTGAAGAAACACCTAGGCATGAAAATCTCAACCAAAGTGAAGAAAACTTGTGTCTTTGTATGGATTTTAAATGAGCATCGATGTATATTGAAATGGTTGAGAAAAAGTTATGGATGACAAAGATCCAACATAACGCACCATTGGAAAGTAAACGAGAAGCTTTCAAGACCATTGTTGTGTTGAAGAATGTTTTGCCATAAAGCACCTTTGGCACAACAAAGGTAGATCACAAAAGAGGTGATTTGTTAAAGAGTGTCAAAATGCTCGAAAGTCTTTGATAAATCTAAATGTAAGGACAAAGATAATTATCAAAGTCATTTTCATGCATACAAGGCACTAATTTAAAAGAAGACGAGAAGTCAATCAATAGTTTTTTCAAGTCTAAGAAAAGGCATGTGCATGTGGAGAATTATGGAGAAACATAAAAGGAAAGTGGGGTGAGAGTATTCTCAAACTCTTTCCAAGTTAAGACACAAACACCATATATGCTCCTAATTCTTGATTCGGGATCTCTTTCAATTGAAGTTATGGGTTGTGAAGTATATGATAAAGATGCATCAAAACTCGACACATCGACTTCCTACAATTGCATGAGAAGTAAGAAAAGTTCAAAAGATGTACAAAAGCAAGATCTTGAGCATGCTATGGATGCAATCCATAAAGAAGTGCTTAGAGAGATGGAATACACACTTGATACACGATGACTCAATAGACTCGCCATTGAATGAATATTTTCTACAATTCCAATGTATTATGGCTTGCGAGGAATCTAGAGCGTCAATCTTCATACATTACACCACCCATATTGCCCCCAAGTACAAAACCATGTTTTTTGCCAAAAGAGGATATGTACTCACATATGCTTGATCCTATTCCTTGTCAATGATACACACTATTGCAACCATTCGGCTTAGCTCCCATTCCGTTCAATGTGATACAACGCATTGGGGCAACGGAGAAGAATCCCGTCGACTATGAAAATTATGCTCTCTAGAAGTTCAAGAGTTTAAGTACCACACACTACAAGAGTTCTCAGCTTTTTCTCACATCCAAAGTTGCTTCCCTCACATTTCTAGCCATGACCTAGACCTATAAAGTCTCCTAACCATATCGTGGTCTCTCCATTGCAACTCTCATCACCAACTATTTAACCTCCAAGAATGATAACCAAATCTCTCTCTCTCTCTCTATCTCTCTCTTCAATAATTTTCATAATCAAGGGCCATAGCCTACTCCTCATGGAAATTTTAATCTTTTTGAAGCCTATTCAATTGGTAATAACATTGTCAATGTGTGGCACTCACATGCAGGTATCAATGGTGGTGATTGCTGCATACAATAGTAGTGCAACAAGGTGCTCGACAAAGGTGTTGGGCATGGATCATGATGGTGTTATTTATCATGGTGGTTGCCCCCTTGGAAATGTGGGTGACTATTGGCACCATCGACGACCCTTTGTTTGCAATAATTAGTAGTGATTTATATAATAAGATTACTCAATGCGCAAATTTGAACAAACTTGCTCTCTTCATGGGGAAAACCACTCATTGTGCACAAGTTTTCATTCTTCCTTTTGGCTAATCACCTATTGATTAACTATTGCAATTGTTTCTTGGCTATGCCAAGATTGCCACGTATTGGAGCACTACAAGAGGTACTTAATAGTAGCGACGCTCGTAGTGCGACGCTCAAATGTGAAAAACCACGGCATCGCTAAATTACAAGTAACTTAGCGACGCCGTCAGGGCTAAAAAAAAAAACCGAGAGCATCCGAAAACTTAGATCTCAGATATGAGTTTTTGAGATCTGAGTTTTCGGCGTGTGCTCAAGCAAGCAAGGTAACGCGCACTCTCCCTCTCTCTCTCTCTCTCTCTCTTTCTTCTCCACACACACACACACACACACACACACACACACACACACACACACACACACACACACACACACACACGAGGAGAGGAAGGAGAGCCAGGTATGCTCCTTCCCTCTCCTCACTCTCATGTTCCCTTCCCCTCTTTCTCTCTCCCTCTCTCTCTCTCTCTCTCACACACACACACACACACACACATTGTGTTTTTGTGTGTGTGTGTGTGTGTGAGAGAGAGAGAGAGAGAGAGAGAGAGAGAGAGCACAAGCATAAACAAAAAACGCACACACACATGCATAAACAAAGAATGCACACACATATTGAGAGAGGAAAAGAGAGAGAGAACATGCATAAACAAAAAACGCACACACACATGCTAAACAAAGAATGCACACACACATTGAGAGAGAGAGAGAGAGAGAGAGAGAGAGAGAGAGAGAAGAAGAAGAAGAAGAAGAAGAGAGTCTTAACATCGTAGGAAACTATCCCAAGAGACCTTAAAGATCTAGTCGACAGGAGTTGAACTCAAGACCTGTTATTCATGAGGGAAATGGCATAACCAATCTATCACACTTCGGTGATAGAAAAGTTATACCATTTTTCTCCTTTTTTTATTGGCATGCACACCCACCCACCCACACACACACCCGAGAAGAAGAGAGTTTAATTTAATGTCGTAGGAAACTAATTAAAGAGACCTAAAGATCTAGCCGACGAGGAGTTGAACTCAAAACCTGTTATTCAAGAGCGAAATGGCATAATCAATCTACCACATTTGGGTGATAGAAAGGTTATACCATTTTTCTCTTTTTATTGGCACACACACACACACACACAAAAGAAGAAGAGAGTTTTAACGTCGTAGGAAACTATCCCAAAAGACATTAGAGATTAGGTTAGATGTAGACTTACGTTAAATTAGATTTGGGTTTATTTAAGTTAAATTAAATTAGATTTAGATTTATTTTTAGTTAGATTTACTTTTGATTAGATTTAGGTTTATTTACGTTAGATTTATATTTACGTTATATTAGATTAGATTTATGTTTATTTAGGTTTATTTACGTTAGATTTATATTTACGTTATATTAGATTAGATTTAGGTTTATTTAGGTTATTTACATGTTATTGAAGAGGGAAATGACATAACCAATCTACCACACTTGGGTGATAAAAAGGTTATACCATTTTCCTCTTTTTATCGTTTAAGATAAGGTTAGATTTATATTTACGTTAGATTAGATTTAGGTTTATTTTGAGTACACCGAAGGATTATACTGCCTACGCGTTTGAGAGTGGCCGGTGTCTCGATCACTGTGTCGGAGATGCTTAGGAGTGACTCGAACACTGTGTCGGGGTCACCTAGAGGCCTGGATGATGAGCATTCATTGGACAGGGTTGCTATAGTTCACGGGAGGGACATGCCAAAGTGATACACCTACCTCATCAATCGTATGTCCGATGAGACCATTATGACCCCTGCGGGGAAGCAAGTGATGGGTCGCATACAACAATTTTGTAGATGTGAATGGGCCTCACATATACAAATACTTCAATGCAAGAGTTTAATACTCTCACCTCTCCACCCCGTCGATCCATGATGGAGGTGATGGGACAAAATCCTCCTCAAAGCTGGCCCAGCCGCCACTCCCCAGGGAGGAGAGGACGACCAATCCAGACAGGCGGTGGCAACAAAGTGACGCAACAAGAGTTTGCATCAAGACGGGGAGTGGCGGCTGGACCGGCTTCGAGGAGGATTTTGTCCCATCAAAGCCAGTATTAAACTCTTGCATTGAAGTATTTGTATATGTGAGGCCCATTCACATCTACACAGCTAGTAGCCCCATTGGTATGTCTTTTACCCTTCAATGGAGCGAATCACCACATGTTCAATTAGGGTAGATTTAAGATAAGATTTTGGATTGAGTTTTAATATTAGAGTCTAGCTTTGAGATTACGGTAAAAAAATTAGAGTTAGACGAACGGTGAAAAGATCTATTGTGAAAAGATGTTAAGATACTGTGAAATGCTACAGCTAGAGAAGAGGCAAAGGGGTTTTGTCCACTACATGCACTATCATGTAGACGTGGGTGTGTAGATTTCTTGTACCCACAAATATAGGCATTGACCAATAAAGACGAGATTATAACCCGGTGGTTCTGATCTCCGTGCACCTCTAGACCGAGGTGTGCGGGGATTGGAGATGACTAGAGAATGTGAGGTAGTTTACAGTGTGAACAAAGAGAGAGAGAGAGAGAGAGAGAGAGAGAGAGAGAGAGAGAGAGAGAGAGAGAGAGAGAGAGAGAGATAAAACAAAGAATGCCAATAGAAGATTAAATTTGTTGTCTAGGTTATAAGATTTTTACCCTCATTATGAGTAGTGACGAGGATGTGGGGCCGTCCAACCGAAACACCTATCTCTCAACAAGGATCTTATGTCCTTGTAATCAATGCAAGCATGTTGTGCGACGGAAAAGACGCGTTTCTTTGCAGTCCGTTCGTGAATTTGGGGAGTTCTATCCATCTATTATAGATCGAGTTGTTGCCAATTATAACTCGTCGAACTTTGATGCTGGCCAACATACAGCAATCTTGCAACCCAATAGACGTGTTCTCAGGCGCTTTGGTCAAGCACCATATGTGAGGCCACAAGATGTAGCCTCTGACAGCTTGGGGGATGATCATGCAGACCACATTCCCAACGAGGCAATGTTTGAGCCCGAGATTGATGAAATGATCGAGACGATCATGGATTCAGAAAGGCTTATCTATGATGATATGAAAAGTGAAGCCGATACGCCATTGTATAATGGAGCACGTGTGTCTAGATTGAAAGCGCTCCTGGTTCTTCTCAACATGCAGGCAAAGTTTGGTAGAGTGACACTAGCGTCACAATGCTTGTGAGGTGATCTATTACAATTAGTTTACTTTAATAAAACTCTAAATGTATAATGATATGATTGCACCGTATTTTTATGTTGTGTAGATTGCTCAAAGAGAACATACTACCAGCTAATAATGGGATGCCAGATTCTCGAGAGGAAGCAAGAAAGAATTTACGAAACTTGGGGATGGATTACAATTCGATCCACGCTTGTCCTAATGACTGCATTCTTTTCAGAGGGGAATACATAGACATGGAGAAGTGTCCGAAATGTGATTCCGAGAGATATCGAGTAGATCTCCACGGAACAAAAATTCCACAAAAGGTTTTGCGACATTTTCCTCTGCTTCCTTGCATCAAGCATTTCTTTGAATGTAAGTCCACGGCCGCCCTAGCATCATGGCATGAAGAGAATAAATCTTCGGATGGTGTGCTATGGATTCCTGCAGATTGCGCAACCTGGAAACATATAGATGGAACATGGTCAGATTTTGCCAGGGAAGCTTGGAATTTGCGCTTAGGCCTGCTGGCTATGGATGGCGTAAATCCATTTAGTCAAAGATCAACATCTTACAGTGTATGAACCGTTGTCATCATCAACTACAACATTCCCCCGTGGTTGACTACGAAGAAGGGGCACCTATGGCTAAGCTTGATTGTGCCGGGGCGATATAAAGTGAAGAATATGGATGTGTATCTTTGTCTACTATTGGAAGAGCTACAACAATTGTGGATTGGCATAGAAGTGGTGGATATGAGCTGACACACAAGTCGACGGAATGCTTTGATCAGAGGCATTCTAATGTGGACCATGCATGACTATCCCGGACTAACAGAATGCTCAGGTGATCTATTTACACTCCTCACTCAGACACTGTAAATCTTGGTTTTTTTCAAGCTAATCTATTATCATGTGTATACATGCAGGGCTGCAAACAAGCGGATACAGAGCATGTGTCATATGTGGACCTAGACTGAATGCACGTAGGGCGCCATCATTGAAGAAGCAAATCTACGTAGGTCATCAAGCGTATCTTCCAGAGAATCATGTGTTACGAGATGGATTTTTGGGAAGAGAGCCACCGAGGATGTTTGTACAAGCATGGTTCGAGCAGAAGGAGATGTGTGATGACGGATTTCCCCCAGGGATGAAGAGACTATCTCTATGGTACAAGTTACGATACTGGCCCCGACTCATGATCAATCACTTGCTCGATCCAATGCACATATTCAAGAATGTGGGTAATCTACTATGGGACCATCTGACCGGCAAGAAAGATACTTTGGGAGCCAGGGTTGAGCTTAGAAATGTGGATCGTATAGAGAAATATTGGCCGCAAACAGCGTCCGATGGATCGATAAAACTCCCTAAAGCACCATGGATTTTCATAGGAGCCCAAGAACTCAAAGTAAAAGAGACCATTCGATCTTTGCGGACCCCCACTGGCGTAATGTACTCGCTCCGAACGTGTTTTACTAAAGAAGGAAAGCTTATCGGTTTGAAGTCACACGACTGGCATAAAATGTGTCAGGTATGTTCATAGTAGGAATTGTGTAACAAATTCGTGTGTGGACTTTAATTTCATTGTTGTTGCACGTGTTTTGCAGTTTATTTTACCGGTTTCCATTGAGGGATGTTTGTCTCTTGACGTCCGTAACACAATCTACAAACTTGCGAAGTTGGTGTAGTGGATCTCACAAAACGAGATCAACGTAGACTCCATACCATTCACCAAACTAAATGCTGTGGAGGTTGTGTGCATGTTTGAGAAACATTTTCCTACTACCATGCTAACCATTCAGGTGCATCTTCTTGTTCACATAGTTGATGAGATGGAAATAGCTGGCACAGTACATTCCAGATGGATGTTCTTTTTAGAATGTTTCATGAAAACGCTCAAGGGATATGTGCGTCAGAAGGCACGTCCGGAGGATAGCATGGCAGAAGGTTGGCTGGTATCAGAGTCCCTAGTGTACATTGGAGAGTGGCTAGACGGATTTGATAAAGCCCGAGGTACGCTATGGCAAACCATAGATGATGAGCGCATATCTGGGATTTTCATGTGCAATCTCGGTGTTGAGAAGAAGATGACGGAAGATCTAGAGGCTAAAATTAACCGATTTTGCATGCTTCACAATCCAGTGATGCAAAAGTGGATTTCACAATATGAGGATGCAAAGCAAGAGCGACAAAGGGAACGAATCGAGTGGAGACGGGGAAGATGACCACCAATGCACTATCTGACGGGTCTGGAGAGCCTACCAACATTCATGAGCTTAAGATGGTTGCACAACCAATTGAAAAGCACACAACAGTGTGGTGAAGAAGTGACTGAGGAAGAGTGGGAGTACTCTCAGGGTTGCATGACCAAGGTAAGTTTACAATGTACGACTAGTGACTTTCTAGATGTTTGAATGGCCACTCTGTGTTGCGGAAGAGACTCACACACCCATGAAGTGCATGCAAACACTACCTAGATCAACATAATGTCAATCGAGAACACAGATGACACGATAGGCACACGGAGGAAATCTCTTTAGCTTGTCAGGCTGAGACCATCCTACACATACAACACTCTGGAAGGCCAACTAAACCACAATCAAGAACCTCATTGCTCTCAACTACACCACCTAGCCACATACACACATACGGAAGGTAACTCACCTAATCATGCCAGATTCCTACGAAACTTAAGGAACACCATCCCCTCACTAGGATACACCTGTCCCTACGCTTCTACACTCAAAACCCTCACTCTAAACCTGTCTGCGGAAAACGCGTAGGATGACAGAGCAGAATTTTAAGAGTGCGCGAAACTAAAATTTATGAGTACCTATGCGTAGCTTATGTCGCCACGATTTTATAGACTACTAGCACGCAGAAAACAGACATCGTTTGATACACTTACTGCCACAAATAGCTCGTAGATGCGTCGGCGTGTGCGCTTCATCTCGCGTGGAATGCTTGGCGTTGTCGCGTAGCTCTCCTCGAGCCTACAACAATGGTGCAGTCGGATCTCCAATGTGTTGAGCGAGCCGGGCGTAGCGAGAGGATAAAGCTCACGCTCACTCTCTTTCTCTCTCACACACAGTAGACGACAACGCTCCAGTTTAGATTATGATTAAAGTTCCCCCCCTTTACAAAATGACTTAGGTACATTATAGACTAAGGCTACCTTAGGTTTAACCAAAAATGGGGTTGAAAGGGTCAAATGGCATTGTATTTACAATTTGGAAGTGCCATTGCACCCCGGCTTCTGAAACTAGAATAACTACTCATTACAAATGACGTTTATAGCCATAATCCGCAGCATTTCATAACTTGCAAAAGATAAGACTTTGGTATGAAACTTGAGTTATGTTGTGTTGTTGACCCAGCGGTCAACACTCCCCCCTTTCGCGTTCATGTCGTCCCCGACATGACCTGATTGTCGATGGCGATGTGGTCTTTGCTGTCGTTTTGGCTTCATCTGTTGCACTGCTTGTAACTTTGTTGAACCACAACAAGAACTATGATCCATTAGAGTGGACATCTATCATCATAACCATTCATCTTTTGAGATCCTCTGATTACTTTATGTCTGCTCTTCTTCATTGGGGACTTCTTTGTTCCTGTGCAATCATGTTGTTAGTGTTGTCTGCAGCTTTGTCATTGTAGGCCATTCTTCGACTCGCCATTGAGAAGAAGTATGCTATGATCTAAAATTGGTGCTCCAATTCATTTGTCAATTGATTTGAGTAGCATTTCCTTATTGTTGATGTAGAAGGAATATGTACAAGAGGATGGTGATAGGTGTCTTTAGATTAGGGTCTAAAACCTGGATGACCAAAGGGAAAAAAACCCGGTGGGAAAAAAAATGCCTTTGGTATACGCTCTTATTGGAGTTGAGCAGTTGAACGTGAAGTACATGTTCATGAAAGGTGAGTGCTTGGGTGAAACACGGAAAGAGTGCTCGATGCAAGTGCCAATTATGGGACACTCTATATGCATATGAGAAATTTGTCACCAAAAGCATGCAATGTGAAAGAAGGAGATGATGGGTGTTTCGAGGAATAAATGTAGCACATGTGACATCAAAAGATGTCTCAATAGCTTCCACCTTTCCAAGAAGGGTCACTGTCGATGTAGAAGTTTCTCCACTCGTATCTCACTGTGCTCAGTACGTGAGTGTCTTTGGACCTTCTCCTTCACTTCACCAGACTTAAGTACTTAGACTTCGACTCTTTTGCTCACCTATACCAGCACGAGCGACACAACGTAAATATTGTCAACTCTTCCAGCTTGAGCAAAACCTAGAATAGCTAAGACGCTTAGACCACAGAGAATATTACTTGAAGCTTTGGGACTAACACCTCACTCATTTTGTGGCTTAGCTACTCGACTCTGACTTGTATGACTTGTCGGTTGCATGTTGACACTGCTTTGTGACAAGTTCTTCGGATGTTGTAGTGGCTGCTGAGACATACTTTGTGAAGTTTCATTGTTTTCCTGTACCTTCTTCTCTTTGTAGTGCTCAGGCCTCTCGTTAGTCTTTTCTTCATGTGGATTATGGATTTTTTTATTTTTTTCTTAATAATAAACAAAGAAAATCTTAAAACAACTCAACAAAAGAAAAATCATTCAAATAGAAATCTAAATGCTATGTACACTATACACATGTCCCTAGGGGCTCATATATGAATTTTGTCCCCATACTCCTCTATAACACTACTATGAGGGCATATACTCTAAATTTCGTCAAAAAATTATCACAATAAAACGCAAAAATTCAATGCATCTCACAAAACATTGCCCTCTAATAGTCATAATGTTAGGTCCGCATTCAGAATGCCTCCCCCCTTCCTATTTGGAGTCATCCTTTACGACAGGGTATCGCAAAGGGTATGTGTTGTGCTTGGGCAATTAAAATTTGTGCCTATGCAGGCCTTGTAGTGTAGCCCTATTATGCATACACAGTCAATGCATGGAAAAGATTTATGTTGTGCAAGATGTGGGTATAAGCAATTTGCTTATTGGCATTTGTTGGCGAGGCTTCCTATTCTAAGCAATGTAATGGTCTTTGAAGCTTCTGTATCGTTGCTTGATTGAAGCGACTTGCTCTCTTCTAACTGTACTGTAATCGTAGGAAGAATTGTAAGAATTCAAGCGGCGATGCACTGACAACAGTTTTGTTGTTCTTCTTTGGGACCCATTTCTTTGCGATTATTGGGTGTTTTGTTGCTGACGCTCGTTTGGGAACCTATACTTGCCCGTGCTTCGTTTGTGTTTGAAGAGACTTCTTTGGGATCCACCTTTTTGTTGTGTGAGTCGACAGTGGTCTTTGCTTCAGCCCTTGTACGCTTGGTTGGGGAC
This sequence comes from Adiantum capillus-veneris, assembly GCF_014529385.1. Lineage (NCBI taxonomy): Eukaryota > Viridiplantae > Streptophyta > Polypodiopsida > Polypodiales > Pteridaceae > Adiantum > Adiantum capillus-veneris. Next base: position 76,386,006 of record NC_140931.1, on the reverse strand, counting down.
GGGATTTAGGCTTTGAAAGTTGATACTGTGGTTGTTTTGTAATCCAAATGAATTCCTGACTTTTTTGTGCTTGAATCAACTTCTTTGGAGCCCAAACCTGAGTTGTGAAAGCTTGCGACTTTGTGATATTCTTACCCGTTCCTGCACGCTTTCTTTGTTTTTGTTTTGGTGTTGGATCTTGTGATTTGTCATTAGAGATCTTTGTCTTCTTGATCCATATCTGTTTTTGGCCAATCTGGCTTTTTGGTATCCAGATTTGTTGATCTTTTTGGCTTTGACTTGTTGTCCTGTTCTTTTGACCTGTCATGGTTGTTGCTAAAGGGGTTGGTGATAGTGATGGCCTAAGTTGATGATAGGGGATGTCGTAAGATTCATCACTATCGCTACTATCCTCAGCAAGGTTGACTTCTTGTACTTTCCCTTGATTTTTTGGCTGGTAGTGGAAAGTTACTGTCTGTTTGCTCGTGGGTGGTAGTTTCTTGGAGGACTTTTCTAGCCCATTGATTAGAGCATTGTTAGCTCGTTGCTCTGGTCGTATTCCTCCTAGGTGAGTCTTTGCATCCTTATTAGGAGCCATGTATGAGGATGCTTGTGGTGGTTGTGTCTTCACCGAGGACTTTGGAATCCACTTTTGATGCACTTTATTCGTGTAGCGATGACATTGATTCCCGGGTCGTTGATCTTCTTGAAGCTCGAAGTGTTCTACAGAGTCGTAGAACTCGTCGTCTTCTTCATCTTTTGATTCTCCACATTTCTTTGTTTGCTCCTTATTTCGAGAGCTTGTTGATGTCTAGATCTCTTCGTTTTCCTGTATTACACTCACTGCAAAATAAGGAACGACATCATAGCCATTTTCATCACAAAACTTTGTTGTGGGAGCATCCTCCACGGCGCACACGTCCGGAGTAGCCAAGATGTGTTCCCATCCAAAAGGCTCTAACTCTTCTTCAGGAAATGGTTCTCGGATATAGTCCCTATCCTCTATAACCCGCTCTAGGATACATTCCTCATGTTTCAAGTTACCACATTGTGAAGCTCCACACATCCACAGTTCTTTAGGCTTACCTAACCAAGCTGGAAGTTCTGATCCTACTACTGTGGCGGAATCAAACTCCTCAATCGGTGTTCTTGTCACATCCCTATAGCTATGGTCCCTCAAGTTTATCTTTATTATGGTTTCCATATGTCTCAGGTATATATGGTCATAACCCCAATCTTGGACCATTTTCAATTGTCGCATGAATGGTCTTCTCAGAATGATGTCATAATTGTTCTTCTTGCCAAAGTCAACAACAGCAAAAGTGTGTTCATATTCAATGCCACAAGAAGTAACAAGTACTTTTTCTAGCAGTCCTAGGGGCTTTTCCTTGTGTCTGTCTGCAAGCTGCAGGGTCATTCGTGTGGATATCAAGGAAGGATTTTCCCATTTTTTCCAAACCTCTTTGGTTGCAATGGCCACACCAGCTCCACTGTCAAGGATTGCCATGGTTTTTACACCATTGAATTCCACAGGAAGGGTGGTGTTTCCATCTTCTCCCTCGTAATACTTGGCTACCTTGTTTAATGGCATTGGTCTAGTATTTAGTTGAGGCATTTCAAGCTCTTTGATGCCTTCCTCGATTTGAGTCATTGGGGTTTTTACACCAAATTTCTCTAGACATTTACCCACATTAGCCCACATGTTTAGTCTTATTCTGAGCAACTCGGCTAACATTATTGTACAGGTGACTGGGGTAGATAGAATATGTACTAGCCCCTTTGAATCGATGGCCTTGTTGGGAGACAGTCTCTGTGATGGGACTGCAACCACATCTGACTTGGTCTCGTACTCTCCCATGTAGGACGGTAGTGTTCTTAGCGAATGGGGTTGACTATCGATAGATTGTACAGATCCTTTTTCGCCCCAATACGATTGCACGTCTAGATTCATTTGAGATCCAGTCTCAAATTCCTCTATTGGTAGTAGAAACACTCCTTGTTCATCACCAGTCTTGTCTACTAGTCTTCTTAGGTCATCAGCTTCATTGGCCTCTTTGACTTGTTTCCACAATTTGTCAAGACCATTTATCTCTTTACAATCCTCAGGTATAGCTTGGTGAAATCCCTCGGAAGAGTTATCCGTGGTATTCAGTATTATCCTTGGTTCTAATGCTGGGTCTTTGAGGTTTGGTCTGTGCTCATGACTAGAATCTGGCTCTTTTAGTTTCTGGTTTGGTGGGATTACTTGTGTAGGCAGGACACGGATCACATCCTCAGGTTTTGCAACTGGTGGTTCTAGTAAAGCTTGGGATGTTTGAATCATTTTCTGGCACATTTCAAACCTTTGCTTTTCTAGTTCCGCATAGGGATATGTCATCCACCAGTGTTCTTGGGTTTGGTTGTTTTTGAGCCTCACATCATAGGCTTTCAAGAGGGCATCTAATGTCTCATTAACCTTCTCTACCAACACAGATCCTCTTGAACTAGCACTTCTCGGTTTCTCATCCGTGGATGGTTCTTCTAGAGGTTTAACCATCTGTGTAAGAGAAGGTGCCTCCTTTTCCTCATGTTGTTTTATCTTCTCCTCAGCTTCGGTAAGCTTCTCAGCTAGGGATTTTTGCTCTCGTTCCCTGCGTGCTTTCATCCTAGTCTTTCTAGCTTTCCAACTATTTCGTTTGCTCTTGGTTTTCTGACTATGTGCGTGTGTCTTTGGTCCATCATCTGTCTTTGGAATCGTGTCACTTTCCGTGTTCTTTGTCTTTGGATTCTCATCAACTTTCTTTTGAGCTTGTGCTCTCGTAACCACTTAAACTGGTACGACATTTTCATTTTTTGAGATACTAGGTAGTTGAACAATCCCTAATACATTTGTCATGATTTTCCCGATTTGGTTTGGGTTTTTCGGGCAATCGGGGATCAAGTGAGTGATGCCACACTCAAGACAATAGGCATTTACTTCAGTGATCTCTGTATGAGGACATTGTTTGACCAAGTGGTTGTCACGACTTTTGTGACAATCTGTCTCTGGTTGAGGAGATTCTTTTAGCATTTAGTCTTGGCTATAAGCAAGCTTTGACCTAGATGAGCCGCTATTTGCAATGAATCGCAATGTCCTTTCATCCATTTCATACCTTCTTTCTTTCGACTGAAACCCACGAGGTGGAGGTTGTACCGGCCTCACCACTCCATGTGTTTCTCTCACATTTTGTTGCTCCAAAGGGTAGTACTCACTTTGGTTGCTATACCACATTGTAGCTGGTACTGGCGTTGGTTTATTTGATGCTTCCATGATTGGCATGTATCTCATGTCTACCGTCATTCTAGCACCTGGCAGCAGCGGAGGTTGTTTTCCTAGGACAAGTTGTGGCCTTAAAACTCGTACTGGTCCTGGCGCATTCCCTGTATGTATCTAGGTGGAGTAGGTGCTTCTGGAACAGGTTGTACATACCTCTCCCTAGCATTTTCCATGCTATAATAGCACTCTTCCCCCATATGGTTCGTCCATTTTCTCTCAATTTCACACCACTTCGCCTCTCCCGAATCAGACCTTACAAGAGGAATCAACCTCTTGACCAAGTCCTCGATAAGCTTTTCTTGATCAATAGGTGCGGTTGGCTTGGCAATGGACTCACTTATCTGTGAAACACTGTGCTGAGAGGATGTGTCATCTCCTTGACTCTTTAAGTCCTTTTCTTTGTATGCCTCACAATTATCCACTAGATAAAGAGCTTCTTTGATCAACTCGTTTAGCGTCATCCTTCTTATCATATGCAGATCTTTCTGAAGGCCCGCATGTCTCATTCTCTGGATAAAGATCAGCATCAGTCATGCTTGCGTACGTAATTCCGCTCTCGGACAGAGCTTCACATATCTCTTGAGCCGTAATGATGCTTTGCGTATTGATTCATCCTCTTTCTATTTGAATCTATGGATTTGCGAGACCGTGTTGTGAGCAATGCCTTTTGGCGAGAATTCTTCAATAAACTCCTCAAACAGCTCATCTAGGGTCTCAAAATCCCATTTTTCCACCGAGTTGAACCATGTAGCTGCATTATCTTCTAGAGTCAATCCAAATCCCACAAACTGTGTCGCAAAATCTGAAACTTCCTCTGCTCTAATCACTCTTCTAAAAGCCGTTACATGATCTCTCGGATCTTTATCTCCGGAGTATTTTATGTTTACCCATTTCTTGACTTGGGATGGTCTAACTTGTCGATTGTCTACAAGTCTAACCAGAGACTCTCCCAATCCTTCTCTCGTTATCGCTCTTGAAGGGAATCCTAGTGGCTCTCTTCTTGGAATTCCTATAGGAATTCTCGTGTTTGGTGGAGGAATTTGTGGTCCTTCATTGACCAAATATCCACCTCTTTCTATTACAGTCTGTGGATTTGTGCTTTCTACAACTCTGTATTCTCGTCCATACTTGCCGACAACTATAGATCTCCATTGACAGTCGACTCCATATGTGTAGACATATAAGAGCTTGTAATTCGTTATCTCTTCTAGGTATGGATCTGAGCACCTATAAAGATTGACCTCATTGTCATCAATGTATCTATATAGTCCTTCACTCTCATGACCAATCATCCAAACTCTCTCAACAAGATGGATATTTATCAATTGCAAGTTTGGAAGATCCATTGTGGGAGGATATTCCTCTATCGTCGGGATCTCCAAGCTTGTGTAAACTGCGTTTGAATCTAGGGTAGACATGATTTCTGGGTTTAAGAGCTTTTGCTTGGTTCAAGTAGATTTAGTCCACTGTGTTCAAGTGCTTTGGTTAGGGAAAAGTTGAAACTATGTCCAAAACCGCAACCGTTTCGTCACAATTCTCGCAAATTGTCGCTTTTAGACACCCCTAACTTGCGGATGTATTTTGAGGCCTCAAACAATGTTTTTTTCAAAGTTGACCTAAATGGTTTCCATAGGCATCATTTAGTTCAAGTTTTGCTCTAAGATCTGTAGAGTTGCTCTCAGGCTACGTTTTGATATAAAAACTTTTCCAATCCGATACCGTTTGTGAAAGTTATGGCCAAAATAGTGAAATGCAGTTTAGACTGGTCAAAATGAGTCCAAATTCAATTTTAAAAGAAGATTTGGGATCTCTGTGACACTGTGAACACTCCTGTATGGTCAAAAGTACAGTTGGATCCTAAATCTGGCCTAGAGACATCCTACGCGTAGGATGTCTATATGCTTAAAATTTAACAAAATTTGGTCCGGAGACTCCCCTTAAGTCTAGCAACACAATGGTATGCTCAGAGGTTGTTTTGGACCTAAAAATGGCCTTGAGACATCCTACGTGTAGGATGTCTTTTTGCTCAGAATGACTTGAAATTTTCACCCCAGCTTCTCCTTGATGTGCTAATCACAGTGGTGTGCTCATAGGTTGGTTTGGAGTCCTAATCAAGATGGAGACATCCTACGCGTAGGATGTCTAACTGCTAAGATTTTGTCCAAACTTGATCCCAAGATTTTCCTATTGCTCAACAACCCAATGGTATACTCAAAATTGAATTTGGATGCCAATAGGTCAAGATTTAGGCTGCAAGAGCTTCTAGTGCACTCCAAGAGTAGGATGTCTGACAAATCTTGTCTTTGCTTGGTAAATAGGCCAAACAAGGTCCAAATTCACTTTTGAAGAAAGTTCTGGAATCCTTGAGACACTTAGAACCCCCCTTTATGGCTACAGTAGAATTTGACCACTTTATGATCCAGGAGACATTCCGCTCTGTTTCAGCTCAAACTTGCACTGTAGCTTTCCCTTGATGTGCTAAACTCACAGCTATTCTTACTTTTTGATTATGACACCTATAGGTTGGTCAAATGATCAAGAATCTGTTCCAAAAGCCTGATGTCCGTTCTGATGAATTCACCAGTCAAATCAACTCCAAATTGGACCAAAATTGACTAGGAGGCTTACCTAAGGCTATACAACACCCTACTATGTCCACAATTTGAATTTGGCCTCTAAATCATGCCTTTGACATCCTACGCGTAGGATGTCAAACTGCTCAGAATTGCCCCAAATTTGAACCACAGACTCTCCTTAAGGTGCTGATCATTGTGGTAAGCTCAGAGGTTGATTTGGAGTGCTAAATCATGGTGAAGACATCCTACGCGTAGGATGTCTAAGTGCTTATAATTGCCCCAAACTTGAGCCGCAGCTTCCCCTTGATGTTAGCAACCCAATGCTATGCTTAGATTTTAATTTGGATGTCAAAAGACCCCAAAACTAGCTGTTCTAGCCTTTTTTCTCAAAAAAAAAAACGCTAAAGTCTGCTTAAAACCCAATTTTCTTACCCACATGCACTCAAAACATCATGTATAACATACACATGAAGTCACCCTATGGTTTGGTCTCAAAAATTATGCCTTGGGCACAATTTGGGTAGGATGTCTGGCAATTTCGTCTTTTGGTCTTATCCTGTCAAGATATGGTCAAGTTCCCCTTTCCAGATGAAAATAGGGTAAAACCTACCTTCTGAACACATTGGTCAACTCAAAATTTCAAAATTTCCACCAAATCATCCTGTAGACATCCTACGCATAGGATGTCTTTTTTCTCAGAATGGACTTCTGTTTCTACCCAAGGTGCTTCTTGATGCATATAACAAGAATATGTGATCACAACAAATTTTGGATGTCAAAATTGCTCAGAATCACCACTTTTGGAAAAATATTTCTCTGAAAGAGTAACATCCCCTTAACTCTCAGTCTATATGTCCAAATGACATGAGCTTTGGTGTGTGTGTCCAACACAACATGCAGAATATGGGTATGATGTCAAAACTTGAATTTTGCTTCCAGAATCACTCTCTAGACATCCTACGCGTAGGATATCTACTGATGAAATTTTTGGCAGAATTCATCCACAGGCATCCCCAAGTCTTGAGCACTACTTTTCAAGAATTCCTACCAGTTTTTATGCAAAATTGTGCTCAGAATCTTAAGTTTCTTGTTTTCGCATTTTTGACACTCCGTCTTTGGTCTTTTGGGTGTCAAGAGTTGGTCAAAACTCTAGTTTCAATGTATACTTAGGATAAACCCCCCCTTTTGAACACACTGGTGCAGTCAGAATTTTCAAATTTGGTCTCCAGAACCCCCTTGAGACATCCTACGCGTAGGATGTCTATGTTTACGGAATTGCAGGCTTTCTTCATAGAACCCTTGCAAATGCTCTTTTATATGCACAACATCAGTCAGTCATACAAAAATATCCACAAAAGCTTGTTTAATGCATTTTACCCTCAAAAGCACACTTTTTCGTGATTTCAAATGCAATCAAGCACTTCAGCAAATAATTCAGTGCTGAATAGCTCTAGATCAGAATCGGATCACTTACCTAAAGCTACTCCTACAAATCATATGGGGTTTTGCATCTATGAGTAGAAAAACGCTTCACTGCCACACACGGACTAGTAATAGCTTTTATCACCTCACAAATCACTCGACCACCAAAAACTACTCTAATCCACAGATCCTAACTAAACCTATCTAGTCGCAGACCCTCGGCAAGACACATGCTTCCTGGCTATCCACTTGATCGCGGAATATCCTCTTCCAAATCCACTTAAGAAAAACGCTTTCTTTAGCCGAAACTAAATCAAGCAACCATCACACGAGTGTTAGTAGGAAACCTACTTAGGTCCTTCTGTCCCCGGCAGCGGCGCCAATGTTGCGGAAGCGACACACACACCCATGAAGTGCATGCAAACACTACCTAGATCAACATAATGTCAATCGAGGACACAGATGACACGACAGGCACACGGAGGAAATCTCTTTAGCTTGTCAGGCTGAGACCATCCTACACATACAACACTCTGGAAGGCCAACTAAACAACAATCAAGAACCTCACTGCTCTCAACTACACCACCTAGCCACATACACACATACGGAAGATAACTCACCTAATCATGCCAGATTCCTACGAAACTTAAGGAACACCATCCCCTCACTAGGATACACATGTCCCTACGCTTCTACACTCAAAAACCTCACTCTAAACCCGTCTGCGAAAAACGCATAGGATGACAGAGCAAAATTTTGAAAGTGCCCAAAACTGAAATTTATGAGTACCTATGCGTAGCTTATGTCGCCATGATTTTATAGACTACTAGCACGCAAAAAACAAACATCGTTTGATACACTTACGGCCACAAATAGCTCGTAGATGCGTTGGCGTGTGCGCTTCGTCTCGCGTGGAATGCTTGGCGTTGTCGCGTAGCTCTCCTCGAGCCTACAACAATGGTGCAGTCGGATCTCCAATGTGTTGAGCGAGCCGGGCGTAGCAAGAGGATAAAGCTCACGCTCACTCTCTTTCTCTCTCACACACAGTAGACGGCAGCGCTCCAGTTTAGATTATGATTAAAGTTCCCCCCCTTTACAAAATGACCTAGGTACCATATATACTAAGGCTACCTTAGGTTTAACCAAAAATGGGGTTGAAAGGGTCAAATGGCTTTGTATTTACAATCTGGAAGTGCCATTGCACCCCGGCTTCTGAAACTAGAATAACTACTCATTACAAATGACGTTTATAGCCATAATCCGCAGCATTTCATAACTCGCAAACGATAAGACTTTGGTACGAAACTTGAGTTATGTTGTGTTGTTGACCCAGTGGTCAACACACTCATAATCTTCATTGGTTGTAGTATAATTCATACACAACAGCATGGTGTAAAGGTCGACATTTTAGGGTGGAACGGATCGATAAAAAGCGTTTTACTCAAGATTGTGGAATCATGGCAAAATTTGAACAGTCTAGTCGACAACGATCCTCTGATGCAGATCTTGATGCAGATCCTGTGGTGGTGGAACTCACTTACTTTGCCACGCTACAAGAGATTTTGAGGATTGATTGTAGAGGATTTTTTGTTGACTTGTTCGACGTGCAATGGTTCAAGATAATCATGGAGGGTCGCAACGCTATTGTGCGTAGAGGAGAGTCTGGTTTTCTTGAGGTGGATTCAATTAAGAAATGGACTGACCTAAGAGACACTTTCGTACTAGCCGAGCATTGTGAACAAGTAAGTATGTAAATAGTTAACATCCCATTTTAGAATTTATGTGCTTGGAAGCTATCATGTAAGTTATGTGGCTCTGACAGGTGATATTTCATCCTACAAAGTCTGCATCAAACTGGTGGTACGTCATAAAGGTAGCCCCTCATAGTGCACGGACGTATGAAGGCTACCATGTGCCAATCACAGTGGCATCAATGGAGGAGATCGGAGAAGATGCTCAGTCAGAAGCCGTTGAGGTGGTGCCAGACGAACATCAAGCTGCTACTCTCTATGGGGTGCATGCAGAGGATCTACAAAATGAAACGGAGGACATCTGTTTAAACGGAGAGCTCTATATAGATATAGGAAGTTATGCTGAGCTATGCGAGGATGAGAGAGATATCTCTTAAAGCCATAAATATTATATTTGAACAATTTTGCTACGTTTTGTAAAACTCTAGCTCTCTAAGTACCTTCCATGTTGTATAACGCTCTTTTGATGTTGCGCTCACATCCTAGGCAATCCATGGCCACATGCAGCTCCACCACCTGGTTTTTTGACTGCAAGATTTGATTGTGTCGCTCTCTCTCTCTCTCTCTCTCTCTCTCTCTCTCTCTCTCTCTCTCTCTCTCTCTCTCTCTCTCTCTCTCTCTCTCTCTCTCTCTCTCTCTCTCTCTCTCTCTCTCTTTCGATTGAAAATTCCGCGTTATCGACTTGCCTCTTCCATCACTCAAGTTGAATAGAAGAAGAACGCGTCATTGCATCATTGTATTTATATGCGTCATTGTATTTAATGGTCTTTGCGTCCACTCCAGGTATGTATGCTCTAGGTATTGAGGCGGTCCGGGGCGGGCAACAAGAAGAGCAACCTCTAGACACCCTTCAAGGCTCCCGTGCGGCTCAATGGGGTTGGGGCACAACACAACACAAACCAAAACAACGAACCCACAACCAAATCCCAACTACACAAGGGGCACCACCTAGTTTAAGAGCGAACTAGGACGCAAAAGAGGAGAATCGTTAGAGCAACCCACAAACAAGCAAGGAATTTACACTAACCCTAACACCAATGGAACACTCTCACACACTAAAACACGAGAGAGAGAGAGAGAGAGAGAGAGAGAGAGAGAGAGAGAGAGAGAGAGAGAGAGAGAGAGAGGGAGAGAGATAGTGCTCGGGCTGCTTTGAAACGTATCGGCAATGATCAAGCAAACACAACTATATATTTAAGAAAGAGAGAGAAAGGGGGAGGGGGTGCTTGTTGCATTAATACCTTCTTACAAATCTGTCATGACAAATCAAAGTGAGATTAGTATTTGTTCAACATAGCTTGCGTAAATTTCACCACAACACATCACAAGAATAGCCACCCCAATCACTGTCTTAAGGCCAGGGGAGTCCTCTCCACCCTGTCGCCCTCTTACAGTATGTGGGATTTATGGCTAGATTGATGACAACACCAGAGACAAGCTATCAAGAACTTAACAAAAAACACCAAGACACTTACGCATCATTGTTGTCCATTACTTCACGTTGGAAGGGAGACAAACTATCCAAGCTTAGTCCAAATCCACCCTCCTTGATTCAGCAAATGTTGGGCTTACACTAGTAGGAGAAATGATAGATTTCCTACTCTCAATTGAATGATCACCCTCTCTCTTACAATGGCATAGAGTTCCCTTGCTAATCCCCTATTACAACACATGCACATGCATAAGACAATGAGCTTCTACTCAAGAGCTCCTTCTAGAGAGGTTGAGCTTGGCTTCTCAAGCTATAGCATAGTGCTCTTGCTTATGGCTCCCCCTTTTGTGCTAGCTACACCCTCGTTTTATAGCAATTTTGAAGGCTAGGGTTACTCCTCTAACCATGGTTGGGTTAGATTTTCAGCAATTTATCTAATTTCTTTTGCTTGGAATTATCAAGAAGTTGGTGGGGAAAGAGAGAGGAGAGAAATGGAGGTGATAGGACTTTTCATAGTGGGTTAGTGTTAGTAGAGTTAGTATTAATTTACAAATGGAATTGGATATTTACAATGGGAGTATTCATGTAGGATACAAATAAGGAAGAAAAACTCTTAAGAGGTAAGAAAAGGTGGATTTCTTACAAGGTTGATGCTCCAAGTGTCTTGAGTAGGGCCAATTTTGACGCTTGTTGACGGTCCACTAGCTTTGACGGTACATTTTTTCTCCACTCTTGACCTTCCTTGAGAGACAAGGTAATTGAAGCTGAGTAATCAACCACCATGATGCTGTCTTTTAAGAGAAGAGGCTGAATTTTGTGGTTTTTTTGATAGATATGGGTAATTTGGAGGAGGAAAAATGAGACTAGGTGGTCAATTTTGGAATGGAATTGTGTGTGGGAGGTATGAGTTCACCATGGTTTCTCTTATTCTTCAAGGTTGAGGAGAAGGTGAGTAGGGTGCAGAGAGGAGTGGTGAGAGAGGTGGGGATGATGAGTGGAGAAGTGTGTGTGAAAGAGGAAAATGATAAAGTGGAAGAGAGAGTGTGGCTGCATAGCATGGGAAAACTGGGGTCCACTAATAAAATCATAGCTCACAGCTCGTAGCTCAAAAAAATATGAAAAAATTTGAGGCAAAAGTTCAGCCCACGAGCTACAACTTTTGTTTGTATCACCTTTTCAAATTCGGAGAGCAAGTGAACTTTAAAAATTCAGCAAACCGACCGTTTTTTTCCACTGCACAAGGTCCTTGTGGGGTCCTTCTTTGGATGATTCTTTTGAATACCTCCAAGAGTGAGCCCTCCATAGTGCATGTATGCATGCCACCTACCCTTGGCCTTATTTGGTAGGTCTATAATTGAAGATATTGTTGAGATTATGATATAAGTGAATAGTACAACTAAGAAAATCAAATATTGAGGGGTTTAAAAAATATGTACATGTCAAATATAAATAATATAAGTGGAAAAAATATAAAGGGGTCAAAAGAAATCTCTCTCATTATGAGGCTACCATAAAAAGATAAATATTTTTGGTGTTCTAATTTTTTAGAAAAAAAAAACAAAATAGATGTAGGAAGGGAAAAATCACAATAGTGAAAAAATATACACATAAATAAAACTAGTTTTTTTGGATTTTTGTTGGGGTGGAGTTACACCAAATATAAGAGAAGCTTACATGAAAATATTTCTATATGGAATAAAGAGTATGAAAAATGGTAAGAAAAATTGTGGTAATGGTGAGGCAATGTACAGAGCATAAATAACACGCACCTAGGTAGAAATATTTAAATAAATACCAAAATAATTATGAAAAAATCTTTTATTTAGGCCCTATATACAAAGAAATATTTACATACGCATGGGCCATAATATACTTATATTTTTTATTATTTTTGGCTCAACTAGCCCAATGACTAGCTAATTGAGGGTTTTTTATTTCAGTAAGGAGATATGGGAAAAGTCCCCTTACTCACACGCACCTATATACAGTGAAATGGTAGGGATAGCCACAGTGTTTGGGTGATTTTGGTAGGGTGAGGTAACTCACTGTGGCAATTACAAAGAGCCGAAAAACGGCTATCAGTATGTTCTCACAAGAAGGGACGACGAGCACCTCCTCCTCTCTCTCTCTCTCTCTCTCTCTCTCTTTATCTACTTGTCCATGTTTTCTACTCCATTCATTCAATATTAAGTTTAAATGTTCGTGTGTTTAATGCAGGTATGGATGATGAGGAGTTTCTTTCTTTTTTGTCACCCCAGCAGAGACAGTGGTACGTAGAGCGTCATGGCTCTGGCGCACCATCGCGCGTTCCTACTCCATCCGCATCTCCCTCTGTTTCGGAGTCCTCAGCGCGCTCCGAAGCTTCGGTGTCGATGAGATGATCTTCACACTTGTCTAGGCGCCGGCGCTCTAGTGGTGGCGGTGGCGGTGGGGGTTGTTGTGGGGATTCCGCCGCCGATGCTTCTACACCACCTCGTGTTCGACGAGGCTCTTTACCCTCCCCTTCTTTGCCTATCCCGACACCAGCCATGGCATCGCCATCGACACCAGGTTTTGCACGGTTGACTGCCGTTCCTAGAGGCTACATACCACTAGCTACTCCTCCAGGAGTCACTCCAGTGGACACTCCTCGCTTCGTGGTTCAGACTCCAGTGGAGACACCTGACGTCCGTACCCTCGTCGACACGTCGCTAGAGACCCCTGCCGGGACACCCAGGTTCACCCGTCAGAGGCGAGAGGGCTTGCCTTACTCCGTGAACTTCAGTGGCGGCATCATCTTGGATGATGAAGGCAAGAAGGTGATTTTGCGCATGCACGGTCTTTGCTCTCAGGTGTTTAGACACTACATACTAAACACCTGGAGTGAAGTACCGAATGATTTAAAAGACAGAGTCATTAGCATGCTTCATGACGAGTTTCCCGTTTCAACACGGGATGATGGCTTCAATGAAGACGTGATGAAGGTTTGAATGCGCGAATACTACAAGCACAAGCGTTCCGAAGTACAGAAAGCAATCAAGCATGGGTGGAAAAGACCAGATTGGCTGGCCAAAGAAGATTGGAAGAATGCGAAGAAAGCAGCGCGCGAGAATCCTGACAAGTGGAAGCAACAAAAGCCAGAGCATGAGTAGAGGCAGGGAGCTCGCACCACTTGGGGAGCGGCGGGTGGGCATCATTTGAGGCCGATTTTGTAAGTGTTTTCGCATTGTCTCTATGTTTGATAGTTTAAGGTTTATGGGTTTTTAAATTCTAATATAATGGATTCTTTGTATGTTTTGACAGTGGTCGATGACAGGACGTGATCCCACACCGTACGAGCATGAGTATGCAGGCAGGAAGGCCTTAAATTCCCTTATGGACATTCTGAGTTCTCGCGGCGGCATGGTTAGTATTAGGTTATTCTTTTCTATTTGTTGTATTGTTTTATAAACGTCGCTATATGTTTATACTTACAAAAAGCTGTCTTATTGTTTTTTTTTGCAGAATCCAATGGATACGCCGCTTGGATGCAATGAGACGTTTGATTAGACGACATCAGTTTAGCCATAGCTAGATAGCATTAGTTTCTTTTTGTCATAGCTTATGTATCATGAGACGACTTTTATACGTCTTTTTGAAAACCATGTATATTTTTAAAATAATGACAATGGTTTGTTACTATTACATTTGCAAAGTTTAACAATCAAGTGATTTTGCCTATGTATACAATTGTCATTGATTTACTTTCATCAATCACGCTTGTCAATTTTGTATCTTTATTTTGCAAACAATACTTACTATGGATGATGGAGTTAATGGTTATATTGTCTTGTGGGTGATTATTTTGGGTCTATATCTACCTTTGCACTTTTTTTCAAAGGTCAATCAATCAGGGCACCAATTTTTTTTCCTCTCGGGCGTTGCTATGAACGTCGCTATATAAGGCTCTGCAGCGTCGCTATAGATGGCTCTACAACGTCGCTATAATCGTCGCTATATAGCGACAATTATAGCGACGCTTATAAAGACTGTTATAGCGACGTTCATGTATCAATGCTTTTAGCGACGCCGGGGGTTATTAAAATCCAGTGTATTTTCGTCACTAAAAGCGTCACAAGAGCACACAACCTCTTGTAGTGGAGCACCTTGGTAATTAGTAAAAACCCATGGATTAAGATCCATAAGGGAGGCATTAGGGTGTTGTCAACATGGGTAGAGGGCAATAAGGGGAGTGCCTACGCTAGTGATATAGCTAACTGACATATCAAATAGGAGATGGGGTGTCCCACTAGTTGTGCCAACTTGTGGGAATCGGCTAGTCTTCTCGAAAAAAATAAGGTAGGGTGACATCTAGATGGATCGCAGGCAAAGATCTGCCCTCAAATTGATTTGGTCGGTCATTGTGGATATAGAACATGCACGATAAAAGCAGGAAACACTTCAAGATTAGGCATCAAAGGTAAGTGGGCCCGGTGCCCGATGTGGGCACAAGTGAGGTTGTCCAATTGAGAAATTAGATGGATCAAGAAAAACATTTTATAGGGTTTCCATACAACGATTTTGTAAATTGACCAAAATATTTTAACATTGCATTCTCACACAACCTATTGAGAGGAAAAGATATATAAGATCCGATTATGGGATGATGGAAATGCCTTCACAATTCAAATTATGCAAAGTGCCTGCAACAACTGAGTAGACTGGATTGATGCCAATGCAAAATTGGGTGTCCCCTCTTCATACTAACTTAGCCCCCGCCTTTTGAATTTCCAGCTAAAAACATGGCATAGCTTTTGAAAGTTTACTCTGGCCAAAACCATCCAATTTTCCTTATAGAAATTAACTTTGTAAACAACATCTACTAACAACCAATGAAACCACGAGTGAGCTAGACAATACGGTGGTACCCTTGTATAACCATGATACTTGCCATACTGTCTCAATGTATTTACGATGTTTCTTTTTATAAAAATAATTTACATAAAAATTTAATTAAAACATGTTTCTCTATCGTATGTCTTTTTTCACCTATATGGTGACTAAAATAATATCAGTGTGTTTAAATAATTCTAAATAGCACATCGCTTCTCAAAAAGGCCAAAAATAACGAAAAGCCAAAAAAAGTGTGAAAAGCAAAAAAAAAAGTGTGAAAAGCAAAAAAAAAAAGCAAATTTTTAAAAATGAACCACAGCTTCATCTAGCCTATCCGAGCTAAAACAAACTTGTTTTTCACCAAAAAGCATCGAAAAGCACTCAAAAAGCAATTTTTTACAAAATTGAATCCTAGCTTCCCCAAAACTCGTAGATTAAGGTGGCCTTGTTTGCACCAAAAATCACAAAAAGCACAAAAAATCTAAAAAAAACAAAATTTTCCAAAATGGAACCAAACGTTTATTTGACTTACTAAAACATGGAAACAACCTTGCTTTCCACTTTAAAACCTCTTAACATTGCACAACAAGCGTTCTAAACCAAAATTAACGCATCCAATTTTCTTATTTTTAAAAGAGATCCAAAAATTGGAGATCATACACGGTTGATATCTGAAGCTATTTTGAAAACTTAAGAATTGAACTGAATTACTACTAGAGAAAAGACACAAGTAACAGGGATTGTAGAAAGACGTTAGGCGCAAATGCATATATGTTTGCATGGGGCAACATGTATTTTGGACCCCAAATTTTAACTACATAGTCAGGGCTCTAGCAAAGAGGTAATGGGAGACTTCAAATATGTATGGGACCAATTACTGCCAACCGACAAGTGTAGAGAGGCTTTCCACGAATATGTTGTTATGCTACTAGAGAAGATAACTTCTGAGATCCATGTCACATTGAAGCAATCAAGAAGCACTCATCTCCAATGTGGTGGAAAGAATATGGGGTAGACAAAGTGAAACTCCAACATGTGGCCACTCGAGTGCGGCCTCTAGTGGCAGTTGTGAACACAACTGATCTGCCTATGATTTCATTCACTCCAAGCATAGAAATCATCTTTCTCTTGAGCATGCCAAAGATGTCGTGTATGTTTTTTGCAACATGCCTTTAATTCATGCCCCATCATCAATTAAAGGCAACACATGAACACTTCCAGCCACCACAGGCCCACGATAGCCTTGCTTCATAATGAGTGAGTAATGAAGAAATGGATTGGAAAGTGGCATCAGAGACTTTTGACCAAGATGATATTGATGATCTAGTGCTTGTGATGGATAGGTGTCAAGAGTGACATACCCTAAACTTTGTAATGGCATGCTCTTACTTTTTAGTTATAAATGTTGAGCACTCTTTGACTTGTTGAATCTTCAATTTAATTAGTGCACACATATACAAATTGATAGAACAAAAATCAAAGTCTGATAGAGCATTGCGGCATCAAAGAAAATGCACAAGATAAAGGAGAAGACAGAGAGGTTGAAGGTGATTATTGTGACTTTCCCTCTATTGGGTTAAACTCACCTCATTCTCCAAGCACACCATTTGTACTTGTAGGAAGCCCATACTTGCATGGTGTGATTTGCTGTCAAATTCACTCTTCGTCTAGATATCTTGTACAAAAACCTGTTGTATGAAGTACATTACAATTTGATTGTTGTTTGGCATTATGCACTCTTTTAGGATGAAGCACACCAACAACCACCTTGCCAAACTCTTATATTGTAGGTCTGAAAGCTTCAATGATGTGTTGTGCTTAGCATGTCCAAACACTTTGAAAAGAGTTCTCTTGGCCCACCATGATAGTTAAAGCTCACCACGTTGCCAGTAGTCAAGAGGCTCACTCTAGGGCCCTCTAGGATCCATGTCTTGTCTGAAAAGTAGGAGAGTCCCTTCATGCTAAACCTTTAGGACTCCTCTGATAGGATGCCTTATTATTCATCGTAATCAATCTCACTGCCAACATTTGGGATCTGGCTTATGACCATTTCCTATAAAAGAAAACAATATTAAATCACTTTCAAAGTTTAAAGACAAACAAAATGATCTACACCATTAACTTGAAGTACGATATCCACTAGTACCAAAGAGATGGCAGACAAACATCGTTAATGCTCAACACAAAAAATTTAAATCATTTAAAGATGCACATAAAAATTCATCAATGATTTTTGAGGGTTACAAAAATGGGGCTAGAAAAATGTGATTTGTGCTATCAATCATCAAATGGCCATAACCATGCTGTGGGTAATCCATGGCCTATAAGCTTTAAGCGCTCAAGCCTTCCAAGAGATCGTGTGCATCTCAGGGATCCTTTATAGTTGAAAACAAGGCCAACTCCAACCGTTTCTTGTACTTAGACACCCACTGGCAATAATTGATGTCTTCATTCTCAAGTAGATACTTCAGAAACTCCAACATATATTTCACCGATGTAATGTATCTTGTGATTTGGTGAAAAGTGGTGGGTTTGTAGATATTCACTCAAGTGCATTTGACTAGTATCCCTTTGTCCAGTCCTCAAATGTGCATGACAACATGTTTGGCAAAGCAAGAAACCTCTAGAGGGTAGCTTCCCCCCAGTCATACAAGCCCACATAGATACCATGCCATCCAAAGTGAAGCATGATGGTACTTCTATGGATGTCATTATGTGTGTAGTTTTGTGCATGCAAAAACGTGATGGTGTGCAGAAATCCATGGATGATGCTCCACATGTTGGCTTGAATCTGATTAGTGCTATCTTCGACATCTTGAATGACCTTGTTGTATTGGAGATTCTTTCCCTCCTTGCTGCATCTCTCTAACCAGCCATCAAGGGTGCCTCTATTCCAAAAGAAAAATATCAAAATCGGTGGTCGTGAAGGGTGGGAAGCAATCCCTACAGGTGAAATGATGCTTGCATGTGTGACATGCACAATATTGTCCTCACGGTAGGTCTTAAGTTTAGTAACAATAATAGATTGTCCTTGGGACACCTTTGCTACATAGACGTCATCTTTAAATCCATCTTCAAGCACTATGAATTTCACGCTTTTGTGACTTTGCCGACCATGGTGTATGGAGTACCAATATCAAATATGTGACATTCACCAAGTCATAAATGTAAGATAAAGTGAGCAATTTATGACTATAAAATATTACTCACTAACATGATGACAACTTACAATTTACAAGCAGTACAATGTGCCATATAACAATGCAATTAAGCAAATTGAAATGCCATCAAGAATATACAACATGGTCAAGCACTTACCTTAAACAAAAATAAACATAGGCAATAAAACAATGATATTGTATATGGAATCTTGCTCATTGTAAGTACCTAAGTCACTACCAAGATTAAATGCATAGGTTTTTAACCCCATAGTAAGAGTAAGGGAGTAACTGTGGATCTAACATCGATAAAAATTACATTGAAAACTAGTCACTATGGGCATAAACCAAGCAAACACAAGTAGTAAAAAATTCCCTCTTTGTAAGAAATAAAGCTATGTCGAGGATTAGAACAATGAGAGGAGGGGGGACCTGAGAACAAAACCTTCACCAAGATGCAAACCAAGGAAATCTACTACAAACTCATATTCAAAGCAGACTTCTTCTCCCCACTCAGTAAATAGTGGCAAAAGCACTAGCTAGAATCTAGATGGGTGTTGTAGCAAGTAATATATCGGCAATTGCCCCTAGTGATGAAGATCTTCCTATGGAAAGTGATTTGGGGGGGGGGGGTCAAGTTATTAACCCAAGAGATAGGCTTGGATAGATGCTCAAGGTACAAAGTGGCCAGTGAGGATCCCCTCCACATGGTCCAAAACTGTTCTACTATGAGAGGCCCAACGTGTCGATGGATACAGAAGACTTGGAAGATCCCGTTCTTTAAGAATGACCTACTCTTGGAAGGCAAGTTGTGGAATCTACACACAAATTGTCTACTTCTGCTACTTCTAACAAACGTGGAAGGCTAGGAACCAATGGGTCTTTGAAAAAGGCCACTTAATGACCATTTCAAAGAGATTACTCAAGAAAGCAAGAAGCGATCATCGCTTTCGGAAAACATAAGAACTTTGAAGACTGAAGTCAAGAAATGTTTGTCCTCACGAGTTTGGCTCACACCACACTTGAGAGTAACATTTTGGTGGCTGCTCCCATTAGCCGCCGAAATGTTACTCTCTAAGTAGCTCTCGTATTTTAGGGATAATGTTGCCCCATTTAGTGTATCTAGTCCCTCAAGGCACCCATCGTGCTTGAGGATACCTGTACATTCTTTTCTAAGTTAATACAACATACTCGCTGCTACTCACTCTCCCTTTATTATAATCATTCCTGTCAGAGATTCCTTATGATTCCTTTCATTACATTTCAAGGTTATCATAGGTCTATTACCCTTGCCTCATAAAAAGGATTAGAAGGGAACTCGAACTCACGCAGATGCCGCATTAACTCCGTTCGCTCAGACCTAACCACTCGGGCAACAGTCGACACCTATTCTAGGAAATTGTATTTTCTTTTACAAAAAATATTATGACCGCAGCACAGCCTTCCGCTTCGCCCACCGCCTTGCCATGGACTCCAAGAGATGATGCCCTAGACAAGAAGCTCCTCAAGCACTTTCTGGAGCTCTCTCTCTCTCTCTCTCTCTCTCTCTCTCTCTCTCTCTCTCTCTCTCTCCGCACGACTGAAATCGCCTCCTCAGGAGCATCTATCTTGATTCGCCTCTTCTTTTCTTTTTCAAAGATTGTATCACGTACTTGTGAGTATGGCAAAAAAAGGATTTATCAACGGTCTACATTTGCTCCGGAGAGGGTTCATGCTTCCCTAAGGCCTTACCTACGCCAAAAAACTCTCCTAATGTGTGTGTGTGTGTGTGTGTGTGTGTGAGAGAGAGAGAGAGAGAGAGAGAGAGAGAGAGAGAGAGAGAGAGAGAGAGAGAGAGAGCAGAAGAAGAAGAAGAAGAAGAGAATTTTAGTGTCGCAGGAAACCATCCCAAGAGACCGTCAAGGTTCAGGGTCAGGGGGCAGGCAATCTGAGCTGTTCATCTACTCCATATGACTAACAGTAATTTTATGAACAACCGTTAGATCTGCGACAAGTCAGCATGTGTAATAAAAAATATCACTTCATTTAGCTTTGCCATCCACAACACAACACATCAGCATCTGTAATTAAACCACAATCTGACACATCAACACTCAGAAAAAATGATGACACATAAATTTTCTCACTAATTACTGTGCAGTCAGAACTCAGTGTGTCACTAAAACTGTCTCAATCTGATCAAACTTCACTCAGAAGCTGACTGTCACAAGCTCAGTGTGTCACAAGCTCGGTGAAGCTGACTGTCACAAAATAAAAGCCTACCAAAACATCTCAGCATTCCCATTAGCGTGTCGGAGGGAAACAACTCACCACGCTTCTTGCAAACAACTTAGAAAAACTTGCTAAGCAGATCGTTCAAAGTATGTAAATGTAGCTTCTCCAACGCTATGCTAGAATCTATCCCAGAGAATTCCCTCCATGCATCAAATTTCTTCCGTGCCCAATTATTCTTCTGCTTGGTTGAGTTCTCTCCCAGATTTAGCATCTCCTCCTCCAATGCAACAGCAACATCAAGAAACCCGCTTGCATTGCAACCCATTTCCCCATGCTGTATATGATCAACACCGCCTGTAACTTGGTGTATGGTAGATTTTTGCGAATGCACACCTGCAACTTCAACAACACCACCACCTGGATGTTCAAAATCGGCACAGGTCCTGATCGCTTTCCCATTATAATCTCGAAAGCATACAGTCGTTGTGCTTCTTGGCGTAGCTAAATCCATATCAACAGGCAGGAGAGAAAACGAAGGAATGGAGCCTGCATCACCTAGTATGTCTGGCGGAGTCGACTTGTGAGCCCTCTCGACCATCTTCTTGCCTCGCCTGGATCCCATACGAGCGCAAACAGAAATTTCATACCTCTGCTTCAAGCTAGTGCACGACACACAGGTAGCGCGTAAACCAACCTCGCACCCTAAGTTCACGACTTTCACATTTGGCCCCCTTCCCCTGGACCTTGACGGCCGGGAATGGTCACTAAATGACCATTCCCATAATGTTGACTCCCACATGGCTCCCGGCCTCCGCCGGTCACCACGTGGTCGTCAACATTATGGGGAATGGTCACTAAATGACCATTCCCTACCCCTTAAAGATCTATCCGAGAGAGAGAGAGAGAGAGAGAGAGAGAGAGAGTCTTGAGTGGGCACATGTGTCATGCAGCGATGCATAGGCGTTCGGCAAGAAGACAAAATAGTGGTGGGAATCGGGATCCCTCTGCTCCACAGAGAGAGAGAGAGAGAGAGAGAGAGAGAGGCGACTTGGAAGGTGCCAAGTCATAAGGTAAGTGGGCCTTATCTAAATTGAGCGACGTCAAGTGTCATGCAGAATAGAAAAGCAGAAAAGCAGGCGGCCGAGTCGATCAACAACAACCCACCAAAACATCCTTGTCCTCGCTGTTGAGCTTGTGCTGGTGCTTGCCAGCGCCTTTTCTTTCCGCTCTTGTCCATGGAAAGCCACTTCTCAAAATGTTGCGCTACAGTGTAAAGCATGCGTTGTACCTACTGCATCGCCTTTGGGGGGGAGAGAGAGGTTTGCGAGTTGCCAGGTTGTAGCTGCACGTGAAAATAAGGCCCCCCCCCCAAAACCCAACTGTCCATAGTCCATTTCACGAGCCACCAGCTAGAGCCCACCTCTGCCACAAGTCAACCATTTCTGCTCTCTTTTGGCACATGCCCGTTTTCCTTGGAAATTGGCAAATTGGCTCCATATCAACCTCATTGTTGACGTCGTGCTCATGGCACCTCACTTTGCCATACCACAAGAAGTTTTGGACAAATTTTCACAATAATTCCCACATTGTGACTTACTCCAACATCATGAGCTTCTGTGAGGGAGGCACTCCATACCTAGCTAGGTACGATTGGGGGCAGGGGACTGCCGGCCTGGTGGGGGGGCCGGTGGTCCTTTGCCCCCAATTGTACCTAGCTAGGTATGCGGTGCCTCTCGAGAAGAAGCTCATCATGATGTTATGCATTGTATGAAAAACACAGAAAAAGACTCCGTTTTCCTACATGAGAAAATTTCTACATCTTCTTGTGAAAGCCCTTTGGTAAAACTCAAGCTATATTTATTCACCATTTAACCACCACTTACAAATTTTTTTTGGGCCTTCAGGATCCACCATAGAGGCCCTAGCGTTAGGCAAACGCTGTATAAACCTTGTAGGGCACACTCCTTTACTAGCCTTAATTCAAAGTATACCATGACTCAACTATATTGGAAAATACATTAGGCTCAGCTTGTTATATAATTAGTAGTAGACCATGTCCATTTAGATTCACAAATACATTCCGATATATTACAAATGTTGAGGAGAAGGTTAGAGTGAAGACTCACATTCCTAAAATATAAAGAGCTCTGGTCAGGTCTTCTTAGGGAAGAGATAGAAGACAAGGTGCATGTCAAGGAAGGTGCTTATGGTGATGTAAACCAGAAGCAAGGTTAGAGGAGCAAGCACATGACTGGCAAAGGTGAAATAGAGATGAACAAGGACAAACTTGAGGTAGGAAAATGAAAAAAGGACACATAATGAGAGAGAATAAATAAATAAATCGACGAGTTGGAATATATTTGATGAATAGCTGAGGGGATCATGTAGCATAGGATGAATTTGAATATTGATGAATATTATTCCTTCAACTGTATAAAATGAGGTGACAATGTACATTAGGTGCATCATCACATGAGCAGTCATGAAAGGGTGGAAGCATGAGCCGATGGACAAAAAAGCTATGTCTCGGACACAGCTATTTGGGGAATGTAAAAGCTCTCTGGGAAACTTGTCAAGCTGCATATTTTTAGATTTGTAAAATGGTGCATGACAGTTAGGAAGCCAAAAGATGTGACTGGATAAGTATTAGAGTCCTTTATTTCAAAATATTTTTTATGGTTATGAAGAGAGATATCTAGTAACTATTGTAAAACAACTTTATAAAAGTGTACCACCCACTCAGGCTCCACTCAAAAACTATATCTAAATTTGCATGCTTTTGAAGCTTAGTTTTCTAGAAGCTAGCTCGATCATACTGCACATCAACTTGGACAAAAAGAAATGTACTATTGCTTATGATGGGGTAGTAAGGTTAATAATTTCCTTTATGTAATTAGTGTTCCCACCATCACAAAGAACTTGGTTTTTAGTGGAACAGGGTTGACATGCTAGGTTTTGTTGTGATGGATTGACTATTTACGAGAGAGTACAAGTTGTCATTAGATATGTATTTTGGTAAGGGCCGGCCAAATGAATTTTGTATTCAAAGCTATTTTTCTAGCATTCCAAAATGATTTAAGGAAGTTACTAGTGTTGAAGCTTGAAACATGAGTTTTCCTCTCAAGGCTACAGAGAAGGATACACCATAATACTTTAAACCTGAGTTTGAATGTAATGGAATGCTCTTGCAAGACTTTGGTGAAGCTACAGGTTCTAGTTGGAACATTTAGAAGCTGGTACAGATGTGTCTATGCTATCAATAAATGATCTAGACAAAAATTCCCCCCTTCTCTCGCTAGGCTAGAGAGATAAAATATATATATTCTTCGTGAACTCGGCTTATAGAAATCATATGGCAGTCATACTTATTGGACTTTGGAACAATCATAAGCCACTAAAAAATTTACTTTAAAGGTGTCAATGGATTTTTTTGGGGAACAAAAGGCAATAAAAATGGCCTTGAAAAGGTGTTTTTAGTTCTCAAGAGGCTTGTGTAACAAGGGAGTATGGGAGAGAGAGAGAGCGTTAAGAACCCTCCATTTATGATAAGAAACCCTTTAGATTTAAGGATTGGGCATTTTGTTTTGGGTTTAAAATGACCTAAAAATGGAACCAAGCATAATGTGACCTCAAGAGTGTATGAGAACTACACGTAACTACCTACATGTGACATGAGGCTAAGGATGGGAGCTTAACACTAAAAGTGACTCTCCATCACTAAAAGGATAGACCATAGAAACTAAAAAATGGGATATTTTGGATCATGACACAATAGGGAGAAGAGTGCATGCAGTTATTACTAGTAGTGGAAGCCTTAGAAGCACCATTTGCTATTCTAAGAGTGAATGTGTAACACCAAGGTACACTGTAGAAGCCATGGTATGCTTATTCTTCTCTTGAAGCACTCTCTAAGGTCTATGTTTCACTCTCTACAATTCTTCTTGCTATGCATTTGCAATCTAAGTTCCATTATACGTCAAACGTGAAATGTATTATACACGTTCAATGGGCATATAATACATTTTCCATAATAAAACATCTATATTATACGTAGACACGTCATTGAAATTCGTCTACCAAATTTTTTCTCTGTACTTTTATCAAATTTTTTTCAACCGAAGCAAAATTTCAATCGAATGCTTTTTGGTATGTAGGACGCCATTGGATGCTTTCCTAACCATTTTTAAACAAAAAATATCATTTGAGTTTTGAAAAGTAATTCTCATTCTCTCTCTCTCTCTCTCTCTCTCTCTCTCTCTCTCTTCCCCTTGGATGACAGACATATGGACAAGGCTTGGTGGAAACCCCCCCCTTAGAACACACCCCTCTCAAAACATAACTCAACCTACAAAAAAAGGGGCCTTGTAAGAAAACACCTCCTACAAAGAAAGTGGGTGGAAAGAGAAGAGTGGCAACCTCATTAAAAGGGGAATCTATAACTAACCACCCCTACTCCCCTCACCTAAAATACAATAAAAAAAGATCTCCCACTCCTCCCCCTGTCTTCGCACGATTAAGTTTATTTGGAGGGAACCAAGACCTTGGAGAAACCTATATAAGGACAAGACTCTCAAAAAGATCATTGCAAGAGGATCTCATACTATCTCACCAAGTGTTGTACTTCCTGCAACTCTCCAAGCCTACACCATGGACCCTCTCAACCAGGTGTTGTCTCATGCATGATTTATTAGAGTGACATCAATAACATGTAGGAGTCTCTTACGACACTTGCCTTCCACCTTATGAACTAACTTTTTCTTGTTTTTTTTTTGGGTGATGGTGGCAGGTAACAGGACTCTCCTCTCTCTAATGCATTGCATGAAGGACACCCATCAACAATAAAATCAAAACCATTGTAAAATTTCTCCAAGTTGCTCTAAAATAGGCTCACTTTGCCTATGGATGTAGATTTTTTAATTAAATGTCTGCTTCTATGGGCATACATGTGTGATACATTCATTTCTACTCCCCTAAATTTTCAAGAAATTTTGAATTGTTCCATTTAATACTCTCTCTCTCTCTCTCTCTCAGTTAAAAGATTAGAAAAATAAAAGATTTACCAAAAAATAATAATTTAGGTTATATATAATATTTATTAATTAATTGTGCATTTAAATTTTGCAATTAATTATAAGTTATAATAAAATGTACACTTTTGTTTTTAAATTTTAATTCATTTTCTTTTAATAATTTTAAAAATTAGCAAGGTCACTCTTCTTGTGTTTGAGTTTTTCTCACACTTAAAGAGGAGAAGTTTTGGATTTTAAGGCGTCTCTTGGAGCATATATTCAAAATTGAAGATGAATACATATTATAAAGAGATTCTTTGTCTTTGTGCTAAAGTAAACATGTTTACTCGCACTTGAGACAATCATTTGTTTAGCTTTTATTTTGAATATTATTGCTTATTTATCACTAATAAGTATATCTTTGCACATGAACAATATATATATATATATATATATACACACAATGGTAAATTAAATTTTTTGTTTTAGATTTCACTTCTATTAAACAATAGGCAAGGGTAATACTTTTAATGTAAAGATTGTAGGTTAGAAATTCTACTCAAAAGACTAAAAAGTTAATCAAGTATGTACTTGAACTTGATATAAATCAAAGTTTATGATTTTTATTTAAAGGTTTTAGAGTATAGGATTAGCTTATGTTTAATCTTCATATTATGGAATCATTCATTTATGTTGTGCTCCGTTTTATCTCACACTTTAGAATGATTGTAGAATTAGGAATTTCTTTGAGGCCTTGTGTTAGAGTGAAGTACTCACACATGGCATAAGTTTGTTGATCAAGATTTTAATTGAAGTTTCTTGGTCGTACTTGATGTTTATCCTATAAGGCTAGAAGTGCTTCAATTACAACAATGCTCCAACAATGCTATCACCTTGTTGTGTTAGAGTATTTGCTTACACTTCCAGGAAGATATGCAATGATCAATACAGATTGTTTTTACAAATGTGACTTGTAAAAAAGTTTGAGAATATAACAATAATCTAAAATTGATCGTTTGTTTACCATCATGTTGTGTTGGAGCATAATGCACACACCTCAAGATGGCCTACTATGACGAAGTATTGTTTAGGGCATGATTCTTATCATTTGTAAGTGTATCAATTGTGTGACAATCATTCAAAGACCTAGACACTGAATTATACTCTCTTTTTGAAATGTGCTTATGATGAAAGATGTAGAATATAATCGACAACTTATTATCAATAGTTCAACATATTCAATAAATTTTTTTTCCAAGTGTGCGTTTGATAGAATAATTACCTTACAATTGTCTATTTTTTATAGATCACTTTTGTGCATTATGGTTTGTTGTCATGAGTGGATGTATGTGCATGAAACAACACCAAGATGAAATGCATCTTTCTTGAAGCGCAAGTCTCGTCACCACGTGTTAAGTAGTAACACTACTAGGATCAAAGAGCATTTGTTCAAAGTGCCAGGAAATGTTGGGCCTTGTGGTTTACCTCCACGAGACATCTATGACAAATTTCTTGATTATGCACAAAAGGCCAAGGCTATACTTGAGAGTAAAATTAAAGGGTCATGTAAAAGCGGCCATACTCTGGGATGAACACATCCAATAGATGAAGAAGGACTTGTTGCAAATGAGGAAAGGGAGCTAATATGAAGTCAAAATAGAATGCAAAATTTTCATAATCTTTGTTGTCAAAGTGAAGTGCATGGTAAAACATCCTTTGAAGCATTTGATTTGAAGAGAAGTTGTATCGATGGTATTGAAAAAGGGATACATACTAATCAGACTCTTCATCAAGATTTTGATGAAGAGTTTGATGAACAAGCTTTTGATGAACAATGGTTATATGCAGTGCATTTAAAGTGGACACAAGCATTTCTCGCATGCGGCATTCCATTTAAAGTAGTGCAGAGCTCTATCTTCAAAGATGAATTGATGAGCACTGCAAACAAGGGATTTGTGATGTTGGATTATAATAAAATACTCAGAGTATGCTGACAAAGTAAAAGATGAGGTAGAAAGTACGCTCAAATGTGCAATGTTGGAATACGTTCCTACCTTTGGCTATAATATAGCCTTTGATGGGTGTACCAATTGTCAAAAGAAGCCTTTGATCAATGTGATGCTAACTTATCCCCGGAAGTTTTGTTAGTTCTCTTTGTTACAAAGATATATGAGTGTGCCATATCAAAAGCTGAAGAGCCAAGGAATGTAACAACCATCGTGTTAGACCAAGGGCTAGGGCCAAGATTTAGCAAGTTATTAGCCCCTATATGGTGAGGCTGGGTGGAGAGTTGCATGTGCAGTTACTCAATGTCTCATATTGGTGTTGGAGCTCAAGGGCGAGGGCAATCGGGGGGGGGGAGGCATGGAGATCTTGCATGGCTCTTCTCTCTCGTCTCTCTCGTCTCTCTCTCTCTCTCTCTCTCTCTCTCTCTCTCTCTCTCTCTCTCTCTCGTGAAGTTTCATGGCAGGCTGACATAAAGCAAATACGGCCGAGTAAGCACCCTTAGATGGAGGAAGGAGGTGGCCAATGGCTGCAAGAAATGGCAAATTCTCTCTCTTGTTTGTTTCCGCTTTCCGTGCCACGTTGAGACTTTTTTGACACATGAGAAGCCCTTGGGTCGGCCTCCAATGAGGGCTTTCTTCCTCTGCACAACCTGGAAAACTGGTGACCCACCATCACCCAATTAAACTAGAGTTTACACTGTGTGTTAAATTGGGTGCCCAAGAGTGTCCAAGGATGCCTAAGGGGTAACCCTTAGGGCACCCTCCCATGGCAAGGGACAAGCCCACAACAAGGCAATCACATCCATACCGTCGGCATGCAAGGCATGAGCTATGGCAGGACCTAGGGTGCTCAAGGTCCTTAGCAAGTAACAAAAGAAACAAGGAAGCCATGCAAAGGTTAGGGATGTCCGCGGAGTGGGTGCCTTTCCAAGTATCTAAATTTTGAGCCGCATACAAGGTTGAAGCCACCAAAGAGCAGGGAAATGAAGGAAAGTGCACCAAAGGGCAAACCGGCAGTGGCTTGAGGTAAAGCAATGTGGCTATGTGACTGACACGGCAAGTCAAATTATAGACTTCCTAAGGTATGCCATTGATGTTTACCTTTGTTGAGAATGTGTTTGATGAATATGGCATCATGCACGATCTTGCAAGTGGGGCGGCATGCTACCGCAAGAGAGAGCTACTCCAAAGGTAAGGTGCACTATGGAGTTTTCCCTTGATCACGTAAGTTGTGGAATGGCTATGAGACACACTCAACATGGGAAATATATCATGCAAAGGCAAGGCCTCATAGGTTGCAAGTCATCCAATTGTAGTAAGGCAAGTTAAGGCAGCAAAGGTACTCAGCATGGCCAACCACGTGTTACAGATTGAGAAGCCGTCTCTCTATTTTCATGTTCTCAATTTGCATTTTTGATACGACATGGTTTCGAGGCAAAGTTTTCTCAAAGACAAATCTATATGGGAAAGGAAAACAATAATCAAGCGAAGCAGATACGAGATACATAACTTGCAAGTATTTTTCTACTTCTCAATAAGATGTATAAGTAGACAAGGTCAATTATTTGTGAATGATTGACAAGGTCGACTTTATTTTTCTATGACATCTGTATGTGAGCACAAGAACTCCATGATTACTTATGTGAAGAAAGGCTTCAATTTCGGCATCTGGCATCAAGGTTTTCAACATTTGGAATATGCTATTAGCACACAAGTTGCCAATGTATCTGCAGATTATTACATGCCAAGAGGGTGCATATGGTACATATGATAGTTCACTCGAGCAGTAGATATGGCTATGAGCTAAATTCCAGCGAGATTTTTACTTCTAAATTTCTAGACAACTCGCCACACAAGTGGGCATCAAGGTTAAAAATTTCAAGTTCTTCTTGTTTTTTTGTACTTTAACCTTTATTTTGCAGAAGATTTCTTGCTATGCAAAGAAAAGTGCTTTGATAGTTTTCTCACAAAGCAAGGCTTCTCACCTATGTCATGGTACTACCCATTAACTTGGGATCAAGGGCAAGGCACAAAGGTTTTGGAATTTGGCAATGTAGGGACATAAGCTCACATTTTACGTAGAACAACGTCGAATTGTGATGTATCGATGCAAGGAAAACTTGTGTAAGGCACTTCTAGTATCCCACATGGTTGAGTCCATCATTATAGCCAAGGTCTTGTTTTTTTTGTATTGCATGCATGGCATGCCAATAAGTTGGAATAAGTTCCACCACGTCATTGTTTACGCTTCTGCTATAACATCACCTACTTTGTCAAGGATGAGGTAAGTTATTGATTGTTTAAAATGCTTTTTATTTATGCTTCTTTTATTGATGTTAACACACTACAAAACTAAAAGGAGCATAGTCACAAGGACTTAATTCAGAGGCAATGTGCTATAGTTAAGTCACCTTGGTATAGTCATGACCACATACAAGGTAGGCGGATCAAGATGTGACTTCTATTTTTTGCTAAATCTCTATAAGAGAGCATCGTGCAAGCAGATTATTGTATGCTTATATAGGATAAGCTACGAGCCGGACATAGAATGCATAGAAGCATACACAGAGAACACACATTACAGTAGGATACGTAATTTTCCTTAGCCCAGCATGCTCTCTCTCTCTCTTCCTATTTCTTTGAAGGAATAATAAAATTAAACATGTTTTCACAAAAACCTTCTAAGTGTGCATTTGATAAATTTTTTGGTTGTGTGTAGTCATGAGCCGGGTTTCTTTGACTCTCAGAAAAGAATTGATGATAATGTTACAAAAATTAGTATTCGTTGGCCAATAGATTGAATACTCATTTGAAATTGGCATAAGGGCTAAGAGACATTTGAAATTGGCATAAATACCCTTGTCAACAAAATGCGGCATTATGTTGCAAGAGGGTGAAGGTCGTTGTCCAAAAAATCATGATGATGCAGATACTTCAAAGTTTGTAGAAGCCCATTGACAATTTGTAAAATATTCTCCTAAAAACGCTCTATGTTGCCAAGTGTCTACAAAAACTCCTTTACATTACATTGGTAACCTAACATGACATAAAAGTGTCTTTTTAGGGTTTTGAAAAAACCTCATAGAAGATCCATTCTTTCTGAAAAATTCTTTCTTGTGCTTCAAGTTAAGATACCACTACTTATGAAAAAAATTGAGCAACTTTGAAAATTCCTCAGTATTTGGTCATGGTAAGCCTCCAAAGTTGATTAATAGCATTTCAAAACATCATTTTTTTGCAATCAATTGCATACTAAGAAGGAGGAGGATCTTTCTAGAACATATCATAAATTTTTCCATAAATTTAATGAGTTAGAGATCATACCATGTCGTTGTTTTAATCTTACCAATTTTGTTTTTGGACAAAGAATAAGATTTAAAAAAGTTGTGTTTTTTCCATTTTGCTGACATCTCATCAAAGATTATATAACCATGCTTGTATTCTCAACCTAAACATTGTAAAAAATGTGTGCTATTTTTGCCTTTTTTCCAAAGAATTGCGTCTACAATGCATGACTACTCATCTTTGTGAGATCTATAGTGCTAGGGAACTAGTCTTAGTAGTTCTCAACATGTTTTCATCCTTTCAAGGAGAATCAAATGATACTGTGAAAGTTATGGCCTAAATACAAGAATTTTCTAATCTTGATTTTTTGCCAACTTTTACACTTTCATGATTTTTTTAGTGACTTTAATAAAATAAAAGACAAAACATGGCAGTCTTGTAGAAGATGTTACATTAGAGGATCAAAAGCTTAGGTCTAGTGCTCCTACTTTTGCACATCTAGGCTCTATAGTAATAATGGAAGAGTGGTAGTTGCCGCTTCTAGTTCAGTGACTGGCTTGATAGGATTGTCCACTCTTTTTATTTTGCTAGGGCCTTCTAGCTTTCTCTTCCCTTTTAGTTCTACGTGCAATTGACGAACTAGATACATCCTTTTGTGCATTAGAGGGAGGGAGTGTACTTCAAGGTTTTGTAAAGCATTGAAGGTAGTCAAAATTTGCACCAAAGTTTACTTGACAAGTCCCCGCATTTGGCCGCCAATGAGAATTGCAATGTCAAATGACACCGTGGGGAATGACTACTACAATTTCTCAAAGCAATGTTTTGTCAAAGTGTTGGAAGATATCATTGAAAATAGAAGGCTTTGTAGACTCAAAACATTGGTGTAATTGCTTTGAGTGCACAAATGTGGTTCATGTGCGGAGAGAGAGAGAGAGAGAGAGAGAGAGAGAGAGAGAGAGAGAGAGAGAGAGAGAGAGAGAGAGAGAGAGAGAGAGAGAGAGAGAGAGAGAGAGGCTGGAGCAACCCACCACAATATGTGAGAGAGAGACCCTTATTCTTCTATCTAGTAAAGAATAAGGTGTGTACAGGTGATTGGCAATCAACAGATGCCTCTTTGACCTGGGTAAGATGCACACCCCTTAACCCCAACAATCTCCCACTTAAAGTTGAATGTGTCTATAAGTGGTACTACTATAGGACCTAGTAGTATATATAACAGATATAGGGAGGAAACTCATCTCAACCTATGCCTAGTGGCTCTCTTGAAGTTGATGTATGCCACAGTATAGGCTATAGCAATGTATGGAAGCGTATATTCCTACTAGAATTAACATGCATATCTTGTAGGTATCCTATAATGAATTGCATTTCTCCTTGATGCATCATGATAGTGTCAATCATTACACGACTAACAACCCCAACTACAAATTCTCCCACTATAGCTACTATATCGAGTCTTGACATTAAGAGGTCGTACATGAGAGTCCCACAGTCTGATGACAAACACGTAATATCTGCCAACATATCCATGGAAATCACATCAATTCCATAGCAATGAACTCTGCCAATCTATTCAAAATACATATCTCAACCCTCACTACATGACCACCAAAAATAGTCACACATGGACGTGTTAATTGTGACTCCAGGGTAGTCATTACTCCCTCATCATCCACATGAACTATATCCACATGTCCTTGCATCACCATATGAGACTCTAACATGAGCATGTCAAAGAACTCCATATCGCTCATCTTCGTGATAGGAGGCATCTCTGTCCTAAGAGGATCAATCTACCGTGTCTTGCTAGAGCATGGCCACTCTAACTTTGCATCTATAGACATGTCATACACAATACTTTGGAGATCATCCACAAAAGATATGTGTCTAATATCTTGCTGACATGACTATAATGGAATTGAGACTATGCTATCTTGCACCTCGGATACCTGCATAGGGTAGACCAAGCCAATATTGGCTCCTCTTGCAATCACTAGCAAACCGCAATGCATCTAAAAAGAGTTCTCTCTAAGTAGCGCTTGACATCCACTGTCTCTCAACTATCTTATTGAGATCAAACTCTATCTCATCTAAGGAATATATCTCACAAGATGAAGTGCATATAATGCACCACTGGGCAATGAAAAACATACATCTCCTGCACCCTTTATGTCACATGCTGAACCATCAACAACACGTCACACACAACCAAGTCTCCCACTAGAAAAAATACTAAACTAGTTCTAAGTATATATAGCAAGACTCGTTTTGAAATTACTGATGGCTTGGAATATTCAAGAAGAAGTTTATAGGATAGTCCTGAAAGAATGGGGAGAGCCGAACCAGAGAACATGTTAGTCTGTCATTTCTACTAAGAAATAGAGAACATGTGGGTTGAATGGAGTTACACGGTTAACCCAATATGGACGCGTACAACTATTAAATAATTGACGAATTGCAATGATGAGAGAAAGTTGGGATTGGGAACAAAGAGATATGGTATGGTCCAATATTTTTTCCAGTTTTAGAAAGTAAATTCTACTTATAGCATCTCAAGACAAATAGAAAAGACAGTAAATGAGACGTGCTTAAA
The DNA here is from genome assembly GCF_014529385.1 of Adiantum capillus-veneris. Taxonomy (NCBI): domain Eukaryota; kingdom Viridiplantae; phylum Streptophyta; class Polypodiopsida; order Polypodiales; family Pteridaceae; genus Adiantum; species Adiantum capillus-veneris. Next base: position 76,352,434 of record NC_140931.1, on the reverse strand, counting down.
AACTCACAAGGAATCAGATGGGAAAGTACAATAGATAAGCTCATAAATATTACAGACATTTAAACTTCGAAGAAGAATAAGAAAACAAACTTATGAGTTAGCCAAGAACTCAAATTTTAATCTTTACTCAAGACTATCATAGACAAAAGACCCTTCGCTGAAAGCACTAAATAGAGATGCCCTTAAGAATTTAATTAAAGAGGAGAGACTAACATTTCAAGACAAGGAAGTACGAACAATACTCAAATTTTCCAAAAAAGGATTATTTCGTCAATTAAAGCTAAAAAGGATTACAAGGGAGGTAGGAAGTAATTACAAGAGAGGCAAGAAAATTTACAGCTCATCAAGATTCTCTAATATATGGTCACATAACTAAGTATCGCAAGCACCGCACATATTAGGACGCTCACTCTCTTGAATGCTTCTATGAGAAACAGCTTGAGCAATTTCTCGGGTATGAGCTGAGAAAAGAAAAGGACCTCTAAGAGGAAGACTCTAGATGGTATCGAGGCAAATCTTGGAATGAGGGATAAACTACACAAGCAAGTACAACCTTGCAGCCAGAGAACCTAGGATCTCATGTCCTTTTGACGTAGTAGTATCGAGGGCCAAGTCCCAGAGCCTCTATAACCATAGAAAGTCGGGTATTGTTGCGGAAATGGTCTCTACCTCAGAGAGTCACTCTTGTGAGATGTCGCCATGTCTTCCATATCGTCTGGCCGACACAAGAATTTGGATGAGGAAAGAGGAGATCTTTGTATCACTCTAAGAACTATCTTTTAACTACCTTGTCTGCACTCTGCAAGTGAGAGATGCATACATGAAGAACCATGTCTTCCATATTGTCTCGCCGATACAAGAATTTGGATGAGGAAAGAGGAGATCTTTGTATCGCTCTAAGAACTGTCTTTTAACTACCTTGTCTGCACTCTGCAAGTGAGAGATGCATACAGGAAGAACCAAGTCTTCTTGCCAAGACTCCATCAGATAAGAAAATGACTAAGTTACAAGAGAGTGAGGATCACGAAAATAAGAGGATAACAAGTGCTGATAAAGAAGGGATTACTAGTAGCTTATAAAGAGGAAGTAGCGTATTGAAGAAGCCACAAACGCGATGACTATTCAAGAAGATAGCTTATTAAGAAATATTTCCCATGACTTCAATATTATATTAGCAGATTTTGGGGATGAATAAGTGTAAGAGAGAAGTGAAGTTGAAAGCGTTAATAAGAAGTTAAGTCGCAAGACGTATCCAAGAAGCTTCATCAATTACGTATTTTATTCGAGTTGAGGACATCTCTTTCTTTTTTTGTTGGGGAGAGATGCTACCTTCAATAGACTCAAAGACCTCTTGACCAACAGTCCTGTCCTCATCAACCTTGACTAATTTACTCCTTAGCTCTTCTTTACCCGAGGAAGTTCAACAAGAAATTCAGGTAGACCCCTATTTTAGACCTCTTCTGCAAGAGATTCAAGCTCAGAACCCGAGGGAACACTTAACTGACTATACCTTAGCAGATGGTCTTCTTTACTACGTGGAAAACTTCGGTCCCTAGATATTCCTTAGATGAAGTGGGAATGTCGGAGTATGGACTTTGTTACAAGTCTTCCAAAGACAACTGGAAACTATGATTCTATTTTTGTCATAGTAGATAAGCTCTCTAAGGTGGCTCATCTACTTCCAGTTAAGCAGACAACCACCGCCATTGACATAGCCCAAGTATTTTTCAAAGAGGTAGTAAGATTACATGGAATCCCTACAAGAATCATCAGTGATCGGGATGCCAAATTTACTTCTAAGTTTTGGCAAGCCATGTTTCGATCTCTGGTTACCCAACTAAATCTCAGCTCGACGACTGATGGTCAAACTGAGCGAGTGAATCAAGTCATTGAAGATACGGCTTTGAGCATATTGCAACCAACAACCCAACAATGGATCAAGTTTCTTCTCGAAGTTGAGTTTGCTTATAAATCTTCTCACCATCACAGCCTCGGAATGTCACCCTTTAAAGTCTTGTATGGTCAGGAATGTTTAGTCCCTCTTTGATTAGCCGACCCAGCTCTTCATGTTCTTGCCACTTAGTCTACCCTGGAAGAGATGGATCATCCACTTCTAGTCATTAGAGACAACCTGAAGAGAGCCAGTGATAGGCAGAAGAGCTACACTGATCTTCACCGCTCCGCTAGAAGCTTTAGTGAAGGCAAACAAGTTTTCCTCAGAGTCAAGCCCAAACGCAGCTCCTTAAAGCTAGGGAAATTCTGTAAGCTTGCATTCAAATATTGTGGACCTTTTAGAATCCTTAGAAAGATAGGAGAAAAAGCCTACGAGTTAGCCTTACCACCTCACATGCGCATTCATAATGTTTTTCATGTCAGCCTCCTTAAGAAATATGTTGCTGGCCCTCTACATGTTTTGAATCATGATGGCACCATTCTCGTCAATGAGAAAGGATTTCAAATGGAACCAGAACAAGCTCTGGAAACTAAAGAGAAGCAACTGCGGCACATGACATTTTGAGAAGTACTAATCAAGTGGAAGGGCTATCCGATTGAAGATGCTTCTTGGAAAGATTGGGACCAGCTAATTACCCAATTTCCAAGTTTTGGAGGATGAGCCCATGTAATTCATCTATTGGAATCAAATCAATATGTCCCTTTTGTCCAAACCCTTGATCATATTTTTGGAACAACTTATAATTATTCTTCAAGATATCGATGGCACTTTTGATGTAATTTTTATGCGGTGTAATCAATCGTCATATTTATGGAATTCAAGCATCTCTAGTCAGTCAATTCTTTTGAGATTCAAATCGTCTATGGTGTTTTACAAGTCTAATTGTTATGATACCTGAAATATCTATTTACCAAGTGAAAGATGAGGCAGTAAGCTATAGACATAAGAGAAGTAAGGATGGAGGAAATAAATTGGGTACACAAGGGAAGAGATATTCCAAGATTAATTGAAAGATCAGTATGAATCCTTAACTGCCAAGAACATGGTATCAGTTGGATGATATCAATAGAGAAATGAGTCAATGCTCAAAACGGAAAAAGTTAAAGTCTATGTAAGAATGGTAAGATTTTTACAAAGTGTATTGAGGCTAGATAGAGAGCGAAGTGAAGAAATGATCTTCAGACCTCACAAGAGAAACACAATCCGGTCACACCAAAGGAAAAATACCTAGTTGAGTAAGATCACATTCAGTAATTAAAGTAACCTCGAGTAATTAACACTTCTTTATGATTAAGACTTTTGAGTTAGCGCTAAAAATGGAAGAGAAGCATAAATCAAGGTCAATACCAGCTTCACTCTCCTTTAATCTAAATACCCTAAAGTTACTGACCATCTTCAATCATAAGTTGACCGAAGGTTGAGTCTGACTACTCTCTAAAGGATGTCCCGAGCTGAGGACAACTCTTTCTTTTTTCAAGGTCCCTCCCTAAACCCTAGAGCCATTCAGAACTTTTTCAGCCTAGAAAATAATTTAGAAAAAGCAAGACCGACAAAGAAGTCTTGAGACTTTACTCCAGAATGAAAAGACAAGGATATTCCGGATAAGAAATTTGTTAACCCTCATGGCTCACGGACACTCTATCACCTACGATGGACGTTCTAACCTACGGCGGACATTGTATTATTTATTTGGTAGATTCAGGTACCGGGCTTGTCGGTCCAATAGGAAAAGGGTAAGAGTGATCGCCTATGAGAGGCGCACTCTAACTGGAACATTCAAGGGATTAGTTGGCTAAGCATGGGCGTCCAAGTGTGAATGGGGCGAGCTCATATAAAAGTCAACTAAACCTAAAATTCACTCATTCTCTCATTTGTGCAATTGAAGAGTGCTCTTGCTCCATCTCCTTCTTCTTCTTCTTCATCTCTTTGTGTGTGTGAGAGAGAGAGAGAGTGAGAGAGGGAGAGAGAGAAAGTGTGTTGGCGATCGAACATTATGAAGGCACGACGGCGGTGAAGCGGTTGAGCGCAGCGTAGCAGCGTCTCCTTCTTCTTCGCGGCAAGGAATCCTCCACGAAGCAATTGTAGAGCGGTGAGTGACACACCATCGCCTTCTTTGAGCTTACTAGTTTAGGCTTGTTGTGTGCTTGGAGCCATTTGTGGCTTGCACACGGTGTATCAGCAAGTTCCTTGCATTGACATGTGAGGCATACGCGCACATTTTTGGCGTGGTTATCGGGGAATGCCATACATGAAGCTCGAGTAGCACTCTGTGCTTCTCCGCGGTGCAATTTCTATTGTAGGAAAGGTAAGGAAGGAGTGTGTGTGTGTTGAGAAGAGGGGTTTGGTGTTATACTGTGTGTTTTTTTAATTAATGGAGTTTTCAAAGGTTCTGTATTTATTCTCTGTGTATTAAGGTAGTTAGTTTTCTTTGTTAATAGAGATTTCAAAGGTTCTGTGTTTATTCTCTGTGTATTAAGGTAGTTAGTTTTCTGTGTACAGTAAGTAGGAAGTAGATTAGTGAGAGTTAATAGAGTGTGTTAGTGTGTAAGAGTAGGTGTATTAGTTAGAAGTAGGTAGAGAGAGTGTGTGTGTGCTCTCGCGCAGGCCGCGGCGACCTTATCCTTTAAAAAAAATAAAAAAATAAAATAAAAAATAAAAAAATTTAAAGGTAGGACCGGGATCGGAAATATCTCCCAGACCCAAGTCCAGACCCAAGCCCAAGTTCACGCTCAGGCCTAGGCCTCAGTCGCCTTTTAAAAAAACGAATTTTAGCTTCACACGTAGCTAAAAATTGATTTTTTGGACCAACGAAACGTCAGATGCCCAAAAATTGTGCTGTAAAGCACACATCGACCCTCTAAGTGATACGCTTGTTTCGAGCTATCACACACTTTAATATAAAAAAAATCAAACATTAAAAAAAAACATCAAAAACAAGAAAAAATCAAGTAGAAAACGAGATGCAAAATACCCACAAAACAAAGCAAGTAACCTTTGAGGGTACTTGCCGACACTTGTAGGGAACCCAAAGCACATGTATCTACGCTCTGGTCGTGTGCTAGAGTCTGAACAACTAGCTAGTGCTTTGATTTACGGGGGTACTCACTATCCTTCCACGCTAGGGTCTACGCCCTCGGCGGGGACCCAAGGTAGTGCAACCCAAGACCCAAATATAGTTGCTAGCGACTCTTCCTCTGACTACGATATTATGGGAGAGCATTTTACACAAAGCCTCGGGGGAACAAATGAAACCGTACCTAGCTGGGCCCAACAACCTGGAACTAGTGTTTTTAGCCATTTGATGGAAACTTTTAGTAGAGCTACGCGGTCTGAACCTACGGCTAGTGAAGTAAACGAAGGGGGTGGGGAAGTAGAATCACCATTCACATCTCCTGTAGACCCCACACTCCCTCAGAGTGTCCACGTGGACATTCTACCTACCTCATTTAATGAGGACCCTACCGAGCTACCACCTTCTAAAGTCGCCTCTAAGGTAGCGGTCACTAAAAGTCAAAACACGGGAAGCAACAGTGCATCCACCTCACGGCAACCCTCTAGTACACCAAGTTTGGACGGGGTATTTCTCAATGAAAATTGGGAATATGACCTACACACGGAGACTTTGACCGACCTATACATGGGCTACACATACCATGTGGGTTGGTTAGAAGTTGTACAATCCACATCTAGTGCCACTAGTCTAGAGGAACAACAAAACATGATCTGCAATGTCATCCATAGGATTATCCAGTCCGAGAGGCAAAATCGAGGAATAAACATACCTTCGACGGGTCCTATGCAATTTTTAGACACGGGCAAAGGGAAACAACCCACTCTATCACAAATGGAGACTCCCCCAGTGAGTCCCATCGATCCCCCATATGTTGTTTCGCCAGGGGTCTCAATGCAATCTGAGCCCACAAGTGATAGCTTTACTTTTCCAAGTCTGGCTCATCTTTCCGTGGATGACACCACGGATACCATGCTTACCCCAATGATGGGCATGCCAAGAAAAACACCATGGACCTCGTTTGTTAGTAAAGCACCGCTACATGGTAGCTCAATGCCTGCAATAGTACCTACAAGTGCGAACCAATCGTATGCACCTATGGCTCACACTCATGTAGTCCCTACCCCTCCCATTGTTTCAACTACCTATGCTCCACAACCACAATACACAAGTTCTTATTTCCATGGGACTATACCGGCTAGCATTAGCATGTCACATCCGATGTCTGCTATGCCTAGGGCTACTCATATGAACTATGGACCACCACATGGCACAACATTGTACCCAACGTGGAACCCAAGGGCTTCCTATGCGCCAAGCCCAATGCCAATACCTACTCCACATGTAGTCTCTGGAGCGCCTTCACCCACGGTACCTGCTCACTTAGGTGACTTGGAAACATTTGCTCAAGCTATTGGTGGATCTATTGCTGAGAATATGCGTAACACGCCTGATAGAGAGCCTAGAAGTAAGGCAATACAAATAGCCAAGCTCACACAAAAATTTAGTGGAGACGGGGATGTGAGAAAGCATATCAAAGTGTTTGAACAAATATGTGATTCTCTAGGGGAACACAATGACCTACATAAGAGCAATGCTTTAAGCCTAACCTTAAGTGGAAAGGCTGGGGATTGGTATAGAACCCTAAGGGTGGAAGAAAAAACGATTTACCCTACTCTTAGGAGATTGTTATTAAAAGAATACATACGAGAGGGAGTGCTTTGGGGTGTAGCCTCTCAGCTCCAGAAAGCCCAACGAGAGGAAGGAGAGTCGGTGAGAGACTTTATAAGTCGCTTGAAGCATTTGAATTCTCGTTGTAATCCAAATGAGCGCTTCAACAATAACCAATTTCTTGATAGATTCATTAGGGGGTTACAACATGAGGATATCTACAATGGCCTAGTCATTAGAGGTATCACCACTTGGGAAGCAGTCACCACCAATGCGATCCAATTGGAGGATAATTTAATGATTCAAGGAGAAAGAGTGTCTGTTGAGCCTAAATCTATTAGCTCGCAAGCATCAGAGCATCAGCCAATGACCCTAAAGCCTATTGCTAAAGAGCCAAAGATATCTGAGATGACTTTAGCAGATCTCACCAAGGCTAGCTATTCAAGAGAGTCTTAGAGACAATCGTGCTCCACAAAACAATAATATGTATCCAAGAAGGGAGCAGCAATGGTGCTCAGTATGCTATGGACCGCATAGTACCAGTGAATGCCCTACTTTTAGAGTAAAATTCAATGGGAACTGCAATGCATGTGGGAGGTATGGTCATCAAGCTAAGGATTGCATAGTATTTAAGCGTGCGATGGCCAATAGACCAACCTTAGCATGGACAGACACACCTCGAGTGCCTGCCTTGATGCCGGCCCCACCTCTTGAACAAACAACACAACACATGGTCCCTAGGGCCCAAAATGTTGTTCAAACAACACCCTTACCACCTCCAGTGCTAGGACCGCAACCACCACATCCGAGAATCACTTCTGTGAATCAAGTGGGTTGTGAGTCATCTATTTCTTGTTTGGAAGGCTATGAGGAAGATATAGATCCTAATATCGCCTATGGGATGGATGTGCTTGAAGAAAGTCCACAATACTACATGGAGGACTATTGGGGACAAGTCAAACCTGTATATCAAGTAGCTGCTCTTGTGGCAAGAGGCCAAAATATCAATTACACCGCTAAGAGACCACCTCTTCAATGCTATGAGTGTGGAGGTCCACATCGTATAGCCAAGTGTCCTATTAGGCTACAAAAGAACGCCACACTAATGCAAACCAATCAAGCGAGCACGTCTACAATGCCGATACTCATGTGTAATCGATGTGGCATAGATCATTTGATTGCCCAATGTCCAAATAATCCAAATGCACCGAAGATCACGCCATTAAACTTGATTGAAGTTACCGAGGAGCCATCACCAAGTACACCCGTGGTACCAGTAAACGTACTCACACGATCGATGCTCCAAAAACAAAATTATATTCTTGAGGAAAGAGACACGGCATCAATTGCCCAATCTCAGAAAAAGAAGAAAACACGAAGAAAGAGATGGCAAAAAGCAGCGAAGTCAGACCCCAGTTCAAAGACCAACATAGGGACTGGTGATGACCCCGTATATATGAACGACGCTGAAGAAGATTCTGATTCAAGTGAAACCATGGAGACCAAAACGACCACTAACATAGAAACCAACAAGGAAGATCTTCATGAGCCATAATGGTCAGGATCCAAAAAGAAGATAGGAACTTACCCAAACCCTACAGAGGATATTGAGCGAGTCAAGCAATTAAGGAGTTTGGTAGAAGATACCCAAAGGGATCTAGAACCAGCACCTAGGAAGATCCAGATTACAGACACCGTGTTCCCTACGCAACAACAACCTCAGCAAGTCCATAGACCCTTGGACATACCTAGTGTCATCCAAGAAGAAAGTGACTTAAAGTCATGGGAAAGTGGGCGTACTCACTTCTTGATGGAAAGAATGTTTACAGAGGGACTACCTGATCCTATCAAAGAAATGGAGATCCCATCCTCCCCACGTCAAGGGACTCAAGGCCAAAAGGTGCCGTTAAACATTGCCAAATTGATGGATTTCATGTCTTCAGAAGTTAGAACCACCATCATGTCCAAACTATATAAAGACCCCGAGCTAGTCTCAGCTCTTCGAGCCTTCCTCAATGGAGAACTGAAGTTTGGGCTACCACAATTTTCACAGATGGATGGAGCTGGGAGATGCCAATAGAGGAGGAATACATAGATCCACAACCGAACCTAGATGAGAACCTTGTTATAGAAATACTTGTTAACAAGTTGGGACAATACTTTGAGGGTGATGAATCCAATGCGACCATACCAATCACTACTAAGGGATTAATTGTGAAGGGAATCCTTGATGGTGGCACTGGGGTTAGCATTGTGACTAAAAATTGCTGGGAAACTATGGGAAGACCTCACCTTGCGACCACAACCATAGTAGTGAAGATGGCCAATGGGTCTATTGTTAAACCTATTGGGATGCTAGAAGATCTCAAGATCAAGGTCTTTGGACATAAAATATGAGTTACCTTCATTGTTATGGATTTCTCCAAGCACACTATGGCATCAGAGATGATCTTAGGAAGTCCTTTCATGAGGGAAGCAAAAATGGTACATGACTGGTCTAAGAACCATGTCTACTTGCAGTTCCAAGATTCTATCATTCGAGTGGATCTTGTGACGGGTCGAGCACATACTCTAGGAAACAAGTTTATAATTGATCATAGATCTGACACCACAGTTCACTCGGCCCCATTGCAGTATTGTTACACGTGTAAAGCGGACACTGATGTTGGGGAAGATTCTCCTTATATGGATGTACTACCTGGGATGACTGAGTCGGACAATGTGGATTGGGTCCACCTAGCAGCAACCATAGACACATGGGAAAATAGGGGGATGACGTGGGTAACACCTGAGGGGGATGAAATGCCTGTACCCTTGAATATGCTACAAGCAATGCATATAGCTTCTGACAAGACTCATCCTAATATAACGAAGAGAACATACAAGTGGGTCCCTATAGCTTCTTTAGCGACCATAGCTAGTGCTAAAAAACAAAAGCCTTGTAGGAAATGTACCACTCACTCTAAGAAAAGTAAGAAAACGTGGCGTTGGATCCCTAAACGATTATTGGAAGCCCAAGGCTACTATCGAGGAAATGATCAAATTTGGGTGCCAAAACGTAGATTGTGTTCTTACGTGTCACCTGATCCATATGGACCCACTCCTGTAGCTCCAAAACAAATCGACAATCGCGGAAAGAAAAAAATCACAGAATGCTACACACCCGCTCCAGAGCTAGTTTGGGTACCAAAGAAAGAACGATTTGTTCCACCTAGCTCAGGAAGGGGGGAGTCCCATGAAGCTTCTAGCTCCTCATGTAATGCATCCATAGAGATAAAAGCTTCTCCACAGCCTCCATCTACAATAGTGGACCTCCATAAAGTTACAAAGGAATCCACACCTCCCAGTTTTCAAGAATCACCGGCTCAACCACTTCAAGTTCGATCCTGGGAGAGTACCTTACCACCCTTACAACTCGACGAGGCACCTAAGGTAATAGAAAACTACTGGAAAAAATCCCCACCTATTACCAACTGGAATAATTGGTTCAAAGGGTGATAAGCTCATTTCAAACGGTATGATCTACCCAAGGAAGGGGGGAGTGTTTGCTGATAGTCATCATTCACTTACTCCTCTCTCAACCTTGTTTCCATGACCTCTCAATATCCGAATCTTAGGGAATGTATATATATAGCCTTATACTCACAAAAAACAAAAATAATAAAGAGCAAGAGCAATTAGCAAACGAGTATGCACAATAAAAGTCAAAACATTGACCCAGACCTACACATTCACATCCGATACATTGAAAAAGAAACCTATGTCATAAAACACCTTTGATCCTCATCACTCGAGTGATGGAGGGTAGGTAGAATTAGTACAAAAGGAGTGTTTCTGTTTTAGAGTTGAGTGATTAGCAAAGTTCCTTTTTCCCACTGATGTGCCTACTAGAGGTATTCTTGTGTTTCTTAGTGTGTACAGGAACGTGTTGCTGTGGTTAGGATTTGGACCTTCATGGAATCTTTCTCTCGTTCACACTTCAGATCAAGCGCGACCATCAACACACACAGGTGTTTCTTGTCCATTAGCATTGCCCCTTATCTTTTTGCATCCATGTTTTTCTGCTTTGATTGTGATTGGTAGCATAATATTCAGCGCATTTGCTTAAAATCAAACATTAAATTCAATGTAATTTTTTGTCATAATCACTTGTCTAGGTTTAAAAATCAAGCAAGTTCGACTAAGCTAGTTTGACTAAGCTAGGTGTTAGAGATCTTCTCTTAATACCATGGGGAATGCCTTCCTAATAATCAATGGTTACTAAGGTTCGTAATCCGATTTAGGCAACATTGTGTGAAATGTACTAGGGCTTTCTAGTGGGCTTGACCCTATTGACCTTTAGCTTAAGTATTATAAAGGGAGTTTACTAATGTGATGAGCCTGGGGAGGTGTAATAGTGTTATATGACCCCCCAAAGTTACAAAATTAAAATGCTGAAAATGAACAAACAAAAAATCAAAGTGCCACAATGTAAAATCTTAAACTGGAAGAGAAATCTCAGCTTGATTGGGTACTTCACTCACATGTATCGCCTATGGTACTAGAGCCCTAGAGGTTCCCAGTGTGGGCACTTTTCCTTGAAAAGCAAAAAACCCAAGGCATACAAAATAAGCACACACATCAAAATTGAATCACTGTGAAAAGACTTTGGGGGGTCAAAGAAAAGGTAATCAGTCAGGCGATGATTTCATGAGAAATTCCTTTTATCGTAGCTTAACTACAAGGTCTTCTAGGTATAGTCTCTAGTCAGCCCTCGAACATGAAATACTTCGCTCTCGCGATTAAACAACTTAATTGATCAGAGAAAATTAAGAAGCTTACCCATGGTATTAATAGTCGATCTCTAGTGCCTTTCAACCGTTAAATTAGCGACCCCATACTTGTTTAATTTTTTACCTTTACATCTGTTTATACATTTGATTACATTGCAATTTAATGTTTATTGCTGACAAATTGTTTAAAATTCTATTACCAATCAATTTGTCTGCCTAAAACTACATATGCTTTTTAATCGCTTATGAGAATGCAATTACTGTGCCAATGTTGTTTGATTTTGCAGTTGGCTGAAGAAGGTTAAGGACATTCATCTCAAATGCTCTTCCACCTCGACAAACGAGCTTCAACTCAATAGATTCCGAGGACGGAATCTACATCAGGAAGGGGGTCATGTTAACCCTCACGGCTCACGGACACCCTATCACCTACGACGGACGTTCTAACCTACGGCGGACATTGTATTATTTATTTGGTAGAGTGAGGTACTGGGCTTGTCGGTCCAATAGGAAAAGGGTAGAAGTGATCGCCGATGAGAGACGCACTCTAACTGGAACATTCAAGGGATTAGTTGGCTAAGCATGGGCGTCCAAGTGTGAATGGGGTGAGCTCATATAAAAGTCAACTAAACCTAAAATTCACTCATTCTCTCATTTGTGCAATTGAAGAGTGCTCTTGCTCCATCTCCTTCTTCTTCTTCTTCATCTCTTTGTGTGTGTGTGAGAGAGAGAGAGAGAGTGAGAGAGGGAGTGTGTGGGCGATCGAGCATTACGAAGGCACGACGGCGGTGAAGCGGTTGAGCGCGGCGTAGTGGCGTCTCCTTCTTCTTCGCGGCGAGGAATCCTCCACGAAGCAAGCGTAGAGCGGTGAGTGACACACCATCGCCTTATTTGAGCTTACTAGTTTAGGCTTGTTGTGTGCTTGGAGCCATTTGTGGCTCGTACACGGTGTATCGGCAAGTTCCTTGCATTGACACGTGCGACATACGCGCACAAAATTACATCATCCCTATATTTAAAAAACAGATTAAGATTTATTTTTATACTTCTTCGTCAAAAGCCGTGTGGGAACTGATCTAGATCGAGAACTGACAGAAAAAGAGAAAAACTTTATTGGAAGATAAAGTTAAGAAATAGGAAGTGAGAAGAAATTGGAGTTGAATAAGAATTGAGAAGAGAATTGGGGTCCAATAGGAATTGAGAAGAGAATTCTACCCATTATTTCCTATATAAGCGCCCCTTCTCCTTTGTAATTTTACACATATTGCTAAGCTACTTGCATACTTGTCATGCTCAAGATTATGCTTAAGTAGACCAAGGTTTCTATGAAACTTTGCTCTTGCTCTCTCACTCTCTTGAAGGCCAAGAGGATTTTGTGAAGAAGCTCCTCTCTCCTTCTTCTTTATCCTAAATCCCTTTCCTTTTTCCTTGAGCCTCACATCACTTCCAGAAGGACTTCAACCCCACTTCCCTCTTGATTAGAGGAGGCAATCTTCACTTCTAGTAGGATTAATTAACCTAAACCATGTGTTTTAATACTAGGAAGGTTTATGTGCATCATTTTAAATTTAAGTTTTAACGGTAACGTTGGAATTAGGGTTAAGTATTAATGGTAGTTATGTATTATTAAGTTAAGCTTCAAAGGTAGATTTGCATCCTTAAGCTAAGCTTTAATGGTAGATTTACATCCTTAAGCTTAGCTTTAATGGTGACTTTGCACTTAGGTGTAAACTTTAGTGACTACCTTGTATTTTAGGTTTAAGCTTTAATGGTAACCTCATAATTAGGGTTAAGTGCTAAGAGTATCTATGCATCATTAAGTTAAGCTTCAAAGGTAGATTTACACTCTTAAGCTAAGCTTTAAAGGTAACTTTGTCCTTAGGCGTAAGCTTTAGTGTGACTACCTTGTAATTTAGGTTTAAGCTTTAATGATAACCTCACAATTAGGGTTAAGTGCTAAGAGTATCTATGCATTATTAGGTTAAGCTTCAAAGGTAGATTTGCACTCTTAAGATAAGCTTTAAGACAACTTTGCACTTAGGTGTAAGCTTTAGTGACTACCTTGTATTTTAGGTTTAAGCTTTAATGGTAACCTCGCAATTAGGAATAAATGCTAAGAGTATCTATGCATAATTAAGTTAAGCTTCAAAGGTAGATTGCATCCTTAAGCTAAACTTTAATGGTAACTTTTCACTTAGGTGTAAGCTTTAGTGACTACCTTATGTTTTAGGTTTAAGATTTAATGGTAACCTCACAATTAGAGTTAAGTGCTAAGAGTGTCTATGCATCATCAAGTTAAGCTCCAAAGGTAGATTTATACTCTTAAGCTAATTTTTAAAGGTAACTTTGCCCTTAGGTGTAAGCTTTAGTGACTACCTTGTATTTTAGGCTTGGGGGGTTCACTATGTGTAAAACTACCATATCACGTGCGTTCAAGACATGTTTGTAAAACCCCTTATCTGTGAATTTTGTTAGGAATATAACGTACCCTTTCCTTTTAAAATATGTAAGTTTCAAGAACTTTAAATACCCTTCTGTATATATATTTCTGTAAGTTTCAAGAACGTTAAATACCCTTCTGTTGAGCTCACGTGATAAGTTACATTTTTCTTAGGTGACCTCCCTGGGATTTTAGGTTTGAGCTTTAATGGAAACCTCGCAATTAGGGTTAAGTGCTAAGAGTATCTATGCATCATTAAGTTAAGCTTCAAGGTAGATTTTCACTCTTAAGCTAAGCTTTAATGGTAACTTTGCACTTAGGAAAAGCTTTGAAAGACAAGCTTGTAATTTGGGATTTAGCTTCCGTGGTGACCTTGTGTGATTAGGGTTAAGCTTCCATGGTAACCTTGTGTGATTAGGGTTAAGCTTCCATAGAAACCTTGTCTCATTAAAGAGAGAAAGGTTTAGTCTCATTATGGTAATCAAGTTTAGGGTTTGCATGTCTCTTTTATGGTAGGAAGAATGTATGGTTATAATCCTCTCTTCCAAGCTTTTATGGAAAGCTCTAGATTCCCATTTTATCCCCAAAGCAAGCTTGAATGGAAAGCTCGAATACTCATAAATTATAGGACGACCTTCTAGCTTCCTAAATGGAAAGCTAGACACCATAAGAAATCCATTTAAGATGGGAAAGTGCAAGAGATAAGCTCACAAATTCTACGGATCATTCAAATTGAGAAGAATAAGAAAGCAAACTTAATGATGCATAGATACTCTTAGCACTTAACCCTAATTGCGAGGTTACAATTAAAGCTTAAACCTAAAATATAAGGTAGTTACTAAATCTTACACCTAAGTGCAAACTTACCATTAAAGATTAGCTTAAAGATGCAAACCTACCTTTGAAGCTTATCTTAATGATGCATAGATACTCTTAGCACTTAACCCTAATTGCGAGGTTAATCATTAAAGCTTGTACCTAAAATACAAGGTAGTCACTAAAGCTTACACCTAAGTGCAAAGTTACCATTAAAGCTTAGCTTAAGAGTGAAAATCTACCTTTGAAGCTTAACTTAATGATGCATAGATACTCTTAGAGATTATCCCTAAAGGCAAGGTTGCCATTAAAGCTTAGACCTAATATGATGCACATAAACCTTCCTAGTATTAAAACACATGGTTTAGGTTAATTAATCTGCTAGAAGTGAAGATTACCTCCTCTAAACAAGAGGAAAGTGGGGTTGAAGTCCTTCTTAAAGAGATGTGAGACTCAAGGAAGAAGGAAAGGGATTTAGGATGAAGAGGAAGGAGAGAGGAGCTTCTTCACAAAACCCTCAAGGGTTTAGTCTTAAAAAGAGTGAGAGAGCAAGAGCAAGGTTTAATAAAAACCTTGATTTAGTTATGCATAATCTTGAGCATGGCAAGTAAGCAAGTAGTTTAGCAATATGTGTAAAATTACAAAGGAGAGGGGGTGCTTATATAGGAAATGGTGGGTAGAATACTCAATTCCTATTGGACTCCAATCCTCTTCTCAATTCCTATTGGACCACAGTTCTCTTCTCAATTCCTATTGGACCCCAATTCTCTTCTTAATTCTTATTGGACCCCAATTTCTTCTCAATTCCTATTGGACCCCAATTCTCTTCTAAATTCTTATTGGACCCCAATTTCTTCTCAATTCCTATTGGACCCCAATTCTCTTCTTAATTCTTATTGGACACCCCAGTTTCTTCTCAATTCCTATTGGACTCCAATTATCTTCTCAATTTTTATTGGACCCCAATTTCCTCTCAATTCCTATTGGACCCCAATTCTCTTCTTAATTCTTATTGGACCCCAATTCCTTCTCAATTTCCGTCTCTTAACTTTATCTTCCAATCAAGTTAGTCCCTTTTTTTGCTAGTTCTTGATCTAGATCAGTTCCCATGCGACTTTTGACGAAGAAGTATAAAAATAATCTTAATATTTTTGGAAAGATATAGGGATGATGTAATTTATTATCCAGAATATCCTTGTCTTTTTATTCTGGAGTAAAGTCTCGTTGTCCGCATGACTTCTTTGTCGGTCTTGCTTTTCCTAAATTATTTTTTAAGCTGAAAAAGTTCTGAATGGCTCTAGGGTTTGAGGAGGGACCTTACAAACTCCCCAACAAAAAGAAAGAGCTGTCCTCAGCTCGGGACATGCTTTAGAGAGTAGTCAGACTCAATCTTCGGTCAAGTTATGATTGAAGATGTTCAGTAACTTTAGGGTATTTAGATTAAAGGACAGTGAAGCTGGTATGGACCTTGAATAAATATACGCTTCTCCTTTATTTTTTGCACCGACTCAAAAGTCTTAATCATAAAGAAGTCTTAATGACTCGAGGTTACTTTAATTACTGAATGTGATCTTACTCAACGAAGTATTTTTCCTTTGGTGTGATCGGATTGTGTTTCTCTTGTGAGGTCTGAAGATCATTTCTTCACTTTGCCCTCTATTTAGCCTTAATACGCTTTGTAAAGATCTTACCATTTTTATCTAGACTTTAACTTTTTCCTTTTTGAGCGTTGACTCATTTCTATTGATATCATCCAACTCATACCATGTTCTTGATAGTTAAGGATTTCATACTGATCTTTTAATTAATCTTGCAATATCTCCTTCCTTGTGTACCCAATTTATTTCCTCCATCCTTATTTCTCTTATGTCTATAGATTACTGCCTCATCTTTCACTTGGTAATCATATATTTCACGTATTATAATAATTAGACTTGTAAAACTCCATAGACGATTTGAATCTCAAAATAATTGACTAACTAGAGATGCTTGAATTCCATAAATATGCCGATTGATTACATCGGTATAAAAATTACATCAAAATTGCCATCGATATCTTGAAGAGTAGTTATAAGTTGTTCCAAAGAACCAACCAAAAATATGGTCAAGGGTTTGGACAAAAGGGAGATATTGATTTGATTCCAAAAGATGAATTAAATGGGCTCATCCTCCAAAACTTGGAAATTGGGTAATTAGCTGGTCCCAATCTTCCCAGGAAGCATCTTCAATCGGATAACCCTTCTACTTGATTAGTACTTTTTGAATTGTCCCTTGCCGTAGCTGCTTCTCTTTAGTTTCCAGAATTTGTTCTGGTTCCATTTGGAATTCTTCCCGATAGACGAGAATGGTGTCATCATGATTCAAAACATGTAGCAATATATTTCTTAAGGAGGCTGACATGAAAAACATTATGAATGCACATGTGACGTGGTAAGGCTAACTCGTAGGCTTGTTCTCCTATCTTTCTAAGGATTCCAAAAGGTCCACAATATCTAAATGCAAGCTTACAAAATTTCCCTAGCTTTAAGGAGCTGCGTTTGGGTTTGACTCTGAGCAAAACTTGTTCGCCTTCGTTAAAGCTTCTAGCGGAGTGGTGAAGATCAGCGTAGCTCTTCTGTCTATCACTAGCTCTCTTCAGGTTGTCTCTAATGACTAGAAGTTGATGATCCATCTCTTCCAGGGTAGACTTAGGGACAGGAACATGAAGAGCTGGGTCAGCTAATCGAAGAAGGACTAAACATTCCTGATCATACAAGGCTTTATAGGGTGACATTCCGAGGTTGCGATGGTGAGATGAGTTATAAGAAAACTCAACTAGGGGAAGAAACTTGATCCATTGCTGGGTAAAACCAAGATCAAACTCAAATATTATATCCTCAAAATAAGATAACCACAGAAGACCAAAAAGATACATAGTGTTTCTAAGGAGATACATAGATACGAAAGGTCTTATGAACCAATTGTTGGTTCCTACAACCGAGGTTCTACCACTATATTTGTTCACATCTTGGGTGTCAAAGTTTAGCACTTCAACTTGAGCACTAAAAGTCATGTCTTTCTTTTCGTACCATTCTTTCCCCCGTGATACATCCTTGGGTGATAATCCATTAAAGCAGTTTACATGAGCATGTGGTTCATTTACATCATTTTTGTAGAAATATCCACTAAAGTACACTGCCATTGGTTGTGCTTGGGCAAAGTCATTAATACACCTTGGTTTCTCATAGTCATCAAAGGTAATGGTGACATTGTGAGGATTGTATTTTAGAATAGGTCCATAGACTCTATTGAACCAATCCTCGGGTACAGAATAGAATTGGTTGCTGCCATTTGACTTCTTCCATACTCTAATTATGACCTTCTCACAAAAGCCGTATCTTTGGTTTAGGATAAGGGCCTTCTTGCCAAGTATGAGTTCACGACTCGGTATGTCCAAAAGAGAACATAAAATAAGGTAAAGAATATATCCTTGCAGTTTGACGTCGCCTTCTTGGATATTTTCCTTTACCCAAAGCTGTGGGTTGGTCATAAATCTCAAGCACTTGTGTTGGATGTTCAGGCTGAGCTTCAACATATAACTCCCATGCTACGTAAGTGTTGGGTACAAGGTAATGCCTAGTCCCCTTTGAAATTAAAACCACTTCAATTACCCAATGGAGAGTGAATCCAACCGCATAATTGAAAAAGTCTCTTTGTGCGAAGTCACTCAAGAGTTCATCTAGACAATTAAGAAGATCCATCTAAAAACAAGACAAGGAGAGAGAGAAAACTTAGTACACAAGTAGACCAAAACTGAGTCTACGCTTCTTTTATTAATTAAAATTTTATTTTTATGATTTTATTACAATATTATCGGTGTCTCAGAGCTAACTCTCTAAATCTTCTTTTAACTCTCATGACAGGGTATTCTCTCAGACTTCCCACACGACAAGGTGGTATTTAGTGATCTTCTAGCTTCTCTTTTTCTATGACAGCTACAAGAGCTTCAGACTTATTAACAACTTCTACAATCTTTAACATTTGGGAGCACATCACCAAGTAGTAGAACATGTCTTCTTCTAGGACTAACCATATTTTGAGTTGAAGTAGTCTGAGGTTAGCAAACCAATCTCTTGGACTGTCGTGAATGTAGATAAAGAATTGACAGAAGGGTTCTTGGTGATGGGTAAGGTAACTATGGTCAACACTCTTCCAACAAGTTGTGCTTCTTGGCATGCTAAAGACTTTGGTCCTGATTTCTAAGTAAAAGAGTTCCCGTTCATCCCTTGACAACCGTGTTGCCATATTGTTGAACACTATGGCCAAAACTCTTGGCTAAAGCATTCAAACGTCACTCTGGGAGCCATTTGTTACTACAAAACAAACATTCGAAAAGAAAATTACAATGCCATTGTTTGAACACTTCAACCAGTTCGCCAGAATTCAAACCAAACACTTCCGCTCAAGAAGACAAGTCAAACAAGTACCACCAACCAAAGTCACTTATAGATGCATCATGAATACAATATCTTTTCTCAAACAACATGTATGAATGCGTGCACGATGTATAACTAACCCGACTAGTATCAGGCTTTAGGCTATCCCCATAACCTTAATCATAGGCTCCGATACCACGTGAGAGATACCCCTTCCTGGGGGTCTATGCACAGAATATACAATTTACACTTTTATACAATTGTCAATATACATCAGAGTTGCGGAAACATTTGCATAGGGGAGGAGTTCTCAACAGCAACTGACCAAGCATGGCGTTTAGGCCATGAGCCGGAATTCATCCAAAGGTACCTAGCGACTAGTGCTAACCCTGAATGGGTGTTATGAATGAAAGCGTACTGAAGAAAAAATTACAGCATTGTGGAGGGTGAATATATGTGTACACCACGATGCGAGAAGAGAGAGAGAGGATATAGTGGAGGGTGAAATAGAGTGCACACAAAAATAGAGAAAATGACAACAAATAATCTTTAAATGCCCCTTCTAAATGAAATAGGCAACCATGTATTAATGCAATGACAAAATCTGGGTATACCATTACATCAAAAATTTTATGAAAAAATAACTAGCGGAGCACTGGACCCTGTGAGGGGATCAACCGGTCCACCCATCCACATCCACTCTACTATGGACAAAGAGAATTTCACTTTGCCGGGAGTAAGCCGGAACACCTCCAACCTACGTGAGCCAGAAATAGGCTGAGGCCGCTTCGCCTTTCTCCATGAACCCGAGCTCTGAAAGGATCCCAAGTACCAGTACGTTGTAGGATATCAACACCAACCATACCAGTTTAGGCATCACGTCTTTTTGATGTCCAACATCGGGTGTTTAGGCAAAGCCAAGGAAAAATTCTCGACGCGTTAGCCGTGTTGGTCATTGAAACCCCGACGCACTAACCGTGTAGATGGCCCTAACAAAAGAAGAAGATCTAGGCAACATCCCTGATCAAGCAAAGCCCCAGGTCAACGACCCTTTAGTCTAATGGATAGCGATGTAGGTGATCCTAGTCTTGTAACGACGCTGCCATGAGAAACATAACACATGGTCCAATCACAATAGCACTTCCCATATGCACAAACAATCTTTTCCAAGCAGTTAGACTGTACTGGTTCTCTACCCTTACACGTCTACCATCAACCATCTAGACTACTTCATGATCCAATCCCAAAAACCATAAACCATAATCCAATCATATCACACGGATGAGCACTCCACCCAACTTGGGTGAGGCACGACCAATCTTGCATAACCACTTTAGAACATAACAGGGCTGCAAAAATTTTGGCAGCATAATCATATCTAGAAAAAAAAAACCATGAGCCACACCGGCTTCCACCATAAAATCACAACCATAATCCATGAGGGAATCTCATCCCTTAACCACCAATCATAATCACACTGAATCAACTCCCACACTTGGAGTTTGACATATCCTCTACAATCAATGGGAGTCCACACAAATATGACCCTTAAGACATGATTCTTTCATGCATAAAAAGAGTCCAACCAACAACTAATCATGATATAAAATTCCAATTTTGACAACATCCAACCATCCAAAGTTGATGCATCACATCTGTACTTCACCTCCCTAGCACATAGAGCTAGTTTTGACCTAGAAAGGTGGAAAACAATCATAACCATGCATATGAGGCATCCACATAAATCGATAAGTTCCCATACATCATATGATAACATTCCATCACCATAAACATGATGCAAAACATCTCCGACCTTTAGGTCAACCATAAACCATAACTTCACACTTATGCAAAAAACAACTTTTTGGCATTTTTGAGAGCGTGCATAACATGCAAATGAAAGTATTTGACCTCAAACCAATGCATCAACCTCAGCTCCATAATATAGACTATCACTCTATCACATCACTTCACCCATATGGTACTCACACAACAAATGATAACCCCAAAAGAAAGCCACTTTAATCATATCTGCCTATGCGGTTCGGGATGTCATACCATATACCTTAACATAAGTTTATGGGCATCTTATAACTGAAATAAACTCACCAAAAAAACCCATAAATCATACATAAACAGCTTGGTTAACGCACGACGTCATATGGTACCCCCCCCCTTAGTAGCGCCCCTATACGTGTAGGCAAAACCGGTTATGGAACGATTAATAACTCGCATTCCCGAGGTAATAGCGGAGACTTAAATACATTTATCAGAAAGTTTTATCAAGATTTTCAATTGGTTAAGTGGGTTTGCCCATCCGGTGAATCTATATAGTGGTTCTCCAAGGAGCTTGGAGTCGAAAAATTTGGTTGTGCACTGGACAACCAGCTGTTTTTTGACCATATCTCTTAGCTCGTGCGTGATTTTTATATGACCCTTAAGAGAGAAAATGTTCTAAGTGATTTATTTTATCTCTGGTATAAAGGGTTGGGGCTGATTCATAATGGTTTGTGAGTTATGACTAAAACAATGTTCCTACCGTCTATATGACGTGAAACGAAAAGCGCTTTTTATGCACGCATGTGATCATAAACGCATATGTGCATAAATCAGCGTGTTGAACATGATGAAATAATCATGGGGCAACTTCATACGTACTCGATTAATCTATACATGCATCCGTATACGAAAAAACAATCACCATGAGGGTGACTACTCAGAAAAACGACATAGAGAGAGAGAGAGAGAGAGAGAGAGAGAGAGAGAGAGAGAGAGAGAGAGAGAGAGAGAGAGAGAGAGAGAGAGAGAGAGAGAGAGAGAGAGAGAGAGATGATGGCTATGGAATTTAAAGCTTCTTACCGTGCTTTAGAATTGATTAGGGGCTGTTGAAAGTCTTCTTGCTTTGCCACAAGAGAGTGGTGATGAGAGATGTGTAGAGGTATCCGCCACGAAAGCTTCCGGAGAGCGCGTACACCGTGAAACAAGAGAGAAGACAGTAAACAAGTAGAGAGAGAGTATCCTTCTTCTTCTTCTATTTCTTGAGAGAAGAGGTTATGGGGATGGTGATGAAGAGCTTGCACCACTCCGTATAATAGATACGTATAGCCTTGCGGTAGTAGACGCAACAGATGGCATTGAAAACTGAGCACTAACTGGCAATTTATAGATTTTTCAACTGCCCGGAGTGTGCCCCAAGCTACAGGTAGCGCTACCTCTCAGCCAAGATTAGCTTCTTGCTTTGGGAAAAGACTCCAGTCTTTTCCAAAAACATGGCACAGCTTTTGGTGGTCAACTCTCCCACTTACCATTTAATTTTTACAACAAATTGGCCAATTAAATAGTATCTGACCAACTAATGGAACCTTAGCTAGACTATGCCACACCGTAATGTTATTCCCGTACTGCCCTGGCATATTCATGATATCGCTTTTTATAAAAATAATTCCCGTAACAATCTTGCTTGGTCCCGTTTTTGCTATGGGTGATCATTTTTAAATACAACGGAGACTAAAATTAATATTTTTATGTTTATGTCATTATAAAAAGCACATTGCTTTTCAAAAACGCCGAAAGCACAAAAACATAAAAATAGAGTAAAAAGAAAATTTTTCTAAAATTGAACCACGGGTTCCCCTCACCTACCGGAATAAGAAAGTGGACTCGCTTTTCACTAAAAACAATTAATAATCATGAAAAGCTAAAAATACCGTGAAAGCACTCAAAAAGCAAATTTTTGCAAAATTGAACCATAGCTTCCTTGGAACACGTAGATCAAGGATCCGACTTTGTTTTTTGCAAAAAAACATAAAAAGCATGAAAAAGCTAAAAATAGCGAATTTTTCCAAAACTGAACCAAACGTCCGTCTAACCTACCGGAACATGAAAATAACCTTGGTTTTTACTTTAGAACCTTCCAATACTCTCAATCAAGCATCTTAAGTCAAAATTTTACAAAATAGACATTGAAAACTCTTTTTCTTATTTTTAGAAGAGACCCAAAAATTGGGGATCTTACACCTTCTTGTCAAACACCAGGATGGCATTAGGACGATCTATCTGAGGAGGCATTTCTATCATCTCAAAAACCATCTTCCCTTTTACAACATTGTCCCCGTCTTTGTTATAGTTCTCTGGGTCCTTAACAATGAGGTAATGCAATCACTCTTCATCACGGAATCTGTCCCCATCATCATACACTAGAAGGGCTTCCACTCCATCGGTTGGTTTTTCCTCTATACATATGATTTTACGTCCCCTTGCATTGGCACATACTGAGCTCCATGGGCATTTGGTCCTTCTAAGTAAAGGGTTGTATACCTTGTTGTCCGAGTGGGGTTCCTAGAGGTACTACCTCCTCCAACTTGATTCTGTTGGTTAATTGTGATGTTTTGGTCAGTCATGAGGTAAATAGACTGCTCTGAAGAGGTGTCAATCCCAGTATCGTCCTCTATAATTGATGCTAGTGGATCTATTCTTGCTTGGGTCACACTCTCCTTAGTAGACACTAAGTTGGCGCGGTTTCCTAGCGATCTCCAATCTCTTTGGAGATTTCTACCTAATCTCAAATACATCAATTCTATTAAACACACAACTATCAATCCTAACCTTTTATGTCAAAAGTTTGCTTGTAGTTGTTCCTTGTTCAGACTAGTCTTCACTGCTCTCCAATTAGTTGAATGTTTGTACTTCAGATTGGTCTCAACTTGCTAGACCTTGTTGATGGCTATCTGTACAAAACTTTAGACTCTGCAAATCTTTGTCAAATAGTGATTCTCACTTTAGTACTATTTAGTGTTGATTAGTATAACCTTGCGAGTAGTTCCCACCCAAAAGTTGTTTTTGGAGGATTGGCACTCTGTTAATGTTCTTTACACTGATCTTAAATGACAAAGGGGTTGCTAGAGTTAGTTGGAAAACTTTGGCAGACTCAATCCAACCATGTAAGTTGTAAATCTGGCCCTTAGACATTATACGTGTATGATGTCTATGTGCCAGATTCATGTCAAATTCAAATCTTAGGTTCTCCTTGATGTATTAAGCCTCAATCCAATCTCCTTTTGTGGTCTTAACAACTAGAATCTGGTTAAATCCTCTTGAAGCTGTCTAAATATTTCTCAATTCCCCAAGAGGTTTTCTAAACCAAAATATGACTCAAATTAGGTGAAACTGGCTCCTTAAGTTTTCCTTGAGGTGCTAGACCTCTTGGTCAACCCTAAAGTTAGCTCTGGTCTATAAATATGCCATATCAAATGCGTATGATGTCTATCTAGCCAAAATGAGAAGATTTCCACTCTAGAGGTTCTCTACCATGCAAGCAACTCTCAGAAGCTTCCAAACTCAGTTTCAACACTTTTTGTGCTATATATGAACAATGCAGTCATACACTTGACTCAAACCGTCTTTTGGCACTTTTTAGCTCCAATAGTGCTTCTCACGTGATGAAATTGGTTTTGTGTGCTCATTATCTGCTACTATAGATCACAAGGGTATACTCATATGCACAATTTGACTCAATTCTGACCTCTAAGACATTATACGCATATGATGTCTTTTTGCCCTGAATGGAGTTCTATTTCTATTGCTTTGATATGTGCAACATGCATATGTACTCACACCCAATTTTGGATATCAGAGTTGTACATTTTCACTTCTTTATACCCAGGAACTTTCCGAAAAGAGAAATATGCACTCAATTCTTAACTTATTTTCCCAAATGAGATGAAACTTGGTGAATGTGCTCCACACCAATGTTGGCAGATACGCCGTGAGTGGATGCTAACATAGCGATAACAAGGACAAAAACTCTATGTCAGCCAAGGATGAAGCTCAACCTATAGGCACATGAAAACAAGGAGATGGGTGTCAATCACCTACTTGACCTTCTAAGACAATCTCTACTCACGGAAACCAAATCTAGATGTCCTATGCGCTTGTGAATGCAACTCAACCTACAACGTTTATGCTATTCAAAACTAAACCAAACACACTCAAAAAGTCACAAAACTCATAGGCTCATCGAGAGGTCATTGTCCTATGGACTCTGACTCAATATCCTAGAACCACCTTGTGCGACAATCGCGAATAAAGAGAAGCAGCAAAATGTAGGTCACCACTTTTTTTTTTGTATGATCCTAATATGTAGCTGTACTTGCCGTGAACACACAAGTATAAAGAAATCACCAATCGGACACACGATTTGCAATGAAAACTCACCCGGAAGCTTGTAGGAGCTCGCTTCGCAAAACGACACCAGAATCGTACAAGCTTGGTGTTGGATTGAGGCCCTCACTTTTGCTAATGCATTTGTGGTTTTGCTTTTGCAATGGAAGCTCCGTAGAGTGCATAGGGAAGAGAAGAAGCCTCATCTCTCACATACTCTCCCTCTCACTCACTCTCTCTCTCTCTCTCTCTCTCTCTCTCTCTCTCTCTCTCTCTCTCTCTCTCTCTCTCTCTCTCAGACACAATGCACAATAAACGTGAGATAAGATTAATTCAAAAGTCTCTTTTATGGTTACAAAAATTGGCTTATATACAATTCCTCCTTAGTGGCTCATTCTCACAAAGAATATTGGTCGCTTAACCTATTACAAAATGTCATGTTATTTCTAAAAAATAAGTGATACAAAAAAGGTTGGGAAAGACTTCTTTTGTGTTCAACCGCCGTCAACACCTTGACATGTGTCCTATATGCCTCTTTGAGGAAGGGATGCCCTTCGGTGAGGGGAATGACATTCATGCATATCCCCTCCTTGTAGGGCTCGCCCCCTTCTTTGTAGGCATACCTTTTGAGTTTCTACCCCTAAGCACCTTGGCCCCCTACTTGCTTAAGCAACTCAAGCACGTTAGTCATCATGCATGGAAATAGCAAGAGCATGGCCTCTCTCTTTCTCTCTCTCTCTCTCTCTCATCCCCCTAGCCTCAAGTGGTCGTCCCCTGCTTGTAGGGGTTGACTTTGACCTTCAAGCACATGCCTACCTTAAGTTGCACCTTAGTTATCAAGCACTTCATGCATATTAATCATCAAGCACCTCAAGCTTAGGCCTAGCTTAAACTAATGTCTAAGGACTTTTAGCTATAACGTTTGGAGGTCTTTAATGAAGCTAACCCTAAGGTATTTCAAGATACATTATGAAAACATTTTTCTTCAGTAGAACCCCTCCTTGTGAGCACTTGTTGAGATGGAACCATATCCGTTTGGCCTTGTGCTGAGCTTGGCCTAAAAACACATATCTATATTCTAGCTCTTGTTTCCCTTTTATCTTCCCATATTAAATGATTAGTTTAACATGAGAAAATCATTTGGGTAAACCTAGATTAGATTTTATGACACATGCGTTGGCTGAGTATTGTTGACTACTACTCTACCATCATTTAGAAGAGGGGGTTGTTGCTCTAGCATTCGGTACGACTTTGATTGAGTGTTACACCATGGGATGGATGATACCCTCCACATATGTCACACATTCTTATCAATTGAGGTTGGCATGCATTCAAGTTTTGACTGTAACCCTGGCTTATTCATCTAATCACCTCCTCAACCACTTGATCAATGCTCGGTTCCGTAGGAATTTGAACATCTTGCTTTGTTGTGGATTCACTCTTTAGAGAAGAGGTACTACTAGTTGCATTCTCCCCATCTTTCGTCACCTCTCCCTAAGTCTTACAATTGTCAGCTAAATAAAGAGATTCTCTAGTGACTTGTGCATGCTTTCCAATGCAGGTCCTTTTTGAGAGTTTTGTTCCTCAAGCCCTCTATGAAGAGAACTAATAGCCTGTCATCTTGGGGTAACTCTTGTGCTGGACATCTCTCTATGTACTGTTTGAAGCGAAGCAAATCTTTCTTCGGTCTCTCGTTCTTTTTCTATCTAAAAGATCTGTGACATTGTGTTGTGCTTGATCTCCCTTTTCAACAATTCCTCCACAAATTCGTGTAAGAGTTGTGCTATGTTTAAAAAGTCATCTTTGTTCAGTGGTTGGAACCACGTCAAAGCCGTCCCTTCTAATGTCAGTCCAAATCCCCTGTACTGAGTATGGAAATCCGCGATCTGTTCAACTCTCAAAACTTGTTTGAAGAGTGAGACATGAGCATATGGATCCCCTGACCCATTGTACTTTGTATTGATACATTAGGCCACTTTATATGGTCCTAGTCTCTGTGGTCCACTTACCAATCTAAACAGTTCATGGTCTCTCGCAAAGTCAACTCTTACTCTCTCCTCTCGTTTTGGAGAAAATCCTGGTGGAATACTCTCTGAATCGTACTCTAGCATCACTTTTGACTGAAAGTAAGTAGAAATTGAAGTACCCTTGTATGTATACCTTTCTAGGTCAATTGAATTGACATGTTTGTACTCTCTTCCAACTTATCTACCATCAAAACTTGCACTTCATGGGCATATGTGTATGTGAATGCATAGAGGCTCTTATGATCCGTCAACTCTCCAACATTGGATTCTACACACTTATAGAAGATATATGGATCTCCATTTGTAAACCTTATACAAGGCTTCATGAGAGTAATCCGTAAGAACTCACATGGCTTCATTGGTTGTGATGTATCTCACATTCGGTTTGTTGATCAAAGGATGCCTCTCCTCTAGGTCTTTGTCGATTCTCACTCTTGAAGGCAATGCAGTGTTTTCTTGCATTTTTCATGTCCTCAAGTGGAGTAGAAAACCCTGGTGGTGCATGATTTATCATGGTTAAGGCTCACTCAATAATCTCAAGAAAATATCTAACAAGTCCTCTTTGGCTTAGTGCAACTTATCCCTTTTTGCCCTTGATCAGGTCTCTCAAAAGTTAGGTCTTTGTGGTCCTTTGGTCTCTAGAAACTGGTCTTGGGGTACCCTAAAAGTTTGGAATTAGGAAACGTGAAAAAAATCAGCTCTAAAACCAAAACCAAATCTTAACTGTGTTTTATTTCCCACAAGCTTTCTTCCTGGCTATACCTGACTCAATTTGGAGTTGTCTATCAAAAATTAGAGCAATTTTGGTGAACTGCACTTGAAACAACACTCAAAACAGTCTCAGGACCAGGACACAAGAACTTTGGCTTGTATCTTGGTCTCTAGAGGGTAATTTTAACTCAAACTTGAGATATGAGATGTACTTAAGTACGTCTACAAGCTCATCAACTCAGATACCACCACTATGAAGAGGTGCATGGATTGCGCTCCATGAAGCCTTGTTAAATTTTTACTCCAAATTTTGGCAATATGTAGACAAGGTCATATGCAGGCTCTGTACCAATTTTGAGAAATTTTTGAGGTTTGGGGATATGGATCACGATCCATGTTCCACCACATCTGGACTTGATCTCTTTGCAGCTTATTACACTCTATGTCCAAAAGCTAAATCTCAACTCTATTTAAATTTGGACTTGGTTTAATAGGTCAAATGGCCAACACTAGGTGTGTGCTTTTGACCCAAATTTGTTGATTTTTTTTGCAAAATTGGACTTGGGGATATGTGTATGCACTACTGATCTAGAAAATTTTAGGTCAAGCTGTCACTATGGAGTCATGGATCGTGATCCATGTTTGGAGCCCAATATGACTTTTCTTGGTACCATCAGAATCAACATGACTAGTAGGTCCTATGTCATCAAATTTTTTTGAAACTGGACCTTTGGATTGAAAATTAGGTCAATTTTGTCACTTTGTTAGAATGCTTGATAGTTTTTGGCTTTTGAATTGGTTTTTGATACCCAAATTCAGTTTTGAAAAGACCACTAGACTCCTTGTGATGTGATCTAGCTATGATACAAGTTTGGTCTCAGTCTGTTATATGTTTTTTGTGTGGTTTAGGCTTGTTTAGGTCAGGCAAAAGTCAATCCCTAGGTCTCTTTTAGGTTTTCACCTTGGACTTTTTTTAACCTTTTGACCCACTTTTTGAAATTTTTTGACAATGCTTCTTTGGTAAGTTTTGTTCACAATAGTTGGTATGGTTTTTCCAAGAACTCTTTAGGGGGTCATGTATTGCAATCCATGTTCCATTAGATCTGAACACCAAATTTGCCTTGCTGAAGACTGGCAGTATCAATAGTCTACTCCACCACTTTTTTTTGAATTTGGACAACTTTTTGTAAGTCAAAAGCAAGTTTTTTTGTCCGTCCTGTGGTTTTTGACTAGTTTTTATTTTTGGCTACTTTGACCAACTTCTTTTTTTTGTTGACATTGTGCCTTTTGGGAAAAAATGGTATCAGCTACCTACTGGTCAAATCTTAGCTCCAGATGGTCAAGGGGGACATGGATCACGATCCATGTTCCACCACTTTTGAACATGAAATTTGGTTAGCAGATGCACTCTGTGGATATCAAATTTTCACTTCTTTTTTGATTTGGATCCCAAAAAGTTGAAAACCCCCAAATTTTGTGTTTGAAGTACCTGTTTTGATGTTTTTGTTCTATTAGCCAATTCTGATGTGACTTTTGACTTTTTCTTTCAGGAAAACTTGATTAGAGCAATGTCCCACTGATGCAGAGTGTCACTGATCACTTTTCTGCAAAAATGATCTCTGGAGGTTATGGATCACGATCCATGTTCCTCCAAACAATTTGATTAAAATTTCCAGATTGCTATGCAGTTGATCCACAAGTTTTTGAATTTGAATCACTTTTTAGGTCTCTACCATCAAATTCTCATAATTTTAGAGTTATGGTCATCGAAATGAAACATGAAACAAAAATAAACAAAACGATACAAAATAAAGTCCAAACAGAAAACGGTACAACACTCTAAAAGCAAATTCTTTTGGCTTATCTCACTCATAACTCTCTTTAACTCTCAAGAATAAATCTACCTAGTCCTCGACTTCTAGACTCTACCAAGCACTAAACCCTGTGTCTAGCTGCTTCATTGCTAAGGTGTAAATGGAATGTAAGACAAATCTTTGGAAAAGAACACTCTAAATACGCACTAGGTCACTCACCATCTAAGGATCATTCCCCGACAACGGTGCCAATGTTAGCAGATCATCACGAGATGGACGTCTATAGCATAGCTATCTGGCACTAACATAAGTCAATACTCAAGGAAGTGACTTGGATGGGGCACAAAGACTCTTTGAGGTTGACAATCTCCAAAGGTGAACTTAACAAGCAAATACATCAACCCAACAAGTAAACCATCAGTCAATGATCATGGAAATTTTCCTATGTCCTTTCTCACCACTCTAGGCCATCATGCCATTTTGGCATTCGAACGGACTCTAAATGTAACGAAACTTTAGGAGGAGGTCTAGGACAACTAGGGGCACTATCCTACCAAGTCTAGTTGCAGTCTGACAAGGTACCAAAATCACAATCCATCATGAAAAAGGTCCTAAAAACTGCAACATAACTATCCAGAAAGGCCGCCCTATGGTCTAGGAACACTCTCCTATGGTCAAAACATAAAAAATAGTGATTTAAGCACTCAAATCTGAAGATTAGACTCACTAACATGTAGTCGCGAACCTCAACAAAACTGACAATGCTTACACTTGATTGAAAGAGCAAAGAGAGAGGAACATAATGCAAGTGTTGAAATTGAAAACGGATTACCCAATCATTAGAAAAGTTGATTACAATTGGAGCTCGGTAGTCGCTTGAGTGTACGTAAATCAGAGCTCTTTTCTTCTTTAAAAAATAAGCACTCTTTCACATTAAAGTTATTGAACTTTATGCTTAGGGCTTTCTAAGTTGCAAGTGGCCAGCTCACATGGACTTCACAAATGTCATGACAGAATCACAACTCAGGGAATCGACTTGCTACTCTGGAATCAAGTATTACAAAGAGTATCACTACTACACTAGCTCAAAAACATAATAGAGTACAAATGTGGTGTCCGGCTATCACTACGGCTAGGTGGGTGCCCGTTCGATAAATCTGCTAACACTACGCTTTGGTGAGTGTGCTTTTAGATGTGGACGATTAGATAACAGACCACATATGTTTGGACATGAGATAACCTCACAACTTGGTCTACCAAGTGTGGTAGCCCTCGCCATTAAGATTTTCAAGTACATTTTCTCCCATAGAGTAGGTAGAGGGGTCTTAACACTTGACAGTGTGCCAAGGTTAGTGTTTGTCTCTTTACAAAAATTGTGTAAATGCATGTACATGAATGCGAGAACATGGTAAAAGAAATCTAGCCAATGTGAAGCTACTCTTCACAAATAACTTGTGAAGCATCTCTTCATGGCTAGTAATTTGTAAATTTCCCTTGTTTTGATGTTCAACCATAGTTTGGAATTCACCTTGAATGATTTGATGTTTGGTCGCAGTTTCAAATTCACCTTTTGAACTTTGATTTTTCAATCATAAGCCTTTGATGTTTTCTTTGAATGCTCGGTATTCACAACGGTGGGAAAAGGTATGAAGCTCGAAGGATGCTCAAAGAAGCTTCAAATTTGAGTAGTTTAAAAGCTTGGTCTTTTGAAGTTCGAAGGTTTCAAAGGTTTGAAATCTTGGTAGCTTTGAAATCATGAAGCTCAAAAGCTTGGTTGAATAAAATCAATCAAAAAATACTTGAAGATGTCGAGCTTGGTGACAATTTTGGGCTAGGCAAAAATTTAGCTCCTCTAGTTAACCAAGAATTGAAGGGTCAACTCAATTAAACAAAAAAAACGTCATGTAATGGGCAAGAAATAACAAAACCTAAGTGGCA
Organism: Adiantum capillus-veneris; assembly: GCF_014529385.1. Taxonomy (NCBI): domain Eukaryota; kingdom Viridiplantae; phylum Streptophyta; class Polypodiopsida; order Polypodiales; family Pteridaceae; genus Adiantum; species Adiantum capillus-veneris. The sequence goes on along the minus strand of NC_140931.1, from coordinate 76,320,707 downwards.
AAGAGATAGAGAAGAAGAAGATGTCATCCAAGGAGGTGATGGGAAAAAATTCCACCTATTTCATAATAAAAAATTGCAAGAGGGATGCCCAGCTACTGCAGATGCATCCATGGGGGCCGATTAGCACTAACTTGCAGTCACGAGGAGATGCCAAAAGAAAACAAAAAACGTTGAAGCTAATGGAAAGCTTGATTTTCAACCATAGCACTCACCAAACATAAGAGAGAGGTTGACTTGGTGATGTGAATGGATCCGTAAACCCCAATATGATCAATGCGATGTCTAGTTGCCAATTTTGGCTGATTAAAGAGAGTGATTAGAGATATTAATGGGCTCCTAATCAATCATTAATCATTTAAAAATTAGAAAACTGAAGTTCTTTGTTATCTACACAAGATTGCCAAGCTCATTGTGGTGTTCTTTAGCTCGAATACCAGTTGTAGGGAATTTGGGGTCTGTGTGTGTTCAAGGAGGTTTAAAATTGCAGGAAACCATAGCTTGTGTACTCAAAGAGAGAGAGGGAGAAAAGTGCACGGATTCCAAAAAATAGATCCAAATTGCAAAAGGCAAGAGGTAATACATTAGCATATCATATTTACTACATTGGCTTTATTTAAATAAAGCTAGAGTAGATATCTCCGTTGATATCTTTCCATGCAGCCATACTAAGCAGCTTACAACTCATAGGACATATATTAATATAAAAGATACATGTGTAGAGATGTTGCCCATAGTTGCTAGATGAAGGAAATTCCTACTCCAACACTCCCTATGATGTGTAAGTAGTAGACTCAAGATCGGAATATACATCAATTAGAAATAGTGCTTAACTTGTAACCTTTAGCCACAATGATCATAGTCTATAATTGGACCACTATCACCAAAACAATGGCCATCAAAGTGGGATAAACAAGAGCTATGACTCTACAACATGTACAAGGGCAACATGCATAAACCAATGCCAAAAAGAAGTGCAACAATCTTGGAACAAAAGGAGCTCCCTACTACGAGGACAAAACAAACTCAAAAGAGATCACCAACACTTGTAGTGCTCAAGCACATCAACACATATAATCTCCTGTTGTAACCTCATTGTGCTCTGCAATTGTCACACTTATGCAAGTCTCAACTTCCAAATAAACCTGGAACATGTATCGTGAGTGGGAGAACAACTCAACCACTACCAAAGCTCAAATTTGACTATCTGTAACTTATAGCCACACGAGCACCTATTTGTGTCCAAAACAAGCATATGCCCATCAATGTGGGAGAAAAGTTGACCACAACAAGAGGGAATCACCATTTGAATCCAATGACTACAAATGCATCAAAAGAGTGTATAGCAATCAAGAAGCCAAGACTATGGATAAAATCGAGGGAAAATTGGACAAAGTGTCCCCTGCAAAATGAGCAAAATCTCAAACCATATAATGCATCCAGGTTGCCAAAGTGGGAGAAGATCTTGAACATAGAAGTTGACCAAAAGTTGTCAACAAAAGATATGGCAAAGTGGAAGTAAACCTTGACTACTATAGTCTCTGAAAGAGGACTCAAAACCATAAACCATAAACACTACTCAATGCCAAAGAGTAATGCCAAAATGGATCCACAATGTGCATACAATGGCAATCCACACTCAACGTACATAAACATAGTGACCGTGCATAAACAAGTGCCCAAAGAGGTGTGATCCAAAAAATTGATCAATGCAAAAACAATGCTCTCAAGAGAGCTCACTAGCACTCAAAAGCGTTCACCAAAATGCATGTACAATGGGCATCAACCATGTGCCATAACTATATGCAAATCCGTATGCAAAGACCATAAATTGAAGCACAAAAATGCTACCAAAGTGTCCCGTGAAACGTGTGAAAGAAGCTCCACATGTAGTGCCAATGCCAACAACTTTACCTCGGCCAAAAATGGGTATTTGTCGGCCAAATCTACCTGCTTCTTCTTTACCCAAATCTACCAAAAACCTCAAACCTCAAACCTCAAGCTTTGTACGAGCTGAAAGTTCATCTTCAGCTTAGAATTTATGCACTCAACTTCAAGCACCTATCGTGCTTCCAAAAGTACATCAAACTTCCACACTGCACGACAATAGAAAACTTGAAATTTCTTGCATACAGGCAGTCTGAGCTGAATATCAACAAAACAATGAGGAATTTGCAAAATGTTTCTTCTGTAAAGTTGTAGATTAGGTCAAAAGAGAGGGAATCTTTGTGTTCACTTTTCAAATGTACATTCTACAATGAGAAAAATGATATACAAACAGTGCCAAAGTTTTTAGGTAACACCTTCACCTACACACTATCTTCCACACTCTCTTTAGAGATTCCACAAGAGTATACATCACTCTCAACTAAGCTCACAAGCTCCCATTGCATTCTCATAAAGCTTCCAAGCTTTCTTGATCTCTCCACCGCCAAGAGTGAGCAAGCTATCGCTTTGAAGCTCCCAATGCCCCGTGATTTCCATGTACTTTGATACCAATTGTGAATGCACAAATGTGATGCGTGTGTGTAGAGAGAGAGAGAGAGAGAGAGAGAGAGAGAGAGAGAGAGAGAGAGAGAGAGAGAGAGAGAGAGAGAGAGAGAGAGAGAGAGAGAGAGAGAGAGAGAGAGAGAGAGAGAGAGAGAACACAGGATGTGGGTGGAGCAACCCACCACAATATGTGTGTGAGAGAGAGCCCCTTATTCTTCTATCTAGTAAAGAATAAGATGCGTGCAAGTGATGGGTTGTCAAACGCCTCTGGCGTATCCCACCAGGGTAGGAGGCACACTACCTTTACCCCAACAACTGCTTCTCTTCAACACCATGTAGATAACGAACAAGCACTTCAATGGCAGATTTTTGATGCACTTGTGTATTCTTCATCTCTGACATGGATATTAAAGCAAATAAATATATATTAAAAAATATAAATAATTCAAACATGTTTAATATGTAGACATATTAGCTAATATCAATGTTTAATATTTAGACATGTTTAGATGATATATAACCTTAAGTTTAAAGATTTGTTGTACCAAATGAGTAATAATAAAAAATTCACTACTATAAAATTTGAAGAACATATTATATTTAAAAAAATTTTGACCATTGAAATATATAATGTTTTCAACAAAATTTGAATATAAAACTATCATAAATAAATGTACTATCAATGTAATCTCTAATGGAGCGCGAGACAAAATTCTCAAACACAGATCACTAGCAGATTACATCGCATAAAAGCAGCCCAACTGTGTGAGCCAATAGCTCTAACACAATAGTGAACACTACTATTTAAATGATTGAAAGATTGAGCAATCAATATGGTCACTATTGAAGTGTGAGAACAAAGCCTTTGACACAACGTTTAAGGTATGGGATTTGTCATGGAGTCACTAGAGTGTGAGTGAATGAGAGAAGAGGTGAATTATCCCACATGTAAAGGTGTGAGGTTGTAAAGCTACTTAAAGCTCCTTTTATGAATAAACAAGCATTCCATGTTTTGCATTACATGTCTCTCGTCTCTTGATGAGCTTGTGATGGGCTAGCCAACTACTCAAGATCGTGTTTATAAGTCCAAGCTAAACTATCTTGGAACCTAATTTGCTTGAGTAACAATCTAGCCTACACACCCTCACTCGCCCGAGGGGTCCACCTAAAAATATGGAAGTGTAGCACGTGGTTTCACCTAGATGGGCTTTTTATATACCAATGAGTTACAAAATTACATGTACAAGAGGGGTTTAAAAATAGCAAATTGAAAAAAAAGTTACAAGTTATGAAGGAAGAGGGGTCTTTTAATTGATGATGAAGTGTATGTGTAGAGGGACTTTAAAAATACCTCTTGAATGCACATGCTATAGGTATTTTTGAAAGGTGGACCCCCCCGGCTCATTTGTGTGCACAATGGTTGTCTATCACTCACCTTATCTAGCACGATCGCAATCCCAATCCCAACAAGTGGTATGAGAGCCATGTCATGCTAGCTAGGTTTGTTGCTATGCATTTGTATGTTAGTGCAATTAGCATCTCCATTAGGTTTCTCTACTTTCTAATCAATTCATGATTAAGCTATGTGTGGGAAAGTTCATGGTGAAAGTCCATTGAGCCACTACCTTCCATAGCTAGGTCAATCTTGATTAAAGAGCTGTAGGTTCTTTGCATTACAATTAGCTCTTGCATTTGACATCCCTCCCAATGCTAGATTGATTGGGAACTCTCTCTTCACTTCCCATTCAAATTGATTCAATTTCACTTCTTCTGATTGTGCATTTAGTGGTTGATTCTTGCATATTTTTGATCCAAAAATGATCCTTTTGGCCTATGCAATCCATAAATTGTGACTGTGGGGAGAAAGTATTCCTTGAGATCTCTTTGACAAGCCCCCCACCTCTACAATCTGAGCCCCGAATCTACCTAAATCCACATCCCAAATTATTGCCATTATTAGATATGTGTGTGTGTGTGTGTGAGGAGTTTGAAGTGTATGAGAGGCTCTTACAAATTGAGCTTATATTGTTTATTTTTGGAGATCCTTTGAAGTCGTCCATTTGTGGCATGTTGGCTAGGCCACCAGTATAGTGTGTCCCCTTGCAAGGTCATGGGGTCAAAGCTTCCATTTTTAGCAAATGGAGAAGCTTGAAGAACTTGAAAGTTAAGATCATAGGAGTCGTTGGGTCCGAGAGGTCCAAATCCCACGTAAAGCATGATTCCTTGAGTCACACGCCACACTTTTTGAAAAGGACTCTTCTCGGGTTCGTAACAGGACATCCCTGTAGACATTCCCATGCAATTGCCAGCCTCTGCATAGGGGGGGGGGGGGGGGGGGGGGGGGGGGGGGCATTCCCAAATGCTATAAGCCTTTGAAGACCTGCCCCAACCAAGCTACATAAGGGCACTGTCTCATGACCCTGCTAACCAAGGCATCGAAACAAGGGGCAATGTCCCGCGTGTAGTAAGTGCTCCAAAGCACTAAGGGTCTTTCCCTTTTAAGGGCTCACTCTCATTGAGATGCAACAAATCCAAAGAATGAAAAGCTTCACGGTCACTCAAAGGCATCTTTAAGGCTTGAAAATTTTCAAACCAAAGCAAAATCTCTATAGTGAAGTTTGACTTCACCTAAAAGGTGAAGATGTACTTCACATTGAAGGGAAATTTTAAAGTATGCATTAAAATGAAAAATCTTGTAGTCAAGCACAATTTCTTGCAATGTATGTCACTACATCTATCATTAAGGAGAATAATGCCATTATGCACTTGTGCAGAGTCAAGAAACTAGCCTTGGAGAGTCTCCAAGTGCAAAGGCCACTCCAAGGCACCATGGGGGAATTTGGGGATTCCTTCTCAAGGGGAAGGACATTGGTAGCAATAGCATTTGCATCCACGTTAGTAATTTTTGCATCAGTGGCTTTTAGCATTGTACTTGTTTTCAATAAAAATCAAGAGAAGGCTCTGGTAACATTGACATCATTGGCACAACCAACATGGTGCAAAAAGAAGACTCCAAGAATGAAATGAAGGAAAAAGGGGGAGGATAGGCGTGTTTCAAGAATCAAAGATGAAGATTTGTCACCTCTCTACTTCAAGGGGATAATTTTTTGTCATTGTTTGTGGATATGTATTGACATCCTATGTGGATACCATGTGTCATCCTTAGTGGATATAGAATCTTCAGTGTATTGTCCTAGTTCAAACCCCAAGGGGAGGATTGTAAGGTATGAGCTTTGTACTAGAGTCACTAGAGTGTGAGTGAATGAGAGAAGAGGTGAATTATCCCACATGTAAAGATGTGAGGCTGTAGAGAAACTTAAAGATCCTTTCATGAATAAACAAGCATTCCAAGTTTTGCATTACATGTCTCTTGGCTTTTGATGGGCTTGTGATGCACTAGTCAACTACTCAAGATCATGTTTATAAGTCCAAGAAAATTTGAGTAAAAATCTAGCCTACACACACTCACTCGTGTGCACAATGTTTGTGTGTCACCCCTACCTTAGCTAGCACAATCCTAATCCCATCACAATGCAACAACCAATCCATTTATCAACATGTTTAGAAAGAGCTACCTATCAGAGAAGCTAGAAGCACAGAGAGATTACATATCTCTTTTTTTTTTCCCGAGAAAAAGATCCTTCTATTAGTTACTGAAACTGCCCATAGGGCTACAACCACCTCTTCAAGAGAGGGCTACAACAACCATGATGGGAGACTCTCCCAATGAAAAAACTAGTATATGTACAATGGGGCTAAATCAAGGAATGGGGGGAGGGAAGAGCCACACAGGTGGTCGGTAATGCCATCAGAGTACACCCTGGACCATGGTGTAAAAAGGCCCAGGACGCCAGAGTCAAAGGAAAGCCTCTCGGCACTCCCGCATGCGGTCGGAGCTGCACTGGAGTCCCTCAAGCTGTCCTCTGAGAGTATGGATCAGCTCTAGCCAAAAATCGCGAACAGTCTCTGCTGGTGGCACAAGGCAAGCCTCAAAGATGCGGAGGGAATGGGCCCGCCAGATGAACCAGAGTGTTAGGCCATTGATAAGCTCCCAACACTCCTCTCTCTCACTGCACCACTCCTGTGGAGTAAGCTCTGCAGCAGCAGAGCTGGAGTGTAGGTCTCCCCTCCTGCATCACTATCATCCTGCTGGTGGAAGATAGCTCAAACTGAAGTGCCGGGCCCGTGAGGGTGGACCAAGCCGCTGCTCCCCAAGTGTACTGTCAAGCCGTGAAGAGAGCAGGCATCAGCCGAAGAAGTTGTAGCCACACCTGCTGGGTTGAGGGACAGTCCCAAAGATAGTGACACTGAATCTCCACCAAATGGTCACAAGCTGCACATGCGGCCGAGAGACCACTATACACTAGCCATCTCCCAACTGTTGTAGCTCTGTGTGCGACCAGCCACTGAAACAAGGGGACTCGCCTCGACTGTCTAGAGTCCCACAACCTCTCCCAAAAGGCTGCCAAGAACTCAACTATGAGACCCTCCTCCTGCCAATGAGGTGCTGCGGGGCGGGCCTCTCTCTGTGCTACTAGTATATGACATCCCAGTCGAACAATATACTGAAAGAAAGGGACTCCTGGGTGGTCTGTAAAAGAGAAGGGGTCCCTCCATAGCCACTCACCAGGATCCCACTGTACTCGTGCGAGTGGACAACACTCCCAAGCCCACAGCCTCCAGTGTCCAGTCTCAAGAGCTGCTGGGTCAGGGTCTATGACACAAGTCCTCCCACAGATTCCCACTACTCGGATCCTCTGAAAACATCACTATGCTACCTGTGGGGCCTCTACTGTAACTCGCTGTAGGCATCCCCCACCCTGAAGCTCGAAGAAAAGGACTGGGACAGTCTTTGAGCAGGCCCTGACTGAGATGAGAACCTCCAATTGTGTGAAGGCTCCCATCCACTGGGGTGCTACTGGCTCGAGAGGCATGAGCCACTCAGCAGGAATTAACTCTGAGATGTCCTGACACATGCTCTGCACCCCTCTCATGCCCTATAGCTGGAGACCCTCCACCTCCTCTGACAAACCTGTGAACTCTAGCCAGTCACATAAAGAGCATGCTGGACTTGCTGCCATGGGACCACAAGAAACATGAGGCCAACTACCAACCAAGTGGCCTCTCTGAGTGCTAACCATGGGGTTCCAGATGAGGGGCTGCCGTAGGCGCTCCTCCATGCACATAGGCTGTCTCTGCTCCAGGCCACGCCGCAAGAGCTTCCAAGATCGAAGCAAACTCACAGCGAAGCGGTCCTCGAGTCTCCTGCTCAAACCAACTCTGTGCATCTCTGTAAAGATCCATCTGGTCAAAGGTTGCCAAGGGCCTCCTACCTAAGGCACCCTAGCACGAAGCCTCTGTAGCAAGAACTCCTTCCAAGGCTCCTCCCCTGGAAGAAGTCCTCTGACAATGAACTTCCCAAGAAGGGCTCTGCTCTGCCGTGCTCGATCAATGATCCCAAGCCCTCCCTATGAACAAGGAAGAGTGATGACCTGCCAAGCCACCTTGGCTCGGGCTATCAGAGTGTCACGTCCTGACCAAAGGAAGTTCCTGATCAACCTCTCTACCTTGCTGATACAAGAACTCGAGAAGATCCAACAGGAAGTGATGTACCACATAGTCGGCAACAACACCTGGTTGGCAACTACTACTCTGCCAGCCAAAGAAAGTCGTGCTGAGCTCCAATGTAACAACTTTCTCCTGATAGATAGGAGAAGGGAAGCAATCTGCTGCTCGAGAGACAAGTCCAAACCAACCTAACAGCCCAAGTACCGAACTGTAGTCCCTGGGGGAATGAACCTAAAACCCTCTCCTGGCATCCAATTCAACTCTATTGTATGCCTTCTCAAAATCGAGAAGAAGAATCACAAGGTCCTCATCTTGGAGCCGTGCCAGGGCAACAGCCTCCCAAAAAGTAAAGATGTTGTCAAGGATACTGCGTTCCTTGACAAAACCTGTCTGGGTCCCATGTATAAGGATCTCTAGAAGTGGCCGAATCCTCAAACTCAGAGCCTTGGCAAGAATTTTGTAGGCTGAGTTGATGATGGTGATGGGGCACCAGTGTCGAATCTCATCCAAGGAGCCACCCTCCTTGGGGAATGAGGTAGATCAGGCCGTCACTCATGCTGTCAGGCATCACTCCTGTGTGTAAAATGTACTGAAAAGCACTACAAAGATTTGGGCCAAGTAGGTCCCAGTACTCCAACAAAAAACTGGGAGTCAAACCATCCTCACTTGGACAACTACCACGGGGGAGGGCCCTAAGAGCCGTGTGCAGCTCCTCAAGCTGAAGTGACAGCTCAAGCCTCTAACGCATCTCCTCAGTCACAAAACAAAGCATCTGTGCCCAAACCTGCTCCCTGTATGCATCCTGAAACTCTGACTGGGGCTTTGTAGACAGTAACTCACGGTAAAAATCAGTAGCAACTGCACGCATATCCTTGGGCTCAGAAGCAACCGACCCATTGGGCCTCCTCAACTGACTGACCTTGGCATGTGAGTGCCGAGGTCCCACTACCTCAAAGAAAGCACCAGTCGCTCTGTCGCCCATCTAGGTCCACTGAGATGCCTGTCGGTGGAAAGAAAACTCATGTCACCTCTCCTCTGTGCTAGCAAGCTCCTATCGAGCCTGTTGTAACTGCTACTCCAACCAAGTACTATCCGGATGCTGCTCCTGCATCCTCTATAACGAAGCATGCCCCGTCTGAGACACTGCTCCGCCTCTCTCGCTGCAGCCCGGCGAGCCAGAGACTCCTGGAGAAAAAAATAACTAATCTGAGCTAGGCCTGAGGCCACTATGTCAGCAGGAGAATCCTGCCTATCCAAGCCCTCTGTCGAGAGAGCCTCTATCCTCTCTCTGAGTTATGAGTCCAACAAGACCCTCTCTGGGATGCGAAGCATTGTGCTCCCACTCCTCTGCCTGTCTTCCACTGTGAGGATCACTGGTGCATGGTCCGAAAAGGAGGTCCCTGCCAGGTTGCCCACTGACCCTCCCAAGTCACTGAAGTGGTCACTAGTTTAGAAGCGATCTATCCGTGATAGATTCACTCCTCTCACTCTGCGGTCACGCATCCGAGACCCTCAGAGTCATACAAAACCTCTCCCAAGCAACCAACTCAACTCCATGCACAGTAGCATGGCTACCACTAATCCTGTCAGAAGGGTCATCCAACATGTTGAAGTCCCCTCCTATGCACCAATGTTCTGCCTGCGGTAGAGACTCAACTATCTGTGACCAAAACTCTGCACAAGCACTCGCCACATTGGGCGCATAGATGTTCAGGAAACCCACTAGGCCACCCTGAACCTGCATAGTAATCCACTGAGCCCTGCCTGGCACAATAATCCCTCTGCCCACAATGGCCTGCTGCAAAGAGTCCGCAATAGTCATACATACCCCACCTTGCATGCCTCCAAGTCCAAAAGCAGCTGACCAAAAAGTATCATATTGTCCACGCAAGAGCTGACCACAACATCTAATGCGACTCTCACATAGATGGTGCTCCTGAAGCATAAGAAGATCAATCTCGCCTCCCACAAGGCAACGCTGAAGCTCCTAACACAGTCGACATCCTCATGGGGAACGAGAGAGAACAGATGCTGCAACAGTAGCTAGACGGGCTATCTTCGAGGCTGGCTTGAATGGGGAGTAATCCGCATCCGAGCGTCCTCTAGAGAGGCGTGACTACAATGAGTGCCTGACTGAAGCCCAAGCAGAGCGAGCCGTACGTAAAGCAACCTCCTCTGTCCAAGAGTCCTCATGAATGTATACATAGCATGGCAAGCACTGTGTATCAGAGTAAAGAAGTAAACCACAATGTGCCTACATCCTGCTGAGTCTGGAGGTGTCACTGCAAACTTGGCCAATGGCCACAAAGTCTGGAGCATGTCTGTAACTACTAGTTCTCCCATGTGGTGAGAGAACTCTAGGACCTATGTGTGCAACCATCCCAACACTGAGTTGAGAGTCCACTCTGTCTGGGCCCTGTCGCAAAGGGGGAAGGAGAAACCAACTGCTAAGTCCAAGGCCTCTGTCCCCCTAGCGGCAAGGAACAGAACATGGACCCTGAAGCAGGCTGCCTCATGGTTTGCTGAGGGGTCGCCAAGAAAACGAGTGAAGCCGTAGTCGAAGAAGTCCCATCAGCGCCGGATGTCAATGCTTGTCAGACCACGAGGGATAGCTGCAAGGGAAGATGTTTGTACCTGCAGAGGGGGCGTAAGAAAGGCTGTCCCTCTCTCGCTAGGCGACTCATGGAAAAGGTGTTGCCAAGAGATCTCCTAGCTGTCAGAGAAGGCCCTGCCCCCTGGGTCGATTGTGGAGCTGGAGCAGGAGGGGGGGGGGGGGAGATGGAGCTGGGGGGGGTGGTGGAAAAGAGGGGCGGGAGGGGGCGACAGAGGTAGAGGAGCGGGGGAAAGAGGCGGCGAGAGCAGGAGGCGGGGGGGAGGATGAGGAAGAGGGGGGGAACTCCGGGGGGGAAGGGGCTATCGAGGGTGAATCTGGGGTGGGGGCTGGAGCAGGGACCTCCTCCTGCTGAAGAGGACCAAAACGGTACTCCGTGGGAACCCATTGCTGCTGAGTAGGCGCTTGAGGAGCACTCTGAGTGCCAGGGTGACGCTGTGGCCCCTGTCGTCATCTACCACGAGCCTGCTACCATCCCTCCTCCGCTGGAGCCCCAGGCTCAGAGGGTGGATCTGCATGTGTGCGCTATGTCTCTGTCTGTGTCTGTTGGCCAGCCCTTGCAGGCTAGGATTGAGGTTGTGGTGTAGGTCGAGGCCTCCTCCGTGGACATGCCTTTGCTAGATGGCCCATCTGTCGACAAATGGCAGAACTGGTTAGGGAGGCCCGAATACTCCACACTCTGTCTAAACCAACTCCCACTCACCCGAGGCAGAAGAATAACCTTTAGGAGCGTGTGGGTGTCTTTGACCAAAACACGAACTGAGGGAATTCCAGCCACCTTGGTAGCTTACTGAGGCTGCCGTGCGAGGTGTCTCTAGGGCAGTCCCAATGGCTGAGCCAATCCTGGATAAAAGTTGTAAGTACTCCCTCCGCAAACCCGTAAAGCAGACCGAGATAGGGATGTCTGCCTCCTCTACTAGAACATCCAAAGCAGGGTCAAAACCATGTCTCCACTGTCGAAAGTGGGCACGTGCTGCTCGGATGGTCAGTGGACTCATGGCGATGACCTTGGACGCCATCTCGGAGGTCTCAAACTCGATCTGATAGTAACCTCGTTCGAGAATCTGTACGTCCAAGATCTTGCCCACCTCTGCAAGAAGGCGGGCCTGGAGAAGGTCACGCAACTCTCCTCTGCTAGGTCGGGTGTCGAGAATCTTGCAAATGACCGAAGTCCCCTGTAAATGATCTACCTCTGCAGCTAGGCTCGCTTGCTCTGTCGACAAAAGAGCAAGTCGAATGGTGGGCTCAGCGGAGTCGGGCGAGGGGGCTTCGGAGGAGTCCCTGTGGGGTGGAGCATGAGCCTCCATTAGTGTCTGCTGCTCTGAAGGAAAAGGGAGGGCGAGAAGGCTATCGCTTGAGAACTTAGCAAGAAGAATTCAACGGTGAATCCACTGGAAGGCAATTCAAGCGAGGCCTTCGGGGGGGGGGGGGGGGGGGGGGAGAGGATAAGGACGACTGGAATGTTGTGGGCAGTGAACGAGAGGGGGCAGCAGGTGGGACTACACGATGGCTGGGTGTAGGCTCAGCAGCGCTCGCAAGCTGGACAACGCACAGGTAGGGGGGAAAGCGGGAGGTAGTGCGCGGTAAGGGCAGCATGCAGTGCGAGGGCGAAGGGGGGGAGAGGAGAGCGATGGTGAGGGGAGGAGGCAAGAGCAGCGGGGGGGGGGAGCAGCAACGAGCCAATCCGATTGACAAATCCAAAAAGTTTACATATCTCTTCTCACCTATTGTAAGTAGCAAACATTGATGAAAAGAGAAGCAAAGCTTCAGCTTATCACTCACTATCTATTTCTATTATCTAAGCTGAGTTGGATATGTAAAACTAAAACATAGACAATATAGTGTAAACAAGAATTTACATTGACACAAGTGAACATGAAGAAAAAGGTAAACTTAACTCTTCACTCTTCAATTGTGTCAATGTGTAGACTTTACTTACATTATAGTCTAGCTCTGTGTCCCTAACGTATATAGCCAACTAAAGTTGGTAGCGACATTCTAGATATGTACACATTTCTTGTCAACTTCTTAAGTGTGAGAAAACTCTCACACACAACATGAAAGTAAAAAACCCTAGCCCATCTTTGAAGTGTGAGGATGTAATCTCTACACATCACGAGTGGGATTGTACACTCCCTATAGCCCAATCTGGAGTGTGGCTGATAGTCTACACAACCATGAGATGGAGCCGAGGATGGAGTGCTAGTTTCTATCTATTCCACGAGTGTGACCCATAGGTCTACACAACCTTGGAATAGGTCTACGTGCCTTCAAGCTAACGTTGTGTGTGAGGCACACTTCTAGCACGACACAAATTAGTACATAACAAAAATTTTAGCAAAAAAAGAAACTTTTGAGAAATGATTTTTACATGCTCTCCAAGATCTAGTCACTGTAGCTAAATGTCAACTTAGGTACTATACTATACTAAAGTTGGTAGCGACATTCTAGATATGTACACATTTCTTGTCAACTTCTTAAGTGTGAGAAAACTCTCACACACAACATGAAAGTAAAAAACCCTAGCCCATCTTTGAAGTGTGAGGATGTAATCTCTACACATCACGAGTGGGATTGTACACTCCCTATAGCCCAATCTGGAGTGTGGCTGATAGTCTACACAACCATGAGATGGAGCCGAGGATGGAGTGCTAGTTTCTATCTATTCCACGAGTGTGACCCATAGGTCTACACAACCTTGGAATAGGTCTACGTGCCTTCAAGCTAACGTTGTGTGTGAGGCACACTTCTAGCACGACACAAATTAGTACATAACAAAAATTTTAGCAAAAAAAGAAACTTTTGAGAAATGATTTTTACATGCTCTCCAAGATCTAGCCACTGTAGCTAAATGTCAACTTAGGTACTATACTATCTTTCTATCGAATTTGCCTATATATAGTAAGTCCTTTGATCAAAGAGTCTTTTGATTGAAGAAACCTTTGATCAAAAGGTTTTGCCAATTATACGGTTTATTCCGTATTGTTTAAGAGCACAATGTATAATTCTAAATAATAATTATAATTTTGAATATACGAATACAGCCCAATTTGCAATAGTATAGCAACACAACAAAGAAGAGAGTTTTTTGTAAATAATAGCATTCCAAAATATGCAAATAAACAAAGTAAAGGAGTTTTTAGGAAAATTAAGGACACTTCTTAGCATGTGAGGCATGCTTTTAGCAGCCCCCCTCAAAACCACCATTTGTACATAATTAGGAGCCACAAAAAGTTTTACAAAAGAAAAACCTACATGAGGCCAAGGAAAGTCTAGGTTATTCTCACTAGATTCAATGAAATGAAACGGAGAAAATCTTGTGCCTTCTCATGGCCTTGGCTGACATGTATGCCAGATATGGTGCTCTTTCAGGGTTCCTCAGAAGGATTTTTTTCTTGTTAAGATGTATCTCTTAGAGTGTATTTATTTTAGGATATGCCCAATATGGTTATGGCAAGAAAGCCTTGGGTTTTTTCACCAATGTAAAGGAAAGTCTTGTTAGCAGCAAGCTAACATGGATACCACAGATACCATTTTTCGGAGTTCATTGTAAAACACTTATTATTTTTGATAAATCGAGAATATTGTAACTCCCATTTTCTCGGATAAACACTGTAATTAATGACCCGGGGCTACAAGGTTGCAGATTGTATCAACTTGTCATTACCCATCTTTGGTAGAACTCCCAGATTATTAGTTTTGACCACCAAAAAATCTTGGCTAAGGTATAAAAGCCAAGTTTTGTAAGTTATTTTCAAGTTTTGGATAATGAAATACACAGCGTGAGCTAATGGCGCTCACTCCTCTCCTTCTCGCGCTTCCTACTCCCTCCCCGATTGTCACATTGCAGTCCTGTTTGTTGCATTGCAACCACAAGTAAGAGCTCTACGCATTGATGTAAGTAGTTCATAGTAATTCTTAGCTTTTGGCATCGCAGACCCGCAACTTAATTTCATCATAACTAGAAATTTACACTTTCAAATAAAAAACTAAGCATAGGCGGGATATTGGGACATCATTGCTAAGCATTTAGATGCATTCTGGGTCGAAAACGACTAGGTCAAAAATCCACTGCTATTAATAATTGCGATATTGAAACTTGAACTAAAGTGGGGTTTGAGACCATAAGCATGTGTGCTTAGGTCTTATAAACATGTCCTAGAAGTTTCGTTACGTTTGGATGTCATTTGATGCTGTAACGGATGTGATTTGTTTGCCAATGAGCGATTGGATTTTGGTGATTTCAGTCACTTGAGTGTAGCTTCAGTTAGATGTGAGTTGTTAGTTGTTTTCCGAGAGATTGACAACCTCTTGTAGCCTCTATGCACTAGTCGAGTCAGCTTCATCCCATGGATTGACAATTTAATCGTGGTTCTCATTAATACTGCAATAAGATAGGATGGTGAGGTTAGACATGCGTCCCACATTTGGCGCCATTGCCGGGGATCGAAGGGACCTAAACTAAGAAAATACACGAGCGTCTTGTGAAGTTATCCTTTAACTTCCTCTAGGATCGCCTAGAGTTCAAAACTTTCTCTTAGAAACCGCATAGCTTAAGATTGTCGTCTTTTGATGTGTAGAGGTAGCTTGGAAGTAATCGTACTTGCTGAGTGCCTTTAGGATTGTAGGATTGTAGAAATAGATTAGGATTTTGAGAATGATTGGTAGACGAGACAAGTCTTAAGATCAATGCTCAGGAAAACATAAAAGACAAGAAAATGAGTGTTTGCGGATACTTTCCACAACCCCATTGCATGAGAACTAGGAGTAGGGTAAGTAGGATCCGAGGTGGATTTCAAAACATTGCTCTCTCTGAAAGAATCAAGTGTGAGTTGTTATAGGAAGTTGCAGAATTTCAGGTCTACGGCTAGAAATAGTACGAAAAGACTCGAAACCACTCAATCCGACGCGAGAGTAAGCTTAAAAGTTGTCTAAACCAGTTGGTAAGCTCAAGGACACTTCGAGGTAAAAATTTCAAGAATTGGCCAAAACTCAGATTATTTACTTTTTCTTGACATTTTAGGCCAAATTAAGTTTTGACTTGATTCATAGGCTTATAAGTAAAGACTATCTTTGAAAAACTTACAAAAAAGTGTTCATTTCAAGCCTGAAGTTAATAATCGCAATCATTAAATTTCTGCTCCAAATTGACCAAGGTTTATACCATTGACTCATTGCATGTGTACAAACAACTTTTGTAAAGACCCAAAAGATTTGGATCACCAAACTGACAAAAAACTAGGTAAAAACAAAGTTTGTATTGACTTTTTGAATCTTGAGTGTAAATTAGGAAAAATTTGCCCAAACTTGTTGAAATTTGATTCATAAGCTTATATTGATGTGATTAACATGTGTACATGCTCAGTTGACCAAAAAGATGTAAAAAATACCAATTGTAAATAATCACGATTATTTACATTTGTCCCATTTTTCAACTTTTTTGACCAAGTTAGCATACCACTAGTTTAACCATGTTGTAATAAGCCCACAAACCAAATTTGGTAAGAATTGGATCACTTGATTGAAAATTGTGACCAAATTTGCAAAATTAGTCTGCGGATAGAAAATTGATGACCATTTTACAAAAAATTGTCCAAACTTGATAAAACTTGGCTAGTGACCTTAACTTGAGGTGCTTAAAAGATCCGTGTCAAAGTTGGGACAAAAAGTTACAAAAATATAGCTGGAGTAAATAATCGCAATTATTTACATGTGCTTCAAAAAGTGACAATCTTGCACATTTGAGTATACCACAAGGTCAAGCATATCAAGTAGACCTCACAAATCAATTTTGGTGAAATTTGGATCATAAAAGTGAGACTTAAGTCAGATTCTTGAAATCAGAGTCTGTAGACACAAAACAGTTAATAAACTTGATCAGATTTTGTCCAAACTTGATGCAGCATGTCTAGGGACTTTAACAGGTTGTATACTTGCCACACCAATCCAAAAAGTGCAAAAAACTAACAAAAGTAAATAATCGCGATTATTTACTACTGCTACCCAGGGACATGAATTTCGACTTTTGAACTTGTAAAGTGCTAGACCAATATAATACAAAGACACCATATAATTTTGGGTTCAATCAGATCAAAATTGGTACATGTTCACTCAGTTTCCAGGTTGCAGATTAATCCTTTAATTTTTGCTAAAGTCGAATCTGAAAGTCAATTTTTGACTCCCATAGCTCGATTTGAAGTGATACACATAGAGTAATCACGAGAGTTAGCAAAAACTCTATTGTCTTCATAGAAGAATAGCTAACTTGATCAAATTTGTACAGGAATCAGGTTGTAGACGAGGAATCAGTGGCTTGATAGAAAGTTGCAATCGAATCAAGTGGAAATTGACGATAGGTCAATCCAAAGGTGAGTACTCTATCCAGGGCTTCATAAGTCTATATGAACCTTAGATCTGGTCGTGTACTAGGAAATCAGAGTATACCTGGAGAAACCTCTAGTAGAGTATCCACCAAAGAGAGCGTGAATCAAGGCAATTCATTGCACACAATTCTTGAAGAAGTCTCAGATATTTTTTTCAGATTCAACATCTGAAATGTCTTCTTACTCGACTCACTCGGAAACAGGAACGAAAATGCGCTATAAGCATATACTCTCATTTTATAAGACTAACCGACATGGAGCCCAGGTTTACTTGGACCCTAACAAGGAGTATTCTATTTGCATTGATGACCATGTTATTGAGTTCGAAGAAGAGATTAGGGCAAACAAACAAGGCAAAATGTACATGGACAGAAAGTGAACTCAGTATGTACAAGTCCAAAACCCTGATGTGGTAGACAAATGGGGGCTAGAAGTAAACACCAAGAAGGACCACCAACTTTAGAATTCAAGGGATACGATCAAGTAGATAGCCTTTGAAACGGCTTAGTACGGATAATCCTAGGATCGGAGTCTATTGTTGGGAAGATAGAAACATAAAAGATCTTCTGTGGACTTTGCATGTCAAACCAGGACAATAAACAGCCATGAAGATCATTTATATCTTCAAGATCAAAGATAAGGGATCAACAGACTTACCAACCTCTCTGTTTAGTGATTGTTATAACAAAAACTTTATTATGATGACTCCTGAGGAGGTAGAACATACCAAATACCAAGGGTATTTCATAAGGGACTGGATATTGGGACAAGGACCAGAAACAATTTCAAGAGATGAACACCGTGAGAGATCATCTGAGAGTAATGTGAAGGAACCAAAAACCACCTCATCATGTAGAAAACCGGGTGACACTAAGGCGAGTCCAGGGCTACATGAGTCACTATTTCCAACAGACTGGTTTGAAGGACTCGGAACAGGACCAACTGCCAGGAGACTGGGAGTTGAACCAAACAGATGCGTCAGACCAGCTGATTTTCAGAAATGGGTTAGATAATACAGTGGATCAGGGGATCCATATTACCACTTAGCAAGCTTTAAGCAAGTGCTAAGAGCAGAACGTATATTCGATTTCCATACTCAATTCGAGGGGTTTGGATGACATTAGAAGGAAAAGCATTGACATGGTTTCAAAATATTCCACCAAGGTCAATCATGGACTTGAACACATTAGCTTAAGGATTTGTAGCTGCTTGTTCCAAAACGGGGATCAAACATAATACGGTAGCTCCAATCTACAGCTTTAAATAGAAAGATGGTGAGTTGGGATTGTGGAACTCGAATGAAACAATACATTGCCAGATGCCCAGGGCTAGAGATACCTACAGAAGAACGACTCGTATCTTTGTTTCTAGAGGGACTGCTAAACAAAGAACTTCAAGCTATACTCTATAGTAAAAAGCATACAAATCTAGAAGAGTGTGTGTCAGATGCTATTGACTTAGGAGACAATTGTGATATTTTCAACGAAGAAGATGTCCCTAAGGATAACCAAAGTGAGAAAACAACATCCACTAAACCAACACAAGTGGGAACGGTTGCTGCAGCACCACTTTTAGCCATAGAAGACATGCTCAAAAGGATGAACGACATGATGAACAACATGCAAAAAGCACCTATGAGGGGACCAGGACAAGGATACCTCAACAGGGACAACCGATTAGGCCACAAGAATGGTGTGCAATTGAGGGTAAATGGACCAACCATGAGACCCACAGGACAACCCATGTACAAATATCAGCCTAATATGGCCCAAGCTCAAAGACCACCAATGGTTATGGAAAGACCTCAACCTGTGTTGGGTCAACAACCCATTAGGAAAATTTTGAACTCATTTTGGGCCTTTTAAGAGTGCCACATCATCAAAGTTGTACAAAAGAAAGCAACCCGGTAGACCTCTCTAAATATTGCTTAGAACCCCATGATATGACCTATCATTGGAAAGTTCTTGAAAAATGGATTCTAAAGAGCCAAGGTCCGAAAAGTTTGGACGACTTCTATGAAAGTTATGCCATTTTTTTTTTTCAATTAGCCAAGTTTTGTTACCCTTACGGTAATCTAAAATCACCTTTTTCTAGATCTACATGAAGGAAATGTCCGATACATGCATGCTATATATCAATAGATAGCATTTGAAGAGTAGATTCTAAATATCCAACCTCCGACAAGTTTGGATCTTATTTGCAAAAAAATTACCAATCCCCACTTTTTGAAAGCTATGCCACATCAACAATTCTTACAAGGCCCATTTTTTAGTCCAAACGTTTCCTAATGTCCATACCCAAGACATATTGCAGTGCTTGTAAAGTACATGCACTCTGAAGAAGTCATAGATGAACAAGCACTAGTGCCTGTTACACCCTATGCGAAGCCTAGTCCATCTACAGTAATGGTACAAGGAGATTGGTATAATTCACATCCACCACCAATGGAAGAAACTGTGGCATATGCTTGACCAGAGCTCGCACCAATGTATTATGTAGCTAATCAAGGTGTCATACCTCCCATGGTCCAGACCCATGATTAAGCCAAGAACTGGAAACTGTCACAACTGTGGTGCTGAGGATCATTGAAAAAATGAATGTCCAGAGCCTGACAAAAACCTCCAGCCAGTTGAATCCTATTGCATACAATGTTGCAAAAAGGGAGGACAATTTTCGTAACATTGTCCTAAAAATCCTTTAAACAAGGGTAAAACAGTAGTAAATGTAGTCCAAGTGATACTTAGTAGCTCCTTAGAGAGTGAACCGATTGTTCCAATCAAGGTAATCACTAGAGCCTAGGCCAAGAAAAAGAACCACAACTCCTCTGAGATTCAAAAAATACAAAAGTTTCCTCTTAAAGAATCAGAAGCAAAAGATATGAGATGAGGAAACAAAAACAACGGATTGAAATCGAGGAGAAAGCAGAAAAATTATTTCAAGAAAAGGTGAAAGAAACTGGAAGTGAAATCAAGGAAACAACCGTGAAATCTAGAGGATCCATTCTGGTTGATAAAATTTTTGAGCCCATTAATACCACCTTGGAAGCCTATACCAAGCAGGACTTAAAGCAGGCCAAAACATGGAAAACAAATGGAAAAACTATCCTTCTCCAGACATGGAAGCAGCTAAGCTGGAAGCTTATCAAAATTTGGTAAGAATCAAACAAGAAATGCTGGAAAAACAAAAACCCAAGCTTGAAAGTATCACGAAACCTGAAGAGCTTGTGGTAAGAGACACTAACAAAAAATCCAATGTGGTGGCAGAATCCCCACCTTGAAACAAAAGAACCAGAACTTATAGTGCTGGACAACGAAGATGCCTTAGACGGAATTCTATTCGTAGAAGAAGACTGGCCAGGACAATTATGGAAAAAAGTTAGAGAGATCAATGATGGGAGCCTAACTCTAAAGTCAGCTCCTATAGAGGAAGTTTGGTTGGATAACCTACCTTCTAATATGAACATGGATGTACAATCCTTGTATGGGGATTGCAGATCTGAAGCTACAGGAATGTGGAAACCATTGACCTTGAAAACATTACCTTCTTAGTTGGGAGATAACGAAGATGAATCCATAGTGTGTAATACCACTCAAGTAAAAAGAGCTGAACAGACCCTAGAAGTAGACAACATTCATTCAATCATGTCTACACTCATCCAATGCACTCTTACCTTGGGAGAACTGTTAAAACTCAGACCACATTTATGGAATGATCTACAAAAAACCCTAGAGAAGGTGGGGATAACGAGGTTAATCTCAAAAATTGGAAAAAACTGAAAAAAAAATGGACAACAAAGAGTTTCGATCTATTCCCATGAACAAAGTCAGAGAATATTACGAAGGGGAAGAAGGAAACACCACCCTTCTAGTGAAATATAATGACATTGAAACCATGGCAATATTGGATAGTGGTGTAGGCATAGCCATAGTCACGAAAGTAGTATGGGAATCCTAGGGACAACCAGCCATTAGACAAACTCAAATGAAATTGCAATTCACTGACGAACACATTGAGAGACCATTAGGGCTGCTTGGAAAGGTGATAGTCAATTCTTGTGTAATTGAATATCAACACACGTTTGCCATAGTAGACTTTGGGAAAAAACTCAATTATGAAATCATATTGGGAAGACCTTTCATGAAACAAGTACAACTTATCCAACATTGGAGAAACAATTATCTGTACTTGAAGCAAGTGGGATCTATAACAAGAGTAAATCTATAACAATTATCTGTACTTGACGCAAGTGGGATCTATAACAAGAGTAAATCTAAAAGATCACACTTATAGAGATGTCTTGAAAACACCCATACAAGAGTTTGATTCAATCTCTTCGGCTGAAACTAAGCTTCCATCTTGGTAAGACAAAAACACTCCTATTTGGATGTGTAGAGATTCAGAAAATGGAAGTTTAAGATGAGAAGAATGTATCCTAGAAAGGGACTGCACAGATGAAGCCTATGTACCTGAACCCTTTCTAGAGCATTTGTTTGAGCCATTTGGGTGGACTCAAATCTTAGCAACAATGGATGTATGTGTGAATACATTAATGCCTACTCAGTTTTGCAATGAGGATGGATTTGACATAATTCCCATCCAAATGATTTCAATCCTCAACATTGAAGACAAAGATGAAGAAGCCAAGGACTTAATGAAAGCTCAACAAGTCTTTTTAGACCTCTATTATGATGCAACCGATGAGTTAGATGAACACGCAGCTACCTTAGAAGGTTCGGGGTCAGAAAAAGAACATTTGAGAGCTAAGCATGTACATGTACGCTATTATTGAAAAACCCATGTATAGCTTGATTATACACTTTGAGTGGACCGATGCATGTGAAGAATCCTTCATGAAGCTTAAGCAAGCTCTCACCTCAACTCCAATATTGAAAGCACCAGATTGGAATAAGATATTCCACGTACATGTAGATGCTTCCAATTTTGCTATCAGTTGTATACTAGCTCAACTAGGAGACAAGAAAATTGACTTTCCTATTTCTTATTCTAGCCGACAGTTGAACATGGCGGAAAATAATTACACCACCATCGTAAGGGAAGGATTATGAATGATCTATGCCATTAAAGGGTATAGACATTACCTATTAGCAAACAAGTTTGTGTTCTTTGTAGACCACCAAGTTTTGTTGTACTTGGTCAACAAGCCATGCAGCACAGGAAGAATAGTGAGATGGTTCATCATTCTTCTGGAATTTGATTTCACTGTGGTTGTAAAAAAGGGCACTACACATCAACAAGCAGATCATTTGTCAAGCATTATTTCAGGAGAATCACCTAAAGGGGTAGACGATGATCTACCAGATGCCTACTTGTTCTCTGTGGAAATGATACCTCGATGGTCGGAAAACATGGTGTCATTAATGACAATAGCTCAAGTGGATTCACAAATTCCACTTCCTATTATGATCAGATTAATCGAGCAATTGGCTATGTATCAATTACTAGCTGGTAGGCTATACAAAAGAAATCGAGACAGAATATTGCTCTTATGCATTAATCCTGAAGAAAAAAAACAGTACCTAAGTCAAGCACATGTTACCATAGTAGGACTTTACTTTGCGGAAGACCAAACTGTGCAACGAATTTTGAGACTTGGAGTGTTTTGGCTGACTATGAGGAGTGATGTTCGATCTTTTGTAAAGGATTGCCCTCAATGTCAAAAACAAACACCCATACCTCACGCAACATTGTTTCAAATGTCACCTGTCTAAGTGGAGTAACTATCTGTTTACTTACTTATCGAGCCGAACATTTCCTGAGGATATGAGTAAACACCGTCAAAGAGCAATTGAAGCTGAAGCAAGAGACTATGCTCTTATTGGGAACCAATTGTATCGGAGAGGTAAAGATCAACATTTGCGTCTTTGTGCAAATGAAGACAAGTATATTCTGATTATAGAATAAGCACATGCTGGATTAGCTGGAGGTCACTTTTCTAGTGAGACCATCGCAAGAGCAATCTTGATGGCAGGCATATGGTGGCCAACACTTTTTTGTAGATGCTAAAGAATATGTTTGAAGGTATGATGCTTGTCAACGAGCAAAAATGCCAACATGTGTAGATAGCATGCCCTTAAGACCAATGATGGGGGCTAGAGCTTTCGCAAAATGGGGTATAGATTTTGTTGGGCCAATACAACCACCTGCTTATAGAACCCAAGCTCAATATATCATTGTAGCTACGGACTATTTGACCAAGTGGGCCGAGGCTAAAGAAACTCAAAAGAATGATGCCAGAACCACTGTTGCATGCTTATATGAGTATGTATTCACGAGATATGGACTACCAATAGCAATAGTCAGTGATCGGGGAACTCATTTTCTCAATGAGGTAATTGAGTATTTTCTTAATGAGTTTATGGTCATCCATAACAAATCAGCTCTCTATCACCCACAAGCAAACGGACAAGCTGAGCATACGAAAAAAATTCTTAGCTCAGTGAAACCTCGACATCAGAAACCCTTGAGTTAATTACTTAAGACCCAGCTCTTGCACATCATAGTGGTTTGAATTGCATTGATCTTCAAAGCATGGTAGAGCCAACCACGGCTATGCATAGTCACAATTGTTCAACCCATGCACATAGTCGTCCCGGAGTACGCCATCTAGGAGGGGTGGAAGGGCACTAAGTACTAAGTGATTAAGGGCAATGGTTGAAGAGGGAGAAAAAAGTTCGATGTTAACGTGTGTTTTTTTGCAAAATTACCTAATAATGCCCTTATAGTTCATCATCAAGAAAAAATTTATTGATAATTTCTTCCCGATGAGTGTAAATAGTGTATATACTATCAGAAAATCATCAAAAAATATCCTTTTTGGATATTTTTCATCATTTTTATTGATAATGAGACTTAAAAATAGACAAATCCAACAAAAAACAATAAAGCCGTGTTTTTTAATGGATTTTCTTAACTATTGGATTTTCATTTTACTTTTTTAGAGAATTTTTATTTTTTATTTTTTTTCAAAATAAACATGTCAGGACACCGGCAAGGCCGGACAAGACAAGGGCAGGGCCGGGCTAGGCTGCGTGGAATGGGGAGTCCAACTAGGGTAAAGGGCCGGGGGCTTTCCTATATAATGGGTGGCTGGGTGGTGGACTCTCAGGCTCTAGCTTCCCCTGGTCTTACACTAGTATTAGAGCTCAGGAGGGAGAGCTATGGAGGAAGGGGACCTTGCATGGCTTGTGCGTCTCTCTCTCTTTCTCTCTCTCGATCGTTCATGGAGAATTGTGGAGAAGATCCCTCTCTTGCTAGCTATGGAGGGCGTGGCTCTCACGTTTGGGGAGCTTTTTGCATGATTTGCATGCGAAGGAGCAAGGACAGGGCATGGCCATGGGTAGTGTCCCCTGCAGAGCCGAAGGGAAAAGGCTACAAGAACGCTTGCTTCTGGCAAGGAGGAGGGAGGCTTGAGGCCGACTGCGTGCAGGACCGCTTATACATGGTGGTGGCGAGTTCGACCTGCACAAAAATCGCCATTGCTTGGCTTAGTACGCGCGCGCTACGACATGGGACAGTTTTCGTCTCACAGGGGCGTAAGCCCTCGCAGGTTGTATGAGCCGCCATAGCCTCTCTCTCCCTCGGCGCTACAGATTCGTCGCCATCGCTGCGTTGATTTCATATTTGGGTGCCCTAAGGGTGCCCTAAGCCACCCAAGGGGCTTTTCCCACAGCAGGAATACGCATGCCACACACGTCTGTAGCCGGCGGTCAAAGTCACATGCATGGACCATGCAAGACATACATACGCAGATCTCAGAGTGGTGATATGACCAAGCTTCGCACGGAGGCGTAAAATTATACAAGGCGTCATATATGAGCATGTCTTGAGAAGGCGGCATCGAACGAACATGCCCTCATAGATTTTGCAGGAAGTTTTGGCATGGCCACATGATTTTTGAAAGATTTATTTATCCATACATATTGACCTTGAAGCGACTATCACCATCTCTCTGACGGCACAGACGATAATGCTTATTGATTCAAGGATCTTTGACACATTGATCCCTTAAAGCAGAGCAAATTGCCGAAAGCACTTAGTTTATTTTTTCCATAGTTGTTGCAGTAGAACCACATAAAGGTTTTCATGGCATGTTTGCATGCCAATTTGGCATCGAAATTCAAGGAACTTTGAATGCACAAGCTATGTGCCGGACAAGGTCGGGCAGCTACGAGACAAGAATGAGGCATCAGGTGGCAAAATTGGGACAGTTTTGGCAAATATGCTTGCAAACATCCTTCTACCTAATCCATGGAGCTTGCATGGATCACGACAAGAATGACATGATGTGCAACATTGGGGATTTTACTTGAGACAACGGGAATCACGACTTGTCAGCAATAATTGGCATTCGGCAGGGCCGACTCTGAGCAATAATTGGGCCGACTCGTTATTATACTTCAAGAAACCGACAGGCATTTTGAAGTGTCTATACCCAGTATTTCATTACTCAGGTACGCTTTGTTTGTGCAATAGTTTCTTGGTGATTTTATGTTTTTAGTATGGTATCCTACTCGACAAGGTTCTAGGCACATGAATCCCTATCTCTTTAAGCATGGGATACATAAGTATGTCGAAGCTATTGTAGCTTGCTAGGGAGTAGGCTATATAGGTACATGAAGCATAATGGACATCCACATGAATTTTCACTACGCCAACTTGTCAAGCAAAGGTTGCTTGGATCAAGCAGGGTTTGATAATAGCTGACATTTGATAGCTTAGCTGTCGATGAGCGTCGGGAAATGTTATGATTCTCAATCCGTAGCAACATTTGGCAAGGCCATTTCCTTATGAAATTTTGACAAGGTCAATCTTTTTCAGCTCGGACACATGTGTGTCACCTATCTGTTAGCTATGAGCACTCAGACTCCATTCTTGTCTCATCCATTTCATGAACTTATGTGAAGCAAGGCTTCTATTTATGCATCTTGCATTTTGACTCCCAACGTTCGGTCTATGCTATAAGCGTACAAACTTGGGACGGCGGATTTGACAATATGCTTGCAGGTTATTTCATTACGTGACAGACGGGCGTATATGATACACGGGACGTATCTGTACACACGACAGATCCCACTCATGCAGCAGATATGGCTATGCGCCATTGTTAAGAAAGTTTTCTTCCACAAAATATCGGACCAACTGGTTACAACAACGACCAAGTTAGCCAATTTTACAATCTTCTTATTTTTCCATGTTTACATCTTTGTTTGGAAACTATTGCTTTGTGCATAGCAATGTGCTTGGACAATTTTACATGAAGCAAGGCTTCTTCATTGTGCCAAGGTACTGCCCAATGACTTGGCATCAAGGGCATTGGCACACAAGTTCGAGAAACTAGAAAAATAGGGAATCTCAGCTCACCGAATCCCTACCAGTTTAAACTGGGCAAGGCACTTATGGTTTTCTCTCTGAAGTTTGAGGCCATCACTTTTGCCAAGGGCTTAAGTTTATGTCTGTATGGCATTCTTGAAGAATAATGAAACCTTTTTAAGAATCATTTCAACATGCTTGTTTGGAAGTCACCCTGAGCTAAGGTGCTCTAACTCTCCGCTAGACATAGGGCAAGATGCCATCTAAATTAGTCTTCATTGGTTCATTGATTGAACACTAATTGCCATCAGGGCTATAAGCCACACACGAAGCAAAGAGTCATTGTCAGATCTCGGGTACTACCCAACTGTTGATATTCCTTGGGTGATTATTCTTAAGATCAAACAGATCTGCCCAGTGGAATACACATCGAACACCTCGACATTAATGGACAAGCAAGAGTCTTGTCATCACGAATGTTTAGGGTGTCATTTTTGCACTACATGGAGTTAGTGTGACGCTCAAGTTGAGTTTAAATCTAAAACGCACATCAGCTGATCTATACCAAGAAATATAGAGGCAGCAAACAGTTGCGACAGCATGACTGTTGATACGAGCACTATAGCACTACGAGTGTCTATGGCATCACAATTTTGGGGTACGCCCCTGCGGGTGCTTATTAAATCACCCCATAGGCATTGAAGATCACAATTTGATCTATTACTGTTATACTTTCAAGGAAATAATTCCGCAATCTATCACGCGGTAGCAAATGAACTTTTCAAGCTGATTCTCATCATTTTGTACACGGTTAACTATGTTGGTTATCGTTACCTGCTAGTTGAGCAGTTTCTACAAAGGGTCTTACCAAGTGGGTTGACTATGTAGATTTTACCTAATGGGTTTGGATTGCGAAGGCAACACCCAGGGTTCCCAATGCAATGTTGCTTGATTTTTTCACAGCTGGGAGACGTACTCCTGTGCATTTGAATACGGGTAACTGAACTTTTAGTTCAATCCTTAGGACCATGCCAAGGGCATGTCAAAAAAAGTATTTTGGGCCGTAGTGTCCAATGTACATTATGCTGTTATGAATCCACTTGTAGGATTCAATTTGGCACATGTTGTCACATGGGATACAACATGTGGTCCAGGGAGTCAAGGAGTTCGGTTTAGCCAGTGTGGAGCAAGGATAATGAGGGTCCCTCTCACTCCCGTCATAGAGGGTTTGCAATTACCTCCATGCACAAGTACATCTTGTACTTGAAGAATGTTCTTTTTCAAACATTCTTACATGAGACATATTCCACATGTGGAGGATTGACACTGGCGCCATTATTTTAATTATGTGTCACGACAAAGTCCCTGGGTGCTGTTCACATCTGTTTTTCTAGACCATTTTTAGCACAACGTATCAGGAGCAATTTCATGGCAAAAAATTGTCGGATACTTAGAATGACTTGTCCAGGTACAAGTACTGCTAAACAACATTACAGATGGTTGTTTATACATATAGAAAGGCTCTAAATTGTTAATGAAAAAGTTTCATTGTTTAAACCTAGAAGTGATCAATGTTTCACCTTCTATTATGGTTCAGACGTTTTAGCAAGGCTTGCAAAAGATTACAATTGAAAGTATTTAGTTTCTTTTTAGAACTATTTACATTCCTTTTTAATGTGTGCTAAGCGCATCACATTTGCCATAAGTATTGGCAAGGATCACCATGGATATACAAGTTCGGATCTGTTTTTTACTAAATGCATGCACACTAGGTGTTATGGGCCCTAGTGTTTAGCAAAGACTGCCTTGGAACGACATGCATATTCCTCAAGTTGTTGCTTTATGAAGCATTTTGCACTCTATATGCAGTATCTCTATGAGATTACTTTTGGGTCTACTAATCACCAATAGAGGTCATGGCTCGGTTTGGGTGTTTGTGGATTTTTCAAGACAACCATGATGGTTACTCCGGACATTGTTGATTCCTCAACAATGTTACACAACATTGTGATTCCCATTTATCAGTCATCTGGGAAGACTTTCTGTAAACCGTGAAGGAAAACACATCACAGTACTGTCAGTTATCCAAGGGGATAGGCAGATTACAAAGTGTAATCTTGGGCTAAAGGATATGCAAAGTGCGTACATTAGCACCAAGCAATCCAATTAATAAGCATTTATTGCTCTTCTTGGAGTTTACTTACTATCAGTTGATGCATGTTGCGACTAGGTAGTCTCTTCATGTATAAGTCACGTTCTCAACCTTGACACTCGTTAGGGTGGGGTTGTTTATTGATGAAATTTGAAAACAAGTCAAGGACTTACACTTGGCTGATGAATTGGGTCAGCAAGTTACTTTCAGAGAAAGTGAAAAGCGGTACTCTTTCAGGTACATCTTTGTCATGATAACTCGTTTAGCATGCTCATGTGCGTTCTAAATGGAGTCTACACACTAGATGGTTGCAAATGGACAACAATATGGAAAATCAAGATGCTACTCTTGCTTTCATTGAACCTCCTACGGAACCGTGTTCCGGAAAACCAAACAGCTAGATCCATAGGGATGCCACTTGGGAAAACATTAGTGTTCTTAAGAAGAAGTTCCCCACTTTTGTTTTCGAGGACGAAAACTCTTCTTAAGGGGGAAGTAATGTCAGGACACCGGCAAGGCCGGACAAGACAAGGGCAGAGCCGGCGGCCTAGGCGGTGTGGAGCGGGGAGTCCAACTAGGGCAAAGGGCCAGGGGCTTGCCTATATAATGGATGGTTGGGTGGTGGAATCTCAGGATCTAGCTTCCCCTGGTATTACAAAATAGGTCAAAAATTAATAATAAATAGCAAGGAAGCTCAGATAGAAAAATGTAAGACATGATGGTAATAAAAAAGACAAGGCGGACAAGCATAAAAATTTTCAATGAAATCACAAGTTGGAAGCGGGAAGCTTAAATTAGGCGGCCAAACCTACTTTTGCAAAATTCCTACAGAATGAGCTACAGGAATCCGATCAAGGAAATTTTTGAGTCTAACATAGATTTCACGGCCTAGTAGGACTAACGAGGGAACCTGGGGAAAATTGGTTCAGGAAGTCCGGGTATAGATATCCAAGGTAAGCTAAAACCACCTCAATTCCACTTGCGGCCTTTGCAGAGAGAGCTTTTCGACCTCTTTCGTGCATCTTTTCCAGAGTCTACAGTTGCCCGTTTTCAGCGCCGTCTCACACGAGACATGAGGGGTAAGTTCTTTACTCGTCAATGATCCATTTTGTATGGCCGGTAGCTAGTCTAAACCCCTAGAAAAAACCCTAGAAATCGAGCAGTGCACGAAGACCTACGACCAAAAACTGACCATAGCGGCCTGTCAGCTTGACCAAACCAGATGGGATTTGAATTGTAGCATGCCCTAACATAATAGAACCTTTCTATATCATCAGTTGACCATGCAGCAAGGGTCGAGGGGGTCCCCAGTAGAAAAGCTAGGTTTTTGGCAAATGCCAAAATTTCAATCTGACTCCACAGACAGCTTGCCTACGAGGTTCATATAAAATGTATATGATTGGTTTAATGAAATCAATCAAGAAAATCCCTCGAAAAGCAGAAAACGGCTTGAAGGTTACAAAGCATCAAATTCGACATACGAAGTCAAACTAACTCCAAATGAGCAAGAATTGGATGAATTGCTTCAAGACTATGTTGCGGACAAGTCCAAAGCCTCAAAATTGAATGACCAACTCAACAAGCAGTGTAGTCACAAAAAACGGTGATTTCAGAGTCAACAAAGCACAAAGTGATGCCGGCAAGACCAAACTTGACCAAATTCAATTTAGGACTTGTTTTAGGTGTATAGAATGTGTTTAGGTCAAAATTTGTGAGTTTTGCAAAAAATTTGTCACGTTGTTGTAAATAATCACAATTATTTACTTTTGCACTATTTTTGCTTGGGAATTGTGTCATCACCTCACCTATCATGTGTACACACCTATTACATGCCAAAAATCAAGTATGAGCCAAAATGAGCACCTATAACTTGGAAAATTGTCAGAAAACGCAAAAAAGTCTTTGCAAGCCAATTTTTGGGTTAGGGACAACATTTCTTGATCCAAATCACCTTATATCTCATACACAGGGTCTATACAATGCTTAGAACCAATTTGTACCAAAAAATGTTGATTTTGGTAGAAAAGTTAATGATCGCGATTATTTACTTTTTAGCCAAATTGGAGGAGTTTTGATATTTTTCCATCATACATCCAAATTACATGATGTGTCAAGCCCACCAGTCAAGTTTGAACCAATTTGGAGCTCAAAATCTCAAATTTCTACTATATCTACTGTTTCAGAGACCTAAAGCCAAAATCTAGTACCATTTTCAGCCTATGCATCCAAATAAGCCCATATTTCACTTAGAGCATGTATTTGGTATATACTTCAAGCCTATGAAGCCAAGTTTGCAAAATGTTGAAAAAAATACTCAGCTGTAAATAATCGTGATTATTTACTTGGGTTGCAAAAAATTGTTTGGACTTTACAGTTTTGTTCCTTGCATGTTTTTATGCATCTATGCTTGTTCAAAAATTGATTTGAAGAAAATTGGACCAAAATTGCCAGTATTCAAACTAAAGGACATTTCAAAGAAAAATCCGACAAATCTGCTAACTTTGATACTCTATTCAGTGAACAGGAGGCATGCAAGCAGTAGAGAGAGCCAGGTAGAAGCTCGACCAGAAGGAAAAGTTGCAGGAGCTGCCCGCATACCAACTGGATCTAGATTCAATCAAAGCCGCCAAGGCAGCATATCTTTCAAAATAACAACTAGAAGAACATCATACCACAGTATTCACCGGCAGATTCAAGAGTGAGGAGGGACATTAGGTAGAGTTGCAACTCCTACCCAAAGAAGTATATAATGTTTCCGCGAAGCCTCAGACCAAAGAAGCCAATAGCAGGCTAGGACTCAAAGACTTTTATGAACAAGAGCCGTGCCGTGTGGATTTCCAAAAAGCCTACGAGCTTTTGTCCACTACTAAAGAAGATGGAACTGCCCAAATTTTTGACACGCAGGGAAATAAAGTCGAAGTGGTAATAACTAAAGAAATAGTGGCAGAAGCACTCAGACTGCCCACAAAAGGAATGGCCATGAGGGCAAGGGACAAGAAAATGGCAAGTACATTCACCAAAGAAACCATCACAGCCACCTTTGCAGATTTAATTCACAAGCAAGTGGAAGAGCCAGCCTGGTTATACCACCAGCATTTCCACTTCCTGGCAAAAAGGCCACCAAGGTGGACCACGCAAAATGACAAGGTTGCCACCACTTTCACACAAGTTCTCAGGTCAACAACCAGGCAACCGGTGGACCACAAACAATAGATCTTGACCACTCTTAAGGGCACAAAGAAAGAAGGGAAGATCACTTACCTAGGTGCGCCAAAAGTCTTGACAAGTATTGCTTACCATGCCATCATCATGACCGACAACCTACCACCTGTCCCATACCAAAACACGTGGGTCCTGGCGGCACAACCATCTCCTTGAGCTACAAGATCAGCCGAGAGATCTTACAGATTTAATGAAGAGTCAACTAAAAGCTCGTCGGAAAGACACAGCGGCGACAACTCAAATAATGAGGAGAAGAGAGCACGGAGAGAGGAGATGAAGAGAAAAGCTGTGGCCGCACACCAAGAAGAGCCGTGCAAAAGCAAGCCCGCTTTGAAAGAGAAAAACATGCGTACTAATGTAGCAGACAAGCACAAGGAAAGGACCCAGAAAAATGGGTGCCTAGTGGACTTAAGGGACCAAGGACAAAGCACCACACAAGAAAAGAGGCTGAAGATCCCACAGAATCTTTAGAAAAAATGTATCAAGAAGCAGAAGCCCTGAAGTTGAAAGAAGCCCAAGAAGAGGCAAGGAAAGCAAAAGAGGCAGAGGAATAGAGACAAGCCGAGGAAACGGCAAGGGAAGAGGCACAACACGAACAAGGTTACCCTTGACCCACTTCACCACCTACGGAATAGCAGGATAACCCTATACCAAGCCCACCACCATCACCTGCAGGTAGAGAAACCAGAGCCAACTAAAGAAGGTGAGACCACCAAAGAGACAGAACCTGAATCAAAGGAAGCAGAAGAATCTACACAAGAGGCTACTGCTACACAAGAGCAACAAAAAGAGAAAGAAGCAGAGCTGGAACAAGAGAAAGCAGCCAAATCTGCACAAGAGCTTGAACAACAAAAGGTAGACAAATCTGCCCAATAGGAGACAAGTACTGCAAAAGAGGACACAACAAAATCTGAGCCAACACCTTCTACCTCTACACATCAAGAAACAACCGAGGCATCCACAAATCCTCAAAAAGACAAGGCAGAAGAAGGCCAAACACAGCCTCACGAGTAAGAAGAAGCAACAACCACGACACAATCAAAGACACACAAGAGGCTGCAGGCACATCAACCGAGCTAGCAAGATAGGGAAGACAGTCTAATGACGAAGTAATCCTGCAAGTAAACCAATATGCAAGACATGATGGAATGACTCCGATCAGCAGCACTTGGCCGTAGCACAAAGGCCAAGGAGTTAGAGGTGGTGATTGATACTCTCCAAGGAGAGTTAGAAGACAGAATGAATGTCATCACCGATCTTCAGAGGCAAGTGCAGGAAATGAAAGCTGAAGCTGAACAACATTAGCTAGCTAGAGATAGACAACAGAAGGAGATGGAAGAGTTAGGTGACTTGCTTACAAAGTTGTCAGATGCTTGTAAAGCCAAGGATGAACAACTGACAGAAGTTACAAACGAACTTCTAACGACAACCCTGTAAGCTCAAAAAATTCAGGTGCAGTTGGATGTCACCAATGCTTCTTTACAATACTCCGAACAAAGAATAAATGATCATGCAATTTTCTTGTGGCAAATACAAGAGAATCCAGCCGTAGCCAAAGAGAAGAAGATTTGCTGAAGGAGATAGCCGGGCTTTAAAGAGTTAACCAGCTGCTGAGAGACAGAAAGGGACAGATAAAGTGTACAAGGCATTAGAGAAAAAGAACAAAGACCTCGAGCTGGAGTTAAAGCTGGAGCAATCTCAGCGCAGGGACCTGGCTTTGATGTGGGTCCAGAGAGAAGAAGATTTGCTGAAGGAGATAGCCGAGCTTAAAAGAGTTAGCCAGTTGCTGAGAGACGGAAAGCCGGAGATACAAGAAGAGGCAGGCACTTTGGAGCAGCCGCAAATAGATATACCCTCAGTGTCATTTGCTGAACTGGAGACACAGTCCACAAAAGAGCTGAGTGGTGAGGATGATTTCCAGGTAAACATTATAGATGCAGACACAACAACCATGGTCCAGCTCTCAAAGGCTGAAGAAGACACACTGAAAGAAAAGATCACACAAGAGGTAGATGAGCAGTGGAAAGCAGCGATGGATTGGGAGTTAAGAGTTCTTCACTCCGTCAACATTACACAACTCACTCCCAATCAAATCAATGCGCAATGGCATCAACAGTCCCTGCAATACCCTCTGGGAAAAGTGGAATTACTACAGGTAAAAGAAAGGCTGTACGACACAGACATGCAAATAGATGGCGCAAATCAAGACCACCCCAAGTGGAGGTTGAGCTGTCTGAACAAAAACCCAAGGTACTTGATTTTATTCACAAGAGCACCTGCGGCCCTGCAAAGAGATCTGACCTTCTATCTTGTACCAAAAATAAGGACTTGGCAAGCACATGAGGCACTAACGAAGAAGAGGCCAACCAGGTTGAACTACCCAAGACTGCCAGCTCCAGAAAAGGGACCGGCCACAAAGGAATACATGGTGAAAACCCTAATGGGTGCCACGTCTTTCTTCAAAAGTCTATCGGATCTCTCTTGTGCAATGTTATATAAAATATGCCGAATGCTCCTCACCTCTATTGAAGTTTTTCATGAGATAGAGCAAGCAGGCGCCCCGTGGATGTCATTCCTTGAGGGAAATAAAGGTTTGTGCTATGATCTCAGGGGCCAACCTTCCGAAGAAGTCCTCTATGGCTTCTACGCCAGATGCATGTTTCTACCTTCACACAATATGCTAACATTTGAGGAAGCGTTCTACACGGGATTCTTCACTTGGAAAATGAAGATATTTGCACCAGTGATCAACAACCTCACATCCAGGTTTGTAGGCTACTTAGCGGTGGAGCTGAAGAACAGAGTGACCATGCAGTTTTTACAAGTGCCAGATAAAGAAAGAAAAATTAGATACCAAAAGGCACTGAATGCGCTTAAAGACCGCCTCGCCAGCCACCAATCCGAAGACTATTTTAGCCCATAAAGTTGTGTCAAGGGACGACACAGGCGAGGAGGGGGGGAATGTTAGCAGCAAGCTAACACGGATACCATAGATACCATTTTTCAGAGTTCTCATTATAAAACACTTATTATTTTTGATAAATTGGGAATATTATAACTCCTATTTTCTCGGATAAACTCTGTAATTAATGACCCAAGGCTACAAGCTTCCAGATTGTATCAACCTGTCATTACCCATCTTTGGTAGAACTCCCAAATTATTAGTTTTGACCACCAAAAAACCTTGGCTAAGGTATTAAAGCCAATTTTTGTAAGTTATTTTCAAGTTTTGGGATAATGAAATACACAGCATGAGCTAACGACGCTCACTCCTCTCCTTCTCACGCTTCCTACTCCCTCCTCG
Source organism: Adiantum capillus-veneris (assembly GCF_014529385.1). Classification (NCBI taxonomy): domain Eukaryota; kingdom Viridiplantae; phylum Streptophyta; class Polypodiopsida; order Polypodiales; family Pteridaceae; genus Adiantum; species Adiantum capillus-veneris. The sequence continues at coordinate 76,285,650 of NC_140931.1, read as the reverse complement.
GTTGTCACATTGCAGTCCCATTTGTTGCATTGCAACCGCAAGTAAGAGCTTTATGCATTGATGTAAGCAGTTCACAGTAATTCGTAACTTTTGGCGTTGCCGACCCACGGTCTAATTTGATCATAACGAGGAATTTACACTTTCAAATAAAAAACTAACCATATGCGGGGTATTGGGGCATCATTGCTAAGCATTTAGATGCATTCTGGGTCGAAAACGACTAGGTCAAAAATCCACTGCTATTAATAATCGCGATTTTGGAACTTAACCTAAAGTGGGGTTTGAGACCATAAGCATGTGTGCTTAGGTCTTATAAACATGTCCTAGAAGTTTCATTACGTTTGGATGTCATTTGATACTGTAACGAATGTGATTTGTTGGCCAATGAGCGATTGGCTTTTGGTGATTTCAGTCACTTGAGTGTAGCTTGAGTTAGATGCGAGTGATCAGTTTTTTTCTAAGAGATTGACAACCTCTTGTAGCCTCTATGCTCTAGTCAAGCCAGCTTCATCCCATGGATTGACAATTTAATCGTGGTTCTCACTAATACTGCAATAAGATAGGATGGTGAGGTTAGACATGCATCCCACAAGTCTCTTAAAATGCAATCAATGATGCTTATATTTTAAAAGCTTGGGGCTTTATACAATACCTTCATAGGGGTTAGAGAATTTATGATGCAGTTGCTAGTCAGGTTTTTTTATAAAAGAAGCTCAAGGCATCAATTTTTCCTGACATAAGTTCTCTATGGGAATCCCCCTAGTAGGCTCCACAAAAACACTTATTTTACAAAATAAATAATAATAATGGAGGTCATCCTTGAGTGGATCATTGCCCTTTGCTTAGTGCTATGCATGGTGGAAGCCCATGCCCACCATCTTCCCCTCATGCCTCACTAAAGTCCAACTCATGCATGGTGCCAAAACCCCACCTCCTCCTACTACAGCTCCACTCATGGGTTGTTAGATCGTCGTTGCATGGTCAATGGCTCCACCTTTACCCTCTCTCTCTCTCTCTCTCTCTCTCTCTCTCTCTCTCTCTCTCTCTCTCTCTCTCTCTCTCTCTCTCTCTCTCTCTCTCTCTCTCTCTCTCTCTCTCTCTCTCTCTCTCTCTCTCTCTCTCTCTCTCGGTAGCTTTACTCTCTCTTTCTCTCTCTCGCTCTCTCTCGCATGTGGTAGAGAGTAGCTCTCTTTCCTTATTTCAAAATCTCATACACACACATGCCCTCTCAACCTAACCCTTTCACTCTCTCCTCTGCATTCTCTCTCTCCCTCTCTCTATCTCTCTTTGACTAGCTTGATAGCATACAATTCTCTCTCGAGTCTCTCTCAATGAGCATAGCAAGAGTGCTTGGATGGAGAGAGAGCAACAAAATCATAACACCTAGTTAGATAGGCATGAACAATACCTTAAAAAGAGAGAGAAATTAAGCTATTGACAACAATTAAGGACCAGCTTTACATGGAGCCGCAGTCCCCCCTCCAAAAGGCTTTGTATTATAGGTTTCCCCCCATCAAGGGAGATATTTTACAATACAATACTTTGTGTTCCTTCAATAACTTGCTGGTGCAATGAAGATGGAAGCCTCAAGAACCAAGCTTACACTTGAAAACACAACATCAATTCCCTCATGGTCTCAAACCCAAGACCTCACACACATTTGAAGATGGTGACAGCTAGCAGGGTATGAGAGTAGATCAAGAGAAAGAAGGATTATTCTTACAAGAAAGAAGTATGTCGCCTCACATAATCACTCATAATAGCTTAGCATAGCTTAGTAATTAGCATGGTAGAGGAGATGAGCATGCATTGGAGCTTGGATCTTGGTTGGATTTTCATCACAAAGCCAAGAGTTGTTGGTGTAGGCCTCCCTTCTCACAAGCTTGGAGTAGATGATGAGCTCTCCATTAAAGCTTGAGAAGGAGAGATAGTCTTCTTTACTTCACACATGAGCTTGTGTGAGTGTGTAAGTGATAATCCCTTGAGAAAATCAGCCCCCTCTCCCTCTTGCTTGACTCCTCTTGCTATTTGCACATGATGGCATCCTATTGGACCCTACAAAGCTTAGCCAATGACAATTAACAAGCATAAGTGATAGCCTTGTGACATGTGTCCCCCTTTCCCCTTTTGTGAGAGCTTTAGGTATTTAAATAATGCAATTAAACTCTCATTGTACCTCTTAGCCCCTTGTTGGAAATTGATTCGTGAAGCCCCCATGGTATGGTGTATGACCGCAGATGTGGTGCGTGGCCTTTGTGAGTTGATATACTCTGCCATATACTAGCTCTCCTCATTTTTTATTCATTCATTAGCCAGATGCTTCCACCCCCAATGATATCGTTGCTCCCAACCTTAGTTGAATTAATTAAAGGATTCATATTCTAAAAGCGTTTAGCCTAAGTATCGAACACATCTCGCACGGAGAAGCTTCAGCACAGGACGTTCGTCGTAGACCACTCCGGTGCCCCCAACTCAGTGTTGGCAGTCTCCCTCTAAGATTAAGGAAGGGAAAGGGTTGAGCCTGAGGTTTTTGAGAGTGAACGTCTCATGCAATGTGAATTAAAAAAAAACAAAGTCTGCGAGTCTGCGCCTCAGCCTCATGCTACTTCATCCCACCTCACATCGCTGCTTTGTACCGACCTCCGCCTCCGTCTCCGCCTCCGCCTCCTGTTTGCTCGCCCCTTCTCCCTCTCTTCAATTTTATTCCTTTCAATGATGATGTGGTATCATTTTTGATTCGCCCTCTCTTTCTTTTTTTGAAATGGGTACAACCTAGTCCGCCATATCTTAAGTTAAACCCGCAGAAAATTGTTGTTTTCGCTCTCCAAAATCCATCTTTTTGAAGACAGTGGCCTTAAGATGTAAGTCCCAAAAATTGTGTACATATTTGTGAATAGATTCATAGAGGGAGGAGCTTCAAGCTTCACCATTCGGTGAGTACTTTGTCTTTGGCATCGGTAGCCAAAAACTTCTTCATGATGGAAGCTCTTAAAGCTTTCCATGTTCCTAGAGCTTCACCGTTTCCCCATAGGCTAGACCAGCATTGCCTAGCAGACTTTTGAAAATGCATAGCTACATGGTGTAGCTTAGAGGACTTTGTGAAGCCCTCATCTCCAAACGTCGCATCGAATTGTTGGATGGACAAGAATTTGTCCATAGAATCAAAGGTGCCATTGTAGGTAAGGAAAGAGATGTTCTTTCTGCCCTCTTTGAGATTTTTGAACTTGAACGACCTCTTCCATGCGGCATAGGATTTCCTATGGCCTCTTCTTTTTGGTGGTTCAAAAGGTGCACCATCACTTTCTTCAAAAGAGGAAGAATTTGAGGAGGATGAAGAAGAGGGTGACCTCTTTCTTGCCTTTTTCTTCCCTTGTTACTCCTTGTCTACACCATGACTTTATTCATAAGAGGAAGAGGATAAAGAAGATGGAGAAGAGGGTGACCTCTTTGTTGCCTTTTTCTTCTCTTGTTTTCTGTCGTCCCTCTTTGAATTATGGTGTGGAGAAGTGTGCGATGGTCTTCTCCGTTTAGGGGATGTTGGAGAGTGTTTTTCCTGCCATCTTCGTGGAGACGTCTCCACTGAGGTGGCAGGAGATTCACTTATTTCTTGCTCTTTTGGTGGGGGCCCTACCATTGCAACTTGAGTTCTCCTTTGAGAAAGAAATGACAATAGATTTTTGAGCCCTTTGTACGGATCCTCTTCTTCTTCCCTTATTGGAGAGAGGCCTCTTTTGGAAGTCTCACAACAAGGAGGATTCCTAGGTACTCTCTCTTCTTGGTGGGGAGTTTGGAGAATCCCATGAGCACATAGCTACCGTTGCACTTCACTTTGGAGGGATGGATTGACCATGGCTTGTTGAAGCCTAGTAACAAGGTAATTAACAAGCATAGGGGCATCATTAGTAGCCTGTTCATTAGCAAAATAAAAGTTATCAACATTAATTTAACTCTCTTTACTATTGTCAGCCATTCTAACAATTTTTAGCTGTAAAATTTTTAGGCCTACTTTGGCACTTCAATATCTAGTTGCTACTCCTCTTAACCCCTTTAGAAAAGCACTCAAGCTCCTATACCATGGCTCAAATATCATTAATTGCAAGGAATAGAAGAGAGGGCCTTTCACCACCAAAATAGTACCGGCTCCTATCAAGCTTCTAATAGCTCAATCGTGGTTCAGCCGTAGATAGGCAAAACCTGTAGGACTCCACTATTAGGACCATAGCTCTCGACGGTGATATCCCGCTATCTGCACGAAGCAGGGGCACTGCAAGGTTGAAAATCCCTATTCTACTTACTCGATTGCAATTAATAATACCCACCATGTATAGTTAGCTTGAGGACCTCTCTTCTTGAGCAAGAAAAGAGAAACCTTGTGCTCTGATACCAATGTAACATTTAATGGTCTAGTAACTTGTGTGTAGCGCAAATGACATAGACATAGTGAGCATTTCATTAGAATAGATTCCTAATGAGCATAGCAAGAGTGCTTGGATGGAGAGAGAGCAACAAAATCATAACACCTAGTTAGATAGGCGTGAAAAATACTTCAAAAAGAGAGAGAAATTAAGCTATTGACAACAGTTGAGGACCGGATATACATGGAGCCGCAGTCCCCCCTCCAAAAGGCTTTGTATTATAGGTTTCCCCACATCAAGGGAGACATTTTATAGTACAATACTTTGTGTTCCTTCAATAACGTGATGGTGCAATGAAGATGGAAGCTTCAAGAACCAAGCTTACACTTGAAAACACAACATCAATTCCCTCATAATCTCAGACCCAAGACCTCACACACATTTGAAGATGGTGAGAGCTAGCGGGATATGAGAGTAGATTGAGAGGTAGGAGGAGTATTCTTACGAGAAAGAAGCATGTATCCTCACATAATCACTCATAATAACTTAGCCTAGCTTAGTAATTAGCATGCTAGAGGAGAGGAAAATGCATTGGAGCTTGGCTCTTGGTTGGATTTGCATCACAAAGCCAAGAGTTGTTGGTGTAGGCCTCCCTTCTCACAAGCTTGGAGTGGATGATGAGCTTTCCATTAAAGCTTGAGAAGGAGAGATAGTCTTCTTTACTTCACACATGAGCTTGTGTGAGTGTGTAAGTGATAATGCCTTGCAAGAATCAACCCCCCCTCTCTCTTGGTCGACCCCTCTTGCTATTTGCACATGCTAGCATCCTATTGGACCCTGCAAAGCTTAGCCAATGACAATTAAGAAGCATAAGTGACAGCCTTGTGACATGTGTCCCCCTTTCCCCTTTTGTGAGAGCTTCAGGTATTTAAATAATGCAATTAAACTCTCCTTGGACCTCTTAGTCTTATGGAAAATAGGGATCAGGCAAGCCATTGGGCTGCTTAATGCTCATTGGACCCCTTGGGAGACTGTCCAATAGTCTTTTAGAGAGATTAATTTTTTATTGGTTCTTTTATCAAGTGTTTTTAAATGAATTAAAATAAATTACTCTAGCCTATTTCTCATGGGTCCACCTCTATGGCCATCGAATACGATTTGAATGCACCTTGGGGGCAACTAGGCCAGGGAGGTGACATATGTCCACTATGCCCTTTTTCTAAAGGGAGATTGCAAGAGTGTGTGTGTGTGTTTCTCTCTCATCCACTACCAATATGGCTTGCCCCCTCTAGACCAAGAGGATTTGTACACACAATTAATCCCAATCACTAGACAAAATATATATATTATGGTAAGCACAAAACTACAATCCCAAAGAACAATTCGTAGCCTATTTGGTCAGTCAAGATTGAATGACATTAATTCATCTATTAACCCTTTCATATTACCCATGATACGATATGACCATAGCCTTGATGTTTTCATTTTCGTATTGTTTTGACATTCTCTTTTGTGTTCTTTCTTTGTGTGTGTGAGTGCAAGAGAGAAAGAGTGAGTCTTCTTTGATTGCACTTCTTTCCAAACCCTAGTCTTCATGGCATCTATGGTTTAACTCCTTCATATAGTTTTTGTTGAGTTCTCTCACAAACTCTCACAGCCATAAGCCCGGTGCTTTCCTGGCAAGACCGCAAATTTCTCGACATATTTTTGGTGAACCCGACGCGAAACTGCCAGGGTGAGATTTTGTGTAAAACCATGGGTGATCATGTTGAGCAACAGGGTATGCATTTTGACCCAACAACAATGCAAATGTTTCAAGCATTTGCAATGTTCATGCAACAACAACATGCCATTGAAAGAAGGGAGATTTCAGCAATGAAGGCCATACAAGCAGTCGTCAATAGAATGGATCAGTTCAATGGCAAAGATATAACCAAGTACTTACGCGAGTATGTGAAGGAGATGGAGCTGCATCGCGTGTCAGAAGGTGAAATGATTGAAAGCTTTGAGCTAGTTGTTGCTCCAGAAATTAGAGAGCATGTTAGGGTAATTAAAGATGGGCATGGGAGAAATTGGGAAGAACTCAAAGTAGCTTTAAAGGAGGAATATTTCATGGAGGACTCTGAGAGAGTGACCAAAAGGACATTCTTAGAATGGGTAGTCAAGCCAAAGCAAGGACTATCAATAACAGAGCTACTTAGGGAATTTGAGCGGCGCTATGCACAAATCACCAGGACAGAAAGGGCCACACTAGATGTAAAGAAGACATATCTTTTGGAGCTTCTTCTTGAAGATAAAGATGCTGAGCAAGGACTAAAGACCGACTGGAATGAGGTTGAAGGTGTTGTCTCACTGCTTGCCAAACGAAAAAGAAGAAGGGACAAGATGGTAGTAAAAACTACAAGTCCTTCCACCTCAACTTCTGACAAAATGGTAAAGCCTACTTTTATCGCTCCTAAGTTTGATGAGTCCATGCTAGATGAGCTTGTGAAGGGAATGCGTGACTTGAAGGTGAAGTTTGCAAAGCTTGAAGAAAAAGGCCAACCATCAGGGCCACTTCCTAGGCAAAGACAACAGCCCAAAGAAGGGTTTGTTAATAGATATATTTGGTGTGATAGTACAGACCATGTAAGAAGGGATTGTGATGATTTTAGTGATGCTTTGTCAAAAGATGTTGTCTTTTTTAAGGATGGTAAAATCCACTTAAGAGAGACAGGTCTACCCTTGAGAACTAACTTTGGGAAGGGGGGAATGCAAACCTTAGTTGAAGATATGGCAACTAAGCATGCCACCTCTTCAGTTGAGGCAGCTACTTATAGAGTAAAAATTGAACATTTTTGTGATGAAGAGGTGAGTGACCATCATGGTCAAATTTGGCCAAATGTCATGCAATTAGCTAAAAAGGGAAATCTTACAAAAGAGATTCTACATGAAGCAGGTGATTGCATACATCTAGAAACAGGATGGAATGATCAAGTGGACTCATTGTCAGTGCATGCCTACATTACAAAATGCCAACAAAATGAGGCAATTGTAGAAGAGAAGCGTAGACGTGAGAATGTTGATGAAGGACCATCAAAAAGAGCTTCTAGAAGTGGGGGAAGAAGCGACTCAATGCCTTCTCAAATACCCTCAACACAAGGAGAATCTCCACCTGAAGTACTCATGGAGGAGTCTACAACAGGAAAGAAGAAAGAGCCAACGAAAGGTAAGACAAAAGGCCCAACTTATAAACTACAATCTGATATTGAGGTTGCTACAGATTTAAAGAAAGTCTTGGAGGAAAGGATCTTGAATAGCAAGATTGAGTTTACTCTGGGAGAAGTTCTTGGCATTGCAAAGCGTGAATTCCATGAGGAGATCATTGACATCATCAAGAGGAAGAGCCAAACCCTTGCTGAAGTTTCTCGTCCACAGGTTGAAGGGGAAACCTCAAAGACACAAGGGATGCAACTGCAAAATAAGGAGAATGATGGAGCTGTGGTAGGATGCTACCAATCTAGTGGGAGAGTGAAGCAAGTGCATTTCTCAAATGATGATGAAGAAGTTGAAGATATTCCTAGGAGTTACTATTCACGAAGTCATTGGGCAAGGGCTACTACAGAAACTTTGGTCAAGGTAGGTGATCTTGAAGAGCCATTTGTTGCCTTGATTGACCATGGTTCAGAAATAAACATAATGCCAAAGAGTCTCTAGAACAAGTGCAAATGGCCAATGGACACAGATCATGGCTGGATGGTAAAAGTGGCAAACAATTCATCCGGTGAATTGTATGCAGCATGTCCAGGTGTGAAGGTAACAATAGGTGATGTAAAGATTGACCAAAACTTCTTTGTACAGGATACATCTTCATATCATCTCATCCTTGGACAACCCTACATTGTGGGAGTTCGAATGGAAACAAAGGTAATGGATGATGGTTCAACATATGCTAGGATACGTAGCAAAGATGGTAAACGAGCTGTCCAATTTCTCACAGTTTGTGTGAACCATGAAAGAAATCGTGACAACCTCAGAGATCCTCTACCAAAGGTGAGCAAAGAGTTTCATGATCATAGAGAAATGATGGGTTTTGGCCAAGTACCATTGTAAAGCGGGATTGCAGTGGTACAAAAAGAAAAAGGGTCTCGTCTGATCCAAAAATAGGTGAAGCGTTTTCAACGAGCTCCTTGGTAACAAAGAATGGATCAGTATGTTTTACAAAACTTGAAGATTTGAAGAGATGTGAGAAGCAATATGTGCATAATGTACAAATAGGCATGAAAAAGAGTGGGTTGCTAGAGCCTACTGAAAATGTTTTGGGTTTGTGTGAACAAGTTTCTTTTGTAGATACTATGGGTGAGCTTGATGCTATAATGGGGTGTAATTTGCATCTTGAAAATGAAGTTGTGGAAGTTTGCTATATGGAAATGTATCAAGTAATAGAAGCCTTTAAAGAAAGCCAAATAGTTGGCCCAGAAGTCCATGTTGAAACTAAATACAAGAGTGTAGCAAAGAAGGTGAAACCAGTAGCTTCACCCTTACCACCCAACAACAGGGAAAAGATTGAGCAGGCTTCTTTACAACCAAGTTTGAGGAATCCTAAAAAGATCGGGCATACCTTCACAAAGGAGTCTTTTCAAGAGTTGCAGATTGGTTGCGAGGAGTTTCTAACACAGGAGGAGACAAAGTGCTTCAAAGAAATGCTTTCAAAGCATGGTAAGGCTTTTGTATTTGAGCCACATGAGATAGGATGTGTTGATCCTTCTATTGTAGCTCCTATGGTAATTTTCACAATACCTCATGTGCCTTGGAATCTGCAGCCTATTCCGGTTCCAAAGGCTTATTTGCCAAAGTTAGTAGAGCTACTGAATGAGAAAATCAAAATGGGAATCTTGGAGCCTTCTTGTGCTTCATACTCAAACAGGTGGTTCACAGTTCCGAAGAAGAATGGTTCTCTACGCTTCATCCAAGATATGCAACCAGTGAACAAGGTGACAATTAGAAATGTAGGTACAGGTCCAATTGTGGATGAGTTTGCAGAGGCATTTGCAGGAAGGGCAATCTACTCAATGGGGGATCTCTACTCAGGGTATGATCAATTTCAGCTTGCAATCGAAAGCAGAGACTTGACAACCATGAGGACATCTTCGGGTTTGGTAAGGATGTGCACCTTGCCATAGGGAGCAACCAACTCGGTTGCACATATGATGAATGGGATGAATAAGGTTTTACGTGACTTTATTCCTCAAATCATAATGCCTTTCATTGACGATTTGCCTATCAAAGGATGTGAAGAAAGTGACAAAGATGAAGCTTTGGATCTCAAGGGATATCACAGGTTTGTGGTAAATCACAGAAATGATTGTGATAAAATTTTGTCTAGGTTGGAAGAAGTGAATATTACATTGTCAGGGAAAAAGTCTATGTTTGGTGTCAATGAAGTGCTTATTGTGGGGCACATGTGCGGGCCATATGGTAGGAAACCTTGTACATCAAAGGTAGATGCCATCCAAAGAATGAAAGAAACATGCACTAGCATCACTGAGGTTAGAAGGTTTCTGGGAGCATGTGTCTTCTATGTTATTTGGATTCCACATTATGCACATGTAGCTGATTCTCTTTATCAGCTGCTTAGAAAGAACGAGAAGTTTAAATGGACAGAAGCACATGTAAAATCCATGAAAAAGCTAAAGGAGTTGATCCAGTCAGCAACAACTTTGAGAAAGGTGGACTATGAGTGTCAAAGGCCAGTAATTGTGACAGTAGACACCAGTCCTCCAGGGATTGGATGGGCAATAGGGCATGATGACAAAGAAGGACACAGGTATGTGGTAAGATTTGGAGCAAAGGTGCTAAGTGCTCGCCAAAGAAACTATCCACAGATAAAGAGAGAGTTATGGGGTATGGTTACAGCCTTGAAAAGTGGGAAAGAGTACCTAATTGGTGCATGTGTGGTTGTAGAAACAGATTGTCTACCACTTCTTGGGATGATTACAAGCTGCTCAACTCTAGACATTGCTATGTTGCGGTGGATTGCCTACATTAAGTTCTTAAATCCTGAGTTTAAGCACATTGCAGGTAAAGACAATACAGTGGCAGATATGCTATCAAGGGCAAGGTGTGAAGATGAGTCACAAATGATTGATGAGGGAGATGATGTAGGTACAAAGTTCTATTCTATCTCTCATGTCAAAGGTAACAATGTCTACATGACTAATCTACTTGAATCATTCTTGAAAGAGCTTTATGAAGGTGATTGGCTTCTTATTGGAAGCTACTTGAGTACTCTAACAAAATAGGATGATTGGTCTGAACAAGAATTCAAGAGGATACGCAGGAAAGCATATGGGTACTTTTTGAGGAATGGTTACTTGTGGAAGCATCCTAAACAAAAGGGTGCTACACCACAAAGGGTTATATGGAAAAAAGAGACTCAAGTAAAGCTCATGCAAGAGTTTCATGAGAGTCTATGGGCTGGACACATGGGTGTATGGGAAACCTTCTCCAAGTTGAAAGAAAAATACTGGTGGAAGGGTATGTATAAAGATGTATCTCAGTTTGTAGAGACATGTGTAGCTTGTCAAGTGTATTCAAATGTTCGACATCGTGATGGATTGCACCCTACATATCCACTAGCCATGCACTATAAATGGCTTGTGGATCTAGTCACAATGCCTCTAAGACTCTGGCAGATGAGATACTTGGTTCTTGCATGAGAGGACCTAACTAACTAGGTTGAAGGAAGAGCATTAAGAGCTAAAACCAAAGAAGATGTGTGCAAATTCCTTCTTGATGAAGTGATTTGCCATTATGGTTGTGTGGGAAAAATAACTGCAAATAGAGGTGAACTAGATGCCGAAGAAGCAAGGGAGTTCTTTTCTAGATTAGGAATCAAGCTTTCTCTTACTACAGCTTACAACCCTGAAGGCAATGGAAAGAGTGAAAGAGGGCATCCTCCTATCATCAAAGCTTTGGCCAAGGCTTGCGAAGGAAGAGTTGGTGAGTGGCCAAAACTGTTACCATATGCTTTATGGGCTGATCGTACAACACATAGCTCAGTAACTGGCTACATGCCTGCGGAGCTAATGTATGGTCAAAAGCCAGTGATGTCGATTGAAGATACAATTCCCACATGGAATGTACTACCTTGGCAAGAGGGGCTTAGCAGGGAAGATCTCCTTGCACTGCGTATAAGGCAGCTAGAGAGAAGACCTGGAGACATTGAAGTTGCAAAAGAACGACTCAAAAATGCAAGGTTGAAAAACAAGGAATACTTTGATAAGCGACATCGACTCAGGAGAAAAGCAATTGACAAAGGTGACTGGGTTTTGGTGTATGGTAGTAGACTTGATAACCAGCACACAGTCATGCGTAAGTTTTCAAAAAGATGGTTTGGACCGTATGTTGTAGAGCATGTGCATGAAAATGCTACTTACAGCTTTTCTGAACTAGATGGTACAAAAGTAAAGATTCCCATTGCAGGAAAAAGGATCAAAATGTTTAAGAGAAGAGGAGATAATGATCCAGAAGATGTTGATGAGGAAGAAGAGCAAACCACAGGTAAAGATCAAAGTGAAGATGAAGATTTGGAATCATCCAGTGAAGAAGAAAGCAAGGAAGATGTACAAGAGGGCTGATCTTACAAAGAAATAATGTGGCACATACCGGAGGATGTGCAGGTTTAGAGGGGGTGGATGTCGTGCTGTGACACGTACATAGTGGGAACGCATGCTACAAGATCTATCTTGTAACTTTTTAGATACATAATTATCTTTCCTATAATGTACATATGCATATATAAGTATAATGATAAGCCTTCTATCTCATCCTATTATTTTTCTCAAGGGTAACTTATCCTTACTTTACCATCAAAAAATACTATGGGAAAAGCTCAATAGCTCCGCCTCTTTAACTTGGGGCAAAAAGCATTGATTCTTTATTTCTACTATCTCATTATCATCTCACACCCTAGCTAGATCCTATATCTAGGGTAAAATCCAATATATATATATTCTATGTATTTTTTATACTTTTCTTATATTTCTTTTTAAATAGCTACTAGGAGGGAATCAAATCCTAGTGGGACACTAGGTGGCATGATTTCAAAGATACACTTATTTTAATGCATTATTGCATGCATGATTACAAAAATTTGTCAAGGAGCAATGTCATGCTTTCATATGGCATGAGGTGTCCTTTGGAATTAAATGAAAGTCTAGGCTAAGGGGACCACGGGAAGACTTTTGCTGCCAGAAATGGACCCTATTTTGATGAATTTTTTACACAAGGTTCCAATCCGAATTGGAAAATGATTTTAAAATGAAAATCGTAGCTAATGAGCTGAAGTTTTTGCCCATATTTTTACTTTTTTATTTGGAGCCACGGTTGAGGAGATATGATCAAAATATTGGACCCCAGTCTGCCCACATCATGCAGGGACAGCTCATTTCCAACTTTTCCAATTCCTATTCACACTGGCTCCTCTCTTCTTGTGTAAACCCTTGGGGGTTCCCTTCACCTATAAAAGGGGACCTCTTCTTCCTTGAAAAAAAGGTAACTCAAGCATTCAAGCCATTGATGAGAGGAATTCTTGAGGGAGTGAGTAGTAATGCCTAATTGTACTTAGCCCCATTAACATAAGCCCAAGCCTACACTTTCTCCTAGAAGAAGACTAGCCATTCTTGTATGCTATCCTTGGAAGATCAACTCTAATCAAAGAAGGTGTTGTACTTGGCGTATCAATCAACGTGGAGTGCTCCCCTCTTCTTCTCTCTCCATCAATAATGGTGCCGAAGGGTTTGTCAAGTAAGATGTGTTCTACATTGATGTTTTCTTGATTTCTTGTTGTTTTCTTTTTCATCTCTAATCCGACATATATATATATATATATATATATATATATATATATATATATATATATATATATATATATATATATATATATATATATATATATCTAATCTCATCTCCTTAACCAAACCTATCTCTCTCATTCTTAGTAATTCATCCTCTCTGCAAATTCTAGGTTCTCTTTTCTACAGGTACATCTCTCTCCACAATATCCTTATTGCCTACGGGCAAGAATAGGGCTTGGGAGGGAAACTTCTCATCTCTTCACTTCTCTCATATTTACATTTCTCACATACTATCCTAGATGAATAACCCACATGATGATCATTTCTATCGCTTTCACTCTGTACGATCTATTAGAATTAACGTATGGATTAGCCGAAAAATACACTTTCAACAACGTATAGTGTTTCTCTTTGGCCCAAAAAGGATTAATGAAATACTTCTATCACCGGATCCCATCATACTACCTCTCATAGACTATAACTTTTGTTTTGACGTAAGCGTAGTTATCTTGCTATGAACCAAGAGGATTTGTACACACAATTAATCCCAATCACTAGACAAAATATATATATTATGGTAAGCACAAAACTACAATTCCAAAGAACAATTCGAAGCCTATTTGGTCAGTCAAGATTGAATTCCATTAACTCATCTATTAACCCTTTCATATTACCCATGATACGATATGACCATAGCCTTGATGTTTTCATTTTCGTATTGTTTTGACATTCTCTTTTGTGTTCTTTCTTTGTGTGTGTGAGTGCAAGAGAGAAAGAGTGAGTCTTCTTTGATTGCACTTCTTTCCAAACCCTAGTCTTCATGGCTTCTATGGTTTAACTCCTTCATATAATTTTTGTTGAGTTCTCTCACAAACTCTCACAACCATAAGCCCGGTGCTTTCCTGACAAGACCGCAAATTTCTCGACACCGGTCTGCCAGCCTAACCAATAATCTAACTTTTTCTCCCCTGGTGCTCTCCCATATTAAATGACTAGTTTAACATGAGAAAATCGTTTATGAGAATTAGATATTAGTTATTATGTCATTACCTCTCTCTTAAAATCATAGTCGTTCTCGATTATGGGGTAGAGAAGATAAAGCCTAGTCATTAGTATTTTTTCTAGCGGATAGAGGATCCCTATTTTACCCTACGATAGCATTCTAGAATGGATGACCAATCCATTTGGCGCTTGAGAGCCTAAGCTTCCACAAGCATGTCCCCACATTAGTCCTATCAATCTTCCATAGTAGAGTGACAAGCTCTACTTGGTGTTTGGATGACATTGTCTCCGCAAACTTGATCCTAAGCATGCATACTTCTTAACATTTGTGCACAATAAAGAAAAAGAGAGTCTTATAAGAAAAAAAAATTGTTCATTCTATACAATTTTACATTTTCTTACTCTAGAGAAGCATTGTAAGCATTGACAAGGTTTAGGTTATCCTTTAATTGTATGCCTTGCATCCATCTAGCATCTTCAAAAGGATATTTCTTAAATTTAATGAGATACCATCGGATAATCTTACCACCTCTCAATACCTTGTCTTCATGTCGGAGAATTGACTCGGGCTGAACACCTCTTCTTGGTCCTCGATCTCTGGTGGGTCTTCAATAGCTGGTTCTTGAGGTGGCTCTCCTTTGTAGGGCAGTAGGCTCACATGAAAGGCATTGTGTGTGAGCCAATGACTGGGAAACTTGAGTTGATAGGCCATCTCTTTGATTGGTCAAAAAATTGGAAGGAAGCATAGTACCTTTTTGCTAATGTAGCATAGTACTTTTGGTGTCCTGTAGGATTCTTGCTCGTCGTGTGCCTTAATCGAGCCTTGGGAAATGTAAGCAAGACCCAATCATTTTCTTTAAAGGCTTGGGCTCTTCTATGCTGATCAACAGCAACCTTTTGCCTTTGCTGTGAGATAGAGATAGCATCCTTAATTTTTTGGAAAGATTCTTGTAGGTCTAGGCTATACTCATCTGCAACAAAGATCTTCCCATGTACCTTAAGTAGCAGGGGACTTTTAGATCTTTCCTTCTCATGCAAAGGGAAAAACCAGGCGAGTAGAACTCGAGCCAAGGGCCGGATGCTTAAGGCGGACAGGGAGATTCTATTCAGTGGCCAAGGGCTATATAATGGGGGGTTGGGTGGAGAATCTTCTTTATGTAGCTCCTAGGTTCTTACATTGGTATCAGAGCTTGGCTAAGTTTAGAAGGGCATGGTATTCCCCTACATGTTCATGCAATTCATGCAAGAGTTGAGGAGGCCAAAGGGGGACAAAGCCGAGAGCAAGTCGCATGTAGGCCCGCTAGTGTTGGAAAGGGAGGACGAGTCGAGTAGGGCGGATTTGCATGATGCGGGCATCGTTGAAGTTGTCCAAGGAAGCCAGTAAGAGTTCTTCATTGCAGGTGGGTCAATCCATCAAACTACAGGGCGTGGCAACCTCCTCTGCCTCCGGCTCGTCGCCTGCAGAAGTCGCCATAGTCTTCGTTTTCTTTTTTTTACTTCTCACTTAAGTGGCCGCCCATGGTTTAGGGGGCGGCCACTCCTCAAAGAACCCTAAGAGGGTATGCACACCCTTGCCATGGCTTTGGCAGATAGTGTATGATGCACTCGAGCAAATTTGTCGGCCAACACAGATTTCGAGCAGAGCAAATGGCCAATACCAAAACTTGCAAAGCGCAGGCGAATTTTGAGGGATTTTGAAATCTTTTGTGATTTTGTATCCACGGACTTTCAAAGGTGGACTTTGTCATCAATCAAGGAAGTTTTGTTGCATAAGACTGCAAGCATGCAAGGGCATGCAAGGCCGACATAATTGTGACAAACAAAGGTTATGTGGCCAACATGGTAAGTTGATTCATGTAATGAGGGATGTTCACTTGTCGACCTGATTGGCACGGCCATAGCAGTTGATATGGAGAGTTCTTGACATAAAGATTTTCCCAAGACTACAAGAAGATCATATGTACTCAAGCACGGCTTGAGATTCAGCAAGGCAAATCTGCCAGGATCCGAAATGCTTGGCATGCATGCTCAAGCATCATGTAAGAGATCGATAGTCAGGCACATCGAGTCACGTGAGTAACAAGGTATGCATCTCTGACATGATGCTCATGAATCATGTAAGAGATCGATAGTCAGGCACATCGAGTCACGTGAGTAACAAGGTATGCATATATTTTTATTTTGTTTGGCCAGTGTGGAGCAATGATACTGAGGGTCCCTCTCACTCACGTCGCAGAGTGTTTGCAGTTACCTCCACACACAAGTACATCTCATACTTGAAGGATGTCCATTTTTTTGACATCCTTATTTGAGACATATTCCACATGGAGAATATGAGTTTTTAGGACTGACACTGGCACCTAATTCCTAATGATGTGTCGCGACAAAGTCCCCAGGTGCTAGTCACATCCGTTTGTAAACCATTTGGAGCACACAATACAAGGAACAATTTCAATGGCCAAAAGTTGTTGGGTACTAAGTACAGACTTGTTGCGATTACAAGTGCTGTGAAACCACCACATAATGGATGGTTTTTTCAGTCATGAGAATGTCTCATGGTTGGTACCTAGGTGTGACTGAGTTTTCACATTCTATTATGGTCCAACTTTTGTTGCAAGGCTTTCACGTACATACCGTGGACAATCTTGTCATGGAATTGCGGTTCGGATATGTTTGTGTTAAATGCATGCACACTAGGTGTTATGGGCCCTAGTGTTTAACACAAGCCCTAGTGTTTAACACAAATTTATTTGGAGCGGCATGCAAATTCTTGAATTTATTCTTTCTGCACCCTTTTGCACTGCAAGTGCAATCTCGCTTGCACATTTACTATGAGTTCACACCCGGCATACATGCTAATGATTTAGTATGGGTGTTTGTTATTGGATGATCTAAACTCTATGAGTTTACTTCGGTCAGATTCATATCAAGTATACAAATGGAACCTCACTTGGTGAGTCATAGGTTATTATCAGTCATGGAAGACTGTTGTAATTGATTGGGGAAAGCACCTCACTCTTATTCTCTGCTATTCATCCTACGTTAGATGGGTAGCTTACAAGCATTCTATTTAGTACTAAAGGATATGCTAAGCGCATATGTTAGTTAACCACGCTAAAGGATATGCTAAGTGCATATGTTAGCAAGAAGCGACACAACCGGATCGGTTACCTTTCTGATTGGGAGTTTGTTTCACATGATGGAAGGCATGTTGCGACTAGTTTTAGTCTCTGCCTATTATTCTCAGGTTATCAACCTTGATCATCAGTTTGGATGAGGTTGGTTATTGACAAGAAACAATAGCAAGTCAAGGACTTGGTTGATGTTGATAAGTGTATCAGCATGTTACTTTCATGAAAAATTGAGCAGAGGTCTTATTGCACGTTCTAGTACCTTCAAAAAGTTTTAAAACTGGTTATGTCTTTCGACACCTTTTAGTTGTGGTTACTCCTTTAAAGTACTCAAGTGAGCTATAAATTGAGTTACCATTTCGATACAAGTGGTTGAAAATGGACAACAATGTTGAAAATCAAGATGTTGCTCTTGGTTTCATTGAACCTCCTCACTACACCAGTAATCGGTCATAAGGACAACTGGCCCATGTATGGGACGTCCATAAAGAAAACATTAGTGTTCTTCCAAAGATATTACCACTTGTGGTTTCGAGGACAAAAACGATTCTCCAAGGAGGGAGTAATTTCATGCCAAGGGAAAATCCAGGCAAGTAGGACTCGGGCCAAGGGCTGGCTTGTAAAGGCGGACATGGAGATTCTATTCAGTGGCTAAGGGCTATATAATGGGGGGTTGGGTAGAGAATCTTCTTTATGCAACTCTTGGGTTCTTACATCCCTCAATTACCTCAAAAGGTGCTTTTTTCGTGGAGGTATGTACAATATTATAGTAGGCATACTCCACTAAGGGTAAGTTATTCTCCCATTGCAATCTTTGATCTACTTTCATTACGTAGACTTTTAGTAGATCAAGAATTCTTATGCTAGTCACTTTGGCTATCCGTCTGAGGGTGATAGGACGAAGAGAAGTTTAGCCTTGTCCCTAAATTCTCAAAGAGACCTTACAAAAATTACTGGTCATTCTAGGATCTCTATCCGACACTATGGGCATTGGCAAGCCATGGTACTTGAAAATTTGTGATATGAAGAGGGTTGCCATTTGATGGGCTTTGATAGTCTTTTTGACATGTATAAAATGATCTTGTTTGCTAAACCTATCTACTATCGTCCATATTCCCATATTCCCATGGATAGACTTAGGAAATCCAAAGGTAAAATCCATGGATATGCTCTCCCATGGCAAAGGTTGAAGCAATCCAGGTTGCCTCCCTCTATCAAACTTCGTCTTTTGGCATACCACACATTTAGAAACATACTCTTATGTGTTTTCTTTCATGGCAGGCCAATAGAAATATGTTTCTATCTCTTTTAGGGTAAACCAAATCCCTCTATTCCCCGCATAAGGAGGAACATGAGATTCATACATTACTTTCTCACGTAGTGAGTTAGTAACGCATAGTCTATTGCCATAGAGAAGACAACCATCTTGTAAGGTAAATGATTCCTCTTTCTTCCCTGGTGCAAGGGCTGAAATCACATCTCTAAAATTGGGATCAATAGTGCACTCATCTATCATAGAAGATAGATCATTGTAAGTCGCTATGGAAACCACATTCACTTTCGGCCGTCTTGAGAGTGCATCAGCTACTTGATTATTCTTGCCAGCAATGTGACCAATATGGAACTGAAATTGCAAAAGGAAATTTTCCCACCTCATTTGTTTGTCGGAGAGTTTAGTCTGCGTCATGAAGTACTTAAGGCTTTGGTGATCCGTCCTCGCAGAATAAAAGGAGTCCCCAATAAATAGTGCTTCCATGAGTCTAAGGCATGTAGAACTACGAGGAGTTACTTTTCATATATGCCTAGAGTTTGCTCAATAGGGTCGAGCCTTCGACTTTTATAGGCTATGGCGTGCCCTTCTTGGAGCAAAACAGCTCCAAGGCAATCACCACAAGCGTCATATTGGACCTCAAATGACGTTGAGAGATCCGACAGTGTAAGCACATGTTGAGAGATAAGCTTTTCTTTAAGTTTTTTAAAAGCATTGTTCTCCTTGGCAGACCATGTATACCGAACGTTTTTCTTTGTTAGGTCATGTAATGATCCCGTGATTTGTGAGAAATTTTCTATAAAGCATCTATAGTATGCACACATACTATAAAGCTTCTTAGTTCATGTGGATTCCTTGGGTTAGGCCATCCTTTTATTACCTCTAGCTTTGATGGATCCATTTGGATGCCATCTTGAGAGATAATGTGACCTAAAGACTGAATCTCTTGTAAGAAAAACACTTTTTTTTTATTAATATAAAATTTATTCTCTCATAAGACTTGAAATATTAGGTGGAGATGTTGCTTGTGTTCGTCTAGAGAATTAGAGTAGATGATTATATCATGAAGGAAAACTCCAGTAAAGGTTTGGTGAGGCCTGAATAGCTTCTCCATCAAGTGGTTAAATGTGGTTGGTGCATTGGTCAGGCCAAAAGACATGACAATGTATTTGTAAAGACCAAACGTAGTGCAAAATATGGTCTTTACAATGTCTTGATCAACTATCCTTATTTGATGTAGCCACTTTTTAGGTCAATCCTACCGAAGTAGGTTGACCCTTGTACCTTATTGAATAGGTCTTCTACACATGGAACGGGAAACCTATTCTTGGTAGTGATCCTATTTAGTGCTCTATAGTCGACACACATATGATATGTGCCGTCTTTCTTTTGCACTAATAACACGGGTGAACAAAATGGAGATGAGCTAGGCCTAACCATGCCCTTCTCAACTAACTCATGCACTTGCCGCATAATCTCCTCTTGTTGAGCTTGAGAAACTCTATAAGGAGGTTTATTAGGCGGTGAACTTCCTAGAAGAAGTTCAATTGCATGGTCATCATTGCCTCGTTTAGGAGGTAGTTCACAAGGGATGTTGTCAATAAAAACATCTTGAAATCCCTTGAGAAAATTGGATAACTCTAATTCCTTGTGATTGTTTATATTTTCTTTTGCTAAAGCATTAGGTTCATTTTGAGAATTTTTAACAAAAATCATGTACACAGAAATAGAGCTCTTTATTGACTTATTGAAAGCTTGCGTATGTACAATGGGTATGGTGTTACCCAACTCCTTAGCATCTATGTACGTATCTTTTTCCCTGAACCTAAAGTAGATTTGCCTTTCAGGGAATTTATCATTGGCAGCCATGCGATCAAACCATGGTGCCCCTAGGATTACATCCTCGTGATTGAGAGGAGAGATAAAGAAGCCCTCCTTGTACGCATAGCTTTGGACATGGAGCCTCAATTCCCCAATTGAAGGAGTGGCTGAAGTGTCTTGCCCCTTGAAAGCACCATCGACGGGTAGGACATCTCCCATCTCATAGGCTTGGATGCCTAACTTGGTGGCCAACTCTGTGCATATGAAATTGTGAGTAGAACCAGGGTCAAAGAGAATAAAAGCATCATGTTCTCTTACCTTTACCCAAGCATGGCATATAGGAGATCCTTTGTGGTGAGCATCCTCTTCTTGGATTTCAACCAAGGTACCTCTAGGAGGCTCATTTCATGTATTCTTGTGGGGACAAGCACGATAAGCATGCTCTTGCTCCCCGCACTTGAAACAGTGGTTATTTTTATGATAACGCTCAAGCGAGTTTATTTTTGTCTTTATAAACTCTCTTCTCCTTAGCTTTGTTGTTGTTGGCGTTGCCTTTAGGATACTTTTGGACAATGTCCTTCCCCTTAGGCTCGTTATTATGGTCCTTGTTCTCCGTGGGCTTAAGATTTCTCTTAGCCCCTTGTTGGAAATTGATTCGTGAAGCCACCATGGTATGGTGTATGACCGCAGATATGGTGCATGGCCTTTGGGAGTTGATATACTTTGCCATATCTTCAGTTAAACCCGCACAAAATTTTTGTTTTTGATCTCCCAAATCCATCTTTTTGAAGACAGTGGCTTTGAGATGTAAGTCCCAAAACTTGTCTATATATTTGTGAATAGATTCGTAGGGAGAGAGATTCAAGATTCACTAGTCGGTGAGTACTTTGTCTTTGGCATCGGTAGCCAAAAGCTGCTTCATGATGGAAGCTCTTAAAGCTTTCCATGTTTGTGGAGCTTCACCATTTTCCAGTAGGCTAGACCACCATTGCCTGGCGGACTTTGGAAAATGCATAGCTACATGGCATAGCTTAAAGGGATTCATGTAGCTTAAAGGACTCCATGATGCCCTCATCTCCAAATGCCACATCAAATTGTTGGATGAAGGCCAAGAATTTATTCGTAGCACCAAAGGTGCCATCATAGATAAGGAAAGAGATGTTCTTTCCTCCCTCTTCAAAATTTTTGAGCTTGGACAACCTCTTCCACGTGGCATAGGATATACTATTGCCTCTTCTTTTTGGTGGTTCGAAAGCTGCACCATCACTTTCTTGAATAGAGGAATAATTTGAGGAAGATGGAGAAGAGGGTGACCTCTTACTTGCCTTTTTCTTCCCTTGTTCCTCCTTGTCTGTACCATCACTTTCTTCATAAGAGGAAGAGGATGAAGAAGATGGAGAAGAGGGTGACCTCTTTCTCGCCTTTTTCTTCTCTTATTTTCTATCATCCCTATTTGAATTATGGTGTGGATAAGTGTACGATGGTCTTCTTCATTTAGGGGGTGTTGGAGAGCGTTTTCCCGCCGTCTTCGTGGAGCCATCTCCGCCGAGGTGACAGGAGACTCACTTCTTTATCATTCTTTTGGTGGGGGCTCTACCATTGCAACTTGAGTTCTCCTTTGAGAAGGAGATGAGTTGTCAAGTCGTAGATTTTTGAGCCCTTCGTACATATGCTCTTCTTCTTCCCTTATTGGAGAGAGGACTCTTTTGGAAGTCTCACAAGGAGGCTTCCTAGGTACTCTGTTTTCTTGGTGGGGAGTTTGGAGAATCCCATGAGCACATAGCTGCCGTTGCACTTCACTTTGGAGGGATGGATTGCCCATGGATTGTTGAAGCCTAGTACCAAGGTAATTAACAAGCATGGGGGCATCATTAGTAGCCTGTTCATTAGCAAAATCAAAGTTATCAATATTAATTTCACTCTCTTTACTATTGTCAGCCATTCTAACAACTTTTATGTGTACTTTGGCACTTCAAGCCCTATTGTTACTCCCCTTAACCCCTTTAGAAAAGCACTCAAGCTCCTATACTGGCATGGCTCAAATATCATTAATTGCAAGGAATAGAAGAGAGGGCCTTTCATCACCAAAACAATACCAGCTCCTGTCAAGCTTTTATTAGCTCAATAGTGGTTAGGCCGTAGATAGGCAAGCCCTGTAGCACTCCACTATTAGGACTATAGCTCTCGACGGTGATGTCTCGCTATCTGCAGGAAGCAGGCGCACTACAAGGTTGAAAAATCCCTATTCTACTTACTCAATTGCAATTAATAATACCAACCATTTATAGTTAGCTTAAAGACCTCTCTTCTTGAGCAAGAAAAGAGAAACCTTGTGCTCTGATACCAATGTAACATTTAATGGTCTAGTAACTTGTGTGTAGCGAAAATAACATAGACATAGTGAGCATTTCATTAGAACAGATTCCTAATGAGCATAGCAAGAGTGCTTGGATGGAGAGAGAGAGAAAAAAAAGCATAACACCTAGTTAGATAGGCATGAACAATACTTCAAAAAGAGAGAGAAATTAAGCTATTGACAACATTTGAGGATCGGATTTACATGGAGCTGCGGTCCCCCCTCCAAAAAGCTTTGTATCATAGGTTTCCCCCCATCAACGGAGACATTTTACAATACAATACTTTGAATAACTTTCTGGTGCAATGAAGATGGAAGCTTCAAGCACCAAGCTTACACTTGAAAACACAACATCAATTCCCTCATGGTCTCAGACTCAAGACCTCACACACCTTTGAGGATGGTGAGAGCTAGCGGGGTATGAGAGTAGATTGAGAGGAAGGAGTAATATTACTAGAAAGATGTATGTCTCCTCACATAATCACTCATAATAGATTAGCATAGCTTAGTAATTAGCATAGTAAAGTAGACGAGCATGCATTGGATCTTGGATTTTGGTTGGATTTGCATCACAAAGCCAAGAGTTGTTAGTGTAGGCCTCCCTCCTCACAAGCTTGGAATAGATGATGAGCTTTCCATCAAAGCTTGAGAACTAGAGATAGTCTTCTTTACTTCACACATGAGCTTGTGTGTGTAAGTGATAATGCCTTGCAAAAATAAGCCCCCTCTCTCTCTTGGTTGAACCCTCTCGCTATTTGCACATGTTGGCATCTAATTGGACCCTGCAAATCTTAGCCAATGACAATTAAGAAGCATAAGTGATAGCCTTGTGACATGTATCTCCCTTTCCCCTTTTGTGAGATCTTTAGGTATTTAAATAATGCAATTAAACTCTCATTGGACCTCTTAGTCTTCTGGCTAATAGGAATCAGGCAAGCCATTGGGCTGGTGAGTGCTCATTGGACCCCTTGGGAGATTGTCCAACCAATAGTCTTTTAGAGAGCTTAATTTCTATTGCTTCTTTTATCAAGTGTGTTTAAATGAATTAAACTAAATTTACTCTAGCCGAATTCTCATTGGTACACCTCTATGGCCATCCAATAGGTTTTGAATGCACCTTGGGGGTAGCGGGGCTAGGGAGCTGACATGTGTCCATTATGCCCTTTGTGTAAAGGGAGCTTGCAAGAGTGTGGGTGTGTTTCTCTCTCATCCCTAATAAGGCTTGCCCCATCAAGGATAGGAATGTGGGAAGGCTTTTGAGTCTTCCCACAAGCATCGAATTTGCTTTAAGGCTTGACCATTGGACATTACCTTTGAATTTTGGAACCTTAGCATTTTGGAAGTCTTAATGGGCTGAACCTTAGGATCTTTCAAGCCCATTGATGCACATTGTTCTTTTGCAGATTTCCCCCATTTGGATCCCTATTTTCCCTTGTTTGGATCCCTACTGTGGCCGTTCTGCCAGCCTAGCCACATTCTAGCTTTTTCTCCCCTGGTACTTCCCCATATTAAATGATCTTTTTAACATGAGAAAATCATTTAGGAGAATTAGATATTAGTTATTATGACTCTCTCTCTCTCATCCTTTTGAGTTTTACGAAGAATCTCCCTCTTTCTCAATACAGACACACCTACCATATAAGCACATAGGTTCATTCTTTCACTCTTTCTATACTATACACACACGACACTCTTGATTAGGTGCTAATAGCCATCATCAATCGCCTCCTCCACACTTATGAAAGGGGGAAGGCTCTACACAAAAAGTGACCTCTCTCTACACTCTCTTGACACTTACACTCCATTGATGGATAAATCACTCTACATACCATCTGCGTCTCTCACTTTGTCCCAAGTCTCTACATTATAGCACCCACACTAGAAGACTCTACTCTTGCACACCAAATCACCATTGTGCTCACACGTTGCACCGTATGGCCTCTCCTTTGAGACACAGGGAGAGCCTAGAGGAGAGCTACCTCTTGTATGGATTCTGTGAATAAAAGTCCATACCCAAGGCTTCGCTCGTCTATAAGTTTCTCTTATGGTACACCTTGTTTCTCATTGTGCATGATGTGCTCCTTGATACCTAGTTGTGCTTATGTTGATTAGCTATCCCTCACAAGTCCCCAAGTTTCCTCACTCTCGTTTTTGGATTGGAACATGGTTGTAACACTCTCACTCTCTCTCTCTCTCTCTCTCTCTCTCTCTCTCTCTCTCTCTCTCTCTCTCTCTCTCTCTCTCTCTCTCTCTCTCTCTCTCTCTCTCTCTCTCTCTCTCTCTCTCTCTCTCTCTCTCTCTCTCTCTCTCTCTCTCTCTCTCTCTCTTTGTTTTTCTATGGTTGTGATATATCAAGGAGTATAGCTGGCATTGATTTGGTAGCATAGGAATTGGGAGGTCACTCCTTTCTTGTATTCCCATCATGATAAGCATGTGTTTCATTTTCTAGAATTTTTGCTGCATCCTTATCGCAAGATAGCTAGGTGGTGCCCCCTATGTTGTGAGTATGTTGTTTGCTCTTGATGAGGTGTCTATGCAATAGCTTGGTGTAGAGGCCACCGGGTTCTTTTGCCATGCACTCACTGAAGTTCGGGTATGTGCAACTAGGCTCGTTCATGATTTGCACCTCATATCCCCCCACCACATGTCCATCACCTCTATTGTTTGGATCTTGAATACCTCATCATCATGATTTGCCCTGCAAACCTCCTTTACCATGCTTCCTTTAAATTATGCCCTATCTTGCAAACCTCATTTATCATGCTTCTTTCAATTCCAAGGTCAACTTGATCATCTTTGTAGGGTTGATTGGGCTGGATGTTTGATACTTTATCTTATCACTCTTGGAAAGTGCTTAACACCCCCCACATTTGGTGTCATAAAAGATCTCTCAATGATGCTAGAGCTAGGTGTTTGCAAATGGGAACTATTTTCATCCCTCTTCTTGACACAATAATTGCCTTGAAATAGTTTTTGGACGTCAATCTCTATTAGGCTAGGCCCAAAATGTACTAGCTAAATGCTTGGCAAAGCACCAGGTTTTGTTTCAACATTATTGTTGAGGATATAAAAATGAAGAAATGTTTTTAGAGAGAATGAGTAATACCATCATACAAGGACTTTTGGTGCTTTGAATAATCTTCAAATGATGGTGCCAAAACACCCTTTGATTGCACCTACTGCATGCTTTCCACACCTCTTCCCACCATTGGGTATACACTACAAGTACGTCTAATGTCAATAGTGTCCTATGAAACTACACCATGACCTCATTTATTCTATGCTCTAATACCAATAATGGGCTTGCATCCACATGGCTCTATGAAGTTTGTAGGATTTCCTTGATGGTGGTAAGGAAGATTTTGAATCTAGGTTTAATCTTTGTACTGGAGGATTCAAAGCCACAAAAAACTCTCAACTTACCAAAGAAGAATGGTAAGCTGGCGGTCTTTTGTGGATTTCAATCCATTCAATGCTGCAACAAAGAAGGATCATTTACCTCTATATTTTCACGATGAGATTCTCATGAGCTATCAGGATATCCAATGCACAAAGTGTGTGATGGCTAGTCATGCTATTTCTAGATCAAAGTGTGTAGAGATTTTCAACTTGATGTCTAAATGCATGACCCTCAAAGTTTTTTGAGGCCCTCTTGCCCTCTTTCAAGCATCCATCTACCTTTGGTTGGATAAAACTATGCTTGCTTCACAAAAGTAGCATTCACTTCCATTTCCAAATCATCATCGTAATCCTTCCACTCATTTGTAGCATAAGTGGTTGTAGATCAACTTGAATCCCCTCTGAATATGAACTATATTTTCGGAATTTCCCTCATTATTCAAGACCTAAGGATAAAAAATATATGAATTTTGAGATGTCAAGCTCAACATGTACTACTCTTGGACGACTATCACCGTCATCATCATCACTTGTGTGTCTTGGTGGATGCACATATCTTCACCAATAGTACTAGAACTAGACTACACCAACTTGGTCTACCTACTAGAGTGATGTCACACTTATCCATTCAGCTCACTCACTACCTGTTCATATTAGACCATTGTACTAGTTTCACCTTATGTTCTACTTTCCCTTTTATGCTTTGTAGACTTCTTATCTTGAGTTAGTGAAGAATAAGAAGAAGAAGTAAAAGGTTTGCCTCCATCTGTGTGTGTGTGTGTGTGTGTGTGCACGCGTGCTTGCAAGAGCTCAAGATCTCTTTTTATCTTCATCTTAACATGGTATTCGAGCCTAGTTGTGTCTGAGGAGCTTGGAGTAGCAGAAGAAGCCGTGTCAAGATTCCCAAGATCTATCGTCATACGATCTCCAATTGAGGTGCTTATCTTTGAAGATCATTGTTGTGGGTTTGTGTACAACTACTTTGGATCATGCACTCTTTTATGGAGTTGATGTTGAGTTGTAGCTCTATATGGTTACACAGATGCAGATTGGATAGTTAGCACATATGATCGCAAGTCTACTAGTGGATTCATGCTTTCACTTGGGAGTGCTACTATCACATGGAGAAGCAAGAAGCAACCTATAGTTGATTTCTCAAGTATAAAGGTAAATTATAGGGCTGCTACAGTGGCAACATATGAAATAGCATGGTTGAGATTTCTATTGGAGTACAGGTACAAAGCTTGGTTTCCATCTAGTATGACAACCTCAACAACATACAATTGGCTCAAAATCAAGTGTTTTATACAAGGACAAATCATATTGAGGTGCATTACCACTTCATCCAAGAGAGTGTCTTGGAAACAACAACATTGACCTTAAGTATGTGATGGCTGATGAGCAAATTGTGGATAGCTTCACAAATGCCCTTGGAGTGGCAAAGCTACAACAATTGCAAGTGATTCTTAGCATATGAAAGGTGGCATTGAGCTTGAGGGGGAGTGTTTAGATGTCAAGATCTATATATACTACTCTTGGACAATTATCACCGCCGATAGTTATCATCACTGGTATCATGGTGTATACACTTATCCTTGCCAGTGATACCATAAATGGGCTACACCAACTTGGTCTACCTACTAAAGTGATGGCACACTTATCCATCCAGCTCACTCACTAGTGGTTCGCAGTAGGCTATTCTACTCTTTTCTCCTTATGTTGTGCTTTCCATTTTATGCTTTGTAGACTTCTTATCTTGAGTTGGTGAAGAAGAAGAAGTAGAAGGCTTGCCTCCATTGTGTGTGTGTGTGTGCCCATACTTGCAAGAGCCCTAGCTCTCTCCTTCTACATCACCACCATTATGTAGCCCTAAATTCTGTATAAAGATGACATTCTCATCTTCCTTGGAGTCATCCGATCTATGTATCCCCCCAAATTATTTAGATAAGTACTCATACATCTACTTGCAATTACCTTGTGACAAACTATCATCATCCACCACTTTGTGCTTTGAGCTTGCCTCAGATATTGTTTGCAAACTTGTAGACACTCCAAATCTAGGGAAATTTATACAATGGTCATTTCATAGCAAGCATCTTCATTTGCATCTCCATATGGATTGGAAATATCATGCACCCCCTTTGAATGAGTTCCATCATCTTATGTTTCAGCCACTTATGTGTCTTCATTTCTTGTCAAGGTCTCTAAATATTTGTCCATAATAGTCAATCGGTGCACGTGTGCAACTTTTCCACCTCATAGTGCCTGCGCATGCCTCATCATGTATAGAGCTGACCAGCCTCTAAAATGATAGCTTGGAAACACACAACTCAATACCATTTTTGTTCTTTTCTAATTTCCCTGAACAACCCCAAGATTCTTTGCATTCTCCTCATTTGTCTTCAAATTCTTCATTGGCTTTCTAACCCTCCTCTTTTTTCTAGGTGATATGGCCTCTGCCTTCATAGTCAAACCTGGCCCTTTCCTTGCATTCCTTGTAGTTGCCTTGGTTCTTGCCATTATTATAATTTCCAACCAAGTTCTCTCTCTCTCTCTCTCTCTCTCTCTCTCTCTCTCTCTCTCTCTCTCTCTCTCTCTCTCTCTCTCTCTCTCACTCTCAAACACACACACACACACCAACACACACACACACACACATCAAGATCAGCCCCATATTATATATTAACACCTTATCACATCACTTTGCCCATATGAGACTCATGCAACAAACGGTAATAAAAAAAGAAAGCCACCTTACTCAAAGTTGCGTGTACGGTTCGGGTCGACTAACCATATCCCCATATAATTTTATGGACATAAAACACTTGAAATCAACTCACAAAAGCAAACCATAAATCATATATGAACAACTCATCCAACTCACGACGATGACATAGTGTACTCCCCCTTGGTAGCACCCTACATTCATAGGTAAAGCAGTACATGGAACTGCTAATAACTTGCACTCACAAAGTGATCTTATAGACTTAAATACTATTATTAAAAAGTTTAATTAAGCTTTTGGTTTGGCTAAGTGGGTTCGCTCATTCGATGAGTCTATATAGTGGTTCTCCAAGGAGCCTCGGGTCCAAAATTTTGAATGTGCAGTGGACAAACACTTTTTTGATCATAACTCTTTACTCGTGTATAATTTTCATGTGACATCCATGACAGACAATATTCTAAATTACTCGTTTAATCTCCTATTTAAAGGGTTCCACCCGATTCATAGCGGTTTGAGAGATATGACCAAAACAATGTTCCTACCGCCTATGTGACATGAAACAAAAAGTGCTTTTTATGGACACATGTGAACATAAACACGTCATCTGAAAAATTCAGCGTGCTAAACATGATGAAAAAAACATGAAACAACCATATATACACCCGCAAGTCCATACATGTCTTCATACATGAAAAAGAAACCACGGAGAGGATAACTACTCAAAAAACGGAGTAGGAGAGAAAGGGATGATGGCTATCAAGTTTAGAGATTCTTACCATGCTTTAGGATTTATTATGGTCTATCAAGAGGCTTCTTGATTTTCCACAAGAGAGCGGGGATGAGAGCTACACAGAGTTTTTCACCACAAAGCCGTTGGAGATCGAGCACACCTTGAAATGAGAAAAGAAGGTAGTAAGCAAGTAGAGAGAAAATGTTCTTCTTCTTCTCACAAATGAGAGAGAAGATCTTATGAATATGGTGATGGAGAGCTTGCACCACTCCGTATAATAGATATGTATTGGCATGCGGTGGTAGATGCAACTGTCGACACTAAAAACTGAGCCCTGCAGGTCAATTTATAGATGCTCCTGGCAAGCTAGAGTGTGCCCCAAGCTGTAGGTAGCACCACCTCTCTGGCTAAAAATAGATATATGTTTTTGGGAGCTTTGCTAAAAACATGGCTTAGCTTTTGGTAGTCAACTCTCCCACTAACCATTAAATTTTTACAGTAAAAATTGACTAATTGGAATGTATTCTCTCAACTAATGTAATCGTGACTAAACTATGCTGCATCGTGATGCCCCGACATAATTACGCTTTTCTCGTACTACCTCGACGTATTTATGATGTCGCTTTTTATAAAAATAATTTTTGTAAAGATCTTGTTTAATCTTGTTTCTCCACCGGATCATGAAAAGTTAAAAATAGTGTGAAAAGCCTCCGAAAAGCAGATTTTTACAAAATTGCACCATAGCTTCCCCGGGATTCGTAGATTAAAGATCCGACCCTGGTTTTTGCAAAAATGAACAAAAAGCATGAAAATGTTAAAAAATAATATTTTTGTAAAACTAAACCAAACTTTCGTCTGATCTATCGAAACACTGCCAAACAAGCATTCTAGACCAAAATTTCACAGAGCAGATATTATAATTTTTTTTCTTATTTTTTAAAGAGACCCAAAAATTGGGGATCTTACAAATACCTTAATATTTTTATCATTAATTATATCCTTTGCAAGACAACTACTTATCAAGCGTTTCAACTGCTTTCGTTCATTAGCTTTGGGAACAATTTTTTCTTTGTCTGATAGAGAGCATGTCTGCAAACAAAGCAATATACATAAGAAACCAAGGAGTTTAGTTCATATAGTTTAGAATTTTTAGAATCCTTACTTCAATGCTTGGATTCTTTACTTAAGACCACCAGATCTAGCCTTCAAGGTTTCAAGATCTCATAGTTTCTTCTCTCGTGCACAAGCACCTAAGCTCATATATTTCTTTTGTACGGTCCGTACCTTATCTCGAAGGACCTATAATTCTTGTGTGTGTTGCAATACGGTTTTTTGGTCATTAGAATGCAAATGACAAAGTTGTACAATCTCATTTGCTTGTTGGTGCACCATGCATTCATGAATTTCAGCTTGGTCACTCACAGATTTGCAATAGCCAATCAAGCCATTCTCTCCATCATCAACAAAGGTCAATAGACCAATAGGATTTACAAATGTAGGAGAGGTAGTAGCCATAGGATTCAAAGAATAGAGTGAACCATGTGACCAATATCTACATGTTTTTCTCTCTCTACTCTTAAATCTTTCTTTCTCTGTGAGTGTCACTTGTGTGTTAGTTTTGATTTGCTTACATAATGGCTCATATCGAGGATCCAAGTCAATTTGTAGATGATATTTAAGGAATTTGTTGCGGAG
This sequence comes from Adiantum capillus-veneris, assembly GCF_014529385.1. NCBI lineage: Eukaryota > Viridiplantae > Streptophyta > Polypodiopsida > Polypodiales > Pteridaceae > Adiantum > Adiantum capillus-veneris. Next base: position 76,254,329 of record NC_140931.1, on the reverse strand, counting down.
GTCTATGGATGTGGATGAGAAAGTCATGATTCCTAAGTGCAAGAAAAACATAAGAATAATGTTGTGGAGAAGTCTTTAAATCTCTCTCCAAGATGACGAGGTGCATTCAATATAATCGAAAAGAGACATTCCTCAATAATCACGACCATTAAGGTACCATGGAAAGAATCTACTTGTAAGTACTCTTTTCAAATGGTTTTATTGAGGACCCCTTTTCTCTTATCCCACCTATTTTCTAGAGAGAAGACACCAAAAATTATTTTTTCTTAGAAGGATCTCTAAATGACCTCCAAAATTTCCAAATGCCAATGAGAGAAATCACGCCTTGTTTCCCCTTTCCCAAGCTCCACCTATGCCTTGCTCGTGTTATCCCTTTCACTCAAGAACTTGATCTCTTTTCCCCCTTTCGAGTTTCTCTAGAAAGAGCCCACATTGTGGCTAGGAGAGGAAAGTGTGTAGGTCTAAGTCATGGCTAAAAATGTGAGGGAAGCAAGTTCGGATGTGACCAAAATCTGAGCATTCTAGTAGTGTGTGGTACTCAGACTCTTGAACTTGAAGTTAAAATAATGTGAACAGTCAATTTGACTCTTCTCCATTTCCCAATGCCATGTCTCACATCGAAGGGAGTGGGAGCTAATCAAATGGTTGAGATAGTGCGTATCGCTACTGACAAAGGGATAGGCTCAAGCATGTAAGTGTGAGTACGGTTTTCCCTTTCAACGAAGAACATGGTTTTGTAATTGAGAGAAATATGGGTGTTGTAATGTATGAAGTGTGACCCACCGGATTCCTCCCAAGCCATAATACATTGGCGTTGTAGAAAAGCTTCATTCACTTGCGAGTCAATTGAGGCATCATGTAGCAAGTTCAATGCATTCATCTCCCAAACACACCATTTTTTGTGGATTATACCTACATTAAAGCTGCCTTTAAATTTCATGCTTTCTCAAGAAACTGCTAAACTCATTGGATAAGTATTGTCCCCACCATTTGACCTCATGCATTGTATATAGTTCCCTACTTGTTTTTCAACCATAACCTTGAAATTCAAAAAGTGATTAAAGTCCTCACTCTTCTCCTTCATGATGTACACCTATACCTTCCCTGTATGGTCAACAATGAAGCCAACATAAAACCACCCATAAACCTAGTATTTGTAAGGCCCATACTTTAGAATGCACTATCTCTAGCACATTTTTGTTTACATGCTTGTCATGAGAAAATTACGCTTTTTCCTACTTTCCAAATGACAAGCCTCACAAACCTTATGCATTTTTCCATCTTAAACACTCACAAACTTGTCACAAGATCTTGACTCTGCACTGTATTTTGCCTTTGTACATTTGCATGTCCAACACACTTATACCAAATGTCAATATCTGAAACCACTCCCGAGCCTTGTGTAAATGTGGAAAATTTTATCTTTGATACATCTACATCTAGAGTGAACATACTATGCACCTTTTTGGCTTGTGAAATGAGCCTTCTATTCTTATTGCATTCCCTACATAGAGGCCATCAAAACTGAACCTGACTTGCACCATTTTCCCAACAGATACCAAGTTCTTTGTAATGTTGGGCAGGTTGAGTACATCGGCCAAATAGTTGACATTGGCATTTGCCAATGATAATGGTACATTCCTTATATGCACAATAGGATTCACTGTATCATCCCTAGTCTCAACATAACCAAGGTCATCAAGGTTGCTTCTCTTGAGAGCATTCACCATGGCTATTCATGTGATTTGATGCACCCAATTACATATGTCATAATTATCACTACATGTAGATACATTTGCAGACATAGATCTCCCCATATGATGCATAACAAACAGTCTTTGTGGCCCATCCACAACTTTAGTAGAGCTAGTACTTGCAAAATTGTTTGTTGCCATTATTGTTTTTGTGTGATTCGATGCACCCAAATACATATGCCATAATTATCACCACATTTAGATGCATTTGTAGACATGTGTGGAATTAGTGGAGAATCAATCTGGCAAGAAAGTCAAGTGCTTAAGGTCAGACAATGGTGGTGAGTATGTCACTAAAGCCTTTCAGAAATTTTGTGATTCTAAAGAGAGTTGAGTGTTCCATATAATCCTCCACAAAATGGTGTTGCTAAGAGGATGAACCATACCATACAAGAGAAGCTATGTAGAGTTTCCTAATAGATTTTGGGCGGAAGCATTAGAAACTGTTGTCGATCTTATTAACAGATCTCCTAACAAGGCTTTTGATGAGAAGGTACCTGAAGAGATTTGGTATGGGAAGCTACCTTCTTATAAGTATCCTATAGTCTTTGGTTGTGAAGCGTATTGACATGTTCCAAAGGAGTTTCAAAGCAAGTTGGCTCCTACGTCAAAAAATTTCATAGAGGCAAAATCAAAGTACAAGGATATGTTCTTTATCTTAACCTATTCTCACTCTTGGATATAATACCAAGCCGTGACATCATCCTTAGTAAGAAGGAACTCATGCTCAATCAAAGATATGGATTCTATGAGAAAGTCATAGTTTGAATCAATAAGAAGTAAAAAAGCGGCAAACAATTCTATTATGTACCTATTATGTACCTCAAGATTGGTTTAGTAGAGTCTATGGACCTTTTCTTAAGTTCAATCCTCACAATGTCACTATCACTTTCGATGACTATGGGAAGCCTTTATGTGTTTGGGATTTTGGTTATGGAATCCTGAAGCTAAAAAGATTATTCACATCAATGATGTATACTTCAATGAAGAGAGATGCATAAGAAGCCTGTGCATATAGTGGAGGTCAAGAGAGTTATCTTCCAAGAAGATGGAGTTTTTCACAATAGGATTGAAGTGCCTCATGTTAGACAACAAGGCCAGAATCCTCTTGTAGTACAAGATGTTTTTCTGAGGGACAACAAGCAACTAGTTATTAGAAGATCTACAAGATTTTCAAGGCCTCTTGATAGATTTAGTCCCTCATTGGACTACATTATGTTGAAAGATCGTGGAGAGCCCTCCTGCTATAGGAAGCCATGTTAATGGATGACAAGGCAAAGTGGGAGAAAGCTATGCAATAAAAAATGGATTCGTTGTATAAGAATCAAACTTGGAAGTAGGTAAAAAGGAATTACCATGCAAATGGGTGTATAACCAAAAAGTTACACCTCATGATGATAAACCCAAGTGCAAGGCACAACTTGTTGCTAAAGGATTTAAGCAGCAGCAGGGTATTGACTTCGATGAGGTCTTTTCTCCCATTGTCAAGATGGCTACTCTTTGCGGTGTGTACTTGCATTGGTTGCTAAAGAGGACATGGAACTTGATCAAATGGATGCCAAGACAATGTTCTTGCATAGTGATCTTCAAGAAGAAGTTTATATGCAGCAGCCAAAAGGTTTTGTTGAGAAGGGAAATGAAGACTTGGCGTGTCAGTTCAAAAATACTCTTTATGGTCTAAAACAGTCATCAAGGGAGTGATATTGTAAATTCTACTTGTTCATGCTCTCTCAAGGCTACAAATGTAGCGATATGGACCACTGACTCTACACTAAGCAAGCTAAAGATGGTAGTTTGCTGATTTTGGTTCTATGTGGATGGTATGTTAATCACCGGGAAATGCATGGATGAGATTTAAGCCTTGAAGTCAGAGTTACATGCGTACTTTGAAATGAAGACACGGGTGAAGAAAGCCATATCCTTGGCATGCACATTAGGTGAGACAGATGCAAGAAGTTGGTCCTTTGGTCTCAATCTGAGTACATTGCTAGAGTGCTCAAGTATTTCAATATGGAGAAACTTTCTAAAAATGATTGCCCTAATTCTGAAGAGGAAAATACTAAATTAGCACACCTTCCTTATTCATCTGCAATTGGGAGTTGTTAGCAGCTATATGTCAAATCCAGGCAAGAAACATTGGGAGGAAGCAGCGAAAGGGGTTATACGATATTTGAATGGTACAAAAGACATGTGAATTTGCTTTGGAAGAAAGGAATCATGTGTAATAGGTTACACAAATGCAAATTATGTAGGAGATTTGGACAAGAGAATGTCCACTTCAAACTATGTCTTTGAATTCACTAGAGGTGCAATTTCATGGCGATCTCATTTGCAAGATTGCATTACCTTGTCTACTACAGAGGCTGATTATGTTGGAGCTTCAGAAGCTTGCAAGGAAGCTATATGACTTGGTCGGCTAGTGGGAGCCTTGGGAATCAGTGTTGATATGCATGTGGGTGAAACCATGTTAACCTGTTGGGCTTTTTGTGCTAGTTAGCAGTTTCAAGTTAGCACATTTTCAAAAAGTTGGGCGTCTGGTAAATTTTTTACAAATAATATCAAAATTTTTCGGAGGTTGTACATGTGGATTCCTTGTTTCAAGTTCTTTCTATTGATATATCATATGTCATAAATCTTGGAGATGTAGCTCAAGTTATTGTACTAGTTAGCATATGTCAAAATTGTGCTAGTTAGCATTGTCCGGGACATGAAAAAGCATGACAGGTTAACATGCTTTCACCCATGTGCTATATTGTGACAACCAAAGTATTATACAATTGGTAAAGAATCTAGTGTTTCATGCAAAGACAAAGTATGTGGATATGAAGTATTACTTCATTTGAGAGGTGCTTGAGGACAAGCGATTGCATCTTGCCAAGATTCACACCAGTGAAAATCTTGCTGATCTTCTAACAAAGGGCTTACCTTCAAAGCGGTTTGCACATTGTCGCGTACTCATGGTCATTGGGTAGATGATCATGGTCATTGTCTACTTGTATTGTATGTATGGTTGTCACCCCATCTTAAAGGCACATTATCCTTTAAGTGGGAGGTTGTTGCAATGGTAAAGCCCAATGTGCCATGCCTAAGTGTTGGGCGGCTGGATGCTAACCGGAAATTCACACCGACCGTTCATTCTACATAAAAGAATAAAGACTCATAACCCTAAACACTATTTCTTTTGGAGTCCACCCAAACCTGTGTCTCCTCTCTTCTTCTGTCTTCTCCATTGCTGCACACACATACACACGCTCTTGTTCATGCACTTCACATAGGGGTGGACCCTTGTGTGTAGAGAGTGGTGAGGTTTACTCTGGCTATGAGCCATGGGAAGGGGTGGCTTTGTTTGTACCCCTTGTGAGGTGAAGAGGTGAGTTTCTTCAAAGCTTACTTTATAAAAGCCTCTGGATGTGCAAACTAGAAACTAAGCTCTCTTTCTTGCATTGATCTTGTATGAGCCATTGGAAGGGGTGGGTTTGTTTGTACGCCTTGTGTGAATTCCTTCAAAACTTTCTTTATAAAGGGGCCTTTGGATGTGCAGCTAGAAATTTAGCTCTCTTTCTTGCATTGTTCCTGTAATATCTACAAAGTAAATTCGTTGGCATTGATGAACATGCAATTTCATGTGTCAGAGAGGCTAGTACACCACAAGGGGATGTGCCTTGAGGGTAGGGTATTGCTCTAATGATCATGGAAGTAGAGAAAATAGAGTAACCATCATGGGCCCATGCTTCCATTGCTAGCCATCACTCAAACTCAATAAATTTTTTTTAAAAAAATATAGCAATGCTCACATTAATGAGCTAATTTATATTAACAAAAAATACATCATTGGCTCATGCAACATCCCTTTGGCATGAGCACCCAACCTTTCAAGTCCAATGACCGGCTTTTACAAGGAGCCTAACCAGATACATAACTACAAACCAATCAGTAGGAAAACCAAACTCGGACTACCCATATAAGAGGATGGGTTGCCACCATTGCTGTGCCCACCCCCACTAAAAACCAATCAGTAGGAAAACCAAACACAGACTACCCATATAAGAGGATGGGTTGCCACCATTGCTGTGCCCACCCCCACTAAAATGCCCCAAACATCTCCCAACCAAGAACATCCTTTGAGCTAAAAAAACATACAAATGACCAACGTAAACATTACCGAGACTTGAGTGCCACCACAACAAGGCCCTCTCACACAAAGCCTAGTGTGTCCATGTCAAAAAACCAAAAGGAATTGGAAACAAGACAAAGAGAGGAACCTGTCAAAGTAGGATAACCATTGGAACATGACCAACAACACCACATGATCGCTAGCACTAACCATGCAATCAGTACCAAACCCTAACCATACCATAAATGCACAAGAACTGTAGCATAACCAGGATGAGTCACCCCGGAACCAAGACCAGTAGAGAAAAACCCCTTTTGAAGAAGACCGACATTGACATGGCTGAACCGGTAGCCCTTCCCTAGGTTATTGCAAGCCCTGTATACTAGCCAACATGGTACACTAAGAGCAAAGGTGGATCTTAGGAGTGGTAGCCCACAAACTTAGTAGTCAGGGTTTTCCAAGCCAGTGCTTCCCCTCTCGAGAGCACCCCTATAGCAAGGGCTCCTCCCCACCCCACTCCCATCCTCAACATCGCATAAGTTGATATTCTTTTCTTAGAAAACAATAATATTAGATGGACATGAAATGCTTCCTTTTTTGGAAAAGGAAAAATTTGAAGATAGGAAATTGATGTTAAAAGACACTTAGGTTTCATTTAGGCTCTAATTACTCATGCTTGTGAGAATGTTCATAATATCAACATCTTTCAAACAAAGCCCTCAGAAATGCAATAGAGTCAACTTTTCCATCAATGGTTTGCTCAATACATATGAACCTTCCATCAATGGTTTGCTCAATACATATTGTTCATGCTTTTTTTTTTTGGGGCAAAACTCACAATGGTGAGTAGATTATATTGACAACCACAAAAAATTACAAATTCCTACCATGCTCGTGCCGAGCCATAACATCTGTCATTAATACATCGGCTGATAGAGGAGCCACCCCACAGCAAATGTAGGGCCCTTATCTATGAAAGTCAGTTATTGTGGTGTCAATGAACCTGTTCTGTTCATGAAAGTTCTTACATTTCCCAAAGGCTAGGATGACCCCCTTGCTTTCTTGTATTATCTCTATAAACTTGGCTATTTCCATGGTGTTGTTGAAAATACGATCGTTCTTAGCCTTCGAGACCTGTTTGAAGTAGCATAATCTAACAATTTGTGTTGCAATAAGCATCTCCTTGCTTTTAATAACGACCTTATAATTTTCACTCTTTTCTTGCCGGTTGCGTGCTCCTCCATGCCCGCCTTCCTGCGCATTGCCATAAGCTCATCAAGTGATCTCGCTCATGCCATCCACCTCTCCTCCTCGTCCTCACCTTGATCCTCATGCTTCGCACTCTCCTTGCCCGCCTCTGAGCGTCGCCTGTTTCATTCTTAGTATGTCTTCATCATGCAAATCAGTGCCATTTTCCATCCAGCCTGCCGCCGACACCAAAGCCCCACTCCACTTGGAGCCGCCAAAGAGTGGAGGACCTGCACGCAAGCCTGACGCACAACATGGGGATAGGAAAGCTATTCCACCAAACTCACGACCCATCCTCTGAGCAGCCAGAGAGAGAGAGAGAGAGAGAGAGAGAGAGAGAGAGAGAGAGAGAGAGAGAGAGACCGCTCCATCTGTGCGTCTAACTGCTCCTCCACCGGCCTCCCTCTCTATCTCGCAAGACGATTGGCCTCTCTCTCTGCCCTCGACATCACTACTCACAACGATCAAAGAGGGACAACACCCATGCGCTGCACGAAAGCGAGATTGAGGATAGCCGCAAGATGTGTGTGTGTGTGTGTGTGTGTGTGTGTGTGTGTGAGAGAGAGAGAGAGAGAGAGAGAGAGAGAGAGAGAGAGAGAGAATAAAAAAAAATCATCCTCCGCCGCTCTCGCTCTTGACGCCATGTCTTCAACCTCCTCCCCCGAGTTGCTGCAGCACTCCAACTCGTGCTCTTCACGTCTGTGATACAAATGTGACTGCATTCCTCTCTCTTATCCTCTCTCCTCTACATGCCACATTTCTCTTTTTTTCCTTGGTAGACATGAGAGCATCCCCCTCAGATTCCTATTAATTCACTTGCTTCCCATAATTAGAGGGACATATTTGGCAAAAGAGAAAGGTTTGCTAAAATCATTAAAGAGACTATTTTTCCAAGAATATCTAGTGTATGCCAATTTCTTTAGTTGGACCAAATTTCAATGCAATAGGAAAGTGGTGCCACAAATCTTTGTCAATAAATCTAGCACACTCTTGACAATTAACAGGAAGAAAGAAACCTTAATAAGGCTTTCTTAAAGTTGTAAGCTTGGTAGCCAAAAGTGACTTGAATTTGCTTACATGGTCCACCAAAGGGGTGTGTTGTCAACCATTGACTCATAAAGCCTTATGACTCCACTTGTTCTATTTTAAGGGAAAAATAAACTAAGGTGGAACTTTGAAACCAGCAGGCTAGCTGTTGTTCTTCATGTGAAGAATGTGAATAAGATTAGGCTGGTGATTCCAAAATAGTTTCCTTAAAAAAACCAAAAAAGAGAAAGGTAGAAACAAGATGCAACTTTAGAAACCACCATTTAAATCAAGTAGTGAGATATTAATTAAGGTTGAGTTGTTGGCCACTCCACGCTTGAACTTTTTGATTGCAAATGTTTCTTGAAAAGGAGTTTGAAGTGCAAAAGGGGCTTTCTATTCTACTAGTACGGTTGGCCGTCGAAGGTCTCTCTCTCTTTCTCTCTCCCTCTTTATCGCGTGCACAGGGGTTTCTTTCAACTTTGAAATTTAGCCTTCATATAAGAGATTTCGACAAGTGTAAAGAGCTCCCCCTTCCGCTATATTATGTTAGTTTAAATTACTCAAGATCTTTATGATAGGATAAATACAAGGTAGATTGGAGGTAGCACATCATCCCTCATGAGCAAACACTTGATGGAGGGCACAATGAGGGCACAATGAAGGTGTTGAAAACTTCACAACAATGTTTGAAAGGAATCATGAGAGATTGACTCACTTTATAGACTAAAGCACACGAGCATGTTTTGCCGCTTCTCTCCAAAGAGTGTATTTCTTTGACAGGGAGAGTTGTCGTACCACCAAAATTAAGCAATAGTCCATGGAAAAGAAACGCGAGTATATCATCCAAAGGGAACCCTTTTTCAAAGTGTCCTTACCTTGCATAACAATTCACATAGGAATGATGCAATTTGGGAACTCCTAAAACACATTGCTGCTACTTGTAAGTGGCATTGTCTTCAAGAAATAATCCAATTGATAAAGTGCTTAAACAATGTCCTCAAGGTGGGCTGTGGGTTCAAGCACCATTGTGGCTCCTAGTATGGCCAGCTGCCTTCGACGGCCTCTCTCTCTCCTCCTCTCTCCTTCTTTATCGCGTGCAAAGGGGCTTGTTTTTGTTTTGGACTTTAGCTTTCAGGTCGTAGATTGCGACACGTGTAAAGGGCTCCCCCTTCCGCCATATTATGTTAGTAGATCCCAAGAGATGCCAAGAGACAGAAGAAGCCCATGGGTGTTGGTGCTCTCTCTAGGATTAATGTAAAAACAAATGCGTGATATTAGTTGGTTCCCTTCATCAACACCTAGCCACTAAGACTTATCCATTAGCAAGCCACATGGTGATACCTTAGCAAGCTAGTGGCCACACCTCTTGCCCAATGTGCGACGAAGCTTGTTTACCTAGTCAGCCAAATTGCTTCCTAATTGAGATGCAAATCGGAAGTACCAATAGAATTTTACATATTTGCGGGAGTTTTGAACTATCTCTCGTATTTTTAAACCAATTTTTTCCCTTCTTACCCACATTTGGAGCCGGCTATAGGCTAAGCTTTGCTTGCCCCGCAAGCTTCCAAGTTGGATTAATTATTGGTTTCAAATTCTTAGGATTTTTGGATAATTGCAACTCACATTGAACCCGTAAAAAAACGAGCAAAATACCCATGCAAAGCGACCTTTTAGCAAGGTATAAGCTATTGCCATATAGAACCATGCTCAAGCATACACTCACAAATTAGTCCAAGTTCCGGCCACTCTCATCGCCACCGTCGATGCTCGGCACTCAACAATATTCATTAGAAGTGGACAATTAACAAGGCACAATGAATGATTGTCATTTTCATGGGAAATTGAAATTGTCCCACTATCGTCCAACTAGCAATGATGGGGTATAAATGAACATTCTCAATTTGTCAAGCAGTCACATACAAGTCACCCAAGTGGCATACAAGTCACACAATCACCCAAGTGGCATTTGATTCTCAATAAATGGCCAGCTTTTTCACTTTTCACCTTTGCAAGTAATTGTGAAGTCCTTGAAGGGATGTCATAAAAAAGATGCTCTTTGAGGCCAGGCCCAACCCACCCCCCCCCCCCCCCCCCCCCCAACCCCCCCCCACACACACACACACACACACACACACAAGACTATAATGATGGGGTGGTGCTAGGGCGATTTTTAAAAGGGTGCATGTGAACCTAAGCTTAGCTAGGGGTTGCTTGGTTTTACAAGCAAAGAAGCCCATTGTGGCAACCTTTACCTTGTGCGCCGATGTAGAATAGAGAAGGGGTAAAATGTGAAGCAAGCAATTCTCTCTCTCTCTCACTCTCACACACGCACACACTCTCTCTCTCTCTCTCTCTCTCTCTCTCTCTCTTTCTCGCCCTTATAGTGGCTAGCCTCGAGCTATGTTACCCACACACAGTCAATCTCACTTCCTCCCTCCCCCCCCTCTCTCTCTCTCTCTCTCTCACACACACACACACACCCATTTGCATTCTCCTTGTGAATTGCAAACCTTATTTGAATATGAAGTACACCACCTTATGACCATGATCAGAGCTGCCCACAAATCTGTCCATTTCTGCTGCACCTGCCCATACAAATTTTAGCATACGATGGCTACTTCCATTCAGCTAGCTGCCTGCGACCAGCCCCTTCTCCTTCTCCTACTTCTCTTCACATCCTTCTCCCTCTCATGTTTCTCTCATCAGCAATATGATCAGCACTTGATCACCTCTCAATGGCTTCATGTTGCCCCCTTGGAAGAGCAATTTACCGCTGCCACCCCCGCCTATGCAGCATCAACAGAGCTCAATGTGCACATCCCTAAATGGTCTTCCAGCCGAGAAGACGAGAATGGCGCCGCAACGCTCGCTCTCAAAGTCATCCACAGAGACTCCCCTTACTCTCCCCTTGCAACCCTCCTCCAATCCACTCCTCAACAGTTGCTCATCCAAAGGCTCAACAGAGATGCATCCAGAGTTGAGGCCCTCTCTCTCAAAGCTAAGCTGTCCTCTCTTGCCCCCAACCATGGAGACCTTAATGACAAAGTCTCATATACAAAGGGCACTTTGCCTCAAAGTGGGTTCTCTAGCCCCCTCTCCTCTGGCTTCAAGCAAGGCAGTGGAGAGTACTTTATAAGGCTTGGTGTGGGCACCCCTCCGAAGGACTCATACATGGTCATTGACACAGGCAGCGACGTCATGTGGATCCAATGCGCACCGTGCTTGGATTGCTACGAGCAGACAGACCCACTCTTCAATCCGGCAGCTTCGTCCTCGTACCGGAAGCTCTCATGCAAGTCCCCTGTATGTGCAATGCTGGAGCTTCATGGGTGTGGAGGAGCAGGGAGCAACCATTGCCTATATCAAGTGGCATATGGGGATGGGTCGTTTACGGCAGGGGAGTTCTCGGCGGAGGCATTGCACTTTGGGGGCGGGATGACAGCGAGGGTGGCGATGGGGTGTGGGCACGACAACGAGGGGCTGTTTACAGGGGCGGCAGGGCTGTTTGGGTTGGGAGGGGGAGCTCTGTCATTTCCATCACAGATGGGGAGGAGGTATAGCAAGGTGTTCTCATACTGTTTGATGGACAGGGATAGGGAGGGGTATTCAACATTAGAGTTTGGAGGAAGGGGGGAGGTGCCAAGGGGGACAATGTACACACCCTTGATAAGGAATGCCAATTTAGAGACATTTTACTACGTGTCAATGAGTGGGATAAGTGTAGGAGGGCAGCTATTAACCATCCCAACAAGAGCCTTTTTAATGGATGAGAGTGGGGGAGGGGGAGTCATTGTGGACTCAGGCACCTCAGTCACAAGACTAGTAGAGGTGGCTTATGGCCCCCTCAGAAGTGCCTTCAAGGCCGCCGCACGCGGGCTGCCCTTTGCCGGTGGGTTCTCACTCTTCGATACTTGCTATGACATGTCCGGTCGGGCGAGTGTGAAACTGCCCACCCTCTCCTTGCATTTTGAAGGGGGGGCTGAGCTAGCCTTGCCTGCCTCCAATTACTTCATACCTGTGGATAGCAAGGGCACATATTGCCTGGCCTTTGCAAGCACCCCTGGAGAGCTTTCCATAATTGGCAACATTCAACAACAAGGCTTTCGTGTGATTTTTGATAGCGCGTCATCGCGGCTCGGGTTCGTCCCAAATCAGTGCTAATTCTCTCTTTCTCTCTCTATAATAGGTATATTGCTCATACAAATCATGATTTTGAAATCTGATAGTAGGCTATATACATACATAACCAGCTAACTTTGCCAATATATGCATGTATTGAACCATTTATTTCCTTCTCTTCTCTTACACATACATTTTGTACTAGCCCCGCAAGACACTTTCCCCATGGGTTTAAGTGCAGCCAGGCGACCCTGGTAGGGCTCACGGATGTTCATTGTATTATGCGACCGGGAATGCTCGTGCTGCTAAAAAAAAGGTAATGTGTGTGTGTGTGTGTGTGTGTGTGTGTGTGTGTGTGTTTTGTTCTCCTACTATCCTCTAGTTTCATCTTTTCTTAAAATCACTACATCACATAGTTCATGTGAATCAACATCCACTTGATGTACCTTTTGGCTTAGCCCTCTCATAATACTCACCCTCTTCAGGTTCTATAATGATGAGTGCCCTTTTTTAAACTCTTCGCTACTACCAGTGTTAGAAAAAAACCGGGGTAGAGTGTCTTTTAACCGGCTAAAATCATAAAATCCCGGAACCTTAGATTTTGAGCTTGCCTTTAAGAAAACAGGCAAATTTACACACATTGGAAGTTTTGGACAAATTCTCACAATATTTCCCACATTGTGACTTACCTCAACATCATGAGCTTTTGTGATGTTATGCATTGTATGAAAAACACTGAGAAAGACTCTGTTTTCCTACATGAGAAAATTTCAAAATCTTCTTGTGACAAGTTTTAGTGCAAATACCGACAAAAGCTTCAAATTTTGACCTAAAAACCGGTAGAATTTCAAGTTTGCCCTTATTTTCTTCGGTTAGAAAAAATGTATTTTTCTAGCCCTCTATTATAAGTTGTAAAATAAATACTCATACTTGATGCCAAGGTGAAGGTAATGCTTTTGTTGTGCTTTGATGACCTTCACATGCATTCCAATTCACAAGTATATGGCCTCACCAAACTTTTCATGATTCATATTCTTCATGAATGAAGAGATGGTAGTTATTTATGTTGGTCATCAAACCCCATGGGCTCCATTATATTGTGATCTTGTGATCCTTGGCATTATACCATAACATAGTGGGCTTTTGCCTTCTTTATGGGTTAATGCTTGTATATAGCTCAACAACGACTTACATTAAAATGTAAGTAGCACAAATTTAATGATCACTTAATGTTTTTCTCCCCTCCAAAAGTAGGTGTAGATTTTGTATTAGATAAAAGGTAAGTGATTATGTCGTGTTTTTCGAGGTGGCACATCGGACGCCAAGGAAACTCCGTCTTGGGTGCTCAATTTAAACTACTTTCTAAAATTTTAGAGGTAAATTTACGATATTTGAAGAATATTGCACCAAATTTCTCTCAATTTTGTAGGTTTTGTCACTTCCGGACGTAAACTTTAGAGGTAAATTTATAGGTGTGATCACACCAAGCCTAGCTTCTTTTAGAGCATTGGAAGACTCTACCTAAGTATATTCACCAAAAATTATCGAGGATGTGCAAACCCACAAGTCACCTCTCAATGCTCCTAAACACTCTAGGCTTATTGACTCCACCTCAAGTTTTTGCAAACAAGTAAAATTAATAAGATTGATAAAGCCTTTATATGTTTATGTGGAGAACTCACTCTAAATTTTTTCTCTCGGTGGGGAAATGGCCCGATCCCACTCTTTCGAGTTCCTCCTTTTCTCAAAGGCAAAAATCATTTTCCGCCTCAATGGGTAGATGATCTTGCTTGCCTTAGGCAGGCCTTGTAATTTGATATGGTTGGTGTAGGGAATGGCCCTGCAATGGATTTTTCTTGAAATAATGGGCGACCGTATGGCAACCGGCGGAGGTCGGGAGCCATGGTGGGAGCTCTTTATTTCAGGGAATCGCCATTGCAGGGCCATTCTCGGCTGTCACAGTCCAAGGCGAGGGGAGGCAGATTCTGTAAAATTCGACGTTCTGGGTGTTGACTTGTCAAGCAATCCATGATTTGCCAAAAATCTCTTAATTACGAGTGCTGATATGTCGTCATCAGAGTGATAGGGGGGTTCTATCTGCTAATGTGTCAGCAGGAGGACGAACTACAAGCTTGCACTACAGTATAGTGCGTCAGTGCAGTGCAGGTTGACAATTCGTAGCAACATATTCTGGGTTTTAATTGCCAATAGATATACGGTCGAGATGTGCAGCCCCCTTCTCTTGGACTGTGACGATTGGTAGATACCTCAAGTCTTGCTACGAGCTTGAGGATACTTTGTAAAATTTGTGGTTCTTAATACAATTCTCACTCACAAATTGTGAGTTTTACAAAAAAATCTACATATTGGAAGTTTGGTAGACATGTTAAAAAAGAAGAAGAAACAAGTGAAAGAGTTAAATAAACCTAAAGGAAAGTATAGATATAGTAAGCACGTTTAGTGTCTTTTGAGGGATCTCACCCCAAAAAAAAAAAAAAACTACACATTGAAAGTTTGGTAGACATGTTAAGAAGAAGAAACAAACAAGTGAAAGAGTCACTGTGGCTTTTTAAAACAATTAAAAAGTGATAAAATCATTAGGTTGAGTTTAAGTAGAATTAGTGCTCGAGAAAGGATTGCTTCAGCTTAGCATTGAACTGGTTGAAAATTGAGACTAGCTGGTTGCAAACCATGGTAAAGGAAAGAAAAACTCGTAAAATATGTGAGAAAATAGTTCAAACATTTTATAAATTTTAAATTTATACTAATATTTTTGATTTGCTTTTTTGCAAGGAAAAAACTCAACCGATGATTGCTTAATAAAAGATGATTTGTAATTTATTGGTGACCCTATAATACAATCACTCACAATTGTGAGTTTTGAAAAAAAAAAACTTTTCCAAACAGATCTAAAAAGAAAGATCTGGTTTGTTTTTCTCTTTAAAGGATTTGGTCACATGAAGTACAATTACCTGTTACTTTTTAGGATACCTACATCTCAAGCATGGTCACACTTACATTCATATTTTTCCTTTAACTTAACTATGCAAGTCTTTTGCAACTAGGCCAATTTTGGCACAATTGCACCAGTCATATGTAACTGATAAATGAGCTTCACATGACCATTGGCACGGTTGCACTAGCTATATGTAACTGTTAACTTAGCTTCACATGACCATAGCCTAATATGGTAAAATCAGACATTTTGTTGATTTGATTCTTTCAATGGTTTCTTTAATGAAGCTAAATGAAGTAAATGCAATTGAGGGTTTTTATTTGAAATAGGCAATCAACAATGCCATAGGGAGTAGAGGCTCTAAAAGGAATCAAATAGACTAGTATGTGACCTGCACGTTGCTTCGGTTAAAGAAACATTGCCTCTATTCTCATTCTACTATCTTCTCTTCCAAGTGAAACACTATCAATACTCTCTTCCTACATGTATAGTCTATTGCATTTCTAAAAGTAATGCATGACACAACCTCTTGATAGATTCTAACAAACAGAAATATATGTAAGATGTTGTAAAGAATTCTTTGATACTAAGATTGGGAGCTTCTCATAGACATTTATTTTCATGAGGTTCTAGCCCTCCTTCAATAAACTTAGGAGTGCTCTACTTCTATTGAGAGAGTTGAGAGAGAGAGAGAGAGAGAGAGAGAGAGAGAGTCCTCCTTTTGGTCCATCTTGGTCTAGCAATGCTACCAAGTTTGTTTATATACATTAGATAAGTTAGCATGGTGTGAAGAGATGAAAGCTAACAGAAGTCAATAATATAAAGGTTTTTTTGAAAATGGAGTGGGTTCTAAAATTGGCTTCAACAATTGGATTCAATGTCTGTGCTCCACTCTCTTAGTTGCTTCTATCCTTGCGAAATTCTTATGAGAAAGACATAGTAAAGGTGTGCATCATAACCTCCTATATAGCAAGAAGGACATCTTTCCCTTGGTCTGCCTAGGGTTGAAAAAGTGAAACCAACTCGAGAAGTACAAACTGGGTAAGCCAAAAAGAAGAAGACCCATAAATGCTACACTATGTAATCATAAAACTTTTCATGTTCAAGAGTAGAGTTTTGAAAAGATTAGGGCTCATATATATATACATGTATATGTATAAATTGTTAGGAAATAAGACGTAGCTAAATAGATAATTGAGTAGATTACTTAATACAAAGAGACAGATTTACATACACGAGATTATAGAGTAGAGAGAGAGAGAGAGAGAGAGAGAGAGAGAGAGAGAGAGAGAGTACACACGATATACGTGGTTCACCCAATGTGGGCTACGTCCACGGGAAAGCAGCCACTCAATGGCTTTAGTACTTCAAAACAAGAAGTAGTTTACAAAGGGATTATACCCTTAATGGAGCTCCCGCCTTGCTTCACTCTCACCACCTCACACTCACCTTGTTGCATCAACTTCACACTATGAAATATGTGTAGAAATAGCCTCCTTTTATAGGCCAAAAGGGCTGCCCTCTCTTATGAGAGACAGCCATGTGTAGCCGCCCTTGTGCGAATAAGTCCAAATCGGACCCTCCAATCCGCCCCTGTGTGGCCGCCCTTGAGAAGACAAGTCCGCTTTTGAATTCGGCCATCGGCCACCGGCCACCGGCCATTGACTTCCGACCACCGGCCACTGGCCATTGACTTCCGACCACCGGCCATCGGCCATTGACTACCGGCCACCGGCCAACCGACCGGTTGTTTTCCGACCACTTTCCGGCCGCCGTCCGGCCATAATATTCCTGCGAAAAAAAAAGTCTCGGAGGCCTCCGCCCTTGAGGCCTTTAAAGTTGCCCCTGATTCTTGTCCGTGAAAATTTTGGTTTCCGGTGAGTGATTTTCCTTCACGCACGATGGCTTCTCCTCATAATGGGGGCCTTACAAATGTGCGCTTTTACGACATAAAATTACAAGGGTAAATCAGGCTCCATACTTAACAATCTCCCACTTGGAGACTGATCTCCAAACCAAACCTGCGACTGCTTTCCATTCTGGCTTCTTATCCTTGAATGCCGATTGAAGATGAGCACAATCTCAACTTCTCCTTGTTGACCACCTTTGTAAACATGTCTGCAGGATTTTCACTTGTATGCACCTTTCCTAGCTTTAGTTGTCCCTCTTCCAAAAGAGTGCGTATGAAGTGATATCTCACCTCAATGTGCTTTGTCCTTGAATGAAAGACTGAGTTCTTCGCAAGATGGATAGCGCTTTGGCTATCACTGTACAAGACACAATTGTCTTGTTTGAATCCAAGATCTTCTAAGAATCTGTGAAGCCACAGAATTTCTTTATTTGCCTCCGTCATTGCTACATACTCTGCTTCCGTGGTAGAAAGTGAAACCACTTTCTGCAGCTTTGAAGCCCAGCTTACTACTGTGCCTCCAACCGTGAACACATAGCCAGTAGTGCTCCTTCGAGTATCTTTGTCACCTGCCATATCTGCATCAGCATACCCTTCTAGAAAAATATCAGTTCCTCCAAAATACAAAGCATTTTTTGTTGTCCCTTTTAGATACCTAAGTATCCACTTCACATCTTGCCAATGCTCTTTACCTGGGTTGTCCATGAACCTACTCACAACTCCCACTGCATGTGCAATGTCTGGCCTTGTCCAGACCATAGCATACATTAGATAACCTACCGCTGCAGCATATGGACCTTTAGACATATAGGCTATCTCCTCTTGTGTCTTTGGACACATATCCTTCGTTAGTTTAAAATAACCAGCCAAAGGTGTAGAAACTGGTTTTGCATTTTGCATTGCAAACCTTTTTAGTACCTTCTTGATGTAATCTTCTTGAGATAGCTTTATTGTCTTCTTCGTCCTGTCCCTTGATATTTTTATACGAAGTATCCTCTTTGCAGCACCTAAATATTTCATTGAAAAAGATTTGGACAGCTCCTCTTTTAGGTCTTTGATGTCCTGCATGTTAGCACTTGCAATCAACATGTCATCAACATACAACATTAGGATGATGAATTTCTCATCTCCCAAATTCTTCATGTAGACGCAGTGATCCAAGTTGCATCTTGTGAATCCATGATCCAACATCCATCGATCAAACTTCAAGTACCATTGTCTTGATGCTTGCTTTAAACCATACAAGCTCTTCTTTAATCTGCAAACCATTTTCTCCTTACCTTTTACTTCATACCCCTTTGGTTGAAGCATGTAGATTTCCTCCTCTAAGTCACCGTGAGGGAATGCCGTATTTATATCCATTTGCTCGAGATTTAGATCATGAGCAGCCACAAGGCTTAAGACAAGCCTAATTGAGTTCATTTTTACAACAGGAGAAAATATTTCATTGAAGTCAATACCTTTCTTTTGAGAAAAACCTTTTACCACAAGCCTAGACTTGTGCCTTTTCTTCCCACCTTCTTCTTCCTTTAGCTTGTACACCCATTTGTTTTGAAGTGCCCGCTTACCTTTAGGCAACTCAACCAACTCCCATGTTTGGTTGCGATGTAGTGAGTCCATCTCCACTTGCATACTCTTCGTCCATTCTTCTTTGGATTCATGTTGCATAGCTTCTTCATATGATTCCGGCTCTCCAGAATCTGAGATCAAGAGATGGTTGAAGGAAGCAACAAACCTTTCTGGAGGTCTACTTGCTCTTGTAGATCTTCGGGGAATAGGTTGAGGCTCCTCATTTGGTTGACGTTGTTGCACATTGTCACCGTTTGCAGTCCTTGAGTCTTCACCGTCCTCAAGCTCCATGTACTCATCACCTGTTTCTTTTGTTTGTTTTCTTTCCAAGTAATCTTTGTACATATTTTGTTCGTTAAAAAAAAGACATCGGATTTATTCTTCATGACATAAACCCATGTTTTTCTAGTCGCATCGTCTATGAATGTTACATAGTACAATGAGCCACCAAGTGATGGTGTACTTGCAGGACCCCAAACATTAGAATGAACCAACTCAAGTTTTTTATTTTTTCTTTCATTTCCTGATTTTTGAAATTTTACCCTCTTTTGTTTACCATAAACACAATCTTCACAGAACTCGAAGTCCACTTCTTTCAAACCTGGTAGAAGCTTCTTTGTTTGAAGGATTTGCATTCCTTTGGTACTCATATGCCCAAGTCGGTAGTGCCACACCGCACTGTCAACTTCTGTAGTTGCTACACAAGCTGAAGGTTGCGTGCTAACAATACACAAGTAAAGTGTACCGACTTTTTCACCCTTGGCAACCACCAAAGATCCCTTTGAGATCTTCCACCGTTTGTTTCCGAATGCAATGTTGTGACCTTCATCGTCCAATTGTCCTGTAGAGATCAAATTTTTGCGAAGAGAAGGAACATACCTAACATCTTTAAGCTTCCATTCATTTCCGTTAGCAGTTTTGACAGAAGCTGTATCTTTGCCGACAATCTCACAAGCTTCATCATCTCCCAAGTATACATACCCAAAATTACCTTTGGTGTAGTCTTGGAAATGTTGCTTGTGTGGTGTCGCATGGAATGAAGCCCCGGAATCTACTATCCAGGAATTAGACACATTGTCTAATGAGAGAATTAGAGCATCTTGCTCTACTTTACCTGCCACATAGGCCTCCGATGTTGGCTTGTTGTCTTGAGACTCTGTCTCCTTCTTCTTCTTGGACCAGCAATCCTTCTTGACGTGGCCCTTCTTGCCGCAGTTCCAACATTCAAGAACTGACTTTGTGCGTGACTTGCTCCGCCTTGAGCGATCACGACCCTTTTGGTTTTTGAACTTCTCGTTAAGCCTTCCTCTTGTTTCCACTGATAGTGCAACACTTGATGATTCTCCTGTGCTTCTCCTTCGCATTTCCTCGCTTAGGAGAACACCCACAACATCATCAAACTTAAGAGTATTTGTGCCAGAGATAGAATTACTTACAGCCATCACAAGGCTGTCCCAACTATCCGGTAGAGATGATAGTATAAGGAGAGCTCGCACTTCGTCATCGAAATTGATTTTCACTGATCGAAGTTGACTTATGTTTGTGTTAAAGTCATTTAGGTGTTCTGCAACTGAACCATTCTCTGCCATCTTTAGATTGAACAAGCGCTTCATAAGAAATACCTTATTGGATGCCGATGGTTTCTCGTAGAAGTCGTCAAGTGACTTCATCAAGTCCTCCGTGGTTTTCATCTCCGAAACATTGAAGACCACCGTTGACGCCAAGCTTAACCGGATTGTTCCCAGTGCCTTTCGATCAAGGACAATCCATGCTTCATCTGCCATTGTTGCGGGCTTCTTCGCAAGACCGCCTAGTGGCAAATAGAGGTCCTTCTGGTAGAGATAGTCTTCAATCTGCATCTTCCAATGTTGGTAGTTTTTGTCGTTGAACTTCTCAATCTTGAGCTTCCCTTCCTCCGCCATAACTCCCACTCAATTCAAGGAATCCTTTCCTTGAGATAATTTAGCTACGAGAAAACCTTGCTCTGATACCAGTTGTTAGGAAATAATACGTAGCTAAATAGATAATTGAGTAGATTACTTAATGGAGAGAGATAGATTTATATACACGAGATTATAGAGTAGAGAGAGAGAGAGAGAGAGAGAGAGAGTACACACGATATACGTGGTTCACCCAATGTGGGCTACGTCCACGGGAAAGCAGCCACTCAATGGCTTTAGTACTTCAAAACAAGAAGTAGTTTACAAAGGGATTATACCCTTAATAGAGCTCCCGCCTTGCTTCACTCTCACCACCTCACACTCACCTTGTTGCATCAACTTCACACTATGAAATGTGTGTAGAAATGGCCTCCTTTTATAAGCCAAAAGGGCTGCCCTCTCTTATCAGAAACAACCATGTGTAGCCGCCCTTGTGCGAATAAGTCCAAATCGGACCCTCCAATCCGCCCATGTGTGGCCGTCCTTAGAAAACAAGTCCGCTTTTGAATTCGGCCACCGGCCACCGGCCATTGACTTCCGACCACCGGTCATTGGCCATTGACTTTCGACCACCGAACAACCGACCGGTTCTTTTCCGACCACTTTCCGGCCGCCATCCGGCCATAATATTCCGGCGAAAAAAAAATCTTGAGGGCCTCCGCCCCCGAAGCC
Source organism: Adiantum capillus-veneris (assembly GCF_014529385.1). NCBI lineage: Eukaryota > Viridiplantae > Streptophyta > Polypodiopsida > Polypodiales > Pteridaceae > Adiantum > Adiantum capillus-veneris. The sequence continues at coordinate 76,233,019 of NC_140931.1, read as the reverse complement.
TTTAAAGTTGCCCCTGATTCTTGTCCGTGAAAATTTTGATTTCCGGTGAGTGATTTTCCTTCACGCACGATGGCTTCTCCTCATAATGGGGGCCTTACAAATGTACGCTTTTACCACATAAAATTACAAGGGTAAATCAGGCTCCATACTTAACATAAATATCTATCTATCTTTCTATGTATACATACATATATATATATATATATATATATATATACACACACACACACATACATGTATATAAATATATAAAACACACACACATACATACATATATAGATACATACACACACATGTGTGTGTGTGTGTAGGAAGGAAAGAATCTAGCTTGTAGGGAGAAGCGCCAAAAACATCTGATGTCAAGTTTTACAAACAAGGAAAATTGATAAGATTGATAAAGCCTTTATGTGGAGAACTCACTTTATTTTTTTTTTCTATATATTGGAAGTGTGATCCCTCAAGGCACCATAGTATTTTTGTATTTTCCTTTTTGATTTATTTAACCCTTCTACTCACAATGGTGAGTATGGCAAAAGAAAAAAAGAAAAATATTGGAAGTGTGGTAGGCATGTTGAAAACGAAGAAGAAAAAAGCCATACTCACAATTATGAGTAGACAGTATAAACTAGCATAATATAAAATATAGTTACATCCTCGCCATACTCAAACCGAGCCATGGTTGACAAATACAAATTAGGCTATGGTCATGCAAGGCATAGTTATCAATATAGATAGCTATGCCCAGATAGCGCATCAAATGAATAACTAAGCTTGTTGCATGGTCGAGCAAGTCTTGGTTATTCATTCAACCTCCCAACTATCCCTTGAACTTCATAACTGTACTAATATCAGCATAGTTACAAAAGGGTAGGCATAGTTTTCACTTAAAAAAATGAGGCTATGTTATCACTTCATATAAGTGATAACTAAGCCTAGCTTGACCACCACCTTAGTACATATTGGAAGTGTGCTAGGCATGTTCTTATACACTTGTCTACTTGGAAGTGGAACAATCACTAGGCCCCGATGTACTATGGTCTAGTGTACTATGATCTCTTTTCAGCCTTGTCAAGCATGTAGTTCATACTTTTGTTGCTATCATGCCTTTGGGCCCATCTACGTACTCTTCATTGGACATTGACATTACACTATAACCAGCAGGTTCCGAAAACGACTTTTTTTCATTTGTTTTAAGGGTATCTTGGGTGATGCCCTTGAGGTTTTGAGGGAAAAGAGGGCTGGGGGGGGGGGCACGTGGTGGAGAGAGAGAGAGAGAGAGAGAGAGAGAGAGAGAGAGAGAGAGAGAGAGAGAAAAGAAGAAGAAGAGAATTTTAATGTCGTGGGGGCGGTGACGCATGGAGAGAGAGAGAGAGAGAGAGAGAGAGAGTTATCTGCAAGGTGTCTGTATCTGCAGGTTTTGAGGCCGAGCATGATAGGCATGCTTGTCTCTCTCTTCATGCGTGTGTGTGTCGCGACGGACGTGGGTGAGGGTAGGCCTGCATGCCTATTATATGGTGGTGATAAAACCATTGGGTGCTCAACAGGCATAGCGACCTCTGCAAACAGGGACAGTGAATGCCGAGCCTGAGGCAGAGGCAGGTGTAGGAGCAGTAGAGGCGGGCGCAAGTTTCTCTCTCTCTCTCTCTCTCTCTCTCTCTCTCTCTCTCTCTCGCGCGGCTCTTGTGGGTAGGCCAAGTTGGGGTACCTGGTGAGGCCAAGCTGTGGCGCTGAATGGAGCACGACGAACAGGCTAAGGGAAGGCATGGGTGTCTCGGAAAGGGAGCACCAACACGCATCCCGTAGGCTGCAAGCCGATGGGCACAAGGGGATGGGAGGAGGGGGAATGCGGCTTGTGCATCCCCTCCAGGTTACATCTCAGTGCCAAAATCGACTAGCCTTTTGGGTTGGAAGGAATCTCGGGTCTTAATTAATTAATAAAAACAATGTTAGACCCAGTAGGCCAGTAGAAGGGATACTTCTATGAAGACTTCCTTGAGAAACAACTAATTTCCCTAGCATAAATGCATATATGTAAAGCTCAATGTAAAGGTTGTTCAATGTCTCTTTTCTCATGAAGTTGTTGACCTTTTGAGATTTTAAGCAGATTCACTTGATCAAGAAATGAGATGAACCAATTTTTGAAGGAGCCACATACACAAAACATACAAATACAGAGAACTTCTTGAGCGAAAAGGAGGCTTAGAATTTGGTTTGTTTTGCTCTTTAAAGGATGTATTCACACGAAGCAAAATTATCACTTACTTTGTAGGATACCTTCACCTAAGATGCAACCTAAATGAGGAGCGTGATGAAAATGCCAACAACATCAAAGATGGAAAGGGCGAAAGCTATTGCAATCGTGGCCTGAAAACCCCTCCTCTTCTACTACAAGCTTCACCCTATCACCGGGTGACCTCAGCAATGGGGGGGTCTCAGCCCTTTACTCCACACACACTCCTACACTCACAAATGTAAGTATGGCCAAAAAAAAAAAGAGGATATCTTCACCTCATGCATGGTCACACTTACATTCATATTTGTTCTTATGAAACTATGCAAGTCTTTTGGAACTATGCTAATTTTGGCACAATTGCACACATGACCATTGCCTGATATGGCAAACGCAAAAATTTCATTGATTTGATTCTTACAATGTTTTCTTTCAATGAAGCTGGGTGAAATAAATGCAATTGAGGGTTTTTATTTAAACTCGGCAATCAACAATGCCATATGGAGTAGCAAATCTAAAAGGCAATCAACTAGATTTCACCTAATGAGTAATCCTCTTGATTAAAATAAAATTAGGCTAATTGAAAAAGCGCATTTTTCCATTTGGTGTTTTTGAGGACAAGCTAATTTAACAACCCTAGATTCACAACCAAACTTTAAATTATTTATCAAGATTCATTAATAAAAAACTTAAACACAAACCTTAAAATTAAGTGCAAATAAAATTATAAACAAAATTTATAATTCTCCACGAGAAAACTTTCACAATAAATTGGGCTAGGTGAGCAATAAAGATAACTAATGAAACTATCTAGCTACCAACACAAGAAGACATGATAAATAACGTTCTAATAGAAGCTAATTTAGCTTCTTCACCCGATTTGGGGCTATTTCTACAAGTATTGCTAGAATCTTCGTGTTTTTGTGCAATATTCTTCTTGATTCAAATAGAACCTCTTTTCACATTGAGAAAGTAGACGGATGATGGGTACATATCATTAATGAATAAGGTGCCGACTATATGGAATGTTACGATATGGTACATCCCATGAATTGTGTTAAGGGCATGGAATCCCAGTCTTCAAACTAGTCTTTCTTGGTGGGCCTTTGCCGTACATAATCTGACAGATTTTGGAACGCAGTTGGTTACTTGGTTAGTTTGTTGTGATTGTTGTCGCCTTGGGTTTTGTTGTGGTGACACGAGAAAATGAATAGAACCTATTGATAGGCACCAATAATAGCTCAGCTTGGGACTTGATGAGCATTGGAAAGAAGCAAGTTGTGTCCCATAGTGCTCCATATATGACAAAGAGCTACTAAAGAGGGTAATTGAATCGAGCAAAAGGGTAACCTACTTTGGTAGTTATCTGCAGATTGCACCATTCAACCTAGTAATATCGACCATTTAGTCTCTAAATCGTGGAACCATCTTTGAGACACCCATCTTATTCTCAATCAAGCATAGTCAATTAACAGACTAAAAAAAATGAACTACACTACCGACCTGATAATCGTGTATGAATGTCATCCGATTGTGCAAGTTGACGGACAATGTTGAGTCAAGCTACAAAAAAGCAATGTGAATAGTTAAATATATCGTCTTGCAATGAAATGTCACAGACTGAAATTGCAAAGTATACAGTGCACGCCATGCAGAGGTGCCATACAAAAGTATGGTGGAGAGCTAGCACTGTGGTATCTCCAAAAATTATAAGAAATCGAAGGCGTGCCGTGCCCCGTAGCATTTATGTGTTGCACCAAGCAAACGCATAGTCATGGGGTGCTGGATACAGATAACGAACCTTGTAGTGTTGTCGAGTTGATGTCGGGCTTGTGAAATTGAAACGTCCAGTTAATATATGTCCTCCCTGTCAGACACAAAACACACTTTAAGACAAATAGAAAAGATGCACGATGTAGATTAAACTTAAAGAGAAGTAGAGCTAACTTTATGTTCTACATCATAGACGTAATAAACTCCTATGTAGTGCGAGAAGTTCGCTCGCTTTGCATCCTAAAATCAATGAGCCAGAGCTTCATGGTCCAGTCTTTGTTGGGCATATCCCGCAATCAAAGCATTTCAAGAGACAACATTTCAGACATACATGTCAACCAAGGTAGTGCCATATGCCTTCAAAGGGATTTGACATATGGCCAAAGCACTGCAAAGATTAACCAGGCCTTTCCCTCGAGCCCCCGACTAGAAATATCCTTGTGTCTAATTTTTCCATGTATGTGTGTTAGGGTGGTAGAAGGTGACCTCCTCGTATTGTGGGACCAACAGTGTGCCTGGTTGGGTTTTGGTTGGAGAACAAATACAACCTTCAAGAGAACGACAACGTTTCCTTCAGCAAGGTCTCCTATGGCAAATTGCAGTGGTGATGGAGCAAGGGGGCATCATCATGTATGCCTCCACATTGGTGCTTTGTCTTACAAGGTGGTGGGCTTCTCATCCATAGACGAGAACAACATGATAGTCGCCTCTGTCCACTACCCTTCTCGCTGCACGAGCATCACCTTGACATACAACAGTGAAGGGGGATTTGTGATCTTTCAATAGAAGCGCAACAGTAGAACGTCTGAATGCTACAACTCCTTCAACATTTCTCTAGGATCCAATGACAACAACATTGACATTTTCTTCAGGCTCGATTAGGATAGGAATTTCTGCCGTTTGCATTGCCAACAATCTAATAGCATCAGTAGAAAAATATATTGAACCAGTCTGCGAAGGCAATGAGTTTTGGTGATTCAACTCCAGATTAGGCCAACTAATCACTGATTGAAATCTAATATCTTTTGTTTTAGTAGCACTAGAATAGACCTCTCCCATGGGTTGACTGCACGAAATATCTGATCTTTGAGAGTGCTCATCACGTCGGCAAGCATCCAAAGTACCTTCTAGCTTGATGGTCTGCAAAATATAAGCAGGGTTCCGGTACTCCTTTATAGTTCTGCCCCTGACTAACAAGATCATTGTGAGTTCATTGTTTTCCAAATTTTTCCCATCTCAACATCTTCCAAATTGCCACATGCATTCAAGCTGCAAGAATAGGTAATTACATATGGAAAAATGTCCTCTCTTTGCATCTGATGAAAACAACCCAGAGCTTCTTGACCCCCTGCGCTTGTTGGGAATACCTTGCAATCAATGCATTCAAACAAACGACATATTGGAAAACCCCTGACTAACAATATACATCATGAGTTCTTTTGCCATCTCATCTTCTTCCAAATTGCCACACGCCTTCAAGATGCAAGCATAGGTGATTGCATCTGGCGAGATATCAGCTGAAACAACTCTCTGCCCCTTCCCTTGTTGAGCATATCCCACAATCAATGCATTCCAAGAGACAAGATTCTGGACAGAAAGCTCCTAAAGCATTCCACATCTGTAATACATGTCGATCAAGGCAATGCCAAGCACACAACCCATGTGAAATTCAAGATGTAAGCATAGCCTTCAACACCAAATCATATGTGATTTTATTCAGAGAGACGCTCTCACTTTGCATTTGCTGAAAACAACCTAGAGCATCCTGGTCATGCCCTATTCCACATATCATTTAACGTTCCAAGAGTCAACATCCTATATAAGAAGCTCCTCAAGAAGTTTTTTTGCTTTCTGAAGTACACCATATTTGGCTATCTCTGCTATCCCTTCATAAAGAAGAGATGATGTTGGCTTCCCGCTCTAGTGTTTAGACCCCATGTGAGGGAAGGGATATGGCTATAATTTACACACAGGCTCTCGTACAAGTCGAATATGACACAGCTTGCCATTGTCCAACTCGCAGCTTGAATTTGCTGATGCAGGCTTCTAATGCTACGTCTAAAAGTAGTTTGGCATAATCGAAGATGCAAGATATTCTCTAGACAATCCATTAATCTTATTGATTCCCCTTCAACGTATTTATTTGTCTGCTTGTCACTTAGAAAACCGTGCAAAAACTGTAAGTGGAATTAAGGGCGAAAGTTGTGCAAGGACAAACATACAAGAAGCTGCATATGTAGCTATGCCAATCAACTTTCCTGCTTGGTGCTTCTTTTATTACACAGAGAGGAGGACAAGGACGTGTGCAACTGAGGTGGCTTTCGATGACTTGTTACGCCGCACTCTAAATTAGCTTTCAAATCATTGTTCATAGAAAAGCATGAGTGTCCCTAGCCAAGCTCCGAGCTGTTTCCGAGAACTGCTACTTTCTTGTGGAGAAAATCAAAGTGCTTTTGAGAGCAATTGAGAAACGCAAACCGCTTTTTTATTTTATTCACTTGGTAGCTTTTCACGCGCAACGATGTTTTTTTTTAAAATTTAGATCTATTGCCACGTGGTGGCTTCTGCGTTTAGATAGTGGTGAAAGAGCCTTGGACTCAGCAAGTAAATATTTGGATCATATTATAGGCTCAATTCTCTTTATCATTAAAAAAAGAATATATGTCAACAAAAACAATTGAAAATTTGAATGCCACAAGCGAAAACAATTGTTGAAATTAAGAAAATATGTGGGATTGAGCATTCCAATAAACTTTGTGCTTGGAAAAAATCACGATTTGTGGTATAGTAAGTTAAAATGATCGCTCCTTGAAAATTGAAATCCTCTTTCCTTCTTGGAATATTAATTCTTTTCCATCCAAAAGAAAGCAACACCAAGTGGCATGCGAGAGCTAGCTCAAAACTCACCATGAGGATCCCCTATTGTGAAAATAGGTGGATACTCCCTACCATCTCCAAGGGTACTGTCGTACAAGATTGTGTATTTATGCATTGGAAATGGTTGTGTGTGTGTGTGTGTGAGAGAGAGAGAGAGAGAGAGAGAGAGAGAGAGAGAAAATTGTGGGCCTTCATGAAATCTATTTCCTTATCATGAACTGTGTAGTTTTCATTTGCTAATGGGTGGCTCATGCTATTTGAGAATAAGCATGGATGTTTAATTTCTTACTTATTCTCTAGGCTCCTAATGATGTTTAATTTCTTACTTCCTCACATTCTCTAAGCATGATGTTTAATTTCTTACTTGCTCACATTCTATAGGCTCCTAATTGTCAACAAAAAGCAATTGATCAAAATTTCTTTCGTGTTTCCAGCTTGGCTAGCTATAGTGCTAGTGTTTTGTAGCTAGATGTGTCTCTAGTACAAAACTGATAGGACTAATGGATTGAGTTTAAAAATGGTAGTAATGAAAGCATTAAGAGTTGAAATGTCATTACTGTACGGAAAATGATCTTATTAACAAGCAATGTCCTAAGCTTAAGGACAAAGAGACACAAGAAAAAGAGGTAAATATAGCTATTTTAGATGTTTCTTCGTGGAAAAATGTTGTGTAGGATGCAGAGTGGGCTTGTAGCACACAATGTATGTGTGAACCATTTGTTTATGATGCATGTATTGCATAATCTATGGATCATGTGTGGCACTTTGATAGTTGTGCAACTAAGCGCATTACATCTCATTATGATTTATTCACTTCTCTTGAGACTATCGCTTACGAGAATGTCTTCACATATGCCAACAATGCCTCTTATCCTATCAAGGGAGTTGGATAGATTATGCTTACTAGTACTTGTGGAAGCTCTTGCACAATTTTGGATGCTTTATACATACTTGAGGGATTAAGAAGAACCTTTTAATTTTAGTACTTGCAAAACTTGATCTTATAGTGAAAAGTTGGTGGATGATAGATGTAATACGAAGGATCTTAGTTTTGGTGATACTATTGTGGTATTTGGCTCTTTGTTTTGTGGTATGTATAAGCTCAATGCTATAAGAAAAAACGTGTGGATGATCTAAGCATGCATAGAGCTCTTTTGGCTATGCTATTTTAGATACAAAACTTTGGAATACACATTGTGGTTATTTGAATTTTTCTATTTTGGTGCATTTACAGAATTTGATTTGGTTACTTTGTTGCCCTATTTTGAGGCACCATTTAAACATGTATGTGAAGATCATATTTTGGGCAAAACATAGTGGTATAAATTTCCAATGGATAATTCTGTGCGGGCCACTTGAAAATTGCATCTTTTCCATAGAGATATTTGTGGTCCAATGTATACAATATCTCTTGGGAATCATTTTTACTTTGTGACCTTTATTGATGACTACAGTAAGCATGCATAGATGTATTGAACTTATATCTGCTTCAGGCAAAGTTTGCAATGTTTATGTGCTTCAATGTTAGGATAAGACCTCTCTTGGTAAAACTACTCTCCTAAACCATACATCAAAATGGTTGAGTGGTGCAAAATTTGGAAGGTTGTGTCCAATTGGTGCATGAGTCTATAGACTCTTATAAACAAAGTATTTGGGTTTATTATAATAGAGAGATTTCATTTGCATGCTAATTTTTGTCTCTCTTCAACTCCCTGGTCATGGATGTGTCCTCCTTCTTTATCACCCTCTCCTCATCTACTTTCTCCTACATTCAATAAACTTTTGCTTATGCCCTACGTTTTAATCAAGAAGAGAAGTATATGTCTAAAGGATTCAATGTATTGCAGAAAGTTGTGGGATAGAACAACAAAGTAGAGTGCCTTTCCACATGCATTTTTGCTTGAGGTTGTCATGTGTGATGTGTACATGCTAAACAAATGTCCCACTAAAGCATTGCAGTTTATCACTCCATATGGGTAAAAGCATGTTAATGTGACATGATTTTTGTGCTAGTTAGCAAAGTTATATTGGCACATTAAAAAACCTTGAACACGATAAATTTTCAAAAATAATATCAATTTTTTTTGAAGTTTGTACATTTGAATTCTTTGTTTTAGGAGCTTTCTATTGATATACCATGCATCATAAATCTTAGAGATCTAGCTCATAGTATTGTACTAGTTAACATATGTCAAAATTGTGCGATATCCAAGATAGCTTAAAGCATGTCACATTAACATGCTTTCACCCATATGAGCTTGGCATGGAAATAAGCCATCAACTCGTTACTTGCATTTGTTGTTGCTTGGCTTATGCTGTAGTGCCTAAGTAACAACACAAAAGTAGATGATAAGGCTATGTGATGTATTTTTTATTGGTTACAGTTTAGAAAGAAAAGGTTATAGGTTGTATTATTTGAAAAATTGTGCATCTTGATTAGTCAAGATGTTGTTTTTCACTATAAAACTTTCAAAAAGTTTACCGCGGTCATTTATCGTGTTTTGTAGAGAGAGAGAGAGAGAGAGAGAGAGAGAGAGAGAGAGAGTTCAATATGGGGGTGGCCAAAGAGGAGAAAGGGGAATGCCATGCTTTATATTGATGTTATTACTATATATATTACTAATAGCATTACCGTTTATATTATTGCTTCTCGCTTTGACACTAAAATATTCAAATTTGAATACTTTACTTCTTTCTATTTTACTTAAAAAAAATTAAAGAACATGATATTTTTTATAAAAATGGACAAAAAATGGTATTGAGGCATGAAACTATGGTTATTTGGATAGATTAGCTTGCACAAGGCATTTGGCCGCTCTGTCATGAATGATGGCCGCAAGTAGGACACACATTATTGTTAATATTATCGCTTCTCACTTTGGTGCTAAAATATTCAAATTTGGGTACTTCTTTCTAATTTACTTATAAAAAATATTCAAGGACATGATATTCTTCATAAAAATGATATTGAGGCATGAAAAAATGGTTATTGGATATCCATGGGGATTTAAGAAGTCGCAACCATCCCATTTGGCTTGATGTGGAGTGGCAAATGTGAGGAATATGTTTCAAGGCTCTCAAATCCTCCCTCCCCCCCATTGAGTCCCTTTTGCTCGTAATGTGGTCCCGTAGGGTGTGGGAAATATTTTTGAAGATGTGCATGAGGTCCAAGAGGTGTTGTATTTTTAAGTCCTTTCAATATGGAAGCCTTAAAAATATAAAATACCTAGACATGACTTTTGGTGAAGTAAAGGGGGGTGGATCACTATTGCAATGCTCTTGGCAAATGCTTGCCCAATCTACCATTGTCATTTTATAAGTGTTTTCCCATTTTTTGGGCCTTGTATTTTCTATGAATTTGGGGAAGGAAAAAATGGTTGTTTGGATAGATTACCTTGTGTAAGGTATCTAGCTGCTCTATCACCAATGATGGCTTGCAAGTAGGACATGCATTGTGGCCCAATGTGGACAACCCTCAACTTCAAATGCTAAACAGCAAGAATAATGAGCACAACATACCAAAAATATCTCCATGGCCAGGATAGTTGTGCATAGTCCACATAAGGATACCCTTCAAAATGGCCTTTGTCATTTCAAGAGGCCTCTCTAATTGTGGTATTGTCAATATTTGTTGGAGATCAACCGTAACAAAGAAAGAAAGCTCTACCATTGGAAAGTAAATCTCACCTCTTGCATGATCCCTCTTTTGCTTGCTTGCGGCTTGTTTGTCCTCTTTGCTATTTAGTTCGTCTGCTTGCTTTGCTTACTTGCACTATTTGACTAGTGTAGGTTAGTGTGAGAGAGAGAAAAAGAGAGGGAGAAAAATATTAGTGTGTGATTAGTGTAATTAGTGAGAGAGAGAGAGAGAAGAAAAGAGAGGGAGGAAAATATTGATTGATTAATGTAGGTTAATGTTTAATTGAGTGAAATTGCTAATTTTGTAACTCAATAAGTAGAAAAAATTAACTAGATGAGTTTAAAGAAAAAACCAAACACTTAATTAAAAAAAAGGAGAGTTTAAAAAAAGTTTGAAAATAAGGAATTTCTGACTAGATTAAAAAAGAGGAGGGGTGGGGGCCGGGGATTTGGGGGTTTGAAAATAGTTGAAAAAGGTAATGTAGAGAAATAGAGAGAGGGAAAGAGAGAAAATATATACAGAGAAAAAGACACTCTTGCTGTTAGTTCATCATTAACCATGTTTTTTTACTTATGCCCCTTTAAAAAGTTGTTAGTCTACATGCGTGTTGTGAATAGTTGGTGAAGGTTGTTGGTCATCTGACTACAAATTAAAAAAAGGGTTTTTTTAGTAGGGTTTTTCTCTAAGGCTGAGTGTTTGTTTTTTCGGGTAGATTGCTTCACTTTTTACTAATGTCCTTAGCAAAAAGCACTAGTAGGTAGCCAAAACTATTTTTTTACAAACCATTAATTACTTAGTTTTGGGTGGAAGGGGGAAGGGGGGGGAGGAGGAGAGGAAAAGGGAAAGGTGGGGGAAAAAAAACAAAAGGAAGGAAGAAGGGGGGGGCGGGGGGGGGGGGGGGAATTGTTTTTTTAAGTGCTTAAGGGAGCTCTAAGGGCAGCTAAGGCGAATAGCCTAGTGGTTAAGCTTGTCTTTTTAGTGTCTATATGTGTTGAGGTCAAATCCTAGGGATTAGGGGTGCTTTTGAAGCTAACTCGAGATGTTGAAGCATCTTGGGAAGATACTTTGTATTGAAAAGTGAAAGTTGGAGCCAGTAGTATGTCATTATGTACATATTTACACACACATAAGAGCCCATATTTGGCGTTTGTCCCTTACACTTTATATATTTCATGTTGCTAGGACATAAAAGCAAATATTTTGTAAAAAAACAAAGTCAAATGCAAATTATAGAATAAAAATCAATAAAAAAGTACCCTTTCTCATTTGATCAATAGGTCCAATTTTAGAATGCCTCTCCTCTTGTGGTTGGAGTTCTCCTGAATGACAGTGAGCTGTGAGGGTTGTGCTGTGTGTGGGCATCAAAGTAGTGCTTTATTCAAGGCCTTGTAACATTGCCCTATGTATACGAGGAATCCCAATCTCCGAGCGAACTTTTTTGAGCAATAATTATCATTAACTGCAAGCCTTCTTGTGCATCACTATTTGACCTTGCAGGCAAACCCCTCACTCCCCCCCCCCCCCCTCCCCCTCTTACTTTTGCACTATATTGGAGTATTTTTCAACTCTTTGTTTAATTACAATAGACCTTAGTATTTTTCAGCTCTTTGCTCATGGGGCAACCTTATTTAGCCGACTATCGTGAATATTTTAGGGTGCTGCAAATTGAGACTGTCACTTATTTGTTGCTATTTGTTAACCAATATACATATCCTTGTTGAGTTTTATTTAGCTTTTATGAGGAATCTATAAAAATCGCAAAAGAAAAAATTGAAGGTTGACTGCAAGCACAAAGTTTGTGTTGCATTGATTACTGCATGTTTGTCTCCCTGCCTTTCTTGAAAGGGAGAATGTTAATAAAATCCATTAAGATTTTGTTCCCCACTTTTTCTAATCCCCTCCGCTCCCCCTCTCTCTCATTGTGTATGCAATCAACAAAGACTCCATAGTGACCTCTCTCTCTCTCTCTCTCTCTCTCTCTCTCTCACACACACACACACACACACACACACACACACACACACACACACACACACACACACACACACACACACATCAGTCATGTTCCTGGTATAACATGGTTGCATAAGGGGGGAGGCATACCCCTCCATCACTAGGCATGGGATATCGGAGTCAACATCCGAACATGGTTGCATAAGGGAGGAGGCGTACCTCTCCATCACTAGGCATGGAATATCAGAGCCGACCATCCACAAACAATAGGCCGGACAGGACCTTCACTGCATCAACAAACCCCAAAATCACCAAAGGAGCCAAAGCAAAGCCAGACGGATGAGAACCAATGCAAGCTTTTACATGCTAGTCTAGCACCATCAAAGAAGGCCGGAGCAACGACGATCGGAGCCACCAAAGAGGGCAACCCTGCTACAAAACTCCCCCTTGCCGATCGCCGCAAAACCGCCCAAAACACAAGAAGTATTGGTCGCCATTTGCCCCCAAGCAAGGGGAGAGGAGGGCGGCCTCCCTCGGATCCAAAAAAATGTGAGAGGATACGGACGAAGCACATCCTCAAGAGCGGAGATTCAAGATCCTCCATCCGAAGACAATTCACCTCCGCAAGGGTGCCGCCACCACGAGAAATAGCAATGCTAGCAACCTTCGAAGATCAAAACGCCCTACCATAGCCCGAGCCTCCCCGCTCCCCTAAACCTCGCAAGCCACAACTGGTCAATAGAAAACGTGTCATCAAACCCTTAAGAGAGAGTTTTTAATTTAAAAAAGTCCTCCTTAAAGGACTCCAAAAAGAGTGTTTAAAAAATAAAAAAAAACCTCCCTAAAGATCTGCGTCCCGGTGCATATCCTTTAGGGAAATTTAAAAATAAATAAATTTAAACTCTCTTTTTGGAATCCTTTACAAAGGCTTTAAAAAAAACAAGTGAAAGGGTCATGTTAGCTTTCTAAAACATTAAGAATCATTAGGATTAGGTTGAGTTTAACACTAGAATAAGTGTTCGGGAAAGCATTGCCTCAGCTTAGTCTTGAGTCGGTTGAAAATTGAGACTAGCCAATTGCAAACCATGGTAAAGGGAAGAAAAATTGATGAAATATGTAAGAAAGTAGTTCAAAAATCCTACAAATTTTAAAATTTCTACTAGTATTTCCGGTTTGCTTCTTTGGGAGGAGGGAACTTAAAAGAGACTTTTCCAAACACTGACCGGAATCAAGCTATAAAATACAAGAAAAGTCAATTTATGTGAGGTTGTGAAATGAAAGGTAAAATAAAAAGAACTATAATAATTAATTAAATAAATAATATATATATATATATATATATATCTCTGTGGTGTGTGTGTGTAGAATTTATTAGAATTATGCAAGGTGAAAGTTCACTTTAGCATTCTAACACAGTAGGCCATGCCAATCTTTTTTTGGGGTCTCATTAACTCGTATCTGAAGAGATGCTCTTTTTGTCTATGAGGGGAAAAAGGCGGGCATGGCAAGTGGAGAAGAGAGAAAGGGATGGGCCATGTGGGATAGCAGCAGAGAAAAGTTTTTTCAATTCCTGTAAATTTCCAGCGTGCGGGCCCGCAATGTTGCTATGAAGAGAGATGTGAGGCCATGGTCGGACAAGTGGTGTGCAGAGGAAGACAGAGGGGGGGAGGCGAACCGGGTTTGCGAGACGGAGATAGTAAGAGATGAGTAGAGACAGATGTAAGAGGAGGTGGGAAGGGGTCCGCTCAGCGAAGGGAGGCAAAGAAGCGCAGGACCCAGCGATGGCCACCAAGAGAGGGGATGATGTGGACAGGAGATCGATCTCTGTTTGTCTCAGGCTCGTTCACATCATGGGCCTTAGCTGTAGGTGCAAGAGGCAGATGCAGTGAGTGTGAGTCGCAAGGTATGGGCCGGAATAATCTCTCTCTCTCTCTCTCTCTCTCTCTCTCTCTCTTATGCTGACGCAGGTGGTGGGGAGATGAGAAGGAAAGGAGCATCTGCATGGAGTAGAGACGGATCTGCAAGCAAAGGGCATTGGAGGAGTAGACGTGACGATTGTTAGTCGTGGGAGATCTCATCATTGTGGGCTGTCGAGCTCCATGTGAGAGTCTTCACAGAACTGGCAGAGAAGGAAAGTGGCCTCAGTTGAGCGAATAGAGAGAGGGAGAGGCACAATTTGTCCAGGTAAGAATTGGATCTGATTCCATCTCTCCATCTCGAGGCCTTTCAGTGTTCAGAGCAGGATCAGAGTAGGACGCGCATCCCCTCTTTGCTAGGGTAGGGCAAGCTCCAACATTCTCAGAAGCAGGAGATTCCCTGTAGTGCAGCCAAGATGAGGTCAAATTAGCGGAGACAAGTCAGAGCCGAGAATGTATGGACGAGCAGCTATCTGCAGGGAGTGGGTAAGCAAGAATGCAAACCTTGCATGGGAACGAGGGAATCAGGAGACCTTTGCTTTTGAATTTGTTGACAAAGGAATCTTTTACGATAATTAATTAATGAACGTAAAGATAAACCCAAATAGAATAGACTCAATAGAATGCAAGAAAAGTAAGTATATGTATGTATGTGTGTGTGTGTGTGTGTATATATATATATATATATATATATATATATATATATATATATATATATATATATATATATATATATATATATGTGTGTGTGTGTGTGTGCGTCTAATTTACTAAATTATGTAAAGTAAAGCTTCACTTTAGCATTTCAAAACAATAGAATGCAAGAAAAGCAAAGACATGTCAGGATGTGAAATGAAAGGTCAAAATAAAAAATCCATTTAAAATTTTAAATCAAAATACTATTTAAGGTAATCCTCGATTATCACTGAAAACATTGGAACTATGGCTAACTAAACTCTCCTCCAAAGCTTCTTTTAGAAAGCCAAAAACTCTCTTGTAGTGAATGCAAAGTGAGTAAGTCCTGTCAATCTCTTTTAAGGTGCTTGATTAAGCATACCATTCTAGAACATTAGTTTGAAGCAAATCTTTTAAGGGGTTGTAGTTAATTTTAGTTTCTAAGGGTCTTAAAGAGTTAAAGGGAACGGTGTTTTTCACATGTCGTGCATGCCAAAGTAGGGACGAACAAATTGCAAGGTGCATGACGATTGAGGAGTCGAACAACAATCACCCTATCACATGACATGTGAGGTGCCTTGAAGAACCACGTGGCCCACAACGAGGCCAAAGGCAACATAGAGACGAGGGAACAAGTGGAATTGAGTAGGGGAGTACACATTTTATTTTAACATGAATTTGTTGGAGATCCTCTGAAGTGGAAATGGGCAAAAAGCCAATCGAGGAGAGAGGGAGATCCAGGGGAAGACTCACGTGTAAATGGTCAAAGCAAGGGGAGGGAGAAAATGCCATCTACAAATGACCACCAACTACCAAAGGGGGGGGGGGGTTGATGGGGAGAAGGGGGTTTGTCAAGTGGTGTGTGTAAGCCATGACTATTGCCATAATGTCTTTGGTTTTTTAATGGGAATATCAAGAGATGCTCAATTTGTCAAAAGAAAAGTCTCTTTGAAGAGTTAAAGGAAAATGCAAAGTAAAGCGAAAGGGGGAAGCCCTTGGCTGGCATCGCACGAAGTAGCAGGGCAATAGCAGGAGGTGTTGGGTGGCGGCGTGCCTACGTGAGGGAGGGTGGGACAATGAACAACCCTTTTTTAAAAATTTTGAGCCTACGTTTACGACAAGAAAGTGCTAGTGCTCCCATGGCTTATGGAAGAACGCCCTCTACGATTTTCAACGACCTACACAGTAGTGGGGGGTAGTTTTATGTTCAATTGTTCGCTCCAATACGGAATCGGTGGAGATTCCACTTAATGTAATGGAGATAGAGGAGGATCCATTTTTTTTATAGCAAGAATCTTGATGAATGCTTTGAGAATTAAAAGAGGAAAAGGCAATGGAGATGGTAGGTGGCAAGCCAGGATCAAAATTGTAAGTGGCGGATTAAGAAGTTGCCAAGTGTTGGAACACGGACGTGCACAATGGGAGGCAAAAACAAAGCCTTTTTTTTAATATGAAGGAGCACGAACAATTAGTAACTAGGGTATCTTGACGGCATGGCTCAGCCCAACGATTTTCTCTTTAGTGGACGCAATGTCTTTTTGATGGAAAATTATTACGTACCTTTCAAAGTGGTGATGTAGCTAGCCAGCTTCTAATGGGATCTTGAGAGATTCCATTTATTGGATAAGTGAATAGAATTTTATTTTAACTATCTCTCTCTCTCTCTCTCTCTCTCTCTCTCTCTCTCTCTTTGTACTAAATGCAAAAGTGAACACACGTTCCTTTTTTAAATCTCTTCGATGTGTTTTTAAAAAAGACTTCCCTCAAAGGGTCTCCACGTCCGACACACCCTTTGAGGAAGATTATACTACAAAGAGAGAGAGAGAGAGAGAGAGAGAGAGAGAGAGAGAGAGAGTAGGTCTAGAAAACACGTTTTCCCTAACCGGTGAAAATAAGGGCAAACTTGAATTCCTCTTAGTTCTTATGTTAAAATTTGAATCTTTTGCCAGTAATGACACTCAAGCTTGTGTAATTTGTTTATTTAAAAGAAAAAATCCGTTTGAAGATTTAATTTTCTCAGAGGCAAGCTCAAAATCTAGCCAACATTTTCTAATTTCAATTGGTTAAAATACATTGGACCCCCATTTTTGTCTATAACATGGAGAGAGAGTCTCAATTCTTTCTTTTCAATTTCTATACACATCAAAGAATTTCAAAAGAAAGGTCCATTCACTTTCGTATTTTAGAATGGTTTCTAAGTCCCTTGTCACACTAGGACGCCTATCCCACCCTCCTTTTGCAAATGGTAGTTAACTCTATTGTCACATTGGACTTAAAAACAAAAGTTGTACATTTTTTTTGACCCAATTACTCACAAGGTAAACATATTAGAAAGCTAACTTTTTATTTTCATATGCAAATGACCGGCTACCACCTCCGAATGGCCTTTGCTTCCCTACCCTAGTGTGACATGGATGAAAGACAAATTGCTATTCTCATTCAAGAGTACTATGAACTCTCTCTCTCTCTCTCTCTCTCTCTCTCTCTCTCTCTCTCTCATAGAGATAAGGGCTCAACAATTAGGCCCATCCCGTATAAATATTCGTTCAAATTTTGGTTTTCTTGGAAAATGTCGCTCAATGTATGGTAAGACTCTATGTATACATACTCATTTAATGCATGAAAAAATTACTTTGCAAGAGGCGGGTCTTAAACAAAGGGCTTGAGGACATTCAATGACGAGGTTGACTTGTTCAGCTTACTGAAATCCTCCAATGATTGTTTTCTCTTTGTGGATTGTTCTTTGGCTTCTTGTTGTGCTTGTTGAACAATTGCTTCATGCTTGTCCTTCCTATTTTGAGTTGCATGCACCCTTCCAAGTATTTCTTTAGTTAATGGAAAGCGATATATTTAAAATTTACAGCCATTAATTCAATTGGGCATTTCCTATCCATCCAATGTAGCAATCTTTATGGCCCCACTTGGTGATATAGAATAAATCACAAACGATCCCATACATTGCTTTCTCAATTTCTTTGTGATCTTTTGTTTAAGAGTATAAACAAGCACATAATCTCCTGGTGCAAAGTCTTTAGATTTCACATGCTTATCATGAAACTCTTTCATGACGCTTCTGATAATACATTGCTACTACTTCTCTTATCCTAGATTTATCCAACTTTTCTAGGTCACCCAAACAGTCAGACCATTCATGTTCACTTCAATCAAGTTTTTTCACTATAGGCAAAGTTGGAATAAAAAACTCTATGGGTAAAATAGCATTAAGTCCAAAGATCATGTTATACGATGATGTCCCTAAGAAATTTTTGTATGTAACTCCATAGGCCCAAACTATAGAGTGAAACTTTTGATCTCAATCTAATCTATTGTCGTTCACAATCTTGGTTAAAACCATACACATACATTTGTTGGTACTTTTGGCTTCACCATTAGCCTGTGGGTGATAAGGACCTAATTTTCTATGTATGACCATGAATTCATCAAGTAAATACTCCATGACTTCATTGAGAAAACGTGTCCCTCTATCATTAACAATTTCAATAGGTAAGCCATACAATGTAAGAACATTTTTATGTGTATCTTTTGATTCAACCCACTTGGTAAGGTTTTTTGTGGCTACAATAATGTATTTCGCATGAGTCGTGTAAATTGGTGGTGCTATGGGACCCACAAAGTTTAAGACCCACTTGGAAAACGCGGGTGCTCCCATCATTGGTCTCATAAAATTTTCATCCTTCTTAAGTGGATTTTTTGTTCTTTGGGACTCATCACCCCTTTTCAAGTATGCACTAACATCCATGGAGAGTGTTGGTCACCATGTTCTGGAAAACATTATAATCTAGCCGTCTTTTTAGTAAAAAAATGACCTTGCTCTCGCCCTAAATATGCTTCTTGCATAATAGACAAGCATTCACTTGCTGTTGCACAAAATTTGAGCTAATTATCTTAACAACGCTTGTACAATTGATTCTCTATCAACTCATATGACCGTGCTTCGGTTTGGATAGCTTTTATTCTCTTTTTTAAAATATATTTTATGGAAGGGAATTTGTTCAAACAATTTACAATGTACCTACTCTAGTTAGGTGCCATGGTCACTTGAAACAAATGTAGTATGTTCTATAGGGGATCTAGCTAAACCTGAAATGCATTTCTTAATGTATGTGTGGGCATCAAACTTCATGCTAGGGTAGAAAACCCCCATTCTCATCAAATTTTGGTAGGTCTGAGTCTTCCCATGGTGTACATAGCCCATAGTGGCATGTGCTTCCTTTGAGTATAAAGGCATATCAGAGGCTAATTATATACATAACCTCAATATTCCATTAGAGCCTTTGTGATACAATCTCCCACTAAGCAATTGAAAGTGACTACTTTGCTCAATCAATTTTTTGTCAGATATTCTTTCTTGATCTATCATCAACTATCCTATGGTTAAAATCAAAATTATGCTCTGGCCATCTAGGTATCATCTCAATCTTTAAAAAAAATGCATCTGGATAATCATCTTCAATTCCCTTGAGATTCTCTCCGTTTATAAGCCTGGGAAGGCGATAAACCCTGTGATGGGTAGTACCCTTCTTTAGCACAATTGTGAAACCAAATTCTAGTAAGATGATGAACAACCTTACTATTATGCTCGTGTTGCATGGCTTGTTAACATGATACAACAATTCTTGGTGATCAATAAAGAAAATGAATTGATTTGCGAGGGAATTTCTTCACTACATAGACCATTCCCAATCCTTCCCATTTAGTGGTTGTATAATTTCATCTAATACATTTGATTGGCAAATGGCATAGCAAATTGGTAAATCCACATTGCCTTCTTTAGGTTGTGCCAATATACATCCAATGGCAAAAGCAGATGCATCAACATGCACATGAAAATCCTTATTCCAATATGGTGCAAGGATCGATGCTGATACCAATGCGTGCTTCAATTTTTTAAATGGTTCTTCACGGTATTTTGTTCAATCAAAGGCCACTATCAATCCATAAAGAGGTTTGGCAATAAACACATACATGTAGATAACCAATGTTCCATAAACAATTGAACCTCTCTAACTAATTTTGGACATGGAATTTCCATAATCACCTTGATTTTATCCATATTCATGGATTTTCGTTCACTGACACAATATGTCCTAGGATCTTGCTTTGCCTAATCATGAATATACACTTCTATGGGTTAAGGAAGATTTGATAGGTGTGACATTTCTCGCTTACTTTTTAAAAATGTTCTATATGGTCTTGTAGCAACATTGAATGTATATACAAATCATCCATATAGATTTCTAAGAATACACACAAGTATTATTTGAAATCATGAGCCACCAGTCTTTGGAAGGTGGCAAGTGCCTTTTTCAACCCAAAGGGCATCACACAATATGCAAAAATCCCCCACTTGATAGCAAAAGATATTTTGTGCAAATCTTCCGGTTTAAAGGCCACTTTGTTATAACTTGAAAGTCCATCTAGGAAGCTATATGCTTGCTTGCCAGCTACTCATTCCAAGACATGATCTATAATGGGAAGAGGATAGTTATCACCAATAGTGGCTACATTCACTTTTTGGAGATTCATACACACTCTCAACTTACCATTATTTTTGGGCACTACAACAATTGGAGATACTCAATGAGTGTGCTCTATCTCATTAATGAACTTAACTTTCTTCAACTTATCAACCTCTTCCTTGATCTTAGTTTCAAAGTTTTCATTGTAAGTATATGGACATTGTTTGCTTGGCTTATCATCTGGATTATGGGGAATTGTATGTTGAAAAATTGTAGGATCAACCCCCTTCAAGTCCTTGTAAGACCAGGCAAATACATCCTTATACTCCTTGAGTGTCTTGATCACTAAATCGTCTCTATAGGAGATAGATCAATAGAAACATATGCCGGCCTTGGGCTCCTCATTTGGTTCCAGTAGGTGTATCTTTTTAGCATCCTTAGGTCCATCATATGATTTCCCTGGCTTTGCCTTATCCCTAATGGGGTGCTAAATAATAATCTTGCGATGGAGGGTACACTTATTCCATCCTATCATCCACATCTCTTTCAAGGTCTGTTTCAGCTCACTATATTTCTTTTTTTCGCTCAACTTTCCATCAAGGCTTCCCAAAGTCATCAATTGTCTTAAACATGTCCTTGGGTAGTTTAGTGGCCTTTATCTTTTTTCGGCTTTGAACTATTTTATTGAGGAAGTGGAGAGAGTTTTCCTAACACCTTGTTCTTTATGAAATTGTAGGCTCCTACAAGCATCAAGCTAGACCCCTTTCCTTTTACACACAAGATCGGGTTTTCTCTCATCCCTGTTTTATTTAGTTTGTTCTAGTATTGCTGTTGTTGTTGATGTCTTTGATTTGGGAAATCAAAAAATTTCTCCAACATCGTTCCAGGTTCAGTTTCTTGACCCTTTGATCTCTCATAGTCTACACAAAATTCCAGATTGTCTAGAGCATCCATAGTGTCATAAAAAAAATCATCCTCTTTATTTTTAATCTTGTCTGTGTCATTACCCATGGTAAGATCCCAAATAGAAATCTTGTCTTGTATGTGCAGACACTGCACATACAAGTGTGCAGACATTGCACACTAGTCTCTAACTCTATTGCTACATTATCAGCCATTTTTTCTTCATGATTGTCTTGTTCTTGAATCTAGTTTACCATGCAAAATGGAATCAATCCCAAACCATTTGCGTCACAAAACTTTGTCAAGGTGATCTCATTGACACACACATTTAAGGTGGTCAAAATTTGAGTTCACTCTAGAGGTTTCATTATTTCTCTTAAGAAAGGTTCAAGTATGTAATCAAAATTTTCAAGTGACCTATCCCCTTTATACTCGTCTTTTGTAAGGCTTTCACATGAAGAAGCTCCTCACATCCATAGATGAGCGTTAGAGCTTAGCCATGTAGGTAGTTCAAATTTTATAGCAATAGCCAAATTGAATTCCTCTACTAAAGGTTTACGTACATATTGTTGGGGTATAAAGCCCAATGTGGTCGCCCAGGTAAGTGGGCGGGCCGCCAGGTATGTACACATATTCTTTTGTTAAAACCTAATAAGAACTCACTATGCTCTACACATTACAGTAGAGCAAGTTCACCATATCATCGTGCTCTTCTTATCGCACTCTCTCTCGCGTCGCACTTCCGCTCGTACTCCTTCAATTGGTATTAGAGCTCAGATCGAGGCTCGGGGCAGCACTGCAGGAGGCTAGAGTCACCAACTCAGATTGGAGTGAAATTCGACAGGCGAAGACACGGCCCCAAGTCTCGTGGGATAGCTCGAAGGGCTTGGTGTTGTCAGAATTTCATTCTGAGGTCATCTCGGCCACCGCTCGGCTTCGACAAAGGTCTGCGCAGGCCATTTTTGACTACGTGGTCTCGACGGGTGTAGATCCGACTCTGCAAATTTGGGGTTTTCGGCCTACGACTGCAGGTGCTGAGGATATCGACACTCCCAGAGTGTTGATTTGTGGCTGTCTACACATCGAAGGACGGCTCACAGCTCTTGGAGGCGTGTCACATATGACACGGGCGCATCTACACATAGACTGTAGGCGACATCCACTAGTTCATCAGGTAGCTTGTGTTTGCTGCTTGATATTCCAGATTTCATCCTGACATTGCAGGTACTTCCACATGGGATGTATTGTCAGAGATGATGTATGTCTGTTGAGGGTTTGCTGGCTGTGAGTCACGCAGCAAACAACCGCCGCAGCGGTTACAACATACAGTGGGAAATTTGTGGATGTATGACTTTGTGGGAAGTCCATGTACTGTCAAATTTACTGCAGCCTTTGTTGAGGGTCGAGTGAGGTTTTATTGAGCTGGGGGATTCTCGAATGTTGAGATCCTTTCGGTGATACAGGTCTTGGAGCGATCCCTCGAGCACCCTTAGATAGGCAGTTAGGATGTATTGACTGTGAGTTAGACATTTGGGTTTGCATCTTTGCTTTACTGCCGTTGAGGCATTGTCGCAGTCTATGCTTATAGGACAGTGACAGGACAGTGAGAGACAGTACAGGTGCAGGACAGGTTTACCCGTGGCTTACAGTGTCACAGAGACAGTGTTTTTTGAGCTGTTTTTAGTACACCAGAGCCATTTTACAAAGGAGACTCTGCCAAAATTTCTGCAGAATCTGAAGCTTTCTTGGTTCATTTGACAGGTTGATATTGGTTCAGAGGTCAGTTTACAGGGGAAACTCTGCCGAATTTTTCCCAGAAAAGTAAACTACTGTGAAGCGTAGCTATGGCTGGATCACAGGACACTGCTCTTTACAATATCAAGAAGCTGGATGGAACCAATTTCCCATTGTGGAAGAAGCAAATTTGGCACGTGTTGGTACAAAAGAAGCAGATAAAACCTATAAAGCTCAAGGGGATAAAACCATAAGATATGGACGAAGATGAATGGAGCGAAATGGATGAATTGGCACTTTCTACCATTATGCTGACTTTGGCAGAAAGCGTTTACTTCAATGTAGCAGACGAGATGTCGGCTTATCAAGCATGGTTAAAGCTGAGTGATCTTTATGAGAAGCAGAGTGCAGCTTCACAGGTATACTGGCTTAAGAAGCTTGTTGACTTGAAGAAGAAAGAAGGGACACCTATGTCCAATCATCTGAATGAATTCAACACAATCTATAGTCAGTTGTCAGCTCAAGGTGTCAAGTTTGATGAACCTATTAGAGCTATGTTCCTATTGATCACATTGCCAGAAAGTTGGGACACTTTTCGCACAACTTTGAGTAATTCTGCACCTCCAGATGGTTTGAACATAGCAGGTGTAGAAGGAAGTCTGCTTACTGAAGAAACCAATAGAAAGACAATGGACAAAGGCAAAGGAACAGCCTTAGTTGTCAGGGGAAGGACCAAAGAAAAGTACAAAGGTGGAAAGAGGAATCAATCTCGTAGCAAGTCCCGCAGTGCTAAAGGCAAGAGTGACATAGAATGCTACCATTGTGGCAAGAAGGGTCACATGAAAAGAGACTGCAGAGAATGGAAAGCAGAAAAAGGCAAAGAGAAAGCTGAAGACCATGGTGAGAAGAACAAGTCCTCAGTGAAGATTCAAGAAATAAATGTGACAAACACTGTTGCAGAGGATGACAGTCTAGTGTCAGGAGACATCTACTTCTTGAAGAATACAATGGACTCAGCTCTTCTTACAGCATCTGATGGAAATGCACTGAGTGATTGGATTATAGACTCAGGGGCATCACTTCATGTGTCTCCAAACAAGGAGTGGTTTACTTCTTATGTGACCACTAAAGATCATGTTCGGCTAGGCAATGGGCAGACATGTGAGATCTTAGGTGTTGGAGATGTTCAATTGAAGTTTCAGAATGGCTCTTCTTTCACACTGAAGAATGTGAGACATGTTCCCACAATTACAAAGAGCTTGATCAACACAGGTTTACTTGATGATGCCGGCTACGTCACCATTTTTGGACAGAACATGTGGAAGATATCCAAGGGTTCTATGACAGTAGCACATGGAGTAAAGTCTGGAGGACTTTACATGATTTATGTATCAAATGTCTCTAAAAATGTAATCAATGTAACCGAGCAGCCGAACGTTTCTTTGTGGCATAGCCGGTTAGGACATATGTCCAAGAAGGGAATGGAAATCTTGTCTTGTTCTGGTTATTTGCCTAGCTTTTCATTTAATGATTTTGAATTCTGTGAACATTGTTTGTATGGTAAGCAAACACATGAGCCACATAAGCATAGAAGCAGTAGAAGAGATACACAGTTGGCACTTGTTCATAGTGATTTGTGTGGACCTATGCCTAACCTATCTCTAGGGGGAGCTTCTTACTTTATGACATTTATAGATGATTACTCAAGGAAAGTATGGGTTTACTTTCTCAAGCACAAGGATGAAGCGTTTAGTGTTTTCAAAACGTTTGTGACACTTGTGGAGAATCAGAGTGGCAAGAAGCTTAAATGCTTACGCACTGACAATGGTGGAGAGTATGTTTCAAAGGCCTTTCAGGACTTTTGCGAGTCAAAAGGTATAAAACGTGAACTTACTGCTCCTTACAATCCTCCTCAAAATGGTGTTGCTGAGAGGATGAATAGGACCATACAAGAGAAGGTCAGAAGTATGTTGTCTAATGCACAGCTTCCAAATGGGTTTTGGGCTGGATTCAGTGCCAGAGATGGTATGGTCAGGCAAAATGCCCTCATACAAGCATCTCAGAGTCTTTGGCTGTGAGGCATATACTCACGTTCCAAAGGAATTTAGGAACAAACTTGAGCCAAAGAGTAGAAAGTGCATCTTTCTAGGCTATGGTAATTCTGGTGAGATGGGGTACAGACTTTGGGATCCCGAATCCAGAAAGGTTGTCCGCAGCAATGATGTTCACTTTAATGAATCCAAATATCATTCTAAACCAGAGAGGGTTGAGGAGATTAGAAGAGTTGTCTTCCAAGATGATGGACCTGCACGTGCAAGACAAAATGTCAGGGCTCAAGAGGAGCAAGGACAGGATAGAGTGGAACCACAGGTTGTGGCTGAGCCTGATCCACCTATTGTGCGTAGATCTGGACGTGTCACGCGACCTCCTGATAGGTTTGTTCCATCTATGAACTATGTCATGTTGACTGATTGCAATGAGCCTTCATGTTATAAGGAAGTAGTGCAAATGAAGGACTCCGGGAATTGGCAATTGGCCATGCAGTCAGAGATGACAGCTCTGCATAAAAACCAGACATGGAAGCTAGTTAAATTACCACGGGGCAAAAAGGCTCTACCTTGTAAATGGGTTTACAGGTATAAGATCACCGCTCATGATAGTCATCCAAAGTACAAAGCAAGACTTGTTGCCAAGGGCTTTAAGCAAGAACAAGGAATTGACTTTGTTGAAGTCTTCTCTTCGGTGGTCAAGATGACTACATTGAGATTCTTTCTTGCATTGGTTGCCATATTAGATTTGGTGTTGCACCAAATGGATGTCAAGACAGCGTTCTTGCATGGTGATTTAGATGTGGAAATTTACATGCAGCAGCCAGAAGGGTTTGTTGAGAAAGGCAAGGAAGATTGGGTATGCCAGTTGTTAAAGAGTCTATATGGCTTAAAACAATCACCGAGGGCATGGTACCATAAATTCCACAAGTTTATGCTTTCTCAAGGCTACAAATGTAGTGAGTTCGATCACTGTCTATATACAAAGAAGGCTAAGGATGGCAGTTGGCTGATCCTTATTTTGTATGTGGATGACATGTTGATTGCTGGCAAGC
This sequence comes from Adiantum capillus-veneris, assembly GCF_014529385.1. Classification (NCBI taxonomy): domain Eukaryota; kingdom Viridiplantae; phylum Streptophyta; class Polypodiopsida; order Polypodiales; family Pteridaceae; genus Adiantum; species Adiantum capillus-veneris. Next base: position 76,206,738 of record NC_140931.1, on the reverse strand, counting down.
ACTTGGAAGAAATTTCAGCTTTGAAGTCAAAGATGGCAAAATCGTTTGACATGAAAGACATGGGTGAGGCAAGTCATATACTTGGTATGCGCATTGAGAGAGACAGATCAAAGAAGTTGATTTGGTTATCTCAAACAGAGTATATTGACAAGGTTTTGCAACGTTTCAATATGGAGAAGGGAAAGGCATTGAGTGTTCCATTGCCACCATATGTGAAACTTAGCAAACAAGATTGTCCTATGTCTGAGGAAGAACAGGCTGAAATGGATAAGATTCCATATGCGTCTGCAGTGGGTAGTTTGATGTATGCAATGAATGCTACTCGCCTAGACATTGCATTTGCAGTGGGACTAGTAAGTCGATACATGTCAAACCCAGGCAAGAAACATTGGGAGGCAGTGAAAGGAATACTGAGATACTTGAAAGCTACAAAGAGTATGCGTATATGCTATGGGAGTGAGGAGCTAAGTGTAAAGGGTTTTACAGACTCAGATTATGCAGGTGACTTAGACAACCGAAGTTCTATGTCAGGGTATGTCTTTACATTGGCTGGTGGAGCAGTATCATGGTGTTCTAGATTACAAGATTGTGTTACTCAGTCTACTACAGAGGCTGAATATGTTGCAGCATCAGAGGCATGCAAAGAATCAATTTGGCTTAATCGACTAGTAACAGATTTGGGAATCAAAGAAGAGATGCTTGTGTTATATTGTGATAGTCAAAGTGCTATACAATTGGCCCGCAATCCAGTTTATCACTCAAAGACAAAGCATGTGGATGTGAAGTATCATTTCATCAGGGAAATGCTCGAGGATAAGAAACTTCAGCTTGTCAAAGTTCACACCACAGAAAATCCTGCTGATCTACTTACAAAAGGACTTCCCTCAGAGAGCTTTGCACATTTTCGCAAGCAGTTAGGTGTAGGGTAGTACATTACTTCTCTACATCTCTTGTATATTAGCTTGTATAGTAGCTTCTCTCACACTTAAAGTACCACATTGGACTTTAAGTGGGAGGTTGTTGGGGTATAAAGCCCAATGTGGTCGCCCAGGTAAGTGGGCGGGCCACCAGGTATGTACACATATTCTTTTGTTAAAATCTAATAAGAACTCACTATGCTCTACACATTACAGTAGAGCGAGTTCACCATATCGTCGTGCTCTTCTTCTCGCACTCTCTCTCGCGTCGCACTTCCGCTCGTACTCCTTCACATATTTGTAGCTATGGTTCCTCAAGTTGATCTGTGTAGTGTCTCCATGAGGCATAAGTAGATGTAGTCAAAGCCCCAGCCTTGAACCAATTTTAAATGGCGGATGAATGGTCTTCGTAGGATAACATCATAGTTATTCTTAGTACCAAAATCTACTATGGCAAATGTATACTCATACTCAATTCCACAAGAAATCGTCACTACTTGCTCTAAAACTCCAATAGGTTTCTCAACATGTCCTGAAGCTAGTTGTAATTTCATCCGTGTCTACCTAAGGACAAGTTTTCCCCATTCTGCCCAAATACGTTTCGTTGTTATGGCAGTACCCGCACCACTGTTTAGAATAGCTATGTTTTTTATTCCTTGGTATTCTATAGGCAACATGGTGTTTCCATCTTCCCCTTCACAATAATCACCTACTTTGTTTATGGAGACTAGCTTAGCATCCTTTTTGGGTTTTCTCGTTTCAACAAGATTTTTGATTCCCATTTTCTCAAGACATCTATTGACATCTCTCCACATCTAAGGTTTGACTTTTAGCAGCTCAACTACCGTTAGTGTACATCTCACCGATGGTGACATAGATTCTTGTAATCCTCAAGAATCTATGATTGGCTTATGAGCTCCTGTCTATGATGGTATGATCATAACATTAGATCTTGCCTCACATGGTCCTAAGTAGGAAGTCAACTCCCTAAGGTTTCTTCTCTACTATCTTCTAGTCTTTTTGTTTCTTGGTCACCATACATGGATTGCATTTCTAATTCCATCATGCCCTTGTGAAGATCAACTTCTATAGCAGGTGCCAATTTCAAGTGGTGACTGCTATCTCTAGCCTTCCTAACTTCATCCCAAATTTCTTTAGGCCAATTACCTTTGAATTTTGGTACAACAGGAGGTGTATGGTATACTAATCCATCCGTTGTTTTTGCTACCACTTGGTCCACTTCTCCCTCTCAACAAGGAGTTGAATTCCTGATCCCTTGAGAATGTTGGATCCCTGGTCTACTATCTTTCTCACTTATCTCATGTGAGCTACTTGTGCAAATCCCATTGTCAGCAGAAATATTAGTCTCTTGTATTGGTTCTTTTTCAGTCGCATCATTTAAACAATCTTTCTTTCTCTTGTTCATTTATGTAGAATCAACAAATGGTTGAAGTATTATCATATCTTGGGCTGGCATAGCTAGTGGAGGTTCCATAAGCATTTGAGCCGTCTCAATTAGCTTTTTGCATATCTTCAAGCTCAGCTTTTCTATCTCCACAATAGAATAAGTCATCCACCAATGCTCCATTATTTGTTGGTTGTCAAGTCTCAGCTAAAAATCCTTTAAAATTGCTTACAATGGCTCAAAGTTTTTATCAACTAAGACAAAACTCTTGAAATTGCTTCTTTTGGCTCTACTCTGCTCGGCTTTTGTTCCATTTTGGTTATTCTTCTAGTATGAAACTAGATGAGTACTTTGTCAGTTGCTCTGATTTCTCTCAAGCTTATGACATCTCAACCATAATATGCTTTGACTTTTGACGGTATTGGGCTCTAATTCTATCCCTCATTGATTTCCTTACAAATTTCACATTCACGGATTTGTTAGAGTCACCATTACCTCACTCACTTGTCGCTTTTTGCTTTGCTTATGCTCTCGGTATCACTTTCAATGGCACTTTTGCATCTAAATCAGAATCACTTGAAGAGGGGATGAAGTGTGACAATCATGGTATAAATGTTTTTGTCCACAATCTCATACACATATCTCATAGCTTCTTGTTCTTCACCTAGAAGTGGTGGTTGGTGTCCCAACATCGGTCTTGGCCTTTCAACTTCTACAGATTTTCTTATCTTGATACATATCTCGACAGTGATGGTGCTGACCTATTTTGTTGATATTGAGGATTCATTGGTGCATTAGGTTGGTATTGAAGGTTAGGCTGATAGGGAATCTCCCTAACTTGACCCTTGTTGTAGTAGCATGCCTCAATGACATTATTTGTCCACTTATTCTCAATGCTAAACCATTTTTGTCTAGGATATGGCTATGGCAACATGGAGCAGTGTTGTGTTGGATGATCTCCTCCACATGTTAGGAAACATCTCAAGGGTGGTATTCTCAATGGAATGATTTGTCCACTTACTCTCAATGACACACCATTTTTGTCTAGGATATGGCTATGGAAGCATGGAGCACTATTGTGTTGGATGATCTCCTCCACATGTTAGGCAACGTCTCAAGGGAGGTGAGCTTTGGATTCCCAACTTCTGACCCATTCTCCTCACAAGCTCATCTACGAGGGAGGTGAGCTTTGGATTCCCAACTTTTGATCCATTCTCCTCACAAGCTCAACTACAAGCTATTCAATATTCATTGGTAGCCATTGCATCAGTGTTGTCCTCGGTGTATTTGCACTAGTAGTAGTAGATTGTAAATCATTCAAGGTAGTATCAACATCATGTGATACTTCTCCGTAGATCTTGAAATTATCTTCTAGATGAAATCTTCTCTCATGAAATCATCCAATGTCGCACACTTTTTCAAGTACAAGTCCTTCTTGAGGTGTTTGTTCTTAATCCCTTCAATGAAAAACACTACTTGGTGGCCTTCTTGAGGTTTCTCTTATGGTGCACATCTCCCAATGTAGCGCTTAAATCATAAGGAGGCTTCTTGTACTCTCTCCTTCTCTTTTTTCTTGAAAGAATGGAAACAAAGTCTTGCAACATCACCTTTATGTTTCCATAATCTTCCTTTTTCAAAGGATAGAACCATGTGTGTGAGGGTGGTGCCTTCCAGAGTTAATCCAAAACCTTCAAATTGAATGTGGAATTTTTTGATGTATTTAGATCTCAACACTTGATTAAATGATGTAGAATGTGCATGGGGATCCCTTGATACATTGTATTTTGAGGCCATGCTAGGATCACGTGGAACTGGGTTATGATGGTCCTTTCACTTATCTGAATGGTGGTAGAAATGATTCCCCAGCATTCTGCTTGTTTGTCTCTAGATATACTAATGAATTCAAGAGCATCTTCTAGCTGTGGTTGACCACATTTTTTCCAGGTGCTAAAAGACATGAGGTTCTTGTCTAGCTGAAAGTCTAGCTTTACTTCACTTGAGAGATTTTCTTCATGTTCACTAGTAATGTTGCACTTAATCCTTAGGGTTTATTTCTTAATTGACTAGTTTTGCTATGGTTGTGTCCTTGGCTTGAACTTTTTCTGCATCTTCTTTGTTTTTGACTACTTGCTTCAGTTGATGTTGACTCAATTGGCTGCAATGTTGCACCTTTTGCTTGCAGTTGTTGAGCATTGTGTGCTTACATCTGCATAACCTTTGATCTTAAAAGATCCAATGTAATTTTTGAAAGGATTTATCTCTTCGGAGGAGATGTTGGTGGTGATGTTTGTGTAGATTTTTGCACTTCAGCTTCCATCGATTTTGACTTTTCTATCACCTGTTCTGACAGCTTGAGGCTTTGCATCTTCTTGAAATAATCTTTGACTTCAGGCTAACCATTTATAGGGGTTTGTACAAGGTCATGATCTTGATGGTACTCATTGCCATCTACATCTCGATATGCATATGTAAGCTTGGTCACATGCAGTTTCTTGAACACTATTAGGTTGGTCAACTTTTGACTTTGACTTATGGAAGTCAACTGAAACTTCTATCCTTGATCTTCATATTGACACTTGTCTATAGACTTTGATGGAATCTAGGTCAACTGGAAACTTCCAAAAATCATATGATCTTTCAGTGGTTTCTGCTTTGAAGAGGTCTATTGGCTAGAAGTTCTAGAGCTTCTAACTGGTGTCGCATTTCCTAGTACCAGATTTGATCTGCATGGGTTTGTAGCTCCCCCCCTCCTCGAGTGATCACTAAAGCTTTCTCCATTATGAGAGTTCAAAACTATTTGGCTCTATTTTGGTCTCACCTTTTGGGACTGTGAAGGTACACTAGGGGTAGCTCTATTGATGTTTGGCATCTGTAAACCTTTTACATAATTTCCTATGTACCTTCATGAAACATGACAAATAATCCCCAAGTCAAGATGTAGATAGCATTATGTTCACCCTGATATTGTCTATCCCATGGGTCTCCTATGATATGAGCTTTTTTGGTTTCCAAACCCAAGGCATCTTAGATTTTAGACTTTCGTCTATATCTACGGTTTTTTGGTCAAAGTATATGCTCATTGGTCACAATGTCGAAGTTTGATTTTCGATGGGGGAGAGTGTGGCTCTAAATAGATTTCTGGGTTTACTGGGGTAATATCATTTAGCTCTAGAGAGGATAGACTATAATAGATTATTTCCTCTAAGATGAACCATCCTTCTTGATCTATCGCTGGGAATAATTCTATGAGCTAGTATGTGGGCCTCTCAAACACTGGTTGATCATTTTTTTTACAATTTCCCTTCTCCGTCTACAAAGTGTGCATATTAATTATGGGTGCACTACAATGCTAGCATCATACTCTTTGAGGTGTCCCTTAAACTTGTGAATGTTTGCACACTAGTGGAAGTGGATGCAGAATCACTTGCAAACCAAACACTCTTTTCAAACTTCGGTGATAATTGAACACTTTGACCAAATTCACACAGGAGCTTGTTGTTAAAAGGATCAGTTTTAAGATTTTCACGTGCCTGTGCATCTTAATGTTGATTCTGAACTTGCAGTGCTTTTACTTGTGCTTCTAATTGTAATGGAAAATCATCCGATTGCAGATGAATTAGATGCACTTATATCATGATTTGCAGTTTCACCTTGCTCCATGCTTTGCTTTGCAATATCTATGTCTCTATTGTTTGGATTTCTTGGACAATCTTCTAGAAAATGTCTACCTTTCCTTCCACAACCTGAGCACTACACCATGACTGGTGGTATTTGAATTGGTTCTGTCATGTCAAGCTCTTGCTGAGAAGCTTCCACTTATGTACTTGCCAGATTGTTGACATCCTCTTTTAGAACACTGAGCATCAGGCTATAGAATGCTTTGTCTTGACCTTTGTATTGTCTCAGTTCTCCACTTAGATTGGCTTCTATTGGTTCATCTCTTGGATCTTCCAATTTTGGCTCTCGACTATAGATCCGACCAATGTAGTCCATGTACAACGATCCTAATTGCATATGCACCAACTGTATGGTTTATTTGCTCGTGCAGATGTCTAAATAACCATTTGGATCTATTTTTTGCACTTTTATCTGTATTTTTTTTCCCAAAATCTGTTAAATCTTAGCCTTGATTTGCAATTTTAGCACGTGAACAATGCCCAAATGACGAAATTTTACTCAAATGCAGTCTTGACTTGACCTCCATGTGGAGTTTTACTGACCGATCGTCTCTCAACACAACTTTGATTTCTTGATTTTGTACAGTTTTATTTATTCTCTTTTCAACAAATATGAATTTTTCTTCTATCTCGACTCAGTTCAACTGTTTTTACACTTTTTGATTTTGCAGGATTTTTTGGTTTCTCTGCTCCTTTTTGGATAAAATTTTGAAATTTTTGCAACTGCTCGCTCGCTTCGGTCTCTTTTTCTCGCTTTCTCTGTTGTTTTTGGCTTTTCGGATTTTCGCCCCTCACAGTGTAATCACCTCGTTGAATTTTTTGGTTTTTTTGCTTGTTTCTTTCTTTTTCAACTCCTCCCCTTTTATTTTTATTATTTTTGTGAAATTTTTGAATTTGTTTGATATCTTTGTGATTTTTTAATAACTTTTTTGAGGTTTTTTTTTGTTGTTAAGGATTGTTTTTGGTGAATTTTATGATTTCTGTAAAATTTTTCAATTTGTTTGATATCTTTGCGATTTTGTTATAACCTTTTTGAGTGTTTTTTTTGTTTTTAAGGATTTTATTGTGAATTATATAAAATTTATGGATTATTTTAAGGATTTTAAGAAATTTTTATTTTTTAATGATATATTTGTTTATGTTTTTGTTTTTTAATATTTTTTGTGAGTTTTTTGGTTTTTTTGAATGAATTTATGATGACTTTTTGAAAAGTTTTTTCCAATATTTTATGGAGTTTTTTAATTTTCTGTGTTTTTAAAAGATTTTTTCCTTTTTTTGTGAATCTTTTTCTATTTTTTTGCAATTGTTTATGTTTTTCTTATATATATACTTACACTTTATTTATTTTGAATTTTTGTTTTTGTTTTTTTAGAAACATATTTTTAATGATTTTTTATGTTCTTTCTTTTTTGTTTTTTTCAAAAAGACAAATAATAACTTTAAAAACTTTTTTACTTTACTTGGATGGCACTAACGAAGGCGTTGACGAGTGCAGGGGCTAGTGATGGCGATGAAAGCCCAGGCAGTTTCTGCAATCGTGATGTGCGAAGGCTAAGCGCTGATGGTGCATAGGGCTGGTGCAGAGGCCGGTTGAGAGCGTGTTGTTGGGTGTGTGTGAACCCATGGCGGGCAAAGAAGCAGAGAGAGAAGCTGTGGGAAGGTCGCCAGCGTGTTGCAGAAGAGTAAGAGAGCACTAGCGTGGGCCGCATGGCGTTCTGTAGCTAGGAAAGGGAGAGAGAGAGTGTGCTGACGCCGTCTCTTGCCAGTGCTTCACACACCCGTGGAGAGAGAAAGAGAGAGAGGGGGGGGGGGGGGGGGGGGGGGGAAGCTCAACTGGAGGTTCTGCATGCCCTGGAGCAAAGGGGGGAAAACAACAAAGGTAGAGGGAGAGAGTGATGTATGTGTGTGTGTTTAAGGTCAAATCACTAGAAGAGAGAAAGAGAGAGAGTGTTGACTCACTGACTATCTTATGCGCTTGGAATACAACAAAGAGAGAGAAAGAGAGAGAGTGGGGTGGGATGAGAGGGAATATCCAAGAGAGAGCATCTTAGGTACGCTTAAGATGGCTAGGGAGGGGTCCTTTGTATTTAATAAATCTATTTAACCCTTAATCACCGCAATGGAGGATTCTCACCTACACAATCCATCGGAGTCCATTTTTTGCACTGAGAGCTCAAAACTTACCCGTTGAGTCCACAAGAATGTATTCGCCCAAGCTCGTGACTAGCCACCGGTGCCCGTCAAACCCAATTTTAAATTTGTTTTATTAAAAAAATGCCACAATATCATCAAACCGATCCTCGAAAATAGCAAAATGCTCAAAATTCTACCAATGGGGGCAGAAAAGCGCTCAAAACAAAACTACTTGTCAAGATTGCAAGATATCATTTTTTAAAAAAATCAATCAAAAATTAATGCAAAAATTAGTAAAAAATTATCAAAAAATATCAAAAAGTTTTCTACAAATTCTCCACACAAGCGGATTAGTGCAGCTAAATCAAAACTCAAATATCACATTGATTCAATTGCCAATTAATTTCAACAATAAAACCCAAAACTAGGCAAGTTTAGGTAAAAAATTGACGCATTCCAAGTGTGTAAATCCCTATTTTGAGCTAAAAAACGCAGCAATTATCCATTACACACATCAATTTTGCAATCAAAAATCAAATTAATAATGCAATTAAGCACTTTTTAGGCACACACACGCACCCACATACACACACACACACACACACAAATAATTGGTAGTTTTAAAAAAAATTTAGGTGCGCACACACAAGGGTTAATCATGTCAAATTTGCAAATTGAACACACAAATCTCTAATTGGGCATGACCACATCACAAATCAACCATCAAATTAGCCAAATCATTATGCACACATTGACTTTTAGGTGCAGAGACAAGGGAAAAATAGTGCACACACACCTAAAATTAGGCATACACATACTCAATTAGAGTGTGCACACACTTGCAATTGATCATCCAAGCATGCAATTAGGCAAATTGAAAATTCACATTAGCACATGAAACCATCAATTTGCACATTGAATTCCAAAAAAATTCAGCATTACAACGGCATGCAAACATGCAAAATTAAAAGTTCCAAATCACAAATTGACAATGGCGAAGCATCTGCACAAATTTTGAATCCAATAGAACCATCCAATTACGGATTGCACAATGTGTAGGCCTTTTGTCGTTGATGCTCCAAAGCCCTAATCTTGCATTCCAAAATCATCAAATCATGAAGTGATTAGCACAAATTGGCATTGCTAGAATCCAATCCAAGCCTCTAATTAGGCACATATCAAAGCATAAGCACAACATGTTAGTCCAAGTAGTAGAAAATTAGTGTGCAAGCTAGCAAAAATTAGAGATATTAGCAAAGGGTTGTTGTGAAATTAGATTGTGTAGGCACACAAATAGTAAGATTTGGTATCAAATTAGGGGAAATTGAACACAATGCCATATGCACACACATCCAAAATTTACAAAACCATAAACACACAAGTGAAATTAGTGAGTAAACCTATCCGATTTTGCAATAATTACACTAGCGTAAGCCATCGCTCCCCAAAAATGGTGCCAAATGTTGGGGGTACCATCGTAGCATAGCTCCAATGACCAACAATAATTGTCAATCCAAAGTGATGAGCTACCCCATTAGGGCATGGAAACACTCATAGATTAGTGAGCTAATGATGGCAACACGAATGGAAACTCTATGAAATGAGCTTCACGGACTATGGGGGAGCTAGGCCACGATGTCTGGCAATCTCCCCATCCACTTCTCTTCACCTCAAATCAACCCAATCACACACACTAACGATTGCAAAGACGCACGTATCACTAATCCTATCATGCAACACACTAATCACAAGCGCACACACATATATCTATTGAGCATCTACGCTCCAATCAAACCTACATGCACACACAAAGAATAGAGGGAAATCACACAAGATTAGAGTGGGATTAATTACTAATTAGTTATGGTCTAGCTAATCAAAGCATCATTAACAATCATAAGAAGTACGAGAGAGGCATAGTGAAAGAGAATTAAGTCTTGATTAGTAATAATTAAGTCACATAAGCAAGGAGAAGGTCAAGGAATCCATAGCCACACACCTCATGAGCTCTCAACAAAGAGTGGCCTCAACAAATGAGGTTGAGAACCCCAATTTCATTTACACACTACCTTATATACCTAGGGTCAAAATTTGCAATGTCCGGAAGTCCAAGGCCTTTAGGACTCCACAACCGCCCAAGGCCTTTAGGGCTCCAAAACTTACTAAATCTGCAACCTAGGCACACTCACTAACCTGTTCTTTATACTTTAGAACTCCCATTGAACCCATAACACATTATAAATATTACAATGGCTTGAAATAAATTGGGAATTTACAATACATGGCCATTTTGAGAAAATGTAAAAAATGTGTAATTCCAATCTTTACAGCTTCTTTGTATTGATCTTTGATGCACATTCATAAGGCTTGGGCCTTTAGAAGCTTGTGTTAACTGACATCGGCTCAGTTAACACCATCTACAAAAAAAAGTGTATCTTGGTTTTACAAGATGTTGAGTTTGTAGAAGATTTGGTTCAACCCTTGTTGTCATGTACTAGAGAGAGTAATGTAAGCTGAAAGGACATTTATGACAGTTTATTGTCTCTTTTTAGTACTAGAAATTTGAATGTAGATTCAAATGAGACAAATGTATAGCCTATGGGGGTTCCAAAAATTCTAAAGGTCAACCTATTATTGATGCAGATGTATATGATGTACTTGATGTGGAAAGGGCTGAGAGTGAGTAGACTAAAGGTATGCCAAAATGGCTGGTGCATACTTTGCATGACAATAAATTGGATGCACCTTTGTCTAGTTGTACTCGTTCAAGTTCTTGACATGCATCTTATGCATCAGATTGTTATGCTTTGGCTATTTCTACCTTATATGATGTAGAGGAACCTCTATCTTTTGAAGAAGCATAGAATTCAAAAAATTGGATGGCTAGTGCAATCAGAATATGATGCACTTATAGAAAATGTCACATGGACTTTATGAGATTTGCTTCCTGGAAAAAAGCCAATGTATGAAGTGGGATTACAAGTTGAAGTGTATCAACTTGTTGTAAAAGGTTATGCACAACAGAAAGGCATAAATTATGAAGAAACTTTTACTACCACTTGTCATATGGCTATTGTGCATTTTCTATGTACATTTGCAACTCATTTTAGATGGGATGTACATCAATCAGATATTGTTATTTCTTTCTTGAATGGTGATATATTTGAGGAAGTTATGTAAAGCAGCCTCACAATTTTTTCATTCAAGTGTAAAAAGATAAAGTGTGCACATGAAAGAAATCTTCGTATCGGTTGAAGTAATCTCCTCGTGCTTGTTATGAGAAAGTTGACACTCATTTGGTCAAACAAGGCTTTTGTAAGAGTCCAATGGAAAGCACTTTGTATGTAAAGTGTGAGGGTGATGCACATCTCATTATCGTTCTTTATGTTGATGATTTGGACCCAACAAGACACATATCACTGAATTTAAGGCTGATTTGAATGCTACTTTCAAGATGGAAGATTCGGGGTTGTTGCATCATTACTTGGGCATACAATTTAAGCAGTGTGATGGTGGTATTGCCTTGTATCAAACATGTTACATAAAGACATTGCTATGTAAGTTTGGACTTGAAGACCGCAAGCCAAGTTTGAAGTTGAGTCTTCATGGTGCGGGTGATCCTGCAAATTTCACTCTCTACCAAACTGAAACTGGGCTTATGTATGTATACAATTCGAGGCTGGATATTCAATTTTCAATCAGAAGATTCATGCATAGCCCATGGTCTAAAGATTGGCAGGCTGTCAAGAGGATCTTTTGCTACCTGAGTGGCACTTTACATCTTGGCTTGTTTTATCTCTAGGGGGGATCATTGCCACCAGATTTGCATGCTTTTTTGGACTCAGTTTGGGATGGTTGTTTTGGCACACGAGTGTCCATGAGTGGTTTTTCTTTTATGCTCTACAATTCATGCATATCATGGTTGAGCAAGAAGCAACCAATTGTGGCCACTTCCAATATTGTGGTTGAGTAAAGGGCAGTTTGTACATCTATATGATTGACTCAACTTGCACACAGATGCTCAAACACAATAGCCAAACACCCTTGTCAGGTAAAACTATGCAAATTTTCTCCATATTAGCTTGATGAAAAAACATTTTTAAAAAAACAAAGGTTGATCATAAATTGTTTGAACTTTTTTCTGATATTGTGAATTGACATACACTCTTGTACATGCAATATATGTTGTAACATCACAATCTGCTTCAATGTGTTTGACTTTTCAGACATTCACCACACTAGCTTCAAAACCGCAACCATGGTCTTTCGACTCAATCCAAATCCAAGATGATGAGAGTACTTTTAACACTCTTCTCCTATGAAAAAAGAAAATAACATAATAAAAAAATAAATACCAACTTAAATCAATAACATTCTGCACAAGCTAAAAAGTTTTACGTTGTTTTTTTGCATTTTTTAGGCTACTGCAAACTTCATTGCTATAACAACCACAAAGCTATGTACAAAGCTTTTATACTTACAACACTCTACTCTATCCCTTTACTTATATGGTTGAGACTCACCACTAAATCACAAAGATCAAGGATACCTTGATCTCCACTTCTATCCTACTTTATTCAACTAGTCTACCTAGATATTCATTCCCCACGAACAATGTCAATGTCTTGGGGCTACATGATAATCACCTATCACATTTCACGACATGATGGATCCAAGACTATAGTGTCAATCATGGGAAGAAATTGACTTGACTAGGGCATGAGGTATACCAATACTTCTAAATCAATCCTAGGAAGAAAGTGACTCGACTAGGACATGGAGGCACGCCATGATGTTGTCAATCAATTCTTTGTAAACAATACACTTTGATGAAACTGTCTATGTGCACTCTAAATACAAAAAACGTGGTTTTTACCTCTTCAATCCAATCACACATCTATATGCAAAACCAATAGCAAAGCAACTCCAAACAACGCCAAACTTAGTAGACTTCGTCCATGCACAATTTGAAAGACTTCTGGGCCATCAAACCTAAATCTACTCACAAGGAAAAAAACACATTTTTTTCCCATTATCATTTGCATGTCATCAAATTTCAAGTCTACTAGGTGCTCCACAATGCTAGGAATTTGATACAATCAATAGAATCTCAAAACAACACTCAGATAGTGAGATACGTCATTTGAAAGGTTGTGGAAGTCGACGCTCGAATCTTGCAAAACGCTTGCAGTGTAGATATCCATGCATAGAGATTAATGAGACTAAGACAAATAATGCTCTTGGAATTCCAATACAATGATCTTGTGATATGGTGTAAAGAGATAAAGACATAGTCAAAAGAGAGAACACATGACATATAGAGAAAGCCTTATGTGCTCAATTTCATTAATAATAATCATGATCCTCAAAAATTTACAAAAGTTGCCTTTTATACCTTGGCTTCGGGTTTCATGTACAAGGGCTAGATTTGATTCAAGGATAGCATAAATTGAAACTTAAGAGGTCATAAACCCAAGTAAATCATAATTACAAAATGAACAAAGGGCTGGTGGTCTTGGGCAAGATAAGTACATTTATTACAAAGGCTGAAAAGTCTCCTTGGATTCCTCTTTTTCTAGATCCATTCTCGTTGGAATCTTCCAACAAGGGTGCACTTTTGTCATTGTACTCATTTAGGTTTCTGATATGCCTCTTATGCATCACATTGTTATGTTTTGGTTGTGTTTTTTTTTTCTGAGAAAAAGATCCTTCTGTTAGTTAATGAAACTGCCCATGGGGCTATAACCTCCTCTACAAGAGAGGACTACAACAATCATGCTGGGGAGACTCTCCCAATGAAACAACAACATATGTACAATGAGTCTAAATCAAGGGATGGGAGGAGGGAAGAGCCACACAGGTGGACAGTAGTGCCATCTGAGTACACCCTGGACCATGGTGAAAAATGGCCCAGGATGCCAAAGTCAAAGGAAAGCCTCTTTGCGCTCCCTCATGCGATCGGAACTACCATGGAGTCTCTCGAACTGTCCTCTGAGAGTATGGACTAGCTCAAGCCACAGGTCCTGAACAGTCTCTGTTGGTGGTACAGGGCGAGCCTCAAAGATGCGGAAGCAACGGGCCCGCCAGATGAACCAAAGTGTCAGGCCACTGATGAGCTCCCAACACAGCTCTCTCTCACTGCACCACTCCTGTGGAGTAATCTCTGCGGAGGCTGAAGTGTAGGTCGCTCCCCCTACATCACTATAATCCTGCTGGTGGATGATAGCTCAAACTGAAGTGCCGGTCCCGTGAGAGTGGACCAAGCAGCTGCCCCCCAAGTGTAATGCCGAGCCGTGGAAAGAGCGAGCATCAGCCAAAGAACACGCAGTCACACCTGCTCTGCCAAGGGACAGTCCCAAAGACAGTGACACTGACTCTCCATAAGATGGTCACAAGCTGTGCATGCGGACGAGAGACCACTATGCACACACTAGCTCCCAATTGCTGTAGCTCTGTGTGCGACCAGCCAACTGAAACAGTGACTCGCCTCGGTAGTCTGGAGTCCCAGAACCTCTCCCAAAAAGCTTCCAAGAACTCAGTTGCTGTGAGACCCTCCTCCTGCCAATGAGGTGCTGCAGCAGGGCGAGCCTCTCTCTGTGCTACCAGTATGTGACGTCCCAGTTGAACAGTGTACTGAAAGAAAGGGACACTTGGGTGGTTTGCAAAAGAGACGAGGTCCCTCCAAATCTACTCGCCAGTATCCCAATGTACTTGTGCCAGTGAACAACACTCCCAAGCCCACAGTCTCCAATGTCCAGTCTCAAGAGCAGCTGGGTAAGGATCGATGACACAAGTCCTCCCACAAATGCCCACCACTCGGATCCTCTGAAAGCAGCACTCTGCCACCTGTGGGGCCTCTACTGCAACTTGTTGTAAGTGTCCCTCACCCTATAGCTTGAAAAACAAGGAAGGAATTGTCTCTGGGCAAGCCCGAACAGAGATAAGAACCTCCTGTCGCGTGAAGGCTCCCATCCATCTGACTCGAGAGGCGTGAGCCACTCAACTGGTACTGCCTCTGAGATGTTTTGGCACATGCTCTACACCCCTCTCATGCCCTATAGCTGAAAGCCCTGTAGCTCCTCTGACAGGCTTGAAAATTGTAACCAGTCACCTAAAGAGCATGCTGGACCCGCTGCCATGGAACCCTAGGAAACATGAGGCCGACTACCAACCAAGTGACCTCTCTGAGTGCAAACCATGGGGTTCCAAACAAGGGGCTGTCGCCGCAGGAGACAGCCCCTGTGCAAGTATGCTGACACTGCTCGAGGACTCGCCGCACAGGTGCTCCTAGGTTGAAGCAACCGCACAACGAAGCGATCCTCCAACCTCCTGCTCAAACCATCTCTGCGCATCTCTGTGAAGATCCATCTGGTCAAAGGTTGCCAAGGGCCTCCTGCCTGAGGAACCCTAGCACAAAGCCGTTGTAGCAAGAAATCCTTCTAGGGATCCTCACCTGGAAGGAGACCACAGACGATGAACTTCCCCATAAGAGCTCTGCTGTGCTGTGCTAGGTCTATGATCCCTAGCCCTCCCTGTGAACAAGGAAGAATGATGACCTGCCAAGCCACTTTGGCCTGGGCTGTCAGTATGTCTCGCCGTGACCAAAGGAAATTCCTGATCAGCCGTTCTACTTGGCTGATACAAGAACTCGAGAAGATCCAACAAGAAGTGATGTACCACATAGTAGCCAACAACACACCTGGTTGGCCACTACAACTCTTCCAGCCAAAGAAAGTCGTGCGGAGCTCCAATGTAACAACTTCCTCCTGATAGACAAGAGGAGGGGAGCAATCTGCTACTTGAGAGACAAGTCCAAACCAACCTGACGGCCTAAGTACCAAACTGCAGTCGTTGGGGGAATCCACCTGAAACCCTCACCTGGCATCCAATCGGGCACATGAGCACTACCAACCGAGAAAGCCACTATCTTTCTCCAGCTGATCAATGCACCAGATGCACAACAGAAGGTCTCAAGAGCCTGCTCACACCTGTGAAGGTTGGCCTCCTGGCCATCCAAATACAAAGCTGAGTCTTCAACAAACTCATCATCCAATAGCGCATCGCCCCAAATAGGGAGTGCTAAGCCTCGTAAACAAGCCTGTTGCGACACCAAAAAGGTGCTCATCACCTCAGCATAGAACATAAAGAGGAAGGGGTCAAGAGGCCAGCCTTGTCTGAGCGAACGTGTGAGCATGAAACAATCACCTCTACCTCCTGACAAAAGTACCTGACTGTGTGTCCGTCTGTAGAAAGCTAACACCCCTCTGATCCAAGCATCTGAGAAGCCCATCCTGCGTGGAGTGCCCTCCAGAAAGTCCCAGTCAAATCTATCATAAGCCTTCTCAAAATCGAGAAGAAGAATCACTAGATCCTCACCATGGAGCCGTGCTAAGGTAGAAGCCTCCCAAAAAGTAAAGATGTTTTCAAGGATAATGCGCTCCTTGACAAAACCTGTCTGAGTCCCATGTATAAGGCTCTCTATAAGTGGCTAGATCCTCAAACTCAGAGCCTTGGCAAGAATTTTGTAAACTGAGTTGAGGATGGAGATGGGGCGCCACTGTTGAATCTCATCCAAGGAGCCACCCTCCTTGGAAATGAGGTAGATCAGACCCTCAATCAAGCTGTCAGGCATCTCTCTTGTGTGCAAGATGTACTGGAAAGCACTACAAAGATCTGGGCCAAGCAAGTCCTAGTACTCCAAGAAAAAACTGGGAGTCAAGCCATCCTCACCTGGCCAGCTACCACGGGGGAGTGCACTAAGAGCCGTGTGCAACTCCTCAAGCTGAAGTGGCAGCTCAAGCCTCTGACACATCTCCTCAGTCACAAGGCAAGGCATCTGTGTCCACACCTGTTCCCTGCATGCATCCTGACTCTTTGGCTGAGGCTCTACTGATAGTAACTCACGATAAAATTTTGTAGCAACTGCACACATGTCCTCTGGCTCAGAAGCAACTGACCCGTCGGACCTGCTCAATTGAATGACCTTGTCATGCGCATGCCGAGACCTGTTGGGACTCCTCAATTGACTGACCTTGGCATGCTCCTGCATCCTCTGCAAGGAAGCAACGCCCTATCTGAGATGTTGCTCCTCCTCTCTCACTGCAGCCAGGCAAGCCAAAGACTCCTGCCAAAAGAAACGACTAATTTGAGCTAGTCCTGAGGCCATTCTGTCAGCAGGAGAATCCTGCATGTCCAAGCTCTCTGTCCAAAGAGCCTCTACTCGCTCTCTGAGTGCAGAGTACAACAAGACCCTCTCAGGGATTCATAGCATTGTGCTCCCCCTCCTCTGTCTGTCGGCCACTATGAGGATCACTGGTGCATGGTCTGAGAAGGAAGTCCCTGCCAAGATGCCAATTGTCCCACCCAAGTCACTGAAATGGTCACTAGTGTAGAAGCGATCTATCCGCGATAGATTCACTCCTCCCACTCTGCGGTTTCAACGAGAGAAGGCCTAGTGGCCTCACAAAACCAGAGTGTTGCCACACATCCGAGACCCTCAGAGTCATACAAAACCTCTCCCAAGCTACCAAATCAACTCCGTGCACAGTAGCATGGCTACCACCAATCTTGTCAGAGGGATCCTCCAACATGTTGAAGTCACCCCGTATGCACCACTGTTCTGCCTGCAGAAGCAGAGACTCAACAATCTGTGACCAAAAGTTTTCTTGTGCACTTGCCACATTGGGCGCATATATGTTCAGGAAGCCCAGAAGGAAACCCTGAATCTGCATAGTGATCCACTGAGCCCTGCTTGAGACAATAATCCCTTTGCCCACAATGGTCTGCTGCAAAGAATCCACAATAGTCATACATACCCCACCCTGGATGCCTCCAGGTCTAAAATCAGTTGACCAAAAAGTATCATATCGTCCACACAAGAGCTGACCAAAATGTCTAATGCGGCTCTCACACAGATGATGCTCCTGTAGCATAAGGATATCAATCTCTCCTCCCACAAGGCAGCGCTGAAGCTCCTGACACAGTCGGCCCCTCTGACGCTGAAACTAGGGCCCACCAAGTCCTTGCACGTTCCATGAGACAATCTTTATGGGGAGCGAGAGAGAACTGATGCTGCCGCAGCAGCTAGATGTGCTATCTTTGAGGCTGGCTTGGATGGGGAGTAATCTGCATCCGAGTGTCCTCTAGATATGCGTGACTGCAACAAGTGCCTGGCCCAGGCCCAAGTAGATCGAGCCGTATGTAAAGCAACCTCCTCTATCCAAGAGTCCTCATAAATGTGTACATAGCATGGCAAGCATTGCGTATCAGCAAAGAAGTGAACCACAATGTGTCTACATCCTGCTGTACCTGGAGGGGTCACCGCAAAGTTGGCCAATGGCCACAAAGTCTGAAGCATGTCTGTGACTCCCAGGTCTCCCATGTGGTGAGAGAACTCTAGGACCTGTGTATGCAACCACTCCAACACTGAGTCGAGAGCCCACTCAATCTGGTACCTGCCGCAAAGGGGAAAAGAGAAGCCAACCACTGAGTCCAAGGCCTCGATCCCCAAGGAACAGAACATGAACCCTGAAGCAGGCTGCCTCATGGTCTTCTGAGGGGTCTCCGAGAAAACAAGTGAAGTTGTAGTCAAAGAAGTGCCATCAGTGCCGAATGTTGAAACTCATTAGACCACGAGGGACTGCTGCAAAGGGAGACGTCTGTACTTGTAAAGGGGGTTGCAAGAAAGGTTGTCCCTCTCTCGCCAAGCGACTCGTGGAAAAGGCGCTACCAAGAGATCTCCTAGCAGCCGGAGATGGCCCTCCCCCCGAGGTCGATTGTGGAACTGAAGCGGGAAGGGGGGGTGTAGGAGTAGGGGGAAGAGGGGCGGGGGGAGGGGGAGCAGAAGAGGTAGAGGCGGCGGGAGCAGGAGGCGCGCGGGGGGGGGGGGGGGGGGGGGGGGGGGGGAGGAGGGGAACTCTGGGGGAGGAGGGGTTGTTGAGGGTGAAGATGAGGTGGGGGCTGGAGCAGGGACCTCATCCTGCTCAAGAGGATCAAAATGGTTCCCCGTGGGAACCCACTACTGCTGGGCAGGTGCCTGAGGACCACTCTATGTGCCAGGCTGTCGTTGTGGCCCCTGCCATCGTTGACCACGAACCTGCTGCCATCCCTCCTCCGTTGGAGCCCCAGGCTCGGAAGGTTGATCTGCATGTGTGCTTTGTGTCTCTATCTGTTGGCCAGCCCTTGTAGGCTAGTGCTAAGTCTGTGGTGTAGGTCAAGGCCTCCTCCATCGACAGGCCTTTGCTAGATGGCCCAATTGTTGACAAACAAAGCACTGGTTTGGGAGGCTCGAATACTCCACGCTCTGTCGAAACCCACCCCCACTCACCCGAGGTAGAAGAATGACCTTCGAGAGAGTGTGAGTGTCCCTGACTAGAACACGAACTGAAGGAATGCCGGCCGCCTTGGCAGCTACTGAGGCTGCCATGCGAGGTGTCTCCAGAATAGTCCCAATCGTTGAGCGTATCCGGGACAAAAGTGGTAGGTACTCCCTCCGTAAACCAGGAAAGCAGACGGAGATGGGGATGTCTGCCTCCTTTACCAAAACATCTGAAGCAAGGTCAAAACCATGTCTCCATTGTCGAAAGTGGGCTGAGCTACTCGGATGGTCAATGGACTCATGGCGATGACCTTGGACGCCATCTCAGGAGTCTCGAAGTCGATCTAGTAGTATCCTCGTCCGAGGATCTGAACGTCCAAGATGTTGTCCACCTCTATGAGAAGGCGGGCATGGAGAAGATCACACTGCTCTCCTCTGTTGGGTCTGGTACCGAGGATCTTGCAGATGACAGAAGTCACCTACAGGCGCTCTACCTCTGCGGCTAGGCTCGCTTGCTCTGTCGGTGATAGAGCAAGTCGAATGGTGGGCTCAGTAGGGTCGGGTGAAGGGGCTTCAGTGGAGTCCTTCTCTGGCAGAGCTTGAGCCTCTATCTATGTCTACTGTTGTGGCAGAAAAAGAGAGGGTAAGGCAAATCTTCTACAAAGGGACCCCGACAGGCACTGTCAAAGAACTAGCACTACCAGAGCCAATCGACGGGAGAAATCCCAATGTGCGAATAAAAAGAAAAAAAACGGATTGAGCTGCGGGCGGGGCGGGGGGCGGGGGGGGGGTCAATGAATGCAGAGAGGCGGGGGAGGGAGGGATAGGTAGCGTAGCGGGCGGGGGAGAGGGAAGTGGGTGGGGGCAGCGGGGGCTGAGGGCGACGGGCGGGCAGGTGTAGCGCAAGGGGGGCAGTGGGGACTGAGGGCGGCGGGCAGGGAGGTAGCCTGCGGGAGGGGATAGGGCGAAGGAGCGACGCAAGGCGGGGTAGGAGCACGGGGGGGGGGGGAGAGGGGGAGAGCGCGAGGTAACACAGGGGGAGGGGGCGGGACAATAGCAGCGAGCCAGTGGCAACCTGTTTTGGTTGTGTTACATATGATGAAGAAGAATCTTTGTCATTTGATGAAGCACAAAATTCCAAAAATTTGCTAGCTACAATGCAATTTGAGTAAGATTCTATTGTGAAGAATGGCACATGGTATTTTTGTGAATTGTTTCTTGGAAAAAAATCAATTGGTACTAAGTTTCAAGTTTGAATGTAAGCTTGATGCTAGTGTTGATTGTTGTGTATGGCTAGACTTGTGGAAAAAGGGTATGCTTAAGAGAATGAAACTGATATTGATGAGACTTTGGCTCCCACTCGCTATATGACTACCATTGTAGCATTTGTGCTTTGCTACCTCACAATGATTGGAATAAATACAACATCATATTAATGCTTTTGGGAATTTTCCAATTACCACTTTCAAAAGAAGCTCAAGATTTGACCACATGACCAAATTTTAGCCAAAGTTTTGAGAATATGACTCAAAAAATATTTTCAAGTACTACCTTGTGGAAGGCTTTGACCTTAAAAGATAGTTTGAGATTTTTCTATATGGGAAAATATTCAAAACATTGGTAATTCCCAAATTGGCTTTAGAGTCTCAAACTCTCTAATATGGTGTTATACTCAAAGAGTGTAGTTTGAATGATGATTTATATGTGGAAGTGTATGTATCACAATGTCATGGTTTTGCTAAAAAAGGGTAGGAAAACAAGGTGTGCATGCTTGAGAAGACTTTGTATGGTTTGAAGCAAGCTACACATGCTTGGAAATGAGAAAAAGGTAATCAAATCAAGAGCACTTTGTATGTAAGCATATGGATTATGTATTTATGATTATTGTGCTTTATGTTGGGTGACAAATTGGTCATTGGACCAAATTAGGGAGATATTGCTGATTTTAAGGTTGATTTGAATTCCTCTTTTGAGATGTTAGATTTGGTACTTTAGCACCATTATTTGGGCATACAATTTAAGCAAGTTGATGGAGGTGTTACTTTGTGTGAGACAACATTCATTGAAATATTGTTACAAAGATTCAATGTTACGGAGGTGTTTCTTTGTGTGAGACAACATATATTGAAATATTGTTATGACGATTCAATGTTGAAGATTGCAAGCTTATTGCTACTCCTATGGAGACTGGTTTGAAGCTTAGTCTTCATGATGATGTAGAATAGATGTCACTCTCTATCATCAAGATGTTGGTTGCCTCATTTATGTATGCATTACAAGGCCAAATGTTGAGTATGCATCTCACAATTGAGCAAATAGTTGAGAAAAAGGCGTCAATAATAAATAAAATCCTCGACCATTTTACATTTGCACGGTGTTTTAGATCTTTTATCAATAAGCCACTATGGTTGCTTTGTAAAAAGGATAGTGAGAAGTCACCCTAAAAGGGTCATGCAATAAGTGATATGCTCCACTCATAAACTAAAGTGGAATTAAGTGTAAAAGAGGGGCTTGCAATGTTTGGCAGCAACAAGTTATATCAAATATTGAATACCAAACTCCACAAGAGGTTTCATGAGTTTGGGGCTACAATCTTTAGGCCATTCTTGTGTAGATGCTCTCAATTTTTCCATTTCCCTCTCCTAACCTATGTCTTGGTTTATGGAGTTTCTCCGTGTCACCCTCTTGTGTAAGAGTATGAAAGAATTTTTTCCCTTCCTTCTTTTCTCTATGTACTATTATGTGTAGATATGTCAACATCTCCATTTCTTCCTTTCTCTGTCAAGATCTTCCCCTACAACACACACACACACACACACACACACAATTTATTTCTTACTTTCCTTTTCTCCCACGATGCATATATTATCTGGAGCAAACACATCTTTACACACCATTGGGAAAAAAAACTATAAAAACAATTAAGCATAAAAGAATAACAACATTCATGAAATTGTACATTTTCTCGGGATTGGCATGGCTTTTTAAGTCCTTCTGTTTTGTCTTCCTCTCTGAGAGATCTGGGTGACTTGTGTCAATGAAAAAAGCAAGGCTTTCTTTGTCCGTCTATCTCTTCCTTAGGGATTAATTTCTCTCTCTCTCTCTCTCTCTCTCTCTCACACACACACACACACACACACACACACACACACACACACACACACACACTCTTTCTCTTGGAGGTCTCTACTATTTATGGCACATCCCCATGTCTCTCTAGCTCTCTCTTTCTCGTTTTGCCTGGAGTCCTGATGCAGTCCGAGCCCATAAATAACAACTTTAGTTTTCCTAGTTTGGCTCAACTTCCTCGTAGAGAAACTGAGGCACCTATGTTAATGATGGACCTGACAGAGAATTCACCTATGACCTCTAGAGCTAGTGCAATACCGCTACCTAGTGATGTGGAACCACCTGTAGCCACTTATGCACACATGGCTCCTACACCTCCGTCCTTATTGGAGTGGGCCTATGCCAAGTCATATTCTATATCCTACGTTGGCTACACATATGCTAGGGCTAGTAACCACTTGCGTCCTACATATGATTCTGGGAGTGCCTCCATAAGCCATAGGAATTTAAAGATAGAAGAGAAAATTATTTACCCTACTCTTTGAAGATTATTCTTAGAGGAATATATATGAGAAGGTGTGCTTTGGGGTGTAGCATCCGAGCTACAAAAGGACGAACGTGAGGAAGGCAAGTCAGTGAGAGACTTTATCAGTCATCTAAAGCAATTAAACTCTCGTTGTCATGTAAATGATCGTTTCAACAATATCAAATTTCTTGATAGATTCCTCCAAGGATTGCAACATGAAAATATCTATAATAGCCTAGCCATTAGAGGTATTACTACCTGGGAGGCAGTCACTACCAATGCAATCCAATTAGAAGACAATTTAATGATTGCAGGTGAAAGAGTGTCCTTTGAGCCAAAATCTAGTAGCTCGCAAGCATCAAGGCATGAGCCAATGACCATAAAGCCTATCACAAACACCTATTTATCAAGTAGTTGCTCTTGTAGAAAGAGGCCAAAATATCAATTTCATTGCCAAGAGACCTTCATTTACCGATATAAAGGTACTAAACCAAAACAACTGAAAACTTGGAGAATCATGCTCATTGCGAAGAAGCCATTGGTCCAAATGAGGGCTGTAATTGGTTTCAGAAGATGAGCATATGTAAATGACGAGTCGATAGTCAAGGGTCGGATGTCCTCTACTAGGGTACCAAGCATATAAAGTTCCTTGAAGTCTTGCATTTGAGTTGATTTACACTTGTCACTCCACAATATAAGAGCTATAATCCTTGATTGGGTTAAAATAACGTTTATATATTGAATTGGTTGCATGGGTGGGCTACAATCCTTCACTGGGTACAAGTAGTCCTCAATTGAGTGATTATATTGAACATTTATTTGTGTTAGTTCATGCATTGGTTTATACAGAGAGTGCATTATGTATTACGATAGATTATTAGTGCATGAAATGACCAATCATATATTTTATTGCTTTCGTTTGTTTTTTTGTAGCAAATGAAATTAGATGTGTCTTATTGTTTGCAAATCAAAGTGGACATATAAATAATCATTATAATAATAATTGCATAGAGAGATTCATAGCATTGCTATAGTTATTATTCCATGCATAGACTACATTGCAATGTGTATTATTGCTTATAATATAGGTGATCGATATGTGGATTGACTAGCGTGCATGGAAAATCTCATGTTGTGCATTATGGTTACTTTCATATTGAATGGTTTTTAAATTATAATATATATTGAAAATAAGAAAAATGTTTCAAAAATTGAACATCTTGTTCTTTTCTCTTCAGTTTTAATGTAAAAGCAATGGAGCAAAATGTGGGCACAAGTGGTACGAAGAAGCCAAAGAATAAAAAAGCTCCTGGCAAAGAGTGGGATTATGCTCACAACATATGCGACCGATATATGGAGTGGCAATGTAAATTTTGTCACACAAAAAAATCAGGCGGTGCACCACGTATTAGGGATTATTTTTTGGGTAGCGCTAAAAAAAGTTGTAAGAAATGTGAACATTCTAGGCACCTGCAGTTGCAAAGTGTTTGAGAGAAGAGCTCGCCAAAAATGGTGGCAAGAGACAACAGATATATAGCTCTGTGACTTTTGAGTCAAGAGTTCCCAGAGCCAAATATTAACTCCACAAATCCTGTATTGACGCCAACTAACCTTGGAGAACAACTTGCGCAAGGAGAGGAGATTCCAGGCAGTGTTCCTTTTAAACGTCACAATGAAGGTGGAATCTGTCAAATGCGTCAAAAATCATTACATGAAAGCTTTCGAGTGCAGTATCTAGAAGAAGCACAAACAACACTCACCAAAGAAATATTCTTTATTGGAAGTGCTTTGGTCATGGTAGACAACAATCATTGGAAGACTGCTTGGAAGAAAATCGGTGAGTTTGGTCCAGGATTTTCACCTCCTTCTTATCACACGATAAGAAATGTTTTCTTAAACAAATTTTACATCGAAGTCAAAGAGTGTATTGGAAAAATAATACTTGGGAATATTTCGCTTTCAAGATGTACGATTGTGAGTGATGGCTGGTCAAATGTTCAGAGAAGGCCACTGATCAATGTAATGCTGGTTTGTCCAAGGGGAGAAACGTTTATAAAGGCGATTGATAGTTCTGGTGCAATTAAAAGTGGAAAAGATATTTTTGAGGTCTTGATTAATGTAAATAAATAAATTGGTGCTAAACATGTTGTTCAAGTAGTCATGGACAACACAAAGAATTATAAAAATACAAGTAAATTAATAAAGAAGTGCTTTCCACACATTTTTGCCAATGGTTGTAATACGCACAACTTGAACTTGGTGCTGAAAGATTGGTACACTAACGAAGAACCCACATGGTTTGCCAAAATAATTGATATAGCACGTCAGATTGTGAAATTTATCTTGAAACGACTAAGAGTGCTTGCTTTGTATAGGATGCACATGTCCGTGACGCTAAAACTTCCTACTGAAACTCGGTTCTGCACACACTTTTATACCTTGGAATCACTTCTCCTTGATAAATGTGATGTGATTGACACATTCAATTGCACAGCCTTTGATGAATGGCAGCTTGAGCAGAAAGAAAAAGTGAAAGATAAAATTACATGTCTACGTGGCAATGTCAACAAGGTTTCTTGGTGGAGGAGTGTAATGGATGCATACCATGTAATGATGCCCGTTATGTTCGCAATCCGTAATCTTGATCAAAGGGCGCCAAACTTGGGCAAAGTGTGGATGACATGGTGGTCAGTCCAACAGAGTCTTGAAAATCTTGAAGAGCTGAAAGAGTCTGTAGTAGAGAAGGAGTCGCAATTACCATTCTCTGGCAAAACGACGAAAAATTTTGGCTAAGTATTTTCATGCAAGGTGGAAGAGCGCTCATAGTCCAATCCATAGCGTGGCTTACATGCTCGATCCACAGTATTGGAATTTAGATCTGATGTCCAATACAAGAGGTGGTAGGCAATTTCTATCACGTGGTCAACACGTTCTACTCCAACATTCAGGATCAAATTGATTGCATCAAAGAAATGAGTGCATTTAGATTAAACGAAGGTCCTTTTGCGAATGATTTTGTACTGGTAATGTCAAAAGAGCAACCTGCATAGAAGTGGTGGATGATGAATGGTGGAGAGCATTACTCTACCTTACGTCCCCTTGCAATGAAAGTACTCGCACAATGTGCAGCAAACTCAAGTTCAGAGAGAAACTAGAGTATGTACAAGTATGTTCATAACACTATTCACAACAGACTATAAGCAGACAGAGAAAAGAAATTAGTGTATATGTATTGCAACGAAAAGATATTGAATCACATCAAAAGTTCTCGCTACAAGGAGGAAATGCCAACCTGGTTGTACGATTGTCAAAATGAAGATGAAGAAGAGTTCAATGTTGGTGTACCAAAATGCATTGTAGACGAAATAGAAGAGAATTTGATAATAGATGTGGAGGTTGAATTACAAGGAGAACCACAACACTCAGACTTAGAACCAGATAACAACTCAATTGATTCAATATAGCTTGAGAGTAGAATGAGTAAATGTCAAAAACCATTGTAAAAGACCTTGTATTCAAATGTGTTTTGAGTAATTACAATGCTTCATATTCGCGATAGTACATAGTTTGTCGCGATATTACATAGTTTGTCGACCTCAATTGTGTTGCCCTGAAGCAACATCTTACTCATCAAATAGATTTCTAATTGTGCTAGGGGTATTTGAGTGTGCTTGATTGAATTTATATTTGTTTGCCATGCCAAACATAATATATATTCCTTGTGGAATATCTTGTGAACAGATTGTACATCGACTACTATTTTGCATCAAATGAATAAGACAAACTAAATGATAATAATGACCACATGTCAATGTATAATATCCACTCCATCCATCAAAATTCTTGTAGAAAACTGGACATTGGGAAGATGAGGATGCATCTGAAGTAGACAAGGGGACTAACTCCGGATGCAAGACAAGGTGGCTTATGTATGTCCCTTGTACAGGTGTTGGATTCACTCGCTATGTCATATTTTGAACGTCCTAACTTAAGCGGTGAATGTTTTTCTCCATCCGGACTTGTGAGGGTTGCGGTGTCTGGGTGGCTATAGAAAGCCGTAATATTTCTGCATCTTTCTCTTCCAACTGTGTCGTGTAAATATCCTTCTCTCTTTTTAAGTGTAGGTCGGTGCCTTCCACTATCAATGCCAGCTCATCTCGAGTGAAAGTGACACAACTCTCCCTTAAATCATGAGTGACAACAGTTGTCTCCTTTAACGAGAAGTCTACTGGTTGCTGTTGCACAAACTGAACATATAACATTTTTGCAAAATACAACACACAATCTGCATTGTGCAGGGGATGTCCATAAACCTCCAAATAAATCCTCTCAGTGTTATCTTTGATCACATCATTCAAGCACTTCGAAACCTTTCACCTTCCTTTCTTGATCTCTGCGTCCTCACATGGCCATATTGTATTGATCATGTCCTTTGTCACTTCTTTATTGATCTCTTTCCATTGTACATGGTTTGGTTTTGTCCACTTTGAGAGTCGGCAAGCAGTACGTGTTGCTTGTTGTGCCGACATGCCGTGTGCTAGAGACTTCATGTGCCGAAATGCATTAACATCTGCTTGTTGTTGATCATTAGGTAGTGATTGGCTGCCAATATCTTGTTCTTGATCGGCCATTTTCTCTTAGAGCCGCAGTCAACAGATAGACAAATATTCAATATCATTGGCAAATATATATTCTCACTCATTGGGACACTACGCGGAATCCACTAAATCAAACCACAACAAATGCGACTAATTGAACCACAAGGCAAATTTGAAATACTGACAGTTAAATGACAAATTTGAAATGACTAAAGATAATTGACTCAATTAGGTGAACCACTTCAAACCAGATAATACACTTCAATAAAAAAAAGAATACACTGGACAAGACATATGCAACTCATAGAAATGTTTAAATCGGATAAAATGATGGTGCAAATTCAACAAGTGGATGTTAGACAGGGTTAGGTTCTGTCTTTAAATGTTCTTTGAAAAATATCAACACGTCAGAAGCATTCCTTCTTTGGTCCCGCTCTTTTAACTTCATCCAACAATCTACTTTAATTCGAATAGCCCTCATAACATCTTCGTCTGGGTGGTGAAAAACTTTTTCTGGGAAATAAACTTTTCTGGCTGCACTCCAAAAATCTGCCAGCGTGTCAAATAGGTAGCCCAATGCATAAATGTTGCTCGCTTTTATGTATGCATCTGCACACCATGGATCGTATAGTTCGGTAGAAATCCACGGTCGCTTAGCCATCTCGACATTCCCTACTCTTTGTGCATTCAAAACTCCTTCGTTCGACTGTGCGCTTGGATGCATATAATTATTTGCTACGCGCTTAGCTAGTGTTCTCAGCATCATACCCCAATCAATGATGCCGAGGCGCGGTTTATTGGTGCGAGTAAAGTCCAACATTATCTTGAGCGGGTGCAGGTCACTGTGCACTATACCGATCGAGTGGACAGCCACCGCAATGCCTTGGATCGAGTGGATAGCCACCGCAATGCCTTGGATTAAGGCATGACAAATTGCTGGCATCTACTCGATCACTGCTTTAATCCGCACTGTGCCTATCTCGCTTACATGAAGATTTGCTATAGGCAATGACCTGTAGCCGTGTTGTAGCCTGTGCATGTGTCGTCTGAACAATCCGTGAGCGAACGGTAAGCGACATCATGTCACCTAAAGTAGCCCATTGTAGTATGGAAATATCGTGATCCAAGGAGATTCTGTAGTAAACCCAATGCACCTTACAATGGAGGGGTGAAGCATTTGCATTCCTTGCTCTGTCTGAAAGCTGTCAAATTTTGCCTCACTCCCTCCCTTGTAACATTTTTCCACATATGTAATGTGGTCTGGAAAAAATAAGATGCCTTTGATGGTGTACAATGTGCACATACCGAAGGAGCCTACTCCAATCCTCATACCTTCTACCAAGGCTTCGTGAGGAATGCCGACAAGTTGAGTGCACTTTGCATTCAAAGCAGTGTGCATGATTGTGCCGGTGCCGCTGGCGTCGGATCGACCTCCCAAAGCTGCTTGCACATCTTGGGCCATCTTCAATCTCTTGGGTAAGGCTGCTTGGTCCTACGCTTTCACACGCTTCATCTTTACCTTCTGTTCTTCCCACAATTTATCCCAGAGCTTTAATTTTGACATGTCACAAGCAGGTGGGATATCTTCCTTTAAGTCTCTAGAACATACTTTTATATTGCCCAACATTGTCCTAACCTTGTGGTGCGGGTCAAATTCTCGTATCCCAGCTAGACGCAACAACTCGTATTGGCCTTCAAGTCGCTACGTGCGCTCTGTGTTCTCCCATATAGCGCTAGTGATGTCTTTGATGTAGACATCGATTTCACTAATCTGCTATATGCGATCAACTGCACATGATGAGATTGCCAAAATACATTCTTTACGAATGGAACGCATAATACATTTCTTTTGATCTGGCGTTATATTTGCACTGGACAATAAAAAAACAGCATATCAAATACAAATTCATGGTTGCGAATGACACTAACACTCTCACACTATCTCAGGTAAACTCTTAGCCACCACTTGAAGACTTTAACAAATGTGCAAGGAAATATTGATAAAAATTGAAAATAATCTTCACTTAAAATTGCAATTTGTTACACGTGTAAAAAGCAGTTCAAACAAGTGGTTTATAAGAACTTAATTCAGATCAAACAAAACATGTTAACAGTCTGGCACATTTCACCATATATTGTATTTTTAACTTATATTTTTCTCCGTGCGCACACACTAATTCAAACAAAGCACACACCGACTTAAAAACTTCAAAAACATTTAAAACATTGGAAGTGTACAAATTGGACTAGCAAATTGTGTTCACACACTTTTTTACATAGAATTTATGCAAATGTAGCAATCAAAAAGAGATTATAACTGATGCTCTTGAAAAAGATACAAAAGAATATTTAACATGCAATTTGTCTGGGTACTACGTCGGTAATGCGGGGAAGATGGTGTCCTTGTGGTAAGTATTTAAATTTTACAGAGAATTTATATAAATGAAGCAATAAAAATAGCGATAATGCTTGAGAGTCCTTTAAAAAGATTAAGAAAGAATATTAAACATGCAATTTGTGTGCAAATACTTTTTTACATGTAATTTATATAAATGGAACATTTAAAATAGCGATGATTGATGAATAAAGTATTCTTTTGAATATGGTTAGCTAGTATATAATTTCAAATGGACAGTTAAAAACAACAAAATCAAACAATTCATACATTTTGTATATGAAATACTCTTCACAGCTACGTTACCGACCAAGTATTTCATATACTTAATACTTAAAAAATTAACTGCACATGCACATACAAATTATATGATGTTCGTACGGCTGGGTTAACAACCTGAACGCCATCTTTATGCAAAAAAATATGCTTCTAACATACGACACTCTATTAGCCGCGTTACCGATCGAGTGCCGCTTAAATCTAAGGAAAACAATGGCCTGCATACGAACATCATATAGCCGCGTTATCAACCGATGTCCATATGTTTTTTGGAAAAGGGGAAGGGAAGTTGACTTACCGTAAGGATACTAGAATTTCCGCGTTACCGACGTAGTACCCAGAGAGTAAGCCAATACTTACCACAAGGACACCATCTTCCCCGCGTCAGCGAGGTGATGTCCCCGTGATAAGCACTATTCCGTAGAACAGCTTACACACACACACTCCCATTTTGTGGTAAGGTACCTTATTACTTCTGTGCACTACAACAAAAGGCACGCTACCACACAATTGTAAAGAATGAGGATGCAAGAGAGCTACACAAGACAAGCACAAAGCACACAGAGATGGAAAGCTTCTTCTTCTTCTTCACAGAAAAGAGAGTACAAAATGACTAAGTGCTAAAGCTGAAAAGTAACACATATGTACATGCGGTCACTAAGTGTGAACTCGCTAGAAGCGTACTACGCTGGCACTATAAGTGTAGTCCAGCTGTAGAATCACTGGCAGAGATCCTCTGTGTCGGTCACCTAACGCGCCAGTGAGTAAATGCCGTAAGCGGCCAAGACCCGTAGTGGATGCCAGCTCAAAGTGTAGAGCTCGGCATCTCAACAACAACGCATACACACACACACAACACATACCCAGATCGTGTGGTCAGGTACTCTGCTTCTGCCCCGCATTGCGACGAAGAGACGCTCCCACACGACACCCTCTCTCCCTCTCTTCTCTCTCCTCTCGATGTACCTGCAAAGGTGGTCGCAAGCTCTCTCTCTCTCTATCTCTCTCTCTCTCTCTCTCTCTCTCTCTCTCTCTCTCTCTCTCTCTCTCTCTCTCTCTCTCTCTCTCTCTCTCTCTCTCTCCCTCTCTCTCTCTCTCAGAAGGTGAAAGCAAGACAAAAACACCTCCAGCGGGCTTGATCGGGCCCGTATATATATAACGATGAGAGCCCGCCGGGCTTTTTAGTATCCTAGGCGGGGCCGCAGGGATATTGACAACCCCAACGGGCCCACCGGGGATACTGAAAAGTTCGGCGGAAATTTTGTCTGTTTGCAGGTCACCATTAACCAGGTTCTGTGTGATTATGTTTACTGTGATCATGTAAATGTGTCTATAAGACCTTGTGATCACACAAAATTTGATATAATTACGTTAATATTAAATCCCTGTGCGTAACGACAAGAAAAAGTTAAAATAGGCAAGAAAAGGACCATATAGAGTATCCAAAATCACCCCACAAGGTACCATTTGTGTGGAAACTCTTGATGGGGTGGAAACCATTGGATTCTTCAATGGGAGTAAATTTAAAAGATACTATGATTCTTCAGGCCAAGAGGAACTACATGCCATTCATCATAATAAGGCAGCCAAGGCATAAGCAAAATTGAAGAAGATACAAGCTCAAGCGGAGGTTCAGAAGTGACAAAAACGTATTAGGTGCCAATGAGAGGCCAAAATTAGAGGTACACGTGTATTTCAAGTTACATCATAGGATGATTTGGTAGATTCTAACCCACCTCTACAATACCCCATTGAGTTAAATAGCACCTGTGGGAAAGTGCTATATAACACTTTATTGGACATATGAGCTAAACATAATTTGTTATCCTATGGAGTGTGGTGTCAGTTAAGAAAACCATCTTTATCGAAGAGTACCATCCAAGTCAATGGTATAAACAAAAGGAAAACTATTGTCTTTGGAATCTTGCACACTTCTATTAGTTAGGACAACACGGGCGTGTCTCAAAGCTATTTGTTCATGCTTGCGGGTGCTGTGGGAGGGCAACATAAACCTGGGACATAAGTGGATGTCTACAACCAAGTGTACTATCAATTTGGGAACAAGGAGCATCGTGAAACAGAAACAATTTCTCAACCCTGCCACTCAAGTGACAGTCCCTGAGTTATCATCTCTTGAGGGAACACAGAATAGAACATTGCATATCCAAGAGGTTGATGAGGCCCCCAAGACTTAGTGCGATTTGTCAAGGGAAATACTTGTAACTATGAAGCTGATTGAAGACCACAAGAAGGGAAAGATCACGGAATGCTACACACTATTCCAGAGCTAGTTTGGGTACTGAAGCGAGAACGATTTGTATCACTTAGCTCAAGAATAGGGAAGTCAAATGAAGCTTCATGTAGTTCATCCACAAAAATACAAGCTTCTACACAACCTCCACCTACCACTATAAATATCCTGAAAGACAAGAAAGAATTAGCACCTCCCATTGTAAGTTCACCACCTAAAGCAACATTACAAGTAAGATCATGGGAGAGCACCTTACCACCCTTACAACTTGAGGAAGTACCTAGGGTGGCGGAAAAATATTGGTCAAAGTCTTCACCCATTACAACTTGGAACAAGTGGTTTCAAAGGGTGACGACATCTTTCCAAAAGGTATGATCTACCCAAGGAGGGGGGGGGGGGGAGTGTTTAGTGACATCCATCATTCGCTTACTTCTCTCTTAACCTTCCTCTGTGACCTCTTAACCTCCTAATCTTAGGGACCAACAAAACTTGATCCATAAACAAAAACTCTTAATGACACCATGCACAATGACACAACTCTTATGATATTTGCAAACTAACCAAAATCTATCTGTATGTACAGATATTGCTAGTACACTAGAGTCATCAAGTCCTACCTTGGGTGAGAGGCACCCTCTTTACTTTTCTCAAGTGTTTCACATGGTCACCATTGTGTTTACCTCTAAATGGGATTTGGTAGATACACTAGCCGGTGAGAAAAATTTTGTAGAATTAGGATGGCTGATATGTCTCTTGACCATGACTCATCCCTACTTAGTAGAGAAAGTCGCTCCGATTGCACAAGATTGTCCTTTTGAGCAAGCTAAATATCCACGCCTAGTGACCTTCTTAGTGAACCTTTGTGCATCTAATGATGAAGAATATTTACATGATGTCATGGATGGGACACATGGTTTCACTGAGGATGACTTTATTTATCTTGATGATGATGAGGAATAGGTTTAGACTTAGGATTGCCATCCCATCTATACAATATTCTGTTCCCTTGACCCTATAGGGGGATGCAAATAGATAGGTTAGGACTCTTTATGTGTTTTTATTTTGTTCAATAATGGTTGATACCTCTTTCCACTAATGTGTACCTATAGGTATTTCCTAGTGTTTTTTAGTGTGCACATGAACACATTGCAGTACCTGGGATTTTGAACATTAAAAAATCTTTTTCCATTCCACTCATCGAATCGAGCACGCCGGCTAGTACAAACAGGTGTTTCTTGTCCATTCGTTGCTTGTTGTCTTTTCTAACATCCATGTTTGTCTACTTTAATTGTGATTGGTAGCATAATGTCCAACACATTTGCTTAGTATTAGACATTAGATTCAATATAATTTTATGCTATAGTCCCTTGTCTAGGTTCACTAATCAAGAAGTCTGACTAAGCTAGTTTGACCAAGGTAGAGGATGGAGGGAGTGGTAGGGTGAGAGGCATGGCGTCAGTGCAAGGGAGGACGAGTTGCACGACCATGGGCAACTATTGCAAGGCAGTGCACGAGAGGATGGAGGGAGTGGTAGGGTGGGTGTGAGGCATGTGATGGAAAGCGGTGGATACGAGCCTAGCATGGTACGACCTTGATGCAGGGCAATGCTTCAATCAAGGTGGGCAAGAGAGAAGAGGCAAGCCAATAGTGCATAGGAAATGAGAAGTGATGGAAACGGGCCTGAGCAGGGGGATTTGGATGTCACTGCCAAAGAGGGAGGGGGGGGGGGGGGGGGGGGACAAGAAGGGGGACAAGAACAATGAAAGCCTGATTGAAGCCATGGTTGGCCTGCAACTTTGAGAATAGAGAGAAGAAGTTGGACGTTATCTGCATATTGGGCTCCCACAGATCTGGGGTGAGGAAGGGAGAAATCTTGAGACTTTGCATTCTGAAGAGTGAGAGAGGGAATCTCCCTTAGAGCTAAACAAACACAAAAAGTAAATTCATTAGTTGAGAGAGGGAAGAAAGGAGGAGGAAAGGTGCACGATAAGAAAGGAAAAAGAAGAAGAAAGGAAGAGGGGGGGAGGGGCACACATGAATATTTTTTTTGGGCTACATAAGTAGTCCTTAGTGAAGGGTGGAAAAAGATTGTCTATTAATGTCACACGACAAGGTGACAATAATTTTAAATTATTTCTTTTAGGCCCTTAGTGAGAGAGTGTTGACATTTGTGTACCTCTCTCTTTAAAGAGGGCCATTGAGTATTGTGTCAAACATTATTTTTTATGTTTTTTGAATATATTGTAATCTAAATAAATAATTGTTGAGCTTGTTTCTAGAAAGTCTAATACTTTATTGTGTAAATAAAATTTAATGCTCTTGTCACTTTCTCATTTTTCCTCTCACAAAGAACCCTCTTATTATCCTGGTGAAGTTTGTAAACTAGTTCCATTCTTTGCTATAGAATGTCAACTTGAACGTTCACCACCCAAAAAATTTGTGAATAGTAGGGACGCCGAAAAAAAAAAAAGTTTAAGTCCCTTTTTGGGCTACATAAGGAGTCCTTATATATAAAATGTTGGATTTTTGGTACAATTGTGAACCGTTGGATAAAGCTTGCATATTAATACCACATGGCAAAAAACTTTCTTTTTTAATATTTCTTCTAGGTCTTTGTGAGAGGTGTTGACATTTGTGTAGCTCTCTCTTTAAAGAGGTCCATTGAATATTGGTTTTATCATTATTTTTTATGCTTTTGAAATATATTGTAATCTAAATAAGTCATTGTTACACTTGTTTCCAAAAAGTGTAATACTCTATTGTGAACCAAAAGAATAATTTAAATGCTAGTGTAGCTTTCTCATTTTTCCTCTCACAAAAAAATCTTTTATTATTAAATTCCTCTCAATAGCATTGGGTGAAAGCATGTTAATGTGTCGTGCTTTTTGTGCTAGTTAGCATTTCTAAGTTAGCACATCTTTAAAAAGTTGGGCGCCCGGTAAAATTTTCACAAAAAATATCAAAATTTGTTGAAGGCTGTACATTTGGATTCCTTATTTCAAGAGCTTTCTACTGATATATCATACGTCATAGATCTTGGAGATGTAGCTCATGTTATTGCACTAGTTAGCATATGTAAAAAATTGTGCTAGTTAGCATTGTCCAGGACATGAAAAAGTGTGTCACGTCAACATGCTTTCACCCCATTATGTACTAGGCTATAGTGAACTTTCACCTTGTTATGAAATTCTTCTCAACAGCCTTATGTAGGCCATAGTGAATTTTCACCTTGTTTTTTTTGGGAACTATAATTTCCTTACTCTAGGGTAAAGGGGCCAATTAAAATCCGCCCCCCTTTAGACGAACGCATCAATCTCCAAAATTATCACTATTTTCATCCAGTTGTGGGACACCGAACAACCAATGTCGGGTTTGTTACATAAGTTGCTCAATTCATCTAAGCCGCATAATTTACGCTCGAACCCTGCTGGCAACAATGGCACATTATACCCCACTGACATGGCTTGTCATTCAAGGTCGATTTTGTTACACATGAAATGTTTGTCGTTGCTGTGTGTCACCTGCGGATCTCCATCAATGCTAGAATTTTTACTACATGTGCGCCTGGCAAGGAGCTATTGATTGCATTCCTCCAAGAAAAAATCGGTGAAGCTTGTAGTCAAAAAATCGTACCTCTCCCTAGGTGGCCTTGTACCGGTGCCTTTACCCTATATGCTTTGTTCCAGTTAGCTATTAAAATGATATATACCTTGCTAGGTTTTTCAATGAGGGTAAATTATTTTC
Source organism: Adiantum capillus-veneris (assembly GCF_014529385.1). NCBI lineage: Eukaryota > Viridiplantae > Streptophyta > Polypodiopsida > Polypodiales > Pteridaceae > Adiantum > Adiantum capillus-veneris. The sequence continues at coordinate 76,170,427 of NC_140931.1, read as the reverse complement.
TTTTGAGATTTATCTCCATTGGGAAGCTTAGAACCTTTCATTTGGGTGGTGAACATACTACGTTGAAAGAAATCTTTTGAGTTTAACATTTATCGTGCTTTCATACAAACGAAAAAAAGTTACATAGACAAGATCTACTATGTGCTATGTAACTCAAAGTTAAATGTAAAGGCCCATGATATGATTGTGTGGTGAAGAAGCCCTAGCAAAGTGATCAAATATGCACAATATAAATCTTAATGGTGGTGATGAGTTGCAATCCCACTAGCTATTGACATTGAGTACTCTTTTTGAAGTTAAAATTCTATAGGAATAGAAATAAATATCACTTTAATGAGGTTGAACAATGCCCAGTACTATTCAAAAGTAAATATATTCTCGGATCTATATTTTGAGCTACATAATTCCTTAGTAAAGCGTTGCATTTTGGATGAAATTGTGGCATTGGATAAAGCTTGCTGATTAGTGCAAAATTGTAAATTAATGCTCACAAACTTCTCTTTTTACTATCCTTTGTAAGCCCTTTTGAGACATTTGTTTACCCCCCAATTTAAAGCGAGCCTCTTTAAAGAGGGGCATTGAGTATTGGGTCACACACAATCTTTCCCATCCTCTTTCACTTTGTTTTTTTGCAATTTCTTGCAATGCATCGAGTGTTTTCTAGATCATTATTTATAATGCTTCTAAAATATATGGGGCTACAGAACAGTTCATTGTTACACTTGTTTCTAGAAATGGAAGTACTTTATTGTGATAACAAATGTTTTAAGATGTTAGTGTCATTTTTGTATTTTCTCTTGTCATGCATAAGATTCTTATTATTATAGTCTTCTCAATAGCCTTATGTAGGACTTGTTTTTAACGTTTAAGGTCACCATATACAACATCGTCGGCTTTAGCCTAGTGGTTTAGCTTGAGCCTTGTTGGTTTCAAATGAGGTATTGCAAATTAAAATTAAAAGTGGTAAAAGTTAGCCTTTGAAATGAAGAGTGAGTGGAGATTCCGAAGCAGCTTGTGAAGATTCCACATAATGAAAATTGGGTTCAAATGAGGTATTGCAAATTAAAATTAAAAGTCGTAAAAGTTAGCCTTTGAAATGAAGAGTGAGTGGAGATTTTGAAGCAGCTTGTGAAGATTCCACATAATGAAAATTGAAGTTGACCGAATAGGCCGGCCGATTTTGCATTCATTAATTTTCTTAGAATCTAAGGAGATACCTTTGTTTAAAGGGATTAAAAGTAAAGGTAAGTGTTTTAAACTTTCGTCCCACCAAGTGGCTAGAGGAGTTCGAAGTCTTGCAAAATTGAGGAGTTGAGGTCTTGCTTGACACTTGGAGCACTTGTAGCGACTACTTGTATGCAGAAACATGCAGAATTCCATTTTTTGAATTTTCCAAGAGGAGATTGTAGAAAATTAAGTCTATTGTTTGGGTTTTTATACTATTTTTTTCTATTTTAGAGCAGAATTTTTCTTTTTCCGCTCGCCCTCAACCGGCATTTTCTAAATTCAAAACGGCACGATATTAAGCTAAGACACATTTTCCCCGAACATTGGTTGTAAGGATCCAACGAGGTCACGCAAGTAGCATCTGGTGCGATTTTGCAAGGATTGCTCTTTGTGGCTCTCGGTGAAGAACAGGGGATCACCTGCTAGGTGGAAGAAGGAGAAGAAGAGAGTTTCAACCTCGTAGGAAACTATCCAAGAGACCTTAAAGACCGAGCCAATGAGGAGAGTTGAACTCAAGACGTGTTATGAGAGAGAGAGAGAGAGAGAGAGAGAGAGAGAGAGAGAGTGTGTGTGAATTTTTGGAAGACATCTGCGCCGTGCTGTTAGGAAAAGACGCAAAGATTTTTTCGCGCTTCTTGGGATCCAATTGCCATGCGTCAAGAGACGTTCGCAGAGAGAGACCGATTTTGAGGCAGGTGTGCAAACGACAAGGGTGCGCAACAGCACACGAAGAGTAACACCGAGTGCCAGGGGAAGGGGGCAATGGCTTCCAGGATGAGGCAGCAGGCGAACGCGCTGAACCGAGCAAACCACGAAGGAGCTGGGCTGAGCATGGAGCAGACCTCGAGGAGGTCCTGTTCAGAAGCAGGCCCAACGGCGGGGGGGCGGGGGGAGCTACGCCCCAATCAAGATGTTGCTAAGGACCTGCTATGCAAGCGGACCTCACAGGACAACGATGGCGCGCGACGGTTGAGGGAAGAGAGAGGAGAGAGAGACAGCCTATTTTACCTATTTTGGGAACGGAGGGAGGAACGGACCTCGCCACATTCCGTTTAAAAAAGCAACGTAGACCCAGTAGTAGTGAAAATTGAAGTTGACCAAAATAGTAAGGCTATCAATTATGAGGATAGTAATGTTCACATGAATGTACACAAAAAAGGTTTGCAACACCTTAACAAAAAAAATGTAACACATGTAAACTTGTTTTAGACAACATACATGTGGGCAATGTTTGCATGCATGTGTCACGTGTGTGTGTGTTTTTGGGGGAGGGGGGGTGGACGGGGGACACACACACACACACACACACACACATCGGGAGTGTTAGCAACACCTTTCAAAAATTCTATATCCCTTTGGTGGGGATACTTGAGAAACTTAGCACAAGGAAGCTCTCAAGAGGCTCAAGTAGAATTGAAAGCTTTATAAAAGTTTGAAAACTATTTGATTGCAGTGCATTTGTAATGAAATTTCCATCCTTCCAACTGCTTCACATAGCACAAACATGTTTTGATCTGTGAATGGAGCGTCTTGAGGAGGGCAAGCAAAGGTAAGGCATCACTTTAGGCATCCACCTTAAGGATGAACATAGCATAGGAGAGCCACCAATTAGGCAGACCACCAACAATCAACTATGTGATGGCTAAGTCTCAAGCTTCAGCGTCATGGATAGCCTAATCATAAAGCTAGAGGAAGTATGGCTTCAGTTTATGCTATGCCACCATGGCCATTTTGAGGCTAATTATGGTAGCATACTCAAGGGTTGTTTGAGACGAGAAGCCTTTAAGGAGACATGCAATATTGCGAGAGTTAGGTTAGGGTATGGATGGTCATCATGCTTGGTTTGTACTAATAAGGCTTGGATCGTAGTTACATGTCATGAAAATATCACCAGAGTCGCATTGAACACGAGCACACCCAAGGTGAACGGTATCCTTCCAAACTATATGTGTGTAATGGCCACATTGCTTTCCTCGATCACATGAATTAGCTCCATAGTGGTAATAGTTTTTCTCCTTAATCCATTCTTCCACACATTCACTTGGTCCAAACTCATAGCCTATACCCCAGAAGATGTTTTCCCCATAAGGGCCATCAGAGTGTTGCATTTGGAAATTTCCATATAGTTTTCTTTCATTAGTGCACCACTTTGCATATTGAGCCACCTTGTCACTCCAGACAAATGCTGGAAGCCCGATTTCCGCTCTTGCTTTGTTGTGGGGATCTAGCCATTGTTGAGCCCAAGAGGAGGGACTAGTAGGGCTAGGGTTTTTGGAGGCTCATATGGCATGGGCTCCTCATCGAAAGAAGGAGTTGGCAATTGTGGCGAGGGATTAGAGTGTGAAGGCTCTTGATGAGGGGGATCCTTATGGGGAGTTTGTGTAGGTTTGCTATAGGGTGAGGGGGTTGGTTTAGGAGACTTATAAGGGGCATCAATAGGTGCTTGAGGGGGTGAGCTACTTGGCAAGGGAGATGGCTTGTAAGGAGAGGGTGGTGTGGGGGATAAGAGAATGGGCGTTGTGGTAGTAGCGGGGGAGGTAGAGGGAGCTTGTAGGAAGAGCTAGGGTTCTCATGGAGAGGAAGTGGTGAGGAGGGCTTGTAGTAGTGCTTATATTTGTGAGGTTGTTTATTAGGTTTAGGGCGACGGTATTTAATGGCACAGAGATCATCATTACTTCGGAGGTTTGGATGATTGGGGGTGATTACGGTAGTAGTACCTTCCATTGTGATAGGTCCACGGGGACGTCGTGCCTTTAAACCTACGAGGGACCTTCGGCTTTAGAGGCCATGAGTGCGTGTGTATGGATCTTTGTCTATGTGTGTTGTGGCTCAGCAGAGATTATGAGAGTGGAAGCTGGTTTTATACGCAAAGCATAGGTTAGTGGGCAGAACGTGTGTCGATCAGATGCGCCTCACACACCGCCGCGCTCACTACATGCAGTCCACACCTGTATAGTTGTCAACGGCAAAGTTACAAACAAACCATTAATTTCTTTGCCTTGATTTTTAAGGTCAAACTAGTCTTGCTTGGTTGGCCTTGTCGCAGAAATTAATTTTAAAAAAGTAGTTTATGTCTCTAAGATTTAGTAAATAAGTATTGGCAAATTTATTTATTTTTATTTATTTTTGCAAAACTCACAATTGTGAGTGATTATATTATAAAGTCACCAATAGATTACAAATCAGTCTGAAGCTCATACCAAACCTTGGAGGATAGAGGGTTACATCCAAGTTTTTTTATAAGTATCTACTATTGCTAACATCGTTTACAAGGAAGGGTTCGATAGGATGGCAAGGGTCACCCTAAGCCAATCATCCGAGTTATGCCTTTAACTTACTACATATATTTTCGCCTTGTTTTCTCTTGTACAATCTTTGAGAAGCTAGCCATCGAGAGGTCTCTATCAAAGACTCGGCAGTTCTTGACCTTCCAAATATTACTGAAAAAACAGTATCTGACAATTTGAGTATAAATTAGAAGCGCAAATCTTCGAAATTGTTTTCCACCAAGGCATAAATCCCTCTTGAAGAACCCAATCTTCCACGACCTTTGTATCCTTTGGCACAACTTTCCTACAAGGCCTCTAATAACCGGGCATTCCATGAAAAATTGGTTGAGGTCTTCACAAGCCGCCCTGCACCTTGAACATCTATCGGGCCCAATACCATGCACTTGAATCTTGACGCCCGTTGGTAAGGCCCCCAAAAGCACCTTCCACAGAAATATCCTAATAAACTGAGGCCATTGTGGATTCAAAATGTTCTTTGTGACCTCAACCCAACAAGCCTCTGACCATTGCATCTTCCACCTTGTTTAAAAGGGGAACCAATCAACCTCATGGATTATCACTTGATAAATGCCCTTTGTATGGGGTTTAGAGAATCAGCTACTCTTGGGCCATTTCCAAGCCTTCCACTCAGAAGTAGATTCACAAATAAGCATTGAAACATTGTTCATGCCTTCAACAACCCCGTTGACAACTTCTCAATGTCATTGAGTTGAAAATGGGTAGCCACCTAGTCTGAGGATTTTGAGCACTTGCTATTTCTATCCCATAAGTGGCTTAGTCGTTGAAGTCCTTTATTGTTCATCCTTCTTACAATTTCTCTCCAATACTAAGGGTTCAGTAAAACTAGAGCGGCTTTAGACAGCCAAGGGGATCAGTGAGAGATGGAGTTCTGGAAGTATTTGGTTAATTCACCCCATTTCAATGCCCTTGTAGCTCTATTGCACTTTCGCACCAACTCTCCTGTGATTCCAGTCACTCTTAGGCTAGCCCATCCTGGGGCTAAAAGTTTGTCGTGTACCTCAATCCCTTTCCACTGACCTCCTTTTGAGCAAAGTTTTGTCTTATCAATCATATGCTTGGTCATGATAGCCCAAGATTGGTCTTGATTTGCGATTGAGACCACAAACTTGGCACACAGGGCCTCAACATGAACAACAGGGTTTAGAATTCCAAGGCCACCTTGGACCAATGGTCGAGCAACACCTTCCCACTTTGGCCATTGTCATGGCAATGAGGCTTTAGTGTTATTCCTCTATAAGAATCTTTTAACTGGTTTCAAAAACTCCTTCAGTTACATTTGGCTATTTTAAGGAGCGGGCTGGTGAAGGCAATATACGGGAGCACAAATGAATTGATCACTCTGATCCGACTCTGGAAGGGAAACAACACATACTCCCACCTTCTCATTTTTCTCGGGATCTTCTCAAGGACCGACTGGAACCATTGCTTGTGAGTGATATCCACCCTTAAGGGGGCCTCCACCTTTAGACACAATCTCCCGTGACCAGACTGATGGGTCAAATGAGTCGGTTTTCGTCAGAGAGGTCAGTCTAGACTTCTCAATACTACACTTCAACCTAGAAGCCACAACAATTTTTTGCACAATCTCAAGGGCCTTCCTGAGAACCTTAGGGAAGGCTTCTAAGAAAAGGAGGGATTCGTCTACGAACATCTTGGCCAGGAGTTGGTCGTTATCGGGAAAAGTTAACCCATGTATTTTCCCCACTCAGCAGCAGCTTCGAGTACCATTATTAGAGGATGTGACCCAATAGCAAAGAGAAGAGGGACCAGGGGGCATCCTTGCTTGATCAATCTTTTGGCTTCGAAGGAGCCCACAATTCTATCATTAAACAAGAGATCATATTGGTTGCTCGTACCCAGAGTGTGTATAAGCTGACAGAGGTGCGGTCCAAATCCCAATGCTTTCATAACATCTTCAATGAAGGACCACACAATCCTATCATAAAAATTATCCAGATCTAGCTAAAGAAGAATGCACTCTTGCTTTGTGAAGGTTGCGTACTCAATGCCAATCATTGCTATCAGGATGTTGTCATATATTGACCTTCCTTTGATAAACCCATGCTGATGGGGGGAGATGACTCAGTCAAGGAGGGGGGCCATTCTAAGAGCACTATAAGAGGTACTTCACATTAGCGACACAGGCAGTGCGACGCTCAAAAGTGAAAATTCACGGTGTCCCTATCAGCGTCTCTATGAGTTTCGCTAGCTTATTTGTTACATAGCGACGCTTATAGTGACGCCAACAGGGGTAAAAAAATAAACCGAGGAGCGCTTGAAAACTCAGATCTCAGATTCGAGTTTTTGGCGCTCAAGCAAAGAGGTAACCCGCACTCTCCATCTCTCTCTCTCTCTCTCTCTCTCTCTCTCTCTCTCTCTCTCTCTCTCTCTCTCTCACTATAAGAGGAGTTGTCTAACCACTAACATTGCCGCGAAAAAACAAAGAAAAAAGGAGAGAGAAAAATGTGCGTGGGCGGCAATAACCGTGGCTATGAATGCGGTAGTAGTTTATCAGCAATAAGCACGATAATAGTCGCATCAATATACCCGTTGATATTACCGCAACCATTGCCGCTGTAATTACCGCGTGTATTATCGCTAAACGCCAATTCAAAAATAAAGGTGCTCATTTGGGCCACCCAAATTTGGGTGGCCCAGATGAGCACCTTTATTTTTGACCTGTATAGAACAATAAGACATCAATTGTTTTTTGGAAGAGTATAAAAAATACCAAAGAACTGAAATTGAATTTACTTTACCTTGACAATTAAAAATGTAGAATATCAACTATTTAAAAAAGTCACAATAAAAGTAAATAGTTGTATATACATTGTGCCACATTGGGACTTTACGAAAGTTTTGACAAAACATTTTTTTATCTAATCCTCGTCGTCATCCAGAGGCACGTATGTTGGATCACTTTGACTCTACATAAACCCAAACCAAATTAAACAATTATCCACAACTCAAAACAATTGATACAAAACTACTTGTTTAAACTTACAGTTTATAGTGGTCCAACCGCCGCGTCGAATTGCTGGCGAGAGATGTGGTTGTTTTCAAACAACCATCGCCAAGTATGAAATTTTGTATGTTGCTCCCGATACTTGACTATCTCTCTGTTTGGTCGAGAGAGAGTACATTTTCCTAAGTTAGCAGTAACAATACCAAATTATCAACTACAATCTTTATAATCAATGATCGAAGTTATAATTCAAATAATCGTACATATTTATCCTTCCAAGCTCCCTTGCCTCATGAGCCATAGTGCGTAGGAGTTTGTCTTGAGCGGGCTTCGTGTTATTGTCTATATGATGAGCCCGTCGCAGCTTGACCGCTCTTCTCTTGAATTGCCCACTCCCACTCCGCGTCTGCCATGTTGCCACCGCGGTAACTCCTGTCTGGATCTCTGACCTGGTTGATTGTTGCGCGCCGCACACTGGACTGCTTGTTTTTTAGAAATGTCTTTATGTAGCCCTCCAACCATTCTTGTGAAAAACGTTGATCGCGGGCGTTTGGAAATTTAGCTAACAGAGCGTCCTCAATGTACCATGCATGATCGGGCACTTGGTCTCTGAACTTTATAAAGCAATTGAATGTATAAGAATTTGTAGATGGCGTCGAAATGCCCTGCCCTGTGCTGTGCCTAAATCAACCTCCCCGCCATATTTAACCCTGTAGTAGCACCCATGCATGTCTGGCACGGGTGCGTCAGTATCCTCATCCTCTGCATCATGGACGGCACACTCTGAAAGTGGAGACTTCGTTCCCCTGTCACTACCAAAACATGTGAAACCACAAGATCCGTCGCCGCTTCGTCTCTCACGATGCTCGCTGCCCTGAGACGAGCATCGACGTGCGCTGCTAGAGGAAGTCCGTCAATGATGTTCTGGCGTAGCCGGAGTGGAATGGAGTGGCGTAGGACCCTGCGATGCAAGGGGAGTAGGACCCTGCGATGGAATAGGAATAGGATGATAGGAAGTGAAACTAGAGGGAAGTGCCGTCGGTGCGAGGCTCTGTAGGTAAGGAGTCCCTCCCTGACTTACCCATGGTGTAGTATGCAGAGAAATGCCATAGGTCACAAGCTGCTGTGGAGTGTAGCGGCCAAACAAATCCTCCGTCGAACGGAGGTACTGCTGTAAGGAGTCTTGAGTCGGTGAGAACAAGCAAAGAAATAAATAATGTTTCTATGTTTTTAACCATAAACCATGAGTGTCATAGGTTTTTTTTTTGTTATTTGCAGGCATGGCCATCCTACACCTACCCTTCTCAGATTCCTGCACCGGTCGTAAAGAGATAGCCTACTGTAAGTCAGGATCTACGACCGGTGCAGGAATCTGAGAAGGGTAGGTGTAGGATGGCCATGCCTGCAAATAACAAAAAAAAAACCTATGACACTCATGGTTTATGGTTAAAAACATAGAAACATTATTTATTTCTTTGCTTGTTCTCACCGACTCAAGACTCGGGTCCACTGGAGGCGATGTCCACCCCGGGTGGGAGGTCACTTGAGATGTGAACCAACCAAAAGAAGAGCCAGCTGGCTTCTCCTCACCAGTTGGTCTGTCGTCTGACATCTACATTACAAAGAGCAATATAATATTAAGCTTTCTACCCTACTCACTCATCTAAATATACGTACACAAGTATATTACCACACAAACATGTAGATACATATACATACTAGTAGACCTAAGTAGAGGCTAGTAGTGCCAAAGGTCAATTGCACTCTTTAGATATCATCACAGTCTCATCCGTGGTAAAACCAAAGGTACCTTGCGGTAATCCATGCATGAGTGGATCAATGACCGAAACGCCACGATTAAAAAAGGACTATACCCAAGATGAAGCGTCTAACCTTCGGATGCTATGCTCCCGTAATTAGTGCCTACATACATGCATAAACAGATATATATGTTCACACATATATATGTTAAGGTTGTAAATATAGCCATCATTTTTTGTTGGATGCACCTAAATTCAATGTCTAAGTGATGAATTGATCGTAACATTACAATTCTCTCCCAGAGGATATATATATTAGCACACAAACACGTAGATACATACACATACTAGTAGACCTAAGTAGAGGCTAGTAGTGCCAAAGGTCAAATGCACCTCTTTAGATATCATCTGTAAGACCTAGGAGACTGAGATGTAGGATCCTCCTCCCTACCGCCCTATATATAGGCCTAGCTCCTAGCTCTTTCCCTAAGCGGATCCCTAGTCCACACTGGTATAGTCCAGGCCCTTGGCCTAGGTCCCTGACCCCCTAGGTTGGGCCTTGCCCCGTAGGACCCTTGTCCTAACATTACTCCCCCCTTAACGAAGAGTTTTCTTCCTTGAAAACTAGAGTGAAAAGAATAAGTTTTCACAAAAGTCGTAAAGCAATAGAGTTGACTGTAGACTAGTCAAATCATCCTAAAACCGTACTATAAGAATCCTATCAAGAGTTGTAATGTGCATATGCTATTTAGCATATCCTAAATGTATGCTCTTAGCACCTGAATGGTGTGGCCATCTATAGTTTATGCTCGTAGCACAACACTTAGGCTTTGTACATGGCACTACTCATACACTTTATGGATTACTTCTAGCTTACCACATTCAACACTCTTTAGCCGATCCATTCATTGGCTATGCCTTGTAGCATGTCTATGCTCCTTGTATGTCTATGCTCGTAGCAAGTTGATGCTCTTAGCATGTCTATTGTCCTTTCTTAAGTTGCAAAATATAAACCTTTCTTTATAACATGCTCATAACTTAAGTTACAGGAATGATTGATGATTTACTCCCTCCATTCGAAAGAGAGGTTTCATCCTTGAAACAACTGGAGATGTAGTCTCATGCCCCCTCAGACAAAAGAGTGTTAAACACTAGGGCCCATAACACCTAGTGTGCATGCAATAACAAAATTTTATCCTAGCCTGTAGAATACAAGAATGCATGAATCAACATAGATTGATAGCATTCATTTACTTAGGTAACACATTAGATCATAACAGAAAACACATGTTCCAGTCTTAAGTGTGTAACTAAAATGCACTTGTGCATCCATAGAAACTTGTTGTTAAGCAACTATCCATTAAAGTTACCTCTGGTAGTCATAACTTGCTACCGTGAGCAAGCGCTACCATCTTGTAGTCATAACTTGCTATCGTAAGCAAGCCCTAGCTAGTACCAACAATTTCTGGCCATTGAAATTGTTCCCGATACTTGTGCTAGAATGGTCTTGGGGAATGGAATTGACCAGCACCTTGGGACTTTGTCGCGACACATAATTAAGGAATGGTGCCAGTGTCACTCCTTGAGAACGCATATTCTCCTCATGCGGAATATGTCTCACATAGGGATGTTAGAAATGTAACATCTGTCAAGTACGAAATTTACTTGTGTGTGGAGGAAACGTAAAACACTCAGCGATATGAGTGAGAGGGACTCTCATTAAACCTGCTCCACACCGTGGCTAAATTGAACTTCGTGAGTTCCTAGACCATGTTGAACGTCCATGTAACGTAAAACATGTGCCAAAAGAACGATCTCTACCGCTGTAGTCATGTGATCGTCTTAAACATGTTGACCCAAAAGACAGGTAATGTCTGTGGGGAAACTTCTTGTCCATCGTATGGAAAGCTGATATGTGGAAAGGAAAGGTAGGTACTGCGAACACAACCTCCCTGCCTGATAGGGTTTGTTCCCGCGCGGCTGTCGTCGCTGGTCTCCTTCGTGTGTGATCTCCTCCTTGGTTATGCAGGGGCAATTTCCTATGGCCGAGCTAGAGAGTCACAATTTCCACGCCCTGTTATCCTTTTGAGATAACCTACATGCACGCCTTGCTGCCATGGACCTCGACGAGTGAGACAAGCTAATCTCCACCCAGCCATGCCCTATATAGGCCTCAAGCGTGAGAGTCAAAGCCGTAAGTGCCTTGCATAGTTTGGATTGGTAGTGATGCATCATATCATGATGTCCCCACACAGAAAAGGGGAACAAATTTCTAATCGTAACCCTGTGATTCCCCGTTTAGCAGTCGTTTGGGAAGACAGTCTATAAACCGTGGGGGAAACACACCTCAGTACTGTCAGTATCCAAGGGGATTGGCAGATTACAAATGTCACCTTGGGCTAAAACGATATGCAAAGTGCGTACATTAGCACCAAGAGATCCAATTAATAAGCATTTATTGCTCTTCTTGGAGTTTACTTACTATCAGTTAATGCATGTTGCGACTAGGTAGTCTCTTCATGTGTAAGTCAGGTTCTCAACCTTGAACACTCGTTAGGGTGGGGTTGTTTATTGATGATGAAAATTGGGAACAAGTCAAGGAATTAAAATTGGCAGATGAGTTATGTCAGCAAGCTACTTTCATGGAAAGTGACAAGAGGTTCTCTTTTTGGTACATCTTTGTTGTGTTAAACTCGTTTACCATGCTCATGAGCATTCTAAATGGAGTCTACACACCATGTTTGGATAGGAACCGGTACCATCAGATGGTTACAAATGGACAACAATATAGAAAATCAAGATGTTACTCTTGGTTTCATTGAACCTCCTACTGACCTGGGTTCCGCTCAAATGAACTGTTGGATCCATGAGGGATGTTACGGTAGAAGACATTAGTGTTCTTATGAAGATACCATCACTTGTGTTTTCGCGGACAAAAACGCTTCTCCAAGGGGGAGTAATGTCAGGACAAGGGTAGGACCAGTCACGGCCAAGGGCCAGGATGAACATGCAGTCAAGGGGGTCCCTATATTTAGCAGGCCAAGGGCCTATATAGGGCATGGTTGGGTGTAGATTAGCATGTTCAGTCCCCATGCCCTTTCACTGATATCAGAGCTCAGGGGGAAGGGGGAGGAAGAAGAAGGAAGCAGGGCGAGTGCTTCTTGCCATGGATCTTCGATCTCTCTCTCTCTCTCTCTCTCTCTCTCTCTCTCTCTCTCTCTCTCTCTCTCTCTCTCTCTCTCTCTCTCTCTCTCTCTCTCTCTCTCTCTCTCTCGGGTGGTGGGCAAGCCCTCTTGTCAGGGAGGAGCTGTGAGGTCATGGGCAAGCACCCTAAGCAGGAAGAGATTGAACCGAGGAGATGGGGACATGGGACAGAGCCGCAGGAGCCAACCCTTAGATGCATGGTGGCTCAAAGGAGGTGAAGAGAGTGTGAAGTATCCCTTGCACACAGGTGGTCGAAGTGCTCTTCCCGTGTGCAAGGCCGCTTTTGGTGAGGGATGACCTGCACCAATCTACCCGAGGGAGGGCTTGAAATGTGCACGCCGCCAAGCCAGACGGTTCACGTCACAAGGCTGCACCCCGGCGAGCAGTACAACGCTAATTTGCACATATAATTCTATTTTTCCAGCAGATCTACAAGTAGACAAGGTCAATTTTTTGTGTATGATCGACAAGGTCGGGTCTCCTTGCTATGACATCTGTCGTCAATAGCATTTGTTGGTAATGAGGCCATACATCGTTCTATGAAGCAAAGCTTCAATTTATACATCTTGCATTGAGGCTGGCCACATTTTGGCATATGTTATGAGCATAACAAATTGGGAAGGAATTGGCAATATGTTTGCAGGTTATTTCCTATTGCAGGTTATTTCATTATGTACCAGACGGGTGTATAGGACATATGAGAGCATCTGTGCAGATATGGCCATGAGCCGTTTTGGAATGATTTTTTTCGTTCCAAATTTCATGACAACTGGTTGCAGCAACAACGACCAGGTTAGCCGAGTCTAAGTTTTTATTGTTTTCTCTATTTACACTTCACTTGGAAATTTACTGTCATTGTGCAAAGCAAAGTGCTTTGGCAATTTTATTTGAAGCAAGGCTTCTCCCTTGTGCCAAGGTACTGCCCAATGACTTGGCATCACGGGCAGTGACACACAAGTTTGGGAAACCAGCCAAATGGGAATATCAGCTCACAAAATCCCTACCAGTCTAAACTATGCAAGGCACTAATGGTTTTGGTTCTCATGTTTGAGGCCATCACTCTCGCCAAGGGCTTCAAAATTTGTATGCAAGGCATGCTAACCAGGTGGCATAAATTCCACCGCTTCAAAGATTACGCTTCTGCTATCACACTAGACACTCTGTCACACGGACAAACTAAGTTTTGCATGGTTTCAATTTATGGTTGCTGTCAATGCACAATACCACTAAATGGAACCTAAATCTAGGACCTATTTCACAGGCAAAGTGCCATATTAAGTCATTTTTGTAAAGTCACGACCCCATACACGGTAAGAGGGTCAAGTGGCTTGTGTTTTATGTTCCCTCAATAGATGAGAGCGTTATACAAGAAGATTGTTGCATCCTTGTAGGATAAGCTGCAAGTCAGGCATAAGATGCGTCAGAGCACATAGATTGGGTACAACAGATACAAACTCGTCACTTAAAAAAAGTTCCTCAGCCCAAATTTCTCTCTCTCTCTCTCTCTCTCTCTCTCTCTCTCTCTCTCTCTCTCTCTCTTTCTTATTTCTCTCCATGAATAATGAAAACTTTCTACGCAGTTTTTGAGACATGTTTTGTTTGGGAGTCAGCATGAGCCAAGGTGCTCCAACTCTCAGCTAGAAATTGGGCAAGACGCTCTCTACATTAGTCTTCATCGTTTCCTTGAGTGAACACTAATTGCCATAAGGGCTATGCACCACACATGCTGACCAGGAGTCATTGTCAAATCTCGGGTATGACCCAACGGTTGGCATTTCTTGGGGGGCTCTGATACCAATGAAAGGACAAGGGGACTAGGACATGCTAATCACCACCCAGCCATGCCCTATATAGGCCCTTGGACTTCTATATATAGGGACCCCCTTGACTGCATGTCCGTCCTGGCCCTTGGCCCTGGCCCATGGCCGTGACTAGTCCTACCATTGTCCTGACACTACAGGACCCTTGTCCTGACATTACTCCCCCCTTAAGAAGAGTTTTAGTCCTCGAAAAAAAAAGTGGGAAACTTCTTCTTAAGAACACTAATGTTTTCCCAAGTGGCACCTTCTTCAGGTCGGTCTTTCCACTTGATTAAGGCTTGTTGTCGTAAGTGATGTCGTGTACACAACTCATGATAATCCAGCACACGTTCAGGTTCATGCGGTAAGGTAGGAGGTTCAATGTAATCAACCAAAACCTGTTGGTCAACGATGTTGTCGTCCCCATGTAACCGCTTTCGTAGACGGCTTACATGAAACACCGGATGAATGCGAGAATGTGATGGTAGTAATAGTTTATAGGCACGATCACCGACTTGCTTGAGTATTTTGAAAGGCCCACAATATCGGGAAGATAACTTAGGTGTCGGTCCAGTTTTCAGACTTTCTGAATGTTTTGGCACACGTAAAAATAATTCCTCTCCTTCTTTGAAGGTAATTTGCCGACATTTCTCATCAGCGTATTTCTGATACCGATCCTGTGCTGCTTGCTGGACATTTTGACGAGCAAGTCTCAACATATCCATGTGGTCTTTGAGAAAATCCTTAACCTGTTGGAGTTTTTCGGTTGCCAACCCCACCGAACTGGTGACCTAGGTTGAAACCCATACATGAGCATGAAAGGACTAAAACTTGTTGTGACATGCTTAGAACTGTTGTAGGCAAACTCGAGAATAGGTAAGTATTCTTCCCAGTCTGACTGTATTTTGCTAACGTATGCTCTTAGCATATCCTCTAGCACCTCGTTAACCCGTTCTATTTGACCATCCGTTTGAGGATGATCGGATGTACTGAGGTTGAGTTGTCTACCCAATCGTTTAGATACAACTTACAAAAGTGGCTGTTAAACTTGGGATCACGGTCACTAACAATGTTACTTGGAAACCCATACAATTTGTATAGATTTTCCACAAATAACTTGGCTAGTTCCGGTGTCTTAACCGTTGATTTGGTCAGAATAAACTTACGTAGTTTAGTCAACCTGTCTATGACCACCCATACTGAGTCATGACCTCGTATAGTGGTTGGTAAACCTACAATCAAATCCATAGAGATACTTTCCCATTTTCCATCGGGAATTTCCAAAGGATGTAAGAGTCCTCCCACTTTCAGGCACTCTGCCTTGTTAACTTGACATTTTTTTCAATGCAAGACATAAGCTTGAACAAATCCATGTAGACTTGGCCAGTAAAACTTTTGTCGTACGAGAGAATAAGTTTTCTAATCCCCGGGTGCACTGCACTTGGACTATCATGACATTCATAAAGAATTTGGCGCTGAATGTCTGTGTCCGTTGGTACACAAACTCTCCCCTTGTGGAGTAGGTACCCATTGTTGATGGTAAAATGCTTCCATCGCTGTAGTTCATCACTTGATAAAGGAGAACTAGGTGTGGAGGTTAACTGTATACTACCTGCATTGGAGTGAGAAGGATCCCTCTTTTGAACATGGCTCCACACTTTGTAATATGCTTCATCATGCTCATATTTTCCCTTGAGAGAATCTAGAAATTCACTACGAAGTTCTGTGAACAAGAGAGAATTGATCTCTAGCATTCGACTAAGAGCGTCTGCCGCTACATTGTATCGGCCTTTGTGATACCTTAATTTGGCGTCATATTCCTGAAGGATCTCGGCCCACCTGACTTTTCGACCCTTTAAATCTATTTGTTGTGTAAACCATTTGATGCTTTCATGGTCAAACATGATCTCAAATTGAGCACCATACAGATAGTGCCGCCATGTCTTTAAGGCAGACACTATTGCAAAGAGTTCGCATTCGTAAGTAGAATAGTTCGGCTGAGCTGCATCAAGCTTCTTACTTTCGAATGCAATCAACTATCCGTCTTGTAACATGACCGCTCCAATAGCACGATCACTGGCATCCGTTTTCAAAACGAATGGTTTCAAAGGATCTACAATAGCCAGTATAAGAGTTGTAGCTAATGCATCTTTGAGTGTTTCAAAATTGTGTTGTTGAGCGGAACCCCACTGAAAAGCATTACCTTTGCCTTTTAGTTGGTCCGTCATAGGGATAGCAATGTGAGCATAGTTTTTAACGAACCTTCGGTAAAAACCGGCAAAGCCAAAAAAGATCTGTAATTCTTCCACATTTTTAGGAGGTGGCCATTTCCGGATGGTATCCACTTTGGATTGATCCATGTATAGGCCATTAGCTGAAATAACATGCCCTAAATAATGAATTTCTTCCTTGAGAAAATCACATTTAGATTCCTTGGCATATAACTTGTTTGTGTGTAAAAACTCAAATACCTACCTGAGATGTTGTAAGTGTTCTTCTTCAGAAGCACTTTAAACTAGAATGTCATCGAGGAACACGATGACAAATTTTCCCAAATATGGCTTCAAGACACTATCCATAAGTGTCACGAATGTTGTGGGAGCATTGGTTAACCCAAAGGGCATCACCAAAAACTCGTAGTGTCCAAATCGTGTTTGGAATGCAGTCTTAGGTATATCGGTAAGCCGAATATGGACTTGGTGATATCCTGACCGCAAGTCGATTTTCGTAAAAATGCGAGCATGAGTTAGCTTATCAAATAACTCATCTACCCTTGGCAATGGGTATTTGTTCTTAACTGTAACCGCATTTAAGCCCCGGTAGTCTACGCACATGCGCATACTACCGTCCTTTTTCTTCACTAAAAGGATAGGCGAAGCCCATGGTGAAGAACTAAGTTGTATAAACCCTCTGCGAAGGTAGTCAGCAAGCTAACGTTCCACCTCGACAGCCTCTGAGTAACTCATACAGTAAGGTGGTTTACTAACAGGTTTACAGCCTGCAGCCACGTCAATGCCATGTTGTACTGAGCGTGTCAGCGGAATCCTGATGGAAAATCATTAGGAAATACATCTTGAAATTCCTTTAATAATTTTTATAATTGATTAGCAACGTTTGCTTATGTAGAATTAGCAATTGGTGGAATAGAGGAGAGAGAATCATGCGGCGTTGAGGAATGTTCAACAGACTCAATGTTAGAAAGAAAATTAGACAGCGAGTAACACAAGAAAAATTGTTCTATTTCATTATCAAAAACGAGCTGCACTAGCTCAACAGTACAAATCAGTGGTGATGAAGGTATATCATTTTCTCCTAACAACAACACATGTGTGCGATGGGAATGAAACATCAAGTTGTTGTGCTCATAGCTACACTTCAGTGATGGTCCTAGGCTATGCAACCACTCCCTACCAAGAACCACATACGTCCTTTCCATGTTCATAACCTGAAAATCCAAACAAGTAGAGTACCCTTGTAATTCCAATGGAACAGCTCGGCATTGAGTATCCCATATTTCAGTATCATGTCCATTCATCATTGCTACCTTGTAGCGGTGGGTACTCGGAGTTTGAGGCAGTTTGAGATTTTTCACCAATCCATAATTGATGAAATTGTGAGTAGCACCGTCATCTACCAAGATGCGCACCTTGTGCCCTTGCAGATATCCGTGCATACGTACTAACTCATGTGGTCCAAAGGTTTGTTGCCACATGGAATCTGTGAGACAGCATTCATGCACCACCTCAATGTGTTTTACTTCCACTGTGGAGAATTTTGAGGAAGACTCAAGAAACAGTAGTTGCACCATGTGCACTGATTTCTCCTTCCCCTGAGCAGCAGATTTCCCCTTGGGACAATCCTTTTTGCCATGGCCTCTTCTTAAACATTGAAAGCATAGTTTCTCTTTCTTGGCTTTATCCAGGAGAGATCAGACCCCTGGACCCCTTGGGTTTTTTAGATGCATATGAACTAGCAACTAGAAATTTTCTTTCACTATGGATTCCTCAAGTGTTTTAGGGTCTTGGGTCTTGACATACTTCTTAAGCTCTGCAGTCAGACCTCGTATAAACCCTCGTACTTGTTGAAAGGTATCCAAGCCTTCCAACTTGAGGATAACGTCTCAATAGTGAGAGATATATTCAAGGAGCGATGGATATTGATGCATGGAATATGTGTCCCAAGCGGTCCAAATCCGATCAGCCTCGTTTGTAGCCAAAAATTCCTTGCTAAACATTACTTCAAAGACTACCCAACTCTGTGGTATGATGTTCTTCTCCTTGAGAGACATCCACCATTTGTAGGCCTTGCCTTCCAGAGTTAAGCTCGTTTGCAATGCTCTGACTACATTCGGAGTACGCCGTAAGGCATGGATTCCATCCCATTTACTTAGAAAGATGTTCACTGCATCCTTATTGCGGTCTCGGTCTTCGCCCTTGAAAACTGGTGGTTCAAAGTTCTTTAACAAGTCATCCACCTCTTTGGCAGTGAGAGTATGCAGTGTTTCCAAGGGGCTAGGAGCCCGCCTATATAATGGGAGGTTGGGAGGAGGATCTTCAGTCTGATTTCCCCTAGTTCTTACACTAGTATTAGAGCCAGGTTGGCTAGGAAGTCTCTCTTCCACTCTCTCTCTAGGCGTGTTCACTTTTGGCTCCTAAAAATAGGGCTTTAAGGTGTGAACAGTGGCTTTTTTAGAGATTTTACCAAATTTAGCAAGTTGGCTTGCCTAAATCGGGTATGTTACTCGTTTTTGACGAGCGGGTGTGGTGCACAAAACTGCACGCGCTCAGGCTTGAAGGGAGCACCCTGGTCAAGATGTTGTGCTTCTAAGAGCACTTGGCCTAATTCTGCCACTTCAAGCCGCACACAGTCTCCTTCTTGCTCGCGTTAACTGCTCACGCTGCCTGCGATTTTTTTTCCTCAAAAAAATCATTTTAGTTCACATGGCATGGCCAAATGAAACAAGGTTTTGAGTCCTAAACCTTCTTGGTGGTCCTTCCCACAAGCAAGGCGACTCACAAGCAAGAACCTCCGTGCTCGGTGCAAGAATCAAGCCGTGTCGGCTTTCCCTCGAGCCTGACGGCTTACGAATCCACTCAGTTCTTGGAGAAAATTCCAGATTTCTGCATATTTTTACAATTGCAACAGTTTCAATTGGAGTTCATGCAACATAATCGTTCGCCGATTAAGAAAGCTTTCAATAATCAAGCTTCTTCACAACAGTGACAATTCGACCATCTCCACTACAAGATTTCAGTCGTCTTGTGAACCATGGGCGATTTGGCGGAGTTCATTTTTTACGCCGCTTGTGAAAATTCTTCCTTTTTTGACGGTCAGGTGCTACGATGCACAAGTGGAGTTAGCTATACTTGGCAAGTGCTATCAACATCAGGTACTTTTTTCTGAGTACTTCTTTCACTGCACTGTGTAGCCATGGACTCGGATATCAACATGACATTCGATTTTGAGCAAAGTACTCCTGATCCTACCAATGACGGCTCGCGGCCGGATCCTCTGAAGGAGAGTACCCGCGACACTACGGCGGGAGAAGATACTTACGAATTGCTCGATATTCAAGAATTTCGTACACTTCAGACACTCATGACATTCATGGATGAAAATTTTAAAGCTTTAAATGAAAATGTTACAAAACTTTCCACATTAGTCATTCAATTAATGCAACAGTAGTCTAAGAGTCCTGCTGACACCCACATGCATGAGCACGTTGGAACACAAGGTCACGGCCATGGGCCAGGACGGACATGAAGTCAAGGGGGTCCCTATATATAGAAGACCAAGGGCATATATAGGGCATGGCTGGGTGGTGATGAGCATGTTCTAGTTCCCTTGTCCTTTCATTGGTATCAGAGCAAGGTGGAGGGGAGGAAGGAGGGTGGAGCCATGGCGGGAAGAAGATGGATTTCTCAAGGCATGGTTTTCTCTCTCTCTCTCTCTCTCTCTCTCTCTCTCTCTCTCTCTCTCTCTCTCTCTCTCTCTCTCTCTCTCTCTCAATTCTTCTTTCACACGAATCTTTGTTCTCGTTGGGGCTGGCTTCTCAAGGTCCATGGCAGCAAAGGGGCGTGTTTCCTCAGATCTTGCATGAATTCTTGCAAGGCCATGCAAAGGTTGAGGTTGAGGTCGACATGAAAGCAGGGGTGCTGCGGGCATGTCCGCTTAGTTGGGGTCGAAGATGAAGCAAGGGCTAACTGTGTGCACGGGGGCTTGGGAAGGAGAAACTCGCAGGGTCGAGCCGCAGGAAAACCATCGCGGGCGGGCTCACGAAGGTCGCAAGGGTAGTAGGAGGGTGTTTCGACACAGGTTCGGAGCCTAGCATGCAACCCTCTGCTCGGCCTTGCCTGTTTTGCCTCGTGCGTTGCTTGTATTGCCGCCATGACTTCTGCGACACAAAGCTCTTTTTTTTTTTTTGGAAAGACCACCCTGATTTTGGGCGCCCCCACCCAATTAAGGGTTGAAGACCACGACTAGGGTCGGGAAGGCATGATAGCAAGGACCATGCGGAGTATCCACAGCCATGCACAACATGCAAAGCATAACCTGCAAGGCATGTAAATTTGCACACCAGCTTGAGGACGTCCGACAACCTGCTGATGCTAAAGCCATATCTTTTGGTATGGAGAACTTTTCGTATGCAGGTATTGACACAACAAGGATATGATCTTCCATGTTCGAGCATGATTTTGACTCGAGATTGGAAATGGTTCGAGGTTCAAGGATGCTTGAACACACAGACAATGTGGCCGCCACGATGAGTTGCTCGAGGGAATTTTGGAGGTAACCAAACACTTTCAATTTCGCTTATTACTTTCCTTCAAAACATATTGCATCAAGACACAAGCAAGGCTTGTGCAAATCCTGTTGTTATCAAATTTAAGCATGGCTTCTCCACGGCATCACAACCCGGCATGGTTGGCTCATGCCAAGGTTTGTGTTTAACAAACTTTGGCTATCCAACGCTCAATGATTGGTTGGATGGCCCATAAGTAGCCCATAAGTAGGCGCAGATACTCGGTACAGCCGACCATTAACTACACTTTCAAGTAGTTTTTCAACAAGTTTCTCGGGCTTGACTTCTCAGCAAGTTGTCTGCCCATGATGCATTCACATATGGATAGGATGCACTCATAGTTGACAAGCATGATCTGATGAGTTTTCTAAGACATCACGGGGACACGGCTCCGTTTCCACAAACTTACAGAATACAGTAAGCTTGTACGAGGTTATTTCATCACGTACCAGACGGGTGTATAGGATATACGAGGGTGTCTGTACAGATATGGCTATGAACTGTTTTGGTCAACATCTCCATGCAACTGGTTACAGAAGGATGACCAGGTTAGACCAAATTCAGTTTTGTTTATTTTTTCATGTTTACACATTTCATTTGGAAAATATTGTCGATTCTGTAAAGAAAAGTGCTTTGACAATTTCGCATGAAGCAAGGCTTCTCACGCGTGCCACACTACTGCCTATTGATTTGGTATAACCAACAATTGGGTCTTACACTAGGTTAAACAATGGCTCTTAGCCAGCGTGTGTGGCTCATAGCCCTCATGGCAATTAGTGTTCAATTGTCAAACCGATGAAGACTAATGTGGATGGCATCTTGCCCAATTTCTAGCTAAGAGTTAGAGCACCCTGGGTTTCTAGTACAATGTTGCTTGTTTTTTCATAGGTGGACAACGTGTTTCTCTGTATTTGAATACGGGTAAGTGAACATTCAGTTCAATCTCCAGGTACGCATCTATTGATTTGGTGTTATTCCAGGTTTTAGTATGCATAGCTTGGGTTTTTCAAGTCGTTTAAATACGCTTGAATATTTCAGGGCCATGCCAAGGGCATGTCAAAACAAGTATTTTGGGCCGTAGTGTCCAAAGTACATTATGCTCTTATGAATCCACTTGTAGGATTCGATTTGGCACATGTTGTCACATGGGATACAACATGGTCTAGGGACTCAAGGAGTTCGGTTTAGCCAGTGTGGAGAAAATAATGAGGGTCCCTCTCACTCTGAGTCACGAGTGTTTAGAGTTACCTCCCCACACAAGTACATCTTGTACTTGAAGGATGTTCTTTTTTACACATCCTTACATGAGACATATTCCACATGTGGAGAATATGAGTCTCTGGGCTGACACGGGTGCCATTATTTCAATTATGTGTCACGACAAAGCCCCTAGGTGCTGGTCACATCTATTTTCTAGACCATTTTTAGCACGACGTATTAGGAGCAATTTCGTGGCCAACAATTGTCGGATACTTAGAATGACTTGTTAAGGTACAAGTACTGCTAAACAACATTACAGATGGTTGTTTATACATATAGAAAATGAGAAAGTTTCATTGTTTGTACCTAGAAGTGATCACTGTTTCACCTTCTATTGTGGTTCAGACGTTTCAACAAGGCTTGCACAAGATTTCAACTGAAAGTATTTAGTTTCTTTTTAGAACTATTTACATTCCTTTTTAATGTGTGCTAGGTGCATCACATTTGCCATAAGTATTGGCAAGGATCACCATGGATATACAGGTTCGGATCTATTTTCTGCTAAATGCATGCACACTAGGTGTTATGGGCCCTAGTGTTTAGCAAAGGCTGATTTGGAACGGCATGCATATTCCTCAAGTTGTTGCTTACGAAGCATTTTTTCACTCTATGTGCAGTAGCTGCATGAGATTACTTTTGGGTCTACTAATCCCCAATAGAGGTCATGGCTTGGTTTGGGTGTTTGTGGATTTCTCAAGTTAACCAAGATGGTTATTCCGGAAATTGTTGATTCCTCAACAATGTTACACGACATTCTGATTCCCATTTACCAGTCATTTGGGACGACTGTTTGTAAACCGTGAGGGAACACACCTTAGTACTGTAGTTATTGAAGGGGATAGGCAGATTACAAAGTGTAATCTGGTGCTGAAGCATATGCAAAGTACGTATGTTAGCACCAAGCGATCCAATTAGTAAGCATTTATTGCTCTACTTAGAGTTTGCTTACTCTATGTTAAAGCATGTTTGCGACTAGGTGTAGTCTCTTCATGTATAACTTAGGTTCTCAACCTTGAACACTCGTTAGGGTGGGGTTGTTTACTGATGATGAAAATTGGGAACAAGTCAAGGACTTAAACTTGGCTGATGAGTTATGTCAGCAAGTTACTTTCATGGAAAGTGACAAGAGGTACTCTTTTGGGTACACCTGTGTTGTGATAAACCCGTTTACCATGCTCGTGAGCGTTCTAGATGGATTCTACACAATATGTTTGGATAGGAACCGGTACCATCAGATGGTTACAAATGGACAAAAATGTAGAAAATCAAGATGTTACTCTTGGTTTCATTGAACCTCCTACTGAACCGGGTTCCGCTCAAATGAACCGTTAGATCCATGAGGGATGTTACGGTAGAAAACATTCGTGTTCTTATGAAGATACCATCACTTGTGTTTTCGCAGACGAAAACGAATCTCCAAGGGGGGAGTAATGTCAGGACAATGGTAGGACCAGTCATGGCCATGGGCCAGGGCCAAGGGCCAGGACCGACATGCAGTCAAGGGGGTCCCTATATATAGAAGGCCAAGGGCCTATATAGGGCATGGCTGGGTGGTGATGAATAGGTCCTAGTCCCCTTGTCCTAGTTCACCGATATCAGAGCTCAGGGAAGGGAGGGGCTAGGTAAGAGGGAGTTGCATGATCTCTCTCTCTCTCTCTCTCTCTCTCTCTCTCTCTCTCTCTCTCTCTCTCTCTCTCTCTCTCTCTCTCTCTCTCTCTCTCTCTCTCTCTCTCTCTCTCTCTCTCTCTCTTTGTCTCTCTCTCGGAGTTCCATGGAGGTGGGTCGTGGGAAAGTTCCATGAGGATGTCCTCTTCTCAATTCTGCAGGGAGAGCATGGACCCTTGAGTACAAGCAGTGAATCTCGCTACCTGCGTGGGAGGGGCCGCTAACACAAGAGTGGGCCGCCAGTCGACATGTGCCAAATCAAGCCAGAGCAGGCTCGTTGGGAGCGCGCCATCAGGGGGAGAGTATTTTGTAACAGGATCTCCTTGAAAGGAGCATCCATGGGAGCTTCATGTCCTGCATGGTCTGAGCGCAGCGGCCGACATCGCCATCGTTGTGGAGGCAAGTTTTTAATTCTCTTTTTTTTTCGTGGTGTTCTCACCCTGGCCGCCCATGGTAGGCAGACCCATTGACTAACATGATTAAGGAGGGGTGCCCACGGTCAGCCCCCCATTCTCTTGTTCCATGCTTCGATGAGATTGTCAAGGCACAGTATTGCAGAACTTCCGCAACCTCAGTAAAATCAACAAAAACAAAAATTAAAAAAATCTTCATTGAGTACGGCAAGGTGCCACATCTTGGCAAGATTATGACACATATTTGACAAGTCGTTGATTTTTTATACTCACAAAAATTTGAATGAACACCCTGCACGACAAGGTCGTGGATTCAATGATTTTTGATAGAATTCGGTACATCTCAAAGGATGTTTGGTATATGGGAGATGCGTCATGGTGCATCCGATAGTATGTAGAGAGGAGCAAGGCTCCACGCCATTGCAACGACATGGACTCGACGATTGTATTCGACACAATCGATTGTCCAAGGGATAAAGGATTCAAGCGGCATTGGTATATGAAAATCCTCCGGCATATTGCGAGGCACATTGGAAACTCTGACACATTTCCAGGTACTCATGTTTCAGTTTGCGCTTTACTTTCGAATTGGTTATGTCATCATTTGCCTTTTGTTGGGTTTGTGAATGCAAACTTATGCCATGATGGCCGCCCAAGGGGTAGGTTGGATTTTATGAAGCAAGGCTTAATTGTCAATACATCACGGATAGTATTAACTTTAGTCACTTCCATTTATCGGCATGGAGGATTGACTAACATGACTGATCATTCATGTCTAGAATTGCATGCATACGTCTTCTACATATGGGACATAATTATCATTGGAAAAATTGTTTTATGCATTCCATGTTGTATCCAGTATTGGCATAAGACACATGCTTACCGTGCCAACTTGAATCAAGCATGGTTTGCATACCTACCGCCCTGATCTGCAGCACGGCTCGTCAGCAGTTCACTTTGATGCAAAAGCACATTTCTTTTTGACTTGATGAAGAGTGCAAAGTGCTTGGCATGGCTGACTAATTGTCATTGCTTCTAGGAGCCGATAAAGGATGCTTGCCACACAGCACTAGCCAATTTTGGTTGAAATTGCTTGACAAGTTCGATTTTGCTTTGTTACTACGACATCTGCCTGTTAGCAAGAGTCTCCGTTAGCTAGGAGCACAGAAACTCCATAACTACTTATGTGAAGCAAGGCTTCAATTTCAGCATATGGCATTGGCATTTTCAGCGTTTGGAATATGCTATTCGCATACGAACTTAGGAAAAATTGTCAATATGCCTACAAGTTGTTTTTCATTACGTGCTAGACAAGCGTAAACGATACCTGAGGGTGTATATGATATACCTGACAAGGGGTTACATCCAAATGACCAGGTTAGACAATTTTAAGTTTTCCTTTTTTTTCCTTGTTTCACATTTACTTTAGTGAATATTGTTTGCTTTTACAATCTCACGTGAGGCACGGTTTCTCATGCGTGCCACGATACTACCCATTGACTTGGAATCAAGACCATTGACACACAAGTTTGGGAAACTGACAAAATAGGGATTATCACCTCACTGCATCCCTACCAGTCTAGACTATGCAAGGCACTTATGGTTTTGGCTCTCACGTTTGAGGCCATCACCTTTGCTAAGGGCTTACAAGTCTGTCTACACGGCATGCTAGCTAGGTGGATTCACTTCTACTGCCTCATGAAATACGCTTCCGCTATAACACTAGACACTTTGTCAAGGACAAGATAAGTTCTGGATTGTTTAACATGCTTGTTGGTTGTTGTCAACACACAACAACACTAAAAGGAACCTAAAATTTGGACTTCATTTACAGGCAAAGTGCTAATGCTAACTCATTCTCATACAATCACGACCCCTGCAAGGTAGGTAGGTCAAGATGTGTTTGTGTTTTTCTCGTTCTCTCTCTCGAAGAATAATGAAAACTTTCTAAGAATCTCTTGATACATGTTTCACTGGTGAGTCACGGCCATGGGCCAGGGTGCTCTAACTCTCAGCTCGAAATTGGGCAAGATACCATCCACATTAGTCTGCATCGGTTTGATGATTGAACACTAATTTTCATGAGGGCTATGAGCCACACACGCTGGCTAAGAGCCATTGTTTAATCTAGGGTAAGACCCAATTGTTGGTATTCATTGGATGATTGTTCTCAAGATCGAACAGCTCTACCCAGTGGAGTACACATTGGCGTTAATTGACAAGCAAGAATCTTGTCATTATAGATGTTTAGTGTGTCATTTACACTACATGTTTTCAGTGAGACGCTCGAGTTGAGTTTTTGATAACCTTAAACTCCCATCAGCTGATCTCTACCACGGAGTATAGATTCAGCAATAGGTTGAGACAGCATGGTTGTCCATAAGAGCTAGGCATTTCACTTGTGTGGATCTCCGGCTCCCTCTATAGTACTACGGATTGTCTATGGACATACTGTTTTGGGGTAAGACCCGGCGGGTGATAACTACATCTCCCCATAGGCATTGAGGATCATAGTTTGATCTATCCCCGTTCTACTCTCAAGGAAAGAAGCTAGTCATCTACCATGGGGTAGCGGACAAATTCAAATTTTTAAGTTGATTCCAATCATTCAGAACACGGTTAACTAGGTTGGTTACCGTTACCTGCTAGTTGCGCAGTTCTACAAAGGGTCTTACCAAGGAGTTTGACTACATAGCTTCTACCCAACGGGTTTAAATTGCAAACGCAACACCCAGGGTTTCTAGTACAATGTTGCTTGTTTTTTCACAGGTGGACGATGTGTTACTCTGTATTTGAATACGGGTAAGTGAACATTCGGTTCAATCTCCAGGTACGCATCGTTTGATTTGGTGTTGTTCCAATTTTTAGTATGCATTGTTTGGTTCTTTCAAGTTGTTTAAATATGCTTGAATATTTCAGGGCCATGCAAAGGGCAGGTCAAACCAAGTATTTTGGGCCGTAGTGTCCAAAGTACATTATGCTCTTATAAATCCACTTGTAGGATTCGATTTGGCACATGTTGTCACATGGGATACAACATGGTCTCGGGACTCAAGGAGTTAGGTTTAGCTAGTGTGGAGCAAAGAATGAGGTTCCCTCTCACTCTTGTTACGAGTGCTTAAAGTTACCTCCACACACAAGTACATCTTGTACTTGAAGGATGTTCTTTTTTACACATCCTTACATGAGACATATTCTACATGTGGAGAATATGAGTCTCCGGGCTGACACGGGTGCCATTATTTCAATTATGTGTCACGACAAAGCCCCTAGGTGCTGGTCAGATCTGTTTTCTAGACCATTTTTAGCACGACGTATCAGGAGCAATTGCGTGGCCAACAATTGTCAGATACTTAGAATGACTTGTTAAGGTACAAGTACTGCTAAACAACATTACAGATGGTTGTTTATACATATAGCAAATGAGAAAGTTTCATTGTTTGTACCTAGAAGTGATCACTGTTTCACCTTCTATTGTGGTTCAGACGTTTCAACAAGGCTTGCACAAGATTTCAACTGAAAGTATTTAGTTTCTTTTTAGAACTATTTACATTCCTTTTTAATGTGTGCTAGGTGCATCACATTTGCCATAAGTATTGGCAAGGATCACCATGGATATACAGGTTCGGATCTATTTTCTGCTAAATGCATGCACACTAGGTGTTATGGGACCTAGTGTTTAGCAAAGGCTGATTTGGAACGGCATGCATATTCCTCAAGTTGTTGCTTACGAAGCATTTTTTCACTCTATGTGCAGTAGCTGCATGAGATTACTTTTGGGTCTACTAATCCCCAATAGAGGTCATGGCTTGGTTTGGGTGTTTGTGGATTTCTCAAGTTAACCATGATGGTTATTCCAGACATGGTTGATTCCTCGATAATGTTATACGATATTGTGATTCCCATTTACCAGTCATTTCGGACGGCTGTCTGTAAACCGTGAGGGAACAAACCTCAGTATTGTAGTTATCCCACGGGATAGGCAGATTACAAAGTGTAATCTGGTGCTGAAGCATATGCAAACTGTGTACGTTAGCACCAAGCGATCCAATTAGTAAGAATTTATTGTTCTACTTAGAGTTTTCTTATCATAAGTTAAAGCATGTTTGTGACTAGGTGTAGTCTCTTCATGTATAACTCAGGTTCTCAACCTTGAGCACTCGTTAGGGTGGGGTTGTTTACTGATGATGAAAATTGGGAACAAGTCAAGGACTTAAACTTGGCTGATGAGTTATGTCAGCAAGTTACTTTCATGTAAAGTGACAAGAGGTACTCTTTTGGGTACACCTGTGTTGTGATAAACTCATTTACCATGCTCATGATCGTTCTAAATGGAGTCTACACACTATGTTTGGATAGGAACCGGTACCATCAGAGGTTGGATAGGAAGTCTCTCTTCCACTCTCTCTCTCTAGGCGTGCTCACTTTTGGCTCCTAAAAATAGGGCTTTAAGGTGTGAACCGTGGCTTTTTTAGAGATTTTACCAAATTTAGCAAGTTGGCTTGCCTAAATCAGGTATGTTGCCCGTTTTGGACGAGAGAGTGTGGTGCATGAAGCAGCGCGCACTTAGGCTTGAAGGGAGCGCCCTGGTCAAGATGCTGTGTTTCCAAGGGCTCGTGGCCTAGGGGTGCTTGAGCAAGCCGCACACAGCTTCCTTCTGCTCGCGTTACCTGCTCGTGCTACCTACGACGTTTTTCCTCAAAAAATCATTTTATTTCACATGGCATGGCCAATTGAAACAAGGTTTTGAGTCTTGGACCTTCTTGGTGGTCCTTCCCACAAGCAAGGCGACTCACAAGCAAGAACCTCCGTGCTCGGTGCAAGCATCAATCCGTGTCGGTTTCCCTCGAGCCTGACGGATTGCGGTTCTGCTCAGTTTTTGCAAAAAATTCGAGATTTTTACATATTTTTACAATTGGAACCGTTTCCATTGGAGTTCGTGCAACATAATCATTCGCTGATTAAGAAAGATTTCAATAATCAAGCTTCTTCACAACGGTGATAATTCAACCATCTCCACTACAAGATTTCAGTCGTCTTGTGAACCACGGGCGATTTTGCGGAGTTCATTTTTTACGCCGCTTGTGCAAATTGTTCCTTTTTCAACGGTCAGGTGCTACGACGCACAAGTGGAGTTAGCTATACTTGGCAAGTGCTATCAACATCAGGTATTTTTTTCTGAGTACTTCTTTCACTGCAATCTAAGTTGCGTTGTACGTATAATACGCCTTAAACAGGCGTATTATACAACACCCATTTTTATTCGGCCGTATTATACGGTGCCACATCAGCAAAAACACCGTATTGTATAAGTTCTCAGCAATTCGATTGAAATATTATTTTGATCGAAATATTAGATCGATCAAAATCATACTTCGATCAAAATATTAATTAGATCGAAATAAATTTGTTTATATACGCTGAAACGGACTGTTTTGCTCATTCCATTGACCTCTCTTCCTTCATCTCACCTATAAGTGAGCCTTACAACACGAACAAAAATGTAAAAATGCTAGTTTAAATATGCATATTTTTTCTAGTGAAAATTTAGAGCTTGTATATATTTATTTTTATAGGCTTTGGAGTTTTGAGTTACTGCTCTGTGTGAAGTTTATCTTACACTGAGAGGTAAGTTAAGTAAGATAGTTAATGACTACTTCCCTTGTGTAGAGGAAACTCACACTTGGAGGTGATTCAAGGTAGTTAAAGTTAGCGGTTATTTGCTTTGTGTTGAACTATGTTCACACTTAGAAGTAACTTTAGTTAAATAGTTAAAATTAAGAGTTACTTGTTGTGTGTTGAACTATGTTCACACCTGGAAGTAACTTACGTTAGATTTATCTAATGATTGATTGTCATGTGTAAAGTAATACTCACACTACAGACAATTTAGGTAGATTAAATAATAATCTCTCTCTTTGTGTAGAGGTATTCTCACAGCTAGAAGAGATTTAGAGAGTAGTGAATTTTGATTGCTTGCCACGTGTAGAGTTGCACTCACACTTGGAGCCAATTTAGATAGGTCTTTTAAAGATATCTTGCTTTGTGTAGAGTTTACTCACACTTGGAAGTTATTGAGATAGATTAAGCGATTTATTTATCATGATTCATGTGTAAAGTGAAAGCTCATACTTAAAAAATTATTTTTGGTATTTATAATTTAAAGAAGTTGAAAACGTTGATGAATAGAGTAATGTAAATGGTATTAGAGTTTGATTTTAGATGTGCGTTTAGTAACTAGTTCTGTTTGAGTTTGCAGATCTTAAGAAGATGGTGAAAGGATACAAGTGGAACTACGTAGATGAATTGGTCAGTGGGAAGAATACATCAAAGCTGAGGTGTAAGACCTGTGGCCATAATTTTAGTGGAAATGCTCATAGGATAAAAGAACATGTTTTCAAAATTCCTGGAAACGTATTAGCTTGCAAATACCCCCCAAGAGGTATTGCTGAAAAATAACCCGAGTGGGCGCTCAAGGCAAAGAGAATTCTTGAGGGCAAAAAAAAGGGAGGTCCCAAAATGATGGCTCCATCTATGGCTAGGGACATCGAGATGACGCTCGAGAATGATCAAAACCCTCACGCCACCCCTACTACAGGTCAAGGAACAGGTCAAGGAGGGTGCCATTCATCCTTTGCTGGGAATTGTAGCTCTAATCCTACCGAAAGCTCTACTGCTAACATAAGCCGAAGTGAAGCATGGACTGGAGGAGAATTTTCACCAAGTGATCCTACTTTGCAACAGGCATTTGGGAAACAATGGGTGCTTGAACTCCATCTTAAGTGGACTCAAGCATTTATTGCATCTGGAATTCCTTTTAATGTCATTCGAAATCCTATCTTCAAAGATGCTTTAATGAGCACGACGAAGAAGGGTTTTGTGGTTCTTGATTATAATAAAAATATGCGTACAGAATGTTTAGATAAAGTAAAAACAACATCAGAGAATATTTTACAACGCACAACTCTTGATTTTGTGCCGACGTATGGATGCACAATTGCTCTAGATGGTTGGACAAATTGCCAGAAGAAACCATTGATTAATGTGATGTTGATTTGTCCAAGAGGTTCCATCTTTCTTGAAGCGATCGATATATCCCTGAAAGGAAAAACTAGTGGATATCTTGCTGGTGTTTATGAGCGTTCGATTAGAAGAGCAGGGGGGCCTAAATATGTGACACCCATTGCCACAGATAATGCATCTAACTACAAAGCAGTTGGAAAAGCAATTGAAGCAAAGTATCCAGAGATTACATGGATTCCATGTGCTACTCACACTTTGAATTTTCTCTTAAAGAACTTTGGAAAAGTTCCTTCTATTAAGCAAACTCTTCTAGATGCAAACCACTTGATGAAGTTTATAAGAGAGCATTCATTTTCTTACGCTTTGTTTAGAACAAAGTCGCCAACAAAAAATTTACAGATTTTCTATGTGACCCGCTTTGCGACAGCATATTACGTTCTCTCCACACTGCAGCAGGTAAAACCAACCCTTGTTGAAACAGTGGCAGATAGAAGATGGGACATTTGGCTTGATAAATATCCCAAGTATGAACCTGCTACTTCCAAATGCTATCAGCTTGTAAACTTTCCTATTTTTTGGAGAAATGTAAACAAAATAGTTACTGTCACAGAACCTTTCACTCATCTGATACGATTAGTGGACAAAGAAACCTCTATCTTTGGACGAGTTTACTGGTGCATGCATGAAGCCACTCGCAAGTTAAAAGATAGTACATCTTATGCAGGAAAAGAGAAATCCATGATGATGACATTTGTCAAAAGACGATGGGAGCAATTGCATACTCCTTTACATGGAGCAGGTTTTCTCTTGGATCCCAAGTTCCAGATGCATGAGCAATGTTCGAACAATGAAGTGATTAGTGATTTTAAGAAAGTGTGTGCTCAACTATTAGGCAATGTGGATGGACAGATGACATACACATAGAAGATGGCATACACTAGTAGAGAGGGAACATTTGGGGATCCTTGGCATATAGATGCTATCAAGACGATGAGCGCACCGGTTTGGTGGAAAGAGTACGATGGAGAAAAAGTGGAACTTCAACATGTGGCTGTGAGAGTATTGTCTGTTGCCGCCTCAAGTGGTAGCTGTGAAAGAAACTGGTCTTCATTCGCTTTTGTGCATACTAAAAGACGAAATTGATGAAGTCCTATACGCGCCGCGGACTTGGTGTATGTCCTTTGTAACATGCGACTTATGCATAAGCCTGCGAAGCTAGCCACATGTGCCACAGAAGAAAGCTTTGGGCGCTTACAAACACAAAAAGCAGTTGAAAATGAGCTCAACTTTGATAATGAAATGGAATAGAACCCGAAAGATATTGATCCGGAACGTTCAGATGTCAAAGAAATTGATGACATGGTGCCTGTGATTGAGGGGACGGATGAGCTCTAAAGTTTGTACTATATTCTCAATTAATTTTGCAATGCAAAAATTATGTGGAGTTTAGCTTTACAATCCATACCTTCTCTCTCTCTCTCTCTCTCTCTCTCTCTCTCTCTCTCTCTCTCTCTCTCTCTCTCTCTCTCTCTCTCTTTCTCTCTCTCTCTCTCATTGTTAAAAAGAGGGTAGTAGAGAGAACATAACTTACACAATTGCAACAACATCTGTCACGTCTATTTGTTCCAACAAACAGAGATTTACATATCAAAAAGAGGTTTTAATTACTAATCTTGAGATTTAAGATACAAAAAGAGCTATGTATTGTTTGGGAGATTTAATTTAAATCATGGACTTGTTCTCCAAAAGAGATCAGATACACAAAATTCTGAAGTGCCAACTGAATCACTTGGGCCGGCATTGCCCATCTCTTCTTCGTTAACAGGCCCATACCTTGCCTTGTACCATGCCAAATTTCTTTCTAGCTCAGCTATACGAGCATGCAACATGGCTGGGGTCTCTCCTTGACTTTCCAAATCCACACCTTGGGTTGCAAGCTGCTCAATAACTGCAGTTTCTTCGGGCAAATATGTGTAACCTCTCTTGTGAGGAGGGTCTTCTTGATTAGCTTCCCGTACATGAATCTTCTCGGCTGGGCGCCCTTTCCCAACACCTCTTGTAGTGGGATGATCGTTCCAATCAACTTTGAGCCGCAATACATAGTAGCAATAACATTGTTGCACAAAGTAAATTGCCACTTGATTATTATTTGGTGGCGATCTGTACACTTGGATAAATCTTGCAAGGATATTTTGTGCGAGGACAGTGTGTTGCAGATCTGAAACCTTCAAGGGAGAAAAAGCCTTAGCATTTTCATTGACTCGAAATAATGTGTTGCGTACGAAGTGATTCAAGCATAACTATCTGCATTGCTTGTAATTCAGTGGCTCCCCTTGAAGTTTTGATTCGTCATGTTGGGTTGCAGTCAAAGCACTGAGATCTCCTTGAGCCACCTGAATCTCTTCTTCTTTGTAAATTTGTTGAGCCAATGCATGATTAAGCAAAGGGTCATTAGGCTGTTGTGCATTCTTGACGGGAGCAATATCTTCCATAACTGAAATGCAAAGTAATAAACTTTAGCGAGACAAGTTTTAGCACTTGAAAAAGATAGATGGTTTAAAGAATTGAGCGATCTAACTTGAAATAATTTAAAACTTCAACTTGAAAAACTTTAAAAACATTGCGCACGTGACACCACACATTGTACACGTGACACCATTAATGCCAAAAAGTTGATTACTGGTTTAATCATCAATAGGTCTCAAGCCAGATTCGATTACAATATGATAGCCAACATTATGGCTTCCATTCAAACAAAGGATTGAATCCTATATCTTAGATCTATCTAATGGCTTTGGGAGATTTTCCACTAGCAAGATGTTTGTTTACATTGCGCAAAAATTTGCGCTTGAGAACTTTGGCGGGCTCTGGAATACATGCAAGCAAGCTCCTAAGAATATAGGAGAGACTATATATATCAGATGCCTTGGTGAATGGAGGAGGATTGGTGCTGATATTTTTAGGGGCAGTCCATGAATAATCTCGCTCAAATTGAGCTCTACATTGAGGGGTGAGATTTGGAAGCTTGGGAAATGTTGCCAAAGTGTTTGATGGTGTACTTTGTCCCTAGTGCGCAATGCCAACATACACTCCTCGCTTGCCAAAATGGAGTAGAATATTTCTAGTGTGTAGATCATTGTGAATAAATTCGTGACTATGCACGAATTTAATCGTCTGTAGAAGAGCATTGCATATTGGAAAAATGTTTTCTGTGAACTGTTGTACGGTTCTAGATGTGTGTTGGAACTCTCTAATTGCAGGCTTGCTTCCATCATGATGACATGCATGAATCCACTACTCAAGATGACCTCCATTCCAAACCTTGAAGATCAACATAGGTCTTTTGCTATACCGAACAAGAGCACGGGGCAATATCATGCCACAATGCTGAACAATTGTAGCAGTTACCTCCTCTAGCACGATCTGCAATGTCAGCTTGCGTCCTATTTGGTCTTTGTATATCTTCGCCGCATAGACGGGATCTTTGAAGAGAGGATGAGCCACTGATACTTGTTTCACATTTGCAAAACGTCCTTCACCTAATTGGGGTGCTTGCAAGTGAAAGATGGAATTCTCCCCAAGTAAGTGTAGGATAGGAGGACACATCGTATCATCCAGGTTTATAGTGGAGGACTAAGCACCTGATGAAGGAGGTTCTGTCCCAGGACGTTTTGAAGAGCCTTCGATATTATCTTTGCTCTTCAATTCTGAATGTAGCTGTGCTACAAGCTGCATTCTCTCTTTGATTCCAGGTTTGGTTTTGATTTCGGGATGAACCATACTTTCAAAACTTCTAGTGATCTGGCCTAATAATTGCTTTACTGTGTTATGCATCACTCCATTAGTGCGCAGAGCTGGGTCAAACGAAACTGGGAATGCATTGCACAACTTCAGCCAACAATGCTCCACAAGTTCAATCACAAAATCATCGAACTTTGCCTGCAGTGGATCAAATGCTCGTCGCAAATCATTAGGGCCAATTTGGATGAAAAAAGGGTTGTGTAAGGATCTAAAAAAGATCAACCTAAAAAAGACCATGAAGATCTTACCAAAACTAGTCAACATGGGTACTCATTGGATAGATCTCATCAAGCGCCACCCATGGACCATTTGAGCGCTAAATTTGGAGTTTGTATGCAAAAGTTATGGCTAAAATAGTGCAAAATATTCAAAAAGCAAGTGAAGGAGATCTTGACATGTGTACAAAAGTGCCATACTTTTGGAAATGTGGCTCCTCCTTGACCCTTAGATCAAGAAAAGAGAAACCCTAAACAACCCTCATTTCATCCAAATTGGCCCTAATGTGATCGTCTGAAGCTCCATAGAGAGACAAAATAAGAGCATCACTAATAATTTTACGATGCTGACGCGTTAACTTTGTCTCTATCATGACTGAATCTTGAAAATACATGAAGGAAATATAAGTAAGGTAAATACAGAATAGATAAAAAATTGACATATATGATTGTTAATAAATCTAAACAAAAACATTTCATGGCCAATAAAAACCTCTAGTAATGAAAGATCTAAACATTTCATGCATCATAATAACAACAGTAATGAAAGACGCATGGTTAAAGCATTCAGGATTGAATAATGTATATTATATATCTTCTCCTTGCAGTGCGACACATGGTCAGCAACAACCAAAGACGAAGAATTCATTAAATCCAATCTCCTTGCAGTGTGATGCGATGGTCAGCCAACAACCAAGAACAATGGATTTAAAAACTCGAAACCTCTCCCTGCAGTGCCACACGGTGGTCAGCAACAACCAGAGATGAGGAAGTTATTGAATCCAATCTCCTTGTAGTGCGACGCGATGGTCAGCAACAACCAAGAACGATGGATTTAAAAATCCTAAACCTCTCTCTGCAGTGCGACACGATGGTCAGCAGCAACCAAGGACGATGGATTTAAAAACTTGAAACCTCTCCCTGCAGTGCGACACGGTGGTCAGCAACAACCAGAGACGAGGAAGTTATTGACTCCAATCTCCTTGTAGTGCGACGCGATGGTTAGCAACAACCAAGAACGATGGATATACAAATCCTAAACCTCTCCCTGTAGTGCGACACGATGGTCAATAGCAACTAGAGACGAGGAATCTATTGAATCCAATTTCCTTGGAGTGTGACACGATGGTCAGCAACAACCAAGGACGATGGATTTGACAACCCTAAACCTCTCCCTGTAGTGCGACACGGTGGTCAGCAAGAACCAAAGACAAGGAATCTATTTTTTTAAATCCAATCTTCCAATAGTGCTACGCAGTGGTCAACAATAATTAGGAAGAAAAGATGCATGATAGCTAACTTCTCCCTGTAGTGCGACTTGGTGATCAGCAACAACTAGGGACAGAAAGTCTAATTGTACAACCTAAGCTCCTCCTTGAAGTGCGACACGGAGGTCAGCAACAGTCAAGGACAAAGAGTCTAAAGTCTAACCCCCCTTGCAGTGTGTCACGAGGATCAACACAGCCAAGGATGGGTGTCTAAACCTGCAAACCAACAATGAGGTGTGAGCAAAGCTCCACAGCAACAGCGCTAGCAAAAAACAAAATACAAACTAACACCGAGGTGCGAGCAAAGCTCCACAACAACAGTGTTAACAAATTAACTGCAAAAAAAAAAGAAAAAACACTAAAAGAAAATTTACCTGCTCTGTGGCTCGCTCTGGATGTGTTGTGCTCGTTGTCTATTGCTCTCTCTAAAGCTCTAGCAACTCTGTCTCTATCTCTCTAGCAATCACAATCGCAGCAATTCGTTCGAACTGCCGCGGTGCCTCTTTTTTTATAAGTATAAATATATTTCGATCGAAATATAATTCGATCAAACTCCTTTTTATTCTGATATGCGCGTATAATACGGATATACAACGTATAAATCCGTAATATACGTACAATTTATAATATACGGGCATATAAATGCAACTTAGACTACACTGTGTAGCCATGGACTCGGATATCAACATGACATTAGATTTTGAGCAAAGTACTCCTGATCTTACCAATGACGGCTCGCGGCCGGATCCTCTCAAGGAGAGTACCCGCGACGCTATGGCGGGAGAAGATACTTATGAATTGCTTGATATTCAAGAATTTCGTGCACTTTAGACACGCATGACAGTCATGGATGAGAATTTTAAAGCTTTAAATGAAAATGTTACTAAACTTTCCACATTAGTCATTCAATTAATGCAACAGCAGTCTACGAGTCCTGCTGACACCCACATGCATGAGCACGTTGGAACACAAGGGCAAGGCCCAATTAATGAAACACTACATACTCTCACTGCCAAAGAGGTGGATGACTTGTTAAAGAACTTTAAACCACCAGTTTTCAAGCGCGAAGACCGAGACCGCAATAAGGATATAGTGAACATCTTTCTCAGTAAATGGGATGGAATTCACGCCTTACGGCATACTCCGGATGCAGTCAGAGAGCTGCAAACAAGCTTAACTCTGGAAGGCAAGGCCTACAAATGGTGGATGTCTCTCAAGGAGAAGAACATCATACCACAGAGTTGGGCAGCCTTTGAAGCAATGTTTAGCAAGGAATTTTTGCCTACAAACGAGGCTGATCGGAATTGGACCGATTGGGACACATGTTCCATGCACCAATATCCATCGCTCCTTGAATATATCTCTCACTATCAGGACGTTATCCTCATGTTGGAAGGCTTGGATACCTTTCAACAAGTATGAGGGTTTATCCGAGGTCTGCTGACTCCAGAGCTTAAGAAGTATGTCAAGACCCAAGACCCTAAAACACTTGAGGAAGCCATAGTGAAAGCACATATTCATGATGACCCTGATGATAAGAAAACAGATAATAGTAACGTGCCTGCTAGTATACACGGTAATACACGCACTCAGTACGGGCACAATAAAAGAAAATTTCTAGTTGCTAGTCCAGGGGTCCTCTCTCTCCTGAGGATTTTGATAAAGCCAAGAAAGAGAAACTATGCTTTCAATGTTTAGGAAGAGGCCATGGCAAAAAGGATTGTCCCAAGGGAAAATCTACTGCTCAGGGGAAGGAGAAAGCAATGCATACGGTGCAACTACTGCCTCTTGAGTCTTCCTCAAAATTCTCCACAGTGGAAGTAACACACACTGAGGTGGTGCATGAATGCTGTCTCACAGCTTCCATGTAGCAAAAAACCTTTGGACCACATGAGTTATTACGTATGCACGGATATCTAACCGTGTTCCGAATGATTGGAATCAACTTAAGAAGTTGAATTTGTCTGCTACCCCATGGTAGATGACTGGCTTCTTTCCTTGAAAGTAGAACTGGGATAGATCAAACTATGATCCTCAATGCCTATGGAGAGATGTAGCAATCACCCGCCGGTTCTTACCCTAAAACAATATGTCCATAGACAATCCGTATAAGAACTAGGGGAAACTAGACTGAAGATCCTCCTCCCAACCTCCCATTATATAGGCGGGCTCCTAGCCCCTTGCCCTAGACGGATCCCCTGTCCACATTGTCTAGCCCGACCCTTGGCCATAGTCCATGACCATCCTAGTTCTTAGGTTACAGGACCCTTGTCCTGACATTACTCCCCCCTTAAGAAGAGTTTTCGTCTTTGAAAAGAAAAGTGGGAAACTACTTCTTAAGAACACTAATGTTTTCCCAAGTGGCACCTTCTTCAAGTCGGTCTTTCCACTTGATTAAGGCTTGTTGTCGTACGTGATGTCGTGTACACAACTCATGATAATCCACAACACGTTCAGGTTCATGCGGTAAGGTAGGAGGTTCAATATAATCAACCAAAACCTGTTGGTCAATGACATTGTCGTCCCCATGTAACCGCTTTTGTAGACGGCTTACATGAAACACCGGATGAATGCGAGAATGTGATGGTAATAATAGTTTGTAGACACCACAATATCGGGGAGATAATTTAGGTGTCGGTCCAGTTTTTAGACTTTCTGAATGTTCTGGTACACGTAAATATACTTCCTCCCCTTCTTCAAAAGTAACTTGCCGGCGTTTCTCGTCAGCGTATTTCTTATACCAATCCTGTGCTTGCCGGAAATTCTGACAAGCAAGTTTCAGCATATCCATGTGGTCTTAGAGAAAATCCTTAACCTGTTGGAGTTTTTCGGTTGCCAACCGCACCGTAACTGGTGACCTAGGTTGAAACCTGTACATGAGCATGAAAGGACTAAAACCTGTTGTGACATGCTTAGAACTATTGTAGGCAAACTCGAGAATAGGTAAGTATTCTTCCCAGTCTGACTGTTTTTTGCTGACGTATGCTCTTAGCATATCCTCTAGCACCTAGTTAACCCATTCCGTTTGACCATCCATTTTTGGATGATCAGTTGTACTTCGGTTGAGTTGTGTACTTAATCGTTTAAATACAACTCTCCAAAAGTGGCTGTTAAACTTGGGATCACGGTCACTAACAATGTTATTTGGCAGCCCATACAATTTGTATAGATTGTCCACAAATAACTTGGCTAGTTCCAGTGTCTTAACCGTTGATCTGGTCGGAATAAACTTACATAGTTTAGTCAACCTGTCTACGACCACCCATACTGAGTCATGACCTTGTATAGTGGTTGGTAAACCTACAATGAGATCCATAGAGATACTTTTGCATTTTCCATTGGGAATTTCCAAAGGATGTAAGATCCCTCTTGCTTTCAGGTGCTCTACCTTGTTAACTTGACATTTTTGGCAATGCAAGACATACGCTTGAACATTGGTATCAGAGCCATGGAGGGGGAAGCTATGGAAGGGGGAAGGAGAGGAGTATGAGTTCTTGGATGCATGCCTCTCTCCCTCTCTCATCTCTCTCTCTCTCTCTCTCTCTCTCTCTCTCTCTCTCTCATCTTGGGAAAAGGAGGCATGGAGCCTAAGGAGGTATGCATGGATAAATTTGGTGCTCTCCTTTTGTGTCGTGCATGAAAGCACAGTGGGAATCAGGGCTTGCTTGGTAAGTGTTTGACAGCGGATTCGACAAGGCGAGAGCCGCCTCCTATACACACAATTGTAAGGGACTCGGCCTCCACCATTTTGTGTGCAGAGAGGGTCGTTGGCTTTGCGCTGGCATGCTGAGAAAGACCTGTTACTTGCTTGAGGATGCAGGAGCAAGGTAGCAAGCAGGGTGAGTCTTGCTTACCCTGCACAGACGGCTGCCATCGCTGTGAGTTTCTTTAAATAATTTTACCCTAGTTTAGGTTATTTTACAAGAGTTTAGGGATGGTGTCCACGAGCAACTCTCCACAGTTCGACTCCAGCCTCGGGCTATGGTCCGCCATCCACTAACAAGAAACCGGCATGGCCGCTCATCCCGACAGACATTTCGAGAATTGAACTCGGGATATCTTGCACCCTCAACAAGAAAACACAAGGGCTTAAGCATGGCCAACCTTGCAAGGACAGTCAAGGCAAATCATTCAAGGCATGAGTGGATGTAAACCAATGTCAAGGACTTGGATTATGATACAATCAATGCAAAATAAGGCTTTACAACATAGTATGGCATCAATGGCATGCTTTGCATGGCAGCAAGGACTCGTTACAGCGTAATCCAGTCAAGGGTCAACAGGTGGAGAACATTCAAGCAAGTTGAGCAGCACGGCTTGCATTTTGGCAAGCAACCTACTGGCACGGCCATATTCTACAACATGACACGATTGCTGCCAGTCGCAAACTCAAGTTGAAGGTATGTTTTGTTTATCAAATGCAGATACTTAGTATTTGTTGACATTTTATGTTTTTCATATGGAGCGCTCCTCAACACGGTCGAGGAACGACAAGCTCAATCAGACACTCAGTAGTATATGGGTGCATCATCCATACAAGGGCATAAGATCAGATCACGGCTCTGTATGTGGCTACTTATGACGATGCCGGACTCCGATTCACATGCACGGCTTGTGTCGCTAAAGCCGCTAGAATAATAATTTGCTTTGCATAGCAACAATAATT
Source organism: Adiantum capillus-veneris (assembly GCF_014529385.1). Lineage (NCBI taxonomy): Eukaryota > Viridiplantae > Streptophyta > Polypodiopsida > Polypodiales > Pteridaceae > Adiantum > Adiantum capillus-veneris. The sequence goes on along the minus strand of NC_140931.1, from coordinate 76,129,048 downwards.
TCCAAGTAAAAGTGGAAACATGGAAAAACAAGAAAAACTGGAATCAAACGTAACCCGTTGCCTAGAAATTTCGAAGATAAACTCGTTTTGGAGGGGGAAAGCAAGGCTTTCAGGAGCACGGCTCCATGCATTGGATGCATCATCAATCTTAGGTGTTGTAACTTGCCAGGGAGCAGGAGTCAATGCAATCACCACACTTAGGGATGCTACGACTTTCAATGCCAAGGGCACTTGATAGTGTTTCACAATAGATGCTATCCTATCAGTATTGTGGAATCTCATGATTCTCAATACGCTGCACGATTTGGCACGGTCAATTCTCCCTATTATTTTTGACAAGGTCGCTTCTTCTCTACTTGGATACATGTGTGTCAACAAGCGTACATGTTTGCTATGAGCATTAAGTATCCATTTTGTCTCATCTTACTCATAGACTTCTAGGAAACAAGGCTTCACTCTAAGACATACAGCATAGCACATTTGGATATGCTATCAGCATACAAACTTGGGACTCTTTGCAACATGTCTAGCTGTTTTCTCAGTAGATATTGAATTAAACACAGCCAAGAAGGCATGTGCAGGACATCCGGCTCTCAAGTTATTCGCATATATGGCTATGAGCTGGATTAAACCTACCACACGTGGGTGACAAGCTATGAGCTGAATTCGAGAGCACTACCAGACACCTGCCACACATGGGCGACAAGGTTAGTCAACTTCAAGTTATGTTTGTTTTTGTCTATGTTTTACTTTTCATTTTGGAAAATCTCTCTCTATTCTGTAAAGCAAAGTGCTTGGGCAGACTCCACAAGAAGCCATTGTACAAAGCAAAGTGCTTTGTCGAACTTCATGTGAAGAACGACTTCTCTTATGTGCCAATGTATTATCCATTGAGTACTTCAAATCACTGATAATGGCACACATCTTTGACACTATGTGGATATAAGCTCACAGTTTACGCAACGATGCATTGTGATGTATCCATGCCAGCGTAATCATGTACAACACGTATCCCAATGGCTCACATAGATGAGACTGTCATTGAAACCAAGGGCTTACTATTCTATTTTTTGCACGGAGTACTAGTCCGCTGGACGCATGATACTCCATCAATGTATACGCTTCCGCTTTAACACTAAATACTCTGTCAAGGACAAGGTAAGTAACTGCTATCTTTAAATATTTCTTATGTGACTTATGGTACGTCGCTCTACGAGGGCATGGCCTAAGTACACAGTTGTACGCTTATAAGATAAGCTATGACACAGACGTGGTCTGTACGAGATCATATACATGGGGCATACGCCACATTCGCTTAAGGAAAGTTCCTCAGCCCAGCATTTTCTCTCTCTCTTTCTTATTTCTCTCCATGAATAATGAAAACTTTCTACCCAGTTTTTGAGACATGTTTTGTTTGGGAGTCAGCATGAGCCAAGGTGCTCTAACTCTCAGCTAGAAATTGGGCAAGACGCTCTCTACATTAGTCTTCATCATTTCCTTGAGTGAACACTAATTTCCATAAAGTCTATGCACCACACATGCTGACTAGGAGTCATTGTCAGATTTTGGGTAGGACCCAACTACTGGCATTCCTTGGGTGATTGTTCTTAGCATAGAACAGATTTGCTCAATGGAGTACACATTGAACATCAATGTTAATGGACGAGCAAGAGTCTTGTCATTTCGGAGGATTAGGGTGTCATTTTTGCACTATATGTTTCTAGTGCGATGCTCAAGTTGAGTTTTTGATACTCTTGCACTCACATTAGTTGATCTATACCATGGAGTCTAGAGGAAGCAAACAGTTGAGACAACATGGCTGTTGATACGAGCTAGGCATCTTACTTGTGTGGATTTCTTGCTCTCTCTATAGCACTACGAGTGTCTATGACATCACAGTTTTGGGGTACGACCCAGCGGGTGCTTACTAAATCACCCCATACACATTGAGGATCACAATTTTATCTTTTATAATTTCAATAAAATAATTCAGCAATCTACCACGTGGTAGCAGGAAAATTCAACTTTTTAAGTTGATTCTCATCATTCTGTACACGTTTAACTATGTTGGTTACCGTTACCTGCTAGTTGCACAGTTCTACAACGGGTCTTACCAAGGCGTTTGACTACGTACATTCTAATCCAAGGGCTTGGATTGCAAAGGTAACACCCAGGGTTCCCAGTGCAATGGTGTTCATTTTTTCAGGTAGGGGACGTGCTCCTCTCCCTTTGAATACGGGTAAGTGAACATTACGTTCAAATCTCCAGGTACACATCTATTGATTTGGTGTTATTTCAGTTTTAGTATTCTTTGCTTGGTTTTCCAAGACGTAAAAGTACTCTTGAGTGTTACAGAGCCATGCCAAGGGCATGTCGGCACAAAGTATTTTGGGCCAAGTGTCCAATCTATCTTTCTGCCTTATGCTGTTATGAATCCACTTGTAGGATTTGATTTGGCACATGTTGTCACAGGGGATACAACATGGTCTAGGAACTCAAGGAGTTCGGTTTAGACAGTGTGGAGCAATGAATGATGGTCCCTCTTACTCTTGTCGCAGAGTGTTTAGAGTTACCTCCACACACAAGTACATCTTATACTTGTAGGATGTTATTTTTTCAGACATCCTTAGTTGAGACATATTCCACATGTGGCGAAAATGAGTCTCTGGGACTGACACTGGCACCCCCTATTTCAAATATGTGTCACGACAAAGTCCCTAAGTGCTGGACAAATCTGTTTTCTAGACCATTTTCAGCACGACGTATCAGGAGAAATTTCAGTGGCCAAAAATTGTCGGATACTTACAATGACTTATTCAGCCTATAAGTATTGCTAAACAACATTACAGATGGTTGTTTATACATATAGCTAGGCTATAAGTTGTTAATGAAAAATTTTCATTGTCTGTACCCAGAAGTGATCAATGTTTCACCTTCTATTGTGATTCAGACGTTTCAGCAAGGCTTGCAAAAGATTGCAACTAAAAGTATTTAGTTTCTTTTCAGAACTATTTACATTCCTTTTTAATGCCTGCTAGGCGCATCACATTTTCCATAAGTATTGGCAAGGATCATTATGGATATACAGGCTTGGGTTTTTTTTTGCTAAATGCATGTACACTAGGTGTTTTGGGCCCTAGTGTTTAGCAAAGGCTGATTTGGAATGACATGCATATTCCTCAAGTTGTTGCTTATGAAGCATTTTGCACTCTAAGTTCAGTATCTCTATGAGATTACTTTTTAGGTCTACCAATCACCAATAGAGGTCATGGCTCGGTTTGGATGCTTGTAGATTTTTCAAGTTAACCACAAGGGTTATTCATTCCATTGCTGATTCTTCAGCAATGTGGTACGATATTGTTATTCCATTTACCAGCCATCTGGAAAGTCTGGCAGTAAAACCGTGGGGAAAACACACCTCAGTACTGTCACTTATCCAAGGGGATATGCAGATTACAAAGTGTAATCTTGTGCTAAAGGATATGCAAGTGCATACATTAGTACCAAGCAATCCAATTACTAAGCATTTATTGCTCTTCTTGGAGTTTACTTACTATCAGTTAAGGCATGTTGTGACTGGGTAGTATCTTCATGTATAAGTCAGGTTCTCAACCTCGACACTTGTTAGGGTGGGGTTGTTTACTGATGAAATTTGAGAACAAGTCAAGGACTTACACTTGGCTGATGAGTTAGGTCAGCAAGTTACCTTCACAGAAAGTGAAGGTCAGCAAGTTACTTTCACAGAAAGTGAAAAGCGATACTCTTTCAGGTACATCTTTGTCGTGATAACTCGTTTAGCATGCTCATGTGCGTTCTAAATAGAGTCTACACACTAGAAGTGTAAGACCTAGGAGATTGAGACATAGGGTCCTCCTCCCTACCGCCCTATATATAGGCCTAGCTCCTAGCTCTGCCCTAAGCGGATCCCCAATCCACACTGGTCCAGTCCAGGCCCTTGGCCTAGGTCCCTGACCCCCTAGGTTGGGCCTTGACCCATAGGACCCTTGTCCTGACATTACTCCCCCCTTAAGGAAGAGTTTTCGTCCTTGAAAACTAGAGTGAAAAGAATAAGTTTTCACAAAAGTCATAAAGCAATAGAGTTGACTGTAGACTAGTCAAATCATCTTAAAACTGTACCATAAGAATCATATCAAGAGTTGTAATGTGCATATGCTATTTAGCATATCTTAAATGTATGCTCTTAGCACCTCTGAATGGTGTCGCCACCTATAGTTTATGCTCGTAGCACAACACTTAGGTTTTGTACATGGCACTAGTCATACACTTTATGGATTGCTTCTAGCTTACCGCATTAAACACTCTTTAGTTGATCCATTCATTGGCTATGCCTTGTAGCATGTCTATGATCCTTGTATGTCTATGCTCGTAGCAAGTTTATGCTCTTAGCATGTCTATTGTCCTTTCTTAAGTTGCATAATATAAACCTTTGTTTATAACATTCTCATAACTTCAGTTATAGGAATGATTGATGATTTACTCCCTCCATTCGAAAGAGAGGTTTCATCCTTGAAACAACTGGAGATGTAGTCTCATGCCACCTCAGACAAAAGAGTGTTAAACACTAGGGCCCATAACACCTAGTGTGCATGCAATAACAAAATTTTATCCTAGCCTATAGAATACAAGAATGAATGAATCAACATAGATTGATAGCATTCATTTACTTAGGTAAGACATTAGATCATAACAGAAAACACATGTTCCAGTCTAAAGTGTGTCTAAAATGCACTTGTGCATCCATAGAAACTTGTTGTTAAGCAACTATCCATTAAAGTTGCATCTAGTAGTCATAACTTGCTACCATAAGCAAGCGCTACTATCTTGTAGTCATAACTTGCTACCGTAAGCAAGCCCTACCTAGTACCGACAATTTTTGGCCACCACTGAAATTGTTCCCAGTACTTGTGCTAGAATGGTCTTGGGGAATGGAATTGACCAGCACCTTGGGACTTTGTCGTGACACATAATTAAGGAATGGTGCCAGTGTCACTCCTTGAGAACGCATATTCTCCTCATGCGGAATATGTCTCACATAGGGATGTTAGAAATGTAACATCTGTCAAGTACGAAATTTACTTGTGTGTGGAGGAAACGTAAAACACTCAGCGATATGAGTGAGAGGGACCCTCATTAAACCTGCTCCACACCATGGCTAAACTAAACTCCGTGAGTTCCTAGACCATGTTGAACGTCCACGTAACGTAAAACATGTGCCAAAAGGACGATCTCTACCGCTGTAGTCATGTGATTGTCTTAAACATGTTGACTCAAAAGACAGGTAATGTCTGTGGGGCAACTTCTTGTCCATCGTATGAAAAGCTGATATGTGGAAAAGAAAGGTAGGTATTGCGTACACAACCTCTAATCCTGACCAAAAAACATTACCGTGTCATGTGCATCAGAAAATCACTAACTAACATATAGTTCACATATAAAGCATAGCGTAAAAGAAACGCTTACCATGAAGAGGAAAAGTACCTCATACTTACCTGGACAAAATAGGCCATAGAAGTAAAGGGTGTTACCTGAACCAATGCCTGAAACTGTGAACTAAGCACTAAAAACAAACATTAGTTAGAAATATAGACAATTAAAAACCATGACTTAGCTGAGAAACCATATCTCATAAGCCAAGAATTCTTATGCGCTTCTGCTTAACAAGTAAGGACTTCTCTCCAGATATGTTATCCCTACTTAGGTGAGAGTCATATTCTCAACATAGAAATTAAGCTAGAATCATATTTCCAACATAGCGTATAGGATAGTCGTACTATCCAAGTAACTTAACTAGGAATGGTATATACCATCCTGAGTTTGGATACAATATCCTTCTCCACTTATGAAGGTAATATTACCCGGGGTAAAAGTGAAGAATAAACCATATACTAACAATCTTAGGTTAACACATTGGAAGAATATGGTTCCTAAAGTTGCTTAACTGATGAACACAATAATCTTCTGTTAGTGCATCATTGCACATTATGAAAACAACCATGTGGACTTTTCCAGCATATTAGCTTATGGAAAACCCAAATTTGTGCCACCATGATAGAAAAATAGGAAAGCAATCTAATCCTTCTAAATACGTAGGTGGTACCGTGATCACAAAGCATCATAACCACCTGAGGCTATAGAATGCTATAGACAAGATGCGGTGACCTTGATTTGCAGACTAGGACTGCCTACAAGAAAGTGGTAACTCGTATGGATTTTTTACACATAAAAACAATCTTAATAAAGAGTCATACTCGCCTTGAACTATCGTATAAAAGAAGGACACTATCTCTGAGGCATTGAGAAGAGAAACACCTCACAAGAAAAGAGGAATGACTCATAGTCATGAGACTCGTATCCAAGTGACGTACAACAGTGTAACTCGTAGTCAAAACTATGGTAAAAGAACCACCAAGACAAAGTGTCATCCATCTGCTAAAATTGATGCTCATGCCTTGCATGTAAGGACAAAACACCTCAAGTGTATACTACACTTCAAACTTTGTGCATAATGAGTGTAGACATTCTTTAAATCCCAACACTGTAGTGAAACAACTAGATGTTCACAAGAGAAGTTCATGGCTCCTAGCCTAGCTTGAAATCGGACAAGCCTTGCTTACCAAATCCTAGTTGTGTCTTGCACAAGTCAAGAAATAACAACAACTCAAGCAGCTCTAGTGTTGCATCTTACAACTCCCCACATGCCTTATATGTGGTGCATACATAGCATACAAACTTTGCTTAATGAGAGGTTATCTCAAAGACAAGAGAGTTGAACACAACTGTTTTTTCCCACACAAAGGAGAAATCGTGTCTCACCAAAGTATTAAAAAGTCTCAACTAGACAACCACTGGAATTATGCCTTGCATATTCCCTGTTGAAATTTCTAACATATGCTCGTAGCAACGTGTCATGTAGCTCTGGAGCAAGTAAGCCATAATATATGTAATCACAGGCAAGCTAGCATCTTCATGCATCAACATACGAGGTCATGCCCAATTCATAGAGTATGCCTTGTCATGCGAGTAGGAGGGATACCAATTCATGCAAGCAAGAAAGTCCCAAGCAACATGTTACATACGATGGTCTAATAGTACTCCAGTAGAGCATACACCTTGTGTGACCACTCTACCCACCTTGTGACGAAGAGTATGTATGCTTTAATTCATAGGTTATGTCTCGTAGATACAAATGGAACATACTTTACATGCCAGAAACTACTTGTAGTCTTCATAAGACCTCGCAACTGGGATTGTGCATATGTGCACAAAGACATGGCATCCATGGCAGTAAGTTCAAAGTACTATGGATAGATAAAAGAATGTAAGCTACTCACAAACTTTGTAGGATGTGCAATCAGCTCATACACCTCTTGTGTATGACTCCGATTTGATAACTAAGAAGCATACCGCGACATGAAAGCCAGTGCTTCCTAACCATCATATACATATAGAATAAAGATGGATAGGTGCCAGTAGGATAGTCTCAAGCACTAGGTGAGTTTACCATGAGCAACAACCATCATTGCACCGTAAGTCACTACAAGCGCATTAAAATAACATGTCATGCATTCGTGAATCTCCTTGAGAGAGCTTGTCATATCGACTCAAGCAACATAAAATTATGTTTGTAATCCTTGTAGGATAATGTAATCCGTAGACGTGATGCCGTATTAAAGTTGTAAACATAGACTCATAGCCTAGTGGCATGTAGACAAGCTATCGCTACATGTCTTACATGTTGCCCGACGTGCTTGCTATCTAGGTCGCATCATCGTAAAATAGTGGCATGTACTCCAAGATCAAAGTAAGTGCATAACATGTCGTACATGTCAGCAACTATAACATGAAAGGTTATGTCATACAGACTATTGTTCATATATCTTAAAAAACATGATTTACGGAAACAAGAAGGCATACCTTGTCTTTAAAGAAAACTTGAGCCGTTGATGGGCGTGCTCTATCCATGCACTCAGTAGAAGCCATGCTTCTGATCGAGACTATGTGTATCCAAGTCATGCTTGATGCGGGCTTGCAACTAATAATTGGCCCTTGCCAATAATGTAGGGCAACAATATTTGAATGCTTCAAATAACTGTCACAAGCCGTGCTTGCTTGGAGTGCTTGATGTGTGCTCACTTCTGTTGCATGATATAACTATGAAACATTCAAAACATTGACCAATCAAACAAAAAATCATGCATACCTTGTTAATCATGCGACTCGACTTGCCGTGGCGTCAAAGTTTTGCATGATGCATGAGCATGCATGCTAAACTTTTCATGTCCGTGCAGATATTCCCTACTGCCGAGTCTCAAGCGGTGCTCACGGGTTGTGGAAGTGGAGGGAGATGGGAAACTTGCCGCCAAAAACCCCAAACTAAATCGTTCACCCACTGTGTATGGCCTTGCCATGGTCTTTGACCCTTAACTGGGTGTGGGTACCCCAAAATTAGGGTGCCTGATTAATTTGTTTTTTGAATTTACTTCTATAGCCATGGCGGCCGCTGTCGTTGCTGCGCTGGAAAGAACTACCCAGACCTTAGGTTGGTTAGGAAGTCTCTCTTCCACTCTCTCTCTAGGCATGCTCACTTTTGGCTCCTAAAAATAGGGCTTTAAGGTATGAACTGTGGCTTTTTTAGAGATTTTGCCAAATTTAGCAAGTTGGCTTGCCTAAATCGGCGGGTATGTTGCCCATTTTGGACGAGAGTGTGTGGTGCATGAAACATCGCGCACTCAGGCTTAAAGGGAGCGCCCTGGTCAAGATGCTGTGTTTCCAAGGGCTCGTGGCCTAGGGGTGCTTGAGCAAGCCGCACACAGTTCCCTTCTGCTCGCGTTACCTGCTCACGCTGCCTGCGACTTTTTCCTCAAAAAATCGTTTTATTTCACATGGCATGGCCAATTGAAACAAGGTTTTGAGTCTTGGACCTTCTTGGTGGTCCTTCCCACAAGCAAGGCGACTCACAAGCAAGAACCTCCGTGCTTGGTGCAAGCACCAAGCTGTCTCGGTTTTCCCTTGAGCCTGACGGCTTGCGGTTCCGCTCAGTTCTTGCAAAAAATTCCAGATTTCTGCATATTTTTACAATTGTGACAGTTTCCATTGGAGTTCGTGTAGCATAATCATTCGCCGATTAAGAAAGCTTTCAAAATTCAAGCTTCTTCACAACGGTGATAATTCGACCATCTCCACTACAAGATTTTAGTCGTCTTGTGAACCACGAGTGATTTTGCGGAGTTTGTTGTTAACGCCACTTGTGCAAATTCTTCCTTTTTCGACGGTCAGGTGCTACGACGCACAAGTGGAGTTAGCTATACTTGGCAAGTGCTATCAACATCAGGTATTTTTTTCTGAGTACTTCTTTCACTGCACTGTGTAGCCATGGACTCGGATATGAACATGACATTCGATTTTGAGCAAAGTACTCCTGATCCTACCAATGACGGCTTGTGGACAGATGCTCTAAAGGAGAGTACCTGCGACACTACGGTGGGAGAAGATACTTATGAATTGCTCGTTATTCAAGAATTTCGTGCACTTCAGACACGCATGACAGTCATGGATGAAAATTTTAAAGCTTTAAATGAAAATGTTACTCAACTTTCCACATTAGTCATTCAATTAATGCAACATCAGTCTACGAGTCCTGCTGACACCCACATGCATGAGCACGTTGGAACACAAGGGCAAGGCCAATTAATGAAACACTGCATACTCTCACTGCCAAAGAGGTGGATGACTTTTTAAAGAACGTTAAACCACCAGTTTTCAAGGGCGAAGACCGAGACTGCAATAAGGATGTAGATCTTTCTCAGTAAATGGGATGGAATTCACGCCTTACGGCGTACTTCGGATGCAGTCAGAGCTCTGCAAACGAGATTAACTATGGAAGGCAAGGCCTACAAATGGTGGATGTCTCTCAAGGAGAAGAACATCATACCACAGAGTTGGGCAACCTTTGAAGAAATGTTTAGCAAGGAATTTTTACCTACAAACGAGGCCGATCGGAATTGGACCGCTTGGGACATATGTTCCATGCGCCAATATCCATCGCTCCTTAAATATATCTCTCACTATCAGGATGTTATCCTCAAGTTGGAAGGCTTGGATACCTTTCAACAAGTACGAGGGTTCATCCGAGATCTGACTCTAGAGCTTAAGAAGTATGTCAACACCCAAGACCCTAAAAGACTTGAGGAAGCCATAGTGAAAGCACACATTCATGATGACCCTGATGATAAGAAAACACATAATAGTAACATGCCTGCTAGTATACATGGTAATACACGCACTCAGTACCGGCACAATAAAAGAAAATTTCTAGTTGCTAGTTCAGATGCATCTAAAAAACCCAAGGGGTCCAGGGGTCCTCTCTCTCCTGAGGATTTTGATAAAGCCAAGAAAGAGAAACTATGCGCAGTATGCGCATGTGCGTAGACTACCGAGGCTTAAATGCGGTTACAATTAAGAACAAATACCCATTGCCAAGGGTAGATGAGTTATTTGATAAGCTAACTCATGCTCACATTTTTACGAAAATCGACTTGCGGTCAGGATATCACCAAGTCCGTATTCGGCTTGCCGATATACCTAAGACTGCATTCCAAACACGATTTGGACACTACGAGTTTTTGGTCATGCCCTTTGGGTTAACGAATGCGCACGCAACATTCATGACACTTATGGATAGTGTCTTGAAGCCATATTTGGGCAAATTTGTGATTGTGTTCCTCGATGACATTCTAGTTTATAGTGCTTCTGAAGAAGAACACTTACAACATCTCAGGCAGGTATTTGAGTTGTTACGCACAAACAAGTTATATGCCAAGGAATCTAAATGTGATTTTCTCAAGGAGGAAATTCATTATTTAGGGCATGTTATTTCAGCTAATGGACTATACATGGATCAATCCAAAGTGGATACCATCCGGAATGGCCACCTCCTAAAAATCTGGAAGAATTATAAATCTTTTTAGGCTTTGTCGGTTTTTACCGAAGGTTGGTTAAAAACTATGCTCACATTGTTGTCCCTATGACAGACCAACTAAAAGGCAAAGGTAAAGCTTTTCAGTGGGGTTCCGCTCAACAACACAGTTTCGAAACACTCAAAGATGCATTAGCTACAGCTCCTATACAGGCTCTTGTAGATCCTTTGAACCATTCGTTTTCGAAACGGATGCTAGTGATCGTGCTATTGGACCAGTCTTGTTACAAGACGGGCGGCCGATTGCATTTGAAAGTAAGAAGCTTGATGCAGCTCAGCAGAACTATTCTGCTTACGAATGCGAACTCGATGCAATAGTGTCTACCTTAAAGACATGGAGGCACTATCTATATGGTGCTCAGTTCGAGATTGTGTTTGACCATGAAAGCATCAAATGGTTTACACAACACACAGATTTAAAGGGTCGAAAAGCTAGGTGAGCCGAGATCCTTCAGGAATATGACGCCAAATTAAGGTATCGCAAAGGCCGATACAATGTAGTGGAAGACGCTCTCAGTCGAATGCCAGAGATCAATTCGCTCTTGTTCACGGAACTTTGTAGTGAATTTCTATATTCTCTCAAGGGAAAATATGAGCATGATGAAACATATTCCAAAGTGTGGAGCCATGTTCAAAAGAGGGATCCTTCTCACTCCAATGTAGGTAGTGTACAGTTAACCTCCACACGTAGTTCTCCTTTATCAAGTGATGAACTACAACGATGGAAGCATTTTACCATCGACAATGGGTACCTACTCCACAAGGGGAGAGTTTGTGTACCGACGGACACAGACATTCGGCGCCAAATTCTTTATGAATGTCATGATCGTCCAAGTGCAGGGCACCCGGGGATTAGAAAAACTTATTCTCTCGTACGACGACAGTTTTACTAGCCAGGTCTACATGGATTTGTTCAAGCTTATGTCTTACATTGCCAAAAATGTCAAGTAACAAGGCAGAGTGCCTGAAGGCAGGAGGACTCTTACATCCTTTGGAAATTCCCAATGGAAAATGGGAAACTATCTCTATGGATTTCATTGTAGGTTTACCAACCACTATACAAGGTCATGACTCAGTATGGGTGGTCGTAGACAGGTTGACTAAACTATGTAAGTTTATTCCGACCAAATCAACGGTTAAGACACCGGAACTAGCCAAGTTATTTGTGGACAATCTATACAAATTGTATGGGTTTCCAAGTAACATTGTTACTGACCGTGTTTCCAAGTTTAACAACCACTTTTGGAGAGCTGTATTTAAACGATTGGGTACACAACTCAACCTTAGTATAGCTGATCATCCAGAAACGGATGGTCAAGAGGAATGGGTTAACCAGGTGCTAGAGGATATGCTAAGAGCATACATCAGCAAAAAACAGTCAGACTGGGAAGAATACTTACCTATTCTCGAGTTTGCCTACAACAGTTCTAAGCATGTCACAGCAGGTTTTAGTCCTTTCATGCTCATGTACGGGTTTCAACCTAGGTCACCAGTTACGATGGGGTTGGCAACCGAAAAACTCCAACAGGGTAAGGATTTTCTCTAAGACCACATGGATATGCTGAAACTTTCTCCTCAGAATGTCCGGCAAGCACAGGATCGGTATAAGAAATACGTTGATGAGAAACGTCGGCAAGTTACCTTCGAAGAAGGGGAGGAAGTATTTTTACGTGTACCAAAACATTCAGAAAGTCTGAAAACTAGACCGACACCTAAATTATCTCCCCGATATTGTGGGCCTTTCAAAATAATCAAGCGAGTCGGTGATCGTGCCTACAAACTATTATTACCATCACATTCTCGCATTCATCCGGTGTTTCATGTAAGCCGTCTACGAAAGCGGTTACATGGGGACGACAACATCATTGACCAATAGGTTTTGGTTGATTACATTGAACCTCCTACCTTACCGCATGAACTTGAACGACCATGCCCTATATAGGTCCTTGGTCTTCTATATATAGGGACCCCCTTGACTACATGTCCGTCCTGCCCCTTGGCCTTGGCCCATGGCCGTGACTAGTCCTACCATTGTCCTGACATTACTCCCCCCTTGGAGAAGCGTTTTTGTCCGCAAAAACAAAAGTGATGGTATCTTCATAATAACACTAATTTTTTCTACCGTAACATCCCGCATGGGTCCAACGGTTCATTTGAGCGGAACCCGGTTCAGTAGGAGGTTCAATGAAACGAAGAGTAACATCTTGATTTTCTACATTGTTGTCCATTTGTAACCATATGATGGTACCGGTTCCTATCCAAACATAGTGTGTAGACTCCATTTAGAATGCTCATGAGCATGGTAAACGAGTTTATCACAACACAGGTGTACCCAAAAGAGTACCTCTTGTCACTTTCCATGAAAGTCACTTGCTAACATAACTCATAAGCCAAGTTTAAGTCCTTGACTTGTTTCCAATTTTCATCATCAGTAAACAACCCCCCCTAACGAGTGTTCAAGGTTGAGAACCTGAGTTATACATGAAGAGACTACACCTAGTCGCAAACATGCTTTAACTTATAGTAAGAAAACTCTAAGTAGAACAATGAATGCTGACTAATTGGATCGCTTGGTGCTAACATACGCACTTTGCATATGCTTCAACACCAAATTACACTTTGTAATCTTCCTATCCCCTTGGATAACTACAGTACTGAGGTGTGCTCCCTCACGGTTTACAGACAGTCGTCCCAAATGACTGGTAAATGGGAATCACAATATCGTGTAACATTGTTGAGGAATCAACAATGTCCGAATAACCATCACGGTTAACTTGAGAAATCCACAAACACCCAAACCAAGCCATGACCTCTATTGGGGATTAGTAGACCCAAAAGTAATCTCATGGAGCTACTGCACATAGAGTGCAAAAATGCTTCGTAAGCAACAACTTGAGGAATATGCATGTCGTTCCAAATCAGCCTTTGCTAAACACTAGGGCCCATAACACCTAGTGTGCATGCATTTAGCAGAAAACAGATCCGAACCTGTATATCCATGGTGATCCTTGCCAATAATTATGGAAAATGTGATGCACCTAGCACAGATTAAAAAGGAATGTAAATAGTTCTGAAAAGAAACTAAATACTTTCAGTTGCAATCTTATGCAAGCCTTGATAAAACGTCTGAACCACAATAGAAGGTGAAATAGTGATCACTTCTAGGTACAAACAATGAAACTTTTTCATTTGCTATATGTATAAACAACCATCTGTAATGTTGTTTAGCAGTACTTGTACCTTAACAAGTCATTCTAAGTATCCGACAATTGTTGGCCACGAAATTGCTCCTGATACGTCATGCTAAAAATGGTCTAGAAAATAGATGTGACCAGCACCTAGGGGCTTTGTCATGACACATAATTGAAATAATGGCGACTGTGTCAGCTTAGAGACTCATATTCTCCACATGTGGAATATGTCTCATGTAAGGATGTGTAAAAAAGAACATCCTTCAAGTACAAGATGTACTTGTGTGTGGAGGTAACTCTAAACACTCGTGTCAAGAGTGAGAGGAACCCTCATTCTTTGCTCCACACTGGCTAAACCAAACTCCTTGAGTCCCTAGGCCATGTTGTATCCCATGTGACAACATGTGCCAAATCAAATCCTACAAGTGGATTCATAATAGCATGTTGTGGCGGTTACACCGCTAGCGGTGGCTATGATAGCGAGAACTCAACCGACAAACAAGAATGTCAGATGAGGACGGAGCTTGACCTGCAGGTGCATGGAAACAAATAGATGAGTGTCAAATCACCTACTCGACCTTCTAATGACAATCACTACCAAGGAAATCAAATCTAAGTTCTCAAATACGCAAGTGACTGAAATCCGTACTACGAACGAATGCTATCCGAAGCATGATCTAGAGTCATCGAATCAGTCTCAAACTCAAAGGGGGGTCTCTACACTAGGTAAGGACAATACCCTATGAATCTACAATACAATCTCAATCTGTAACCACTCCGTGCGGTAAACACGTATGAAGGTAGGCTGAAAAATATAGTTGATCGAATCTCGACTCCTATGGTACTAATGTGTAGCTCTACTCACTGCGGTTCTATAGATATATGGCACGCTCAATTCCGACACACAAGTAGGGAGAAAACTCGCATAGAAGCTCGTGGGAGCTCACCTCGCGTAGAAGCCGAATGCGTGCACGCTTGGTATCGGTGTGTAGCTCTCGCCGTTGCTACCACAATGGCGGTGTCGCTTCTCCAATGGCGGCTCCGTAGCTCGCGTAGCAATATGATAGACTCTCTCTCTCTCTCACTCTCTCTCAGACACAGTCACGAGGCTCAAAAACTCACCTTGATTAATGATTCAAAGTTGTTTTCTTAGGTTACAAAAATTGGCTCTTATACCTCAGCCTTGGAGGTGTGAAAACATCTCTAATCTGATTACATAAGCAGGTGAAACTACTTGGGGAATACAAGCTGGAAACTCAATTGAGTCCCGCTAATTACAATGAATCGGCTCCATAAAAAAAATGAAATGTCGGAAAGACATTTATCCTGACATAACATCCTTGCTTTGTCTTTAGTGGAGTCCCGTCGATTTCATCATCTGAAGATGTGACTCATATCTCAGGTTTCCAATGGTCAGAGTATAGGGCATAATATCTTACTTTCATGAGTAAAGAAACCAGTGTAGAATGCCTCCTCAAAGGCCTGCATGTGGAAGCTCGGCATAAACATGATTCTCTGATAAAAGAGGTGTAATACTTTTGGAGATGGCTGCAAGGCTAGATCATACATCATATCTGTCACTGTGTCGGCCGTTGACAACAATGTTGAGTTGGTAGCTTTATCTAGCGCAAACACTTCAATGCAAGACAATAATGTTTTGCAAATATTTTTGAGCATTTGACACGAAAGGTCAGGAGAGACAGTAAAGATCTTAATGGTGCCCGTTAGGGTTTTCACAATGTAGGCCTTACTTATTCTCTCTCCCACCTTCGGTCCTGGCATCCTGGGGTAATTAAGTCAATTTGGCTTCTTTGCTGTGATTCTGCCATGTTCTTGCCAACTCTTGACTCGTGGCACTGGACAAAATGTTGCATCTTCTCTAACTTCCTTGGGTGATTCCACCAAATAGATTAGGTAGGTTGGGTACTTTGTCAACCACTCCTTCCTCCATCTTGGTTGAGAGTCCACTATCTTCTTTGATTCCTCCTCTTTTGTGATTTCGCCTTCATATAGCGCGACATATTGCTCCTCTTCTAGCCTTTTCTTTGTTTTCAGCACTTCAAACTTTAGTAGAGAAAGGGGCAATGTAGCTTGCATACACTGTTCTTGCAACACCTTAGTATCCAATCCTTGAATGTCGATAGAGAACATGAGTCTTCTTTCCCACTCCATGGCTGCCTTTTCACTCTCCTCTGTTGCCTGCTCTATCTGCTCATGCAATCTGTTTTCCTCCTCCTCAGTAGGTCTTGATGTTGTGGTCTCTTCGTGTGTTGGGGCTGGATCTTCACTAGTTGTGGCTTCCCCAGTCTATGGTAGCTCCACGGTTGCCCCGCCTGTTTCTTCTTGTTGAACCTCTGTATCTTTTATCACTTTGTCTTGCAGATCTTGGAGCTGCTTTTGAAGGGCCTCATTCTCCGCTCTTAGTGCTTGGTTCTCTGATGTAAGTTGTTCTTCTGCAGCCAATGAGCCCTCCGCAATGTGCAATCTCTGCACTTGCTCTAGCTGCAATTCTCTTTGCAAGCTCCGGACTTGATCTTCGAGACCGGGGACCATTGCTCCCTCTGGCTCTGCTAGCTCTTGGTGTGGATCTAAGCCTTAGGATTGTTTTCTCTTGCAGCTCCATCCTTTCTCGTAGCTCAATGAGCTCGTCCTTTGTAGCTTCCAATTCATCTTCAATTCTTTCTTTGGCTTCTTGTGCACTGGTCACCTCTCTTGAAGCATCAGCAAGTTGGAGGATTAGTCCATCTCTTTTATTTTTTGCTTCTTCTTTGTTGTCCCTCATTGTCTTTGATCGGGCTTTGATCTACTGCAATAGTTGATGCACTTTCTGGATATCTCTTTCATCCTCATCTTCAAGCTTATCCTCTGCCTTCTCAGGTACTAACCTCTACGAATCTATTCTTGTTCCTCCTCTCCATTCCTCTCTGTTCTTCCTGTGGTAAGGAAATGCCATACACAACCTTGAGGGCCTCTTCTTGACTATATCCTGTATCTATTAGAGCATCATATTGCTCTTTCTTCTCTTGAACTCGATCAGTTGCCTTCTCCTCTTGCTGTATTTCGGGCTTTTCTAGCACATCCACCTCAACTTCAGTAGTCGTCTCCTCCACTATCTTTTCCTTTCCTTTAGGACTTGTCTCCTCTACCTTGCCCTTGCCCTTGTCACCTCTTTTTAATGCATCTTTAAGGTGTTGAACTTCTGCTTTAGTGTATGGCTCTACTGGTTGCTGCTCCAAGATAGCTTCTAATTCTTCATATGCCTTGATATATTGATCCTACTGATCAATATTTGGTCTTGTTGAGCTGAATCCGACTTTTGTTGGGTCTGGTACTCACTTTTCCTCAAAATCTCCTTTTAAAGCTCGCTCGGCTCTAAACTATTCAATCAGCCTCTCCATTCTGGCGGCTTTCTGGCTCTTAGTTTGCTTTGGAGCGGGTTTCTTCTTGGTCTTCTTCTTGAGGGGATCGTCTTCTTCTTCTTCTGGCTCGAAAACAATTTCTAGTTTCCGCCTTGCCCTTGTTGACACTCTCTTTGTGACCTCCGGCTGGTCTTCATCTTCATCTATCTCTTTTAGCCATTGGTTTTGTGAGGGAGCCTTTGGCCACCACTGGTCCCTTGCTCCGATAGCTTCATAAGCTATCTTAGTCAACACTTTGGCTCCTCATGTTGCTCTTTATTGCCCAAGTGATTGTTGTGGCAACAACATGTGGTGGTGTGGTATACTTCTGTGGCCTTTTGCTACATATGTGTAAAAAGTGGTTGTAGAGCCGACAAAGCTTTGCCGCCCTTGGATCTGCCATGTCTTGATAGGTGGCATTTTGCTTCTTTGGCCCATACACATCTATGGCTTCCCGTCTTTCTCTGACTGAGAATCCTTTGTTGTGCATCTTCAGAGCATCTGCAATGAGCTGAGGAGTGATAACCACTTCAACCTTTTCCCTGTCCAAGGCTGTGAGTGTAGCCTTTCCGTCTTTCTGTATGGGGGTTGCCAACTCATACACTCTTTGAGTGTCTACTCCTGATGGTCTAGAAGTGAAAAAACTGTCGATATCTGCCCTTTCCAGGTATCAATTTATCTCCTCAGTTCTACTGTAGTCCACCAGTTCTTGGGGAATCATTGGGATATCCATTGTTTGTCCCCGTGGGCCTCTGAAAGTACCTTGGTATATCTTTATCCCCTGTTCTTCTAAGACTGCTTCTTCTACCCAAGTCTTTGTGGGCTTGAGAGTCTCTGGGGGAATAAAAATGGCTCGGCTTCTGCTATTGCTTCCTTGAGTGTCGGTCTCTTTCTCTTTGCTGACGACTTCCCCGAATCCATGGATCATGTAACTCCAATTTCAGAAGTTAGCGTCTTTTTCAGTACTGAGAGCCGAAATTAATCTTTTAACTATCCAAATGACTTAAAAATTGAAACATAAGCTATTCAGGGCCTAAGGATGTAATGCATGTGGAAAAATGTGCAATTTGGGTGCAAAATCATGCTAGAGACATCATACGCGTATGATGTCTTTTGTGTCAAAATGGCTTGATATTGGTTGTGCTTGTAGCTGATAGTGCATACATCCATTCTATATGCCAGGATTTGAATTTGGGTCCCATTTGGTCAAGTTATGGCCATTTTAGTCCTGGTCAGGCTCTTTGCAAGATATTGAGAGGGAATTGGATTTTGTGATCCAAATTGGATGAAACTCGGTGGTTTGCTCTCAAATGGCATGTAGATCACTTATGTGTGGTAGTTGCAACTCTGAAATGCAAAAATCAAGTAGGGAGACATCATACGCGTATGATGTCTTTTTGGGTAAAATTGAACCATTTTGCATTGTAAGCTTGGATTTGGCTTTATATAGGCTTAGACAATGATTTTATGAAATTTGGGTATAGTTTGGACCAAAATTGGCTCTGGAGACATCATACGCGTATGATGTCTTTTGTGTCATTTTTGCATGAGATTGATTATGTGGACTCCTCATATGATAGTAAAGGACTGTGTGTACTCAAATCTTGAGTTGAAGTTGAGTACGATGAATTTTGGCAAGATTAGGCTTTAAATAGAGGATTTTTCGCTAATTGGGCTAATGGAGTGATCCTCTTGACCAAATGGTACCAAACTTCATATGTGGCATGTATTTGATATATATAATGGATATATGATGAGAAATGATCAATTTTGGCTCTGTATGTGCAAAGTGACATCATACGCGTATGATGTCTTTTTGGCCAAAATGGTACTTTTTGGTTCCAGATAGCTTGTGCATGTATTGAACAACAATCCTACAAAGTTTCATTGAGTTTGGAGCTATTTTGGCAAATTTAGGGCCATAAGTCGGTTTTATGCCCTACTTTGTCTTTTTAGTTTCCAATTGGTTTTTCAACTCCAAATCTCATGATACTTTGTACATTTGATGTTGTTAGCATACAGAAAGAGGCTATGCATTCATGTGTTCAAGATGATGTGAAAATCATGCTGTGAGACATCATACGCGTATGATGGTTTTTTGTGCAAAGCATGGTTTGTGCTACTGCCCTAAGCCCTGCTGACTAGTTTTCAACCTTAAAAATCATCAGTTTAGTTAAAAGCCCCCTTTGTAGGCATTTCAGTCTCCGAAGTCATCTTTTGGTGTTGGAGTTGATTTTCCTCGATCTTTCTCCTCGAGAGTTGCATCGCGAGCTCATTTTGAGGTGTTGGGAAGTCGTCTATGTGGTTGAACTCGACTTTGGTTCCTTCTTTTCCACCTTTAGCCATTTGGTTTCCCGAAAGCTTCTTTTTCACCATTGGTAAGTGAAACGGATTTCTCTTGGGTTTTGCTCGTACACATGTGTCATTGATGGCTATTTGAAGCTGCTAGTGAAGTTTCATGGCCATTGGTCGTCAATTTTGGCCGTTATGCCAAAATGACGCTTTGTGTGTCTGCCGTCGAATCGGTTGTTTCGACCCACTTTTGGTGGTCCAAACCTGGAGATACTCCATGGTTGCATTGTCCTCGATGTTGTTAAGCTTCTTGTGAAGTTTTGTGTCGTTTCGACAACTTTTTCCTGTTTGGCCGCTTGCAAGCTCTATTGACCTAGGGTTTTTTCAGTTGGTCTTTCTCGTACTTTGAGAGTTAGGAATTCATCTTCTACACTAGGGTAAGCCCCATTGGTTCTTGCATGGTTTGGTTAGGCGGTTGTGCCTCTACCGAACATTCTACCCATTTCCCCGTCTGCTCTTGTTTCTTTGTTTTGGTTAGTTTTTGCGACAAAAGTTAGTAGTAAGCATCAAAAGCTTATGGCAACGAGTCTACCTCTCATATCTGGAGTCCTCTGAGCTCTCGTAGCAGTCGTAGAAGGATGTAGAAGGTCGGATGCTTATGTGTGCTCTTTGCTCTCTCCAAGTGGGTAATAGTGCAAATGAGCTTTAAGTAAAGTAAAAAATACTTAACTTTGGACTTCTCGGATCACTTGTTACCAAATTTGACATGTGCTCCTATCTCGTCGTGAAATGCACTTTAGGATTTGAAATTTCTCAATTTGGACTCCATTTGACCTGTTTTAGAGAAATCTGTCCACTTTGCCAAAATTCTGCCATTTCGGGCTTTCCACAACTTTTTCCGAATTATACCTTGTTTTTACCATGGGTTGCCCTTGTCATTAGGATCATCACCATCTATTCTTTTCTTTTTTCTGATCTCGTTTCACCTGCTTTTTTATTTTTCTTTTAGGATTATTAATAAAATCCTAAAAAATAAAGGAAAATAGCAAATTGAAGCCAAAAAATTCCAAAAATACACAATAATTAGCTGGTAACCCTGTGTATATGTATATACACTTATTTGTGGTTTTTCGGCTTGGATTACCACTTTTTTCCACTTTTTGGCTCCAAAAACACGCATATTTAGTCGATTGCAAAACAAAGTATATAAGGGCATAGATATTATCAATATCCACAATCAAACATAAAAAATTCGAAATCATGTACGACACTGTCCTTGTAATATCATTTTCTTTGTCCTTATTGCTTGTAGTTCCTGTATACCTGTATACCTCCCCCCCTCCTAGTCTGAGTCCTCCCGGACGACTATGAAGTGTCTGAGGGTGAAGCATTGTATTTGTTTTGGTCATGCTTGGTCAATTCAATTGTAGAGCGATGAAATAGCAATATTTCCAATAATGTCGCTCTTTGTTTGATTGTCAGGTTTTTGGGCAATGTTTGGGTTGTCTGTAGCACTTTTGTAGTAGAATCAGTACCTGGATTCTTCTTTACATTGTTATCCTTTTTGATAATCCAAATCTGCTTCCGATTTGCTTGTGCTTGCCACAATTTTTTGCTACCCAAATTTTCTTGACTTTAGGTTGTGATGTCTCTGTCCTTGAGTACTTAGGATTCTCTGTTGATTGTACTGAAGGGAGTTTCTGCTTACAAATCTTTGGAATCCAAATTTCCTTGCTATGGCTTTGTGCTGTCATCAAATTCTTTGGAATCCAGATCTGTTTCATTGAATTTGACTATTTGAAATCACTCTGTTGTCTGGTGTTGAAGACTTTTCTTTCCACCTTTGTTCTCTCTGGCACAACCTTCTTTGGCCTCCATACCAACTTTGAGTCTGTCTTTATCCAAGGTTGAGCTGTGCTTGTATTATCTGTCTTCTTTACCCATGTCTAAGATTCTTCTTTGAGGAGCATTTTGGTTGTGTAGAAGTGGCTTTTGGTTGCCGTTGCTCCTTCTTTACCTCTTTAGGTCGTGTACCCTTGTCATTGGATTCTTCGGCTTGCACCTATACGGTTGCTTTGGAGAACATAATTGATTGACTTTCCTCCTCATATTTGATGTTAACTGAATTAGAGCTCCAATTAATCATCGCATTGTACTGCTTTTGCCATGGTTGTCCTAGCAAAAACGGATGTTGTGTAGCTTTGTCTTCAACCACATAAAACATATGTGGATACACATATTGATTTATCTGTGTGTGCAGTATTGTGCATCCGATTGCTTGAGTTGAGTGTTCTGAATATCTCTTCAACTCATGTTTGGCAGTTTGCAACTTAGTGTCCCGTTTTCAATTGGTTGTACAAACTGACTGAAAGCAGGTTAGCTTGTGCTCCTGAATCCAATAGTGCTCTGGTTTTAACCTGGTTTGTGCCCACTTTGACCTCGATGATGGGTTCTACTTTGTCTTCACCCATTTTTGATACAGTGACTGCGTTTATTTGTAAGGCTCCTTCATTGCGATGTCTCTGACGCAGTAGTCTTCTTTTCTCCATTCTTTCTTTTGCTTCCGCTTGCGCTTCCTCAACACCTTTTTCTTTTTTTGAAGTCGCAGCTTATCTTGATGTATTTTAAGAAGCATCTCTTGGGTTAGTGGCAAATGATACTTCTTCAATCTGCATCCACTAATCCAGTTTGGTATTTCTTCTCCTTCTAATGTAGCAAGCTTGACGGCCCCACTTGGCAATAGATCTTTAATCACAAGAGGTCCCATGCCTCACTTTTTAAGCTTTTTTGCATGCTGTTTTAGAGTTTATACTAGGACAAAGTCCCCAATCTTAAACTCTTTAGTTCGCACATGCTTATCAAAGAACTCTTTTTGTCGCCTTTTCTGAGCGTAGATTGAAGCTACTGCTTTTAAGCGAAGCTTATCTAGCTTTTCAAGGTCGTTTATTCTATCTGAAAGCTCATGTCCTGTCCACTCTAATTCCTTAGCTACTCTCAGTGTTGGAATTAAAAATTCTATTGGTAAAATAGCATTCAAACCAAAAACCATGTTGTATGGGGTCGTTCCTATGGATGTTTTATATGCTACCCTATACGCCCATAATGTCGAATGCAATTTCTGGTCCCAATCAGTTCTCGACTCAGATACAATCTTTGTAAGGACCGTGCATATGGTTTTGTTCGTCGCTTCAACTTGTCCATTGGCTTGTGGATGATACGTAGCTGATTTGCGATGTATTACCATGAATTTGTCTAGAAGGACCTCTATCACTTCATTTATGAAGTGTGTGCCTCGATCACTCACAATTTCTATTGGTAATCCATATCGTACAAAGACGTATTCATACAGAAATTGTGCCGTGGTCCTGGCATCTGCTTTTTGAGTTGCTTTTGCCTCAACCCATTTTGTTAGATACTCTGTCGCCACAATGATGTATTGTGCACGAGTCTTGTATGCAGGAGGTGAGATAGGTCCAACATAATCAATCCCCCATTTTGCAAAGGCTCTTGCTCCCATCATTGGTCTAAGCGGCATATCATCTCTTTTCAGTGGTACTTTTGTTCGCTGACTGTGATCACATCCTTTTATGTATTCCTCAGCGTCCATGTGTAATGTCGGCCACCATATTCCTGCATCTAAGACAATTTCTGTTATCTTATCACCTGAGAAATGCCCTCCACCTACTCCTCCATGAGCTTGATCTAGGATTATTGCCTTTACTAGCATTAGGAATTGGTTTTTCCCTCTTATCCTAGGCATCGGATTGTTTCTAACAACTTTCGTTTTACTCTTTTCTCTGTAGCGTTTTTGGCGTTTTTCAGTCTGATTTGGGAAGTCGTAGAATCTGACATCCTTTATGGTTTCCTCGTTCTCGCTTGAGTTGTCTGTGAACTCATTGTCAGCTTCATTTCCCCATTCTGGATGATCGCGAATGTCGTGAAACATCTCCTCTTCATCTTCTTTGTCTAGTGTATCAATCTTTTCAGTCACCTTTTCGAGTACAACTCTCATCATAAAGTACGGAACCACATCATATCCATCTTTATCACATTCCACAGCACCCCTAACCTCTCAAATAACACCTTCAAATTGGCTAATTTGCACTAACAACTCCACTTTAGCATACAAAACAACTATCTCACACCTTGCAAAAACACCCCACAGCACAAATGGACCCACACTGCTCAACTCACCCTTTCCGACTCACAAAACACTCCTAATCTACCCTCTTGGTAGCACCTTTCGAACTGCAGGCAAACCCTCTGCAAGCAATGGCCAATACACTAAGAGCGACAAAAAAGGAGGGGAATGGGGAGAAGCATTACAAGAGATTGGGGCAAATAAATGGTATTATTGCATAGGGAGTAGTACAATCAAGTATGCAGCTTCAATGGCAAGCTTAGCAACACACAGGCTTCAAGCTTCCACTCACACACTCAGGCAAAAAAACCCTCAAATTTTCGCATTTACAACCTTTTATAGGGGTGCCTGTAGGAGGTCCAAAAAAGAAAAAAGGATGAGTTTCTCCTCCCGTGGCTTTCACTTAGAGCTTCTTTTAGAATTTGTTTGCATTGCCAACACTTGGCACATTTGATTTTTGGAAACATTTGCATGGTGTACACCTTGGCTCTTTCTCCCTTCCATTTGGCCGCCCGGAGTTCCCCTTGGGCCTTTGAGTGTCCTTGGCTCGCCCTTTAACTGCCCCGTCATCACCTCTTTGCAGCGAGACCCCTCCCCTCCTCGAGCAATATCTATGTCTCTATTGAGGGGGGCGGGGGTACACCTATATCCTCAAAAAACGTGGACCCTTAGCGGGTGTGGGCACCGGCCCTTAGCTGCCACGTCACCACTGTGTATGTCCATCCCACGCGGGCGCCCGCGTGCACGCCACCACATTTGCACCGCCAAAATCGCCACCAATCCGCCATGCAGCGCTGCGCGCAGCGCCCGACAGGGCCGCAACACGCACGCCATAGCCATGGGAGGGAGCTCCCCTCTCTCTCCCCTCTTGTGATACCAAAAGACGAGTATATACCACGGCCCCCCTGTCCGAATCCGCACATGTGGGTTTAAGCACCAGCCACGTGGAAGCTCCACATTGAATTGCACCCCCAAGGGTCATAGACACCTTCAACAAAATTAAAAAAACCCTTTTTTTGTCCTCTTCCTAAGGCTCCTATAGTCTGCTCTCGGACCCGACTTCCCAGCAGTAACCACCTACTGAAACTCCACCTTTCCGGCTCCAACCGCACCTACCATCTCTGCATTTCGACCCCTCGGCACCCTCGAACCAAGGGCTTCAAAAAATGAAAAAATCATCTGCAACCAGCTTTGGACAAAGGCACCCCAGTTTTTGACTGCTGTAACTTCTCTCTCCGGACTCCGTTTGACATGCAGTCACTTCTTGCTAGCTCTGTATGATGCACACCCTGCTCTAGAGCTTTTTCGGTGCTCAAAAGATGCCAGATGGCACATTCTCCAATGCGGCCAAGTGGGCTCAGACCCGACCCCTGGAATAACTTCAATTGATCATATCTTGCAAACCATGGCTCCGATCTGCAATCCGAAAAGACGGGTAGGCTCCATGAATTGAGCTCTACACATCTATACCTCAATTTCCACTTGGACTACCTATTTCCAGGTACCCTATCCGGCAAGAATCCGCAAACCACTAAAACTTTAACCTTCAATAACTTGGACTCCGTAGCTCGGTTTGATGAACCGTCTGGACCTGCTCCTTCAACACTTCAAGCTCTTCATTCCTGGACCCAAAAGCTGCACTTTGCATCTCCCTTACCTGATACCCAAATTAGCCCCTTATGGAGCCTTTCTTGGCCTATAATCCGCATCATGCATACAATTCCGCTGCTACCTGCCATCCCATGATTTTCCTAGCTACTCCAGTCCCTTGCCATGCCTCTGCTTGCTCGCACACATCTATCCATCCCACGTTCTAGAGTCAACACACTTTGGCTGCACCATCATTGCTCACCCCCCTGTTGAGCATTTATGCTCAACCACATAAAAGCTTTATTCTCTTTATAACTGCAAAACCTGGCACACACTATGAGAAAACTAAAACCATATGTACACTGTTTTATTGCACCCTATTGCCAAATCTTCAAGTGGGTTACCCCACCCCCTGCATAAGAATCGGATGCACCACTGGCACTAACTCCCTTTCAAAGTAGAGCTTGAGACGTAGACCATTTACCCTATGTTTAAGAAATCGACCATCCAACCTGATTAGTGCATAAGTACCATTGGGAAAAACTTGATGAACCTTGTAAGGTCCCGTCCACTTTTTCTTGAATTTTTTCTGAAATGTGAATTCAAGATAACTCTCGTACTTCATCACTAGATCGCCCTTCTCAATCTGCTTGGCTGGCAAATGTTGGTCGAACTTTGCTACGCTTCTTTCTCGCTGCTTCACATAAAAATTTGCCGCCGCCTCATGATCCATCTTCAAAGTTTCAAGACTTGTAATCATATCCTGCAGAATATCTTGATGAGTCTTATCAATTCTCCATAGACCTTTGAGAACCCCTAGTTGCACATGCACAGGAAGGATCGCTTCCTTGCCATATACCAACTCATAGGGAGTGAAGTTGGTTGCCACCTTATATGAAGTCCAATAAGCCCACAAACATTTGTCAAGGTTAGATTCCCACTCCTCAACCTGCTAGTATATATACTTCGTAAGCATCTTGACTATATGCCTATTTGCACTCTTTGCCAAACCATTGCACTGCTGGTGGTATGGAGATGAAAATCGGTGTTGAATCCCCAATTTTTCCACTAGAGCACGCACCAACTTACTTTTGAATCCTTGTCCTCGATCTGATATAAGCACCCAAGGCACTCCAAAACAACAACATATGCAATCAAATACAAACTGAGCAACAGTATGCGCATTTACCTCTTTGACTACTTTAGCCTCAACCCACCGTGTAAGGTAGTCTATGACTACTACCACATATTTCTTACCGCTTGCTGACTTGGGCAATGGACCAATTGCATCCAAACCCCACTTTTCAAAGGCATTATGTGCAATGATAGCCCCTTGTTTCTCGGCTACCAGTCGTCTTTCACCCATCACTTGGCACTGATGGCACGTCTTGCACCAATAATGCACATCTCGCACAACAGAAGGCCACCAGAACCAACTTCTTAAGATACGAAACAAAACTTGACTCTTACCCTGATGACCGCTTTCCTCATGGCATTGCTCCAATACCATGCCAATCTCTTCTTTGTAAAGGACATGATGTAGTACCCCATCTCGATCGTGCACCATAAGATCTTTGCCAACAAGAGTGAACCTTTCAGCCTTTTGAACAATTCTCCTCTTTTGTAGCTTGGAAAGCCCGTCGGAACATTGACCTGTACTCAAGAAATCATCAATATCCTTCAAAGTCTCTCTACCTGTATAAGTGGCCAGACCCACATACAAACTCAACACTTGAGTCTGAACACGATTGCTAGCCAAACGATCTGCTTCCCGGTTTTGTTCTCTCCTCACATGTTTGAACTGCACCGCTTCAAAAAACTTCAACAGCTTCTTTATGGAAAAAAACCAATTCCTAAGAGAATCCCTCTTTACCTGCCATTGTCCCAAAAGTTGTTTGATAACCAGTAGAGCATCACCTTTTACGACCAACCTTGATATGCCAAAGTCAATGCATTGCTTGAGCCCCAGGTGTAAAGTAAGATATTCTGCTTCATTGTTGGTATGCACCTCCTCCAAGTCGTAAGCTTTAAAAAAAATAACTGTGCCGTGTGGATCTTAAATGACTACACCTCCACCTACCTTTTGTGTTACTTGTCTGTAAGCACCATCAAACCTTATTGTGAAGGCCCCTTCCAAGTCAGGTTCCTCCTTATCCTCCTCTTGTACCACTCTTGGAATTGGTAACTCGACCTCCTTGTTGACTAGGATATCCGCCAAATGAGACCTCCGAGTGTGATCCACTTTGAACTCAAACTCAAACTCTTGAAGCTCGATTACCCACTTCATGATTCGCTTCCCTGGCTTCAAGTGTAGCACCACTTCAGGCAAAAGATTGTTAGCAGTCAATACACAAGACTTTCGAACGACCAAATATACTTTGAACTTTCTGCAGGCAAAGACCAAAGGCATCATCCACTGTTCTGCCTCCGTATAAGTAGCTTCACCCGGAATAATTACCCTGCTTTCGAAATAAATAGGCTTATAACTCCTTCCTACCTTTTGTAGCAATATTTCTCCGATAGCCATCGTTCCCACTGTCATAGAAACATAAAAATCATCCTCATGATTAGGAGGACACACTGTAGGTAACTGACATAGAATACCTTTCACTTTATCAAAGGCCTCTTGAGCTTCCTCATCCCACTGAAATCCATGCACCTGTTGAGCCCTTTTCTGAAGAGGGTAGACATATTGAGATAAAATCCAAAAAAAGCGGGATAAATATTTTAACTTATGCATGAATGAAGCCAATTTTGTTGCACTGGTTGGAGGCTCCATAAGAACCAATGCTTTCACCTTCTTTGGGTCTGCTTCAATTCCGTTCTGTGATACCACATGACCTAGCAACTGAACCCTTGGTTGTGCTAGCTTGCACTTCTTTGGATTCAATTCACCTCCTTCTTCATCTAGCCTTTGAAAACACAGCCTTAACTTGGACAAATGTTCTGCCCTAGAACTATAGCAACCAATATCATCCATAAAAACTCTGATGAACTTACCCAAGTAAGGCCCGAACACCTTGTCCCATACCCGCCACTTTCCATTTTTCTTCGAGGTAATGACAATAGGAGAAACCCACTCAGACTCCTTTACTGGATATATAATACCTGCCTTGAGCAACTTGTTGATCTCCTGCCATAGAGCTTCCTTTTGAATATCTCCCAACCTCTTGAGCTTCTGTGCTTTTGGCTTGTAACCTTCTTTAAGTAGAATCTGATGCTGCACTCCTTTAGCTCCCCTCAGATCCTTATGCTCCGTTGCAAATAAGTCAGAGTAGGATGCACATAGGTCCATATAGCCTTCCTTCTCCTGCTTTGTTAAATCAGAACCTAGCATATCTTCCACCTCTTTAGCTTGCAGACTACAAACAGGAACTTGAATACCTCTCCTTGCAGTGGTAGAGTCTACTGTGACTTCGAATAAATTTGTATCCAGCTTCAACAAATCCTCATCACTCTCTTCCTCTTCGACACTGGTCAACCCTTCATCATAAGTAGACTCTGTTTCGTACTCATAACTGGTACTGAAATCTCGATTATCTCCACCTACTGAGGGATAAAAATGACTTTCCCGGGTCTTTAGATCCAACACAATCTGTTCGCCATTTTCTCGATCTGGCAAGGTAAATACCCCGGTCCCCCAATCTTGCTTGGCTCCAATTGCCAACAGCCATGGTCTCCCCAATATAATTGGATAAGCATTCTCTCCTACTTTCATGACAAAAAAATCAATTAAGCATTCAATTCCCATAACCTTTACCTTCACATCCTGTGCCACTCCTAAACAACAAGCTTTGGCATGATTAGCCATCCTCATTTGCATATTGGATCTGACAACAGCTTTAATGCCAATATCCCTCATAGCCAACTCTATAATAACAGAGACTTGGGCACCACCATCGATGTAGGCTTGAACATGTTTCATCTTCTCAATCAAAACATCCACCACTGGAAGCACATCGGTCGGACTCCCCACCTTTAAGGCTAGATTCTGTACTGTATGCACCTCTCCTCCCACTCGAGGAAGCCTTGTGCTGACACTAGTTGACCATTGCCTTCTTAACTTAGGTTTTAATGGAAGCAGCTGCACAAAAGTGATGTTAGCCTTTTGATTTTGAACATCTCTTACCAAATCATACACCGGATTACCGCTTCCCAACTGAAAATCCTTTTGGGTAATTCTTCGTCATCACATTCTTCTACTTGGATTTGGCTGCTCTCTACCTTCATTTACCTTCTCTTTCCCCTTCTTTGCTCTAGTTTCACGCTACGTCTCAGTCTCCCTATCACCTCATGCTCTTTTGTTGGCCATGATGTACACCTCCTGCCTGTCAGCACCAATAATGTTAACCCTTGGTATTTCATCATTACCTGATGGAGCTGCCTGTGCTTGGTTTTGAACCTCTTGTTGCCCTCTTTTGCCATTAAACTGTGCTTGACCACGACCTCGACCAAATAGAGGGTACATGCTGCCCCTTTCCCTTGGTGGGTGAGGGAAATCTGGAGCATAGTGTCCCTCCTCTCCACAATTGTAGCACCTACCAGGAAATTGCCTAGCTCTGCCTCTTCCTGTCCTTGCTTGACCTCTGTCCATAACACTTAAATGCAACTCTTGCATTTTCTCAGACAAATCTTGAACTGTACATACCCATTGTTGAGGAACGGTTGCTACCCCTCGATTGGGCTGATTCTCCGTTTGAACTTCTTCTCTCGGGATCGAAGTCGGATTGGGAACCATCGCCTCATATCCCAATGCACCTTGCTCAATCTTTTTCTTTATTTTACGGCTTTTAGACCGTGCAATAGCAACTGCCCCATTGTAATTCTCCGCGCCCTGGAAATCCACCTTTTCACGAACTTTGGGATGTAAACAAGACATAAACTTTTCCAATTTAAAGTACTCACCACCATCGACCAATTGCATGGCCATCGCAAAATCCCTCCAGCACTCTTCGAAGCAGGCGAGGAAGACGCTAAATTCCTCATTCACGTCCTACTTCAAATTTTTCAACCTTGCATCCAAGTCGACAAGAGACACCTCTTTTTGAAATTCTTGCAGAAAACGGGCCCGCAACGCTGGCCACATAATTCTTGGCTCTCCCTCCAACGCATAGAACCATGTCTTTGCTATTCCCCGTATCAAGAACGGGATCGTTTGAATCTTGCTATCTTCATTCGGCATATGCACTGATAGCATATACAACTCAAAATCGGCCAACCACTCTTCCTGATCTCCTTCTCCGGAAAAAAATGGTCCATAACTCTGTGTTGCCATCTCTCCTTGATGAAAATAACCATCTTTGATCAGCACCGATGAGCAATCAATAGCTCCTCAGTGGGGGCACCAAAAGATGGAGAGGGGGAATAGGGAACACACCCAGCACACAAAATATTTGCCTCTCTATAGCTAAGGGATTCCACAACACCCCTCCTCTCAAATAACACCTTCAAATTGGCTAATTTGCACTAACAACTCCACTTTAGCATACAAAAAAACTATCTCACACCTTGCAGAAAACACCCCATAGCACAAATGCACCCACACTACTCAACTCACCCTTTCCGACTCACAAAACACTCCTAATTTTCCCTCTTGGTAGCACCTTTCGAGCTATAGGCAAACCCTCTGCAAGCAATGGCCAATACACTAAGAGCGAGAGAAAAGGAGGGGAATGGGGAGAATCAATACAAGAGATTGGGGTAAATAAGTGGTATTATTGCATAGGGAGTAGTACAATCAAGTATGAAGCTTCAATGGCAAGCTTAGCAACACACAGGCTTCAAGCTTACACTCACACACTCAGGCAAAAAAGCCCTCAAATTTCTGCATTTACAACCTTTTATAGGGGTGCCTATAGGAGGTCCAAAAGAGAAAAAAGGATGAGTTTCTCCTCCCGTGGCTTTCACTTAGAGATTCTTTTAGAATTTGTTTGCATTGCCAACACTTGGCACATTTGATTTTTGGAAACATTTGCATGGTGTACACCTTGGCTCTTTGTCTCTTCCATTTGGCCGCCCGGAGTTCCCCTTGGGCCTTTGAGTGTCCTTGGCTCGCCCTTTAACTGGCCCGTCCTCACCTCTTTGGAGTGAGACCCCTCCCCTCCTCGAGCAATAGCTATTCGCTATTGAGGGGGGGGGGGGGGGGTACACCCCTATCCTCAAAAAACCTGGACCCTTAGCGGGCGTGGGCACCGGCCCTTAGCTGCCACGTCACCACTTTGTATTTTCCATCCCACACGGGCACCCGCGAGCGCGTCACCACCTGTGCACCGCCAAAATCGCCACCAAACCACCATGCAGCGCCGCGCGCAACGCCCGACAGGGCCGCAACAGGCACGCCATAGCCATGGGAGGGAGCTCCCCTCTCTCTCCCCTCTTGTGATACCAAAAGACCTCATGGGCTGGAGTATATACCATGGCCCCGCTCTCCGAATCCGCGCATGTGGGTTTAAGCACTGGCCACGTGGCAACTGCACATTGAATTCCATCCCCAAGGTTCATAGACACCTTCAACAAAATAAAAAAAACCCTTTTTTTTGGTCCTCTTCCCAAGGCTCCTATAGTTTGCTCCCGGACTCGACTTCCCAGCAGTAACCACCTACTGAAAACTCCACCTTCCCGGCTCCAACCGCACCTGCCATCTCTGCATTTCGACCCCTCAGCACCCTCGAACCAAGGCCTTCAAAAAATGAAAAAATCATCTGCAACCAGCTTTGGACAAAGGCACCCCATTTTTTGACTGTTGTAACTTCTCGCTCCGGACTCTGTTTTACATGCAGTCACTTCTTGCTAGCTCCGTATGATGCACACCCTGCTCTAGAACTTTGTCGGTGCTCAAAAGATGCTAGATGGCACATTCTCCACTGCGGCCAAGTGGGCTCAGACCCAGCCCCCAGAAAAACTTCAATTGATCATATCTTGCAAACCATGGCTCCGATTCGCAATCTGAAAAGACGAGTAGGCTCCATGAATTGAGCTCTACACATCTATACCTCAATTTCCACTTGGATTACCTATTCCTAGCTGCCCTGTCCGACAAGAATGTGCAAACCACTAAAACTTCAACCTTCAATAACTTGGACTCGGTAGCTCGGTTTGATGAACCGTCTAGACCTGCTCCTTCAGTACTTCAAGCTCTTCATTCCTCAACCCAAAAGCTGCACTTTGCATCTCCCTTACCTACTACCCAAATTAGCCCCTCATGGAGCCTTTCTTGGCCTATAAGCCGCATCATGCATACAATTCCGTTGCTACCTGCCATCCCATGATTTTCCTAGCTGCTCCAGCCCCTTTCCATGCCTCTACTTGCCTGCACACATCTGTCCATCCCACCTTCTAGAGTCGACACACTTTGGCTGCACCAACGACTTGAAAAAACCAAGCAATGCATACTAAAAACCTGGAACAACACCAAATCAAACGATGCGTACCTGGAGATTGAACTGAATGTTCACTTACCCGTATTCAAATATAGAGGAATACGTCGTCCACCTGTGAGAAAACAAGCAGCATTGTACTAGAAACCCTGGGTGTTGCCTTCGCAATCCAAACCCGTTGGGGGTAGAAGCTACATAGTCAAACTCCTTGGTAAGACCCTTTGTAGAACTACGCAACTAGCAGGTAATGATAACCAACCTAGTTAACTGTGTTACGAATGATTGGAATCAACTTAAAAAGTTGAATTTGTCCTCTAACCCATGGTAGATGACTTGCTTCTTTCCTTGAAAGTAGAACTGGGATAGATCAAACTATGATCCTCAATGCCTATGGGGAGATGTAGCAATCACCCGCCGAGTCTTACCCCAAAACAGTATGTCCATAGACAATCCGTAGTGCTATAGAGGGAGCCGGAGATCCACACAAGTGAAATGCCTAGCTCTTAGGGATAGCCATGCTGTCTCAACCTATTGTTGCATCTATACTCCGTGGTAGAGATCAGCTGATGGGAGTTTAAGGTTATCAAAAACTCAACTCGAGCATCGCACTGAAAACATGTAGTGAAAAATGACACACTAAACATCTATAATGACAAGACTCTTGCTTGTCAATTAACGTCAATGTGTACTCCACTGGGTAGAGCTGTTCGATCTTGAGAACAATCATCCAAGGAATACCAACAATTGGGTCTTACCCTAGATTAAACAATGGCTCTTAGCCAGCGTGTGTGGCTCATAGCCCTCATGGCAATTAGTGTTCAATCATCAAACCGATGAAGACTAATGTGGATGGCATCTTGCCCAATTTCTAGCTGAGAGTTAGAGCACCTTGGCCCATGGCCGGACTCACCAGTGAAACATGTATCAAGAGATTCTTAGAAAGTTTTCATTATTCTTCGAGAGAGAGAACAAGAAAAACACAAAAACATCTTGACCTACCTACCTTGCAGGGGTCGTGATTGTATGAGAATGAGTTAGCATTGGCACTTTGCCTGTAAATGAAGTCCAAATTTTATGTTCCTTTTAGTGTTGTTGTGTGTTGACAGCAACCAACAAGCATGTTAGACAATCCAGAACTTATCTTGTCCTTGACAAAGTGTCTAGTGTTATAGCGGAAGCGTATTTCATGAGGCGGTAAAAGTGAATCCACCCAGCTAGCATGCCGTGCAGATAGACTTGTAAGCCCTTGGCAAAGGTGATGGCCTCAAACGTGAGAGCCAAAACCATAAGTGCCTTGCATAGTCTAGACTGGTAGGGATGCAGTGAGGTGATATTCCCTATTTTATCAGTTCCCCAAACTTGTGTGCCAATGGTCTTGATTCCAAGTCAATGGGCACTATCGTGGCACGCATGAGAAGTCGTGCCTCACGTGAGATTGTCAAAGCACTTTGCTTTGCATAGCAAAAAATATTCTCTAAAGTAAATGTGAAACAGGGAAAAACAAGGAAAACTTAAAATTTTCTAACCTGGTCATTTGGATGTAACACCCTCAGGTATTGTTTACGCTTGTCTAGCACGTAATGAAAAACAACTTGCAGGCATATTGACAAATTTTCCTAAGTTCGTATGCGAATAGCATATTCCAAACGCTGAAAATGTTAATGACATATGCTGAAATTGAAGCCTTGCTTCACATAAGTAGTTATGGAGTTTCTGTGCTCCTAGCTAATGGAGACTTCTGCTAACAGACAGATGTCATAGTAGCAAAGAAAAATCGACCCTGTCGAGCAATTTCAACCAAAATTGGCTAGTGTTGTGTGGCAAGCATCCTTTGTCGGCTTCTAGAAGCAGTGACAATTAATCAGCCATGCCAAGCACTTTGCACTCTTCATCAAGTCGAACAACAATGTGCTTTTGTATCAAAGTGAACCACTGATGAGCCATGCTGCAGATCAGGATGGTAGGTATGCAAACCATGCTTGATTCAAGCTAGCAAGGTAAGCATGGGTCTTATGCCAATAACAGATACAACATGGCATGCATAAAACAATGTTTCCAATGATAATTATGTCCCATATGCAGAAGACGTATGCATGCAATTCTAGACATGAATGATCAGTCATGTTAATCAATCCTCCATGCCGATAAATGGAAGTGACGAAAGTTAACACTAGCCGTGCTGTACTGACAATTAAGCCTTGCTTCATAAAATCCAACCTACCCCTTGGGCGGCCATCATGGCATAAGTTTGCATTCACAAACCCAACAAAAGGCAAATGATGACGTAACCAATTCAAAAGTAAAGCGCAAACTGAAACATGAGTACCTGGAAATGTGTCAGAGTTTCTAATGTGCCTCGCAATATGCCGGAGGATTTTTATATACCAATGCCGCTTGAATCCTTTATCCCTTGGACAACCGATATTGTCGGATACAATCGTCGAGTCCATGTCGTCGCAGTGGCATGGAGCCTTGCTCCTCTCTACATACTACTGGATGCACCATGACGCATCTCCCATATACCAAACATCCTTTGAGATGTAACAAATTCTGTCAGAAATCCTTGAATCCATGACCTTGTCGTGCAGGGTGTTCATTCAAATTTTTGTGAGTATAAAAAATCAGCGACTTGTCGACTATGTGTCATAATCTTGCCAAGATGCGGCACCTTGCCGTACTCGATGAAGATTTTTTTAATTTTTGTTTTTGTTGATTTTACTGAGGTTGCGTAAGTTCTCCAATACTGTGCCTTGACAATCTCATCGAAGCATGGAACAAGAGGATGGGGGGCCGACCGTGGGGCACCGCTCCTTAATCATGTTAGTCAATGGCTCTGCCTATCATGGGCGGCCAGGGTGAGAACACCACGAAAAAAAAAAGAAAATTAAAGACTTGCCTGCACAACGATGGCAAAGTCGGCCACCGCGCTCACAACATGCAGGACATGAAGCTCCCACGGATGCTCCTTTCAAGGAGATCCTGTTACAAAATACTCTCCCCCTGATGGAGCGCTCCCAACGAGCCTGCTCTGGCTTGATTTGGCACATGTCGACTGGCGGCCCACTCTCCTGTTTTAGCGGCACCTCCCATGCGGGTAGCAAGATTCCCTGCTTGTACTCAAGGGGCCATGCTCGTCCTGTAGAATCGAGAAGAGGACATCCTCATGGAGCTTTCCCATGACCCACCCCCATGGAACTCCGAGAGAGAGAGAGAGAGAGAGAGAGAGAGAGAGAGAGAGAGAGAGAGAGAGAGAGAGAGAGAGAGAGAGAGAGAGAGAGAGAGAGAGAGAGAGAGAGAGAGAGAGAGAGAGAGAGAGAGAGAGAGAGAGAGAGAGAGAGAGAGAGAGATCATGCAACTCCCTCTTCCCTAGCCGCTCCCTTCCCTGAGCTCTGATACTAGTGAAAGGAAAAGGGGACTAGGACATGCTCATCACCACCGAGCCATGCCCCATATAGGCCCTTGGCCTTCTATATATAGGGACCCCCTTGATTGCATGTCCGTCCTGGCCCTTGGCCCTGGCCCATGGCCGTGACTAGTCCTACCATTTTCCTAACATTTACGAATGGTATATACCATCTTGAGTTTGGATACAATATCCTTCACCCCTTATGAAGGTAATATTACCCGGGGAAAAAGTGAAGAATAAACCGTATACTAACCATTGTAGGTTAACACATTGGAAGAATATGGTTCCAAAAGTTGCTTAACTGATGAACACAATAATCTTCTCTTAGTGCATGATTGCACATTTTGAAAACAACCATGTGGACTTTTTCAGAATATTAGCTTATGGCAAACCCAAATTTGTGCCACCATGTCAGAGAAATAGGAAATCAAGCTAATCCTTCTAAGAATGTAGGTGGTACCGTGACCACAAAGCATCATAACCACCTGAGGCTATAGAATGCTATAGACAAGATGACGTGACCTTGATCTGTAGACTAGGACTACCTACAAGAGAGTGGTAAGCCGTATAGATTGTTTACACATTAAAAAAATCTTAATAAAGAGTCGTACTCGCCTTGAACTATCGTATAGAAAAAGGATACTATCTCTGAGTCATTGAGAAGAGAAACACCTCACAAGAAAACAGGAATGACTCATAGTCATGAGACTCGTATCCAAGTGACGTACATCAGTGTAGCTCGTAGTCAAAACTATGGTAAAAGAACCACCAAGACAAAGTGTCATCCATTTGCTGAAATTGATCCTCATGCCTTGCATGTAAGGACAAAACACCTCAAGTGTATACTACACTTTCAACTTTGTGCATAATGAGTGTAGACATTCTTTAAATCCCAACACTGTAGTGAAACAACTAGATGTTCACAAGAGAAGTTCATGGCTCCTAGCCTAGCCTTGCTTACCAAATCCTAGTTGTGTCTTGCACAAGTCAAGAAATAACAACAACTCAAGCAGCTCTAGTGTTGCATCTTAAAACTCCCTACATGCCTTATATGTGGTGCATACATAGCATACAAACTTTTCTTAATGAGAGGTTATGTCAAAGACAAGAGAGTTGAACACAACTCTTTTTACAAAGGAGAAACCGTGTCTCACCAAAGTATTAAAAAGTCTCAACTGGACAACCATTGGAATTATGCCTTGCATATTCCCTGTTGAAATTTCTAACACATGCTCGTAGCAACGTGTCATGTAGCTCTAGAGCAAGTAAACCATAATATATGTAATCACATGTGAGCAAGTATCTTCATGCATCAAAAAAGATGTACCCTTTCTCAACATACGAGGTCATGCCCAATTCATAGAGTATGCCTTGTCATGCAAGTAGGAGGGATACCAATTCATGCAAGAAAGAAAGTCCCAAGCAACATGTTACATACGATGATCTACTAGTACTCCAGTAGAGCATACACCTTGTGTGACCACTCTACCCACCTTGTGACGAAGAGTATGTATGCTTTAATTCATAGGTTTTGTCTCGTAGATACAAACGGAACATACTTTACATGCCAGAAACTACTTGTAGTCTTCATAAGACCTCGCAACTGGGAGCGTGCATATGTGCACAAAGACATGGCATCTATGGCACTAAGTTCAAAGTACTCTGGATAGATAAAAGAACGTAAGCTGCTCACAAACTTCGTAGGATGTGCAATCAGCTCATACACCTCTTGTGTATGACTCCGATTTGATAACTAAGAAGCATAACACAACATGAAAGCCACTGCTTCCTAACCATCATATACATATAGAATAAAGATGGGTAGGTGCCAGGAGGATAGTCTCAAGCACTAGGTGAGTTTACCATGAGCAACAACCATCATTGCACCGTAAGTCACTTCAAGCGCTTCAAAATAACATGCCATGCATTCTTGAATCTCCTTGAGAGAGCTTGTCATATCGACTCAAGCAACATAAAAATATGTTTGTAATCCTTGTAGGATAACATGTAATCCGTAGACTTGATTCCGTATTAAAGTTGTAGACATAGACTCATAGCCTAGTGTCATGTAGACAAGCTATCGTTACATGTCTTACATGTTGCCCGACGTGCTCACCGTCTAGGTCGCATCATCGTAAAATAGTGGCATGTACTCCAAGATCAAAGTAAGTGCATAACATGTCGTACATGTCAGCAACTATACCATGAAAGGTTATGTTGTACAGACTATTGTTTATATATCTTAAAAAACATGATTTACTGAAACAAGAAGGCATACCTTGTCTTTGAACAAAACTTGAACCGTTGATGGGCGTGCTCTATCCATGCACTCAGTAGAAGCCATGCTTCTGATCAAGACTGTGTGTATTCAAGCCGTGCTTGATGCGGGCTTGCAACTATTAATTGGCCCTTGCCAATAATGTAGGGAAACAATATTTGAATGCTTCAAATAACTGTCACAAGCCGTGATTTCTTGGAGTGCTTGATGTGTGCTCACTTCTGTTGCATGATATAACTATGCAGCATTTGAAACATTGACCAATCAAACAAAAAATCTATGCATACCTTGTTAATCATGCGACTCGACTTGCTGTGCCGTCGAAGTTTTGCATGATGCATGAGCATGCATGCTAAACTTTTCATGTCCGTGCAAATATTCCCTGCTATCGAGTCTCAAGCAGTGCTCACAGGTTGTGGAAGTGGAGGGAGATGGGAAACTTGCCGCCAAAAACCCCAAACCAAGTTGTTCAACGATTGTGTATGGCCCTGCCGTGGGCTTTGACCCTTAACTAGGTGTGCGTACCCCAAAATTAGGGTGTCCAATTAAAAAAAAAAATTGAATTTCCTTCTACAGCCATGGCGGCTGCTGTCACTGCTGCGCAGAAAAGAACCGCCCAGAGCACGCTGCCGAGGCCAATCTAGGTGTTGTCCATGTGACGAGAAACCGGCAGCAAGCCAAGGCGAAACCAAAGAGGGGAAGAATTCCCTGTTTTATGCATGTCGAAAACACAACCTCCCTGCCTGATAGGGTTTTTTCCCACGGGGCTGTCGCTAGCCTCCTTCCCACGTGATCTCCTCCTCGGTTCTGCAGGGGCAGTTTCCTATGGAGCTAGAGAGTCACAACTTCCACACCCTGCTTTCCTTTTGAGATAACCTGCATTGCTACCATGGACCTCGACGAGCGAGACAAGATGAGAAAGAGACCACCTTGCTTGCCTCCTTCGCCATGCGAATCATCCCGAACGAGAGAGAGAGAG
This sequence comes from Adiantum capillus-veneris, assembly GCF_014529385.1. Taxonomy (NCBI): domain Eukaryota; kingdom Viridiplantae; phylum Streptophyta; class Polypodiopsida; order Polypodiales; family Pteridaceae; genus Adiantum; species Adiantum capillus-veneris. The sequence goes on along the minus strand of NC_140931.1, from coordinate 76,089,401 downwards.
AGAGAGAGAGAGAGAGAGAGAGAGAGAGAGAGAGAGAGAGAGAGAGAGAGAGAGAGAGAGAGAGAGAGAGAGAGAGAGAGAGAGCATAGATCTCCATCTCCCCTCTTCCATAGCTCCCTTCTTCCTCCTCCCACCTTGATTTGATACCAGTGTAAGACCTAGGAGACTGAGATGTAGGATCCTCCTCCCTACCGCCCTATATATAGGCCTAGCTCCTAGCTCTTGCCGTAAGCGGATCCCCAGTCCACACTGGTCCAGTCCAAGCCCTTGGCCTAGGTCCCTCACCCCCTAGGTTGGGCCTTGCCCCGTAGGACCCTTGTCCTGACATCATCGCAGTCTCAACCATGGTAAACCAAAGGTACATTGCGGTAATCCATGCATGAGTGGATCAATGTTCGGATGCTATGCTCCCGTACTTAGTGCCTACATACATGCACAAACAAATATATATGTACACACATATATATGTTAAGGTTGTAAATGTAGCCATCGTTTTGTGTTGGCTGCACCTAAATTCAGCATCTAACTGATCAATTGATCATAACATTACAATTCTAATGTAATGCAATAAGTAATTCTATTTCTCTCACTCTATCTCTCTCTCTCTCTCTCCATTCCAAAGTCATGTCTGCGCCTCCATGTAAAGCAAGCACTCTTAGAGATGAGAAGCCAAACATGGATGACATCTTCTGCCGAGGCATGGAGGTCTCGGCTAAGTTCATGGTGGCTTTGGACTTGGGCACCACTTTTTCGGGCTTCGCATACGTCCACAAGAGCAACCCCAAGGACAGCCACCATGTCCTAGAATGGCCTCACAAAGTGAGGTAGCCGCTTCATCCCGCTATTGCAAAACATAGATCAGCATGTTTTACAAGTGGAACCCATTGTTTTTCAAGAGGCATTTGTTTACATATCAGAGTATTTGGCACAAGTTGATCCTTCTCTCCCTCGCATGTGGTCAGACGAGGAAGATTCAAGGATGACTTCACACACTTGACAAGTGGAAAGGGGAAACTACTTAACATGGATATGAATCTATCCCCAGTGGTCAATAACTTTTGCATTCTCAATGCAAAGATTATGACCAAGTGGGTGGACTTGTGGACGGTGGGGCAAAGTCCAGGCATTTGCAAGAGAGGGAAGCATGGAAACAAGCACATGGAGGAAGGAGGGCACCCCGAGTGCCTAGACACCTTGCATGTTTCCCAGATCTCATTAGTGCAGAGTGGATTCATGAGAGAATGACCGAGGAAAAAGTGCACGGAGAAGACATCACCAACAAAGAATGGGAGTATGCACAAGGTTGTGTACCAAAGGTAGAGTACTCATATACCTAAACCATATTGTCTCGCTATTTTTATCTTTAATATGTATTTGATACATTAATATATTTTTCTATTTTGTAGTGCCTTTCCTTTAACTTTATGTGGTCAAAGGGTCGTCACTTTCAAACCCGCCACATTGACGAGCGTAGAACCACCATGATTGTTCCATCATGGGCAACTTTGACACAGACAGTGATGAAGCCAGATACTGCGGAACTATTGAAAGGATACTAAAGGTTAATTTTAGAACCTTTCATAACTTCATCTTCGAGTGCAAGTGGTTTGAAAATGTGTCGACGACATGAGAATGGCCTCTACATGGTGGACTCTACCGCGCAATTGTGAGCAGGTGAGTGACATGTACCTTTTTTATTCTTATTTACTTGTTGTAGTGTTAGTTATACCAATGTTACTCACTTTGAGATTCTATTTTGTAGGTAATCTATATCAATCCACCAACCAAAACTTTGGTTCATAATTCCCGTAACACCTCGGGGGAGAACCATTTTTTCCACTAAGGAAGTGGAGACTATCTTCGACCCTCTTACACCTCCAACTTTGGATGAGGTGGAAATAGAGGAGAGGGAGGTCGATGAATCAAGTCCAGCGGCATCAAGTCTTAGTGAGGATGATTGTCATGATGATGAAGATGATGGGATGGAGGATGACAAGCTTAAAGATGATGAAGCTGGCAATGCATCCACAAACGACAATTCCATTTCTCTCTTTATTGATTTAGGATCCATGGGCTTAGAATTGGATGATGCTTCATGTAGAGATCTTTTGAAAGATGATTCATAAACATTTTGCAGTTATGAAGTTTTTGATCGTGTAATCCATTCACCTCTCTCTCCCTCGTCTTCCTCTCTTTAGATTTGAGAATATGCTCAATTATGTTAATCAACTGACAATGATTATTTTAGTTGTAAACAAGGGTAATCGTAGGCTGGGTTCAGACGAGGCTGGAGGAAGAAAAGCTTTCTACAAGTCTACCGCCGCCTCGTCTAAACGATGTTGGAGGAAGAAGAGCGAAAAACAGAGAGAGGTGGAGAGAGGCCAGCAGCTCTTCCGGGGGGGGGGGGGTGCCGGAAGAAAAATGGTGGGCCCGGAGGAAGGTGATATCTACTGCAGCAAATAGGCTTTTGCCACGCAACTTAAACGCCCTTGTGGGAAGCATTTCTATCGTAGCGTCTGAACCGGGCCTTATATCCCCCGCCTCCTTCTCCCCCCTCTTTCTCTTTCTCTCTCTCTCTCTTTCTTTCTCTTCTTTTTTATATTTGAAAATTATATACAATACTCTTTTATTTTTATCGAGAGGAGGGAAACACCAAAATTTGACCTGGGGGGGGGGGGGGGGGGAGAGTTAATCCAGAATTTGAAAGTTTAGGCGCTAAATTTGGGCCACGGATATAACGACGGTAATGAGCGCGGTAATAACAACGGTAATAATAGCGGCAATAACAGCGGATATAGTCGTGGTAATACTTTAAACACAAAAAAATCCCCTGTCCTCCTCTCTCTTGTTTCTCTCATTGAATTTACACCTTCTCTCTACAAAACGCGGTAAACACTTGGAGATTTTCATAGTGTCTTTCTTCTCCACACACACACACACACACACATACACGAGGAGAGCAAGGAGAGACAGGTATGCTCCTTCCCTCTCCTCTCTCTCATGTTCCCTTCCCCTCTTTCTCTCTCTCTCCCCCTCTCTCTCTCTCTCTCACACACACACACATTGTGTTTTTGAGAGAGAGAGAGAGAGAGAGAGAGAGAGAGAGAGAGAGAGAGAAAGAGAGAGAGCACATGCATAAACAAAACACACACACACACACACACATTCATAAACAAAGAATGCATACACACACACACATTAAGAGAGGAAAAGAGAGAGAGAGAGAGAGAGAGAGAGAGAGAGAGAGAGAGAAAAGAGAGAGAGAGAGAGAGAGAGAGAGAGAGGAGAAAACAAAGAGAGAGAGAGAGAGAGAGAGATTAGGTTAAAATTTAAATTAGATTAGGTTAGATTACATTTAGATTTATGTTTATGTTGAGTTTAAAATTATGTTAGATTTAGATTACGTTAGATTAAGATTAGGTTAGATTTAAAATTAGGAAAGTATTAAAGATTAGATAGATCTGTTATATTCAAGTTAGATTACATTTAGGTTTAGGATTTAAGACTGTCTTAAATTTAGGTTTATGTTGAGTTTAATATTAAATTAGATTTAGATTAAGATTAAGACAAGATAAAAAAATAATTAGATTAAATTTATATTTAAGTTATATTACAGTTAGATTTAAAATTAGATTAGATTTAGGTTTATTTTGAGTTTAAGATTAGATCTTGGTATTGCATGACTCTATCTAGAGGTCCAAAGCCTTCTTTAAATAGGCAATGGAAATGCCCACGTATCTCATAGTATACGGTGCAATGGCATATGTAGTGTAATTTTGTCTCCGGCTCCATTTCGCACAACTTGCAAATTCTGCTCTCAGGTGGGATTCCCCTAAATCTGCCAAATTCAATTTCCAGTTGGTGTGAGGATGTACGAATCTGACCAATAGCACATCTCAAACCATGAGATAGGTGGGTATCCATATAGCTCGGGCGAATCACAAATCCATCTTCAGATAGCTGTAGGAAGTTTTCTTTATAGTCGGCCATCTTTGTGCCCAATTCTTGTGTAGGGTCTACCCATGTCCTCTTAGTATCCAACTGTATTGGAAGGGGGTTAATCTTTCCATACTGAACCCATGTCTCTGAAACCACGAGGACAGTTGTGCATACCAGCATGATGTATCCCCTTGCATTGCTAATTGTCGAGAGGATTCAAGGGCCAGTCTAGTATATCGGCAATTATTTGTATCCCACAAACCATGTATAAAGGACATTGATATGGTAAGAGCTTCAATTTCTATCGGAGGGGCAGCTAGTTCCGCTCGGGTAATCGCGTGTGGTACGGAGCCCTTGGCTCTTATCATTCGGGAAATCATAGATACCAAAGGTCTCTCCATTGACTTCCAATTATCCTGATCCACAAATGGTCCCCAAATCTGGACCCCATAAAGCATAGCCGAAGCCACCACAGTATCAAAGAGCCAAATTTTTGTTCGTGGTTCCTAAAACTGCACTTGTGAACACATCCTCTCCAACCCTCCCAAGGCCGCAGAGGTTCTGGACAATCTAGCATCCGCTGCTTTCTTAAGAGTAAACTATGTGTACTCTACTGTAACCTGGCCATATGCAAATGTAGGTGCCGATCTCCTAACCCACTACGGTGTGGTGTTAAACACCATAACTTTGGTTTTACCCAAGTTTACCGACAGTCCCAAGTTTATCGACAGTCCACTGTCCTCCGCAAATTTATGTAATGCATCTAGCTGCCTCTGCATTCCATCTGGTGATTCTGCTATGAATACAATATCATCTGCATACAACAACAAAGGGATCCATGACCCTGCAAGTTGAGCACCTCTGTGTGTGTGTGTGTGTGTGTGTGTGTGTAAGAAATTAGAGAGAGAGAGAGAGAGAGAGAGAGAGAGAAATAGAGAGTGATATATATTGATATATATATATATATATATATATATATATATATATATATATATATATATATATATATATATATATATATATATATATATATATATATATATATATATATATAGAGAGAGAGAGAGAGAGAGAGAGAGAGAGAGAGAGAGAGAGAGGGAAAGAGAGAGAGAGAGAGAGAAAGAGATAGGTAATAGAGAGAGAAAGAGAGATAGAGAGAGAGGGAAATAGAGATAGATAGATAGATAGATAGATAGTTCTATTATCGTCCTGGGAGGTCAAATATGACCTATGGGACCTAATGAACATGTCACGTGGTGTGAGTGGAGTTCATAAGTGACTCTCGATGCTCAAAAATGGCTAAAATGAACGTCGCAATAGAGAGTCCACATCGTGGTTGGGAGAGGAAGGTATGTAGGGAGAGATCATGGCTGAATATATGGGGAAAAGAGGACCTAATGTGGTCAAAAGCTGAGCACTCAAGTAGTGTGTGGTACTCACTCTCTCGCACTTGACGAGGGCATAAGGTGCAAAGTTGATGACACTCCTCGCCAGTGCCCCAACGTCCTGTCTCGCAACGTAGAGAATGGGAGCTAAGACGAATGGAGGCAATGGTGCGGATCGCACTCAACGGGATGGGCTCAAGGATGTAGGAATGGGTTCGGTTACCTCGTTCCGAGAAGAAGAGAGATTTTTAGTTGGGGCAACGTGTGTGGTGTAATGGCTGAAGCGAGAACCTCCGGATTTCTCCCAAGCCGTGATACATTGGCATTGTAAGAAGGCCTCATTAACTTGGGAGTCGCTAGACGCATCCTTGACCAAGTGACATGCATCCCATCTTCCAAACCATTTCTTGATATCAAGCATCCACCCCGAACTTAGTATTTTGCTCTTGCATGTCTTTTGAACCATTTGACTTCCTTCATATTCGATTCTAGGAAGTCCATGCAAAGGGCTACGTTGTGTCTTACGCATGTACTCCACAACCCTTTGCATGCCCAAGACCTCAATGGGAAGCAATCCGGACTCAAGAAGTAAGAGCATGTAGGGTGTTTGTGTCTTGACTTGGAGAAAGTTGGTGAGAAAACGCTTTTGGACATTCTCAAACTCTTTCCAAGTAGACTTCCCGATGCTTCCACCACACACCTCCACTCCATAAAGAAGCACCGGTGTCACCAATGTGTCAAAGAGGTACTTTTTGAGAGCCCAACACTTGATCTCTCCTGCATTGCACATGTTCTCAAATGCATAATAGGCCCTCTTTCCGGCTTCCAAGCGACGCATTGCACAATCCTTCCATTTATGATTGGATGGAACCTCAAGGCCAAGGTACTTGAAGTGATCTACCACTTCAAGTTTCTCATTGTTGTATACAATGCATGGATTTTCATCCTTGAGGGTCCTTACAAGCATAACCTTGGTTTTGGATCCATTCACGATCAGCCCGCTATGTAGGCAAAAGCGTTCCAAGACACTCATAAGCTTTTGTGCATCTTCTAAGGTATGTGCCAAGAGTACTACATCATCGGCATAAAGCAAAAGCATGATCACCGCATTTCCGATCTTAACCTCTTCTATGCCTTCTTGCTGCATAAAGTCAAGAACCATGCATTCCAATTCATCAATGAGTAGCCCAAAGAGGGTTGGGGAAAGTGGGCATCCTTGTTTGACACCAATAGTGCTTGCAAAAAATTCTGAAATTCCATCTCCCATATGTAATCGACATATCACTTTTTGGTAGATGCGAAAGACTGCATGCATAAATTCTCTCGACACTTGAAGGCTTTGCATACGTCTCCAAAGATTTCCTCGCTGTACCATGTCAAAAGCTTTCTTGAAATCCACAAAGCAACAATACAACTTTTTTCCTTTCAATCGAGACGCTTCCATAAGAACTCGAAGAGTGACAAGGTGATCAATAGTGCTATGATGCTTTCGAAAACCTGCTTGGCCAAGTGCACGTTTGCCATTCTTTTCATCCCATTCACTTATCTTCATCTCCATGATACATCCAAATAACTTTTCCATCAAAGAACCAACCATTATAGTGCGATAGTTGTTCACATTGTTTACATCTCCTCCTTTGTGCAAAGGTTTGATCCAATTTGCACTCCAATCATGAGGCATGCCATACTGAAGTGCAAGGTTAAACATATCGCATATCCAATATCGTGTTTTCTTGCTTGTCCATTTAATCATTTCAGCCTTGACACCTTGAAGGTCACCTGCCTTGCGAGTAGCAAGTTTCTCAAGCGCGCGGCATACATCTTCAATGGTAAAGAAGGGATACATAAACGGAAGGGATCTACAACACTCCATCTTATCAACATTGGGTTGCTCAGAGAGGTTCTTACAATGCATATACATATCTTCAAGAGTCAAGTCACCAAAGCTCTCAACGCGCTTGCCTTTTAGATTTTGCCAAAACTTGCCACATGCATGTGCTTTCTCTTGTGCTAAAAGAAATTGTTTTTTGACTTCCCACCTTCTCCTCTTCTTTTGAACAAGTGCTTTGTATGTGTGTGAAAATTCCAAGTAAAATTCCTTGTCTTTGATTGCATCCAATCTTAGCAAGTGTTTTCGGGCTTGACTACATTCCATGTCAAACCATTTCTTCTTGGTGCTACCCTTCTTAGACGTTTTGCAAGACATGTGTTTCACCGAAAAGCATTCCTTCACACAAGAGAAAATTACTTCTTTGAAAACTTTCCACTTGCATTCTAATGTTGGGCTCTCTTGATGCTCTATCATGCTTAACATTTGGTCCACCATATCAGCATATATAAGTGCTCGTTTGAGGTCTAGACGTAGGTACAATTGATTCACATCATGATTGGAGGCTACATGCTCGGGCCGTTTACCACACTTGAGGTCAATACATAACATCCTATGATCCGATTCCGGATTCCATTCACCAAGTGTAAAGCTTTGTATGCATTCTAGAGTGGCTTCCGAGAACAACATATAGTCAATCACGCTAGCACCGTTGTGCTTTCTACATGTAAAGTCATTGGTGCCTTGCCATAGAGATACACCATTTGCAATGAGCATTCCGGTACTGTTGCACATATGTAGAAGTGACTTTCCATAGTGATCCACTTCTGTTGCATCATTAGAACTTCGATTATACATGTATAAGTCATCCATTCTTCTTGAGACATGCAGCATGTCTACTTGTTGTGTGTCGTGTTGTAACATATTTGTGCGAGCATTCATGTCTCCAAAAACAATGACTTCACCTTGATCCTTGTAATGAGGAATGTCTTCCTCTAGTTCAACAAGGGGCTGATCTCTATCCATATTCAAGTAAGCATAAAAGTTGGAGTCATAGTGAGGAATGTAGCAACTGGCCACAAACATGACTTGACCATTTGGTGGGCTGATTTTCAGCCATAAGTAGCATTTATACTTATCTTCTTTGACAATGGAAACATCTTTCAAACCCTTTTTGGTCATACATGCTTCGCCTCCTTGGCCTCTTCGTTGCTTTGCATTTTTGGCCCACATCAAAGAATGCACATCGTATTTGTCAAATCCAAGAATTCATTGCGCATCATGCTCCCATGTTTCGACAAAGAGTATCACATCGGAGTCATTGGTAAGCTCATCAATGCCAATTCCCGCATTCCATGGATACCCGTTACAATTCCAAAAGCTTATTCGCAAGCGTGAGTTGGTCTCATAGATCATGTGTCCCTATTTGTTGGGTGGACTTGCATCCTCCTCAAGTGGCTTTTCTTCTTGAGGTGATACCTTAACCTTCTTGCTTCTTTCCTCATATGCTTTGCGACGTACATTTTGTTACATAAGAGTGCGATCCTCATATACATTACAACCTGTTCCTTTGAGGTAGATCCAACCATTGTCAAGGATGATCTTTCTCTTTACCTCATCAGCCATGGTACATACAATAGGTCTTTCTCCCGAGTGAGGGACTCCTTGTTTTCCAACTCGATGTGCACCATAAGCCATGATTCCTGACATTCCAAAGTGTGTAGCAAAACACTCTTCAATAGCAACTGCAAGAGATTGGGGTGTTTCCATGCTTTCCTCCTTGATTCCACGAATGACGATGTTCTTTGAGCGTTTTTGTCGTTCGTGCAATTCTTGAGTTTCCACATTCTCTACATTCTTTGCTTGGACAACGGCTTGCGTGATAGGAGATGTAGAAACCACATTATCCTTACATATATCAGCCCATGATTTGGATGCATTTCTCATCTCAAATACATCATGTCGTATTGTATCTATTGTTTCCTCTTTCAATACATGATCACTCTCAACTTTGCTCAAGCGCTCTTTCAATACATTCATGTCAATAAGAGAGCGTTTACATTCTTGAACTTCATTCTCAAGATGCATCAAGCGTGTTGTTTGCATTTCAAGAACCTTCTTGAGGTGCTCATTCTCCACAACGAGAACTCTTAAAGTACCATTCTCCATTGTAAGTGCGCGCAACTCTTCACCTTGTTTGTTGACGGTTTCTTGTAACGAGATCAAGTAAGCCATGATCATTGCTTCCGTTGTTGTAGATGATATGGTTGGATTAGCATCCAAATTCCTTGGAGATTTTGCATCATTCTCCATGGCGAGTGTGGCTTTTCCACCCTTGCGAGTTTTGTCTGACATTGCCTTCAAGTCGGCAACAAAAACGCAAAGTTTTGATAGTTTTTTTAGTTCTGAGATGCTATTACAGCAAAGCCTTCCATTACACAGAAAAATTCTGTCTTTACATCAATACGTAGAGGGCTTCGTGCTCTTGGATTGAGGCTATAGATCACCTAAATCGGAGTTTGGATGAGCAAGTTATGGTCAAAAGAGTGAACTGTTGTCTACTAGGTCAAAAAACGGATGAGAGAGAGAGAGAGAGAGAGAGAGAGAGAGAGAGAGAGAGAAAGAGAAAGAGAGATAGCGAGAGCGAGAGCGAGATCGAGAGAGAGAGAAAGAGAAAGAGAGAGAGAGAGAGAGAGAGAGAGAGAGAGAGAGAGAGAGAGAGAGAGAGAGAGAGAGAGAGAGAGAGAGAGAGAGATAGCGAGAGCAAGATCGAGAGAGAGAGAAAGAAAGAGAGATAGGGTACATAGAGAGAGAGAGAAATAGAGAGATAGAGAGTGATATTGAGAGAGAGAGAGAGAGAGATAGGGAAATAGAGAGAGAGAGAGAGAGAGAGAGAGAGAGAGAGATAGTAGATAGAGAAATTCGGCGTGAAAGAGTTAGCTTGGCTGACCAATTGTGTGAAAAGGACAGAAACTCTCTCTATCTCTCTCTCTCCCTCTAGAAGAAACTATGGAACTAAAAGAGGCAAAGGGGTTTTGCCCGCTACATGCATTGTCATGTACACTTGGGAGAGCATACGTGTCTACCCATATAGGATTTGACCAATAAAGATGAGATTTTGACCCGGTGGTCCTAATCTCCGTACACCTCTGGACCGAGGTGTGCGGAGATCGGGCAAGGCTAGAGAATGCGAGGTAGTTTACATTGCAAGGGCTAACTCCATTAAGGTATTTTACATGATTCAGAAGTATCTACCCACGAGCTACCTAACGATCCAAATGCACTTGCTCGTCCATGTAGTAGATGAGGTTGCAGTGGCAGGTACAGTCCACAGCCGTTGGATGTTCTTTCTAGAGCGGTTCATGAAAATACTTAAGGGTTTTGTTCGCCAAAAAGCGCGTCCAGAGGGGAGCATGGCAGAAGGATGGCTGGTGCAAGAGTCTCTTGTCTTGACGATCGAATTTCTATCCGTTTCTGACCCATAAATGCCTCGACTATGGAGCGATGAGGAGGATGCAAGATTGGTGGGAGAGGAGCCGCAGGGGCAAGGGGTGCCGAAGAAAATGAACGACGCCATGCGAGAAAAGATCATGAAGTTCTGTATACTAAATTCAGAGCCGATGCAAAAATGTCTTGAAAGGTACGAATAAGAGAAAGAGAGACGCAATAGGGAGCGACACGATTTCAGGTGAAGCCGAACGACTAGAGGCTTACCCTTGCCAGACTGTCTCGCTCCACTACCTGAATTCCCTACAATGTCATGGTTGGACAAGACACTGAGAGCAGCTCGACAGATCCGAGAACCCATATCTCTAGAAGAGGAAGAGCTGGCAGTGGACACGCAGTTCAGACAGCAACGTCAGGCCGCGGAGGTACGACAGAGGCAACGGAGGCTTTGACACCTTTCGCTATGAGTTTGTGAGTTTCCAATCCAATCCTAGCTATGGCGTTTTTTTTTAAAACGCGATGAATCATGTATTCTTAATTACTTTGGTTTTTGTATAAACGCAGAATCTTGCAATGCATCGAGCCCCGACACGCCAAGAGGAGACAGATGGATATCGGAGAGGCATTTATGAAGTATTGAATGATCTTGCTGCCGACAGGAGAGCCTCTAGACTGGGAGGCCTTAGAGTCTCACTGATCGATTGAGGTGAGACGTTAATATGTGTGAGTTGATCTAATTAATTAAGTATATGTGAAGTAATATCAATACTAATTTTGTGACTTGTCCTTTTATGTACAGGTTGTGACGCGGAGTCATCAGTGGATTTCTATATGTTTTGTGAGACACAAACACATCTCTGTGTCTCTTTTTTGTATAGACATGGTTATGGTTATTGTTTTGTTTATGGTTATGTTTAACTTTATGGTTATGGTTATGGTTATTGTTTTGTTTATGGTTATGGTTATCATTATGGTTTTGATAAATATGGTTATGGTTATGGTTATGGTGTTGCACAAAGTTTGTTTCATTTCTTTCATTTGCCTTAAATCTCATGTGAGATCCTACATGGATATCATGTAGGAGGCGTTTATGTTAAAACGAAGGGAACTCTGCCGAAATTTCTGCGGGAGCACGGTTGATTTTGGTGTTGCTCGCTTTCTTGGGCAGAGGACAGGCAATCTGGCTGTGGCTGTGTCCATCTTTTCACTGGGCATAGGCCAGGCTACCTGTCCTCTATCCAAGATTTTTTTTTTCTGATATGGTCGTCAAAATACGCATCAATAGGGACGTCAAAATACGCATCGAAAACAATGCCTTTCGACACGTATATCAATGGATATTTCAACAATTTTACAAGGACGAGTATTTCGACGTATAGTGTCGAAACGAAAGCACCTTTTTTTTGTTGTAGTGGATCAACTTTAAAATCAATTACTGAATCAAGTAGTCAATTTTGTCCAAAGCATGAGATTAGTTGATCGTTTGATGCAGCAACTGCTTCGCGTTCTCTCTAGCCTGCGAGGCCACAAAGCCAGGAGGAGCTCAGGGTGGTTCTGTGGCTGGGTGAGGTGTTAAAGCGATTTGCTGGTGGTTGAGGGTGGGGGGTTTGTGGCAACGGTGGCTTTGGGGTGAGCTACTAGGCATCATCATGCCTCTGTCCCTTGAGGTGGCTTTGGGGTGAGCTACTAGGCATCATCATGCCTCTATCCCTTGAGGCTCTCTCTAGATATCGGACTCTCAAGGATGTGGCACCCTTGAGAGTCGTCCAAGTGGCGTGCGTGTTGACTTGCTGGGCTAGTTCTACAGGTCAATTTTGACACTTAGTTTTTTTCCCAAGAACCTTGGTTTGCACAAAAGGCCTGGTGCCCAATCCAAAAAGGTGATTGAACACCAACGAGGTTTGAACTTGGGCGCCCGCGGTGAGAGGCGTGATGCTCAACCACTAGCATAGCCACCATGGTTTGTTCCCAGCCCGTGTTCAAAAGGATATGTGGTTTAAACCAAGAAAGGGGTGTGTGTGTGTGTGTGTGTGTGTGTGTGTGGGAAAAGGGGGGGGGGGGGGGGGGGGGGTTAATCCATTTTAAAAGGGGCCAGTTTGCCGGTGGATGGACCTCCCTCCCACGTCGGCAGAGAGTCCGATATCTAGGAGGAGTTGTCCCTTGATCTCCCATTGTTGACTCCCTCTCTTTTTGGAATAGGTAAAGGCTGCCCCTCCTAGCTCTGCTTAGCCTCCACACTATCTCGCACGGGCATGCTCAAATGGGATCGACGGTTGAGGTGATATGGGCCATCGGATGTGCATTTGGTAAGTTTAGGGCGTTTGGTAAATTCGAGAAGAAAAGTAAATTCGGGTTGGCTTGTAAATTCGGGTCGATCCGCACCCCATGTCTCGAACCCCCGACCTCCCCACCACGAGCCATGTGCACTCACCACTACTCCCTCATGAGTATGTTGAAGTATAGGTGATTCGAGTATGTCATATTGTAAATGTGGGCCGATTAGTCAATTCGGGGCAAATTGGTAAATTTGGGGCAACCTCAGATCTGACGATCCATAATTGACGCATGTCACCTTTTCCTCCTCCACCATTGATTCCATTTGACCATGCCCATGTGATATAGTGATGAGGAGAGCAAAAATAACGGCTCGGATCTAGCAAATGGCTCGTTTGCAAAAGTGGGCCGGAGGAGACAGGGTTCGACGGTGGCAACATCAGTCTCCATCGTGGTAGCCTCGATGGACCTACTAGCTCTATTGGGAGGTACATGGCCCATCGTTCTGGGTAGATGTTTTTGACTCTGAAGTTCTCCCATGGTTTTTCAAAGGTAGTGGGGTACAATAGTCGGCACTTTGCCAGGTACTCGCTCGCTGCGTGCTGAAGGGCATGGGCAATTGTTGGGCTGTGGCATGGCTTCGTCAGCTGGTGGCACACTGGCACCCTTGCTTTTGTATGTCCCGGTACATGGGGATTTGTGAGATTTTCCTATTGTCTTTCCCCTACCGCAAGCTCATTTCTTACTCTTTGGGCCTTTGGCGCATGTGGGCCGGTGATGGAGACCTCGTGCCCCACCCACTTTGCGGCTCTAGTGGCGGCTTTCTTCAGAGGAAGTGCTTCCCAAGTGGCAAATGCGATTACTTTCATGGCAACTGGGGTTAGATTCTTCTTTTGATTGGTATGTAGAGTGGCTCCCTTTCTTTATGCTCGAGTATGGGTTATTTCTTTTTTATGTGTATGGTGGATTTATTTTTTTTTGTTGCACATCTAGATCTGGTTGATGTAGAACTGGTCTGCATTTCCTTAGGATTTTGTGGCTGTAAAGCTGGGAGCCTTGGCACGTGATCATGAGCAGGGCCTATTATGTAAATTTTTTGATTTTGCTATACAATCTACTCAAAGTCACAATTGTGACTTTTACCAAAATAAAAAAGATGAGGCACTTACTTTGTAAGCAATGTGATTGTTCGAGTATGAAGAGATTCATGTTGAAGGGGAATGGATTCTAGTGGGAGACTTCAATATGGTGGATAAGCGAAAGGAAAAAACATGCATCCAAATGGACAAGCCTGTGTGAGAAGTGGGCTCTGGTAGACATGTGGGAGGTGGGGCCATGGAATGACATGGCTAGGTTCACGCATACCAGTCTGCAGTATGCGGATAAGGCATCCCAATTGGATCATTGCTACTGCTCTCATCAAGATGATTGACTGCCATCATTGCTCGAGATGAAGGTGGTAACCTCATAGTGCATGTCCGATCACCTACCACAATGCGTGAATTTTTTTTTAAAAAAAGGAGAAGCTCATTGTCCACAAGGCTTTAAGAAGCTGCTTTCAATAGGGGCCCACCTGTTCAAAGACTCCCTGTTTAGAAGCCTGTCCTTGAAAGCGATGAGAAAGCTTTGTAAATATGTGCATGTTGCAAGCCCTAGGACTTGGGAAATCTTTTCCAAGAATATTCAGAAAGCAATCAAAATTTTAGGCCCCAAAAGAAAGAAATATCACGAGGGGTACCTGAAGAAACTCAGGGACAAAGTTAAGCTACGAAATATTAAAAAATGAGAAGGGTCTGCATCAAAAGCGGAGCATAGAAGGTGGTTGGAAGCTAAGGGAGACTTGGCCGACTACCAACTAGAGGAGGTGAGAAAGGCCACAATATTGTCCAGATAAACTTTTCTCCGGTTGGAGGAGTCTAATCAAACTCACTTTTACAGAGCCCTCAAAGTCAAGAGAAATCGAGGTATAGTCCACATGCGCACCGATGGAGAAGATAACGAGGTTCAGGACCCAGACAAAATGGAGAAGATAATGAGGTTCAGGACTGATGGAGAAGATAACGAGGTTCAAGACCCAGACAAAATGACTGAGACTCGTTCCCCAGAAGTGGATCAAGCCAGAGCTATTATTTGAGAAGTGTCCAAAAAATGGTTTTCATTTCAAAATCCAACCTCTCGAAGAAGGAGTTCACCGAGGAGTAATGCTCCCTTGCGCTCCAAGCCTTGGGCAAAGAGAGATTCCTTGGGTGGTGTTACCATATACATGTGGTAGTGATGTGTGTGAACACACTAGGACCACCGGGGTATTTTTTTCCTCTTTAGGAGGTTTTTCCCCTCGTGCATTGTATATATGCCCATTACTCTAGGGCTATCTATCTTTCCATTTCACACTAAGTAATAAACTCTCTGTTGTGTGCCTTGAGCTTCCTTCGTCTTCTCCAAGCTGTGTGCATTTTTCTGCAACCCTAATTCCAACAATTGGTATCAGAGCAAGTTGCATCCTCTCGGGCTTAGTCGCCAGCTGCTCCAGCACACGCCTTCTCACTTTCTCCGATTTCAATGAGGTTTGGTGAGCGTTCACGGTCGATAAATATTTTGGGTGCACTCATAGAGCTTAGTCTGCTCCGATTTCTTATTGGGGCTCATTTCGGCCTTCATTTTGGAACTACAGCCAGGTCTGTGCAGGCAATTTTGTCATTTTGTACAGAATTTTTGTCAGTGTCAAATAGTACATAACATGTCCTATACAGACAGTTCCCTTGTGCAGACTGTTCTTGATGCCTTACCAGGTTCTTACTAGACTTTTGCTAGTACTTGGAGACTTATGACCCAAGAAAATCCTAAAGTTTTCAAGTTTGATGTATTATGCACATTGTTGTTGTAAGAGTCACTTTCCAAAAAAACAGGACTAGGCAGCGTGCAGTTGAACAGGCTTTTATTGCCTCTCAAAGAAAGGGTGGTAATAGCAATGCATCCATTTCTTATGTTTTTGGTGCGAGTGGTAAAACTTCTGTTCCTAATGCTTCTGCTGACAACAATTTGTCTGGAAATTCTGGTGATAAGGGCAAAAAGAAGATGCGTTTCCATTATTGTAAAGCTAATGATCACTTAATCAAGCAGTGTCCTAAGTTGAAGGCCAAAGAGGCTAAGAAGAAAGAGGGTGGTTCCACTGCAAATGCTAGTTCCACTACGAATGCAGCCATTGTTGAGTCTTCTTTGAAAGGAGACTGTGATGCTGATGTTGATGCAGAATGGGCTTTCAGTGCAGTGTACCTATAATCATGTTGTCCATGATGCATGCATGTCAGTTGCTGCAGATTCACATGTGTGTTATTTCAATAGTGGTGCTACAAAGCACATTACCTCACATCATGAATTGTTCGCCTCTCTCGAGTCTATCCCTCATGGGAATTCAGTCACTTGTGCCAACAATGCTTCTTATCCAGTTTAGAGAGTTGGAAAGATTGTGCCTGCAAATGGCAGTTCTTTCACACTTGTTGATGCACTTTATATACCTCAAATCAAGAAGAATCCTTTGTCTGTATCCGCACTTGCTAGACTTGGACTTGTAGTCAAATTTGTGGATGACAGATGTACAGTTCATGATCTTAGTTTTGGTGATGAAATTGTTGCATCTGGCCTTTTGTGTCGTGGGCTGTATAAGCTCACTTTGTATGACAAGTGTGGACAAAATTTTTCAAATGCAATTGCAGATTCAAGAGCTATTTCAGATGCAAAATTGTGGTATGCACGTTTTTGGCATCTGAATTTTGTTGGTTTGCTGTGTTTGCAGAAATCTGATATGGTTGCTTCTTTACCGCCTCTTGAAGCACCTGTCAAAAATGTTGCGAAGGCTGTATTTTGGGTAAAATTCAGCGTTCTAAGATTCCAAAGGATGGTTCAATTAAGGCCACATGCAGGTTGCAGCTTGTGCATATTGATGTTTGTGGACTTATGCAAACTCCATCCTTGGGCAATTACCTATACTTCGTGACTTTCATTGATGATTACTCCATGCATGCATGGGTATTTCCGCTTAAAGTGAAGTCCAAATTTTTTATGTGCTTCAAACAATTTCTGGCTATGGTTGAAAATGTATCGAAATGTACTATGGGTACCCTCCGTTCCGATCGAGGGGGGGAGTATATGTCTCATGAATTTAATGCATTTCTAGCTAGTTGTGGGATAAAACACCAATGGATAGTGCCTTATACGCCTTAGTAAAATGGTGTAGCTGAGAGGAAAATAGGTCACTTACAAAAATGGCATGATGTATGGTCAAAAGTCAAGCTTTGCCACATTCTTTTTGGCTTGAGGCCATCATGTGTGCCACTTATGTACTTAACAGGTGTCCTACAAAATCTTTGCAATCTATTACTCCATATGAATCATGGCATGATAGAAAGCCTTCTATTGAGCACATGCGTGTTTTTAGCTGTTTGGCATATGCTTTGGTGCCACAAACACAGTGCAAAAAATTGGATGATAAGGCTATCAAATGTATTTTTGTTGGTTATAGTGCTGAAAGAAAAGGTTACAGGTTGTATCATCTGCAAACAAAGCGTATTCTGGTTTCACAGGATGTAGTGTTTGTGGAAATTATGTTCAACCCTTGTTGTCATATACTAAAGACAATAATGTAAGCTCACAGGACATTTATGACACTTTGTTGCCTCTTTTCAGTGGTAGAAGTTCGAATGTAAATTCCAATGAGGCAAATGTACAGCCTATGGGGGTTTCCCAAAATGTTACAGATTATCCTATTACTGATGCAAATGTACATGATGTACTTGATGAGGAAAGCGCTGAAAATGAGCAGGCTAGAGATATACCGAAATGGTTGGTGTATACATTGCGTGACAATAAATTGGATGCACCTTTGTCTAGTCGTACTCGTTCAAGCTCTGGCCATGCATCTTATGCATTAGATTGTTATGCTTTGGCTGTTTCTAGCTTACATGATGTTGATGAACCTCTATCTTTTGATGAAGCACAGAATTCAAAAAATTGGATGGCTACCATGCAGTCAAAATATGATGCACTTATAGAAAATGACACATGGAATTTATGTGATTTGCCTCCTGTTAACAGCGGCTACACAAGCTACACCAATTATGCACCAAGCTGTAGATGTACTATAGTGCACAATATTTCCTTTTCATTGTATAGGGCCTTAGGCTCATTTAGGAGTTCCAAAGTTGTATGAGTAAGCTAAAAAGAGCTCAACTTTATCCCATAGTTGAATGATTTGAGGCCCAAATCTATAAAAGCGTCCTATGCTTAATGAGAGGTCATTCTTGGGTGAGTTTTCCTCTTTGTAGAGTGGATGGTCATGAGGCTCATGGGCTTTCCATGCCCATGTAGCTCTTGATTTCTAATAATCAATTACACTTTCTTTCTTACTAGTCTTCTTCGTTTGATTATGTGGAGTGAGATTGTATTAGTGTGATGGTAGATCTCCTAATCCCTTTTTTGAGTTAGTCTATTCTATCCACACCATTGGCCATGGTGTGTGAGGGCTATGCCTTCCTTCTCTTCATCTCTCTCTACAAGGTGTGCGGTTAGTGTGTGTACATACGTAGTCGCATTGAGGGGTTGTGTGTAAGGTCTGTGACCCCGAGCTAAAAGAACACCATTGTACCATGAAACAATCATAATAGAAAAAAGTTACTATTTTTAGCAGTTTTCCAATCATAATCAAGCCAGCAATGTGATAAGGTTAGTTTATTTCATTCTATTACCACAAAATGTTTATATAGCTATGTTTAGATTCAATTTATTCAAATATTAGGATGTAATTAGTGTAATTAATTCCACAATTGAAAAAGGAATCCTCTCACCTATGCATGCGATAAATCTGCAAATCTCTACTTGCATTAGGAAGTGATTAAGCATGCCTAGTTCATCTCTTGTAAATAGATCAAGTAGAAATCTGTAATTCTTAATTACCTAGGCCAAATAATTAACCTTAGGGCCAATTCCCATAGAACAAGTAAGGGGCTATCAGAAATCTCTATGTCTTGAAGTAATCAAACCTCTCGTATAAAGGAGTTTGCTTATTGAAAATAATCCATCATTTTGGTCGTATGTGCTCTCGAATATTAGATCTCTTTTTCCAAGTTGTCAATTTAAGTAGTGAGTATAATATGGCCCCGGTAAAGAGAACTTGTTTCGGTGGTTCCCACGACTGCAAGGCTGGGACAATCAACACACATGGGAAGGGAAAAGCTCTCATGGTCGACCAAGTACCGACCAACTCACGGAGCAATGACGAGGAAATTGTGGAGGTAGGTCACATTTTTAATTCAATTTTTGCTCAATTTAACATTGCATTCGATACCCACGTCTGCTGGTTAAGTGGTGGATACCCACGTCTGCTGGTTAAGCGGTGGGAACCCATGTCTTGCGTTCTATGCGGTGGGAATGTCAATGTCTGTTGGTTAAGCGGTAGACATACCTAGTTGTATGGACAGCTAGGCGACAACGGGAGGAGTAAACTCTCGCTGGAGGGGGGATGTTGTACCTCCAGAACATTGGAATTTAAATGAATAAGTTTGAGTATAATTTTTACTAGAATTACTGTCTTGGTGCCGCTTTGCAATACTGGTTGAAGGGATGTATTAAGGAACTTGTGAATCGGAAACTAATCAATGAACTTATGTGTTGAGCAACCATGTGTGGTAGTAATTAGGTAACAAAGGAAGTGTGAGTATGGGGTGGAAAGTGGGGTCTTGGCTCGGGTTGCCAATGCCTATGAGAAGGATGGTCCCGCTTGGTCAGGAACTCTCCGTCCCCATAGTGTTATAAATCGACGCTATTATTACTCATTGCCCCAAGAGCGGCGAAGCCTCAAGTGTACGTGCCTCTGAAACATGGGGAAGAAGGCACTCGGGACTTCTCTCCTCTTGGAAGGTGGGTCTTAGGATCGCTAGATAAGTTAATCACGCTTTCCCTGCAGTGTGGAACTAGATCTCGATGCTAGTAGGCTCGAACTCGATTCACTTTGTGATGAGAGATAGTCCGCTAGATGAGCCATAAACCACTTTGTTTGCTTCTGTTGTAGATCTAGTGGCCACTAGGTTTACCATCAGATCCATCGTTTGAGATGACGGGGTGGGGACCTCACACCTAGTATCAGAGCTATAGGTTTACGAACTGGAAAATGATGTTGTTTGAAATTTTAAAAAAAATAAGGGATAGTAGGATAGCTCATACTCAAATCTTGAGCATGATATTTCCCAGAACAGATTAAGTAGGCTGGTTAAGCCCAGAAAAATAAATTTCTTCTTGAGTATGGAAAAGCCTAGTTTCATTTGAGAAGAGTGCTATAGTAATGAGTTTCATACCATTGGATAGGTACCGTCTATTGCGCTATATACCTCCGTTTAGGAGAAAAAGCTTCTCCTTAAGCAAGCTCAACCTCCAACCTTTAAAGGCGAAGGGGTTAATGTGGAGAGAGATGTGAAAGTATGGATGGAAGCAATGGACGACTATTTCGAAGCTGCGGGAACTCAACCCGAGAACCAAACCATGCCTGCGATGTTTCGCTTGTCTTGCGATGCCAAGATCTGGTGGAAACAACATTGCAGGGACTTGGATATCAAGGGATCTTCCTAGTCATGGTAAGACATCAAGGCTGCTATGATGGAGCGATACTTACCACCCGCTCACAAAGCCTTGAAGATCAATGAGTTTTTCTCACTTCGACAGCTGACTTCTTTCGTCGAAGAATACTTCTCGAAGTTCGTCACACTTCGGAGATATGCTCCTAGGATGACATTGGAACAGCAAGTAGCACGGTTCTGCCAAGGACTCATCGACCCATTCAACAACCGACTAGAAGCTCTCAGGCCAGCAGCTCTGCAAGATGCCTTGCTAAGGACCAAACCGTTAGCTAAAGAGATTCAGATGACTACCCAAGATAGTCAATACTATTTGTCAAAGAGGACCAGGCCAGACAACTGGAGTAACAAACCAATCAACCCTGCATACGACCATCGTCCGGTAGTAGCTACTACGGCAGCTACCGAGTTTCCCAATATAAGATGCTTTGAATGCCAGGAGTATGGACATTACAAAAGCCGATGTCCAAAAAGGATTTCACAAACATCTGGTGCTAATAATGTACCTTTGAACGTCAATAGGCGAGGTCAACCAAACGGAAAAGGAGGCCGAGGAAGAGGAAACATAGGACAAGGAAGCGGAGCTTTCGCTAATGCCGTAGTGAGACAACCAACTGTGGGTGATGAAGCTGATGAGAGAGCAACTCTATATGCTACAACTGCTAATCCTAGTGAGCAATAATTCAAGCACCAGGATCTCATCAAAGTTCAGCAGAATAAGACGCATAAAGCTAAATACTATTCTATTATTAAAGGATGTCTTTACTTTAGACAAAAGATATATGTACCTAAGTAGTTAGCATAGAGTTTCTCGAGATGTATTCTTGAGATGAGGACATCTCAAATTTTTCACGATGGGGAGGATGTAAGGTCTCCAACCCCGAGCTAAAAGAACACCATTGTACCATGAAACAATCATAATGGAAAAAAGTTACTAGTTTTAGCAGTTTTCCAAAATCTGTCGATGCCATGATGTTTAGAATGTCATAAAGCTTCCAAAAGTGAATTAAAATAATTTTTGTGGAAATTGTTTAAAAATAGTAAGTTTTTGGTCACCCAACCCGTTTAGTTTTAATCGTTTCGGACAAGTACACCTTAGTTAGAGCTTAGTATAGCAATTTACGACATTAAATTCCAATTCGTATTGCCCGTTTTAGCCTAAAGTCAAAATTTCCTAAGGCTGTGCGGGGAGCACCGGGGCTCGGGGGCTGTGTGGGAACAGGTCCCAGGCCACTGGGAGCTTGCTTTAGCAACTAGGGGCTTCCCTCACACCTCTAGGGGCTTGTGGGATACTTGCCATGCTTGAGAGAGAGTGTGAGAGTTAGTTAGACTAAGTTAACTGGACACTTGGTAAGCATGTAACTGAGTTGCCTTGCATGAGGTGAGTACTCCCTCATATGTAATTAGCATCCTGGTTTGATTTTTCAGCTTGTGAGTCTGTATAAGAGCATGCTCACACACACACAAGCACACATATATGCTCACACACACACTAAGTACACACACACACACCTTGAGGAGGTGATGCCGGCACACATAGCCTTTGGAGAAGGAGCAAAAGACGGAAGTGTTACCCAATTCTCGCCACAAGAAGCTCCTTTGGATCAGCAAATTGATTCAAATTCAGCCCAAACTACGGTAACATAAAGCTAATTTCACGTTATGTTATAATTCCTTCTATGGTTCTCATAATTCCGCTGCTAGTATGCATAATCACAGTTAAAATTCTCATTAGACACTCTCTAAATTTCTATATGATTATTCCATTGCACATTCTTAATTCTAATTGTCAATTATGCAAACAATTAACCTCTCCTTATCATAGATTAATGTATAATTAGCAATAAGAGAGTTATCCACTGAGTCATTATATTTAATGAATGATAGAATCAAGCCAGCAATGTGATAAGGTTAGTCTATTTCATTCTATTACCACACAATGTTTATATAGCTATGTTTAGATTCAATTTATTCAAATATTAGGATGTAATTAGTGTAATTAATTCCACAATTGAAAAAGGAATCCTCTCACCTATGCATGCGATAAATCTACAAATCTCTACTTGCATTAGGAAGTGATTAAGCATGCCTAATTCATCTCTAGTAAATAGATCAAGTAGAAATCTGTAATTCTTAATTACCTAGGCCAAATAATTAACCTTAGGGCCAATTCCCATAGAACAAGTAAGGGGCTATCAGAAATCTCTATGTCTTGAAGTAATCAAACCTCTCGTATAAAGGAGTTTTCTTATTGAAACTAATCCGTCATTTTGGTCGTATGTGCTCTTGAATATTAGCTCTTTTTTTTCAAGTTGTCAATTTAAGTAGTGAGTATAATATGGCCCGGGTAAAGAGAACTCGTTTCAGTGGTTCCCACAACCGCGAGGCTAGGACAAGCAACACACATGGGAAGGGAAAAGCTCCCATGGTCGACCAAGTACTGGCCAACTCACGGAGCAATGACGAGGAAATTGTGGAGGTAGGTCACATTTTTAATTCAAGTTTTGCTCAATTTAACATTGCATTCGATAAGTTAGGAAAGAACATACCCCTAAACATGTTGGAGAAATCCAGCGGAGATCACGGCATTTGAATTGAAATATATTTTAATTTCCAAGTAGGAAAGAATGATTGTTGGATATACTGTTTGAGATAGGAAAGAATGTTTGCTAGGGAAATTTAGCTTGGCCTGTTCATTTCTATTTCCAATGTTGATACTAGTCCGAACCCCCTCCTGATCAATAGGGGACAAAGTTCCTGGTTAAGGGCTCTTGAATCCACGTCTACTAGTTAAGCGATGGGAATCCACGTCTTGCGTTCTATGCGGTGGGAATGTCTACGTCTGCTGGTTAAGCGGTGGACATACCTAGTTGTATGGACAGCTAGGCGACAACGGGAGGAGTAAACTCTCGTTGGAGGGGGGATGTTGTACCTCCAGAACATTGGAAATTATATGAATAAGTTTGAGTAGAATTTTTACTAGAATTAATGTCTTGGTGCCGCTTTGTAATACTACTTGAAGGGCTATATTAAGGAACTTGTGAATCGGAAACTAATCAATGAACTTATGTGTTGAACAACCATGTGTGGTAGTAATTAGGTAACAAAGGAAGTGTGAGTATGGAGTGGAAAGTGGGGGCTTGACTCAGGTTGCCAATGCCTATGAGAAGGGTGGTCCCGATTGATCGGGAACTCTCCGTCCCCATAGTGTTATAAATCGACGCTAGTATTACTCATTGCCCCAAGAGCGACGAAGCCTCAAGTGTACGTGCCTCTGAAACATGGGGAAAAAGGCACTCGGGACTTCTCTCCTCTTGGAAGGTGGGTCTTAGAATCGCTAGATAAGTTAATCATGCTTTCCCTGCGAGGTGGAACTAGATCTCGCTGCTAGTAGGCTCAAACTCGATTCACTTTGTGATGAGAGATCGTCCGCTAGATGAACCATAAACCACTTTGTTTGCTTCCGCTGTAGATCTAGTGGCCACCAGGTTTACCATCAGATCCGTCGTTTGAGATGACGGGGTGGGGACCTCACATTGTGCCGGAATGGACACACTAATGCGGAGTAGGTATGTTAATTGCATGCTTGTGTAGTTGTGTGATTAAGATTTGTGAATAGAGTGATTGATGTGAGAGGTTAATTTCAACCACATGATTGTGTGCAAGTGATTAGTAAGAAGGAATGTGTTGTTGATTAAAGGAAGCCCTTTCCATGGCTTCTCTCTATGATGAGAAGAAGGATCCCTTGAATCCTCTATGTCTATATATCATAGACTCGTGCTTCCATGCTCTAGCCAGGTTGCCGATCCGCGATTTGACAATTTGTGGGTTGCGATTAGGTCGTGCTACAACACCTCCCTACATTTGACGCCGTTGTCGGGGATCAATAACCTAAGCTAGTGAGCTTATGATGTGTAGGATAGAGTAATTTCATTACTAATTTGTTGGTTTTTGAGTGTGTGACTCAATTTTTGGTTTGATTTGATGATGTTTGTTTAAGAAATTGATGCTAATGCTGAGTTATGAATACCCCAAACCCCCAATTTCACTAATTTCATGCTAACCCTTACTAACTTTGCTTCTTTCCATGCTAATTTTACTAATTTCATGCTAATTTTTACTAACCTTGCTAACCTAACCACAACATTTGAAGTGTAAAGTATGTGAAATCCCCTTGTAAGAGGTGGAATCATCACTCTAATCAAGTTAATTGTACCAATTTATGTCTAATTTGGACACTTTTATGTCCTGGTAAGTGACCATTTTCCTTGAATTATGTCAAGAGTTTCAAAATGGATTTTGAGGTGCTATCTGTCTAGAAAGTTGTCTCATGAGCTGAAAAAAACTCGACATTTTTTTGGAATATCAATTCCATCTTTAACCTTGTCCTTGCACAACATTTCACAACCTAAATTATGTGAAAAAATGGGTCCTGTTTTTGGCTTTTTTCAACTTTTTGCAACTATACCACTCTAGAATTCATGTTTGTGAGGTCTATAATGCTAGAGAACTATCTTTAGTAGTCCTCAACATGTACTGATGCTTCTAGGGAGAAATAAATGTTAAAGTTGTAAGTTACGACCAAATTACAAAAATTGTTAAATCCTATTTTTTAGCCAATTTTAGCTCTTCTATGATTTTTTTGGTGGCTTTCATGATATCCAAATGTAGTTTTGATTTTCTATGTCGCATATTGTAACATAAAGCTAATATTCCTTGAGTTTTGGGGCACCTAATACCCTATTTTGCATAGTAGACAACGATGGTTGATTTTTTCAATTATAGAAGAAAACGAAACATTCTAGTATATCAAGTATAGCTTTTTCAATATTGTTAGTTTCTTGTGACAACTACATGCATTTTGTAGGTAGTAACCATATCTAGTCATAAGGATCAAATTTGCCTAGATATTGAATAGTTTCTATGGGATTCTACAACTCATAATGTTGAACCCAGTTTTATCATGTTTGCTATATTTAGCACTGAGCGTGGCTATAGAAACTTTGATGTTAGGTTTGCAGAATGGTAAAAATTCAACTTTTTTATACCTATTTCTTTTGGCCAAAAAACAAATAGTGAGTGAGAAGCAATCATATGTGCTGATCACCAACCCATTGAAGGTAACTAGGGAATTTATCTCAGGTCGTATAAAAATCCCTAATCTTATTTTTATGCAACAAAACGTAAGAAATGACTGTTTTGATGAAAATGTATTGGTCCATCAACTTTGGAGGCTTGGTGTGACCAAAAAATGAGAAATTTTACAAGTTTCTTATTTTTTATATGTGTAGTAGGCCTTGAACTATAACCTCATGAAAGGATTTTACAAAATAAGTGGATCTACTATGGTTTTGGAGGTTTTTTTCAAAACCTTGAAAGGACACTTTTATGTCCTGTTAGGTTACCAACCTAGTGTTAAACCTACTAACACTAAAAGTCCAATTTTTCAAAAAAATCTCCCTCCCTCCCAAAAAAAAACCTTTGTTCTCTCTTCCTCCTCTTTCCTTTGTCCCTCTCCTCTCCCTCCCTGCCCCTTCTCTCCTTCTCCTCCCCCCTCTCTCTCCCTCTCCCCCACTGTCCCCTTCTCTCCTCCCATGTTCCTCTTCCTCCTTGCCCCCTTCTCTCCTCCTCCTCCCCTCTCTCTCCCTCTCCCCCACTGCCCCCTTCTCTCCTCCCATGTTCCTCCCTCTCCCTCCCCCCTCTCTCTTTTCATCATTTGCTTCCTCACGCAACAACTGCCATGGTGCTCACGGACATCACAAATTGTATGCATACATGTTTGCTTGTCCGCGGCGTTTTCACTAAAGACCGCACGTGAGGGTGAGCAGAGGTCATCTCAAGAACATCGTACCATCGATGAGACGAATGTTGATGGTTCTTTAGTATCTTGGGAGGGGAGAAGTAGGCTTCTTGGTCTATTGCAATTGGTTGTATATGGGTGCAGGTGCTTCTTTGCATTCGTGGATGCATGAATGTCAAGCTCTTCAGCTCAAAACAGTGGCATTACAAAAAAGTATTGCATCTTCGAAGATGGAGGTTGAAACTCTCCAACAACAATTACAGGAAAAGGATATGTACATTATGAAGCGTGCCAATACCATCACATATTTGAATAAAACACCCCTTTGTGCATGGTAACAATATACTTCTTACTTTTGGTTGTGTTCTTCTTATCATAGACTTTGAAGTCTAAGGTGTTGCCTCTACTTGTTTTGTAGTGCTTAGCACAAAGGTTGATTTTGTGCGCAAATAGTGAAAGGCTGTAGGTTAGAGAGGCCAAGTGTCACCACTTTTCCTCTAAAACAATCTTGTTTGCTACATCTTGCAGGTAGGTGCTTCAAATCCATGCTTATTAGAGGTGGATAATCTCATCTTAATGTATATTTTAGGATTGTTTATTCCCAGTTGGATGGAAATACTTGCAAATTTCTACAACATATACTTAACAAGTATCTTTATTATACAACTTGAAAATGTTGAATTCATACATGTTTTTGTTACAAGGTGACCTCTTACTATGCTAGTTGAGTGGAGTTGTTTGCAAGAATGGCTCAAGGAACTGGCATAACATGAAGCTTTTATGGTGGCACAAAGCTCTCCTCAATGGCAATGTGGCTCCCACTACACCAAAAATCATCATGCTAACATGGAGAGATCCCTAGTAGGACAATGCAACAACTTTTCATCAGTAGAGTCAACGCTCAAAATGGAAAAAGTTAAAGTTTAGGTAAGAATGGTAAGATTTTTACAAAGCGTATTGAGGGTAGATAGAGAGCGAAGTGAAGAAATGATCTTCAGACCTCACAAGAGAAACACAGTCCGGTCACACCAAAGGAAATATACATATTTGAGTAAGATCACATTCAGTAATTAAAGTCACCCCGAGTCATTAAGACTTCTTTATGATTAAGACTTTTGAGACAACACTAAAAATAGGTCCATACCAGCTTTAGTGTCCTTTAATCTAAATACCCTAAAGTTACGGACCATCTTCAATCATAAGTTGACCGAAGATTGAGTCTGACTACTCTCTAAAGCATGTCCCGAGCTGAGGACAACTCTTTCTTTTTGTTGGGGAGTTTGTAAGGTCCCTCCCTAAACCCTAGAGCCATTCAAAACTTTTTCAGCCTAGAAAATAATTTAGAAAAGGCAAGACCGGCAAAGAAGTCATGCGGACAACGAGACTTTACTCCAAAATGAAAAGACAAGGATATTTCGGATAAGAAATTACATCATCCCTATATTTTTCCAAAAAGATTAAAATTATTTTTATACTTCTTCGTCAAAAGCTGCGTGGGAACTGATCTAGATTGAGAACTCGGAGAAAAAGGGACTAACTTGATTGAAAGATAAAGTTAAGAGATAAGAATTAAGAAGAAAATTGGGGTCCAATAGCATTTGAGAACAGAATTGGGGTCCAATAGCATTTGAGAAGAGAATTGGGATCCAATAGGAATTAAGAAGAGAATTGGGGTCCAATAGCATTTGAGAAGAGAAATGGGGTTCAATAGCAATTGGGAAGAGAATTGGGGTCCAATAGCATTTGAGAAGAGAAATGGGGTCCAATAGCAATTGGGAAGAGAATTGGGGTCCAATAGTATTTGAGAAGAGAATTGGGGTCCAATAGAAATTGAGAAGAGAATTGGGGTCCAATAGGAATTGAGAAAAGAATACCCACCATTTCCTATATAAGCACCCCCTCACCTTTGTAATTTCACACACATTATTGATAAGCTACTTGCATACTTGCCATGCTCAATATTATGCTTAAGTAAATCAAGGTCTCCATTAAACCTTGCTCTTGCTCTCTCCCTCTCTAGAAGGCCAAACCCTTGAGGGTTTTGTGAAGAAGCTCCTCTCTCCTTCCTCTTCATCATAAATCCCTTCCCTTCCTCCTTGAGCCTCACATCTCTTCAAGAAGGACTTCAACTCCACTTCCCTCTTGTTTAGAGGAGGTAATCTTCATTTCTAGTAGGATTAATTTATCCATGTGTTTTAATACTAAGAAGGTTTACGTGCATTATTTTAGGTTTAAGCTTTAATGGTAACCTTGGAATTAGGGTTAAGTATAAATGGTAGTTATGCATCATTAAGTTAAGCTTCAAAGGTAGATTTGCACTCATAAGCTAAGCTTTAATGGTAACTTTACACTTAGATGTAAGTTTTAGTGACTACCTTGCATTTTTAGGTTTAAGCTTTGATGGAAACCTCGCAATTAGGTTCAAGTGATAAGAGTATCTATGCATCATTAAGTTAAGCTTAAAAGGTAGATTTGCACTCATAAGCTAAGCTTTAATGGTAGCTTTGCACTTAGATGTAAGCTTTAGTGACTACCTTGCATTTTTAGGTGTAAGCTTTAATGGAAACGTCGCAATTAGGGTCAAGTGATAAGAGTATCTATGCATCATAAAGTTAAGCTTCAAAGGTAGATTTCTCTCGTAAGCTAAGCTTTAATGGTAACTTTGCACTTAGATGTAATCTTTAGTGACTACCTTGTATTTTAGGTCTAAGCTTTAATGGAAACCTCGCAATTAAGGTTAAGTGCTAAGAGTATCTATGCAACATTAAGCTAAGATTTCAAGGTAGATTTTCACTCTTAAGCTAAGCTTTAATGGTAACTTTTCACTTAGATATAAGCTTTAGTGACTACCTTGTATTTTTAGGTTTAAGCTTTAATGGAAACCTCACAATTAGGGTTAAGTGATAAGAGTATCTATACATCATAAAGATAAGCTTTAAAGGTAGATTTGCACTCGTAAGCTAAGCTTTAATAGTAACTTTGCACTTAGGTATAAGCTTTAGTGCCTACCTTGTATTTTAGGTTTAAGCTTTAATGGAAACCTCGCAATTATGGTCAAGTGATAAGAGCATCTATGCATCATAAAGTTAAGCTTCAAAGGTAGATTTGCACTCGTAAGTTAAGCTTTAATGGTAACTTTTCACTTAAGTGTAAGTTTAAGTGACTACCTTGTATTTTAGGTTTAAGCTTTAATGGAAACCTCGCAATTAGGGTTAAGTGCTAAGAGTATCTATGCATCATTAAGGTAAGCTTCAAAGGTAGATTTTCACTCTTAAGCTAAGCTTTAATGGTAACTTTGCACTTAGGTGTAAGCTTCAGTGACTACTTTGTATTTTAGGTTTAAGCTTTAATGGAAACCTCGCAATTAGGGTTGAGTGCTAAGAGTATTTGTGCATCATTAAGTTAAGCTTCAAAGGTAGATTTGCACTCTTAAGGTAAGTATTAATGGTAACTTTGCACTTAGGTGTAAGCTTTAGTAACTATCGTGTATTTTAGGTTTAAGCTTTAATGGAAAGCTCAAAAACTCATAAATTATAGGACGACCTTCTAGCTTCGTAAATGGAAAGCTAGGCACCATAAGAAAAAAGTAGTTGTCTAAGATTGATAGAAGTAGTTCAATTTTTGGTATTGAAGAGTATTTCTAAAAGTTGTCAATTTCAAGTTTGTTTGCAAATACGCAATGGGGGAGATAGGGGATAACTTCGCGGAATTAACCTCCGTGTTGTTTTGAACTGAAAACTCTACAAGCTTCCATGGAGATGTCCCATGGATGGCAAATGATTGCAAAAACCTAGGAATCGTACAAAACAGGGATTGAACTTAAAAAGTTGGGATTTTCGAAGAGACATTAACCATCAAATACCTATGGCAAAAACTCGCATGTATTTTCTAAATAAACTTGGCTGGTAGATAATTAATGAAAGTAGGAATTAAGTTTGATAAATGAATGAACCTAAAAATTACCAACTAGGAGTTAAAAAGGAATCTCGAGAGGTGATAGGGATAGCCCATTGCAAAACATAGATTTAACTAGGAGTTTCTAAGATTGTCTGGAAATGATGGGAAACCAAGATGGATCTTCTTGGGGTCAAATTGATTGAAAGGCCGGCCCATTGAGAGGATTATCTTGGGGAACTTGACGGAGATTGGCCCTTTTCGGCTAGGGCAGCGTAACCGGCAAGTTGTTATACCTAGGTCATTCATGCCCAAGGGATAAGGGATGAATGGGTTTGTTTTTTTTTTTCCCCCGTCGGGTGAAGTACCCGCGATATCTTATTGGAAATTGGCCATAATCCGGGTATGGCCTGATGCCAATAGTTGGATGAGAAGGTCATACTCAAGGAGGATGATGTGAATTTAATTAAGGAAATTTGTTCGACTTGGTTGCTTAAAAAGGAACTGGAAAGGCTAGGAATATAGGGGCTATCCTCTGCATCTGTCATCAGATGGTGCTATACCTCTCGAAATAAAATACTTAGGAAGGGATGATTAAATTACTTGATGAGTCTTTCCCAAACACTTAATCCTGGGAAATATTGTGAAGGTGTTGCCATTTTGATGGCTTGTAACCGATTATCTTGGCATGAATGGGGAGGCAAGACGAATTGGTTGAAACTAAATGTGTTGCCTGATTAGTTAGGAAACTAGCTACAAGCTAATTATAGCAGATAAAGGAAAGAAAATGAATTAAAAGTTTCTAAATAAAGATATGGTGGGAACAACCAGATGAATTTCCCTGAACGAGGGTATGCAACAGATTGCATGCTGCTTGTTGTTTGATGATGTCTGATAGACTGATGTCTTCCTGATTTTGTAGTAGTTAAGTACTACCTCGGGAAGGGATTTTCATGAAATGGTTCGGTGTGTGGGCAGATCTGGAGGGTCAGATGGATAGATGTTGATTAAAATTTTTATGTTAAACGCTAGGACTACGTGGGATAAAAATGGGTAATCGCGGACGAGCGAGATCAAGTAGGATTGCAAGATCCCTCTTCTTAGGGGAAAGTGATAACTGCCGTGCATGCTTGTCAGGAAAAAGGGGTTATCGCCATGAACCAAGGGAGAACAAGAAACCAAGAGCAGATTCTCAAGTTAAAGATCAAGAGAATCAAAACTAAGGACCACGTTTTTGGGTGCGAAAAGTTGTCAAGGATAGATTGATTATGAGAAGCAGATAGAATTGTTGAATGAAGGGATGTACCCCCTTGGGTTGGCATTTGAGATAGACCGGAGTCCTGTCTGAGTGTCGGTCCCAAGTGGGAGGGATACCTGCAAATAGATCTACGTCATTCCCTGGAACGGTATGGAGGACTGAGGGAGGTGAGTAGGGTCGAGTCTGGGTATGGCCCTCACAGATAGTCAAATTGTGACTAATGAACTTTGTTTGTATCCAAATAATGCTTAATTATCATCAAGAATTCATGTGTGTGCATAAACATCGTTGTGTGTGTGCACACACCAAAGAGGAAAAAAAACTGTCAAAAATTTCAAGTGTGTGTGCACCTAATCTTGACTGTGTGCATACATAAAAATTGATGGAATTGATGATACATGAGTATGCAATCATGTAAATGATGTATATGTTAGGCTAATTCAATCATTGGATAAGCCTAATTGCCAAAAAAATTGGGCAAAAATTGAGTGTGTATGCCCATCCATGACCACTTGATTTTCAATGATTGATGGTCAATTGGGACACCTAAATGATTTTTGATTGTGAAATATTCATAAAAAGTATGTGTAATCATTAGGTGTAAGCCGAAATGCATTGGCAATTGAGCCAAACTTGAATTTTTGTGCTTAATTTTTGAGTGTGTGTATGGCTTGATTGTGTCAAAATGGTGCTAATTTTTTAGAAATTGAGTATGCATGCATTCACTTATGCTTGATCGAGTTTGCAATTTGAGCATTGCAATGTGGAATTGATGTAATTTTTACATAAATTTTTTTCTTAAATTTGGGTGTGTGTGCCTACTCAATGGCATGTGCGATCCGGTGCTTGAATGAATAATTGGTATTTTTTACCAATTATGATGATTAATTTGACAAAATAGTTAATGTATGGATCACAAATTGGCTTCGAGAATTGAGATTCATCACTTAGTTAATGCTCAATTGTGGATATTTTTCATTCATGAGTAGACATACAAACTCAATTGAATTTGAAGGATGAGGTCCATTGGAAGTGAGCAATTGATTTTGCAATGATTGATAAGTGGGATTCAGGGATTTCATTGACGTAATCAGGATCGTATGATTACCTTAATAACTCTAGTATTTACACAAGAAAATCACGTGATCACGTTAATTGTTAACGTGATCTTGATGGTGACCTACAGAAACCAATAGAGCCGGTAGGCCCGTCGGGCTTTTTCATTTTCTCGGCGGGGCCCGCCGAGCTTTCCCATGTTCCTGGCGGGCCCGCCGAGAAAATGAAAAAGCACGACGAGCCCGACTGTATATAGTAAACCTCTTCTTACTTTGGCATTTTAACTAGGAAAATCCCTGGGGAGTATATCCGAGCGCCGGGTATAGTCATCTCCTTGTGAATTGACCTAAGGTTACAGAGTCACAGGTCCTTTTTTTGGGCCGAACGTGATTCTTAATTTGGTAACCACTTCTAAAAATATTTAAATCTGTCACCGAACATAAAGGTACTAAACCAAAACAATTGAGAATTTGGAGAGTCATGCTCATCGTGACAAAGCCATTGATCCATAAAAGGGTTGTAGTTGGTTTTAGAAGATGAACATATTTAAATAACGAGTTGATAGTCAAGGGTCGGATGCCCTGTACTAGTGTACTAGGTATATAAAGATCCTTGAAGTCTTCCATTTTTTACCATTATAAATTTGAATTGATATACATTTCCACTGCACAATTTGAGAGCTATAATCCTTATTTGGGTGAAATTAGCTTTTATATATTGAATTGGATGCATAAGGGGGCTACAATCCTTGATTGGGTACAAGTAGTCCTCAATTGTGTAGTTGTATTGAAGATTTCATTGCCTTGTTTTATGCATTGGTTTATATAGGGAGTGAATTATGTATTATAATTAAAAGATTGTTAGTGCATGAGATGGTCAATCATCGACATTATTTCCTTCATGTGTGTTTTGCAAATAATTATCATCATTTCAATGTAAAAGTTGATGATTCTTTGTAGCATGTGAAAATAGTTGTGTCTTATTGTTTTCAGATCGCAGAGGATATATAACTAATCATTATATTTATAATTGCATTAACAATTTCTTATTATTTTTGCATCCATAATGCCATGTAGAGAGTGCATTGCAATGTGTATGTTCTCTCAGAATATATGTGGTCGATATGTGGAATTGACTAGAGTGCATTGCAAATC
The DNA here is from genome assembly GCF_014529385.1 of Adiantum capillus-veneris. NCBI lineage: Eukaryota > Viridiplantae > Streptophyta > Polypodiopsida > Polypodiales > Pteridaceae > Adiantum > Adiantum capillus-veneris. The sequence goes on along the minus strand of NC_140931.1, from coordinate 76,055,744 downwards.
TCATATTGTATGGATTTGATTGCTTTCTTAGTGATTGTTTTTCTAATATATATTCAAAAGTATTTTTATTTATTTTAATTGAACATCTAATCCTTATGTCTGCAGTATTAAATTGAAAGCAATGGAGAAAAATGTCGGCACAAGTGATACGAAGAAGGCAAAGAATTAAAAAGACCCTAGCAAACATGGGTTTTGAATCTCAAATCAAAAAGATTGTAGAAGTTGTTTTTGAGAATGAGAAATACTCAGAATTTCCAGATTTACTGAAGCGAATGATGGATGGAAGTAAAGTGATCATATTTATGGAAACAAAAAGAGGTTGTGATCAAGTTACTAGACAACTTCCAATGGATGAATTTGCAGCTTTATCTATCCATGATGATAAGAGTCCAGTTGAACGAGATTGGCTTCTTTTTTAATTTAGATCTAGCAATAGCCCTATAATGACAACAACAGATATTGCAACTCGGAGTTTGGATGTGAAGGACATAAATGACAAGAAAGCAAAACAGCAACAAAGACCGCACTGACATTGACAATGAGGTCATGTCCGAGAGGACATGAATTCGGAGGAGGGGAGTGTTGACCCTTGGGTCAACAACACGACATAACTCAATTTCCATACCAAAGTCTTATTTTTTGATAGTTATGATATGATGCGATTATGGTTAAAAGCATCATTTATGATGAGTAGTTATTCTAGTTGTAGAAGCCGGGGTGCAATGGCACTTCTAGATTGTAAATACAAATCCATTTGACCCCTTGAACTCTATTTTGATTTAACCTATGGTAGCCTTAGTATATACGGCACCTAGGTCATTTTGTAAAGAAAACTTAATCATAATCAAAGTTTTAAGCTGTCATTGACCGTGTGTGAAAGAGAAAGAGAGAGTGTGTGAGCTTCATCCTAACGGTACTTCTTGCCTCCTCACCGCATTGGAGATTCAACTGCACCATCACAATTGGCTCGAAGAGAGCTACACAACAATGCCAAGCATTCCTTGCAAACCGAAGCACGTGTGCTAACGCATCTACGAGCTATTTGTGGTTGTAATTGTATCAAATGATGTCTGTTTTTTGCGTGGAAGTAGTCATTATAATTGTGGTGACACTAGGTAGCTCCACAACAAAGATAGTCATTGATCTCTCTCTCACGACCCCCTCTCTCCTCTCGACGTACCTACAAAGATGGTCATCTCTCTCTCTCTCTCTCTCTCTCTATGTGTGTGTGTGTGTGTGTGTGTGTGTGTGTGTGTGTTGCTCAACAAAAAACACCCAACTTGTCCGATTAGGGCCCTCTATGATATTCAGCTGCAGCCCGTCGGGCTTTAGGGTTTTCCCGGCGGGCCCATAGAGAAAATTCATAAGCCCGGCGGGAAAACGCAAAAGCCCGGTGGGCTTTTTGTGGGTTTCTAGGTTGCTCTAAACCAACGTGTTTGTGATCATGTTAACTATGATTATGGAAATATGTCAACAAGACCTCGTGATCACACAAATGTTTTGGTAATTACGTAAATATTAAATCCCTGGTGGGATTTAGTTGGCAATTGAGGAACAATTGTGCAACAATAAAGAATGTATGCGTCTCCCAACAAATGATTCAATTTTTTCATAAATGCGAAGTTTTTATGCATGAATTGGCTGACCTAATTTTTCATGTGTGTAATTCCATTCCCTTTTAAATGAAGATATGGTACTATGACTATTCAATCGTGCTCAAAAGTTGAGATTAATTTCATAGTGCATTCGAACCTAATTGATTGTAGTTAATCGAGTCCGGCATTGAAAAATTTTTCACTCAATTTATCATGTGCAAGCTCATCGATTTTATGGAAAATAAAATCGAACAAGGTTGAAATTTTCAAATTGTGCATTTTGTATGCATGCATGGAATGGATGGTTCGAGTTATCAATGGAAAATGAGGATTAATGCGAAGGTGCATGCTCAACTAAAATTCATTGAGAGGATGTTTTTTACCCCTCTTTAAAGGATATCGATGGACCCGATCTCGAGCAGAGTTTTTTTCCTTCTCTCATTGCTCCTCATGGGAACACCCTCTTGAGAAGGGTTTTCAAAAAAAAAAAAAAAATGACATAAGCAGCCTGGCAGCTTTGGTACTCGCAGAGGCCCACACACACACACTCAGTTCGGGATCCGTTGGCTTGGCGCTGACTAGCTGGCCGCTTTGGCTTGCCACATCTCACACACAAACACTACACTTGCAAGTTGCGGGGCTCTCTTGCCTCTTGCCGAGCTTTTCGCTGCCATAGCAGCACGGTACACCCCACTTACCCCGGATCCCGTAAGTCCATTGCAGCCTGCTGAGTCCGTCTGCTATTCGCGTTGGCTTTACTCAGTAACACACACACACGCGCGCTGTCCCCCACTGCACGCGGAGTGGTGCCTTCGGAGGCCTCAAAGCCCACAAGATCCACCTCTGCAGCACTGGTCACATTTTTCGCCACGACCCACACCCAGCTTCGTCCACATACAGGCTATAAAGGCCACGTATCACGGCTAGCCTGGTGCTAGTGAGCAAACACACACACACACACATTGGTTGGTAGGGCCATCCTGCCTTCATGGCGCATCAAACACCTCACAGTGCACACATACAATCTCTACTCGCTGATTTGCTCTACTCACACATATTGCCATGCCATGCTATTTTTTGCCTTGGCCGAGTGGACCCCAATCACACATACTGCGACACGTACACAAACATGCACGCTTCCAGAAACACTTACAGCATGACCTCTGAGTCTTCACCTTGTTTGCTACTAGCCACATTCACCAATCATGCGCAATCCGCTTATTATTGACTTGCTGATGCAGTAACCTGCAATCCATTGTAGGCTCGTCACCACTAGGGTCATGGTGCCCCTTGTTCACACAGTATGCTCAAACTACTCTCGCTTTCTTGGTTTGGCCCGTGCAGTGAGTTCCACATACTCTAGCGAACACCCCTTGGAATCACCCCCTGTTACCCTATGCCTACTTTCCCTAGTCTGCACATCGATGCATAAGCTTCCTCCTAAGTCCTACCGTAGCCTCATGAACTCCCTTGGCATGCCTTCAAGAGCTCACAACGCACACGTGCGCACACACGCGCTCTTGAGGAATCACACTTGTAGACTATTCCGCCGCTTTTGGCCTCTGTATTGGCTCTGTCGTTGTCGCCACCGATAAGAGAGAGAGAAAAAAACAAAAACAAAAACGTGAGAGGTTGTTCCCACCCTTTCCCTCTCCCTCATCTATATTTGATCGTCATGTGTGAGTTACATATAGATCTAGCTATTTGTTGCATATACAGTAGGAATTGCATTCATGTAGTAATCATGGCAGTGCTTGGCTATGGGCTACAAGGGCATATGTAGAGGCAACTATGTGCGATGAGGATGCTAGTTGTGGGCACTAAGACGACGGGATCGTGAGGTGAAGGTTGTAATTGTAATGCAAATTGCACCTCTCTAACCTTAATCGGCTAAGGCATTCTTAATGTGATGTAAATGTGTTTTTTATAATCCTTACAAATGGCATTTGAGACATTGTGGAGCTTGATTAGCATCATTGCTCTTGGATTTTAAACAAAAACGTGAGAGGTTGTTCCCACCCTTTTCCCCCTTTGAGACTAAACTACAAAAATGAAAAAAAAAAATGATTCCATCATTTCAAATGATTTATCTCTAGCTTTACTTGACCAAATTAAATCATTAGAGAGAATGAGAACCGCCTCGGTGTGTGACATAAAAATGATAAAATTTTGGGCATTCTCTCCCTTGTTGTTAGGTATTATCCTTATCAAGGATGGCCATCACCATAGTAGCATTTTTACCTTGATCGTATCCTTGCATGGCCAATCCAAGTCTCTTTTGTTATGTATGCCATACTCCCTACATGAGAGCAAGCGGGAAAAGCATTGATTTTTGAAACACTTCTATGCATCAATGACCTTCATTGCATAAATGAATTGCACTAGAAGGCAAGCTCATTTTGGCTTGGCATATGAGCTTCATTTCAAAAGGTGTCTTGATTAATTGCTCCTATTGTCTAATTTGAATGCAAAATATTTGCAAAGCACTAAAATTGAGCTTGTTTGAAGGGGTAAAATGCTTCTACAAAAGCAAATTTTGCAATTTGTACAACTTCTCATGCATGATTCAAAAGTTTGATTAATTTCTAGCTCAATGAAATATAGAAAAACAAGCAAAGAGCTGAAAATAATGCAACTTTTGAATGAAATGCAGTGGTTCTCGATAGCCAAATTTTACATTTTAAAGCTTTCCAAAAAGTTGGCTCTAACAACTAGCTCACATGAAATTTTACATTTTTTTTAGAAGCAATCTATGAGCTAGAGATGACTGCAACTTGATGAAATGAAAATGAATGGCTCTTGATAGACAAGTTTGTACTTGAAAGATCTCATAAAAAGTTGACAAAACACTAGCTCAAATGAAAACATTTGCAAGCTATGAGCTAGCATATATACAACTTTTAATCCAAACAATTGGAATGGCTCTAAGTAGCCAAATTTGAATATTTTGCAATGATGACCCCTTCTTGGATCATTTGAAATCACACTCTTGCCGCATCCCGTCACAAAAGACTCAAATGATTAGTGCTCTTTAGCTTTTGAACATCCAATACAAGCACTAACGGAATTCACAATAAGCCCAAAATTTTAATGCTCACTCTCGTTCATTCAAGAAGCTCAAATTTTAGTGCTATGTAGGGGTTTTGCATTTAAAGCAAGCACTAAAAGATACAATCAAATCAAGTCCAAGCACAACATGTCTCGGTCAAGCATGCAAAACTTATCATCTAGTGTAACTCTCACATGAAGCTCACATGCATTTTAAAAAGAGTTGGTCATGTAGTTCCATGAGAATGTCAATGAAATCGAGTACCAAACCATGCACAAGCAAAGAATTTTGATGCAATGGGAATGATCACACAATCAAATCAAACACTCAATCGAAGCCTCACTCCCTTGCTTATAAAGAACCAAAATCAATCATAGCAAGAGAGCAAAAACGTATGATGAGATGAACCGTAGCTCTCTTGAAATGATGAAAACCCAATTTCATGCCACGAAGGGGATGCTTGCTCAAGGATGCTCAAAAGAGCATGAATGGGTGTAATCCTTCCATGTTTTTGCTCTTTTCTTCATCTCTTTCTCTTGCTTGGCTTAAGTGAAATTTTGCTTCTAAGCTATGGTTTTTTCATGTTCTAAAGCTAAGCATCTTAAAGTTTCAACACTTTTCTTTGTGAAAATTAATTCATCAAAAAAGTAGGTTTTATGTGTGCTAATCATAGGTAATTGGCCTTGACCTTAAGTTAATGCAGGTTCATTTCTCATTAGTCCTAGACTCCTAGTGATAGTCTTAATACTCCATTCTTTTTTAACATGACCTAGGGCTATGATTAGGCTTTAGTCCTTTAGTCCAATTGCCATTAGCATATCGAATTGGAAGCATTAAAAATGTGCTAAAAAATGAATCAATGAAGCAAAAAAGTGTCAAGAAAAAGTAGCAAAAATGCTACTAGACACATGAAAAGAAAATTTATATGTTATGTTGTGTCTATGTGAGGCCTAGTGCCTTATTGGCACTTGGCAGGCGAAAGGAATCACCTTGACTCGCTTGGTCAAGGCTTAAAACCAATGCCCTGGGCTGATAAGGGTTAGCTGTCGCCTTGGTAGGCTAGTAGGCTTTCGGAACACCTTCTTGAGGGTTCAAGGAGCCAAGAGTCACACCTAGACTTGCCTTGGGGTGGTAACCCTGTGTTGTGATTTACTTTTTCCTATGATTGAAAGAAAAAAACTTCCATGACCTTCAAAAAGTTGTGACTATGTACTAATAGATTAGGAGCTCTTTTATAGCCCGTAGACATGATAGACTTGAATGATTTATTAAAATTGTTCACATAGTTTTTAAGGTAGTAGGTTCATGAACTTTCATTAGCCTAGGGTCATAATTGATTGCTTGTGTTTCATGTATAAAACTGAAATTTCAAGTGGTTTAATCTTCACGATAGTTTAGGTGTCTTTTTTGCTTTATGTTGTCTAGTTTTTCACTAGGATTGACCCATCTTTTTGAAGCAAAAAAACACTTTGCATGATTGTTCATTTGTGCTTCATGTTTTATTCATTCTTGGTGGCCTTTGATGATCATTACTTGTTCTTATGTTTTGCAACTCAACATTATTTCCATGGACTTGCTTTCTACCATGTCATTGTGTCTTGCTTCACCGGCACACGAGGATGTGCGCCAAATTAGGAAGGGGGGAATATTAGCAGTGGCTAACACAGGCTACACCAATTATACACCAAACTGTAGATGTGCTATAGTGCACAATATTTCCTTTTCATTGTATAGGGCCTTGGGCTCATTTAGGAGTTCCAAAGTTGTATGAGTCTAGGCTAAAGACTTCAACTTTATCCCATAGTTGAAGGGTTTGAGGCCCAAAGCTATAAAAAAGCCCTATGCTTAATGAGAGGTCATTCTTGGATGAGTTCTCCTCTTTGTAGAGTGGATGGTAATGAGGCTCATGCACTTTCCATGCCCATGTAGCTCTTGATTTCTAATAATCAATTACACTTTCTTTCTTATTAGTCTTCTTCATTTGATTATGTGGAGTAAGATTGTACTAGTGTGATGCTCTCCTAATCCCTTTTTTGAGTTAATCTATTATATCCACACCATTGGCCATGGTGTGTGAGGGCTATGCCTTCCTTCTCTTCATCTCTCTCTACAAGGTGTGCCGTTAGTGTGTGTGCATACGTAGTCACGTTGAGGGGTTGTGCCAGAATGGACACATTAATGCGGAGTAGGTATGTTAATTGCATTCTTGTGTAGTTGTGTGATTAAGAGTTGTGAATAGAGTGATTGATGTGAGAGGTTAATTTCAACCACATGATTGTGTGCAAGTAATTATTAAGTAGGAATGTGTTGTTGATTAGAAGAAGCACGTTTCCATGTCTTTTCTCTATGATGAGAAGAAGGATCCCTTGAATCCTCTATGTCTATACATCCTAGGCTCGTGCTTCCATGCCCTATCCGGGTTGCCAATCCATGATTTGACAATTTTGTGGGTTGCAATTGGGTTGTGCTACAACGCCTTCCTACACCTCCTGGAAAAAAATCCATTGGTACGAAGTGGGTTTACAAGCTGAAACGCAAGCCGGATGGTGAGATCGATCGCCATAAGGCTCGACTTGTTGCAAAGGGTTATGCACAGCAAAAAGACATAGATTATGAAGGGGCTTTTGCTCCCACTTGTCTTATGACTGCTGTGTGTTTTTTATGTGCATTGGAAGCTTATTTTTGGTTGGGATGTACATCAGTCAGACATTGTTACTGCTTTCTTGTATGGTGACATATTTGAGGAAGTTTATGTAACGCAACCTTGCGGTTTTGTCAAGAAAGGACAAGAGGACAAAGTGTGCAGATGTAGGAAGGCTTTGTATGGGTTGAAGTAATCTCCTTGTGCTTGGTATGAGAAATATGACACTCATTTAGTCAAACAAGGCTTTCGTAACAGTCCAACAGAAAGCACATTATATGCAAAGCGTGAGGGTGATGTACTTCTCATTGTGGTTCTTTATGTAGATGATTTGCTGATCACTGGACCGAATGAGAGACATATTGCTGAATTTAAGGCTGATTTGAATGCTACTTTCAAGATGAAAGATTTGGGGTTGTTGCACCATTACTTGGGTATACAGTTTAAGCAATGTGATGGTGGTATTGCCTTGTGTCAAAAAAGTTACATAGAGACATTACTATGTAAGTTTGGACTTGAGGATTGCAAACCTATTGCCACTCCCGTGGAAACAGGTTTAAAATTGAGTCTTCATGATGCTTGTGATCCTGTAGATTTCACTCTTTACCAAACTACTGTTGGATGCCTCATTTATGTATGCAACACAAGGCCGGATATTTAGTTTGCAGTCTCACAGGTCAACAAATTTATGCATAGCCCAGGGTCTAAGCATTGGCAGGCTGTCAAGAGGATTTTCCGCTACCTTAGTGGCACTTTACATCTTGGCTTGTTTTATCCCAAGGGGGGATCATTGCTGCCAGACTTACATGCTTTTTCGGACTCAGATTGGGGTGGTTGTTTTAACATGTGAGTGTCCACTAGTGGTTTTTGTTTCATGCTTGGAAGTTCATGTATATCATGGTTGAGCAAGAAGCAACCTATTGTGGCCAATTGGAGCTACTATTCAATGTGAGAATTGTGAGTGCCCTCTTGCCCCTCTCTTATTTGCCATTGGATCTCACCCTCTTGTGACCTTACAACAACCAATTAGTTCAAGAGCTATCTCTCCCTAACAACAACCAACTTATAGCTATACTTTTTGCCGATGACTCGTTATTATACCTCAAAACTTGCCCTTGAGTGATCACTAAGGCTCTTGAGATTGTTCAAATGTATGCCTGAGCATCAAGGTCAAAGTGTAGCATTGAAAAATCAAGATTGATCTCTCTCTTGGAGAGCAACTCATTCGAACCATCAATGTGGTCTGGGGAGATAGTGGCAAGACAGAAGATATTTTGACACCTTGGAGCCACCCGCTAGGGGTGGATGTTAATCACAAGCAAAAATTCACTTGGGTCATGGACAAGATAATAAGCAAGATGCGTAGATGGAAGTATGTGATTCTTCTCTTTCAGACCAGAGTGAAAGTGATCAACTCATTTATGCTCTTGTATATAGCTTTCAATGGTCCACTACTGAAAAACTGACCAAATGCACTAGAAAGAGTTCCTTAAACGGGTAAAAAGATTCCTATGGAAGAACAATACCAAAGACTTGATGCCCTGGCAGTACGCTACCTGGGAAAGAGTTGTGAGATCAATTGAGCAAGGCGGTCTAGGGATTCTTAACCCTAATATCCTTGCGGAGGCCCAATCTACTAAATTTGTGGTTGCACTTGTAAAGTAAGACCAATCTTGGGCTACTATGACCAATTCCATGATGGAGACTACCAAGCTTTACTCGCAAGGTGGTCAATGGAAAGGCCTCGAGGTACACGACAAACTGCGTGCCCCATGGTGGGCTAGCCTAAAGCTCTAGGATGCAACGAATGAGGTTGTTAGGAAATGCAAAAGAGTGGTGAAGAGCTTGGGGTGGGGAGAACTTACAAGGTATTTTCACTACTCTGCATCTCCTTGGTCCCCACGGGTGGCTAAGGTGGTAAGCATCTCTCTGAACCAGCTATGGAGGGAAGCTGCTAGAAAGACCAATAACAAAGGCATTTGATGTCTAGATCAACTATAGAATTATACAAAAATCAATGGAAAAGAGAAAACCAAATGGCTATCTAGTAAAACCTGGATGGGACTGAAAGGCTAGTGATCAGCACAGCCCTAGAACGGATGGATAGCCAGTGCCTTCCTAGTCGTCGTGAGTCTGAGTTTGAGTGGAAAGCATGGCAATGGCCTAAGGAGAGACACTTCTTTACGCCTCAAACCAAATAAGTATACCACACACTTATGGCTTTGATTGAATTGGTTTTCTCCACTGAACAGATAGTGGGGAATGAAGTGGCCAAAGTTAAAGATGGGAGGAAGTCACCAAGAACATCTGGTGTCCATAGCGGCCACTTAATATGAAGGTATTTCTCTGGAAGGTATTGTGGGGAGCCTTGCTGATTGGGGTAAAGTCTCTTGCTAGGGGAATTGGCACGGATAGATGATCTCAATACAGAATGGCTAGCATTACGGAAAATTTTGACTCACAAAGGGGCCTTATAAGGAGTTTGACTTTCTCTCTCTTATAAGGTATTGTGGGGAGCCTTGATGACTGGGGTAAAGTCTCTTGCTAGGGGCATTGGCACGGATAGATGCTCTCAATACAGAATGGCTAGCATTACGAAAAATTTGGACTCACAAAGGGGCCTTATAAGGAGTTTGACTTCCTCTCTCATCTCCAAAACGGGCGTACTATAATTTTTTTGCAAATCAGCTCTAAACTTGGCGGAGATTTGACAGTTAGAATCTACTCTTCAAGCCCTTTCTATTGATATATAGCATGCCATGAGATTCCTCATATTTTAAAAGATTCTAGTTTTTATTCTCATACGAAGTTGTCACATCATATGAGAATAAAAAATAGAATCTTTCAAAATATGAGGAATCTTGTGGCGTTCTATATATCAATCAAAAGAGCTTGAACAGTAGATTCTAACTGTCAAATCTTTGCCAAGTTTAGAGTTGATTTGCAAAAATTTTACCGCACGTCCGTTTTGAACATGAGAGAGGAAGTCAAACTCCTTATAAGGCCCCTTTGTGAGTCCAAATTTTCCCTAATGTGAAGACCTCTCCCACCTTTTTAAGGCATTCTCTACGATTAGCGGCATTGTGGGTAAGATATGCAAATGGGTGCAAAGGACCTGGAAGATAGGCTTCTATAAAAATGATATGTTCTTGGGAGGGAAGGTTCTTAAAGCTAGGAGCTACTCATTGCAACACCAATTGTTAGATTCTAATTAGTGGAATCAACATTCATATGTATTACTATGTAGTGTGAAGTTCTCTAAGCTCTAAGCACTTGACATAGCTTTCTTCAATCTGTTCAACTCTTTCTTAAAGTTGGAGAGGTCATTCTTTACCTGATGACTTTTATCACAGTAAGAAAAGTGTATGCAGTGTGTAGAGGTGAACATCTGAAAGAGGAATATCTAAAACAACTTAAAAGTTTGAATATTTAGAGTTTCTATCTTGGGCTTTGTTCCAATTAGCAGGATTCAACTCCTTTGCTACACCCATGTAGTCGATACAAGGGATTTTGGCATTGGCACCCCTTAACACATTGTACATACACTTTAGTGTCTTAAGCCCCCCCCCCCAACGTGCCATTCCACCTTGTACCTTCCAAAGACCTCAACATATATCTCCTCCCCATTCTGTTGAGCTTCGATTATTGCACGGATAGTAGTGTGGTGGAATACATAATTCAGCACATTGAAATATTCATTATCAACCTCAAAAGAACCCAACCACAAAATGTTCTTCTCGGGTTGCACACTAAAATGTTTAGGGGTTTTTTTCCCTCTATGGTATGAAGAGCTGTATTCATCAAGGTTATTGATACTCTCTCAAGCTTTCTACCCTTCACAATCTAATTTGATGACAAAAATGGCTTTCCTATTCACCTCACTATGTTGAGGATCATTAAATTTTATCATTTTCCTTTGCAAAGTTCACAACTCAAAGAATAGATTGTTGAAAGAGTTAAACTTGAGGTCTTTCTTCCTACCAAGATATATGTCATTGATGTGAAAAGGCTTTCCAAGCATCTCCATGAACTTGGAATTAATTTTGAGCGTGGCTTGTTGAGCAACTCATGGCTTTGGCAATAAGGACCCCTTTACTCTTGATTGCTTTAGGTTTCTATTGGTGAGCTTGAATATATTTTGATCACCTGCCCTACTAATTCCAACTTTGTCCAAAGTGCCTTGAACTTCATCTTTGTCCAAAGTAGAACTTTGCAAAAATCCATTGATGCATTTCTGCCTAGAAACCCTAAATCTTATTTCATTCAATAGCTTGTCAGCAACAAGAGGTGGAATCACTTCACAAAATGATTGTGATGCACCTCTCATGTTTCCTTGTGAGTATTTTGGCTGAACTAAGGACCTGAGGCCCAAACCCAAACAAAGACTATATTATCACCCAAAGATACCAACTTGTCAAAAAAATATCAATTTGATTTTTTTTAAAAGCATTTTTTACCGCATTGCTTTGATTCTTCTACTGCAGCCTCCACCTCCTCGCTTGAGACTCTCTATATTCTTCAACTTCCTTTGTCTTTGACTAAGCCCAAGCTCTATCCTCTTTCTTCTCACTGTATTCAACAATGATTGGAGGTTATTTACCTTCTCCTTGCTTTCTTGAAGCTGATGTGATGAAGAGAATCCTTCAACTATAGTAGCAAATGTTTTTCTAGCTTAAGAGTGCCCCTTTGTGCTGCAAGGTTTTGTGTATAGCCTAATAGCCCTTTCATACCATCTCCTACAAATATCATCAATGAAAAATGACGGGGTGAATTCGGTGATGGGGTCTATGGGATACAATCTATCATCTGTTCATAGATCAATGTTCTCTTTTTTTTCTAATATCAATGCATCCATGGCAGAAGGAGGAGTTTCACAAAGCCTATTTCTTTATAGGAATATTCATCTTCCAACTTGACATGGAGATGATAGATACCTCTTTTAAAAGATTCATGGAGATGATTTGGGGAAGACGAGTTGGACATGATGTAGAGAAAGGACAAAATGAGCAGAGGTAAATTTGAAATCTAGACCAAAGAGAAAAATGGCGTATTGAGAGGGACAAGTTTTGGAAAAGGGACATTCCCAAGAGATTTGAAAATGACACTACATGTGGGGCCCAAAAAAGTGACATCCCATGCCCCTTCTTTATCTCTCTTGTCAAATAATAATGCTTGAAAGAAAGAAGAGTGATCTTGTTAGCACTTATAGTTTCCAAGGTACTAGTACATCCATAATGACAAAGAAGGTCCTTTCTTACAGTCAAGTAACCATCCACTCCCTCTCTCAGACTCTTGATCTATTCATTTAGCCATCAAATTTTGGCTATTTCTTACGAGTCAAAGGTCCCAACATTTCTCTAGGGACTCATCACACCAATATATTCACATTGCACTCCAAGATCAATCGCATCTCCTAATTGATAGGTCGCAAGCGGCAAAGTACACATGCACATAGGACTATCCTACCCACTAAGTCAGAGACAATGGTAGACCCTCATCTATATTTGATATGATATTCTCATTTCCTTTTAAACTAGTAGCAACAACGCAATCTTTTTGGGTGCATCAATTTCGTCTTTGACTAGCTAGGAAGCGTTCTGCAGTTGCATGTTGCAGCTGCTAACTTTCTTAGCCTCAATATTTTCTCATGATGATACCAACAATAATGAGAGATTGATATGGTGAATATCAAGCCTATGGTAGTGTTTTGACAGGCTGCACATGGGCAACAAAACACAGATTCAATCTATCAGCAAGACGCATCTTCCTTGGCTTCCTAGCCTATCCAACCGCAGAATCATTGCCTGTTGCACAGCTCTAGGGCAAGTTGGGAATGAATACTATTGAGTTTCCTTTGGAGACTTATTTATATAAAATGTTGCTCGCTAGATTGGATTTTGGTTGCAATGATGAGATTTCAAAAACTACTGCAATGTTATCTATAGAGAACATTTGTTACAAGCTTTAGGAGAAATAGTCACAGACTAACCAAAAAAGCAAAAAAATTGTTCTAGCCACAAGGGGACCATTTCACCCTTTTAGCTATTTAGGAGGCATGAAGAACTCAAAATCTCCTTTGAAACAACATCACTCTTCCCCTCTCTCTTGTTGTTGCTCCCCATCGTACTACATGATATTTTGAAAAGTAGTGTCAATGTACAAAGGAAACTATCAAAATTTCTAAAAATGTACAAAGGAAACTACCCTCAGGGGGTGCACCTATAAGAAACTATTGATATAACATGTGTTCATAGGGTATTAAGAACCCCTTTACTTACATGCTTAAGGTAAGAAAATGACCATTTTTCTTTAAAAACTAACGGGTTTTTCTCTAAATTCAATTTAAAAAACCCTTCTATTAATATAGTCCTGTTAAAAATTTCAAAACTTTGGCAAATAAAAAAACGCATTCATTTAAACTCACATTGTAACCTACATGTCTAAGAGGTGAACCTCCCGTGAAACTACCACACTTTCTAAAAGTAACAATATTTTGAAATTAGTGTCAATTTACCAAGAAACTATCAAAATTTTGAAATAAGTGTCAATGTACAAAGGAAACTATCAAAGTTTCACAAAATGACAATATTTATAGCCCATATATATATTACGAAGGGGCCCTCAAGTTGACTATCTATGGAGTAGTGTTGTTGGAGGTAGATTTGAGCTTGAGGGTATAAAGAAAGGGTCTACAAGCATAGGGAAAAGTCATTCGATTCAGAGAAGGATTCATACAATATTTTTACACTATTGATTACAGTTGGAGGTAGATTTGAGCTTGATGTAATAAAGAAATGGTCTACAAGCATAGGGACAAGTCATTCGATTTAGACAAGGCTTCATACAATATTTTTACACTATTGATCACATTTTCACTCTACCTAGTCTGACTCATAAGGAAAAAGAATTGTTTCTTTATGGATTATCTAAAAGCCTTTGACACCATACCGCATGATAGACTCTTCTAATGTTTTTAGACTCTTGTTGGTGTGCCTTCAAAGATAGTTTGAAATATTTATTCTCAATATGAGTAGGTGAGTTACCAAGTTTGGTGTTCATATGGTATCGCATAGCCAATTTCTAGCACCATCTATGTAAATCAAGGGTACCCACTCTCCTTGAAGCTATTTTATCTCTAAACATATGAGGTACTAGAGAACGTTCTTCTGCATTGGTGATGAAGGCATGGATCTAGTACGTACTCCTACTCATAGCACACTCTATGCTAGTAGTATTATCTTGGTATCTTAGTAAAAAAAGGGCCTTCATTAATATCTTCAATAGTTTTGTACACAAAGAGGCCTCATAGTCAACCTTGCAAAACCAAGGTACTAGTTTTTTGTATCTTGCAATAGTGAAAGGATACTGTGTCGAGCTAGTAGAATCGTATGTGTACTTAATGGTACCCTCGCATGCACACTAGTCCAATTCTCCATGGTGAGTATAGCTTGAGATAGATTTTGTAGCAGGGCTACAATGTCACTTCACAGTACAAACAGTTGGACAGTTGGTCTGGTTCACACCGGACGGACCCTCTGGGCTGGGGAGTGACACGTGGCAGGGTACCGACGGTGGTCTAGTGGAAATCGTGGCCAGGTCAGCACCACCACTCAGTTTGGAGATAGACTTAGCTGACTGGACATTTATGAGCCGTTGGTGGCTCTTTATGATTGTACATATGAGTAGTCGTTTTGGGTCATTAGGATCATCATCTTCATATATGGTCCAACGTAGTCGTTTGAAGGGAGTCCATACACAGAGCACTTATTCACCATCCCTGCACATCTGAGCCTCGACACCCCATTGTACCTGAGAGTTCTGGGCTGGAGCTGAGTATGCTGCCACGCCAGAGTCTGTATCAGTTCTTTGAGATAGTCGAGTCATTTGTTGTGGTCTATTGTTGCTGCTGTGTCTCTGTGAGTTCAGTTGTTGTCTATTGTTTCCTGTTTTCAGTCTGTTTTGAGTGAGATTGTCACGCATATTGCACTGAGGAGCACCAACTGTAGAGAGCATGACACACTATCTGCGCTACAGGTGCTTTCATTTTGGTGATCACGATGTGACCTCAACTGAAATCTCACTCTGTGAGGTACAAATCTTGAAGCTAGTTGGGTCTATCTAGCTTCACCTAGCTTCGCCTACCTTGCCTTGCACTGTTCTCCTCTTGCCTGGTCCAACTGGTCTAGTCCTCCCTCACCCTAGTCATCTCTCGCCCTGGTCCAACTGGTCTAGTCCTCCCTCACCCTAGTCATCTCTCGCCCTGGTCCAACCAGTTCTCGTCCCTGGTCTAGTTCTCCTCGAGCCTGGTCTAGTCCTCCTCGTCCCTGGTCCAGCCTGGTCTAGTCACATGCCTGGTAGAGTAGAGTCTAGACCAGTCTTTAGCCAGTTCAACGTTTTCTTGCCCAAAGCTTGGTTGGATTGGTGGTCATTGCATGACACATACAAGGCGGTCAATCGAGCCTCAAAGCGCACTACTGAGCCCTCTGAAGTACTATAACGGAAGACGACCTTTGGTACCTAGTACAAGTCCATCAACCTCATCACCCATACCTCCACATACATCACCCATTCCTTCATCAGGTTCCACATCTTCCAGATCACCTTCTCCAGTAAAGCTCTCTCTATTCTGCTATAGCAGGCTATTGAGCATCAGGCTCAGCAAGGGGCCATGGAGGCTTTGGCAAGTGTTTTGGCCAAGGTGAACATCAAGTTCCCCACCTTCAAAGGACTCTCTTCAGAAGATGCCGATGACCATGCAAGGAGGTTTGTATCTCTCTGTAGAGGTCGTGGTCTTAATAGAGAGGATGCTTATTTGGTACTATTTCCATCTACCTTGGATGGCTTAGCAGACAAATGGTACAGCCAATTTGCAGAAAACCATTTTGCAACGTAGGCAACCTTTAGACAACAGTTTTGTGCAGCATTCAAGCCAGGTGACTATCAAGAAAAGGTTTTGGATGAGTTGGCAAACATGGTGCTCCAGCCAGAGGAGATGTTTGCAGAACTTATGACGAAAACCAAGTCTCCGGTTGCCAAGCTCCCCAGCAACCCGGTGAATTTATGGTTAAGAAGTGGGTAGAGAAGGCGCTTCCCAAAACTTCTCAGCAAAAACTCCAAGAGAGTCTCCGACCCGATGCCACTCTGGAGGAGTTCATCGCAGCTGCTACTAGGATAGAGGGGGCTAGGAAGTTGTTCACCAACCCCCCTCACATAGAGACTCCCTCTATGTTTTTGGAAAGTCCTGTTGATCCATTGACTTCTTTGCGCAGAGAAATTGAAGCCCTTAAACTACAACACGCTCTCCAAGAAGAGAAATCAATCTCTCTTAGACAAGAGAAATCACCACATCTTGAGGCTTTGGATCAAATAAGGAGAGAGCTAGAAGAGCTTCGGTCTCAGCAGGAGACTAAAGCTATGGTCTGGTGCAGCTCTTGTCGCTCTCCAGGGCATCCTCCACAGGACTGTCCCCTTCGGGCTCATTGCCACTTCTACGAAAAATCAGGGCACGAAGACAAGGATTGCTACTATATCAAGGGATTGCGGAAAATTCAGCAAAGTCTAGGTCCTTCTCTCCAACAAGGGCTAGCACCTGCATCCAACATGGTCTCACCCTATGGCCATCCAAACCCGTTGCCACCTCTGCTGACAACACCTCCTATGCAGCAAGGTATGTACAACAACTTTGTATCTCCCAGATTTTATCATGCTAGTACTCCTTCAGTCCCCCAAAGCTTCTACACGTCAGCATCAAGTCCCATGCAGCAAGGGCAGAGACCACCTTGCCCCTCAAATAGGCCAATTTTGTGCTATAGGTGCAGAGAGTATGGACATTATAAGAGCAAATGTTCGTTGCCAGAAGGGTCCCCTCCTTCCCGACATTGTACTAAAGCTAAGGATCACTATAGTAAGGACTGCCCAAAACAAGGAGCATCCACATCTGCAAGCACAAACCAAAACCAGCAGGAGTTTACATTCCCAAAGCTTAACCTCATGACAATCAACACCGACTATTGTTGAAGTCTAGGCCATTCAATCTGATTGGGGGCTAGCTATACAAGTTAGGACAGGATGGTGTTCTGAGGCGGTGTGTCTCCCCTCATGAAGTGGAGTATATTCTGGAGGATGCCCACAGTGGTCCCACTGGTGGCCATTACCCTGGTCATATCACTGCCCAGAAGATTCTCCAGTATGGCTTATGGTGGCCCTATATTTTTGGGGATGCAATTGCCTATGTAAAAGTATGTGATGTGTGTCAGCGCTGTGGCCCTAACCAAGCAAGCAGTCAAAACGTCCTCTGCAAGTCTCCATGGCGTGGTTGCCCTTTGAGCGATGGGGCTTGGACTCTGTTGGTCCAATTACTTCATCTGCTCAATCAGGAAATCGTAAGTATCTCCTGGTAGCAACAGATTATGCAATAAAATGGGCCAAAGTGGTGGCTACCATCGACTGTACAACCACCACTGTCATAAAAATTTTGTATGAAAATGTTTTTTACAGGTTTGGGTGCCCTCTGGAAGTCACCAGTGATCGAGGTAGTCATTGTCAACGACCTGATCTCCACTCTCCTTACGAATTACAAGATTTTTCATCGCAAGTCTTGCTCTTACTATCCTAGAGAAAATGGGCAGGCTGAAAGCACTAACAAAGTGCTAATCGCGCTTCTCAAGAAAGCTTGTCATCTGCATCCAACATCTTGGGCTCAGGCTATCCTCGGCATAGTTTGGGCTTATCGCACCTCCTTCAAGGCAGCCACTAACTACACCCCATTCCAGCTAGCTTTTGGCCTAGAAGCAATTGCACCATATGAGTTCAACTCAGCTTCAGCAAGAGTGGGAAGTGTTTGTGTCACAACGGGGATTGCTTTAGCAAACCTCTCTCATCTCTCAATGTTAGAAGAAAGCAGGAGGTTAGCTTCACATGCTCTCCAAGCCGAGCAACTTCGTCGCAAAGCGTAGTATGATCGCCATCTCCAAAAGCCGAAAATAACGCAGGGTTCCCTTGTGCTACTCTACCAAGCTAAGTATCTGAAGAAAGCTAAGAAGCTAGTCCCAGCCTGGCATGGGGCATTCGTGGTGGAAAAGATTTTTCCACAGAGGGCTGTCCAATTAGTCACTCTCGAAGGTGTGCCCCTGCCACTAGTAAATGGATCCAGGGTGAAATGCTATCACCAATCCTCTAACTCAGTTTAAGGAGTTCTCAGCTATGTTATCTTCAGTACAACCTTCTGTCTTCTGTCTGTAACCTCAATCAGATTTCAAGATTTCAGATGTATCTCTCTTGCTCTGTGTCCACCAACCCACCAACCAATCTTAAATCTCTAATCTTCTTTTCAAGTGTATCACTTTTGATGTAATTGCATTCTCAGCTGTTCCGAGTTTAACTTCGCCTTTTCATCTCCAATTTTATGGAATCTATAATTCTCCCGTCCCACTTCTCTTCCTCTCTTTCATAAGTCACTACACTCATCACCTTTTTTCATTTCATCGTTTCTACTCTCTTGTCTCCAATCTGCACACTATGATTATATTGTTACGCTTCAAATCCTCTTCCCCATCCGAATCTCCCTCCCTCCTTCATACATTCACTCTAGTTAAATATTCTGGAAATCAATTTACCTTGTTCCTCAACAATTAGCATCTCTCTCCCTCATTGTGGTAGATTAGGTCAGGTCTTGAGTTCAACTCTCGTTTCATAGATCTCTGAGGTTTCTTGGATAGCTTCAAGGCATTTAAACTCTCTTTTATTCTGCTTTTGCTTTTAGTGCTTCATGGACGTTAAATTCTCTTTTCTTCGGCTGCTTTTCCTTTTGAACATTAAAACTCACTTTCTCTCTGCTCCCTCGGATTTCTTATGCTTCAACCGCCCTAGGAACCACTTCACCTCTTGTCCCTACCCACCCCCCACGCCTACCCTCTCTTCCTCGCCCCTACCTTAATCTAACTTCTTTCCCTTGCCCCTATCCACCCCTCACCTCTCGCCTCTACCCTCTCTTCCTCGCCCCTTCCCTCTCTCTCCCTCGCCCCTACCCAATCCCACCCCCTCACCTCTCACCCCTACCCTCTCTCTCCCTTGCCCCTACTCAACCCCTCGTCCCTACCCTATATCTCTTGCCCCTACCCTCTCCCTCCCTCGCCCCTACTCAACCCCTCGCCCCTATCCGATCCCACCCCCCCACCTCTCGCCCCTACCCACACCCTCACCCCTTTCCCTTGTGTCTCCTATTGGCTCCCCCCTACACTTACCTCACCCCTCGCCCTGTGTCTCCTATTGGCTTGCCCCTAGCTTGCCTCACCCCTCGCCCTACCCTTAGGCTCGCCCCTACCTCTTGCATCGCTCCTACCACTCTGTGCCTCGCCCCTACTGCGATCGCCCCAAGCTAACACCACTCGACCCTATCCTAAAAATAAAAACCGCAGCTATCGAACCTACTGCTCTCTACCTCAACATCATATACTAGTCCTGCTAGTGTCGTGTCTTGTGTCTGATACATTCTTCCAACTGCACTTACTCTACTCACTATGGCAGAAGGTAGCAAGAAACAAACAGAAGGTGGTAGCAAGCAAAAAGAATTGTTGAGAAAAAAGAAAGCTGTGGCTACAAAATCAGAGAGCGAGGAGATGTCAGCAAGAAATAACCACGGCTTGGATGACATAACTCCAAAGACCCCAACGATGAAAGTTACAAAGAAGACTCGCCGTCTGATTCAGAAGCACACTCCGAGTCAGATGCTTCGAGTGATCAAGAGGACCATACAAAATCAGCTCAAAAGAAAGGTAAACAGCCAATCATGAGTCATGGAATCAAGAGGCCTGCAACATCCAAAAATCGCACCGCATTCTCTTTGGATTTTTATTTATAGCAGCCTCGACCATCTCTGAGGGAGGTCTTTTCCAATGCTCAGCTACAGACTCTGGGTCTCACAGCATTGGCCAATGCCGATTTACCTACCACTGTTCCTGTGGAGATGATACATTAACTGTTAAAAGATTTTCCAAAGGTAAGGGGCCACAAGTTGACAGCTACAAGGCTTGGCCATGCCATGGGTATGACCAGCTTTCCATCTGTGAAGCCAGCTACACGAACTTTTTCTAAGCTGTCCAAGGATGCAACAATTCAAGCATGTCAAGAACTACTAAGTTCGGATCACCCAAACTATGAAAGGAACAAATGGCTTCTCCCAGTCCTCAGGTATTACTTTTTCTCTAGAGAAGCCAAAGAAGATAAAGAAAAGGTGATCTTCCCACTATCTTCTCCCACTGCGATGGCCTCTATTGTTTGATCCACACCATACCCTGTGGATTCCACCAGATTCTCTTTACCTCTTTACAGTCTAGGGCTAAACGATTTCGGGCCCAAGTGCAATCTGTGCAGTTAAGCTTCAAATGTTTTGCAACACCTATCTTAGCATGGGTCATAAATATATATG
The DNA here is from genome assembly GCF_014529385.1 of Adiantum capillus-veneris. Taxonomy (NCBI): domain Eukaryota; kingdom Viridiplantae; phylum Streptophyta; class Polypodiopsida; order Polypodiales; family Pteridaceae; genus Adiantum; species Adiantum capillus-veneris. The sequence goes on along the minus strand of NC_140931.1, from coordinate 76,035,033 downwards.
TTAGCCCCGACGAAGTGGATGAGGATCCACAGGGAATATCAAAAGGGAAAAGAAAATCTGTAAGTATTCAGGCTGACCCTACAGTTACCAAGAAAAAGAAGATCAAAGCAAAAGTGGCGAAGGATACAATCCAGACTTTACTCTCCTTGCCAGTTTCAGAGAGCCACCAGATTAGGGTGATGCATCTTCCGAGTCACACTCCATCTACTTCTACCCCTCGTTCTACTATGCCCACGCCAATTTCTATTTCCGCTCCTCAGGACAGGATGACCGCTTCGCCCTTACAGGATCCTCTCACTTCTTCTTCCATCTTCACTCATACTTTAGTCAACATATCTCACTCTCCATCTACAACAACCATCTCAGATATACCTACTACACCCATTGTACCGACTCCTAGCTCACCGGCTGTGCCACTTACATGTCCTCCAACATCTCATGCATCTGTGGGATCTTCAGGGATGCCCGACTCTACTTCTCTGTTTCAGCTTTCTGAGAAGTTACTTCAGGAATCAAGGGCTGCTACTGCCACCATAGAACTAGGTACAGAGCAGCTAGTTGCCACGCACCAACGTCACTCCGCCACATATGCAGCTATGGAGGGATCTCTCAGAGTCCCCGAGAGTGCCATCGCAGATTGAGATGCTACTATTTTTGCATTACAACAAGCATTGAAGATTAAGTCAAAGATCATTGACGACCTAAGAGCACAGCTACAAGGATTTCAAGAGATGCTTTTGTATAGTAATAGGTCTACACAGGGTCCTGTGGGATACGGATAGACTGGGCCAGGCACACAGGTCCAGACTCCTACAGGGTATGCAGGAGCATCAGCAGGTCCCTCTCAGCAGTTCTTGGGATCGTACACACAGGACCCATTCCATTACTATACTTCGTAGGGGACTCAAGGTCAGGTACCACAAGTGCAGAGCGTTCCTTGCTGTGATGGTGTTGTTGGTGCACACCGCCATGGTTGTGTCACTAGGCGTCCTGAGTACACTTCAGGGCAGGTGCTTCCATCCGCTGTGCAGCAAGTGGCTGCTCCAACCACCACAGGGAGCCAGTTTTTTCAGAACATAGTCCAGCAGCCACAACGTTACACAATCGATTTGATGGCTCCCCTTGACGTCGAGACTTTTGGTGCAGCTGTGGCGACGACACTTTCTCTTGGGTGACAGGACCGCACTGCTTGCTACTCCTTTCATTGTACATATGGTTACTTTTTGCAGTTTTTCAGTGTTTTGCTCACCAAGACAATGACCAGTCTTGTGGCGGGCAAATTGTAGCAAGGCTACAGTGTCACTTCAAAGGACAGACAATTGGAGAGTTGGTTACAGTTGGTCTGGTTCACACTGGATGGACCCTCTGGGCTGGGGAGTGACACGTGGCAGGGTACCGACAGTGGTCTAGTGGACATCGTGGCCAGGTCACCACACCACTCAGTTTGGAGATAGACTTAGCTGTCTCGACATTTATGAGCCGTTGGTGGCTCTTTATGATTGTACATATGAGTAGTCGTTTTGGGTCATTAGGATCATCATCTTCATATATGGTCCATTGTAGTCGTTTGGAGGGAGTCCATACACAGAGCACTTATTCACCATCCGTGCACATTTGAGCCTCGACACCCCATTGTACCTGAGAGTCCTGGGCTGGAGCTGAGTGTGCTGCCACCCCAGAGTCTGTATCAGTTCTTTGAGATAGTCGAGTCATTTGTTGTGGTCTATTGTTGCTGTTGTGTCTCTGTGAGTTCAGTTGTTGTCTATTGTTTCCTATTTTCAATCTGTTTTGAGTGAGATTGTCATGCACATTGCACTGAGGAGCACCCACTATAGAGAGCACGACACACTATCTGCGCTACAGATTTACTAGAGGATATGAAACAATAGTGATTCTAGAGCGTGCTAGTGTCAACAAGCCCACTTTAAGGAGCCCAACCCAAATGTGAGGCTATTTCATTCTTATTCACTACTACTACTATGATGTATGTAGGAGTTTTCTTGGGTTCTTGGAGTCATGACCTGATGCTAGCCATATATTGAGAGACCACATACTATAATGATATCACACGTCATGTGTGACAAACCCTTAGTCCCACATGATATTGCCAAAGTAGAGATGGATACAACACCCATGCTAGTAGAGGATCTTTTGTAGAAAGTATGATTCATCTAGCGGATTAAAGAGTTACCATAGGAGAAACTTTAATATAGTGCTTTGCAAGTATCCATATAGCTAGCAAAGGCTAGAGAGAGTAAATCCTAGTACATACACATGACACAATGGCTCAATGCTATATCCTAGTAAATCCTAGTACATACACATGACACAATGGCTCAATGCTAAAAGGGATGGTTTTTTTCCCTTACACTAGGACACAATGGTTTAATGCTAAAAAAGATGTGGTTTGGCCCTTACACTTTGACCTTAGTAGATCATAGTACATACACACACATGACAATGGTTCAATGCTACAAAAGATTGTTTTTTGCCCTTACCCTATGACCTTAATTTTTTGCTTGTCCTTCAACATGATATCTGGCAACTATACAATAGAGGGAGTTGGATCACATCTAGACAACCTCTTCCTTCAAAGATGATGTAGAAACGACCATTTCTTGACTACTTTAGGGGACAAATTCATCAAGAGGCAAGGATATATGAATGTCTACATGACACATAGAGCTCATATTGTGAGGAAATACGGAGCAATTCTCCACTCTGTTTTCAAAATAACTTACACTTGTAGAGATGTTAATGTGCGAGACAATGTACAATTGGGCCACTTTCTATTTTAGATTTAAGGATAGAGAGTCACTCCTATATATCACCCACTAAGTCTAGTATAGGACAATAGTCCTATACTAGACCAACCCCTGAGAGATACTCTTGAACCATCTACTTTGACTCATAGAAGTGTCACATAGTACCCAACAAAGGATAGCTTGTTCACATTTGTTTTCTATGCTATTAGATGAAGACCTCACAGAGAAAGTGATAAGTACTAGGAACACCTTGGATCAGGACCTATAAGGTAGCTCTAGATTGGGATACTAACATTCTAATGGTAAAAATCCTTGACGGTTCCCAAATATTGACTTCCCTAAGGACTAGTTACATCTAGGCACCCCACATGAATAAGTAAAGTACAAAACCTACAAGCAAAAGGCATGCAAGGACCTAGGTAATTTTGGATACTAAAGAAGGTTCTTGAAGCAAAACCAAAGTCTATTTGGTACCCAAACACAAACTGCAACCCCAACATCAAGTTCAACAAGGGATTGGAACTCAACATCTACAAAGAGCCAAGATGGTGTGGAGACAAAAAGAAAATCTGCAACTAATGAAACAACCTAAAGCAGAAGATTCAAGGAAAAACAAGGCTAGACCATTTTCAAATCCGCATCTTCAACAATAGAAATGGGAATAGAAGCCAAAAATTTAAGCTTCAGCAATAGTGTAACCGTGGATGCCCATCAAAGAGGGAGCAATTAAACTACAAAATTTGATCTTTGAAACTTCAAAATAAGATGACAAAAAAGCCTCATCATTGAAAAACCTTGGCCATCCAACTCATTGCTTTAAATTCCATTGACATCAATTGCATTGTAGAGCCTATCAATGCTATGCATAGACTTAAGTTTTTAGCCTTTTGCACAACTAGATTAGGAAAGATAAATATAGGTAATGTTTTCTGAGCTAAATTGCAACACTTTTTGGCTTAAATTAGTTTTTCTAATTTTTCATTTATGCACATAAGATTAAGTCCAATATAGAGATAAAAGGACACATGATAATATGAGTCTTGAAGTGTGTAAAATATGTATATAAAAGTGTTTTTGTGCTTAAGTTTTGTTATTTTTAGCAAAAACATCAAAAAATAAAGCAATTCATAAAAAAATATGAATGTATGCTGTTTTTTGGTTAGTTTGTAATATTTTAAAGTGGGTTTGGTATCCTTCTTTTGAATTTATTTATTTTTCTTTGATTTTAAAATTTGAAAAATAAAGCTAACAATAAATGGATATGAGTGTCCAATAGGGAATCTATTACTCGCAAAAATCTAGAGAATTATGGGATATGTTGATGGAAAGCCTAATTGGATAATGAAGCCACATTTGCTAAATCATGAGATAAACAAGACAAACAATATTCAAATTAAATTTTGAGTAGTTTGCAGATAAAATGACTTAATCTGACCAACAAGTTGGCCAAGGAAAAGGGTGTTCCGAAAATCGATAGCTCATATAGTAGGTCATTTGTACTAGATGAGTTGTGTGTGTGTGTGTGTGAGAGAGAGAGAGAGAGAGAGAGAGAGAGAGAGAGAGAGAGAGAGAGAGAGAGAGAGAGATTTTTGCTACCACACATCTACGAGTTTATACACCATTCAGGGACAGACACAACAAAATTAGCCATGAGATTTATGATCCTAGTACAAAAATGAAGCTTTTAATTCATGCTTTTATCACGTAGACTACCACGAGGATTTGGAAACTTCACATGCAAAAGATAAAAGATAGGTTAGATAAAGGCTATAGGGGTTGGATCCAGGCATCAATTCTTACCAAAACTAAACCACAAGCTCAAGACATAGTGTAGGACGAGGTTATGATGCCAAAATCCAATATTAGTCAAGTGGAAATAAAAAATTGCTCTAGTGATCAACGACTCGGAGTTTACTTCTAACTTCACCAATAGCTCTAGATGAACTATGGGAATAGGGATACATTTTTGGTTCACCAATGTTGATTCGATAAGACATCCTAAAAAGAATCATTTTGCATCATGGAAACAAAAACTTTCCGAAATCTAATGAAACTTAATTACTACGATCATTAGATGATAGAGAACATGGGTAGAATATCAGATCATTGTTTGGGGTGTTACAAGAAAAAATAACAATTAATGGCCAAAAAGATTCTCTAAAGTGCTAAAGAGAGCATATATGTGCAAAACTTGAGAATTTTGGACTTAATAGAGCTGCACCAGGGTATGATGAAGCTATAAAGATTTTCATGGCTTACTTTGGGTCAATGTGCATTCATATGGGTTAGTAGGGTGAGGATAGGAGTATCTGCTCTCCTTCTCTCTAGTGTGATGCGGCACCATCTATGACCATGTCAATAGATCTTTTAGAGAAGATTAGTGACCGTATTGACATTCTCTCTCACAAAAGCATATTGGCAGACTTGTGGGATATTCCTGCACCCGGGTTAGAATTCATGAGTGGCTAACGACGTCATTAGTTGCCACAGATCAAGGTCAAGTGGAGGACAATATTTTGTACTTTCATTCTCATTCTTTCAACACATGAGCTATCCTCTACACTGTTTGCCCGCTCTGATTTTTATTTTTTTTTTGGTAATGTGAAACAAAGACTTTACATTTGTTGCGACTTAGGTGTTTGATGGGTTCATCTAGGGAGTGACTACCCTAGAGGGGAACAATAGAGAGAGATTGGTTGTAGACCGGGACAAACCTCTCAACCATAGGAGACCTAGTAGCAGGATCCTCCATGAAAATATGATAGTTTTCAGAGGGGTCAAAGTAGTGACAACAGAGGAAATGTAAGGACATGGCCCAAGACATGCAACCAAACAAGATAAAAGACAGTGCACAGTGTTCTTGGTTCAAGAGACCTCCTATGATTGTAGATGCTTCATGAGTTATCTTGGACGGACCAGAGTGTCTATAATACCTTATAAGAGCAGACGCTTATTAAGTGACAATTGGTTTGGTTAGAGATCTTCATCATGGTTCCTACCATTGGCTTTCAAGTGTACAAGAGGTGGATTCCTCCTACCTCTCTTACACTTTGGTTGTGCACAATATCTACATTCTATCTTGGGATACCGCATAATAGATGTGAATGGATCTGAATGCTTGTGGTGACACAACATAGGAGCTTTTTAGTGCCATGGCTTTCATGAGTTTCTTGTTGAGATAGACAAGAGACACGTTCATGATGAAATAGAGAATTCATGCATTAATCCATCATTTTGAGTACAAAGAGCCTTCTTATGATCACAAGTGGTGTTTACACATCTCCAAATGAAAGATACTCTTTGACCCTTGACCCTTTCACACCAACCTTCACATAGCTTTTAGAGTATCATATGCATCCACATGCCTCATCATATGGCCTTGCAAACATGAGAGTTTACTTGGTTACAAGGTGTTTACAAGTTCTTGTGGTGCAACAAATCCCATGCTCAAACAACCCTCCCTTTGTGGGGATTGTTGTACAATGTAGCACTCACATAAACTACCTCCCCTCAAAACACACAAAGGGTGATTAAGATTCCTTCAATGCATAGCTATATGGCTAATAAAACCAAATAGGAAATCTTAGCATTAATGGAAAGCTCTCAACGCTTTGGGCATTACACACAAAAGCAAAGCAAAGAGTAAGTAATGCAGTACACACACTAATGATGGATTTAAGCAATGCTCAATTAGAGAGTTTCTTAGAAATGGCTAAAGCAAAGATTGGAGGAGGAATTATGAGGACACTTAAGTAAATGAAAGCCTACACACACACACACACACACATACACTAATGGAATCACTAATTACGTGATTTAATTAAAAAAACATTATCAAAGAATACACACAATACCTCTTCCCAAAGATAATCAAAACGAAGAAAAGTAGTGGCTCAAGGAATAACCCGAAGACATGCTCAAAGCTTGTCTTAATTAAGAAATGATCAGGGTGGGATTTGTGAATGAGAGAGAGCTTAGTGATTCGAGAAAATTATAATGTGATTAGGAAGTGCTAATCATTCTATGGCTCTAACACCAATTGTCGGATTATGGTGGATAGTGTTCATGATGACAAAGAGAATTCATGCGTTAGATCAACATTGTGAGTACACAGATCCTTTTTGTATAACCATCGCAAGTGGTGTTTACACATCTCTAAAGGGCAAGATACTCTAACAAGATCACCCTTTCACATGGCCCTTCACATAGCTTTTAGAGCATCACATGGATTCACATAGTTCATCGCATGGCCTTACACACATGGAAAATAAAAAGTAAAAAGATGTTACAAGTTCTTGTGGTGCAACAAATCACGCACCGTTGCTACATGAGGTTTCTTACAACATATACTTTCATTATACCACCGAAGGTGGATAGAGCTTTTGGTAGATTTGTGTAGGCTTCCCAAGGTCAATATGAGCTTCTATACCATCCCCATAATTGATTGTATCCTATCACTGATATATCCTATGGTTGTATGGGTGTTTTCCCCCATGATATCATTGTATATCTTTCAATGTTTTTCTCATATTTCTTCGAGTAATGCTAAGGGTAAAGGCCCTACTTTTGCATTACCCTAAAGCGAGGAAAACCCACGAAAAGAAACGGATACAAAAAGCGAAGAACTATGAGGCTCCGAAGGCTAGAAACAGTCAAAGTAAATCCTGTAGGCATCAAGAGAGTGATGTCTCCAGCGTCATGAGAAAAATGCAACGCTTGACCAAGAGATAATTTGAAATTGGGAAAGGGGTCAGCATTAGTGCCTTGGAACATGAAGGAGTTCCTAAGGTGCCAGATGGCCCACAGAGTCCAAAATCTATCCCAAGTGAAGAACATCGCAAACTGAGGTTGCGGTGACTGGAGGACCCCAAAAAGACAAAAGCGTCTGTGAAAAGAGCCGGAAGGAAAACGCAGTCGAAGAACAGTCGACACTCGCCGAATGAAGGCTCGGGAGTGGCGACAACGCCATAGTAAGTGTGGCACACTCTCCTCAGCTTCAAGGCATCTGGGCAGCGAGAAGACGCAATATGCCGAGCATGTAACACACTGCCGACAAGGAGAGCTCCCCCCCCCCCCCCCCCCCCCCCCCCCCACACACACACACACACACCACCCCCCCCCCCACCCACACACATGCACGCACATACACATTGAGAGAGAGAAAATGAAAATGAAATGAAATGTTATATTAACGTCTTCAAAAGGCCAAAGTGACCTATGAGACCAGAAAGTTACAATGTGGTGGATCCAATACAAAGTCAGAGTAACAAAATGACAAAATGACAAAATAAAATATTATGGAATCCTAGAGAGAGAGAGAGAGAGAGAGAGAGAGAGAGAGAGAGAGAGAGAGAGAGAGAGAGATGTTTATTTACATCTACAAAAGTCCTAAAAGACCTATGAGACCATAAAATTACATCATTGTCATGTGATCCACATGCCTAGTATAGAATATACAAAAGACTAAAGTAACCAAGTCTCAAATGTGAAGAAATAAGTGGGCCAAAGAGAGAGAGCCAGCTGGTGGCCTATCTACTGAAAGACTACTATCCTTAGTGGGCTTTCCCTGTAAGCACCATCACATGAACTCTCTCATGGGCACAACAGCATGTCGTCAATCTCCTCCTCTATGAAGAACCTTGTAGGAGCTACTTTGTGCCTCTCAATAGTGGCCTATATGTGACAATGATAGATATGTTGGTTACGTAGTCCATGATAAAAATTCATAAAGCCTTTAATCATTAAGCAAATTTTACCACAACAAAAAGAATACACAAAAGTAAAGTTCAATGGCAACAATTCATGTAAACTTTAGTGAAGTTGAAAAGGAAATAAGTTTAGGGTAGTGTGAAAACACACCAAAATTGCATCTCCTTCACATCCATGCACTATGGGCATAAATGGCAAACAAAGCTGACAATTTTTTCTACTGATATACTGCAATGTCAGTCCACTCCAAAACATTATCGTTCAAAAAACATTCTATTCGGTTTTTTGCGTCCTCTTTTTGCTCTTCTTTTGGGTGGAGCTAAAAGAAAAAATTCAACATCGCATAAGCCATCATAAAGTTTTTCAAAAAATCTTCCAACAAGTACACACACTATTAATATTCACCAAAGTTATTTAACAATGGACCAGAGTCATTAATGTGAGCAATCGAGACTACTTTAAGAACCTATCAAACAAGCAAGCAGGCCTTTAAATATGCAATTTACTTGGGAACTTTGTGTTCAGATTATTAATTAGGGAGGCCTCAAAGGAGACAAGGACAATGAGATAGAAGACTGGAGCTTGATTGATATCACATGAGAAATACAATAGCCAAAAGGCTCTGCAAGTAATCAGTATATCAAAGTACAAAGTCTGCTACAAACTAATGACTAGCTTAAGCTCTGGTATTTCCAACCCCGTAGAATGAAGTGGAAAGGCAATTTGAACTGATGACATGGTAGGTATGAAACAAGTGCCTTAATAGTCTACCGTTAGATTTAAGTATTTGGGCCTCACATGTTAATAACAGATGTCTTGTGCATGTGACTTCTAACAGAATGGCACAGTATAGTGGCTAGAATTTTCTCGTTTTACACATTATACTGATAAATCCATAAAGATCTCAACCACCTATTTGTGAGAAAGAAAACTAAAATGCATCGACTAACACGTACACAGAGAAAAACAGGTTGCCAGAGGTAAACAATAGAGAAACAAGCAAGACCTAACAAAAAAAACAAATGCTTCCCTCCTAAAATTAGCACTTACCATGATACTGGAAAAACAAAGACAAAAAACAAGCAAGCAATTGACCAGAGCTACTTCATTGTAGTGTCAACACACTTAAAATCTGCTCATGCGACCTAGTTCTTCAAAAGATATAAAAGACAAATCTGCAATTTAATCGTAAAGAGTGGCCAGACCCAGTTGTATACATCAGTTACGCCTAGATGGTCTCCTTAAGACTTCATCTACTTGAGTTATCAGACCCATATGTAAAAACTCATCTGACATGGTGCCATCAGTGTCGATGACAGGGAAAAAGTCAGGTTCAACAGCTGTACCTTTTCTCGTGCTCTGAATTGAACCAATTTTCATTGGCTGAGTGTCCTGTGCATAGCAAAAGGTGAACACTTAAGTACCCAGTTGCAGGTGATTCATGCTAAGAACTTGAATTACTTTCAATCAGAGAAAGCAAGAGTATTAATTGATGAATAACCTCAGTATTCCTTACGTTCACTCCGGCATATCTGGTCACCTTCGGCCCTGCCTGCAGTTTTTTGTTTACTTGTTCCACAACTTGTACAGCTTCAGAATGAGGCATCCAATGTCCGATAAATTGGCGCTTTACAGCTGCAAAGGAGCCTAGAAAAGACTGCCTTATGAGGTCCTGCTGCCTGTGCTGATATATCTCATCGAGCAAAAGACTCATCAATACTCGTCTACCACCATCAGCATTGTGTTCAGCCGCCTCAAACTGAAACTGGGTTAATAGCACAAAATATTATTAGCTTAAGCATCCATTGTTAGCTAAATGGACATTTATATGTGGCATTTTCTCAAGGCAGCACACACATAATTGGGGGTGGGTTGTCTGGATACCTTACCTGGTGAATTAGCCACCATTCAAAAAATGCATGCGGAAAAAGAAAGTATGCATGAGAGGTACCCCCAAAAAAAAAAAAAAAAGAGGTGCTTATGCCACATGCATGTGGCAAGGGGGACAGATCACACATTGTTCATCTATCTGAGGAGGCAATTTGCAAATGCACTTGGTGTGTCCTTGCACAGAGTGAAAGCAGAGAATCCATACACTATTTCTCCACTAACTTGTGTGAACTTATTAAGATGAGAAATCTTGTTGGATCTCAGTTTTGATACAGCTGGGAGAGGTTATGTTGTTGTCCCTCTTTCAACATGCAACTGTGCTAGTTGAAAAAGGGCACATTGGCAATCCTTCTTTCAACTACCATACCTTAAGACCCATAGGTATTAGGTACACTAAGATGTGATAATATCTTACAGTGGAGAATGTACCATTGTGTTTGGTCTTAGTGGTATTCTTCATTTCATGGTCATTTGTGTACTTGTCTTTGCCATTGTGTTTGTGTAGGTCACAGGGAGTAAGACTTTGCGTACACTTCACAAACAGGCACTCACACAGAGTACACATCACGTCACACTTTTCATTCTACGAGTGCTCTTATTTTTGGCACGCCCGGTAGGACCTCAACTGAAGTCTCGCTCAAGATCACCACAGCTTAAGTGTATATTTTCTACTCATCTTGTCCTCTTGTTGTGTCCACTCGTCCTTTCCACTCACCCCTTCCTCTCATCCTTTCTACTTGTGCTCTTGTCCCGTCAACTTGTCTTGACCTCTCGTCTTGCACCAACTGAAGCTGACATGTGTGCATATACTGACACACATTGACACATCCCACCACCGCACACATTGTGCGTGTGTGTACAAATAGAAAACATATTCTGAAATTCCTAGCTGATGCAAGTTCTGACTAAACGAACTTTCATGGATGTGTATGCTCAGTACCTCAAGATGTGCAAGAACAAGAGATGGATCCTTTATTTTCCATAAGGCACCGGTACTAATTGCAGATAAGGGATCATCTGATATTAACTGCCTTGTATCCGCTGGCCTCTTCATGTCCTTGAACTGAAAAGTATGTCAGGGAAGTTTCAATTACTATCTGTATAATAATCCATTAGAGCTCCAGAGAAAACTCAAGGCAAAGCAACTAACATTGACTACAACAAAACATGATAGACTAGATCTGAAGCTAAAATATAAAAGCTATGAAGCTGAAAGCAAGTCTACGGTAAATGCTATGTTGTGAGAATCTCTTAATGCTGGATTGTTCTTTATGCATGGCACGTGAAGGTTATTCCACTTTGACAAGGACGCAACAGCAAAGGAATGCAATTATGTAGATTCAAAGAAAAAAGATCTAGAAATGATGTAACATTAAGATTTGTACTATCTTTAAGATGGTGAGAAAGTGACACATATATGAGAAGAATGCACTTGAAGCAGATGAGGATCTCCGGCATCAGAGAATTAAGCAAGGTAACTACTAATAACATTGACAAGATACTCACATACGCATGCCCTAATGCTTCATCGGACGAGCATCGACGTGAAGGGTTGAATTCAAGCATCCGTATCAGAAGGTCAACAGCTTGCTGGTCAGCATACTCTTTCAGATTGGTTGCCAGGTTTCCAGCCTGCACAAGTTCTCTCTCTCTCTCTCTCTCTCTCTCTCTCTCTCTCTCTCATGTCATCCCCAACCTCACCTATGGCAACAAGCAAACTCAAATATATGCTTCACTCCAAACGAATTTCCATCATTGAATTGGAAATGAAAGCATGGAGAAAAGAGATGGAAGATTGGAGGAACGTGAAGACCATTTTCCTCCGAGAAAATGAAGAAAAGGAGAAGAGGTGGCAGGACGAGAAGGATCATCTTCTCAACAAGATCGCCACGTTGGAGAATAGCATTTTGGACCTCCACAAAGAAGTGTTGGAAACACGGTCAAAAAATGGGCTTGAAGAGGGGGAATTTCAGCCCTCTTTGAGGGAAGAAATTGACAACATCAATGAGGAGAAGAAGTCATGGGCCGCGGTCATATCCGAAACGCAAAAGAAAGTAGAGGAGGCCGAAAAATGGATTGAGGTTGCCAAGAAAGGGAAAGGTAAGGAAGCTCCTTGTACACCCACTCTTATCAACATGACCCTCGAAGAGGAACAAAGAAGGAGGGTGCGGGCTCTACATGTGAGGGTAACCGGCCTCAAGGACATAAACAATGTGGAAAAAGAGGTCACAAGCCTCACATCAATGATGGGGGTGGAGAAGCCTTCACACACAAAGGCATGGAGAGTGGGCAAGAAGAGTGAGGGCCCCGGAGAATCTTCAAAGGAAAGAGCTCTCATACTACGCTTCCCTTCATTGGAAGAGAAGAAGGAATTCTTGAGGAAGAGACCTACTCTCAAGAAGACAGGTATTTTCTTAGGCGATGACCTCACTCTCTCACAACTTGCGCATATGAGAGAAGTAATGCCCGAGATTCAAGCGGCAAGGGAGAAGGGGAAGATGGCCTTTTACAGAGATGGTCGGGTGGTGATTGTAGAGCGGCGCTCTACATGACGGTGCGAGACCTATGGGACCACATTGAGGATGGCGACTTGGAATTGTAATGGGTCTATGAGGTTGGATGTTGGTGCCTTTGAGGACAGTTTCAGAGACAAGGACATTGTTTTCTTTTCAGAGACTCACCAAGCCCCTGGCCAACTGTTGCCACATGTGGTGGGATACAAATGGGAGACAGCCCACAGAACAGTCACGAGATCTGAGCATGGGAGTAGAGGTTCAGGAGGAGTAGCGGTGTTGTTTAGGGAGGAGCTACAGCCACTACTACATATTGTACGGAGAGATGATCAGGCTAGATACATGTGGGTGAGGCTGAGAGCTGACACAGGTCGATTTCTATATATTGCTATATGTTACTTCCCCCCCAGTACGTCAGTATATGCTGTATCCAGAGGGCTGTCGCCTTTCTCAATTCTAGATGATGATATATGGGAGTTTTCTAGGGATGGTGATATCATCCTCCTAGGAGACTTCAATGCTCGAACGGGCAACTGTCAGACAGTCTTCTACGACACCTCAGATGAGATGCTTAGAGAGTTGGATGTGGGTGAGCTGGGGTTTGACAGATGCTCACATGACAGAGAGCAGACTGAGTATGGGAGATACCTCACGGAGATGACGACTACACATGGGCTAGCCATACTTAATGGCTTACAGCGGTTTCCTGGAGCAGCAGGCTTCACATGCTTTCCACACAGACATGGGGCCAGTACAGTGGACTATGTTATGACACAGCCGAGCTTTATTCCTTGTATTCAGGATTTCACAGTGGGAGCCAGACCAGTGGGCGTAGCAGTGGATCATGCTCTCTTGACACTGTCCGTATCTTTTCAGTTTAGTACAGCCCAGAAATCAGGAGGCAGGTCACACACCCGTTATACATTTACACCAGAGACTGACTCGGTTTATACAGAGGCGATCTGGGATCGTCTATGCACAGTTGCTCAAGGCCTCTCAGTAGAGGAGTGCACTACTTTATTGACTGAGACACTACATGATGCAGCATCAGAGGCATACCCACACACTCAACCGGATCGGAGGCGACATTCTGGGAGCATGCCCCAGAATAGTTGGTATGATGAGGAGTGCAGAGAGATGAGAGCCCAGCTTCAGAGGGATCTTCATTTAGGAGTCATCACCTACAGACAGTCGCGGATTGCTTTCCGGCGCCTTGTGCGAAAGAAGAAACGAGCTTACCTGGCCCAGATGGAGCGAGACTTGTATCAGTTGTTCTTGAGTAGAGACTCAGGCGAGGCATGGCGACTCTTCCATGAGCACTCCCCTCCCCCAGTGATTACTTCTCCTGATGTGTGGGGCCAGTATGCGACATCGTTATATACGGTTCCTGGGCAGGATCCCCTTCCAGATCCTACAGAGCCATGTCCACCTACGAGCACCTTCTTTACCACTGAGATGGTAAAGAGAGCCATTGACAGGATGAGGACCAGGAGGGCTTACGATCATGACGGTCTAGTAGCGGAGCACTTTATACATGCTAGGGATATGCTGATGGAGGTTCTTGCAGTGTTGTTCAATCGTGCCATGTGTGAGGGATTACCTGAGACTTGGAGGTTGTCTACTATTGTGCCTATATTCAAGGCAGGTGATCCTACAGAGCCTGGAAATTACCGCACTATTATGGTTGGACACACACTGGCACGATTGTATGCATCCATTATTGAGCAGCAGTTGAGTAACTGGGCAGAGGGTGAGGGTGTACGGGCAAAGGGACAGGCAGGTTTCAGGAGGGGTTTCTCCACTCTTGACCATATTCTGACACTCAGAGCTATCATTGAGGAGGGCAGGTCACATGGGAGACGGATTTATTGTAGCTTTGTGGATTTCCGCAAAGCATTTGACATGGTACCGAGAGCTCGACTGATGCGCAGACTGCAGGAGATGGGGGTGCCCACAGTGTTGATTTGGGGGATTATGGCTTTATACAGATCAGTGATGGGACATGTACGCACCCCAGAGGGGATATCTGACTTAGTTCACTCCACTATCGGGGTGAAACAGGGTTGCCCATTGTCTCCTACTCTATTTGGTATGTATGTTGATGAGGTGTCTGATTACATTGACAGAGAGGGTGATAGAGGTGCCCAGCTGGCAGGGACGTGGATCCCATTGTTGTTATATGCTGATGATATTGTCTTGATCTCTGACTCACCAGAGGGTATGCAGCGACAGTTGGATGCATTACACAGTTTTGCAGAGGATAGTGGATTGTCTGTAAACCTTGGTAAAACCAAGGTCATGGTGTTTAACACCACACCGCAGTGGATCAGGAGATCGGCACCAACCTTCACGTATGGTCAAGAGATTGTGGAGTATACAGATGCATACACTTACCTTGGGATAGTCTTCACTGGGCCGAGGTTTTCTTTGGGGAGAGCAGCAAAGACTAGACTAACCAGAGCTTATGCGGCCTTGGGAGGCTTGGAGAGGATGTGTTCGCAGGTTCAGTTCCAGGAACCTCGGACAAAGTTATGGCTCTTTGATACTTTAGTAGCCTCAGCTATGATGTATGGGGTACAGGTATGGGGACCTTCTGTAGGCCAGGATGGTTGGAGACGTATGGAGAGGCCCTTGGTATCTATGATCTCCCAATTGATTAGAGCCAAGGCCTCCGTACCTCACGCGATCATTCGAGCAGAGCTAGCTGCCCCCCCCATGGAGATTGAGGCGCTTACCAGATCAGTGTCCTTTGTGCACAGCCTATGGGATACTACTAGAGACAGATATGCTAGATTGGCCCTTGAGTCTTCCAGACAGTTAGCTCTACAGGGGGACACTTCATGCTGGTATGCACAAATGACTTCATGGTTTCAGACGCATGGCTTCACCATGGACAGGTTGCCCCCTTTCCAGTATTCTCTTCAGGCACCCTCGCTGTCTCTTACACGGGTGGAGATCACTAGACTCATTCGTCAGGACCTGATCCAGCTCGACACCAGGAGGACATGGATAGAGCCGCCTCAGGAGTTGAGCACGAAGATGGCTTTCTATAGAGAGCATCTTCTCCACCTCACAGGAGATGGGTTTGTGATTCGACCCAGCTACATGGACACACATATGTCTCATGGTTTGCGTTGTGCCATTGGTCAGATACGCACATCCTCACATCAGCTCGAGATTGAGACTGGTAGATTCAGAGGGATACCAGCAGACAGCAGGATATGCCGATTATGCCAAAGAGAGCCAGAGACAGAGTTGCACTACATATGTCATTGCACAGTGTTCTATGAGATATGGGGGCGTTTCCACTGCTTATTCAGAGAGGGTTTTGGTCCTCTATCTAGGGTCATGAGTTATGAGGATCAGAGATGTCTTGGACTATATCTACTTGAGTTACACAGGTATAGAGACACTTTACTGGGGAGAGCTAGAGAGAGGCAGTCCCAGAGACACATTACAGATTTCTTTTCACTAGATATGGGACAGCCAGAGGAGCAGCCACCACTGCAGAGCTCGTCCCACACTCATTCGACCACTACTGGCACTCTCATCGACCGAGCATTGGAGCTACAGAGATACAGACGACCGCGACTGAGGAGAGGAGCTACACAGCATCGACGGAGACTACAACAGAAGATTCGAGCCATACTCTCTCGACATCCAGAGTGCAGATGAGGATGGATCCTCACCATTTCTTCCATCTTTGTTTCACACACTGTTACATCCAGTTTACCGGGTACCTATTGTATCAGCTGCTACACCCACGTAGTTTTAGATTGTAGTAGTAGTAGTAGTATTTTGTTCCACTTCTAGTTCTTTTCTAGTTCTTTTGTACCCAGACATGGTATTAGATTCACTATTTTGTAACTGATTGGTCTCATAGGTCATTTTGGCCTTTTGAAGACGTTAATATAACATTTCATTTCATTTCATTTCATTTCTCTCTCTCTCTCTCTCTCTCTAGTCTCATAGGTCACTTTGGCCTTTTGAAGACGTTAATATAACATTTCATTTCATTTCTGTCTCTCTTGCCAGGTTTCCAGCCTGCACAAGTTCTCTCTCTCGAGCTGAGACGGGCAGATTCTTATGCATTGCTATATGTTACTTTCCCCCTAGCACATCAGTCTATACCTCACCTAGAGGGCAATCCCCTTTCTCTATACTTGATGATGACATATGGGAGTTCTCTAGATATGGAGATATCATTCTGTTGGGAGACTTTAATGCCAGGACGGCCAACTCCCAAACGGTATTTTATGATACCTCGGAGGAGATGCTTAGAGAGATGGATATATCGGAGATGGGACTTGATAGACACTCACAGGATAGAGAGGACACAGAGTATGGGAGATACCTCATGGAGATGACGACTACGCATGGTCTGGCCATACTTAATGGTCTAGAGATTTTTCCTTCGTCTAGGGGATTCACATGCTTTCCACACAGACATGGGGCCAGTACGGTGGACTATGTCATGACTTCACCGAGCTTCATCTCTAATATTCAGGATCTCAGTGTGGGTCTTAGGCCTGTTGGAGTAGCAGTGGACCATGCTCTCCTGACTTTTTCAGTCTCTTTCCAGTATAGTGCCTCTCAGACACCACAGAGGATTGCACACACACGGTATACTTTTACACCAGAGACGGACTCAGTTTATGTGGAGGAGATTTACAGGCGGATGAGGGCAGCCGAGCCTGTATATACCGTGGAGGACATCACCACTCTATTGACGGAGATCTTGCATCGGGCAGCAGCAGAGGCATACCCACACACTCAACCAGATCAAAGAAGACGTTCTGGGAACATGCCTCAGAATAGTTGGTATGATGAGGAGTGCAGAGAGATGAGAGTTCAAATTCAGAGCGAGCTTATACTTGGGAGTCATTACATATAGACAGTCTCGGATTGCCCTCCGGCGTTTAGTGCGACGGAAGAAGCGGGCCTTTTTAGCCCAGATGGAACGTGATTTGTATCAGCTCTTTTTGAGTCGAGATTCTGGTGAGGCCTGGCGTCCTTTCCATGAGCACTCACCTCCTCCAGTGACTACCTCTCCCAAGATTAGGGGTCAGTATGCAGCATCATTATATACAGTACCTAGGCAACCACCACTACCAGACCCTCTAGAGCCATGTCCAGCCACTAGTACCTTCTTTACCACTGAGATGGTGAAGGACGCCATTGACAGGAAGAGGACTAGGAGAGCATATGATCATGATGGTTTGGTGGCAGAGCACTTGATACATGCTAGAGATTTACTGTCAGAGGTTCTTCCGCAGTTGTTTAACCGTGTCGTGTGTGAGGGACTACCCAAGTCTTGGAGATTATCTACTATTGTACCTCTCTTCAAGGCAGGGGACCCCACGGTGCCAGGGAACTACCGTACTATTATGATAGGGCACACATTGGCATGGTTGTATGCATCCATTCTTGAACAGCAACTGAGTAAATGGGCAGAAAATGAGGACATACGAGCAGCAGGACAGGCTGGATTCAGGAGGGGTTTCTCCACTTTGGACCATATTCTTACACTCAGAGCCATTATTGAGGAGGGTCGGGCACATGGGAGACGGATGTACTGTTGCTTTGTGGACTTCCGCAAAGCATTTGACCCAGTGCCGAGGGCCAGATTGATGCGCAGGGTACTGAAGTTGCGAGTACCCAGAGAGATCATATGGGGGATCATGGCTTTATACGGCTCAGTGACTGGTCAGGTATGCACTCTTGAGGGGATCTCTGACATTTTTCATTCCACTATTGGAGTGAAACAGGGGTGACCTTTGTCCCCTACACTTTTTGGTATGTATGTAGATGAGGTCTCTGACTACATTGACAAAGAGAGCGACAGAGGCGCTCAGCTAGCAGGGACATGTATCCCTTTATTATTATATGCTGATGATATTGTGTTGATATTAGAGTCATCAGAGGGCATGCAGAGACAGTTGGATGCATTGCACAGCTTTGCAGAGGATAGTGGATTGTCTGTGAACCTTGGTAAATCCAAGGTTATGGTGTTTAACACAAAACCGCAGTGGGTCAAGAGATCGGCACCTACACTCGTATATGGTCAGGACACTGTGGAGTACACAAATGAATATACATATCTGGGGGTGGTATTCACGGGACCGAGGTTTACTCTGAGGAGAGCAGCAGAGACTAGACTGTCCAGAGCCTATGCGGCATTGGGAGGGCTAGAGAGGATGTGTTTGCAGGTTCAGTTTCAAGAACCACGAACAAAGCTATGGCTCTTTGATACTTTGGTTGCTTCAGCTATGCTTTATGGGGTCCAGGTTTGGGGATCATCTGTGAATCATGACAGTTGGAGGAGCATGGAGAGACACCTTGGTATTTATGATATCCTGAATGGTTAGAGCCAAGGCCTCCGTACCACATGTGATTATTCGAGCGGAGGTAGCCGCCCCTCCTATAGAGATTGAGGCTCTTACCAGATCAATGTCCTTTATGCACAGTCTATGCGATACACATAGAGGCAGATATACTAGATTGGCTCTCGAGTCCTCTAGACAGTTAGGGATGCAAGGAGATGCATCATGTTGGTATGCGCAGAGACCTCATGGTTTCAGAGGCATGGTTTCAGCATGGATAGATTGCCTCCTCTTTAGTATTCCCTGGATGCACCCTCCCTGCCAGTCACACGGACGGAGATCACTAGACTCATTCGTCAGGATCTTATACAGTCAGGAGGAAATGGGTAGAGATGATGCAGGAGTTGGGCACGAAGATGGCTTTCTACAATGAGCATCTTCTCCAACTTTCGGGAGATGGGTTTGTGATTCGTCCAAGCTACATGGACACTCATTTGTCTCATGGTCTGCGATGTGCTATTGGTCAGATTCGCACATCCTCACACCAGCTGGAGATTGAGACAGGTAGATTCAGAGGGATACCACCGGAGTCTAGGATATGCCAACTATGCGATAGAGAGCCAGAGACAGAGCTACACTACCTATGCCACTGCACTGTGTATTATGAGATACGAGGGCGCTTCCATTGCTTATTCAGGGAGGGTTTTGGACCCCTAGATAGAGTCATGAGGTATCAGGATCAGAGATACCTTGGCTTATATCTACTTGAGCTACACCGACATAGAGATAGTCTGCTGAGGAGAAATTGAGTACGACAGTCACAGAGACAGATCACAGACTTCTTTGGATCGAGGGAGCCAGGAGACCAACCACCAGCACAGGGTTGTACCCACATTCATACCAGAGGCACCCTCATTGACAGGCCGACTGAGCTCGGGAGATCGAGACGACCACGACGGAGACACAGGAGCACACTCCATCGACAGAGACTCCAGCAGAGGATCAGAGGCATTCTAGTACGACACCTAGAGTGTCATTGAGGGCCTATTCTACATTTTCACATTTCACACTTCATTTTCAGTTTTCATTTTTACATTCAGTACTTTTTGTACTTGTACTTCAGACATTGTATTAGATTCACCACTTTGTATCTGATGGTCTCATAGGTCATTTTGGCCTTTTGAAGACGTTAATATATCATTTCATTTCTCTCTCTCTCTCTCTCTCTCTCTCTCTCTCTCTCTCTCTCTCTCTCTCTCTCTCTCTCTCTCTCGTGCCTATGCAGCCCTAGGTGGTTTAGAGAGGATTTGCTCGCAAGTTCAGTTCGAGGAACCTCGAACAAAGCTCTGGCTTTTCGATACTTTGGTCGCTTCAGTTATGCACTACGCGGTTCAGGTTTGGGGACCGTCTATTGACAGTGCTGGATGGACTAATATGGAGAGACCCCTGATATCTATGATTTCTAGGCTGATTAGAGCCAAGGCCTCAGTCCCACATGACATCATACGAGCGGAGCTGGCTGCCCCACCTATGGAGGTTGAGGCACTCACCAGATCAGTATCATTTGTACACAGCTTATGGGACACCACCAGGGACAGGTATGCCAGGCTTGCTCTCGAGTCATCCAGACAGCTGGCATTACAGGGAGATACATCATGTTGGTATGCACAGATGAACTCATGGTTTCAGAGGCATGGTTTCAGCATGGACAAGCTGCCCCCTTTCCAATATTCTCTTGATGCACCATCCTTGGCTCTTACACGGATGGAGACTACTAGACTCATTCGGCAGGATCTTATCCAGCTTGATAGCAAGAGGACATGGATAGAACCATCACGGGAGTTGGGTACGAAGAGGGTTTTCTGTAGAGAACATCTTCTTCAACTCACGACAGACGGATTTGTCACACGGCCCAATTACATGGACACACATCTATCTCATAGGTTACGATGTGCTATTGGCCAGATTCGCACATCTTCACACCAGCTTGGGATTGAGACAGGTAGATTCAGAGGCATACCAGCAGACAGTAGGATATGTCAGTTATGCCATGCAGAGCCAGAGACAGAGTTTCACTACATATGTTGCTGCACAGTCTACTATGAGATACGGGGACGCTTTCATTGTCTATTCAGAGATGGTTTTGACTCGTTAGACAGAGTCATGAGATATCACGATCAAAGATGTCTCGGATTATTCCTACTTGAGATTCAGAGACATAGAGACGCTCTATTGAATGGGCAAAGACAGAGACAGTCCCAGAGACGCATCTCAGATTTCTTCAGTCTGAGTACCACAGAGTCAGAGGGGACACCACCACCAGAGAGCTCGGTTCCCACCCATACACACATCAGCGGTACTCTCATTGATCGAGCTATAGAGTTAGGGAGATCGAGACGACCGCGACTGAGGAGGGGAGCCACGCAGCACCGGCGGAGATTGCGGCAGAGGATCCACAGGATTCTAGCACAACACCCAGAATGTCGATCGGGATAGGCTTATGGTGACACTTATCCCCACTTTGTACCTTTATGGCATGATACCTTTGCTCAGCCTACCAGCCACCCATAGGAGTCGGTAGCACTCCTATCAATTCTTTGTTTGTAGTTTTCTTGTTTGTACCCAGACTTGGTACTAGACTCATCATTGTAATCAGTTGGTCTCATAGTCATTTTGGCCTCTTGTAGACGTTAATATATCATTTCATTTCATTTCATTTCATTTCATTTCATTTCTCTCTCTGCCAACTTGCTGGACGAAGGACGAGGGACAAGCTCTCTCTCTGCTGGACGAGGGACGAGGGCGAGCTGCTGGTCGAAGGCGAGGGGCAAGCTGCTGGTCCTGGTCGAGGGTGAGCAGGTGGACCTGGTCGAGCTGCTGGTCCTGTGTCAAGAGGGCGAGCAGCTTGCCAAGGACGAGGACGAGGGCCCTAACCTCTGAAGGACGAGGCGAGCTATGCCAAGGGCGAGAGCTAGCTGCCTACCAAGGGAGAGGGCTAGAAGAGCCAAGGGCGACCAGACGAGACCAGTGCCAGGGCGAGGACGAGAGCAGTCAAGTTAGCCAGGACGAGGGCGAGGACTTGGTGACGAGGGCAAGGCCAACCAGGGCGGAGGCCAGACCTCCGTTGGTGAGGGCCTTGACTCAGTGCTCGCTATGTTCTTCTCTCTCGGATGGACCAACCAGTCGAGGATGGTGATGCAAGTGGCTTCACCACCCCACAAAAAATGAAAGAGACATTCAAGCGGAGGAACAGAGATAGCATACTCTCGCCAAGCTCATTACGGGCAGGGAAAACCGTCAGAATCCAAGATGATTTAATGATGGAGAGGGTTCAAGTGATGATTAAATCTGAGCTCAGCTTTATGAGAGATGACATCAGGAAAGAGATGTACGCAAACGCAGAGAGTTATAAGAATTCTATGTATGCAGATATGAGGAAAGAATTTCGATAAAGCGATGCTTGGTAAGCATGATGAGATGTATCTATTTGTGAAAGGGGAGATGCAGGCTCTAATGCGGGCAGAAGTGAATGTAATGGAATGTATTATGCAGAAAAAGTTGGATGAGGCAATTCCAAGCTTTGAATCTTGGAAAACCAATGTAGAAAAGTGCATGAAGGAAAAAGATGTAGTGATTGACGAGCTTAAAGGGGATCTTGCAACGTGCAAAATTATGCCCAAATGGAAGGGGGAAATCAGCCCGCGATGTTAAAGAATCTCGAAGATATTAAGGAGCAGGTGAAAACTCTGCGCGAAGGGGAAGAACTAAACTCGAAAGAGGCTTCCTCATGGGCGGAGCGCCTTTCTAAAACACAGGATAAAGTTGACGAAGCAGAAAAATGGATTGAAGGTGCAAAGAAAGGGAAGGCCCGGATGCCAGAAGCCGCACAGACTTCTACCATCATCAATATGACCATTGAGGAGGAACAGAAGAGGAGGACTAGAGCCCTCCATGTGCGTATTACTGGTATCAAAGACACCGAGAATGTAGAAGACGAAGTGAAGGAACTCTTGCAGCGCATGGGCATCCCGGAACCTATACACACAGGTGCTTGGAGAGTAGGAAAGAAGGGAGTGGATGAGAAGGGAAACGTCAAAGAGAAAGCACTTATTTTGCGTTTCCCGACTTTGGAAACAAGGAAGGAATTCCTGAAGAAGAGACCAGCACTTAAGAAAACTGGAATATTTATGGGGGATGACCTTACTTTAGCACAAATAGCACATATGCAAGAGTTGATGCTAGAGATCAAGGCAGCAAGGGAGAAGGGAAAAATTGCCTTTTATAGAGGAGGGAAAATAGTGGTTTTGGAAAAACGCACAGCATGACGGTGCGAGACATATGGGACCACACTCCGGATGGCGGTATGGAATTGTAATGGATCATATAGGCTGGATGTGGGTGCCTTTGAGGATAGCTTCAGAGATAGAGACATTGTCTTTTACTCAGAGACACATCAAAAATCTGGACAATCGATGCCAAATGTGACTGGTTATTTATGGGAGACAGCTTATCAGCCAGACGCTAGATCCCAGCATGGGAGTCGAGGTTCAGGAGGGGTAGCAGTCTTATTCAAGGAGGAGTTGCAGCCGCTATTACAGATTGTCCGGAGAGAGATACATGTGGGTGAGACTGAGAGCTGAGACAAGCAGATTCTTATACATTGCTATATGTTACTTTCCCCCTAGCACATCAGTCTATACCTCACCTAGAGGGCAATCCCCTTTATACTTGATGATGACATATGGGAGTTCTCTAGAGATGGAGATATCATTCTGTTGGGAGACTTTAATGCCAGGACGGCCAACTCCCAAACGGTATTTTATGATACCTTGGAGGAGATGCTTAGAGAGATGGATATATCGGAGATGGGACTTGATAGACACTCACAGGATAGAGAGGACACAGAGTATGGGAGATACCTCATGGAGATGACGACTACGCATGGTCTGGCCATACTTAATGGTCTAGAGATTTTTCCTTCGTCTAGGGGATTCACATGCTTTCCACACAGACATGGGGCCAGTACGGTGGACTATGTCATGACTTCACCGAGCTTCATCTCTAATATTCAGGATCTCAGTGTGGGTCTTAGGCCTGTTGGAGTAGCAGTGGACCATGCTCTCCTGACTTTTTCAGTCTCTTTCCAGTATAGTGCCTCTCAGACACCACAGAGGATTGCACACACACGGTATACTTTTACACCAGAGACGGACTCAGTTTATGTGGAGGAGATTTACAGGCGGATGAGGGCAGCCGAGCCTGTATATACCGTGGAGGACATCACCACTCTATTGACGGAGATCTTGCATCGGGCAGCAGCAGAGGCATACCCACACACTCAACCAGATCAAAGAAGACGTTCTGGGAACATGCCTCAGAATAGTTGGTATGATGAGGAGTGCAGAGAGATGAGAGTTCAAATTCAGAGCGAGCTTATACTTGGGAGTCATTACATATAGACAGTCTCGGATTGCCCTCCGGCGTTTAGTGCGACGGAAGAAGCGGGCCTTTTTAGCCCAGATGGAACGTGATTTGTATCAGCTCTTTTTGAGCCGAGATTTAGGTGAGGCCTGGCGTCTCTTCCATGAGCACTCACCTCCTCCAGTGATTACCTCTCCCGAGATTTGGGGTCAGTATGCAGCATCATTATATACAGTACCTGGGCAACCACCATTACGAGACCCTCTAGAACCATGTCCAGCCACTAGTACCTTCTTTACCACTGAGATGGTGGAGAATGCCATTGACAGGATGAGGACTAGGAGAGCATATGATCATGATGGTTTGGTGGCAGAGCACTTGATACATGCTAGAGATTTACTGTCAGAGGTTCTTGCGCGGTTGTATAACCGTGTCATGTGTGAGGGACTACCCGAGTCTTGGAGATTATCTACTATTGTACCTCTCTTCAAGGCAGGGGACCCCACTGTGCCATGGAACTACCGTACTATTATGATAGGGCACACATTGGCATGGTTGTATGCATCCATTCTTGAACAACAACTGAGTAAATGGGCAGAAAATGAGGACATACGAGCAGCAGGACAACCTGGATTCAGGAGGGGTTTCTCCACTTTGGACCATATTCTTACACTCAGAGCCATTATTGAGGAGGGTCGGGCACATGGGAGACGGATGTACTGTTGCTTTGTGGACTTCCGCAAAGCATTTGACCCAGTGCCGAGGGCCAGATTGATGCGCAGGGTACTGAAGTTGCGAGTACCCAGAGAGATCATATGGGGGATCATGGCTTTATACGGCTCAGTGACTGGTCAGGTACGCACTCTTGAGGGGATCTCTGACATTTTTCATTCCACTATTGGAGTGAAGCAGGGGTGTCCTTTGTCCCCTACACTTTTTGGTATGTATGTAGATGAGGTCTCTGACTACATTGACAGAGAGGGTGACAGAGGCGCTCAGCTAGCAGGGACATGGATTCCTTTATTATTAAATGCTGATGATATTGTGTTGATATCAGAGTCACCAGAGGGCATGCAGAGACAATTAGATGCATTGCACAACTTTGCAGAGGATAGTGGACTGTCTGGGAACCTTGGTAAAACCAAGGTTATGGTGTTTAACACCACACCACAGTGGGTCAAGAGATCAGCACCTACACTCGTATATGGTCAGGACACTGTGGAGTACACAAATGAATATACATATCTGGGGGTGGTAATCACGGGACCGAGGTTTACTCTGAGGAGAGCAGCTGAGACTAGACTGTCCAGAGCCTATGTGGCATTGGGAGGGCTAGAGAGAATGTGTTCGCAGGTTCAGTTTCAAGAACCATGAACAAAGCTATGGCTCTTTGATACTTTGGTTGCTTCAGCTATGCTTTAAGGGGTCCAAGTTTGGGGACCATCTGTGAATCATGACAGTTGGAGGAACATGGAGAGACCCTTGGTATTTATGATATCCCGGATGATTAGAGCCAAGGCCTCCGTACCGCATGCGATTATTCGAGCGGAGGTAGCCGCCCCTCCTATTGAGATTGAGGCTCTGACTAGATCAGTGTCCTTTATGCACAGTCTATGGGATACACATAGAGGCAGATATACTAGATTGGCTCTTGAGTCTTCTAGACAGTTAGCGATGCAAGGAGATGCATCATGTTGGTATGCGCAAATGACCTCATGGTTTCAGAGGCATGGTCTCAGCATGGATAGATTGCTTCCTTTTCAGTATTCCCTAGATGCACCCTCCCTGCCAGTCACACGGACGCAGATCACTAGACTCATTCAGCAGGATCTAATACAGTTGGACACCAGGAGGACATGAGTAGAGCCGATGCAGGAGTTGGGCAGGAAGATGGCTTTTTACAAAGAGCACCTTCTCCAACTTTCGGGAGATGGGTTTGTGACTCGTCCAAGCTACATGGACACTCATTTGTCTCATGGTCTGCGATGTGCTATTGGTCAGATTCGCACATCCTCACACCAGCTGGAGACTGAGACGGGTAGATTCAGAGGGATACCGCCGGAGTCTAGGATATGTCAACTATGCGGTAGAGAGCCAGAGACAGAGCTACACTACATATGCCACTGCACTGTGTATTATGAGATACGAGGGTGCTTCCATTGCTTATTCAGGGAGGGTTTTGGACCCCTAGATAGAGTCATGAGGTATCAGGATCAGAGATGCCTTCGCTTATATCTACTTGAGCTACACCGACATAGAGATAGTCTGTTGAGGAGACATGGAGCACGACGGTCGCAGAGACAGATTACAGACTTCTTTGGATCGAGGGAGCCAAGAGACCAACCACCAGCACAGGGTTGTACCTGCATACATACGAGAGGCACCCTCATTGACAGGGCGACTGAGCTCGGGAGATCGAGACGACCACGACTGAGACACAGGAGCACACTCCATCGACGGAGACTCCAACAGAGGATCATAGGCATTCTAGCACGACACCCAGATTGTCATTGAGGGCCTATTTTACATTTTCACATTTCACATTTCACACTCATTTTCAGTTTTCATTTTTACTTTGAGTACTTTTTGTACTTGTACTTCAGACGTTGTATTAGATTCACCACTTTGTATCTGATGGTCTAATAGGTCATTTTGGCCTTTTGAAGATGTTAAAATATCATTTCATTTCTCTCTCTCTCATAGGAGGGGGTTCTCCACTCTTGATCATATTCTGACACTCAGGGCCATCATTGAGGAGGGCAGAGCACATGGGAGACGGATCTATTGTAGCTTTGTAGATTTTCGCAAAGAATTTGACATGGTACCAAGAGCTCGATTGATGCGTAGACTACAGGAGATGGGGGTGCCCATAGAGGTGATTTGGGGGATTATGGCTTTGTACAGATCAGTGATGGGACATGTACGCACTCCGGAAGGGGTATCTGATTTAGTTCACTCTACTATTGGAGTGAAACAGGGCTGCCCATTGTCTCCTACTCTATTTGGTATGTATGTTGATGAGGTGTCTGATTACATTGACACAGAGGGTGACAGGGGTGCCCAGCTGGCAGGGACGTGGATCCCATTGTTGCTATATGCTGATGATATTGTGCTGATATCTGACTCACCAGAAGGTATGCAACGACATTTGGATGCACTACGCAGTTTTGCAGAGGATAGTGGATTGTGTGTAAACCTAGGTAAAACCAAGGTTGTGGTGTTTAACACCACACCGCAATGGGTCAAGAGATCAGTACCTACTTTCAAATATGGTCAGAAGATTGTGGAGTATACGGATGCATACACTTACCTGGGGGTAGTCTTTACTGGGCCGAGATTTTCTTTGAGAAGAGCAGCAGAGACTGGACTAACTAGAGCTGGTGCGGCTCTGGGAGGAATGGAGAGGATGTGTTTGCAGGTTCAGTTCCAAGAACCTAGGACAAAGTTATGGCTCTTTGATACTTTGGTTGCCTCTACTATGTTATATGGGGTGCAGGTTTGGGGACCTTCTGTAGGCCAGGACAGTTGGAGGCGGATGGAGAAGCCCCTGGTATTTATGATCTCTCGGCTGATTAGAGCCAAGGCTTCCGTACCGCATGATATCATTCGAGCGGAATTAGCTTCCCCCCCTATGGAGATTGAGGCGCTTACCAGATCAGTCTCCTTTGTACACAGTCTGTGGGATACTACCAGAGACAGATATGCCAGGGTGGCTCTAGAGTCCTCCAGCCAATTAGCTCTTAATGGGGATACATCATGCTGGTATGCACAGATGGCATCATGGTTTCAGACACATGGTTTCACTATGGGCAGGCTGCCTCCTTTTCAATACTCTCTACAGGCACCCTTGAGGTCTCTGACGCGGGTAGAGATTAATAGACTCATTCGTCAGGATCTTATCCAACTGGACACGAGGAGGACTTGGATAGAGCCGATACAGGAACTGGGCACAAAGATGGCTTTCTAAAAAGAGCATCTTGTCCATCTCACGGGGGATGGGTTTGTGATTCGACCTAGCTATATGGACACGCATCTTTCTTATGGTTTGTGTTGTGCCATTGGACAGATACGCACGTCCTCACATCAACTCGAGATTGAGACTAGCAGATTTAGAGGGACACCAACAAATAGCAGGATATGCCGCTTATGCCATCTAGAGCAAGAGACAGAGGTACATTACATATATCATTGCACAGTGTATTATGAGATACGAGGCCGTTTCATTGTCTATTCAAAGAAGGTTTTGGGCCTCTATCTAGGGTCATGAGTTATGAGGATCAGAGATGTCTTGGGCTATATCTACTTGAGTTACACAAGCATAGAGAAACTTTACTGAGGAGAGTTGAAGAGAGTCAACCCCAAAGACAGATCACAGATTTCTTTACACTAGATATTGTACACCCAGAAGAACAGACAGACGAGCAGCCAACAGTGGAGAGGTCTGCCCGCACTACTGACATTCTCATAGACCGAGCATTGGAACTAGGGAGATCTAGACAACCCCGATGGAGAAGAGGAGCTACACAATTTCGAAGGAGGCTACAACAAAGGATTCGAGCCATACTTTTTCGTCGTCCAGAGTGCAGATGAAGATGGATCTCTACGAAGACGGGCCTCTACTTCCCTCCCATATTGTCTACACATTGTACTGCTTAGTTCACACATTTCACGCCTTTCATCTTTCACACCTATTAGCTTAGTTTAGGATTACGCAGTATTTATATTTTGTTATCCTAGTTTAATTTATTTTGTTAATCTAACTTTGTATCAGATACACCGCATTGTAACTTTCTGGTCTCATAGGTCCCTTTGGCCTTTCGAAGACATTAATATAACATTTCATCTCTCTCTCTCTCTCTCTCTCTCTCTCTCTCTCTCTCTCTCTCTCTCTCTCTCTCTCTCTGTGGATTCTACACATTGTATTTTGTTTCAGTTCTTTTTTATTCCGGACATGGTATCAGATTCACTATGTTGTAACGGCTTGGTCTCATAGGTCATTTTGGCCTTTTGAAGACATTAATATATCATTTCATTTCATTTCTTTCTCTCTCTCTCTCTCTCTCTCTCTCTCTCTCTCTCTCTCTCTCTCTCTCTCTCTGGATTCTAGTAGTAGTATCTTTGTTCTAGTTCTTTTGTACCCAGACATGGTATTAGATCCACCATTTTGTAACAGATTGGTCTCATAGGTCATTTTGGCCTTTTGAAGACGTTAATATAACATTTCTTTTCATCTCTCTCTCTCTCTCTCTCTCTCTCTCTCTCAAGTTATGGCTCTTTGATACCTTAGTAGCCTCAACTATGTTGTATGGGTGCAGACATAGGGACCTTCTGTAGTCCAGGATGGTTGGAGACGTATGGAGAGGCCCTTGGTATCTATGATCTCTCGACTCATCAGAGCCAAAGCCTCCGTATCCCACACTATCATTCGAGCAGAGCTAGCTACCCCTCCTATGGAGATTGAGGCGCTTACCAGATTAGTCTCCTTTGTGCACAGCTTGTGGGATACTACTAGAGACAGATATGCTAGACTGGCCCTTGAGTCTTCCAGACAGTTAGCTCTTCAGGGGGACACTTCATGCTGGTATGGACATCATAGTTTCACCATGGATAGGCTGCCCCCTTTCCAGTACTCTCTTCAGGCACCCTCGATGTCTCTTACACGGGTGGAGATTACTAGACTCATTTGTCAGGACCCGATCCAGTTGGTTACCAGGACATGGATAGAGCCACCACAGGAGTTGGGCACGAAGATTGCTTTCTATAGAGAGCAACTTCTCCACCTCACAGGAGATGGGTTTGTGATTTGACTTAGCTACATGGGCACACATATGTCTCATGGTTTGCGATGTGCCATTGGTCAGATACGCACATCCTCACATCAGCTGGAGATTGAGACTGGTAGATTTAGAGGGATACCAGCAGACAACAGGATATGCCGCTTATGCCAGTTAGAGCCAGAGACAGAGCTACATTACATATGTCATTGCACAATGTACTATGAGATACGGGGCCGTTTCCACTGCTTATTCAGAGAGGGTTTCGGTCCTTTCTCTAGGGTCATGAGTTATGAGGATCAGAGATGTCTTGAGTAGGGAGAGATAGAGAGAGACAGTCCCAGAAATGGATTACAGATTTCTTTTCCCTAGATATGGGACAGCCAGAGGAGCAGTCATCATTGCAGAGCTCAGCCCACACTCATTCAACCACTACCGGCACTCTCATCGACCGAGCACTGGAGCTATGGAGATCTAAACGGCCACGATTGAGGAGAGGGGCTACACAGCATGGGCGGAGACTACAGTAGAGGATTCGAGCCATACTCTCTCGATATACAGAGTTTAGATGAGGATGAATTCTAGTAGTAGTATCTAGTTCTTTTGTACCCAGACATGGTATTAGATTCACCATTTTGTAACAGATTGGTCTCATAGGCCATTTTGGCCTTTTGAAGACGTTAATATAACATTTCACATTTCATTTCTCCACCAGAAGCACATGGATACACCCGACACAAGAGCTGGGCACGACGATTGCTTTCTATAGAGAGCATCTTCTCCAAGTAAGAGAGGATGGATATGTGATCAGACCGGCCTATATGGACACTCATTTATACTATGGGATACGATGTGCTATTGGTCAGATGCGCACATCATCGCATCAGCTAGAGATTGAGATTGGCGGATTAAGGAGAGTATCAACAGAGGCCAAAATATGCCTGTTGTGTCATATAGAGCCAGAGACAGAGTTACATCACATTTGTCATCGTCCGGTATACTATGAGATACGAGAGCGCTTTCACTGTCTATTCAGAGAGGGGTTTGGACCATTGGCTAGAGTCATGAGATATCAGGATCAGAGATGCCTCGGGTTGTTCTTGCTAGAGCTACGCAGACACAGAGAGTCTCTCGAGGAGACCAAGTAGTGGGAGACATTCATAGAGGGAGATCACTGACTTCTTTAGAGCAGGGACTTAGTAGCTAGATGAGCATGCCTCACAATAGACTTCACAGTCCACTTATGTCGCGCGGACGAGCACCACGTGCCAATGGAAAAGAACAAACTGAACAACTTTAAGCACTTCAAATACCAGCTGAACTGAAAGAGATGCACGACACACGAGACGAGGAGTGGCCGTGTTCCACCCAAAGAGAGCACTCGCCCCAAACCTTGATGCCCCTTTCGGTATTTCTTTATATTGCTTCAACTCAGTACAAGGCGGCACTCCACGCTTTGCACCTTCTCCTAGATGCGTGCGAAAGAATGAGCCCATGGCACAAATTTAAAGGCCCTTGGCCTATGAAAAGAAATTACATGAAAAGCTTCAAACTCCAAAGCATTTGGTCCCAAAAACTGGCATGAAAAAGCTGCCAGCACATTTCACGCAAA
The DNA here is from genome assembly GCF_014529385.1 of Adiantum capillus-veneris. NCBI lineage: Eukaryota > Viridiplantae > Streptophyta > Polypodiopsida > Polypodiales > Pteridaceae > Adiantum > Adiantum capillus-veneris. The sequence goes on along the minus strand of NC_140931.1, from coordinate 76,003,026 downwards.
TTTGTACAACTGCCACATCAACAACACAAAATACGGATATCTTTATTGTCTGTCAAGTGGCACTACCAATGCAAAACGCGGGCGTCTGTACAGCTGCAACATCACCATGCAATTCTGTGTGTGTGGGTCCTGCTTTTAATCTCTTTAGGTCAGTTGGGCCCCATCAGACAGGGTCCTGCACGTTTGTGGGAACTCGTCTCTAAAAATAGGCCACTCAACAAAACTTTGCAAGTTGGTGATACTTCTTCTGGGGCTTCTAGGGTTTAGGCCCCTCGGCCGAGATCTGCAGGTTGGCTCCGTTCTTCAGCGGGTTGACACATCAGCAGTTTGTGACATCCTCCCTGCTTGAAAGAAAGTAATCGTCGCAATTATGGTATATCTGCATAACAACGCAAGTTAGCTCAAAAATTTCCTAGGGACAATCAGTTTTCTCATTCTAAATTGGAGCTCTTGATATCCTGGGTCATTGGCTTCCTTGAAAAATCTCATGTAATAAGGATTCTCATTTCAGATTGGAGCTCTTGATATCCTAGATCATTGGCTTCCTAGAAAAATTTCATCCAATAAAGAGTATCCAGTGGTTGGCACATCACAATGCAACACAAATGCTCACATATTCATGTTACAAGACATAGAAATATAAAGTTGCCGATAAACACTCCCCTCGCAAATAACTATCTAGATCTGGGCCATGCTCCCTTGTCACTCCTCCCGCAAATAACCTAAAAGGTCCAGGCCATAAGATATAGAGGCCTTTTACAACCAAACGCCCCCCAGACCACAGCCTGCATTGTTTGGAGGTGTTGAGAGTAACCACTTCTCAGAATTCTTAATACTCTCCCTGTAAATAACCAAAAGGGTTCGTGCCATGAGTGAAAAACAACATTTTTCAAACATTCAATAAACCCCCCCGCCACCCCGCGCCCCCCCCCCCGCGCAAAGAACCACAAGGGTCCGGGCCATGAGTATGAACAAGCATTCTCAAACATCAATTCTCTTTAGTACTCCACCCGGGAGTAATTCACCAATCATTGAAACTAGTATTAAATCCAGAGCCAATAATTTCAAATCGGTACCGAGACCAGATACCATTCATTTCAAACAAATTCCAAACAGGATCACCAAACAATTTTCCGAGAATAGATTCAAACATAAAAAGCAATCACGACATCAGTCGAGCTCGAAAAGACGTCTTACTTTCCCTCCTCAAACTTGCACCAAAAATTAGGGTTAGGTTTCTTCCATAAGGTTACAGCCGACCGCAGCATGGTCCATAAGCTTTTGAACAAATAATATCCCTATGGCAATGATGGTAGTCCCAAAACATAGCAATCACACTGGACCTCCAAGGTTATCTGCTCAAGAAGAGACATTTATTGAAAGATGTCTAAAGACTGCAAGTTGTAATCTGCTAGGGTTTCCGTGGCAAGCATTTCAAGATGATCCTGTAGCAAGGCTACAGTGTCCTTCACAAGACAGACAATTGGACAGTTGTTACAGTTGGTCTCGTTCACACTGGACGGACCCTCTGGGCTGGGGAGTGACACATGGTAGGGTACCGACGGTGGTCTAGTGGACATCGTGGCCAGGTCACCACCACCACTCAGTTTGGAGATAGACTTAGCTGACTGGACATTTATGAGCCGTTGGTGGCTCTTATGATGGTACATGTGAGTAGTAGCTGTTGGGGCAGGATCATCATCTTCTTAACCTCTGGTCCTGGTACGTAGTCATCTAGAGGGAGTCTATATACAGAGCACGTCTTCACCATCCCTGCACATTTGAGCCTCGAGACCCCATTGTGCCTGAGAGTCTTGGGCTGGAGCTGAGTGTGCTGACACGCCAGGGTCTGGATCAGTTCTTTGAGATAGTCGAGTCATTTGTTGTGGTCTACTGTTGCTCATGTGTCTCTGTGAGCTCAGTTGTTGTCTATTGTTTCCCTTCTTTTCAATTTGTTTGAGTGAGATTGTCACGCACATTGCACTGAGGACCACCCACTGTAGAGAGCACGACACATTATCTGCGCTACAGGTTCTCTCATTTTGCAATCACGGTCGGACCTCAACTGACATCTCACTCTGTGAGGTACAAATCTTGAAGCTAGTTGGGTCTATCTAGCTTCGCCTACCTTGCCTTGCACTGTTCTCCTCTCGCCTGGTCCAACTGGTCTAGTCCTCCTTCACCCTAGTCATCTCTCGCCCTCGTCCAACTTGTCCTCGTCCCTCGTCTAGAGCTCCTCGACCCTTGTCTAGTCCTCCTCGTCCTTGGTCTAGTCCTCCTCGTCCTGGTCCAGCGTAGTCTAGTCACTTGCCTAGTCTAGTAGAGTCTAGACCAGTCTTCAGCCAGTTCAAGGTTTTCTTGCCCAAAGCTTGGTTGGTTTGGTGGTCCCTGCATGACCCATACAAGGCGGTCAGTCGAGCGTCAAAGCGCACTCTTGAGTCCTCTGAAGTACAACAATAGAAGACGACCCTTGGAACCTGTTAGAAGTCCATCAACCTCATCACCCATACCTCCACATATGACATCACCCATTTCTCCCTCCGGTTCCACATCTTCCAGATCACCTTCTCCAGTAAAGCTCTCTCCTATTCTGCTACAGCAGGCTACTGAGCAACAGGCTCAGCAAGGGGCCATGGAGCCGTTAGCTAGCGTTTTGGCTAAGGTCAACATCAAGTTCCCTACATTCAAAGGACTCTCTTCAAAAGATGCTGACGACCATGCAAGGAGGTTTCTATCTCTCTGTAGGGGTCGTGGTCTTAACAGGGAAGATGCCTATTTGGTACTCTTTCCATCCACCTTGGATGGCTTAGCAGACAAATGGTACAGCCAGTTTGCAGAGAACCATTTTGCAACTTGGGAAGCCTTAAGACAACAGTTCTGTGCAGCTTTCAAGCCAGGTGACTACCAGGAGAAGGTGTTGGATGAGTTGGCCAACATGGTGCTCCAGCCAGAGGAGACTTTTGCAGAACTTATGACGAAAACCAAGTCTCTAGTTGCCAAGCTTCCCCAGCAACCAAGTGAATTTATGGTTAAGAAGTGGGTAGAGAAGGCGCTTCCCAAAACTTCTCAGCAAAAACTACGAGAGAGTCTCCGACCTGACGCCACTCTAAAGGAGTTCATCGCAGCTGCTACGAGGATAGAGGGGGCTAGGAAGCTGTTCACCAACCCCCCTCGAATAGAGACCCCCTCTGTGTTTTCGGAAAGTCCTTTTGATCCTTTAACTTCTTTATGCAGGGAACTGGAAGCCCTAATGTTGCAGCGAGCTCTTCAAGAGGAGAGGTCCTTCTCTCTTAGACAGGAGAAGTCTCCACATCACGAGGCATTGGAACAGATCAAGCGCGAGCTAGAAGAGCTCAAGGGTCAGCAAGAGACTAAGGCTACGGTTTGGTGTAGCTCATGCCTCTCTCCAGGGCACCCTCCACAGGAATGCCCCCTTCGGGTTTACTGCCACTTCTGTGAAAAATCTGGACGTGAGGACAAGGACTGTTACTACCTCAAGGGATTGCGACAAATACAACAAAGTCTTGGTCCTACTCTTCAACACGGGCCAGCACTTGCATCCAACATGGTTTCTCTGTGTGGCCATCCACATTATATGCCACCTTTGCTGACAGCCCCTCCTATGCAAGGTATGCCAAGTACTTTTCCGTCTCAGAGCTTTTATCATACCCTTGCTCCCTCATCACCTCAAAGCTTCTATGCCTCCACCTCCAACCCAATCCACCAGAAGCAAGGACCACCTCGCCTTCGACTCGCCCTTTGAATCGGCCCATTTTGTGCTACAAATGCGGGGAATATGGGCATTACCAAAGCAAAAGCCCCCTGCCAGAAGGGTCCCCTCCTTGCCGTCATTGCCCTGAAAGGAAGGATCACTACAGTAAGGATTGCCCTAAACTTCGTGCATCCACAGCTTCGAACTCAAGTCAAAGCCAGAATGAGTTTGCCTTTCCCAAGCTCAATTTGATAGCGGTGAGCACCGTTTCTCAGCCGCCCCCTTCTACCCACGTGGTTACCCCTCAAAATAAGACGCCGCAGTTGGCAGAGGAGCCGTCGGGCGTCCTCACCCGGGCCCAGAGAACCACTCTCGGTCTTAGCATTCCATCAAGTTCAACTCCCCCACACATTCTCACACCAATGGATACCCTGCCTGTAGCTGTTAACAAGCCATCCCCCGGTGCCATGAAAGAATCCAAATCTTTGCGCGAGTTTCAGAATTGACACCCTTGCAATTATTCAGTCACTTTACCCTGGAGCAAGTCCTAGTGGCGGGCACCTCCCAGTGCGACCGTCAGAGTCCTCTATGATATCCAATCCTGCTGCTCCACTCACTGATTATAGAAGCCCTCGCCTCACAGTGTCGGTTTTGGGTCGGCAATTCTCGGGAGTGATAGTGGATGGTGGATCTGGCATCAACCTGATGCCCGAGTTCACTATGTTAGCTCTAGGTCTACAGCCTACTCGCCCTGCTCCCTTCACAGTTACATTGGCCGACCAACGGACAGTATACCCAGTGGGCATCGTGGACAATGTGCCTCTGCAAGCACAAAAATTTACTTTTATTTAACTTGGATTATGTGGTGGTTCGTCTTCCCCAGGTTGAGGGCGGATTTCCCTTGCTTATTGGAAGACCATGGTTGCGACACACTAAAGCACTTCATGATTGGGGAAACGACGCAATGTGGATACATACTTCTGGCTCCCCGATGCAACCCATCCTCTTAGAAGGAGGTATGGATCCAGTGGTGCAGCCAGTTTCTTTGTCAATGGAAACCAACCCTGAACATGAAAAGCCTACTACACCTGAAGGGTTAGACGAAGATCTGCTGGAGTGGTTGGAGGCTACCAAATCTATGCCTTGTTATAGGGTCTCTATTCACTCTTTGCCTGAAGGTACACCCTCTTCAAATGGTTCCACAGTAACTAAACCCAATGAGCCACCTGAGCCTATGAAGAAGCATAGAAGCAGTAAGAAATCTCCTCCGACTAGAACAAAGCTCTCCTCTGTGTGTAGCAAACTCCCTTCACAGAGCCCGTCCTGCAAGATGAATTCCAAGATCATGATAGTAGCTGTATTGCTCATGATAGCTGTGAGCTCCTTATTTGCCCCTATCTACCCTCCCCCTCTCCCCCTCACCCTCGCCCTCGCCCTACCCTTCTCCTCATCCCCCACCCTAGTCCCTCCCCCTCGCCCCTACCCACTTGCCCTCGCCCTACCCTCCCCCTCGCCCTCGCCCTACCCTCCCCCTCATGCCCTCGCCCTAGCCCCTCTTCCCCTCACCCCCTCGCCCTCGCCTTACCCTCCCCTCACGCCCTCGCCCTAGCTCCTCTTCCCCTCACCCCTTGGCCCCTACCCACTCGCCCTCGCCCTCGCCCCCGCCCTACCCTCCCCCTTGCCCCCTAGCCCCTCGCCCTACCCTCCCCCTCACCCTCTCGCCTAGTCCCTCCCCCTCGCCCCTACCCTCACCCCCTCGCCCTCGCCCTAGTCCCCCTTGCACTCACCTCCTCGCCCTAGCCCTACCGTCACCCCAAGGCAACCATGGCAATGCCAAGCATAATTGGTGGTGTGAAGACATGTCTTCCTGTCGATGTATATGATGGGGAGTGTGGTCATGGCGCTGCAAACCCGTTGCATTGACAATAAACACATAAGCAAGGTTTTGTTGAGGTACTTGGATGCTTCATTGTTGTTGCTAGGTTACAGCTCTCTGTCCATTGGCGTTGAAAAGAACAACGTTGATGAGAAAACATTCAAGGAATATGCTCAAAGTGTGCAGAGAGAGGTTTTGGAATCAATTGTGCGCCTCTTACATCGCTTAGAGTGGGCCTCTGTGCCACTAAAATCACTTTTCGAATTGCGCAGGGTTTCCATAACCATGTCTGCTTCTCGCTCTTGTAGACGACAAATTTGAAGAGATGATTGGGTGTCAGCTTCACAACCCTCACACACTCTCGCCCCTACCCACCCCCTCTCTTGCCCTCACCCCTGCCCTCCCCCTACTCTCCCCTACCCACCCCCTCACACACTCTCGCCCCTACCCTCCCCCTACTTGTAGTTGGCTACAGTGTCACTTTCACAGGACACAGTTACAGCTAGTACAGTTGTTCTGGTCTGTTCACACTGGACGGACACTCTGGGCAGTGACACGTGGCAGGGATACGGATGGTGGCCTAGTGGACATGTGGCCAGGTCACACTTATCTGGCCGACATTTATGAGCCGTTGGTGGCTCTTTATGAGTGTATCTATGAGTAGTAGCCGTTGGGTCATTATCATTATCTTATATAGATGGTTGGTTCATCGGCGATCACGGTGGGACCTCAACTGAAGTCTCACTCTGTTGAGTATCTGGTTTCTTCGCTTCGCCTGTGCAACCTGTTGGTCTGGTCCAGTTTCACCCTTGATAGCTTAATCTAGCTGGTCTAGTCTCTCGCCTTGTTGGTTTGGTCCTCTCTCGCCCTAGTCCACCCAGTACTAGTCTTGGTCTAGTCCTTCTCGTCCCTGGTCTAGTCCTTCCTCGTCCTGGTCCAACCAGGTGGTCTAGTCACTCGCCCTGGTCTAGTAGAGTCTAGCCCAATGTTCAGCCAAGTGAAGGTTGTCTTGCCCAAGTGAAGGTCTTCTTGCCCAAAGCTCGGTGGGGTTGGCGGTTGCTGCATGACACATACAAGGAGGTCATTGGAGCGTCAAAGTGCACTACTGAGTCCTCTAAAGTACTACCACAGAAGGCGTCAACCCTTGGTGCCCAGTAGAAGCATATTAACCCCATCACCCATACCTACTCATATGGCTACCTCCATTCCTTCGACCGGTTCTACATCCTCCAGGTCACCTTCTCCGGTAAGGCTCTCCCCCATTTTGTTACAGCAAGCTAGGGAGCAACAGACTCAGGCGCAAGAGGCCATGGAGGAGCTCACAAATGTTCTGGCAAAGGCGAACATCAAGTTCCCTACCTTTAAAGGTCTCTCCGCAGAAGATGCAGACGACCATGCTCGGAGGTTTGTCTCTCTTTGCAGGGGTCGTGGCCTCAACAGAGAAGACGCATACCTGGTGCTCTTCCCGTCCACCTTGGATGGTCTTGCAGATAAATGGTACAATCAGTTTGCTGAAAACCACTTTACTACTTGGACCATGTTAAGACAACAGTTCTGTGAAGCTTTCCGACCAGGGGATTGTCAAGAGAAGATTCTAGATGAGTTGGCCAACCTGTTGCTCCAGCCCAAGGAGACATTTGCAGAGCTCATGACCAGAACAAAGTCCCTGGTCGCCAAGCTGCCTCAGCAACCAGGGGAATTAATGGTGAAGAAGTGGGCAGAGAAGGCTCTGCCTAAGACTTCTCAACAAAAGCTCAGAGAAAGTCTTCGTCCTGAAGCCAGTCTGGAGGAATTTGTTGCTACTGCTACTAGAATAGAGGGAGCAAGAAGGCAGTTCACTGACTCTCCTCAATAAGATACTGCCCCTGTACTCATGGACAGTCCATCAGACCCCTTGACTTCTTTAAGAAGGGAACTGGAAGCCCTAAAGTTACAGCGGGCCCTTCACGAAGAGAGATCCTTCTCTCTCAGACAGGAGAAGCCTCCACATCAAGAGGCTTATGATCAACTTAAAAGAGAGTTAGAAGAGCTCAGGTCTCAACAGGAGACTAAGGCTATGGTATGGTATAGTTCATGCCGCTCTCCAGGACACCCTCCACAGGACTGTCCCCTTCGCTCTTATTGTCACTTCTGCGAAAAATCGGGTCATGAAGATAAGGATTGCTACTATATAAAGGGATTGCACAAAATACAGCAAAGTCTTGGTCCTACTCTCCAACAGGGGTTAGCACCAGCATCCAACATGGTTTCCCACTACGGCCATCCCAACTACATGCCACCTTTGCTCAATACCCTACTGTCCAAGGTATGTCAAGTACTTTCACGACTCAAAGTTTTTATAATGCTAATGCCACCTCAACCCCTCAGAGATTCTACACTTCAGCCTCCAACTCCATGCAGCAACCATCTCGTCCCTAGTTTCGTCCTTCAAATCGGCCCATACTCTGCTACAGATGCGGAGAATATGGGCATTATCAGAGCAAGTGTCCTTTACCTGAGGGGTCTCCTCCTTGTCGTCATTGCCCTGATTCGAAGGATCACTACAGTAAGGATTGTCCCACGCAAAGGGCATCCACGTCGTCAAGCTCGACTCAGAACCAGCAAGAATTCACCTTCCCGAAGATAAACTTGATTACTGTGAACACAGTGCCTCAACCATCACCTGCTACTCATGTGGTTAAGCCACTGCAAGTGGAGGAGCCTGCTGGTGTCCTTACTCGGGCACAAAGAGAAGCTCTTGGTCTTAGTCTGCCCACAGGTCCACCTCGCCAATCCCCACTTCCTCAAGCTGGTCTATTTGACCCAAAGGACGAGTCCTTCAAAATTGCTCAAAGCAAACCAGCTTCCCTGTTATCTAGCATTGATGGATCCTTCTTGGAAGCAGTGGCTGACTTGGAACAGATTAAGGTCCCAAAGGGATCCCAGTTCGAAGGCGCCAAGCCCACAGCAGAAGCCATCTTGAAAAATACTTTTCAGCAGGTGTCACTATACGACATGCTAAGGCTCGACGCAACACTTAGAAGTGACACCCTGTCAGTCATTCAGTCTCTGTACCCGGGGGCTGGGCCTAGTGGGGCGGGCACCTCCCTGTATAGCCCTCAGAGTCTTATTTGATTTCCTGTCCATCTGCTCCCCTCACTGATTATAAAAGTCCTCGCCTCACTGTATCTATTCTTGGGCACCAGCTATCCGGCGTCATCGTTGATGGAGGATCTGGAATCAATTTGATGCCCGAATTCACTATGATGGCCTTAGGTCTAAAGCCTACCCGACCTGCTCCTTTCACTGTTACATTGGCCGATCAGAGAACAGTCTACCCAGTGGGCATAGTCGACAAGGTGCCTCTAAAGGTACAAGATTTCACTTTTAAATTGGATTTTGTGGTAGTTAATCTTCCCCGGGTAGAGGGAGGTTATCCCTTGCTAATTGGTAGGCCATGGTTGCGACATACGAAAGCACTTCACGACTGGGGAACCGACGCCATGTGGATACATACTCCTGGCTCTCCAATGCAACAAATTTGTCTCGAAGGAGGTATGGATCCGGTCGGTCAGCATAGCTCTTTGTCAGTAGAGTCCAACCCTGACTTGGAGGAGCCTGTCCCTCCTGATGGGTCCGATGAAGACTTACTGCAGTGGTTAGAAGCTACCTCTTCGATGCCATGCTATGTAGTCTCTCTTCAACCTTTGCCAACAGATTCACCCTCTCCCCCTAATCCTACACCTGAAGCCAGTAATCCCAGTCAGCCAAGTGAGCCAGAATCAAGTGGACCGATCTCTGGTGCCCATCCTTCAGAGGGTCCCTTGATGGAAACCGTCGGCCTGGGTGAGCCTATAACCCACCATAGAAGGGGGAAAAAGTCTCCCTTGCAAGAGTTGGCCAACACCCCAGCTCCTTCCTTAGCCTCTACTCCATCTGACTCTCCACCCATGCCGGAGTACTTTGAGATTTCTGAGGATTTACCATTTGCAGAGCTTCCATCAGGATGGTTGCAGGAAGAGTATGCTCATTTTAACATTGATCAGACGCCAGCTCATAATGTCCAGAAGCTAACAGAGGCGGCACGATCTTCTCTCCCTGACGCAGCCTCGCCCACTGCACCGCCTGACCCAGTCAGAGAGGTCAACCTAGGCGGCCCTGACAACCATCAGCCCATCTTGTTAGCCACTTGGTTATGGGATCACCCCGCTCTACTCGACCTGGTAATCTCTTTCGTGCGCTCTTTCAAGGATGTGTTTGCCTGGTCTTACCACGATTTGGAAGGAATCCCAGCAGAGCTAGGAGTCCACACAATTCCTCTGGTTGAGGGGGCTAAGCCGATCAGAGGACGGGCTTACAAACTGAATCCCAAGTATGCAGAAGCTGTCAAAATCGAGTTGGAAAAAATGCAAGAAGCAGGTATTATTGTACCAGTAGAGCACTCAGAATGGTTGTCCCCTATGGTTATTGTCCCAAAGAAGCAGTCCATCAAAATTCGAGTTTGCGTCGACTACCGGGCTCTGAATAAGGTCACAATCCCGGATGGATTTCCGACACCTTTCACTGAGAGAGTCCTCAAAGATGTCGCTGGCCATGTACTGTATAGTTTTATGGACGGGTTCAGCGGCTACAATCAGTTAGGAATACATCCTGACGACCAAATCTAAACAGCTTTTGTGACTCCCGGGGGTATTTTCATCTACACTAGAATGTCTTTTGGGCTTAAAAATGCACCGCCTTCTTTCAATCGCATAGTATATCTCATCTTCTGTCCTCTGCTTACTGATCACCTTCGCATATTCATGGACGACTTTTCCACCTTCTCGGGTGCTCAATGTTCGACCCTAGTAGAAAATCTAAAGGAGCATCTTGCTCAGCTATCTGCAGTCTTCCTCAGGTGCAGAGAGGCACGTTTGAAGCTCAATCCGAACAAGTGTCATCTTTTGGTCACAGAGGGCACACTGTTGGGCCATGTGGTGTCTGCTCAAGGTTTAGCCCCTGACCCATAGAAGATAGTGGCCATCTTGAAGTTACCTCCTCCCATAAATCCCAAAGGTGTTCAGAGCTTTGTGGGCCACACCGGCCATCATCGCAGGTTTATACGTATGTATGCACAGGTGGCTCAACCATTGACCCGGCTCACCAATGCTGCTGTTCCCTTCCAGTGGTCAACACCTGAGACCGAAGCATTTGCATACCTCAAAAAACGCCTTACTGAAGCGCCTATTCTAGTTGCCCCGGATTGGGACCTACCTTTTCATGTGCATACAGCTGCCAGTCTGCTGGCTGTGGGTGTTGTGCTGACTCAGCCTAGCAAAGAGTTCAACTTGGATTGCCCTGTACATTATGCAAGTCGCCTGCTCACCAAAGCAGAGCGCAACTATAGCACCACAGAGAGGGAAGGTTTGGCTATAGTGTATGCTCTACAAAAATTTCGTCACTATTTGCTTGGGGTCCACTTCACAATTATTACTGATCACCATGCCTTGCGCTATCTGCTTAATAAGCCACAGGTCACAGGTTGAGTATGGCGATGGCTCCTCCTATTCCAAGAGTTTGATTTTGAAGTGGTACTCCGTCCTGGTAAGCAGCATGTAATGGCTGACCACCTCTCTCGCATTCACACAGGTGAAGAAGCTACGGGGATTGCGGATGACTTTCCAGATAGCAGTCTTTTTAAAATCGATACAACACCGGAATGGTACGGCGAGGTCCTACATTTTCTCTCTACTGGGCTGTACCTAGAGAAGGCATCTCCACTGCAGAAGAGGAGATTGCTGTTGAAGTCCAGGCCTTTCACTCTGATTGGGGGCCAGCTCTACAAATCGGGACCAGATGGTGTTCTGAAGCGTTGTGTCTCGCCTCATGAGGTGGAGCATATTCTGGAGGATGCCCACAATGGTCCCACTGGTGGCCATTACCCTGGTCACATCACCGCCCAGAAGATTCTACAGAGTGGTCTATGGTGGCCCTACGTTTTTAAGGATGCAATAGCATATTCTAAGGTTTGTGATGTGTGCCAGCGCTGTGGGCCGAAGCCAAGTAAGCAATCCAACCGTTCTATGCAGGTCTCGATGGCGTGGCTACCTTTTGAGAGATGGGGCTTGGACTTTGTGGGTCCAATATATCCCCCGGCTCAACTAAGTAGTCGCAAATATCTGCTAGTGGCTACAGACTATGCAACAAAGTGGGCAGAGGTAGTGGCGACAGTAGATTGCACTAGCAATACAGTAGCCAAATTTTTATATGAAAATATTTTATGCAGATTTGGATGTCCCTTAGAGATCACCAGTGATAGGGGCAGTCATTTTGTCAATGACCTGATCTCAACTTTGCTGGCCAATTACAAGATTTTTCATCGCAAGTCGTGCTCTTATTACCCTAGAGCCAATGGGCAGGCCGAAAGAACCAACAAGGTTCTGATCGCATTCCTGAGGAAAGCATGTCATCTCCATCCAGCATCGTGGGCTCAGGCTGTGCACGGCACTCTTTGGGCATACTACACATCTTTCAAAGCAACAACGAATCACACGCCTTTTCAACTCGCTTTCGGTTTGGAATCCATATCTCCATTTGAGTTCAACTCCGGATCCCCTAGGGTGGGGAGTCTGCGTGCAAGTTGGGGCATGGAAGCTGCTTCTATATCCCGTCTTACCTTATTGGATGAAAGCCGCCTTTTAGCTTCTCATGCTCTGCCAAGCGGAGCAACTCCGCCGCAAAGCGTGGCATGATTGCCACCTCAGAAAGCCAAAAATAACGCAAGGCACATTGGTGCTACTCTATCAGGCAAAATATTTGAAAAAAGCAAAGAAGCTGGTTCCAGCTTGGCAAGGGCCCTTCGTGGTGGAAGAGATTCTGCCACAGGGGGCTGTCCAGTTAGTCACCCTGACAGGAGTTCCTTTGCCACTGGTCAACGGATCCAGGATTAAGTGCTATCACTAGCCCTAATCATATACAAAGCTAATGATGATAGCCATCTCACCACCATATGGTTATCAACTCCCCAGCTCGGTATTTCTCTAGGGATTACCATCTTCATCTCTTCTCCAAACTTCATCATGGCAGTTCTTATCTTGGAAAACTCCCCTTGTTTCACTGATGCATCATTTATTGTTCTGACTCTGTCTCTGCTACATTCTGTTCTTGTAATTTTCGAATTCAAGTCTCATTTAATAGCCAGTTTGATTATGGGATAGTGTTCGAAGATTAAAGCAACTCAACTGCATCTCCCTTTTTCGTCTCTAACTTAATTCTCTATCTCTCACAGCATTTATATCTAGCTCTTTCTCTCCTCCTTGTTCCTTCCTTTTCTACCGCGTTGTTCCCTTGCTCAATAAGTATCTTAGCATCTCTTAACCTTCCCCATGTTCTCTCCTCAACTGTGTTCCTTGGCTTAAATGAGTACCACATAAACCCCTGCGGTAAGAATCGGCCCAGATTCTTAATTCCCCTCACTTTTTCCCTTATCTACACCTCATCCTAGCCATTAAATTCCCCCGCCCTTTTTCCACCTATTGAACCCCTAGACCACCCCTCTTCAGCCCTCGCCCTCGTCCCCTCCCTATCCAGCCCTCGCCCTCCCCTCTCCAGCCTCGCCCTCGCCCTTACCTATCCCGCCTTCGCCCTCGTCCCCTCCCTATCGACCCCTCGCCTCAGCCCTGCAAAGTTCGCCCCATCCTTCAATATTCGCCCCAGCCTACCAAGCACAAAAAATTCGCCCCAGCTGGTAAAATTTGCCCCTACCCTATTTGTTTGGACTTGCCCCTGCCCTATTTTTGTTTGGATTTGCCCCTACCCATTTTCTCTCAGCAATTCGCCCCTACCCTCTCAGCACAATTGGATTCGCCCTGCCTATTTTCAATTCGCCCCCTCTCAAAATTTGCCCATACCCCCTCAGCACAATTAGATTCGCCCCTATACCTAACTTCATTCGCCCCTACCCTAACTGGCCCAAATTAGCCCAACCCTTATTAATTCGCCCCAGATAACTTTCTAGCGTTTGCACTCTTCATTCGCCCCTACCCTAACTTACTCGCCCCAGCCTAACTCCCTTCGCCTATTAGCTCTTGATTCGCCCCTATACCCAATTCTCAATCAACTCCTCTCGCCCAACCCCACAAAATCGCCCCAGCTCCCTTCTGTCCAGCCTCTGCCTAGCCCAATCCCAAATCGTTTTGCAGAAACTCCACCTTGGTCTGCGTCTGATCGTGGTGCTTTTCATCACTTGGTCCACTCAACTGCTCACTGTTTGTCATCCACCCGACCTCACCATGGCAGGAGGTAGCAAGCAACAGCAGAAACAGCCAGAAGGAAGTAGCAAGAAAAAGGTACAGTTGAAGAAGAGGAAAGCTCTGGTTGCAGAATCAGAGAGTGAAGCAGAGGAAGTATCTGCAAGCAGCAGCAACTATGACATAGATGACTTTACCTCTAGTGACCCAAGTGATGAGAGCTACAAAGCAGACTCAGCAGCATCTGATGATTCAGATGTAAATTCCGAGTCAGGCGCTTCCAGTGATCAGGAGGAACATTCAAAAGTGGCTCAGAAAAAAGACAAGCAGCCAATCATCACTCATGAAATCAAGAGGCCTACTTCTTCGAAAAATCGCACAGCATTCTCATTAAATTTTCATATGCAGCAACCTCGACCATCTCTCAGTGAGGTGCTTTCGACTGCTCAGCTACGGACTCTGGGCCTCACAGCATTGGCTGATGCAAATTTACCTGATACGGTTCCAGCAGAGCTGATACATCAACTGTTGAAAGACTTTCCAAAGGTTCAGGGCCACAAGCTAACAGCTACAACGATTGGCCATGCCATGGGTATGACCAACTTTCCTGCTGTGAAGTCTACTACTCGCACTTTCTCTTTGTTGTCCAAGGATGCGACAATTCAAGCATGTCAAGAGCTATTGAGTTCGGATCACCCAAATTATGAGCGAAACAGACGGCTTCTCGCAATTTTCAGGTATTACTTTCTGGCTCGAGATGCCAAAGAAGACAAGGAAAAAACTGATCTTCTCACTACATTCTCCCACTGCGACGGGCTATACTGTTTAATCCACACTATCCCATGTGGATTCCACCAAATTCTCTTCAGCTCTTTGCAGTCTAGGGCTAAAAGATTTCGCGCCCAAGTGCAGTCTGTGCAGTTAAGTTTTAAATGTTTTGCGGCACCTCTCTTGGCATGGATCATAAACATACCTATTAACATCAATGAAGTGGATGAAGAGCAGGGAACCTCGAAAGGGAAAAGGAAAACCGTGAGCATGCAGGTTGACCCCACAGTCACCAAGAAAAAGAAGATCAAGGCGAAAGTGGTGAAGGATACAGTGAAGTCTCTACTCTCCTTGCCAGTTTCTGAGAGCCAGCAGACTAGGGTACATCTTAGCGTCACACATCTACTTCTACCCCTAGTTCTGCTGTGCCGGCACCAGTGTCTACTGCCGCTCCTCAGGACAGGATGGTCACTTCACCCATACAGGATCCTCTTCCTTCTTCTCCCATCTTCACTCATACACCGGTCAAAATATCTCTCGCTCCACCTACAACACCAATCTCCGAGGCACCTACTACACCAACTGTACCTACTTCTAGCTCGCCGGCTGTGCCACCTGTGCGCCCTTCAGCATCACATCCATCTGAGGGATCTTCAGGTAGGACCGACTCCACTTCTCTGTTTCAGCTTTCAGAGAAGTTACTTTAGGACTCTAGAGCTGCTATTGCCACCATCGAGCTAGGCGCGGAGCAGCTAGATGCAACCCACCAGTATCACTCCGCCACATACGCAGCTATGGAGGGATCTCTGCGAGTTACCGAGAGTGCCATCGCAGATCGAGATGCAACGATTTTTGCACTACAGCAGGCATTGAAGATAAAGTCGAGGATTATTGATGACCTAAAAGCACAGGTGCAGGGATTTCAAGAAATGCTTATGTATGGTAACAGGCCTACCCAGGCCCCTGTGGGATATGGATGGGCTGGGCCACGGATACAGGTCCAGAATCCAGCAGGCTTTGCAGCACCAGCAAGTCTCTCTCAGCCCTCTCAGCAGTTCATGGGACACTACCCACAGCCCCAGTTCCAGTACTTTACTCAGCACGGGTCTCAGGTCCAGATGCCACACATGCAGAGCCAGAGTGTTCCTTGCGGTGACAGTGTTGCTGGTGCACACCGCCATGGTTGTGTTACTAGGCGTCCGGAGTTCACTTCAGGGCAGGTGCTTCCATCCGCTGTGCAGCAGATGGCTGCTACAACCACAGGAAGCCAGGTTATGCAGAGCACAGTACAGCAACCGCATAGTTACACAATCGATCTAATGGCTCCTCCCGATCCGGATACTTCTGGACCAGCAGTGGCGACGACACTTTCCCTTGGGTGACAGGACTGTGCTCTTGTCCCACCTTTCATTGTACATATAGTTACTTTTGCAGTTTCATTCAGTTTTGGCTCACCAAGACAATGACCAGTCTTGTGGCGGACAACCTGTTAAGCAGGCTACAATGTCACTTTCACAGGACACAGTTACAGCTAGTACAGTTGGTCTGGTCTGCTCACACTGGACGGACACTCTGGGCAGTGACATGTGGCAAGGATACGGATGGTGGCCTAGTGGACATGTGGCCAGGTCACACTTAGCTGGACGACATTTATGAGCCGTTGGTGGCTCTTTATGAGTGTATCTATGAGTAGTAGCCGTTGGGTCATTATCATTATCTTATATAGATGGTCGGTTCATCGGCTAGGTAGCGAGTCTTACACAGAGCACTGCTTCACCATCCCTGCACATCTGAGCCTCGACGCCCCATTTGTACCTGTGAGTCCTGGGCTAGAGCCGAGTGTGCTGCCACACCAGAGTCTGTACATGGTTCTTTGAGCTAGTCGAGTCCACATGTTCTGATCCACTATTGTGTCTCTGTTGTTATCCATTGTTCCTGTGTTTCATTCTGTTTGAGAGAGTTTCCATTTGTTTGAGTGAGATTGTCACGCACATTGCACTGAGGGGCACCCACACTGTTGAGAGCACGACACATTATCCGCGCTACAGGTGCTCACATTTCGGCGATCACGGTGGGACCTCAATTGAAGTCTCACTCTGTTGAGTATCTGGTTTCTTCGCTTCGCCTGTGCAGCCTGTTGGTCTGGTCCAGTTTCACCCTTGACAGCTTAATCTAGTTGGTCTAGTCTCTCGCCTTGTTAGTCTCGTCCTCTCTCTCCCTAGTCCACCCAATACTCGTACTGGTCTAGTCCTTCTCGTCCTGGTCCAGCCAGGTGATCTAGTCACTTGCCCTGGTCTAGTAGAGTCCAGCCCAATGTTCATCCAAGTAAAGGTTGTCTTACCCAAGTGAAGGTCTTCTTGCCCAAAGCTCGGTGGGGTTGACGGTTGCTGCATGACACATACAAGGAGGTCATTGGAGCGTCAAAGTGCACTACTGAGTCCTCTGAAGTACTACCACAGAAGGCGTCAACCCTTGGTGCCTAGTAGAAGCATATAAACCCCATCACCCATACCTACTCATACGGCTACCTCCATTCCTTCGACCGGTTCTACACTCTCCAGGTCACCTTCTCTGGTAAGGCTCTCCCCCGTTTTGTTTACTGCCACTTCTGTGAAAAATTTGGACATGAGGACAAGGACTGTTACTACCTCAAGGGATTGCGACAAATACAACAAAGTCTTGGTCCTACTCTTCAACAAGGGCAGCACCTGCATCCAACATGGTTTCTCTGTGTAGCCATCCACACCATATGCCACCTTTGCTGACAGCCCCTCCTATGCAAGGTATGCCAAGTACTTTTCCGTCTCAGAGATTTTATCATACCCTTGCTCCCTCATCACCTCAAAGCCTCTATGCCTCCACCTCCAACCCAATCCACCAGAAGCAAGGACCACCTCGTCCTTTGAATCGACCCATTTTGTGCTACAAATGCGGGGAATATGGGCATTACCAAAGCAAAAGCCCCCTAGCAGAAGGGTCCCCTCCTTGCCGTCATTGCCCTAAAAGGAAGGATCACTACAGTAAGGATTGCCCTAAACTTTGTGCATCCACGGCTTCGAACTCAAGTCAAAGCTAGAATGAGTTTGCCTTTCCCAAGCTCAATTTGATAGCGGTGAGCACCGTTTCTCAGCCGCCCCCTTCTATCCACGTGGTTACCCCTAAAAATAAGACGCCGCAGTTGGCAGAGGAGCCATCCGGCGTCCTCACTTGGGCCCAGAGAGCCGCTCTCGGTCTTAGCATTCCATCAAGTTCAACTCCCCCACACATTCTCACACCAGTGGATACCCTGCCTGCAGCTGTTAACGAGCCATCCCCCGGTGCCATGAAAGAATCCAAATCTTTGCTCTCCGATATAGATGAAGCTTTCTTGGAAGCAGTTTCCGACCTACAGAAGATCAAGGTACCAGAGGAACAACAGGTAGAAAAAGAGAAGCTTATAGCAGAGACAGTCTTGAAGAACACTTTCCAACAAGTGTCCCTCTATGACATGTTGCGACTAGATGCGAGTTTCAGAAGTGACACCCTTGCAGTTATTCAGTCACTTTACCCTAGAGCAAGTCTTAGTGGCGGGCACCTCCCAGTGCCACCGTCAGAGTCCTCTATGATATCCAATCCTGCTGCTCCACTCACTGATTATAGAAACCCTCGCCTGACAGTTTCGGTTTTGGGTTGGCAATTCTCGGGAGTGATAGTGGATGGTGGATCTGGCATCAACTTGATGCCCGAGTTCACTATGTTAGCTCTAGGTCTACAGCCTACTCGCCCTGCTCCCTTCACAGTTACATTGGCCGACCAACGGACAGTATACCCAGTGGGCATCGTGGACAATGTGCCTCTGCAAGCACAAAAATTTACTTTTATTTAACTTGGATTATGTGGTGGTTCGTCTTCCCCAGGTAGAGGGCGGATTTCCCTTGCTTATTGGAAGACCATGGCTGCGACACACTAAAGCCCATAGCATATGCTTCTCAGATAACTTTGTTTGTGTCAAGAAAATCGCAAGGTCTAATGGTCCGTTTGGACAACGAAATCTGCACCTAGCAGGTAGTGTTTCCAACTTAAGAGCGCATGAATCACAGCCAGTAACTCTTTCTCATAGACCTGCATGGTCATCTCTGGACCTCGCAAAATTCTGCTCTCATAGGCTACTACCCTGCCATCTTGCATTAGCACTGCACCAATGCTACTACCACAGGTATCACACTGGACCACAAATGACTTCCTAACATCTAGCAACACAATGACTGGATCTGAAGTCATCTTTTCCTTTAAGAGATTAAAAGCTGAAATCTCTTTCTGTGTCCATCTAAAAGTGACTGCCTTCTTTTGAAGAGCATGTAAAGGTGAAGCAATCTCAACGAAATTTCAGATAAACCTTCTGTAATAGGAGCATAGTCCCAAGAAACTTCGGACATCGTGCACCGTCTTCAAATCTGGCCATGACTTGATCGCTTCAACTTTTGCAGGATCCATTCTGACACCATCCTTTGAGAAAATGTGTCCTAGAAAGTGAATCTCTTCCAGAAAAAACTCACTTTTCTTTGCATTGATGAGCAACCTATGACTATGTAGCTCTTCGAACACAATGGCCAAGTGATGCCTATGCTCCTCTTCATTCTTTGAGTAGACTATCATATCATCAAAGAATGTACCAACAAACTGCTGGTGTGGACGGAAAATTCTGTCCATCATTGTATTGAACGTAGCAAGAGCATTTGTGAGACCAAAGGGAATCACTAAAAATTCGTAAAGGCCAAAAGTTGTTCTAAAAGTAGTCTTGTGCACATCCTCTGATCTAATGCGGATCTGATGGTACCCACTCTTTACATCTATCCTGCTAAACATAGCTGCTCCTTCTAATTTGTCCATAATATCATCAATTCTAGGTATAGGGAACCTATTCTTGATGGTATTCTTGTTCAGTGCACGGTAGTCTATGCACATACGCCATGAGCCATCCTTTTTCTGCACCAACAACACTGGAGAACAGAATGGAGATGAACTGGGCTGAATCAACCCCTTTTCTAACAGCTCCTGTACTTGGCCCATTATCTCTTTCTGCTGAGCCGCACTAACCCTGTACGGAGGCTTATTTGGTGGGCTACTGCCTGGCACCAAATCTATCGCATAGTCCTCGGCTCTCTCTGGCGGTAATTGAGACGGTAATGAATCGGAAAAACAGTCACTATACTGTTGTAAAAACATTGTCCTTTCCTTATCTAACACAGATAAATTTGATTCATCACAATCTGACACTTCACGTGCAAAACTCAAGTACGCAGAAAGATGCTTTTTCATTACAGAAGTAATAGCAGAAGCTGATACAGTGGGAATAGACTCCTCTTTAAGCTTTACATCCAGAATGTGAGTCTTTCCCCTACTCTGTACAGTGATCTTTTTGTTGTAGGCATCCATGATTCCCTGTACACGAAACAACCAAGGAATACCTAACAACACATCACATCCGTCCAGTGGCATGATTAAATTCTTCAGCATCTACATAGGACTGGATATGTAGGCGCAACTTTCCGATGATGGGTGTCACAGCCTCTGTATGGCCAGGACATGCCAAACCTGCCTCTGCTGTATTCCCCATCTCTTCAGGTCTGATTCCCAACTTTGCAGCCAATTCTGGGGAAATGAAGTTGGCTTTGGCACCTAGATCAAAGAAGATAAGCACTGTTTGATCCCTGACCTTTCCCCATGCTCTGCAAAGCTCACTTGCATCTGAATTTCGCTTGTCGCCCACCATATCTGGCACTAGACCAGCCATGGGATTCTTTCCTTTCCTGTCCTCTTTGTCTTCAGAATCAGCTGGCCTTTTCTTTGCAGGACAATTGTAAGCAATGTGGCCAGGCTGCTCACAAATAAAGCATTTGTTCTCTAACCTCAGGACCTTCTTTTGCTCTTCCGACTTGCGAGGAAAACGTCTTTTCCATTGCTTCGCTGGTCCCTTTTCTGATTCAGCCGTAGCTTTGTCTTTCCCTGCATTGGCTGACTCCTGAGTCCCTTTAGGAGCCTCATTGGGAACGTGCTTCTTGGCTGAATTTTTCTTGCCTGATTCTGCCTTGACGCCAATGTTAAATTCACAATCTTCTCCCTTGAGCAAACCATTGCCAGTGTTTGCTACCTCGATGAGCTACGTCAAAGTAGTGACTTTGGTCTTCGTGCAGTATTTTCTCAATCCTTTGGGTAGGCCACAACAGTATTTTTCAATCTGTTCTGTCAATGGCACAAACCTATAGGAAGTTACTGGAAGTAGAGCTTTCCAAAACTTCCGATTGTAGTCATCCAGATTCTTGCAAGTAGCAGCATTAAGCTGATGCCATTCTGTCATGACATCTGCTTCAAAGTCATCAGATAACCATGCTGTTGTAAAAATCTGCTTGAAGTAAATCCATGTGGAGGGAGCTTGCCCTTGAAGCAATAAAGTTGTCCACCATTGTCCCGCTTTCCCTGTCAACAAAGTGGTTGCCTTGCGGACCTTTGAAGCCTCTGTAAAGTTTCCCCCTGCATGGGCCTTGTCAAACTGTTGGAGGAATGAGAGAGCCTTCTTCCTGTCATCAAACCCTGTAAAGGTCGTGAATGACACACCTTTGCCACCTTCTTTGTACGGAGTTGGCCTCTCCAGCGGCGTTAAATTGTCATATGGAAGTGACTGAAACATGGGAACACTATTAGGGTTCATTTGTGTTCCCTGACCGCAATTAAGTTGACCTGGAAACGCTATATTTGGCTGCTGATTTGTAATTCCAGCCATACCAAAATTTGCATGTGGCATCCCAAATTGGCCCTGAGTGCTCTGAAACCCTGGTAGCATGCCCGTGACACCATACATGGGGTTAGGCATCATCGTTTGAGCACCCCCGAATACCGTTCCTGGAGTGTAAAACTGATTTCCAGGTGCATGACCAGCCATGCTCTTGAATACCGATCCACCTCCAAAATAGCCAGGGTGTACTGAAGGAGGTGGGAAGACCTGTTGCATAGCCTGTGGGTTGCTTCCTTGCCTATTAGAACCAGCTATAGGCTGCTAAAAGGTGGCGGGCTGAACTGGTACAGCTTGAAAGACTGGCATCTCAGCCACCTGTTCTTGCACCTTAGGCACAGGTTGTGGAGACTGCATGTTCTCCGTTAAGTGTACAGGTGTTTCCATTGACTGTGCAGTATGAATCACCTGTGCTCGAGCCTTAGCAGGCTTTTGAATATGATCTAGTGACCCAACTTGCTGAGACAGAACACGAGGTTGCAGAAAGGCTAAAAACCTCGGATTCTGCATTACTTGTGTGAACATAGCCACAGCAGTAGCCAACTGGGTCCTCAATATATCATCATCTGTCTGTGGTGGTCTTGAGGACTCACCCACTTCATATGTCTGTTGACCCTGTGAAGAGGAAACCTCTTCAGTCACATCATCTGGTCTGTCAGCCATAATTACAATTCCCTGTGTCTGGTCTATGATCCCCTGTGTCTTCAAGCCCAAACTGACCAAAGCTCACTTCTATGGGAAAAAGTGATTCAAATCCCAGGGATGGAACCATGAAACCGGCCCGTTCAATCCAAAAAGGGCGGTAGACTTTACTTTAAACCTTGATTTAGCTTTCACCCATTTAATTTGTCGTCCACTTTACCTGTACTTTCAAGAGACAACAAAGGGGAGAGGGATACAGGCTGCTAGATTGCACCTGTATGAGTAGACCGACACCACATTGGCCCCTAACTTAGGCGCCCCTTTCGGTATTTCTTTATTGTTTAAACGAGGGAATAAACGTTGAGGATCCCTACAAGCTACCCCGCACCAACTTGGCTGAATTTCAACTGTTCCGCCCCGATTTCGGCAGCATAACTGTACTAGGACCCTTCACAGTCAGTATTCCCACGCATTGACTGACTTTCCCGACGCATACGGGCACTTTGCAAAACCTGGCGAGAATCTGCAGCACGCTGAATTCTCTGTTTTCAGCCCCGAAAATGCGCTAGATCACCTGTACAACGGTCCCCTCGCGTCCCCGAACTTCCTTGGGGGTATTTGGGACCGTTTAGGGCCAAAACCCTAAACCTGCAAAAATACACAGCAGGCTGTAATTTACTGTTTTGGGCTCCGTTTCACGTGCCGGTCGCATCCGTAGCAAGTCCTCGAGCTCCCGCACCTGTAGGGCTACTTGCCCTTTGAATCGGACGAGATTTCTGGAGTAAAACCTCTCCGAATTCACCTGTACCTGCGGGGGATTAGCCGCTAGCTAATCCAGTACCTGTGCAAGAGGCTCTTGCCTCGGCAATCGCGCATGAACCCACACAACTGTACATTGGTCAATTGAAAAGCCCACTAGTGGGGCATAACATACTGCCATAGGGGAGAGAGAGGGCAGTGCGTAGCGTGCAGGGCATCACTCCTGGCACCGCATTGTACATAGGAGGGAAAGCAAGCACTCCATAGCTCTTAACCTGTGACAGGCTGAAAATGAGCCCTTCTCCTCTCTAAAATCAGCGCCCCCTTCTCTTGCATGAGGAAAGTGCACCAGAAGGTGCCACTTGGCATATTTATAAGCATTTTCCCGTTTCGGGGTTGCCGCCTAAAAATCTCCCAACCGGTTGCCCAGTTGACTTCACAGCATAGTAAGAAAATGTTCCCCTTGTCATTCCCGAGGTAATGACGCAAACACATTTTCAGGTCCCAAAATAGCAGTTTCCTAAATTTTAGGAGATGCTGCCATTGTATCTTTCTGGGTCATCCGACCCTCTTTGTACACTGCAGCCACACCCGAAACTGAAATGTAGCCTCTGTAACAAAGGATTCCAGTTTGGCTAGTCAATGACCCCACTTTGGCTAACCATAGTATTTGTCCAACCTTAGTGCTCTCTTGCCCTCAGGCCTGGACTCCCTCTGGACAGTTCTACACTAGCTATGCAATGCAAGGCAGTTAGATTTCCCGAGGGGTGTTTCCAAAAAGTGAAAGTAAATAGATAATAAGAAAGAAATCAACAAAAAGGATAGATAGTAGTCACACACTGGTGACACTACCCTCCCCCTACTCACCCCTACCCACTCCTAGCCACCCCCTACTCGACCCTACTCACCCGCTCTCTGCCCTCGCCCCTATCTAGCCCCCCAACCACCCCTTTCCCCCTCGTCCCTACCTAGTCTCTCCTCCCTCCTACCTCACCCCTACCTAGTGAGCATATCACTTTGCTGTGGTGGAGCCTCATTTTGTTGTGCCAGTTGGGATTCTTGGACTATGCAATCATACTGGGATCCCGCCTATTCAAAGGCTTAAGGCATTTGCAAGCAGTGCAATGTTTTTAACACCATTTTTGAGGCATGTAAGGTCATGGTTGGGCCTCACACTGCTTCACGAAAGATGTACGGAGGCGGTGCCTAGTGGTTTTCTTGCACACTTTTTTCAGTATTCCTCTCACCAAGACGGTGAGCGGTCTTGTGGCGGGCAACCTGTGGCAAGGCTACAATGTCCTTCACAGTACAGTGTCCTTCACAGGACAGACAATTGGACAGTTGTTACAGTTGTTCTGGTTCACACTGGACGGACCCTCTGGGTTGGGGAGTGACACGTGGCAGGGTACCAACGGTGGTCTAGTGGACATCGTGGCCAGGTCATCACCACCACTCAGTTTGGAGATAGACTTAGCTAACTGGACATTTATGAGCCGTTGGTGCTCTTTATGATGGTACATGTGAGTAGCAGTTGTTAGGGCAGGATCATCATCTTCTTGACCTCTGGTCCTGGTACGTAGTCATCTAGAGGGAGTCTATACACAGAGCACGTCTTCACCATCCCTGCACATCTGAGCCTCGACACCCCATTGTGCCTGAGTCCTGGGTTGGAGCTGAGTGTGCTGACACGCCAGGGTCTGGATCAGTTCTTTGAGATAGTCGAGTCATTTGTTGTGGTCTACTATTGCTGTTGTGTGTTGCTGTTGTGTCTCTGTGAGCTCAGTTTTTGTCTATTGTTTCCCTTCTTTTCAGTCTGTTTGAGTGAGATTATCATGCACATTGCACTGAGGACCACCCACTGTAGAGAGCACGACACATTATCCACACTACAGATCCACTTTGCCAGAAGCTACACTCCAAAGGAAGATGTCAGAAGGCATGTAACTTCAGGCAAAAAATTTCTTGAAAGCTTGCCAAGTCCTTGGACTGTGCAGCTTGGTATAGCTACAGACATCCACCACTGTATGGCATTGCTTTTGAGAAAAACGGCGTCTCGGAAAAAAATCGTTGATCCTTCACTTGCAAGTGATCTTTATGGCTTATTCCCTACAGGACGGAGCGATGAAGACGGGAGAGTTCCTGATGTACAATGAAGTCAGGGTGGGAGTGGCTAATAAGTCCGGGGTCGGGACACAAAGATTCTTTGATAAATTTCTCTATGAAACTTGGAAGTGATGTCTTGCTTTGTCGGCTCTTTGGTAGGACCGGTATGCTTTTAGAAAAGTACACGTTCGAAGCTCTGATACCACTGTCACGGGGATGGGCACCACGTGCCAATGGAAAAGAGCAAACTGAACAACTTTAAGCACTTCAAATAACAACTGAACTGAAAGAGATGCACGACACACGAGACGGGGAGTGGCAGTGCTCCACCCCAAGAGAGCACTCGCCCCAAACCTTGGCGCCCCTTTCGGTATTTCTTTATATTGCTTAAAATCAGTACAACGGTACTCCACGCTCTGCATCTTCTCCTGGAAGCGTGCCAGAGAATGAGCCATGACACAAGGCACTTGGCCTATGAAAAGCAATTACATGGAAAGCTTCAAACTCAAAAGCATTCGGTCCCAAAAATTGGCGTGAAAAAGCTACCAACGCACTTTTTTTTTTCCGAGAAAGAGATCCTTCTATTAGTTAATGAAACGTCCCATAGGGCTACAACCACCTCTACTACAGAGGGCTACAAGAATCATAAGGGGAGACTCTCCCAATGAAAAAACAGCATATGTGCAATGAGGCTAAATCAAGAGATGGGAGGAGGGAAAAGCCACACAAGTGGACGATAGTGCCATCTGAGCACACCCTGAACCATGGTGAAGAAAGGCCGAGGGCACCAGAGTCGAAGGAATGCCTCTCTATGCTCTCGCATGCGGTCGGAGCTGCCATGGAGTCTCATGAACTGTCCCCTGAGAGTATGGATCAGCTCTAGCCAAAATCTTGAACAATCTCTGCTGGTGGCACAAGGCGAGCCTCAAAGATGTCGAAGCAACAGGCCCGCCAGATAAACCAGAGTGTCAGGCCATAGACGAGCTCTCAACACTCCTCTCTCTCACTGCACCACTCTTGTGGAGTAAGCTCTGTAGCAAGCTGGATTGTAGGTCGACCCCCTTGTATCACTACCATCATGTTGGTGGAGGATAGCTCAAACTATAATGCAGGACCCGTGAGAGTGAACAAGCAGCTGCCCCCCAAGTGTACTGCCGTGCTAGGGAAAGAGCTGGCATCAGCCGAAGGACCCGAAGCCAAACCTCTTGTGCCATAGGGAAGTCCCAAGGACAGTGACGTTGACTCTCCAAAGGATGGTCACAAGCTGCACATGCTGCCGAGAGGCCACTATGTACAAGCCAACTCCCCACTGCTGTAGCTCTATGTGAAACCAGCCACTAGAACAATGTGACTCGCCGCGGCTGTCTGGAGTCCCACAACCTTGCCCAAAAAGCTGTCAAGAACTTAGCTGTGACACCCTCCTCTTGCCAATAAGGTGCTGCCAGCAAGACCAGCCTCTCTCCGTGCTGCCAATATGTGACGTCCCAGTCGAACAGTGTGATGAAAGAAAGGGATGACTGGATGGTCGACTGAGGAGAAAGGGTCCCTCCAAAACCACTCTCCATGATCTCACTGCAATCGTGTCAGTGGAGAGGTGTAGCGGTGATAATGTGTCGTGCCCTCGATAGTGGGTGCTCCTCAGTGCAGTGTGCGTGAGATCTTGCTCCACACAATGCAAACACAGAAGACAATGAACAATAGAGCAACAACAACACGACTCAACGGTGAACCTGAACATGAACAGCATGAACATCGACTAAGTCAAAAGAGACCAATACAGACTCTAGCATGGCAGCACACACAGCTCCAACCTAGATCTCATAGGTACAGTGGGGGTGTGCATGCTCAACTGTGCAAACGTGCTTTGTATAACTCTCGACTCAAGACTTGAGACTAGACGCTAGACCATACAAAAGTGGATAATAATGATAGCGGCCCCGACCTTGGACCCAACCACTCATATGTAAGGAGCCACCAATGGCTAGCAGATATCCAATCCAGCTAAGCCTATCTCCAAACTGAGGTGGTGGTGATCTGGCCTTGGTGTCCACTAGACCACCATCCGTATCACTTGCCACGTGTCACTGCCTAGGTGAGAGTCCGTCCAGTGTGAACTCCTGACCAATTGTGACTAACTGAACTAACTATCTGGCCTGCACCAATGGCACTGTAGCCCTGCTACAGGTTGCTCGCCACAAGGCCACTCACCGTCCCGGTGAGAGAGAACACTGAAATCAAAGAGAATAGTGAAACAAGCAAAAAAAACACAGTGCACTCTGAGTGAAGAAGGTGATGTTTGGAGAATATTTTGAGTTCCTTGGAGGAAGGTACCAATGAAGCAATGTAGATATTTGCAAGATATGCCGAAGAAGCAATAACCCCGCCCCGCCTCAATGTGGTAAGCTGTCCAGAGAGTCGAAACTGAACACTGACGAGGATGAACAAATCCAAGTGAGTCACGATGCTAGTGTAAATGCAGCCAAAAGAGTGAGGAGTTGGCTACCACAATTTGTATTTGTCCGAACAGAAGACAATAAGGGCAAACTTGAAATAATCCCAGTTTTAGGTCGGCACATGGAGCCTCCGCCGCAATTAAACTGTGAAAATTTCCCGGTTTCCTTCAAGGCAATGCTCAAACTCTGACTTTAATGAGGCCTGTAAAATTTGCTGCTAACATTGGAGGGTTGAGGGGGTGGGTAGGGGTCTAGGGGGTGAATAGGGCGAGGGGAGAGAGAAGGGGTGGTAGGGGGGATGATAGGAGCAAGAGGGAGAGGTATGGACGAGGGCAAGAGAGGGGGTGGGTAGGGCGAGAGGGGGAGGGGTGGGTACGGGCCAGGGCAAGAGGGGTTGGGTAGGGGCAAGGGCATTAGGGGGTTGGGTAGGGGCAAGGGGTGAGGGGATAGGTAGGGGCGAGAGTAAGGGGGGGTTGGGTAGGGGCGAGGGGGCTAGGTAGGGGCGAGAGCAAGAGGGGGTTGGGTAGGGGCGAGGGGGGATGGAGGGTGGGTAGGTCTAGGGGGAGGTGGGTAGGGTCGAGGGACAGTAGGTAGGTACGAGGGGGTAGCAAGGATCTAGGGGGGTGGATAGGGTCTAGGGGGAGTAGGTAGGGCCAAGGGGGTAGGGAGGGTCTAGGGGGGTGGGTAGAGACGAGGGAGGGTAGGTAGGGTCTAGGGGGAGGTGGGTAGGGTCTAGGGGAAGGATAGGTAGGGACGAGGGGGTAGAGAGGGTCTAGGGGGGTGGGTAGGGTCTAGGGGGAGTAGGTAGGGCCGAGGGGGTAGGGAGGGTCTAGGGGGGTGGGTAGGGACGAGGGAGGGTAGGTAGGGTCTAGGGGAGGTGAGTAGGGTCTAGGGGGAGGGTAGGTAGGGACTAGGGGAAGAGAGGGGGTGGGTAGGGGCGAGTTAGGTGGGTAGGGTCTAGGGAGGGTAGGTCGGGACGAGGGGGCGGTAGGTAGGTTCTAGGGGGAGGTGGATAGGGTCTAGAGACGGTAGGTAGGGACAAGGGGCAGAGAGGGTGGTGAGGGGTGGTGAGGGCGAGGGAGAGAAAAAGAGAGAGAGGGGGGTGGGTAGGGCTAAAGGGGGTAAATAGGAGCAAAAGTCTGGGTGAAGCTAAGCAGAAGATGCACAAAAGGATGGAAAGGATGTGGAGCAAGTTGAAGGGGGCGTGTGTCCCGTAGTGAAGGTGACCGCTTGCAAAATCATCAGTGCTTGACTTTTCTCTCTGAAGTTTGAACTCTTGTAAATCCTCCACACGTGTTGTTGGCTCAGGTGGCTCACTTGGGCATAGGTAGTGTAGGAACTATGAAAGAGGGTGTATCCTCAAGGAAACATTGAACAGAGGCCCGAAAGCAGGGCATTGCAGCAGTAGCCTCCAACCGCTGCAAGATGTCGTTGTCAGACTCGGGTAGTGTAGGCTGCTCCAATTCGGGATTTGACTCTACTTACAGCGAACTATGATGAACTACTGGATCTATACCACCTTCAAGGCGAATGGGTTTCCTTGGGGCACCTGGAGTATTTAAATTTTATCCACATAGCATCATTGCCCCAGTCATGGAGTGCTTTAGTGTGCCGCAACCATGGTCTGCCAATGAGCAAGGGAAAGCCTCCCTCAACCTCTGAAGTCGAACCACCACTAACTATAAAACAACAAGAGAGTTCATTCAGGGTTGTTCGGACAACCAAACTTTGAGGATAACTGGCTTGCCCTTTTGCATCACGGCAATGGTTCGGTTCGGAACCTCGAGAGTCGCATCATTCTTGTCATGCCAAGGCATGCCCAAGAGAATGTCACAATTTCCCAACTTCACATAATGTGGAAATCGGCTTTTCCATAATAATCTTGAATAGTCACTGGAAGAGCACCAATGAGCGGTACCACTTTCAGAGTTTTCCCCGTGGCTAGCTCAACTTCAATTTCTCCACCCTCTGCACCATAATCAAAGTGCATCTGCTTCAAGAATTCTGGATGGATGAAGTTCTCTATAGCTCCTGGGTCAAAGAAAATTAGGGCTTTCTAACTGTTGACTTTGCCATATGCTCAACACAATTCATTTGTACTTTCAAGGCGTACGCCACAGATGTCAGGTACTAATCCAATGGCCAGTTTAGCTCGTTTGGCTGGAGATGGTCCTGGGTTTCTATCAACCGTCGGCACGAGCGTCGGCTCCGCTCGTCTGTTAGTACGTTGGGGACAACCAAAATAGTTATGTCTTGCTTGAAAGCATCCAAAACATCGGCTTTCTTGTAGTAAGGTGTCTCGTTGTTGAGGCGCCAAATGAGGCCTTTGCGGTTGAGTTTCACGAGACTCTCGAGAGTTTGTTCTTTGTTGGCAAGAGTTGTGGTTAGTGGCTGGAGGTTCTTCTGTGGTAAACTCTAGCTTTCCCTTCACCAATTTGTAGCCGACCGCAGCATGGTCCGTAAGTTCTTGCATGGTAGAGACTTTCTTGGAGAGACAATATTCCTGCAATGGTGATTGTAGTCCAAAGGTGTATCACTCGCATTGGGCCTCCAAGGGAATGAACCTAAAGAAGGACACCGGCAGGTACACGTCGAGAAACCTTTGGTTATAGTCATCATGGTTTCGGTGGCAAGCATTTTCAAGTTACCCCACTCTGCCAAAATCTGGACTTTAAACATAGAAGTCATGTAACTGCGTGCAAAAACTGTCTTGAAAGCTTGCTAGGTCCTTGGAGCATGCGGTTGTGTCGCGATTGAACTCCACCATTGCATAGATTTATCTTTACGAAATCCCGTTGCTCGAGAAATCTTGGATTCTTCTTTATAGTTCCCCAAAGTACAGATGTTGTCGAATTGTTGTAGGAACTGCAATGCTTTCTTCTGATTTTTCACCCAGAAAAAGTGAAAAATTTGACTGTCGTGCCGCCATCCTAGATCTTTGGGTTGGTTAGGCACGTATCCCGGGTATGGATAATATGGGCTCCAACCATTGTAGCCTGGTGGCGGTGGTGGTGAGGGAGGTGGGGCTCAATGGCCGCTGCACTGGATCAGGGTCAGATGGTTGCACCATATTCCTGAATACTTCCCCGATTGGAACAGACGGTTGAGCAGGTTGCCGGATGGAAGTGTAAAGAATGAGGATGCAAGAGAGCTACACAAGACAAGCACAAAACACACAGAGATAGAAAGCTTCTTCTGCTTCTTCGCTAAGAAAAGAGAGTACAAAATGACTTAGTGCTAAAGCTGAAAAGTAGCACATATGTACATGCGGTCACTAAGTGTGAACTTGCTAGAAGCATACTAGGCTGGCACTATAAGCGTAGTCCAGCCGTAGAATCACTGGCAAAGATCCTCCATGTTGGTCACCTAACGTGCCAGTGAGTAAATGCCGTAAGCGGCCAAGACCCGTAGTGGATGCCGGATCAAGATGTAGAGCTCGACATCTCAACAGGAAATTCTCGTACTTTTTGGTGCCTGAGCAGGAGGTACCACCTTGGGCATCAAAGGGGGTAACATGTAGTTCAAAAATTGTTGAAAACTTTGCACCATCGGAAGATTCTGTTGAGGATGCCGCGAAAGAATGTCGGGAAGCTTGTCGAGAAGAAATTGCAAATATTCTGCTGAATCCATGAACGCCATGTCTTGGGTTCTTTATGGCTTATGTCCTGTAAGACAGAGCGGTGAAGACGGGAGCGCGCCCGATGTGCGATGAAGTAAGGGTGGGAGTGGCTAATAAGTTTGGGGTCACGATCCGAAGATACTTCAAATAAAATTCTAGTAGCCTCTAGTTTGCTCTGTCTGCTCTTTTGTAGGATCGGTATGCTTATAGAAAAGCACACGCCTAATGCTCTGATACCACTGTCACAAGACAGGCACCGTGTGCCAATAGAAAAGAACAGAATGAACAGACTTTTAGCACTTCAACTAAACTAAAAGAGAGAGACGACACGCTACACAGTGGAAAAATTTTACCCCAGAGAGTATTGGCCCCAAACCTTGCCGCCCCTTTTGGTATTTCTTTATATTGCATCAACACAATACAAGCCGGTACTCCACGCTGTGCACCTTCTCCCAGAAGAGTGCCAGAGAATGAGCCCTAGTCTCATATTTAAAGGCCCTTGGCCATTAAAGGCAGTTACAGTAAAAACTTCAAACTCAAAAGCAACTGGCTCAATAGCTGGCGCTGAAAATCAGCCAACACAGGTTAGGGGCGAGGGGTGAGTGCAATGGGTAGAGGTGGTGATAGTTGTAGAAATTATTCACTTCTCAAGAGTAAAAAGAGGAAAATATGTTCATACAGCAAGGTCAGAGGAAAGGGACAAGGGAAATTGGAATTGGAGGTTTGAAGAACTAATCACCAAAACGAAGCTGACTGTGTGCAGAGGTAGTCAGTCACAATCTAGCTGCTATAGATAAAAATTAGGAAGAGTGAAAATGAAACACACGAAATAGGAAGGTTGAATGGCTCACACAATCCGATGGTTAAGGAGGATTGTGTAGGAAAAGCGAAAGGTAAATACAAGATTTTTGTAAACCAACTGACATTATCAACCGAGCAGTGGAAATCAGATAGGACAAAAATGAAGTTGCGCTGAATCAAATCATACTAAAGCATAGATGAAAGCGAAGATAGGAAGTCTTGGTTATGAAAAGAGGGACAATGATTAGCTGAAGGAGAAGAAAGGAGAGGATGGGAATATGTAGATTCTAGGGAGAGAATAGCTTAATATATTGACAGATGCCTCAGTTTGAGTGATAGTAGCACTTTACTCTAGAGCCATTTACAAGCGGCAAAGGAACACCGTCTAGAGTGGCTAATTGCACCACCCCCTGCGGTAAATTTTCTTGCACTCTGTATGGCCCTTGCCAGGCAAGGACCAGCTTCTTTGCTTTTTGTGATAGCGCAGCTGATCGAGCAGCAACAAGGACCCTTGCACGATTTTCGGAGTGCGAAGATGAAGATCATGCCACGCTTCGCGATAGAGTTGCTCTGCTAGGAGAGCAACAATCTACTTTCTTCAAGCATGGAAAGACGAGAAATATGGACAGACTCCACACCACAATCAACATGAAAACTGCCTACCCTAGGAGAGCCTGAGTTGTATTCGAAAGGGGCAATGGTTTAGGCTAGCTGAAAAGGGGTGTAAGTAGTCGTTGCTTTGAGAGAAGAACAATATACCTAGAGAGTGCCGAGGATTGCCTGAGCCCATGACGCTGGATGCAAATGGCATTCTTTCCGGAGGAGTGCGATGAGAACCTTGTTAGTGCTCTGTGCTTGCCCAGTGATCGCAGCAGTCACTTTGTCAACGAGTTGATCTCGACACTGCTGACTAGCTAGAAAGTCTTTCATCGACTCTCCTTAGAGGTGGACACCCCATTGAGAGAGGGTCTACACAGAGGTAAATAACGGATTTCTTTGGAGCCCCTACTCAGCAATACCACGACAGAGAGGAGACACTACCTACTAGACCGGAGTTGGGCATACACGAAACACTTAGCCTTTAATATATTCACCTCAAGGTTACAAACATAAGCTTTATTGGCTTATCTTTGTAACCTTGAGGTAAATATTAAATCATTAAGCTCTTATTTGCTAAGGGTCTTATGAGATATATACACTAAAAGAGTTGTGTGCGGTAAACTACTATGAATTTAGAGCTATAGGGAGGCAATTTGATACGAGTGAAAGTGTTTCATCTTCGAGCTTCTTCATGGTCTTCATTTCATCCAAAAAATAATGGAAAGAATTACCAGCTCAGTGGTGTTAGACTTGTGACATGTAGTCTTGAACCTGCAGAGGTACTTGCTCTACAATGCCTGTAGGGTACAGTGTTCTATTGTCTGCCAAGGTGACAGTAAACTGTGCTACAGACTGAGGACCAGCATGAAATTTATCCGTCAACAACTATTCTAGTGAGAAGCCATCTAAAAATGGAGATTGTGAGATGTGGCCTATGGTAATCAGTAAGAGGAGCAGCAGGGTAACAAATCATATATGACTGTCTGGTGCAGAGGAAGTTGCCCGTCCCAAGGACTCGCTGCAGGGTACGACAAATGAGAGCAATTGCACCACTCTAGAACATGTTATCAAGGAAATGTGGTCATAAGATGGTGAGTCTAGTGGCTCAGTAGATGCTCAAGTTTGATATTCCTGCTCTAAACAACCAAGGTTTCAGTGGAGCATGGGCAGCCTATGAGGGACATGAAAGTAGCAAATTCCGCATGCAAATCTGAGAAAGTCATATGGCAAGCTGAAATAGTGATGTAAAGAAAAAGAGATTTCTTCCCCACCGTGAAGATAGTTCATAAAGAGCACCGTGAAGATAGGAATGTTCATAACGTATAACCGTTTGTTTCAGAAGAGGCTGTACAGTGAAAGACTACCATATAGAAATGGTGCTCCATTTCCATCCCTCCCAAAAGAAAGGAAGCAATTAGGTTGCTAGTGGGTACTCAAGACGAAGGTAACATTGTTCAAAGGTTAGCGATCTAACCTAACTTTGATAGAAAGATGTTCTCAAGTTTGTACCACTAAAAAATTGAAAAGAAAAAGAAAAATCTTTGGTGTGCCATGCATTCAGAGTTGAAGGAAAACAATTACTCTTCCAGATAAGCGCTTGAGATAGTTCCGCCAATTTGCACCAGGTACACTTTCAATATCCTTCCAACAGGGTGTGCCAATCACATCAAAAATGATGTTCAACTGCCACAAAACATCCTTTTGTCAGCACCTTGCTATGGTGCACACAACCTAATCTACACACAACAAATTTGCTTGAAGCATCTCAAAAAAAATTCTGCAGTACTTGATTAGTCAAGAGAGATGGACCATCATCTGCGTAACGCTCTCCTTCCCTTGGGGTTACAGGATCTTCACTGCTGAGATCCCAACATTAATCTCTCTCAAATGCATCTTTTGAATGTATTAAAACAAGTGATTCTATTCAACGTGAAGAAGCATGGTTTACAGCATTCAAAACTTCATTTTAAATGTAAAATTATTTGCACGTATTGAAACTTGGACTGCTTGGTTAACAATCAGCCTTGTATTGCACGACTGACATGTTATAATCTGGAAAGTTTTCATCAAATGACTATTTCCATCCTTGAAATGCTTTAGTATATAATATTGAATAGCGTATCCAAATTGTCCTCTATAATAAAAAAAATGGTTGACGTATGCATTATGCAATCAAGGTAACTAGTACCTACATCCAGATAGTTGATGTCTCATCACAAAGTACAATCACCCAAAGAAGTAAAGAATGAGAGTAAATATAAAAGCCAAATGTCAAAGTGCTAAGCAGAAGATCTTCTAAGCCATTCAAAGCACCCAAGGAATGAATATATCAAGCACCCAGGGGAGTTTTTAACAAGCAGCAGCCAATGCCACTTCTTGCATGATTACAGTAATTCTAAGGAGAGGGAGCACTTGCAAGTTCATCAAATGAGCTCAAAGAGGGGCTCCACACTTGAATGGTAACAGCACAGACATATCAGTTGAGAGATGTGATACAAAATGGGCAAGCCTTCCTCTGCAAAGGGTAGTCATTCTATTAGAAATCTGTGAGAAAAATTACAAAAGGTATGTACCTGACGAAAGCAAGTAGCCAAAATCTATTGCTGAAATAAAAACCAGCAAGAGAACAGTGCACGCACAGCCTTGTAGCCTTCAATGGAACTGCCTTGCTTCAAGGCTAAGGTTTCTATTTAAGTATAGAAGGTTTTCGAGCTCTAAAGAAGCCCTTTCCTTTAACAGCTTCAGTAATTGGTTGAAAGTGATTTTCATAGGCCAAAAATCCGTTCAAAGCTGCTACCAATAGCAAAATCCTGATTCATGCCCCATAAATCCACCTCCATAGGTTTGTGGATGTCGAACAGTGAACCATAGAAGAGGAAACAAAAATTTAACGTGGTCTTACACCTCTGAGAAAACCACCCTCAGAGCCTCTTCCTTTCATGCTTTTTTCCTCCTCTTCCTATGGGAAAGGACATCCACGATATGGATGATACACAAAATCATGGGAAACATCTCATAGCTTTGAGAAGTGTGAATGGACTGCTTATCTACAAGGGGATGACACAATGGCCAGAATCTAATTCAATCACATGTTACATGGCAAGAGCTCCTATTACCGTGGACTACCTTATAGCCTTGCTTGTATTTATACATAATGCACAAAATTTCACAATCTCTGACCAGGTAATTGGTGTTGCTGAAAAACATGCATATTTACACTGTATTGTAGCATGTAGGGATCAGACAAATATTGTCTTTGCCTGGCCCGTTCTCCTCTAAACATCACTTTGTACAAGAGATTTTTCGCGTATACTATGATGCGTTCTTTGATGGTTTGAACACACTAGATCTTGAGGGCCCGCTAGAAGAGTTTACGAACAGCCTGACAGGGGTGCTACATAATTACGTAACATATAATTTTCCATGCAGTATAACTACATCAAGCCCCTACAAAAAATAAGCCACTCCTGGAATAAAGACAAATAAACAAGCAAGGACGAAAATTCTTACTGTATTGATCCTCAGCCTCAAGGCAGTTACAGCAAGGAGACCCGTCTAGCAGTGGGCGTTTGCTTTGGTAATGCCCATATTCCCCGCATCTGTAGCACAAAATGGGCCGACTAGATGGGCGAATCAGGGGACGAGGTGGTCTCTGCTCCTGCTCTATGAGGTGAAGACTAAGGTGTAGAAGCTCTGAGGGGCGGAGGGAGAATTAGCATGATAAAAGCTCTGAGATGGAAAAGTGTTTGCATAGGAGGTGTGGTCAGCAAAGGTGGCATGTAGTTTGGATGGCCATAGGGAGAACCATGTTGGATGCAAGTGCCAACCCTTGTTGAAGAGTAGAGGC
The DNA here is from genome assembly GCF_014529385.1 of Adiantum capillus-veneris. Lineage (NCBI taxonomy): Eukaryota > Viridiplantae > Streptophyta > Polypodiopsida > Polypodiales > Pteridaceae > Adiantum > Adiantum capillus-veneris. The sequence goes on along the minus strand of NC_140931.1, from coordinate 75,966,870 downwards.
AAGGTTTTGTTGTACTTGCCGCAATCCCTTTTGGTAGTAGCAATCCGTGTCTTCATGTCCAGTTTTTTGACAGAGGTGGCAATAAGCCCGAGGGTGCATTCGTGTGGAGGATGATATGGAGAGGGACATGAGGTACACCAGACCAAGACTTAGACTCCTATTGAGCCCGAAGCTCTTCTAGCACTCTCTTGATTTTGTCCAAAGCTTCTTGATGTGGGGACTTGTCCTATCAAACAGAGACGGAACTCTCCTCCTGAAGAGCTCATTTTGTAATTTTAGTGCTTCGAGTGCCCTACGTAAAAAAATCAAGGGGTCAGAGGCACTTTCCATGAGGACTGAGGTGGGCTCTGCCTGAGGGGGGTCCTTGAATAATTGCCTTGCTCCCTTTATCCTCATAGCGGCACCAAGAAACTCCTCGAGAGTGGCTTCAGGTCGAAGAGTCTCCCATAGCTTCTATAGAGACGTCTTGAGGAGAGCCTTCTCCACCCACTTCTTGACCATGAATTAGCTGGTTGCTGGGCAAGCTTAGCAACTAGAGACTTGTTCTCGTCATGAGTTCTGCAAATGTCTCATCGAGTCGGAGCACCAAGTTTTCCAACTCATCCGAGACTTTCTCTTGAAAATCACGTGGTTTGAAAGCTTTACAAAACTGTTTCCTTATAGTGGCCCAAGTTGTAAAGTGGTTCTCAACAAACTCACAGTACCATTTATCTGTTCAGCTATCCAAGGTTGATTGGAAGAGCACTAGGTCGGCGTCCTTTCGGTTGAGGCCATGACCCTTGCAGAGGGATAAAAATCTCCTACCATGGTCGTCTGCATCCTCTATGGAAAGTACTTTGAAATTCGGAAACTTTATGTTCACCTTAGCTAGACTCCTTGTCAGCTCCTCCATTGTTGCCTGCTCAGGAGCCTACTGTAACATTGTTGGTGAAAAGTGTATTGGGGAAGGTGACCTGGGTGATGAGTAGTTGGTTGAGGGAGATGCCTAAGAGGATAGCGGTAGTGGGGATGGAGGAATTCTACTCGGAATGAAGGCCGACGTTTCCTGTGGTAGTACTGCAAAGGACTCCTTAGGGGGCTCGTTCAATCTTCAGACTGTCTCGTATCCGTCATGCAGTAGCAACAGACCCACCCAAGCTCTGGGCACGAAGACCCTTGAACTTGCTGGATTAGAGACACTGGACCAAACTCAACTAGATCAAGCTAGACACGGCTAGACCACTCCAGCTAAACAGGGACGAGAGACTAGAACAACTAGACCAAGCTAGACGAGAGAGAAGGTGGACTAGACCAAGCTGGACCAAATCAGCAGACTAGACCAGGCAAGGGACTGGATCAACTAGTTCCTTGACCATGTATGCTTAGTGGAGTGAGACTTTAGTTGAGGTCCCACCGGGTGTGCCAAAAATGAGAGCACCTTCAGTAGGGAAAGTGTATCGTCCTCAGTGCAATATCCATGAAACCTTACTCCAACAGAATGAAAACACTATAGAGAAAAATGGAACAAGCAAACTTAAAAAACACACCGAGAGTATATTACTTAGTGTGCAATGGAAAGATAAGATAGCCCTAGAGTGATGGGCGTATATACAATGCAGCGGGGGAAAAACCTCCTAGTAAGGGAAAAAATGCCCCGGCGGTCCTAAGTGTGTTCACACACGTCACTACCACATGTATATAGTAACAAATATCCCCGGGAGTGATGTGGTCAACGAGAGCTGGCACATAGAGTATAAGGAAGTGCCATGCCCTGTGAGGACATGATCAATCCACAAAGGGCAGTAAGCCCAAAGCTTTGCGGAAAGCTTCGAACTTCTCACGAGACAATGCCTTTGTGAAAAGGTCTGTAAGGTTGTCCTATGTTGGCACATAAGCCAAGCTGACCTCTCCTGCTGAGAGCCTCTCCCTGACATAGTGGTAATGCACCTCAATGTGCTTTGTGCGAGCATGAAAAACTAGGTTCCTTGCAACTACCAATGCACTCTAATTGCATGAGATACATGAACTGCCGAGCATGAAACAAAAACCACTTGTGGACACTCGTGTGTCAAAACAACCAGCCCAATTTGAGTCCAAAAAAGCATGTAAATTTGGCGGCAATGATCCCCCCATGGGATAAAACAAGATGTAAAGTGTCACTCAAGTAGCGAAAAAGCCTCTTGACAACCTGTCAATGCTTAGACCTTGGGCTATGCATAAATCTATTGACCTATGAGATTGCAAACTGAATATCCGGCTTTGTATTGCATACATAAATAAGCCATCCAACATCAGTTTGGTAAAGAGTGACATCGGCAGGATCACCAGCATCATGAAGACTCAATTTAAAACCTGTTTCCATGGGAGAGGCAATAGGTTTGCAATCCTCAAGTCCAAACTTACATAGAAATGTCTCTATGTAGCTTGTCTAACACAAGGAAATACCACCATCACACTGCTTAAATTGTATACCCAAGTAATGATGCAACAGGCCCAAATCTTTCATCTTGAAAGTAGCATTCAAATCATCCTTAAATTCAACAATATGTCTCTCATTTGGTCCAGTGATCAGCAAATTATCCACATAGAGAACGACAATGAGAAGTATATCACCCTCACGCTTTACATACAATGTGCTTTCTGTTAGACTGTTACGAAAGCCTCTTTTGACCAAATGAGTATCAGCTTTCTCATACCAAGCACGAGGAGATTGCTTCAAGCCATACAAAGCTGTTTTACACCTGCACACTTTATCCTCTTGTCCTTTCTTGACAAAACCGCAAGGCTGCGTTATATAAACTTCCTCAAATATGTCATCATTCAAGAAAGCAGTAACAATGTCTGACTAATGTATATCCCAACCAAAATGAGCTGCCAATGCACATAGAAAATGCACAATGGTCATAGGACAAGTGAGAGAAAAAGTCTCTTCATAATCTATGCCTTTTTGTTGTGCATAACCCTTTGCAACAAGTCGAGCCTTATAGCGATCAATCTCACTGTCCGGCTTCCGTTTCAACTTGTAAACCCACTTCATACCAATGGCCTTTTTGCCAGGAGGCAAATCACATAATGTCCATGTGTCATTTTTGATAAGTGCATCATATTTAGATTGCATGGCAGCCATCCAATTTTCTGAATTGTGTGCTTCATCAAAAGACAAAGGTTCCTCAACATCACATAAGCTAAACTCAGCCAAAGCATAACAATCTGAAGCATAAGATGCATGGTGCGAACCTGAACGAGTACGACTAGACAAAGGTGCATCCAATTTACTGTCACGCAAAGTATGCACCAGCCCTTTTGGCATACCTCTAGCCTGCTCATTCTCAGCCCTTTCCTCATCAAGTACATCATGTACATCTACATCAGTAACATTTTCAAAAACCCCCATAGGCTGTACATTTGTCTCACTAGAATTTACATTCGAACTTTCACCACTGAAAGAGGCAACAAACTCTAATAAATGTCCTGTGAGCTCACATTAATGTCTCTAGTCCATGACAGTAAGGGCTGAACAAAATCTTCCAAAGACACAACATCCTGTGAAACCAAGATACACTTTGTTTGCGTATGGTACAACATGTAACCTTTGCTTTCAGTACTATCACCAACAAAAATACATTTCACAGCCTTATCATCCAATCTTTTGCACTACGTTTGTGGCACCAAAGCAGAAGCCAAACAACCAAAAACGCGCATGTGCTCAATAGTAGACATTCTATTATGCCATGCTTCGTATGGAGTCATCGACTGCAAAGCTTTTGTAGGACACCTGTTAAGTACATAAGTGGCACACGTGATGGCCTCAAGCCAAAACAAATGCGGCAAAGCTTGAGTTTTGACCATACATCGTGCCATTTCCGTAAGTGACATGTTTTTCCTCTCAGAAACACCATTTTGTTGAGACGTATACAGCACTGTAAATTAGTGTTTTATCTCACAATTAGCCAAAAATTCATTAAATTCATGAGACCTGTACTCCCCCCCTTGATATGAACGAAGGGTGCCCATTGAACATTTTGAGACATTTTCAACCATAGCCAGAAATTGTTTGAAGCATATAAACACTTCGGACTTCCTGGAGTAATCATCAATGAAAGTCACGAAGAAAATGTAATTTCCCAAGAACGGAGTTTGCATGGGCCCACAAACATCACTATGCACAAGCTGCAAACTACATGTGGCCCTAACTGAACCATCCAGCCATGAAGGAGACCAGGGTCAAGGTGGTAGCCAAGTCCAATGTGAAAATGAGAATGGCCAACCATGCTAAACGCTGCATCTTACCCAAAAGACAACCTTCACAAACATGTTTGAGAGGTGCTTCAAGAAGAACCATAGCAAATTTCTGCAAACACAGCAAACTGGCAAAATTCAGAAGGCCAAAATGTGCATGCCAAAGTTTTTCATCTCAAACAGCCTTTGAATCCACAATTGCATTTGCAAAATTCTGCCCACACTTGTCATACAAAGTGACCTTATACAGTCCATGGCTTAAAATGCCATATGCAACAATTTCATCACCGAAACTGAGATCATCTACTGTACTTCTGTCATCCACAAATTTGACTACAAGACCAAGTCTAGCAAGTGCAGGTATAGACAAAAGATTCTTCTTGATCCAAGGTATATACAATGCATCAACAAGTGTGAAAGAACAGCCATTTTCAGCAGTAAGCACAATCTTTCCAATTCCCTTAACAGGATAAAAGGCATTGTTTGCACAAGTGACTGTATTCCCGTTAGGAACATCCTCGAGAGAGGTAAACAAGTCGCAATGAGACGTAATGTGCTTTGTGGCACCACTGTCAATGTACCACACATGAGCATTTGCAGCCACTGATATACATGCATCATAGACAGAAGGATCATAAGTGCACTCTGCACTAAAAGACCATTCTACATCAACATCAACAGCACAATCTCCTTTCACAAAAGACTCAACAATATGTGTAGTGGAACCAGCCTCTTTCTTCTTAGCCTCTTTAGCCTTCAATTTTGTACACTGCTTGATCGAGTGATCATTAGCTTTACAATAATGGCAACGCATCTTCTTTTTGCGCTTTTCATCAGAATTCCCAAATGAGGTATTGCCAACAAAAGCATTGGAAACAGGTGATTTGCCACTTGCCAAAGAACCATGAGAAGTGGCTATATTGCTATAACCACCTTTTCTTTGAGCAACAATAAAGGCATATTCAACTATACGCTATTTAGCCCTGTTTTTTTTGGAAAGTGACTCTTGCAACAGCAACGGGCATAATGCATCAAACTTGACAACTTCTGGATTTCCTTAGGTCATAAATTTCCAAATACTGGCAAAAGTTTGGTAGAAATCTGGCAAAGCATCAAGAACACTCTGCACAAGGGATCTGTCAGAAAAGATTTCACCTGCAGAAATAAGTTGCTCATTTATATCCTTGACACCAGCAAGTAAGTGTCTATTTCATCTTCCTCATACATAATCTTCGACTTTAGCTCTTTACGTAGCAATGCAATTTTAGCCTCATTGCGACTTGCATAAAGACAAGCTAGCCTGCTTTGCAGATTTTACTGAACGAATGTTAGGAGTAATAGTGTCCATCTCTCACATCCCAACGAGCTTGCTCAACCGTAGGCAAAACAGTCCTAACAACAGCAATCCTGCCAGCAAAACCTGCAGCATCCTCAACATCACATGTATCTACAGAACCAAGGCGTACATCAATGCCCTGCACAATGTTACAAAAGCCCTTTGACACAAGGACATGTTGCATCATGTAAGCCCACATAGGGTAATTGTCCCCATCCAATGTGTCCTCAACAAAAAATATCTTGAACACATATGTGTTGTTGTTAGCCATGGCGAATGCATCCACCATGTGAAAACTGCCCAAAAAGAGGAAAAACGGAGCGGGAACAACACGTGCTATATAGCACAAATCATAGAAGATTGTAAGAGACCTATTATACAAAAAACGGAACTAGCAAAAATTTTGCACAAAATGACAAAATAGCCTATGCAGTACCACCTGTAGTGGAAACGGAGACTAAAATGAGCCCAAACGGAAATTTTGAGCAGACCAAGCTCTTCAAGCTTACCCTTACAATTTGTCGACGTGTTGACGCTAACCAAAGCTCAAAGAAATCTGAGAAAGTGAGCAGGGACGTGCTGGCGACGTTGACGACTAAGCCCGGGAGGATGCAACCTGCTATGATACCAATTGTTGGAATTAGGGTTATAGGTAAATGCACACAGCTTGGAGAAGACAAAGGACGCTCAACGCACACAACCAAGAGTATATTACTTAGTGTGCAATGGAAAGATAAGATAGCCCTAGAGTGATGGACGCATATACAATAGACAGGTGAAAACCCTCCTAGTGAGAAAAAAATGCCCCGGCGGTCCTAACTGTGCTCACACACATCACTACCACATGTATATAGGAACAGGGAGGTCGGGAAGAAGTATTTGACCGTACGGGAATGGACATCTCTGATGCGTCATAGGATGGGTGACATAGAGCATCGCAAAGGAGATTGTATCGTAAGTTCGGTAGGAAAGGACTAGGTGATGGGTATTCTTGATGTGTCACATGGTGGGTGGCAGGGTATTGAAAAGGGAATATTCCATAGTCGGGAAGAAATTCTGAACTGTGTTAGAATTATGCAGAAGGATGAGCAAGCACTTGAATGAAGATGGGTTGAGAGGAAACTTTGAGATAATAATAGTTGCTTTCTGAGAAAGCAGGTTGATTTTCGAGAAAGCACATGCTTTCCCGTGAGGAAGTCTATGTCTGCATTGCATTTGTGCATGTGGTTGCATCCCGGGATGCCTGGGAAGTGCAGTGTAAGCATTGTTTTCAGCTTATATGGTTTCACTCAGTTTTTTAGCAGGTTCACACCATTTTTAAAAGACGGGCCGGCCGCCCACTTAATAAGTGGGCAGCCATCTATTATAAAAAACAGCAGCGCCCCCTTTCTCTCCCTATTCTGGCAGAGCCAAAAAGCGATCTCTCTCTTCAGCCCTAGGCGCCCCCCAACCTGCTTTATTTTTGTTGAAAGATGCCCCTATTCTTGCCGGCTACCAGGAGCGATAAAAAGCAAAGTCTCTCTCACTCTCAAACAATAGAAAAACCCAGTGCTAGCAAGGAGGAGGTGCTGCTGCAATTTCAGCCTTGGAGATGCCGCCACCGGTGATGCCCTTGGCCCCCGAATGTACCTGATGGCGCCAAGACCAAGTAGGCGAGTTCCATCACGACGAAGTGCCTAAGGAGCATGTTTCCATCGCCACAAGCTTCTGTTTTTCTCTATTTTTCAGCCCATAAACGTCGTAGATGGGGCTGATTTACGAGAAGGAACCCAAGAGCAAACCTCCTTTGTGTGTAGGATTGGCAAGGAGGATTCTCTGTAAGAACTCTTCTCGGAAATTGTTGTTCGAGAATTGAATTGCGTTTCGATTATCGAGACTTCAAAAGTAACGTTTTTCATGTTATGACCTCTGAGTGTTTGTTTGCAGGTGTACTTCCTCTTCGTGAGGGAGTAGGAGCAGAGGAAGGCATAAGCCTCTACAGCAGAAAAGCGCTCTGAGGAACTAGAGCCAGATCAGCCCAAGGGTTTTGTACCCGACTTTGGGAGTAGATCCACGGATCTGAGAGTGGTGAACTCTTGAGTTGTGATCTTGAAGTTGAGATTCCAAGGAAGGACATTGCGTCCAGAAAAGCAGAGCTATTCTGCAAGAAGAGTACTCTGGGAACAAAGTCGGAAGAGAGTTGCAGGGATTCTTGGAAGGTGAGATCCAGAGGCGAGAACCTTGATTCTCAAGGATTCGAAATAAGGAACGGAAGTTCCTTGGAATAGGGTTTCGCCCTAGGAATAGGAAGCTGAGGCTTCCAGGAACCATCAAGTCTTATTCTAGAACGAACGTGGTAATATGTTTGGTTCAAGTGCTTGTATAGACTCTCCTCAGTAATAAAGATACTATTGGGGGGGGGGGGGGGGGGGACCAGCCCATCTTTTGGTCCAAATACAGTGTCGATCTTCTCACTCTCTATCTATCTCGCTCTCTCTATTTCTCTCTATATTCTCCAGCTTCAGTATTAAGTGATAAATTCTATTTATCCGAGTATATTTTATATTATTATGCGCTCTCGTTTGTGACAGCCATAATCTTTCAGTTGTCTTGCTATGTGTTGTTGAGTGAGATTTCTCTCTGTATTGCACTAAGGAGCACCCACACTAGAGAGCACAAATAGTTTTCTTGCAACAAAGGCCGTTGCCATTTCAAGAGAGAGACATCCACGACCACGAGGACCTCGCTTACAGATTCCTCACAATAGTAGGTTCAAGCCATCATTGTTTGTCATCAAAGGAGTATTGCACGGCGACCCAATGGATTCTTCCCCTTGAGACAGCCCTTCACAGAGAGACTAGGTGGAGGAGAGACTACTCCTACGAGTTGCCAGATGCAACCTACAGCTTCATTGTCTTTCAAGAGATCTTTCTTTTCTATTTAGCTAGGGATTTAATTAGAATTCTTCTTCCCTTTCCATGATGTTGATGAGAGATATCATCATTATTATCAATTGTGCATTGTTCTAGTCTCATGGGTCATTTTGGCCTTTAAGAGTCATTTATATATCTTTCTTTCTTACTTACTTAGCCACCTCTATTAAACATTAAATTGCAATAGAGGTTGTGCAAGTCCGAATGCAAGTTTAATGGCAGATACACATTAAAAACATTATCTTTATACTCCGACACTCTACATACATAAAAATTAATGGCAGACGTAGGTTAAATAACGGCAGATGCATGTAAAAAAACATTATCGTTATACTTGGGCACTCTACATACATACACATTATTGTAGATGCATGCAGGGTGATCCAAGAATGTGCCCAAACTTGCCTTCACAGGAAAAAAAAAGTTGTAAACTCAAAAGTACTCATCCACAAGACTTTCTAGTGACAATACATTACATTCATCATGCATACTATTGTGGTGGATCTGATACAAAGTCAGAGTAACAAGATGACAAAATGAAAAAATAAAATACTATGGAATCCTAAACTACTAGGTGTGAACTAAGCAGCTAAACAGCTAGCTGGGATAGCTAGGCCACAAGAGATCCAGCATCGGTCGCTGCTGGCAGATCTCATCCATCTCCTCCATGGTAAGTAGTCTGACCGGGCGTCGTGCATGTCGAGCCAAAGTGATCTGGATCCTCTGATGCAGCCTCCATCGATGCTGTGTAGTCCTCCGCAGTCGTGGGCGTCTGGATCTCCCCAGGTCAGTCGCTCGATCGATCAGTGTGCCTCTGGAGTGAGGCGACGAGCTCTGCTGTGGTAGTAACTTCTCCGGGTGTCCAGTGGCAGCTCTAAAGAAATCTGTCTCTGAGACTGCCTAGCCTCTCCTCTCATCAGGCTCTCTCTGTGTCTACTTAGCTGGAGCAAAAACAAACCCAGGCATCTCTGATCCTCGTACAGCATGACTATAGAGAATAGTCCAAAGCCCTCTCTAAACAAGCAATGGAAGCGGTCTCGTATCTCATAGTAGACGGGGCAGTGGCATGTGTAGTGCAACTCTGTCTCAGGCTCGATGTCACACAGGAGGCATGTCCTGGCCTCTGCTGGTACTCCACTATATCTCCCAGTCTTGATCCGCAACTGGTGTGAGGATGTGCATATCTGGCCAATAGCACATCGTATCCCATGAGACAAGTGGGTGTCCATGTATCTGGGCCTCATCACAAAACTATCCTCCGTAAGCTGGAGGAGATGCTCTCTGTAGAAAGCCATCTTCGTGCCCAACTCCTGTGCTGGCTGTATCCATCTCCTCTTGGTGTCTAGCTGAGTCAAGTCCTGGCGAATGAGCCTGGTGATCTCGGACTGTGTAAGAGTCAGAGAGGGCGCATCCAGTGAGTACTGGAAGGGAGGCAATCTGTCTATGCTGAACCCCTGCGCTTGAAACCATGATGTCATCTCCCCATACCAGCATGTTGTATCTCCCGGCATGGCTAACTGTCGAGAGGACTCAAGTGCAAGGAGTGCATATCTGTCTCTGGGAAGTTCCCACATGCGGTGTATGAAGGAGACAGATCTGGTGAGCACCTCAACCACTAGTGGGGAGGCAACTAGATCTGCTCGTACAATAGCACGTGGTACTGAAGCCTTGGCTCTAATGAGCCGCGAGATCATAGAGACCAGAGGCTTCTCCATGTCCCCCCATCCATCACTGCGGCTTGTCCTCCCGTGATGATCCAGTGAAGGTCCTCAAATCTCAGCTCCATAAAGCAATGCAGAAGCCACCAAAGTGTCAAAGAGCCATAGCTTCGTCCGAGGCTCCTGAAACCGAACCTGTGAACACATCCTTTCCAATCTACCCAATGCTGCATGGGCTCTAGTCAATCTAGTCTCTGCTGCCCTCCTCAATGAAAATGCTGGCCCACTAAAAACCACTCGAAGGTAAGTATAAGCATCTATATACTCCACCTTCTCCTGGCCGTATGTGAATGCTGGCGCTGAACTCCTGATCCACTGTGGGGTGGTATTAAATACCATGACCTTGGTTTTACCAAGGTTGACGGACAAACCACTTTCCTAGTCAAACCTAAGCAAAGCATCCAAGTGACGTTGCATCCCCTCCGGAGAGTCGGAGATCAACACAATATCATCAGCATATAACAATAGTGGAATCCATGTCCCTGCGAGCTGTGCACCTCTATCACCATCTCTCTCAATGTAGTCAGAAACCTCATCCACATACATACCAAATAGAGTAGGAGAGGGCGGGCAGCCCTGCTTCACCCCAATAGTGGAGTAAACCGGTGTGGATACACCCTCTGGGGTGCGTACATGCCGTACTACTGACCTGTATAATTCCATGACCCCCCAAATCAGCTATGTGGTGGGTACTCCCATTTGCTGTAATCTGCGCATCAATCTAGCTCTGGGCACTGTGTCAAATGCTTTGTGGAAATCCACAAAGCTACAATAGATCCGTCTCCCACACGATCTGCCCTCCTCAATGATGGCTCTGAGTGTTAAGATATGGTCAAGAGTAGAAAAACCCTCCTGAAACCTGCCTACCCGGCTGCGCGTATCCCCTCCCTCTCTGCCCATCTATTCAGCTACTGCTCAAGAATAGATGCGTACAACCGTGCCAATGTGTGTCCAATCATGATAGTGCGATAATTCCCAGGCTCCATAGGGTCTCCCGGCTTGAAGATAGGTACAATAGTAGATAGTCTCCAAGTATCATGCAAGCCCTCACACATGGCACGGTTAAACATAACTGCTAGAAGCTCTGCTAGTAAATCTCTGGCATGCGTGAAATGCTCAGCCACTAAGCCATCATGATCATATGCTCTCCCAGTCCTCATCCTGTCAATGGCCTCGTCACCATCTCAGCGGTGAAAAAAGCACATGTATGTGGGCATGGATCGGGGGGGTCGGGAAGGGGGGGCTGCTCAGGAACTGTGTACAGAGATGATGCATACTGGCCCGAGGCCTCTGTAGAAGTGATGGCAGGGGGGGGGAGTGCTCATGAAAGAGCCGCCATGCCTCACGTGAGTCCTAACTCAAGAATAGATGGTATAGATCCTGCTCTAGGCAAGCCAAAAATGCCCTCTTCTTCCGCCGCACTAGGCGTCGGAAGTCAATCTGTGAGCTGTCTGTGAGTGATGTCCCCCAAAAGCACCTCCCTCTGAAGTCTAGCTCTAGTGTCCCGGCATTCCTCATCATACCAACTGTTCTGGGGCATGCTCCCCGAATGGCGTCTCTACTCAGGCTAGGTATGTGGGTATGCCTCTGCTGCTGCATCATGTAGTGTCTGTGTCAGTATAGTAGTAAGCTCCTCCAGAGGTCGCCCTGGCTCCTCTGTGCACAAGCGTCTGTAGATCCCATCTATGTATACAGAGTCCGTCTCCCACGTGAAGGTGTAGCGAGTAGGGGCTGCTGCCCGTAGCCTATGTGCTACACTAAACTGAAAAGAGATGGTCAACGACACAAGAGCATGGTCCACTGCCACACCAACATGTCTGGGTCCAACCTGAGATCCTGGAGACTAGAGATGAGGCTCGGCTGTGCCATGACATAATCCACTGTGCTGGCTCCATGTCCGTGTGGAAAGCATATAAAACCCCCCGCCAGCGGGAAATCTCTGTAGGCCAATCAAGATGGCCAATCCATGTGCAGTCCCCGTGTGTATCAAGTGTCGTCCATACTCAGTGTATTCGCCATCCTGTGATAGTCTAAATAGGCCCGTCTCTGCAACATCCAACTCTCTCAGCATCTCCTCTGAAGTATCATAAAATATTGTCTGCTGATGATGGGCAGTCCTAGCATTGAAATCCCCTAGAATGATGATGTCACCATCTCTAGAGAACTCCTATATGTCATCATCCAAAATAGAGAAGGGGGACTGTCCTCTGGGTGGTGCATAAACTGACGTATTCGGGGGAAAGTAGCAAATAGCAATCTAAAGATATCAGCATGTCTCTGCTCTCAATCTCACCCACATGTACCTAGCTTGCTCATCCCTGCAGGCTATATGTATCAATGGCTGCAACTCCTCCGTGAATAACACTGCCACTCCTCCTGAGCCCCGCCCTCTGTGCTCTGATCGTGTCTCCTGTCTACAGGCTGTCTCCCATCTATATCCACTAATGTGAGGCATAGATTGCCCCGGGGCCTGATGTGTCTCAGAGTAGAAGACGATGTCTCTTCCCGTAAACTATCCTCAAAAGCACCCACATCAAGGCGCATAGATCCATTACAATTACAGGTGGCAACTTTGAGTGTGGTCCCATAGGTCTCGCACTGTCATGTGGAGCGCCGCTCTACAATCACCACCCGGCCATCTCTGTAGAAGGACGTCTTTCCCTTGTCCCTTGCCGCTTGAATCTCTGGCATTACCTCCCTCATATGCGCAAGCTGTGTGAGAGTGAGGTCATCTCCAAGGAATATGCCCGTTTTCTTTAGTGTAGGACGCTTCTTCAAGAAGTCCTTCTTTGCCTCCATGGATGGGAAACGGATGATTAAAGCTCTCCCTTTTGAAGTCTCTCCATTGCCTTGTGTCTTCTTCCCTACCCTCTATGCCTTTGTATGAGTAGCCTCACTACCCATCATGCGGAGAAGTTCTTCGACTTCCCCTTCCACATCATCTCGGTCTTTTAGACCGGTTACTCTTATATGCAAGGCTCTAGTTTTCCTTCGCTGATCTTCTTCTAGAGTCATGTTGATGATTGTAGGAGTCGGGACGGATGTGGTTTCTTTCCCTTTCCCTCTCTTAGCGACTTCTATCCATTTCTCGGCCTCATCCGCTTTCTTCTGCGTCTTCGTGATCACATCCATCCACGAAGAAGTCTTTACCACCTTCTGTTTCTCCTCCTCAGTGATCATCCGTACCTGCTCCTTGATGACCTTGATCTCCTCTATCACCGAGGGCTGGAATTCCCCTTCTTCCAGTGCACTACTTACTCTATCTGCAAGCTCTCGCTTGAGGGCTGTGACCTCTTCTCTAAGTGCTTGTGAATCCGCCTTAAGTGCTTGTAGCTCTGCGTGCAATTCCTCTTTCTCCTTCTTCCATTGCGCCCCTTCGTTAAGGAACATTTGAAGAAGGTTGGCCTTTTCTTTCCACCATCCCTCCGTCTCTGCTTTCCATTCTTTCATCTCCCTTTCCATTTGTGTTATCCGCTTGTTTGTAAGCACAAAGGTTGCCTTCGTATGGGGCTTACATACTGGCGAAACGATCATGGGCTCCACTGGCGAAGCGCTCATGGCCTCCATTGGCGATGCGGGTATAGCTCGACGCTCTCGCTCGGCTGAGTCCAGGCGGAGAAGTAATAACCACAACCCGAATGCGGGTATATGTACTACCACAGCCCACTGCGGGACACTCAGTTTGATCTGCCAAATATCCAGAGGCTCAGCCCCATTTTGGTTTATTCACGATACCTGCACCATGTGAATATCTTTGTTGTCCTCAATTATGCATACATACTATAGCTGAAAATCTGTCTGCTGAGAGAGAGGCAATACTGGAAATTCTATGCCTGTTGAAAATCTGATAGGTCTGAAGATCTGTAACCTGATCTTGCTGTTTGGTTTTGGCTGACAATCTGCTGACCTGACCTTCTCGCCTGCTTGCAAGTACTCACCTTATACGCAGCCGCTTCACCATCTTGCAAGTAACTTGCTGCCATACGTTTTGGTTGGCCACGTCACTCGCTTCAACCTTAGGATTAACGAATTTCAGCGCTTCTTTCAAGTTGGCACTCTGCCGCACGATGTGTTACAAATCCCTGTGAAGTTACGTACGCACAACCTTAGCCATTCCTTTACCATGCAAACTCCAAAAAGACCAATTGAGACCAATCCCATCGGTTAGACCAAGATAACATGGGCTTGACCCCCAACAAGTCCCCCCCTCAAGCCCAAACCACTTACAATGGGCTCAGTGCAATCCAAGGAAGAGCTCAACCACTTGAAAACAATGAGTAGACCCCCCCCCGACAACAACATCAAGGTGTCAGTACTTCCCTCGGACAGCAATTAGACTGGGGACAACGAGAACTTAACCAAACAGACAATTTGGGAGGTTCTTACCACCTTTTTGTTTGGCAGTGTTTATACCTGTACAATTTTGACACGACAATAAGTGACAATTGACAAACTAAAACAAGGCTTTGACAGAAAATAGAGATGGTGTTGGCAGCAGACAAAACCATAACAAACCTATGACACGGGATAGGTAAAAACAATTTTTAAAATCTGTGTTGATGTATCGAGTGCTCGAAACAAATCGTCCAATGAGTCATCACTTGCTTTCTTTCCTAATGAGCTTTGATTTTGGAGTCTCCCTTTTGCTCTTCTTCGGCATCACTATGGAAGATTTTCATATCATGGCAATAGCTCACTCCTACAATGAGTTGCTCAAAAAAGAACCTCGTCTCATCTTCATAGAAGCGCTAAGCATTGCAGATGCACGGAAATAACTCACATATTCCATCCGAATTGCTAAATGCGTGGAGGTCAAGAAAACCTCTTTGAATTTTATGATGTTAGGATGTTGTAAGGACCGATGGTTCATAATCTCCCTTTGAACGTTTGCATCAATCTTGGAACCACTCTCAATATACTTAGCAGCAAACAGTTCCTGAGTTTTCTTATCAAGCAACCCCAAAGTTGCCCACTCCTACAACCTTTGCTTGGGACTATCACCGCCAAGGCCTGAGGCAGCGTTTCAATATGCTTGCAAAACAGCATAGCAGTAGGCATTTTGAAATGCTAGCAAAAACTGCTTCAACCTCTACAACACACAACGTTTTGAAACACCTAGTGGGCCAGCTAACTTCACCTACGTTTTAGAACGCAGCAGCAGAACTGCTTGTCGTTTTGTATCAACTGTTCGAACTACACCTTCTTCACTGCCTTGGCCTAGCATTGTTTTAGAACACAACTTCAGAATTGCTTGCAACTCTGCAGCTAGCGCCTATGCCTGCTAACGACGGCGTCTTGAGATGCCATCCCAGCACCACCTAGATGCTCTGATACCACTGTTGGGTGCAGCCTGCTATGGAGGGTGATACCGTGGAAGGGCATGACAGGACGGAGATGGAGCATGCACAGAGAGAGAGAGAGAGAGAGAGAGAGAGAGAGAGAGAGAGCAAAAACTGCTTCAACCTCTACAACACACAACGTTTTGAAACACCTAGTGGGCCAGCTAACTTCACCTACGTTTTAGAACGCAGCAGCAGAACTGCTTGTCGTTTTGTATCAACTGTTCGAACTACGCCTTCTTCACTGCCTTGGCCTAGCATTGTTTTAGAACACAACTTCAGAATTGCTTGCAACTCTGCAGCTAGCGCCTATGCCTGCTAACGACGGCGTCTTGAGATGCCATCCCAGCACCACCTAGATGCTCTGATACCACTGTTGGGTGCAGCCTGCTATGGAGGGTGATACCGTGGAAGGGCATGACAGGACGGAGATGGAGCATGCACAGAGAGAGAGAGAGAGAGAGAGAGAGAGAGAGAGAGAGAGAGAGAGATGAAATGAAATGATATATTAACGTCTACAAAAGGCCAAAAAAAAAGACCTATGAGACCAACTGATTACAATGATGAGTCTAGTACCAAGTCTGGGTACAAACAAAGAAAACTACAAACTAAAAACTGAGATAGGAGTGCTACCGACTCCTATGAGAGAGAGAGAGAGAGAGAGAGAAATGAAATGAAATGAAATGTTATATTAACGTCTTCAAAAGGCATAAATGACCTATGAGACCAATCAGTTACAAAATAGTGAATCTAATACCATGTCTGGGTACAAAAGAACTAAGAGAGAGAGAGAGAGAGAGAGAAATGAAATGAAATGAAATGTTATATTAACGTCTTCAAAAGGCCAAAATGACCTATGAGACCAATCAGTTACAAAATAGTGAATCTAATACCATGTCTGGGTACAAAAGAACTAGAAAAGAACTAGAAGTGGAACAAAATACTACTACTACTACTACAATCTAAAACTACGTGGGTGTAGCAGCTGATACAATAGGTACCCGGTAAACTGGATGTAACAGTGTGTGAAACAAAGATGGAAGAAATGGTGAGGATCCATCCTCATCTGCACTCTGGATGTCGAGAGAGTATGGCTCGAATCTTCTGTTGTAGTCTCCGTCGATGCTGTGTAGCTCCTCTCCTCAGTCGCGGTCGTTTGTATCTCTGTAGCTCCAATGCTCGGTCGATGAGAGTGCCAGTAGTGGTCGAATGAGTGTGGGACGAGCTCTGCAGTGGTGGATGCTCCTCTGGCTGTCCCATATCTAGTGAAAAGAAATCTGTAATGTGTCTCTGGGACTGCCTCTCTTCTAGTTCTTTTGTACCCAGACATGGTATTAGATTCACTATTTTGTAACTGATTGGTCTCATAGGTCATTTTGGCCTTTTGAAGACGTTAATATAACATTTCATTTCATTTCATTTCTCTAGCTCTCCCCAGTAAAGTGTCTCTATACCTGTGTAACTCAAGTAGATATAGTCCAAGACATCTCTGATCCTCATAACTCATGACCCTAGATAGAGGACCAAAACCCTCTCTGAATAAGCAGTGGAAACGCCCCTGTATCTCATAGAACACTGTGCAATGACATATGTAGTGCAACTCTGTCTCTGGCTCTCTCTGGCATAATCGGTATATCCTGCTGTCTGCTGGTATCCCTCTGAATCTACCAGTCTCAATCTCGAGCTGATGTGAGGATGTGCGTATCTGACCAATGGCACAACGCAAACCATGAGACATATGTGTGTCCATGTAGCTGGGTCGAATCACAAACCCATCTCCTGTGAGGTGGAGAAGATGCTCTCTATAGAAAGCCATCTTCGTGCTCAACTCCTGAGGCGGCTCTATCCATGTCCTCCTGGTGTCGAGCTGGATCAGGTCCTGACGAATGAGTCTAGTGATCTCCACCCGTGTAAGAGACAGCGAGGGTGCCTGAAGAGAATACTAGAAAGGGGGCAACCTGTCCATGGTGAAGCCATGCGTCTGAAACCATGAAGTCATCTGTGCATACCAGCATGAAGTGTCCCCCTGTAGAGCTAACTGTCTGGAAGACTCAAGGGCCAGTCTAGCATATCTGTCTCTAGTAGTATCCCATAGGCTGTGCACAAAGGACACTGATCTGGTAAGCGCCTCAATCTCCATGGGGGGGGCAGCTAGCTCTGCTCGAATGATCGCGTGAGGTACGGAGGCCTTGGCTCTAATCAATCGGGAGATCATAGATACCAAGGGTCTCTCCATACGTCTCCAACCATCCTGGCCTACAGAAGGTCCCCATACCTGTACCCCATACATCATAGCTGAGGCTACTAAAGTATCAAAGAGCCATAACTTTGTCCGAGGTTCCTGGAACTGAACCTGCGAACACATCCTCTCCAAGCCTCCCAAGGCCGCATAAGCTCTGGTTAGTCTAGTCTTTGCTGCTCTCCCCAAAGAAAACCTCGGCCCAGTGAAGACTATCCCAAGGTAAGTGTATGCATCTGTATACTCCACAATCTCTTGACCATACGTGAAGGTCGGTGCCGATCTCCTGATCCACTGCGGTGTGGTGTTAAACACCATGACCTTGGTTTTACCAAGGTTTACAAACAATCCACTATCCTCTGCAAAACTGTGTAATGCATCCAACTGTCGCTGCATACCCTCTGGTGAGTCAGAGATCAAGACAATATCATCAGCATATAACAACAATGGGATCCACGTCCCTGCCAGCTGGGCACCTCTATCACCCTCTCTGTCAATGTAATCAGACACCTCATCAACATACATACCAACTAGAGTAGGAGACAATGGGCAACCCTGTTTCACCCCGATAGTGGAGTGAACTAAGTCAGATATCCCCTCTGGGGTGCGTACATGTCCCATCACTGATCTGTATAAAGCCATAATCCCCCAAATCAACACTGTGGGCACCCCCATCTCCTGCAGTCTGCGCATCAGTCGAGCTCTCGGTACCATGTCAAATGCTTTGCGGAAATCCACAAAGCTACAATAAATCCGTCTCCCATGTGACCTGCCCTCCTCAATGATAGCTCTGAGTGTCAGAATATGGTCAAGAGTGGAGAAACCCCTCCTGAAACCTGCCTGTCCCTTTGCCCGTACACCCTCACCCTCTGCCCAGTTACTCAACTGCTGCTCAATAATGGATGCATACAATCGTGCCAGTGTGTGTCCATGTAGCACAACGCAAACCATGAGACATATGTGTGTCCATGTAGCTGGGTCGAATCACAAACCCATCTCCTGTGAGGTGGAGAAGATGCTCTCTATAGAAAGCCATCTTCGTGCTCAACTCCTGAGGCGGCTCAACACGTGATTTTGATTGATTGAAGAACACTTACATATATAGGAAACTATGACTAAAATTAGCCATTCCTTTACCATGAAAACTCCACAAAGACTAGTGGTGTGCATCAATTTGTTGACAGAGCCCGATCCCATGGGTTAGACCAAGACAACATGGGCTTGAAACCCAAAACACCTCTCTTGAAACCTTCCCCAATTTTTCAACCTCTTTGAGTGACAGCTTCATGACTATTTGTTGGCATTGCAAGGGAGGCTGTCCCCTTTAAGAATGATTTTCCTTTCCATAAAAGGTACTTCATCAAGGCCCATCCTCCACATTAATTGGCATCCTGCCCTTGAGACAGGATCAAGGCTGAGAAATGTCAGGCCTTCACATCGCACAAGCTAGGTTGTAGATCTCTGCATATGCAAACTCAGGTTGTGGGGAATCTCGGGTGCCCAATTCTACACCCCGGTGGGATTTGAACTTGAGTCCCAACTTCAAAGGCACCTACTCTACCACTATGCTTTCGTAGATATCCTAGTGCCAAAATGAGCTCTTGGCACGGCCAGTACTAAGTTCACCGAAAGTAAACTTGGGCCAAAAGGCGAAATTAATCTCGGGTCAACAATATCTACAGTGCCCGATTCACTCTGGGAACCGAGATGCATGAAAGCCTTTAAACCCAAGTGAGGCCCTAGTGTGACAAAAAGCTGATGGTGACCCATTCACAAAACACATTGTCCTAAAAGCAGGCACATTTATATTGCTAGGATGAGAATGCCAAAAATATGAAGCCTGAGAAATATATGGTTAGTAGATTACCGCACACAAAACAAAGGCCTAGTGTACCCTTGCTTCTTCATAGCCCTCGTAATTAGCTCCTGATTCATCACCATACGCAGACCACAGATTAGCCAGATCAATGGAGGCACCAAAAACCGAAGTAATAACCTTTCCCAGTAGAAAAACAGAGTTACCCAGACAGACCCCTTACCCAAAATATACAGCCTACTGACCACCTGCACTCATCCGGATCGCAGTTCGGGAGTCACAGAAAGGAAAACATGAGATGCATTCAATGCCTTGGTACTTTGTATTAAATCAAATCAGGAACATGAAAGCAATGGATGGAATATAATTTTTAGAAGCCCCCCACATATCGATCGCAGAGTTGTACTCCCCTTGTGACATGACGACCTCTGGTGCACGGTAATTTGGCGTAACCACCTGTCTTGTGAAAACAACAACAAGCTCAATAGCTAGCACTGATTGTCATCAAGTATCATATTTGGGATAAGTTAGCCTACCGTTTTTGTGTACTGTCTGGATAGAATTTTCTTTTTATGTGCTGGTAAATCGTCATCAGGAGTCTATAACCAGCATATAATAACAGCATAAATTTCAGAGCATCAAAAGTGCATTTGGCATGGAATTGACAAGAGAATTACACACAACTTGATGTTATTCATGTAAGAGCGTTTCATTAGAAAGCTAAGCATTGAGTAATGTGCCAAATTTCGGAGCACGATTGTATCAACTTTGTTTCAATCTTGGCATTGCATGCCATTCTCTCTTCCAAGCAAGACTGCTAGGTATATGCATAAGAAAAGGCAAGGGAAAAAAGGGGGACATGCAACAGGGCTAACCAGCTAGTCTTGACACAATGCCTAGCAAACCGATACCTGCAATGTTCTATCTCCAATTACTCATCAGGTGGCAAAAATACGATAATCCTTGAGCTCCAAGCCAATCTTACCTACCAGCAAGAATAATTTTTTTTCCGAGAAAAAGATCCTTCTATTAGTTAATGAAACTGCCCATAGGGCTACAACCACTTGTTCAAGAGAGTGCTACAACAATCATGATGGGGAGACTCTCCCAATGAAAAAACAGCATATATACAATGAGGCTAAATCAGGAAATGGGAGGAGGGAAAAGCCACACAGGTGGACAGTAGTGCCATCTGAGTCGCCCTCAACCATGGTGAAAAAAGGCCCAGGACGCCAAAATCGAAGGAAAGCCTCTCAGCGCTCCCGCATGCGGTCGGAGCTGCCCTGGAGTCTCTCGAGCTGTCCTCTCAGAGTATGGATCAGCTCTAGCCAACGATCGCAGTCTTTGCTGGTGGTACAAGGCGACCCTCAAAGATGCGGAAGCAGCGGGCCTGCCAGATGAACCAGAGTGTTAGGCCACTGATGAGCTCCCAGCACTCCTCTCTCTCACTGCACCACTCCTGTGGAGTAAGCTCAGTGGGGCAGGCTGGAGTGTAGGTCGCCCCCCCTGCTTCACTATCATCCTGCTGGTGGAAGATAGCTCAAACTGAAGTGTTGGTCCCGTGAGAGTGGACCAAGCAGCTGCCCCCCAGGTGTACTACCGAGCAGTGGAAAGAGCAGGCATCAGCCGAAGAACACGAAGCCACACCTGTTGTGCCAAAGGACAGTCCCAAAGACAGTGGCGCTGACTCTCCACAAGATGGTCACAAGCTGCACATGCAGCCGAGAGACCACTATGTACAAGCCAGCTCCCAACTGCTATAGCTCTGTGTGCGACCAGCCACTGAAACAAGGTGACTCGCATCGGCTGTCTGGAGTCCCACAACCTCTCCCAAAAAGCTACCAAGAACTCAATTGTGAGACCCTCCTCCTGCCAATGAGGTGCTACCGCAGGGCGAGTCTCTCTCTATGCTGCTAGTATGTGACGCCCCACTCGAATAGTGTACTGAAAGAACGGGACACCTGGGTGGTCAGAGGAGAAAGGGTCCCTCCAAAGCCACTCTCTAGGATCCCACTGTACTCGTGCCAATGGACAGCACTCCCAAGCCCACAGTCTCCAGTGTCCAGTCTCAAGAGTTGGTGGGTCAGAATCGATGACAAGTCCTCCCACAGATGACCACCACTCGGATCCTCCGAAAACAGCACTCTGGCACCTGTGGGGCCTCTACTGCAACTCGGCGTAAGTTGAAAAACAGGGAGGGTAGAGTCTCTGAGCAAGCCCGAACTGAGATGAGAACCTCCAGTAGCGTGAAGGCTCCCATCCATCTGGGCGCTGCTGACTCGAGGCGTGAGCCACTTAGCTAGTATTGCCTCTGAGATGTCCTGGCACATGCTCTGCACCCCTCTCATGCCCTG
Organism: Adiantum capillus-veneris; assembly: GCF_014529385.1. Lineage (NCBI taxonomy): Eukaryota > Viridiplantae > Streptophyta > Polypodiopsida > Polypodiales > Pteridaceae > Adiantum > Adiantum capillus-veneris. The sequence continues at coordinate 75,944,938 of NC_140931.1, read as the reverse complement.
AAGCTGAAAGCCCTCCAACTCCTCTGACAAGCCTGAAAACTATAGCCAGTCACCTCAAGAGCGTGCTAGACCCGCTGCCATGGGACCCCAGGAAACATGAGGGCGACTACCAGCCAGGTGGCCTCTTTGAGTGCTAACCATGGGGTTCCAAACAAGGGGCTGTCTCAGGCACTCCTCTGTGCAAGTAGGCCGACGCTACTCCCTAGAATCAGAATCTGATATATATTCAGTCACACTCTTTTCAAAAGTGTAACAGGGCTACAATGTCACTCGCAATGGATAGGCAGTTTACAGTTGGTCTTGGGTTCAGACTCGGGCAGACACTCTCGACTCATGGACATGGGCCATGTCGATGGTCTAGTGGACCACAGGCGCTTGGCGGGACGCCAAGGAGTGGTAGTCAGCTGGACACCATGGCCAGACTACAGTCCTCAGAGATAATTGCTAGAGTTATGAATGATCTATAGCCATTGTATATATAATCAGTTTGGGAGTTGGGTGTGAGTCTTTTGTTCTTGAGTAGTCTTTGCCCACAGTACTCTCCCTGCAAAGTCTCAGCCTCGACACCGCCATTGAACCCTATGAGCACTTGGCCTCGAGCGGTGTCTGCTGCCAACCAGAGTCTATATGTCACAAATTGATGACCTGGTAGGACTACATGGATAGCTGTACGGACAGGTGTGGACAGTTGTATGGACAAATGACGCAGCAAGCTATAAGGCAGACCAAGGATTCGCACTGACAGGTGCCACGTGGTAGCACTATGGATTTCCACATTATGCGCTAGCATGCTGATGTGGCAGCTGTACAGATTTTTGCAAATTGCTTTTTGGCAGTTTTTGGGACCAAATGATTTTGGGACAATTTGCTTTTGAGTTTCACTGCTTTTGGGGCATCCCTTGTAAGAATAAATAGACCCTTGGGGCCTCACTCTACAGAGCATCTGGCCGCAGAGTCTGAGAGAAGACGACCCTCACGAGTCGTACTTTGCTCAAGCATTAATATAAAAAGAAATACCGAAAAGGGCGTAAGATTTTGGGGCCAATACCTTTGGGCACGGAAGTATGCCGGGCCGTGTCGACTCCAATTATTAAGTGTGATAAAGTTATGAAGTATTTTAAGTGATTCTCTCGTGTCTCATATCAGATTAACGACTTGGGTTGCCCAAGCCTGTAACAGTAGTATCAGAGCATCAGGCGTGCGCTTTTCTCAAAGCATACCGATCCTACCAAAGAGAAAACAGAGCAAGATGACGCTTCCAAATTGTTTTCCAAAGAATCTTCGTGTTCCGACCCCGAATTGATTAGCCACTCCCATCCTTACTTATCGCGTATCACGCGCACTCCCGTCTTCATCGCTCTGTCCTACAAGGCATAAGCCATAAAGAATCCCAAATTACACATGGGTTCTCGTGGAGAATCTGCCAAAGATAACATCTCTCGGCGGGAAGACAAAGAAAAGTTGAAATCCAACGCAGGAGCTGAAGAAAAAAATGAAAAATTCGACAAATTTTCGGCAAGAAAGTTTGTCAAAAGAAACTCTCTTCAATGGTTGAAAATTTGGATATGCAATAGAAGGCAAAGTTGATCCTCTCAACAAGCTCTACGCATTGACACGAACAGATCTTATATCCAACAACTTTGACAAATTAGGATTTTTGCCAAAAATTTCAGTATGCGTGGAATTAATGTTTTTGGAAGCTCTTGTTATTTGTGTGCTAATAACTACTAGGAGCGAGGAACATGCAAGCATTTGGAAGCATGGAGCCGAACATCGACTCTTTTGCAACGAGATGAACCATTTGCTTAAAGTTTAATCTATTCTGCAAGTGAAATCGTGGTATAATTTGCATCTGAAAGCAAATGGGAGCAACGGTAGCTCAGGAATGAATCCATTGATTCAAGATAAAAATCATGAATTTTGTTTGAAATTTGAATGAATGATGATGATTCTAGTACATTAAGATTCCCATATGAATGAGATGACTGGATACTGCGGTAAGCGCATCAAGATTTCCTTCGGGATAAGATGGCTACACAAGGATCTAGGTGCATCAAGACTTCTCGACAGATGAGATGACTGGATTATTGAAACATCGTGTTCAGTTTATTCATCTTGGAAATTCCCCAAGATGAATCTGATTTATGTATGAAACTAATGTTATATGGAAGATCCTACTATTTGTGAACAGGTAACAGGTGAAAATCGAGATTGAAACACTCCGTTTAGTATGAGCTCAGTGTCTGATTGATGGATTGGAATTCCCGGAAATGATTACTCACACATGATTGTGTTTGAGTGTAGATGGAATGATTGACGAAATGACTGCACCATTTCAATCTTGAGAAATCTATGGACATGAACGCAATTGATGGACAGCTGTACAGACAGGTATGGACAATTGTACGAACAAATGACGTGGCAAGATGAAGGACAGACCCGCGATTCCCATTGGCAGGTGCCACGTGGCAGCACTACGGATTTCCGCATTATGCGCTGACATGCTGACGTGGCTGTTGTACAAATTTCCGCAAATTGCACTAATTTCTTGTTGGCAGTTTTTAGGACCAGATGCTTTTGGGACAATTTGCTTTTGAGTTTAACTGCTTTTGGGGCTCTGCTTTTGGGGCATCCCTTGTAAGAATAAATAGACCCTAGGGGCCTCACTTTGCAAAGCATCTGGACGCAGCGTCTGAGAGCAGAGGACCCTTGGGAGTTGTACTTTGCTCAAGCATTAATATAAAAAGAAATACCGAAAGGGGCACCAGGTTTTGGGGCCAATACCTCTGGGCACAGAACTACGCCGGCCCATGTGGACTCCAATTATTAAGTGTGATAAAGATCTCCGCGTTGCACTCCAAGGTGTTGCTCCCCCGGTAGGCTTGCATGAGGCGGGACCCCCATTCTTAGGGTTTCCCGAGGTCAGAGTCTCCAGTTCTCTGTAGTTCTGCTACTAAATATGTGTGTCATATCACTTTCAATGAGTTTACATATTTAATAGCATTTTTCCAATTTGTGGGATCATGCAGTTTTTTGCTAGGCTGGTAGGGCAATTTACCAATTGCCCTATATAGGCAGCACCCCCCCCCCCCCTCTTGTACTTTTGGCATGTGTTGGGTACTACAATAGCCAACGTTTTGAGCATCACACTCTCTCTCTAGCATTTTCATTATGAAGCACTCTCTATGTGTGCGCACGTGTTTCCTCTCTCTAGCGGTTTCTGGCACCATCGATCTCTCTTGCTCTCAGTGGTTTGCCCATTGATCTCATGGCTTTCTGCTAGCGCTTCCTTTCCCCTCTACCGTGAGTCCCTACACGTGTGGTTACATGTGTGCTTGGCTATCCATGCCCATTCGGTGGACGGTACGCGATAGGAGTTCGACTACGAGGAGATTTGTCACGATTGATCGGAGATCCATTGGTTGCCCGGTCCCTAGAGGTGTTTTTGCTCGCAATTGCAGACGAGATCATCATCCAATTCACCCTTTTCCGCTGCACCTTTGGCATGGTATCAGAGCCACGACGTGCTCTTGAATTGGATCAATGATTTGTGCGAGTTTTTGGTGCTGAATTTTCACAAATGAAAAGAGACGGTTTGCTGTTTTTTATGTGTTTTTCACTCATTTGGGGCTGATTTCGGTTAGAGTGGGAAATTTTGCATATTTTCTCACTTCTGCCTCAACCTAGCCTCGTCAGATGCCCAAGTTCTCCAACACTATGGAGAGGAGTGATGATTCCGACATGAATTCATTCCGTGATGAAGAAGTACATCATGGGGATGCTACATGCGGTGGTGGTGAACCACTCGTCAATGAGGAGTGGGGAGATTGGTCCCAGTTCTACTCAGGCGTAGGTGATCAACCAATCAAGATACCTACCTTCCCTACCTTTCCCTCGGATCCGCAATTGAATGGAGAAAACTATGCCATTTGGAAAGCTACCATGATGGCGGATCTTCGATTCTTACAAACTTGGAGGTTTTCTCTTGAGCAACTTTCAAAAGCCAAAGGACCTTGCGGGAGCGAAGTTATGGGAGCGTGTCAATGCTCGAATCCGGTCTTTCATTATCCTCAACAGTACACCATTAGTTATTAGCCACATACGATTGATGAAAGATGCGAAGTTGATTTGGGATTGGCTTTCTTCACTTATGATTGAGTTTCTCCAATGAAGTGGATAGCCCTTGAGGTGTAGTTGAGGACGCTCGATGCAAAAAACCCTTCCATGTGGGATCGCATCAACAAGAGATACTTCATATGGGAAGGCTTATTAGTTCAGAGGATATGGCCATCCAGCTTTTGGCCCAATTGCCTCTTCGGTACACCAACTTTTATTCTTCATTGATTACAAGTGGCCAGCTGAACACTATCTCTTGGGACGAGATTGTTCCAATGGTATTGGACCAAGAAAAGCAATTCAATACGGGGAAGAAGTCAGGCTCCGAAGCCTTGATCGGTTCTTCCAACAACAAGAAGCAGAATGGTAAGAAGAAAAGCAACGACACCAAAGACAAGAAGAGTGATGCTGAGTGGGAAGCATTGAAGGCGGAATGGCATTGCAACAATTGCGGTGAGAAGGGACATTATTGGAGGAAGTGTCCAAAGCCGGTTGGAGAATGCTTTGACTTCTTCAACGGCAGTGGTGCAATCACCAGCCTTTGCTCATTTGGAGATTCTCCCCTCAAAGGACTCTACAAAAACATCGGAGGTTGGGGTGACTCTTGCGGATCGAGATGATCGTGATTAGATTCTTGATAGTGGTGTCTCATGGCACATGACACCTTCGAAGGATCTTTTGTCCAACATGCGACAACACTATGGTACCATCTTCATTGGAGATACATCTGAAATTCCTATTCACAGAGCGGGATCTATTGAGTTGATACCCGATGCTAGAGGAGGAATGCATACCTCCAAGGTACTTTATGCCCCGAAGCTGGGTTTTCATCTTATGTCTATGCACAAGGTGCGCAAGCTTGGTATGGAGGTGATCTTTATAGAGGATGCAATATCTAATCGGGATCAGTAACCCGGCAAAGAGGCCAAAGGGGGCTCAGTGGGGAACAGACTCTACAAGCTCCATGCTCTTTCTTCAATGATAGGGATACCCACAGGTGATCTTTGGCATTACAGATTTGGTCATTTGAACAATGATGCTCTTCAAATTGCTTTTCGTGAGCAGATGCTTACAGGCTTATCAAATGTTGGGAGTAAGCATGGAAAATGCATTACTTGCATTCGTGGGAAACAACATCAAAAATCTATTCAAAGGCTTGCTACACGCCGAGCCATTGCCGTTCTGGAGTTGGTTCACTCCAACCTTTGTGGACCTATGTAGACCCCTTCCCTCGGCAAGACTCTTTATTTCATGTTGTTGGTGGATGATTTCAGCCGCTTTACTTGGGTATACTTTCTATAGCACAAGTACGAGGCATTTGTCTTCTTCAAGAATTGTCGTTCTCTTGTGGAGAAGGAAAGCAATCAAGTGTTGAAGACTATTCGATCGGGCAAAGGTGGGGAGTACTCCAATGCATTCATTCAGTTTTGTGCAGACAATGGCATCAAGCCAAAACCTTGCGAATACTGGATCACCTTCAGAGAATGGAGTCGTGGAGCGGAAGAATAGGACAGTGGTAGAAATGGCACGAACCATGCTTGAGCATCGGGACTTGCCGAAGTCTTTATGAGCAGAGGTAGTTGCGACGGCAATTCACACCATAAACGGATCTCCAATCTCTTCAGTACCTGGTAAGACCCCCTTTGAAGCCCATTTTGGTAAGAAGCCCGACGCCTCCCACTTTCGGATTTTTGGGAGCGATGCATGTGTCCATGTACCGAAGGAGCAAAGGGGGAAGTTGATCTCAAGTCCAAGAGAATGATTTTTGTCCGCTACAACTCTCTTTCCAGCTGATATCGACTTTTGATCGAGAGAAGAAGAATGTTCTACTGAGTCGTGAATGTTCTAACCTTCAGATGAGGCTTCCGCTCCCAAGTCTTCCACGATGATACCTGATTTAACGATACTTAGAGACCCTGATTTCGATTTTCCCTCTTCATGAACCCTCTTCTCCTACCCCTGTACCTCAGGCTTCGAAGGAGAATGCACCATTCCCGATGATGCAGATAACAATGGTCCTCATAATAGGGCAAAGTTAGAGCCAAAAATACCAGTAGCTCCTCCTCTAGGGAGCAAGACAAACAAGTTGCCGAAGTGGCTATTGGAGACTTTGCTAGATTCAGCAACTTCAGATTTTCCACCCGATTGGCGTGAAACCAGCACTACACGACGATCTCAACAACTTCAATTAGCTGAGGTAGATGGGACTTTTTTTTTCTTGCGAGAAAAAGATTGTTCCATTAGTTAATAAAACTGCCCATGGGGTACAAACCACCTCTACAAAAGACGGCTACATCAGAAACATGGGGAGACTCTCCCATTGAGGAAACAAAGTATGTATAATGAGGGCTAAATCACGAGATGGGAGGAGGAAATAGCCACACTAATGGCTGAGTCTAATGGAGCTCCTCTAGCTGGGGAGGAAGCTCTAGCCTCTAACACGTCTCCTCCATCACAAGGCAATCCTGGCGCTGGCTCAGCTGACAACAAATCACGGTAAAATTCAATAGCAACTGCCCGCAAATCCTCAGGCTCTGAAGCAACTGACCCGTCGGGTCTCCAACTGGCTAACAATGGTGTGCGCATGCCAGGGCCCCACTGTCTCAAAGAACTCCCCAATAACTTTGTCCCCACCTGGGTCCACTGAGATGCCTACCAATGAAAGGAAAACTCATGATGCCGCTCCTCAATGCTAGTCAACTCCTGTCGAGCCTGCTGCAACTGCTACTCCAACCAAGGACCGTTTGGGTGGTGCTCCTACATCCGCTCCAAGGAAGCAATGCCTCGTCGGAGACGCCGCACAAAGCCTACATGCTGCCAAACATCTGAAACCCTCAAGGTCATCTGTTTAGAACCAAGAGGGATGTAACTGTGTAAGTTTTTGTAAATAATTAGTTTATTTACTCGAAAAAAATTATTTAAATAGTTGTGTGCACACCAGAATAGAACTAGTAGTTCTAGGGCGTGCGCCTAAACGTGGGCCAGAGAACCTCAGGGAGACCCTAGCAGAAAAATACCTTAAAGCTGTAGAACGCTACAGTGTCACTTTCACAGGACAAATAGTACAGTTTGGACTTTACAGTTGGTCTTTGGTCTGGTCGGTTCACACTAGACGGACTCGCTGGGCAGTGACACGTGGCAGGGATATGGTGGTTTAGTGGACATCGTGGCCAGATCACCATCGCCACCCAGTGGGGATAGACTTAGGTGTTGTCATTTATGAGCCGTTGGTGGCTCTTTATGGTTGTATATATGAGTAGTAGCGTTTTCGTCAGGATTATCTTTTACGTAGTCGTCTAGAGTGCGTCTATACACAGAGCACGTCTTCACCATCCCGGCACATCTGAGCCTCGACACCCCTATTGTACCTATGAGTCCTGGGCTGGAGCTGAGTGTACTGCCACGCCAGAGTCTGTATCGGTTCTTTGAGATAGTCGAGTCATATGTTCTGGTCTGCTGTTGTGTCTTTGTGAGCTCAGTTGATGTCTATTGTTTCCTTTCCTTTCAGTCTGTTTGAGTGAGATTGTCACGCACATTGCACTCAAGACCACCCACTGCAGAGAGCATGACACATTATCCGCGCTCCAGGTGCTCTCATTTTGGCGATCACGGTAGGACCTCAAATGAAGTCTCACTCTTTGTTGAGATACAAATCGTGAAGCTAGTTGGTTGTTACCTAGCTTCGCACACTTGCTTGCATTGTGTAGATAGTCTGCTGGTCTAGTCCTCTCTCGCCTTGGTCCAACCAGTCCTCGTCCTCGTCCTCGTCCTGGGTCCTAGTCTAGTCCTAGTCCTCGTCCAGTCCTCCTCGCCCTAGTCCAGTCCTCCTCGTCCCGGGCCAGCTAGGTTGTCTAGTCACTACCCTCACTTGCAGGTGGTCTAGTCACTATCCTCACTTGTCCTGGTCTAGACCTATGTTGTTCAGCCCACAGTTGAGGGTCTTCTTGCCCAAAGCTTGGTTGGATTGGTAGTCACTGCATGACACATACAAGGCGGTCAGTCGAGCGTCAAAGCGCACTACTGAGCCCTCTGAAGTACTATAACAGTATCTAGAAGAAGTCCATTAACCTCATCACCCATACCTCCACATACGATATCCCCCATTCCTTCATCCGGTTCCACATCTTCCAGATCACTTTCTCCAGTAAAGCTCTCTCCTATTCTGCTACAGCAGGCTCTTGAGCAAGAGGCTCAGCAAGGGGCCATGGAGGCGTTGGCTAGTGTGTTGGCCAAGGTAAACATCAAGTTCCCCACCTTCAAAGGACTCTCTTCAGAAGATGCTGACCACCATGCAAGGAGGTTCGTATCTCTCTGTAGGGGTCGTGGTCTTACCAGAGAAGATGCTTATTTGATACTCTTTCCATCCACCTTGGACGGCTTAGCAGACAAATGGTACAGCCAGTTTGGAGAGAACCATTTTGCAACTTGGGCAGCCTTAAGACAACAGTTTTGTGTAGCTTTCAGGCCAGGTGACTACCAAGAGAAGGTGTTGGATGAGTTGGCCAACATGATACTCCAGCCAGAGGAGACTTTTGCAGAGCTTATGACTAAAACCAAGTCTCTGGTTGCCAAGCTTCCCCTACAACCCGGTGTAATCATGGTTAAGAAGTGGGTGGAGAAGGCACTCCCCAAAACCTCTCAGCAAAAACTCCGCGAGAGCCTCTGACCCGACACCACTCTGGAGGAATTCATCGCAGCTGCTACTAGGATAGAGGGGGCTAGGAAGCTGTTCATAAACTCCCCTCACATAGAGACTGCTAATCCATTGACTTCTTTGCGCAGAGAACTTGAAGCCCTAAAACTACAACGCGCTCTCCAAGAAGAGAAATCAATCTCTCTTAGACAAGAGAAACCACCGCATCTTGAGGCTTTGGATCAAATCAAGAGAGAGCTAGAAGAGATTCAGTCTCAGAAGGAGACTAAAGCTATGGTATGGTGCAGCTCTTGTCGCTCTCCAGGACATCCTCCACAAGACTGTCCCGATCGGACTTATTGCCACTTCTGCGAAAAATCTGGGCACGAAGACAAGGATTGTTACTATATCAAGGGATTGCAGCAAATACAACAAAGTCTAGGTCCTCTCCAACAAGGGCTAGCACCTGCATCCAACATGGCCTCACCCTATGGCCATCAAAACCCGTTGCCACCTTTGCTGACAACACCCCCTATGCAGCAAGGTATGCACAACAACGTTGCAGCCCCCAGCTTTTATCATGCTAGTACTCCTTCAGTTCCCCAAAGCTTCTACACCTCAGCCTCCAACTCCATGCAGCAACAAGAGCAGCGACCACCTCGTCCCCCGTTTCGTCCGTCTAATCAGCCAATCTTATGCTACAAATGCGGTGAATATAGGCATTACCAAAGTAAGTGTCCTTTACCTAAAGGGTCTCCTCCTTGCAGACATGGTCCGGAGTCTAAGGACCACTACAGTAAGGATTGTCCCAAGCAAAGGGCATCCTCATCTTCAGGCCCGACTCAAAACCAACAAGAGTTCACATTCCCGAAGATCAATCTAATCACGGTGAACACCACCCCTCAGCCAGCACCTGCTACTCATACAGTTCAGCCACAACAAGTGGCAGAGCCCGCTGCGTGCTCACTCGGGCACAAAGAGCAGCCCTGGGTTTAAGCTTGCCAACAGGACCATCTCGTCCATCACTTCCGCAACCTGATCAAACTGTCGAACCCTTAAGTGGTGAAAAGAATAGGCCAATCTCTATGCTTTCGGACATTGATGGAGCCTTCCTAGCAGCAGTGGCTGACTTGCAACACGTCAAAGTTTCCGAGGAGGCCCAGATTGTAGGAGCTAAGCCCACAGCGGAAGCAATCTTGAAGAACACCTTTCAACAAGTGTCCTTTATGAGATGCTCCGGCTAGATGCAACCCTCAGAAGTGACACCCTCTCAATAATTCAGTCTCTGTACCCTGGTAAAGGGCCTAGTGGCGGGCACTTACCTGTGCAGCCCTTGGAGTCCTACATGATTTCATATCCAGTTGCTCCCCTCACCGACTACAAAAGTCCTCGTCTCACTGTATCTATTCTTGGGCATCAATTCTTAGGCGTCATAGGCGTCATAGTGGATGGTGGATCCGGGATCAATCTAATGCCAGAATTTACTATGTCGACCTTAGGTCTGCAGCCTACTCGCCCTGCTCCATTCACTATTACATTGGCAGACCAGAGGACAGTCTACCGTGTGGGCATAGTAGAGAAGGTGCCTTTGAGGGTACAAGACTTCACATTTAGCTTGGATTTTGTGGTGGTCAGTCTTCCTCAGGTGGAGGGAGGATTTCCTTTGCTGATTGGTAGACCATGATTGCTGCATACTAAGGCACTTGATGATTGGGGAAATGATGCCATGTGGATACATACTCCTAGCTCCCCAATGCAACCAATTCGGCTCCAAGGAGGGATAGATCCAGTGGCTCATCACAGCTCATTGTCAGTACAGTCCAACCCCGACCCTGAGCAGCCCATCCCACCAAACGGGTCTGACGAAGACCTGCTCTGCAGTGGTTGGAAGCTACCACATCGATATCATGCTATGTAATCTCTATTCAAAACTCACCTGTGCCAGTAACACTCTCTCTCCCAGCTCCTCAGGCGGACACCAATGTTCCAAGTCCTACAGCAGACAGTGGACCAGTCGAAGAATTAAGTGTGTCAACCCTAAATTCTCATGATTCAAATGATCCTCTGATGCAAGCCGTCGGTCTCGGGGAACCTATAACACATCACCGAAGGGGGAAGAAATCTCCTCTCCATGAACTCGTCAAAGATCTCCCCCTTCCTCTAACATCTCCCAGGTTGGACGCCCCACCCCTTCAAAAGCAGGAGGAGCTTCCACCAGGATGGTTACAAGAAGAGTATGCGGAGTTTCCAATCGATCAAACACCAGCACATGATGTCTCGAAGCTCCAAGAGGGAGCTCACTTCTCATCTTCGGAAGTACCCTCTCCAGCTACACCTCCTAACCCGGTCAAAGAAGTCAACTTGGGAGATCCTGACAACCCTCAACACGTACTCTTAGCAACTTGGTTATGGGAGCATCCCGCGTTACTCAATCAGGTAGTCTCTTTTATACACTCTTTTAAAGATTTTTTTGCCTGGTCCTACAAGGATTTGGAGGGGATCCCACCAGAATTGGGTGTCCACACTATACCTCTCGTTGAAGGGGCTAAGCCTGTAAGAGACCGAGCTTACAAGCTCAACCCGAAGTATGCTGAGGCGGTCAATTTAGAGCTAGAAAAAATGCAAGAGGCAAGGATCATTGTACCTGTGGAGCACTCTGAGTGGTTATCACCCATGGTGATAGCTCCTAAGAAGCAATCCAATAAAATCCGTGTGTGCGTAGATTACCGCGCTCTGAATAAGGTAACTATCCTAGATGGTTTCCCCGCACCATTCACTAAGCATGTGCTTGAAGATGTAGCAGGGCATGTATTGTACAGTGTCATGGATGGATTTAGTGGATACAATCAGTTGCGCATCCATCCAGGTGCTTGTGCTTGCAGATGTTGATGCACGTTGTTTTGGGTAGTCCTTAGTATAGTGATCCTTAGCTTCAGGACAGTGTCAGCAAGGAGGGGACCCTTCTGGCAACGGACATTTGCTCTGATAATGTCGATACTCCCCACACGTGTAGCACAAAATTGGCCTATTGGAGGGGAAAGGTGGTCTCTGTCCTTGCTACATGGGACCGGATGCTGACGTGTAGAAGCTTTGGGGAACTGAAGGAGTACTAGCATGATAAAATCAGGGGGATGCAATGTTGTTGTGCATACCTTGCATAGAAATTGTTGTCAGTAGAGGTGGCAACGGGTTTTGATGGCCATAGGTCGAGACCATATTGGATGCAGGTGCTAGCCCTTGTAGGAGAGAAGGACCTAGACTTTGTTGTATTTGCCGCAATCCCTTGATATAGTAACTATCCTTGTCTTCATGCCCAGACTTTTCGCAGAAGTGGCAATAAGCCCGAAGGGGACAGTCCTGTGGAGGATGTCCTGGAGAGCGACACGAGCTGCACCATACCATAGCTTTAGTCTCCTGCAGAGACCGAAGCTCTTCTAGCTCTCTCTTGATTTGATCCAAAGCCTCAAGATGTGGTGGTTTCTCCTGTCTAAGAGAGATTGATTTTTCCTCTTAAAGAGCGTGTTGTAGTTTTAGGGCTTCAAGTTCCCTTCGTAAAGAAGTCAATGGATCAGAAGGACTTTCCGAAAACACAGAGGTGGTCTCTATGTGAGGGGGTTTGGTGAACAGCTTCCTAGACCCCTCTATCCTAGTAGTAGCTGCGACGAACTCCTCCAGAGTGGCGTCGGGTCGGAGACTCTCTCGGAGTTTTTGCTGAGACGTTTTGGGAAGAGCCTTCTCCACCCACTTCTTAACCATAAATTCACTGGGTTGCTGGGGAAGCTTGGCAACCAGAGACTTGGTTTTAGTCATAAGTTCTGCAAAAGTTTCCTCTGGCTGGAGCACCATGTTGGCCAACTCATCCAAAACCTTTTCCTGGTAGTCACCTGGCCTGAATGCTGCACAGAACTGTTGTCTTAAAGCTTCCCAAGTTGCAAAATGGTTCTCTGCAAACTGGCTGTACCATTTGTCTGCTAAGCCATCCACGGTAGATGGAAAGAGTACCAAATAAGCATCTTCTCTATTAAGACCACGACCCCTACAGAGAGATACAAACCTCCTTGCATGGTCGTCTACATCTTCTGAAGAGAGTCCCTTGAAGGTAGGAAACTTGATGTTTACCTTGGCCAAAACATTGGCCAACGCCTCCATGGCCTCTTGCTCAGGAGCCCGTCGCTCAATAGCCTGCTGTAACAAAATAGGAGAGATCTTTATTGTGGAAGGTGACCTAGAAGATGTGGAACCGGATGGAGAATTGGGTGATGTCGTATGTGGAGGTATGGGTGATGAGGTTGATGGACTTCTACTAGGTACCAAGGGTCGTCTTCTGTTGTAGTACTTCAGAGGACTCAGTAGTGCGCTTTGACGCTCTAATGACCGCCTTGTATTTGTCATGCAGCTACCACAAATCCAACCAAGCTTTGGGCAAGAAGACCTTTAACTGCTTTAACTCCAGGCAAGTGACTAGACCCAGGCTGGACCAGGGACGAGGAGGACTGGACCAGGGACGAAGAAGGACTAGACCAGGGACGAGGGCTGGTTGGACCAAGGCGAGAGAGGACCAGACCAGCAGACTACACAGTGCAAGGCAAAGTAGGCGAATCTAGGTAAAAACCAACTAGCTTCACGATTTGTACATCAGCAAAGAGTGAGACTTCAGTTGAGGTCCCACCGTGATCGCCAAAAGGAGAGCACCTATAGCGCGGATAGTGTGTCGTGCTCTCTACAGTGGGTGCTCCTCAGTGCAATGTGCATGATAATCTCACTCAAAACAGACTGAAAACAAAGGAACAATAGATAACAACTGAGCTCACAGCGACACAACAGCAGACCAAGACATATGACTCGACTATCTCAAAGAACCGATACAGACTCTGGCGTGGCAGCACACTCAGCTCTAGGCCCAGGACTCACAGGTACAATGGGGGTGTCGAGGCTCAGATGTGCAGGGATGGTAAAGACGTGCTGTGTGTATAGACTCGCTACCTAGACGACGACGCTCGACCATATATGAAGAAGATAAATCATGACCCAACAGCTACTCCTCATATGTACAACCATACAGAGCCACCAACGGCTCATAAATGTCAACCATCTAAATCTATCCCCAAACTGAGTGGTGGTGACCTGGCCACGATGTCCACTAGACCACCGTCCGTATCCCCCGTCCGTATCCCTGCTGCCACGTGTCACTGCCCAGCCCAGAGAGTCCGTCCAGTGTGAACCAGCCTGGACCAACTGTACTAACTGTGTCCTGTGAAAATGACATTGTAGCCTGCTACACACCCGCTTGGTTAAAGTGGACTAGAGGACTACACTTTCTCATGCAAGTGGGGCCACTCTCAATTGTCCACTTCCATGGCATCAATGCCCTCCATATATCTACTCAGTTTCCGTGACCCAAGATATCATCATGCAGCAAGCCCATGCATCCAAACCTCTGAGAAGCCAACTCAAAGTTCAAACCATATTTCCCTAATGAAACCCAATAGCCACATTAACCCCATAATCATTTCTAGGCAATTACGTGTTTGTATGTTGTAATCATCATGTTGAAACCATGAATGTTTGTACACACAATGAAGCAATCTTCTTGAACTATTAAACATAAACCCCTCTCCTTAGAGTATAATGCAAAATTCATAACATGCTTATATGTGAAAACATCTAGGTAGCAACAGTCCTATTTGACAAGTTACCTCTTCAGCCGATCTTGCCAAACCAAAATCACACAGCTTTACGCGCATCTTCTCCATCAATAGGGTGTTGTCTGTTTTCATATCTCTGAACATAAACCAGCACACAACATCCATGCAAATTCCAAGACAAATTTGGGTGTTAGTTCTAGCAGAAGCACAAAATTTACTACACAAGCAAAGCAATATTGTCACCTATGCCACACCCGGCATGAATGCATGTAATTGACTCCAAGAAGCAACTGCCACATGAGGGATTTAACATCATGAGGAGACAAAGATCCTTTAAAATGGCACATATCACCCCTACAACGCACAATATTTCAAATAGTCTTAATCACAGCAAGCCATTAAGCAATGTATTATCAAGTTCATCAATGATTCTAAACAGAAGGAACTTGAACAAGGACACTTTTCAGCAATTACTTCTCAGCAAACTCTGTAGCTATGTAAAGGTCCACTCCATCTGTGATGTCTTCTGATCGATTTAAAAAAACATCCGTCACTTCAACATGCAAAACAGTAATAAATAAATAGTTGTTTTTGAGATTTTCAAGAAGGCAATGTTCAATTTACATAATGTATTATGATTATTCAACGCACATAAGTACATAAGGAGGAGTATGAAAATTTTCATGAATGAACAAACTGGGAAAGAGAAGCCATCGTGATGGCATATGCACACTTTGAAGATACATATTGCTCAAAGATTCAATAATTTTAGTAGAACAAGTCTCAATCACTACTCTGACCTTTGCTCCTCATCCCAAGGATAGCCAATATACCCACACAATGTGGGTGAATGAAACTGCCCAGCATAGTTTACCCTCTTAAAAAACATATGCAGTCGGCAGTTATAATTTTCTTTCCTGGTCGTCTGCCCTCGGCAAATGATGTTGCGTTGTGGATCAGATCAATTCTAGGTGGTTGTTTCATTGAGGGTGTGTACTTTGCTTCGCGTGCATTTAAGAAGTTCACTTGACAGATTCGATCTACAAACAGAAATTGCTTGAAGCTTCCCCACTGTTTTATGGTAAACAAATGGTACATGTTTTGCCTTGGTCACCCAGTAAAGATAATCAGAATATTATTCGCCACTCGTGTCCAGTTTGGGTGGGGATTGTTAATTTCCCAGATTATATGCGAGAAGGACTTCCTGGTCTGGCAGCCTCTTTGGGCAAAGTGCTTTGCCCTCCTCGCCCTATAGGGAATAGAAATCGGTTCTGTATTTTGTGGGACACTGATAAACCCACTCTGCCTTCTATTGCAATCGAGGTTGAAGATGTAAATATGGGGGAGACATACTTTGATTTGAAATGGGGCGTTTTTGCAGGAGCATGCTTTACATGTCATAAATTTGGACATCTTGCATCAGAATGTCCGCAGGTAGTTCATAAACCACCGCCAAATGCTATCCCTCAAACGAACATTGCTCCTGCTCGCCTGCTGACAGAAAAAGCTAAACCTTGTGCTTCTGTTGTCATCAATGATAATTTAAAGTCCTCTTCTCTGCCGGTTGCTCAACCCTTGAAAGCCAAAGATAAAGGAAAAGCTCCGATGTCAGATGCTAAAAAGGTTGATCCCAATGGTTGGCAACAGCCAAAAAAGGTTTTTACTCCAAAGACAAGGCCTCTTCAATCTCGAAATTGGAGTGCGTCGGCTCCTATGCTGGGACAAATTTCCATTGATACATCTCCAGCATCCAGACTCTGGACTGATGTACTTAAGAAGGGGCTGCCTTTGATGGAATCAGATGATATGGATATTACTGATGCTCAGGCTCATGTTGATGAGCATGAATATATGGCGGTGACTTGATACTTGGTCGCATCGTTTGTACATATGTAAAGTGTGTGACTTATAACATCCAAGGCCTCTCACATGTAAATAAATGGAGGCTTTTTTGGGATTACGTCAATACGCATCCTCATGTCGTATGCTTGCAAGAACATAATCAGCATAGATTGGCTGGACAATCTGGTTTCTTTTCGGGTTATCACATCTTTTATGCGGGGTCAGCAGCTTACTCGGGTGTGGTTATGCTTGTACATCATGATTTGAATCCATATGTTGCATATAATGATTCTGCTCGCAGATGGATGATTATCCAATGCACGATAAATGCGGAAGTATATGAGTTTGCTGGTATATATGCTCGCAATCGTCTGGATCCCGGGCACTTATGCGGTCTTCTCTGAGCGATTATCCCTGGCTTTCAAATGCCTTTATTTGCGGTGATTTAAATAATTCACCACTTTCTGGGGATAATACTTCTCAAAATTCACACCTGCGTCAAGTTGAGCATCAAAAGTGGTCTTCCTTATTGGATGCTTTGCATGCTGTGTATTTGTGGCTTGCTACAAACCCGAGTTCCTTAGGTTTTACGTACACTCATAATGCTTTCCCACATTATCGAGCAAGATTAGATCGATGGTATCTGGTTAATGCCAATCAATACGACTCTTTCGTATATAAAATCCGGATTGATCATTCATTATGTTTATCAGATCATGCTCCGGTATGGTTGGAGTTGTTTTTCGACATGCCTCGAGATGAAGAAGTTATGCCACCTCGTCATTTGTTACATGTCAATAACAGCTACCTTTCCCATGAGGTTTTTCGTCACATGGTTTTGACGGCAATTCATCCTCTATATATGCATGCACATGCAGACATTGACTTTGCATGGCACTCTTTTAGCTTACGCATGCAATCTGTCATTGAGGACTTTGGAAAATGGTATCTTGGAGATCAACGGAAAGCTCTTGCTTTGGCCAAGCATCAGCCGCAATGTATTATGGAGTCGAATCCACTCTACCGTTAGATCGCTCTATTCAAGATACATTGTGCGAGGCGAATAATATCATTTCATGCAATCAAATGCGCAAACTTCATAAATGGCAGGTACGATCTAGAGAAAAGCTGATTATGGATAAAGGGTGTTCTTCTAAAGAATTATTTGAAAGTTTGCTGCTTCTCGTAAGAGAGAGTCCATTTCTCGCATTAAAATGTCAGATAACTCTTGGACTTCTACGAAATTGCAACTCTCACATGAATGTGTTCAGCATTATGCTAGATTATTTGCTACTCCTACATCTTTATCCCCATCGGAATCTTATGCCAGATTGCAATTTCTTGAACTTGTTTCCCCGATTATAGACTCTGATGAAGCGAATGCTCTTGAACAACCTTTAACACACGATGAATTATATCATGCTTTAAAAGCACTAGAGAAATGGAAAACTCCAGAATGGGATGGTCTTACTGCTGCATTTTTTCATGCCTTTTGGGACGAATTGAAAGATCCATTGTTATTCATCATCAACAGTGCTTGGCAGGAACCAAAACTTCCGTCCCTATGGAAACATGGTTTGCTGCAATTGCTTCCTAAAAAGCATTTGGCTGAGAATTTTGATGATTGGAGACCAATCACTCTCATGCCACTTCTTTATAAACTTGTTCCCAAATTGTTGGTGCTTAGAGTGAGAGCTATTCTTCATCGTGGTCTTCATCCACGTCAATATGGGTTCATCCTGAGACATCACATCATTGACAATATTGCAAATGCTTCGATAGCTATTGAATATGCAAAATATACGGGCTACAATGTCACTTTCACAGGACACACAATTAGTACAGTTGGTCCCATCCTTACTTATCGCGTATCACGCGCACTCCCGTCTTCATCGCTCTGTCCTACAAGGCATAAGCCATAAAGAATCCCAAATTACACATGGGTTCTCGTGGAGAATCTGCCAAAGATAACATCTCTCGGCGGGAAGACAAAGAAAAGTTGAAATCCAACGCAGGAGCTGAAGAAAAAAATGAAAAATTCGACAAATTTTCGGCAAGAAAGTTTGTCAAAAGAAACTCTCTTCAATGGTTGAAAATTTGGATATGCAATAGAAGGCAAAGTTGATCCTCTCAACAAGCTCTACGCATTGACACGAACAGATCTTATATCCAACAACTTTGGCAAATTAGGATTTTTGCCAAAAATTTCAGTATGCGTGGAATTAATGTTTTTGGAAGCTCTTGTTATTTGTGTGCTAATAACTACTAGGAGCGAGGAACATGCAAGCATTTGGAAGCATGGAGCCGAACATCGACTCTTTTGCAACGAGATGAACCATTTGCTTAAAGTTTAATCTATTCTGCAAGTGAAATCGTGGTATAATTTGCATCTGAAAGCAAATGGGAGCAACGGTAGCTCAGGAATGAATCCATCGATTCAAGATAAAAATCATGAATTTTGTTTGAAATTTGAATGAATGATGATGATTCTAGTACATTAAGATTCCCATATGAATGAGATGACTGGATACTGTGGTAAGCGCATCAAGAGTTCCTTCGGGATAAGATGGCTACACAAGGATCTAGGTGCATCAAGACTTCTCGACAGATGAGATGACTGGATTATTGAAACATCGTGTTCAGTTTATTCATCTTGGAAATTCCCCAAGATGAATCTGATTTATGTATGAAACTAATGTTATATGGAAAATTTGCATCAAGTCGAAGCATGTCGCTGCATGACACGTATAAGGCGGTCAGTCGAGCGTTAAAGCGCACTACTGAGTCCTCTGAAGTACTACAACAGAAGACGACCCTTGGTACCTAGTAGAAGTCCATCAACCTCATCACCCATACCTCCACATACGACATCACCCATTCCTCCATCCGGTTCCACATCTTCTAGATCACCTTCCCTAGTAAAGCTCTCTCCTATTCTGTTATAGCAGGCTATCGAGCAACTGGCTCCTGAGCAAGGGGCCATGGAGACGGTGGCTAGTGTTTTGGCCAAGGTAAACATCAAGTTCCCTACCTTCAAAGGACTCTCTTCAGAAGATCCTGACGACCATGCAAGGAGGTTTGTATCTCTCTGTAGGGGTCGTGGTCTTAATAGAGAAGATGCTTATTTGGTACTCTTTCCATCTACCTTGGATGGCTTAGCAAACAAATGGTACAGCCAGTTTGCAGAGAACCATTTTGCAACTTGGGCAGCCTTAAGACAACAGTTCTGTGCAGCATTCAGGCCAGGGGACTACCAGGAGAAGGTTTTGGATGAGTTGGCCAACATGGTGCTCCAGCCAAAGGAGACTTTTGCAGAACTTATGACTAAAATCAAGTCTCTGGAAGCGCTTCCCCAGCAACCCAGTGAATTTATGGTTAAGAAGTGGGTGGAGAAGGCGCTTCCCAAAACTTCTCAGCAAAAACTCCGAGAGAGTCTCCGAGCCCACGCCACTCTGGAGGAGTTTATCGCAACTGCTACTAGGATAGAGGGGTCTAGGAAGCTATTCAACAACTCCCCTCACGTAGAGATCCCCTCTGTGTTTTCGGAAAGTTCTGCTGATCCATTGACTTCTTTACGTAGAGAACTTGAAGCCCTAAAACTACAAAGCGCTCTTCAAGAGGACAAATCAATCTCTTCAACTACCACATCTTGAGGCTTTGGATCAAATCAAGAGAGAGCTAGAAGAGCTTCGGTCTTTGCAGGAGACTAAAGCTATGGTATGGTGCAGCTCGTGTCGCTCTCCAGGACATCCTCCACAGGACTGCCCCCTTTGGGCGTATTGCCACTTCTGCGAAAAGTCTGGGCATGAAGACAAGGATTGCTACTATATCAAGGGATTGCGGCAAATACAACAAAGTCTAGGTCCTTCTCTCCTACAAGGGCTAGCACCTACATCCAATATGGTCTCACCCTATGGCCATCAAAACCCGTTGCCACCTCTGCTGACAACCACTCCTATGCAAGGTATGCACAACTTTGCATCCCCCAGCTTTTATCATGCTAGTACTCCTTCAGTTCCCCAAAGCTTCTATACGTCAGCATCCGGTCCCATGCAGCAAGGGCAGAGACCACCTCGCCCTTCCAATAGGCCAATTTTGTGTTGCACGTGCGGAGAGTATGGACATTATCAGAGCAAATGTCCGTTGCCAGAAGGGTCCCCTCCTTGCCGACACCGTCCTGAAGCTAAGGATCACTATACTAAGGACTGCCCAAAACATCGTGCATCGACATCTGCAAGCACAAGCCAGAGGCAACAGGAGTTTACATTCCCAAAGGTTAACCTCATCACAGTAAGCACCATTCAACAGGCCCCGCCTTCCACTCTAGTAGTTGCCTCTCGAGATGGGTTGAAGCAGGTGGAAGATCC
Source organism: Adiantum capillus-veneris (assembly GCF_014529385.1). Classification (NCBI taxonomy): domain Eukaryota; kingdom Viridiplantae; phylum Streptophyta; class Polypodiopsida; order Polypodiales; family Pteridaceae; genus Adiantum; species Adiantum capillus-veneris. The sequence goes on along the minus strand of NC_140931.1, from coordinate 75,924,335 downwards.
GGCTGGTGTGCTCAAACGGGCACAGAGAGCCGCTCTTGGTCTCAGCCTCCCTGGCGGTCTAATTTTTTCGTCTCCAGTCCCACAAATAAGTCAAACTCCCTTAGTAGCTGACAAACCAGCAGGTAGTGCCAAGTGCCAACCTACCTCTCTTCTATCAAATATTGATGGTGCTTTCATAGAAGCAGTAGAGGACTTGCAGAAGCTTAAGATACCATAGCAAGATCTGATCAAAAGAGAGAAGCCTACAGCAGGGTCTATCTTGAAAAACACCTTTCAACAAGTGTCATTGTACGACATGCTTCGACTTGATGCAGATTTTCCAAGTGACACCCTTTCCATCATCCAATCTCTGTATCCTGGTGGAGGGCCTAGTAGCGGGCACCTACCTGTGCAGCCTTGGAGTCCTACATGATTTCCTATCCAGCTGTTCCCCTCACCGACTACAAAATTCCTCGTCTCATTGTGTCTATTCTTGGGCATCATTTACAGACGTCATAGTGGATGGTGGATCTGGAATCAATCTGATGCCAAAATTTATTATGTTGGCTTTAGGTCTGCAGCCTACCTGCCCTGCTCCATTCACTATTACATTGGCCGACTAGAGGACAGTCTATCCAGTGGGCATAGTAGATAAGGTGCCTCTGAAGGTACAAGACTTCACATTTAGCTTGGATTTTGTGGTGGTCAGTCTTCCCCACGTGGAGGGAGGATTTCCTTTGCTTATTGGTAGACCTTGGTTGCAGCATACTAAGGCACTTCATGATTGGGGAAACGATGCCATGTGGATACATACTCCTGGCTCCCCCATGCAACCAATTCGGCTCGAAGGAAGTATGAATCCAGTGGTTCATCACAGCTCATTGTCAGTACAGTCCAACCCCGACCCCGAGCAGCCCATCCCACCTGACGAGTCTGACGAAGACCTGCTGCAGTGGTTAGAGGCTACCACCTTGGTGCCATGCTATATGGTCTCTATTCAAACCTCACCTATGCTGGTAACACTCTCTCTCCCAGCTCCTCAGGCGGACACAAGTGTCCCAAGCGCTACAGCAGAAAGTGTGCCAGTCGAAGAAGTAAGTGTGTTAGTCCCTGATTCCCATGATTCAAGTGTTCCTCTGATGGAAGCCGTCAGCTTTGGTGAACCTATAACACATCACCAAAGGGGGAAGAAATCTCCTCTGCATGAACTTGCCAATGATTCCCCTCTTCCTCTAACATCTCCCAGGTCAGACGTCCCGACCCCTCAAAAGCACTCTGCTAGGTCGGTGTCTGAAGATTTATCCTTTGAGGAGCTTCCACCAGGATGGTTACAAGAAGAGTATGCAGAGTTTCCAATCGATCAAACACTAGCCCATGATGTCTCGAAGCTCCAAGAGGCAGCTCACTTATCAACTTCCGAAGTACCCACCACAGCTACACCTCCTGACCCGGTCAAAAAAGTCAGCCTTGGCGACACTGACAACCCTCAACACGTCCTCTTAGCAGCATGGTTATGGGAGCATCCCGCATTACTTGATTAGGTAGTTTCTTTTATACACTCATTTAAAGATGTTTTTGCCTGGTCCTACAAGGAGTTGGAAGGGATCCCACCAGAATTGGGTGTCCACACTATCCCTCTGGTTGAAGGGGCTAAGCCTGTTTCAGAGGCCGAGCTTACAAGCTCAACAGAAAGTATGTAGAGGCTGTTAAGTCAGAGCTCGAAAAAATGCAAGAGGCAGGGATCATTGTACCTGTGGAGCACTCTGAGTGGTTATCACCCATGGTGACAGCGCCTAAGAAGCAGTCCAAAAAAATCCGGTTGTGCGTAGATTACCGCGCTCTGAACAAGGTAACTATCCCATATGGTTTTCCCACACCTTTCACTGAGCGTGTGCTCGAAGATGTAGCAGAGCATGTATTGTACAGTTTCATGGATGGGTTCAGTGGATACAATCAGTTGGGTATCCATCCAGGTGATCAACTTAAAACAACCTTTGTGACTCCCTGGGGTATTTTTATCTACACTAGGATGTCGTTTGGGTTGAAAAACGCTCCACCTTCCTTCAATCGAGCAGTATATCATATATTCTGCCCTTTACTTACGGATCATCTTCGCATCTTTATGGACGATTTTTCGACCTTCTCAGGTGCCCAATGTTCAACCCCAGTGGAAAATCTAGAGGAGCACCTTCCTCAGCTCTTTGCTGTATTCCTAAAGTGCAGAGAGGCACGCCTAAAGCTCAATCCTAACAAATGTCATTTTTTGGTCACTGAGGGCACACTTCTAGGCCATGTGGTGTCTGCCAAAGGTTTAGCACCTGACCCAGAGAAGATCGCGGCCATCTTGAAGTTACCACCTCCCATCAACCCGAAAGGTGTTCAGAGCTTTGTAGGCCACACAGGCTATCATCGCAGGTTTATACGAATGTATGCAGAGGTGGCTCAACCATTAACCCGACTCACTAGTGCTACTGTACCCTGCAAATGGTCAAAACCTGAGGCTGAAGCATTTGCATACCTCAAAAAACGCCTCACTGAAGCACCCAATTTAGTGGCTCCAGATTGGTCTCTCCCTTTTCATGTGCATACTAATGCCAATCAACTGGTTATGGGGGTTGTGCTGACTCAGCCTAGTAAGGAGTACAAGCTGGATCGCCCTCTTCACTATGCAAGTCGTCTGCTCACCAAAGCAGAGCGCAACTACAACACCACAGAAAGGAAAGGTTTGGCTATGGTGTATTCTTTACAGAAGTTTCGTCATTACTTGCTAGGGGTTCACTTCACTATCATCACGGATCATCATGCGCTACGCTATCTTTTGAATAAACCCCAAGTTGCAGGAAGAGTTTGGAGGTGCCTACTAATATTCCAGGAATTCGATTTTGAAGTAGTTGTTAGTCCAGGAAAGCGGCATGTCATGGCCGACCATCTCTCTCGCATACATACAGGTGCGCCCGATACTGGGGTTGATGCTGACTTTCCAGATAGTCATCTCTTTAAGGTCGACATGACCCCAGATGGTATGGAGATGTGTTACATCTGCTCTCTACTGCCCTATATCCTGAGAATGCTTCTCCCTTGCAAAAAAGAAGCCTCTTGCTGAAGTCTAGACCCTTCTCTTTGATTGGCGGACAGCTCTACAAATCTGGGCCAGATAGTGTGCTGCGCAGGTGCGTCTCTCCTCATGAAGTAGAACACATTCTGGAAGATGCACACAGCGGTCCTACAGGTGGTCACTACCCTGGTCACATCACAACGCAAAAAATCTTACAGACCGGCGTATGGTGGCCCTATATATTTAGAGATGCTATTGCTCTTGTCAAGATTTGTGATGTCTGTCAGCGATGTGCACCCAAGCCTAGCAAGCAATCCAATCGCCCTCTGCAGGTATCTATGGCGTGGTTGCCCTTTGAGCGATGGGGCTTGGACTTTGTTGGTCCAGTTACTCCACCTGCTCAACCCCGGAATCGTAAGTATCTCTTGGTAGCAACGGATTTTGCAATAAAGTGGGCCGAAGTGGTAGCTACCATAGACTGTACAACCGCATCGCAAAATTTTTGTATGAAAATATGTTTTGCAAGTTTGGATGTCCTCTGGAAATCACCAGTGATCGAGGTATCATTTTGTCAACGAGCTGACCTCCACACTCCTCACGAACTACAAGATTTTTCATCGCAAATCTTGCTCTTACTATCCTAGAGAAAATGGGCAAGCTGAGAGCACTAACAAAGTGCTAATCGCGCTTCTCAGGAAAGCTCGTCACCTGCATCCAACTTCTTGGGCTCGAGCTATCCTCGGCACAGTTTGGGCTTATCGCACCTCCTTCAAGGCAACCACTAACTACTCCCCATTCCAACTAGCTTTCGGTCTAGAAGCAATTGCCCCATATGAGTTCAACTCAGTTCAGCAAGAGTGGGAAATGCTCGAGTCACAGCGGGGATTGCTTCCGCAAATCTCTCGTCTCTGAATGTTAGAAGAAAGCAGGATGTTAGCTTCACATGCTCTCCAAGCCGAGCAACTTCGTCGCAAAGCGTGGCATGATCGCCATCTCAAAAAGCCGAAAATAACGCAGGGAACACGGGTGCTACTCTATCAAGCAAAGTATCTGAAAAAAGCTAAGAAGGTGGTCCTAGCCTGACAAGGGCCATTCATGGTACAAGAAATTTTGCCACAAGGATCAATCCAGTTAGTCACTTTGGACGGTGTTCCATTGCCACTGGTAAATGGCTCCAGAATTAAGAGCTATTATTCCTCTGTAAGTAAATAGTCTACAACTCCATCTATAATTATCATGTCTAATAGGTTCTAATCTCTCATCTCTCTCCTCCCCACTACCTTTCCACCAGAACGGGTGTTCTGTTACTGTCTCTGTCTCTGCAATACTCTCAGTCTCTGCTATGCCTGTAGAAGTTTCCACCTTTCCTCCTAAGGTATCCTTTCTCCACTCAGTAAACTCAGTAATTGGGGTATTGTCTCGAACTTCTTAAATCCAATCATTCTTTCTCTAAGTGTTTCTAATATCTATAATCAGTGTTATTTGACGTTCTCACTAAGGTCTCTCAAGTTGAACTCCTCACCTAGTTTGTTTTGTGATAGTTCCTCTAAGATCACACGCTTCTCTCTGTAGCACGGAGTTGTCTGTCTTTATTGTATGCCCTTGCCATCTCTACTCTCTACTATCCCAATCCGGCACCTTGGCCTTGATGTTTTCAAACCACATCCTCTGTTGTCTTTAAGACAAACTTCACCTCTACTTACTTCAAGGCGCTATAGTTGCAGACTCATCCCAACCGACTAGCAGGCTCCTGTCCTCCCCACAAGAACAACCGAAACTGCAAGTGTATCACCCAGTCTACCTCTACTCTAATATGTACAGCACTATGGAGAGACGCAGATTTCTGTTTCAACTTGAGGACTATAGTGATTATGATGTGATGTTATTTACTTTGTCGAAGGTCACTGTGAATGCAGGAAGCCGACTCGGGTGGGCTATTGTGAAATGACGACTCTATTTATTTAAGGTTGCATAAGCATGTTACATCGTTGGTCATTATAGCATCACACGAGATCCAATTGAGAGAAACACAACTGTTAAGAACTATCAACAAGGCCTATTCTAATCAGCAGCAGAGAAAGTTCCATTGGGTCTTCCTCCTACTTATTATGCAAGCAAAGGTCGGAGCTTTCATTATGCATATGCCACTCTACCCCACCGATGGAAGAGGCTAAACCAAACAATAGAAACATCACAATGGCTTGGCTTGCAGTTGTCCGAGCCGAGCTACTGCAATTTTTTCAAAGAAGGGAAAAGTCCTTTACCAGGTAATTGATCCCAGGTATTTGATCCGCCTCTGCATTCTGAAATAAGTTTTACTCCCAATCCCTCTCTATCCCCCAATTCGCCCCCCCCCCCACCCCCCCCCCCCCCCCCCCCCCCCCCCCCTCCCAAATTCGAACTATTCCCTCCTTCCCAATTCGTCCTACTCTCCCCCTCCCAATTCGCCCCCTTTTCCCCAATTCGTCCCCCTCCCAATCCCAACTCGCCCCTCTCACAAATTCGCCCCCCCCCCCCCCCCCCCCCCCCCCCCCCCGAATACCAATTCGACTTAACCGCCCTCTCCATATTCGTCCCCCTTCCACTCCCAACTCCCCCTCTCCCAATTCGCCCCTCGCCCTCTTCCCAGCTCCTACTCCACCAGCGATACCTACTCCTAGTGAGCCACCTATGCCTCTTGGGAGTCCTCTAGTATCATCTTCAAGGGTGGCCGACACTACTTCTACGTTACACCTTTCGGAGAAAGTATTACAAGACTTCCGGAATGCTATCGCCACCATAGATCTTGGAGCGGAACAGTCAGCTGCCACGCACCAGCGCCACTCTGCCATATACGCAGCTATGGAGGGATCTCTGAAGGTGGCCGAAAGTGCCATCTCTGATCAGGATGCTATGATTTTCGCGCTATAACAAGCTTTGAAAATAAAGTCAGACATCATTGAAGACCTTAAAGCACAAGTACAAATGTTTCGGGAAATGCTTCTACATGGAGATAGGTCTGTTGAGGCCTAGGCCCAGGCCCAGGCTCCCAGGCCCCCAGGACCCCAGACCCCGGCCCAGGCCCAAGCCCAGGCTCATCAAGCTCAAGCTCATCAGGCTCATCAGGCTCAGGCTCAGGCTCAGGCTCAGGCTCAGGCTCAGGCTCAGGCTCAGGCTCAGGCTCAGGCTCAGGCTCAGGCTCAGGCTCAGGCTCAGGCTCAGGCTCAGGCTCAGGCTCAGGCTCAGGCTCAGGCTCAGGCTCAGGCTCAGGCTCATCAGGCTCAGGCTCATCAGGCTCAGGCTCATCAGGCTCAAGCTCAGGCTCAGGCTCAGGCTTTGGATGGTCCACCATTGCATACTGCAGGTCCTTCTCAGCACTTTATGGGGCTCTACACATAGCCTTAGGCTCCAGTTCAGTACTACAGTCCACAGTACCCTCAGGGGTATCAATCATCGCCATCGTCCCACATGCATAGCGTTCCTTGCTGCTACGGTGTTGCTGGTGCACACCGCCATGGCTGTGTCACTCGTCATCCTCAGTACACTTTCGGAAAGGTGTTACCCTCTGCCTGCAGTAGCTGGCGACTCCTTTTACAGGCGGCCAGGTTATGGACAATAGAGCCCAGCAACCTCTACAAGCTCAGCAGTCCCTACAACAAAGTTCCACCATTGATTTAATGGCTCCACCTCCGGAGACTGATCCTTCGAGTACAGTTATAGCGACTACTCTTTCTTTGGGATGATGATTGACAGTCTTTCACCATGACAGTACAGTAGTCATTTATTATTGCAGTTCGGTCTTTTAGCAGTTTCAGTGGTTCTCTCACCGAGACGGTGAGTGGTTTCGTGGCGGGCAACCTGTAGCTGGGCTACAGTGTCACTTTCACAGGACACACAATTAGTACAGTTGGTCTGGTCTGGTTCACACTAGACGGACTCTCTGGGCTGGACAGTGACACGTGGCAGGCATACGGACGATGGTCTAGTGGACATCGTGGCCAGGTCACCACCATTCAGTTTGGGGATAGACTTAGATGGCTAATATTTATGAGCCGTTGGTGGCTGTTTATGGTTGTACATATAAGTAGGAGCTGTTGGGTCATATTATCATCTACTTGATATATGGTCCAATTTCGTCGTTTTGAGTTGGAGTCTATACACACAGCACGTCTTCACCATCCCTGCACATCTGAGCCTCGACACCCCATTGTACCTGTGAGTCCTGGGCTGGAGTTGAGTGTGCTACCACGCCAGAGTCTGTATCAGTTCTTTGAGATGGTCAAGTCATATGTTCTGGTCTATTGTTGTGTCTCTGTGAGCTTAGTTGTTGTCTATTGTTCGTTGTCTATTGTTCCTTTGTTTTCAAACTGTTTTGAGTGAGATATGAGAATAGCGGAATTAAGAGAATTAGAGTGAGCATTTTTGTGAGATCACTTTGAAAACATAGAGGGTGAACTTAATTGATGGTAGCAACATAAACATAGTACTTGATTCACTTGGCATGAACAATAATTTTTCAAGAGAGAGAATATTAGAGAACATGACAATAGTTGAGGACCGGATTTACTTGGACCCCGTCCCCCCTCCAAAAGACATTTGTATTATAGATTCTCCTATCAAGAGAGACTTGGTACAATACAATTTTGTGTTCCTTGCAACCTTGGTGATGCTATGAAGATGTAAAGATTCATGCCTCCCAAGTATCACATAAACTTTGCAAAAAGCTTTAACTATCCCAAGCCTCAGTCCCAAGGCCTCAAACACCTTCGAAGGTGGAGAGAGCTAGCAGAGAATGAGGGTAGGGAAGAGGAAGAAGAATCATTCATAGGAGAAAGAAATAGTTTCTCACTTATCATCACTCTTCTTACTTAGAATAGCATAATAGCATAGTGACAAAGATGAAGAAGATGGCAAGCTTAAGCATTGAAGCATCGCTCTTGGTTGGATTTGCATTCCATAGCCAAGAGTGTTGATGTAAGCTCTCCCCTTCTCAACAACCTTGGAGAAGGAGATGGAGCTCTTACACTTTGCCCTCCACACAATGAGAGAATGTGTGTCTGTGTGTGGGAGAGTATACTCCCTCTCGAGCTTGGCCCACCTCTCTCTCTCTCTCTCTCTCTCTCTCTCTCTCTCTCTCTCTCTCATATTATTTAATTATATCATTTGGACATGTGTCCTCTTTTTCCTCTTTGAGAGAAAGAACTTAACTATTTATTTGTATACATCTAAATTCTCATTGAACCACTTTAAAGCTTATTCAATAGTATTCAAGCACATCATGAAGGCCACATGTGGAGGATTTTGACATGTGTCTTTTATGCTTCTTAAGTCATTTGGTTTGAATTAGACAGTTCAAGCACTTAGTCAATTAAGCATGGAAACCATTTATGCCTCTTGAGAGTTTATCTTTTGTCACGCACATTGCACTGAGGAGCACCCACTGTAGAGAGCACGACACACTATCCGCGCTACAACTTCTCAGGATGTAATTTTATTGCAGGTAGATATAGCCAAAGCTTTTGATTCGGTTCACTGGGATTTCATTTCGCAAATCATTTCTAAATTGGGTTTTCGTCCTAAATGGGTCAACACTATCTATTGGCTGTATTCCGATGCCATCACTCGCGCAATCATTGCGGATGGTCTTACTAACACTTGGGGACTTGGTCGATCTGTTAGACAGGGTTGTCCGCTCAGTGGTTTATTTTATGCAATTTCCACTCATCCATTGTTTCTCTACATCGAGAAAATGGTGGATGCTAGTCTACTGCATGGATTGGAAATTGCTAGCAAACCTTCTTTCCTTGCTCAGGCGTATGCAGATGATTCTTCTTTTATGCCTAAAAATGATTGGGAGGATCTTCAAACCTTGATGAAAATGTTATCAGATTTTGGATTGGCAGTTGGATTGAGTATTCACTTCAAAACGTCCACCTTGCCGCCTCTTTAAAGTTGTGATTGGCACTCTCTTATGGCCTGGACAATTTGTAGCAGGCTACAGTGTCACTTTCACAGGACAAAGTTAGTACAGTTGGTCTAGGCTGGTTCACACTGGACGGACGCTCTGGACCCTCTGGCCTAGGGAGTGACACGTGGCAAGGTACCGATGGTGGTCTAGTGGACCTCGTGGCCAGGTCACCACATGGCTGACATTTATGAGCCATTGGTGGCTCTTTATGGGGGTACATAGGAGTAGTAGCGGTTGGTGATCGTTATCATCTTCTTCACCTTTGGTCCAGCATTGTCATGGAGAGCAGTGAGTCTATACACAGAGCACGTCTTCACCATCCCTGCACATCTGAGCCTCGACACCTCCATTGTACCTGTGAGTCCTGGGCTGGAGCTGAGTGTGCTGCCACGCCAGAGCCTGTATCAGTCTTTGAGGTAGTCAAGTCCTATGTTCGGGTCTACTGTTGGGTCTTTGTGAGCTCTGTTGATGTCTATTGTTTCCTTTCTGTTCAGTCTGTTTGAGTGAGATTGTCACGCACATTGCACTGAGGACCACCCACTGTAGAGAGCACGAGACATTATCCGCGCTACAGGTGCTCTCATTTTGGCGACCACGATGGAATCTCAACTGAAATCTCACACTGTGAGGTGCAAATCTTGAAGCTAGTTGGGTCTATCTAGCTTCGCCGACCTTGCCTTGCACTGTTCTCCTCTCCCCTCCTCTCACCTTGTCCAACCTGTGCTCGTCCCTGGTCTAGTTCTCCTCGACCCTAGTCTAGACCTCGTCCCTGGTCCACCCTGGTCTAGACCTCGTCCCTGGTCAAGCCTGGTCTAGTCACTTGCCTCGTCTAGTAGAGTCTAGACCAGTCTTCAGTCAGTTTAAGGTCTTCTTACCCAAAGCTTGGTTGGGTTGGTGGTCACTGCATGACACATACAAGGCGGTCAGTCAAGCATCAAAGCGCACTACTAAGCCCTCTTAAGCACTACAACAGAAACGACCCTTGGAACATGTTAGAAGTCCATCAACCTCATCACCTATACCTCCACATACGACTTCACCCATTCCTCCCTCCGGTTCCACATCTTCCAGATCACCTTCGCAAGTAAAGCTCTCTCCTATTCTGCTACAGCAGGCTACTGAGCAACAGGTTCAGCAAGGGGCCATGGAGCAGTTGGCTAGCATTTTGGCTAAGGTAAACATATCAAGTTCCTGACATTCAAAGGACTCTCTTCAGAAGATGCTGACGACCATGCAAGGAGGTTTGTATCTCTCTGTAGGGGTCGTGGTCTTAACAAGGAAGATGCTTATTTGGTACTCTTTCCATCTACCTTGGATGGCTTAGCAGACAAATGGTACAGCCAGTTTGCAGAGAACCATTTTGCAACTTGGGCAACCTTAAGATAACAGTTCTGTGCAGCTTTCAGGCCAGGTGACTACCAGGAGAAGGTGTTGGATGAGTTGGCCAACATGGTGCTCCAGCCAGAGGAGACTTTTGCAGAACTTATGACCAAAACCAAGTCTCTGGTTGCCAAGCTTCCCCAGCAACCAGGTGAATTTATGGTTAAGAATTGGGTAGAGAAGGCGCTTCCCAAAAGTTCTCAGCAAAAATTACGAGAGTCTCCAACCCGACGCCACTTTGGAGGAGTTCATCGCAGCTGCTACGCGAATAGAGGGGGACTAGGAAGCTGTTCACCAACCCCTCTCACATAGAGACCCCCTCTGTGTTTTTGGAAAGTCCTTCTGATCCTTTATCTTCTTTACGCAGGGAACTGGAAGCCCTAAAGTTACAGCGAGATCTTCAAGAGGAGAGGTCCTGCTCTCTTAGACGAGAGAAGCCACCACATCACGAGGCATTGGAACAGATTAAGCGTGAGCTAGAAGAGCTCAAGTGTCAACAAGAGACTAAGGCTACGGTTTGGTGTAGCTCATGCCGCTCTGCAGGGCACCCTCCACAGGAATGCCCCCTTCGGGTTTACTGCCACTTCTGTGAAAAATCTGGACATGAGGACAAGGATTGTTACTACCTCAAAGGATTGCGACAAATACAACAAAGTCTTGGTCCTACTCTTCAGCAAGCGCCAGCGCCTGCATCCAACATGGTTTCTCCATGTGGTCATCCACACCATATGCCACCTCTGTTGACAACCCCTCCTATGCAAGCTATGCAAAGTACTTTTCCGTCTCATAGCTTTTATCATACCCATGCTCCCTCATCCCCTCAAAACTTCTATGCCTCCACCTCCAACTCCATGCACCAGGAGCAAGGACCACCTCGTCCGTCGACTCGCCCTTTAAATCGGCCTATTTTGTGCTACAAATGCTGGGAATATGGGCATTACCAAAGCAAATGCCCCCTGCCAGAAGGGTCCCCTCCTTGCCGTGATTGCCCTGAATCGAAGGATCACTACAGTAAGGATTGCCCTAAACTTCGTGCATCCACGGCTTCGAACTCAAGTCAAAGCCAGAATGATTTTGCCTTTCCCAAGCTCAATTTGATAGCAGTTAGCACTGTTTCTCAGCCGCCCCCTTCTACCCACGTGGTTACCCCTAAAAATAAGCCGCCACAGTTGGCAGAGGAGCCATCGGGCGTCCTCACCCGAGCCCAGAGAGCCGCTCTCGGTCTTAGCATTTCAGCAAGTTCAACCACACCACAAATTCTCACACCAATGGATACCCTGCCTGCAGCTGTTAACAAGCCATCCCCCAGTGCCATGAAAGAATCCAAATCCTTGCTCTCTGATATTGATGAAGCTTTCTTGGAAGCAGTTTCCGATCTTCAGAAGATCAAGGTACCAGAGGAACAACAACAGGTAGAAAAAGAGAAGCGTACAGCAGAGACAGTCTTGAAGAACACTTTCCAACAAGTGTTCCTCTATGACATGTTGCGGCTAGATGCGAGATTCAGAAGTGACACCCTTGCAGTTATTCAGTCACTTTACCCTGGAGCAGGTCCTAGTGGCAAGCACCTCCCAGTGCAACCGTCAGAGTCCTATATGATATCCAATCCTGCTGCTCCACTCACTGATTATAGAAGCCCTCGCCTGACAGTGTCCGTTTGGGTCAGAAATTCTCAGGAGTGATAGTGGATGGTGGATCTGGCATCAACCTGATGCCCGAGTTCACTATGTTAGCTCTAGGTCTACAGCCTAGTCGCCATGCTCCCTTCATAGTTACATTGGCTACCCAGTGGGCATAGTGGACAATGTGCCTCTGCAGGTACAAGACTTTACTTTTAATTTGGATTTTGTAGTGGTTCGTCTTCCCCAGGTTTAGGGCGGATTTCCTTTGCTCATTGGAAGACCATGGCTGCGACACACTAAAGCACTTCATGATTGGGGAACCAACGCAATGTGGATACAGACTTCTGGCTCCTCGATGCAACTCATTCTCTTCGAAGGTGGTATGGATCCCGTGGTGCAGCAAGTTTCTTTGTCAATGGAAACCAAACCTGAACAAGAACAGCCTACTACACCTGAAGGGTCAGATGAAGATCTGCTCGAGTGGTTGGAGGCTACCAAATCTATGCCTTGTTATGGAGTCTCTATTCACTCTTGGCCTGAAGATACACCCTCCTCAAATGTCTCCACAGTCACTAAACCTAATGTGCCAGCTCAAGAGTTGAAGGTCACAGAAGATACTCCTGATGCGCTCTCGGTGAAAGCCCTCTGGATGAAAGCCGTTGAATTTGGAAAGCCTATGAAAAAGTCTATAAGCGAGAAGAAATCTCCCCTACATGAGTTCACCACCCATCAAACATCAACCCCTGTGGTGTTTGCTTCTCCGACCAGAACAAAGCTCTCCTCTGTGTATAGCAAACTCCCTTCACAGAGCCCATGCTGCAAGATAAATTCTAAGATCATGCTAGCTGTATTGCTCCTGATAGCTGTGTGCTCCTTGTTTGCCCCTATCTACCCTCCCCCTCTCCCCCTCGCCCTCGCCCTACCCTCCCGCTCGTCCTAGTCCCTTCCCCTCGCCCATACCCACTCGCCCTACCCTCCCCCTCACCCCCTCGCCCCTAGTCCCTCACCCCCTACCCCTCGCCCTACCCTCCCCCTCTCCCCCTCGCCCTAGTCCCTCACCCTCCCTTCCCCCTCTTCCCCTCGCCCTCATCCTACCCTCCCCCTCACCCCCTCGCCCTAGTCCCTCACCCTCCCTTTCCCCTCTTCCCCTCGCCCTCGCCCTACCCTCCCCCTCACCCCCTCGCCCTAGTCCCTCCCTCTCGCCCCTACCCACTCCTACCCTCCCCTCACCCCCTCGCCCCCTACCCCTCGCCCTACCCTCCCCCTCGCCCTAGTCCCTCACCCTCCCTTCCCCCTCTTCCCCTCGCCCTCGCCCTACCCTCCCCCTCACCCCCTCGGCCTAGTCCCTCCCCCTCACCCTCCCACCCTCGCCCCTACCCACCCCCTCACTCCCTCTCGCCCCTACCCTACCCTCCCTTCCCCTCGCCCCTACCCACCCCCTCACTCCCTCTCGCCCCTACCCTCCCCCTCCCTTCCCCTCGCCCCTACCCACCCTCTCCCTTCCCCTCGCCCCTACCCACCCCTACATTCCCCTCGCCCCTAACCAGACCCCCTCGCCTCTACCCACCCCCTCCCTGCCCTCGCCCCTATCTAGTGCCAATTCGGCCCCCCACCTCCACTGTCTATCCTCTTCTCTCTCTCCTACAAGGAAATGGAGACCTCCTGAAATAAATAATCAATCAGCTCTCTGGCCTTGTTTCCTTCGTCACGAGCGATGGTCAGTGACACAAAGGGGCAGAGCAATTTTGTGTAATCTTATCACAGCAGCCAGCTTGAGAGCCTTTTTGGTTGTTTCCTTGGGGCTTTCAAGCATTCACCTGGTTGCCATCACAATGCCGTTAATGCTTTTCATTCTGCCATTAAGAGGGAGCTTAACCTTACCTGCATTATTACTCGAGCTTCTGATCATCCCTCTTTTCGACAATTTCATCTGCAAGTGCGGACCAGGTCATTTTCTTCTCACTATGGTTATGGAGGATAAAGATACGCTGGATCCAAACCGTGCATATCTCTTTGCTAAGGAGCCTCAGTCTGTTTTGCCGATTGGGATTCTTGGACTATGCAATCATATTGGGTTCTTGCCTATTCAAAGGCTTAAGGCGTTGCAAGCAGGACAGTGTTTTACTCCACTTTTGAGGCATGTAAGGTCATGGTTGGGCCTAGCACCTGCTTCAAGAAATGTACGGATGTAGCACCTAGTGGTTTTCTTTCACAGTTTTTTCAGTATTCCCCTCATCGAGATGGTGAGCGGTCTTGTGGCGGGCAACCTGTAGAGCAGGCTACAGTGTCACTTTCACAGGACACAGTTAGTACAGTTGGTCTAGGCTGGTTCACACTGGACGGACCCTCTGGACCCTCTGGCCTAGGGAGTGACATGTGGCAAGGTACCGACGGTGGTCTAGTGGACCTCGTGGCCAGGTCACCACATGGCTGACATTTATGAGCCGTTGGTGGCTCTTTATGGGGGTACATAGGAGTAGTAGCGGTTGGTGATCGTTATCATCTTCTTCACCTTTGGTCCAGCATTGTCGTGGAGAGCAGTGAGTCTATACACAGAGCACGTCTTCACCATCCCTGCACATCTGAGCCTCGACACCCCCATTGTACCTGTGAGTCCTTGGCTGGAGCTGAGTGTGCTGCCACGCCAGAGTCTGTATCAGTCTTTGAGGTAGTCGAGTCCTATGTTCGGGTCTGCTGTTGTGTCTTTGTGAGCTCTGTTGATGTCTATTGTTTCCTTTCTGTTCAGTCTGTTTGAGTGAGATTGTCACGCACATTGCACTGAGGACCACCCACTATAGAGAGCACGACACATTATCCGCACTACACAATTACTATCTCCTCGGGATGTGATATGTCACCTTGGTTATCCAGTTGGCTGGTTTATTACGTCAAAACAACAAATGGAATGGGTGACTACTAAACTAACACATAAGCTTCGATATTGGAAATTGTCTACATGGCCACTTCATGTACGTTTACGCATTGTGCAGTCCATTGTTATGGCAGATGTTCAGTTCTATTTGCCGCTATTATCCTGGACGCGTAAAGACATTTTGGTTTTTATGTCATTAGCAATGGAAATGCTATGGAAAACGCATGCTGATTGCAAAGCTTTACGTCTGTTGAAAATGGAAATGATTTGTACACCAAGAATGCATGGTGGGCTTAACATCTTGAACATACATTTTCATCGCTTCGTGCGCAAAGCTACATTGCTTGCTGATTTTTTTGCACAAGAACAACCTTGGTCGCATATGCTGGCTAACATGTGTACTTCTATGAGTACCAAAGCATATGGGGATTGGATCACAGATCATTGAGAGGTTATATTGGGCCATTTTGAGGGCACTATACCGGCATGCCCTCATTCTACAAAATTGATCTCGGATTGGAAACATGTACTTTCTCAGGTCAAATGATCTGGAAGATCTTCTTCGAGTGGTAACTCATTGCGCAATGAAAGTATTCACTGGTCTGCGGTTTTTGCAGTACCTTTGGCAATTTCTCAGCCAACCAAAGCTTACAATCTGATGAAATTGGGTATCAGTCGTGTTAAGGATGTGATAGATGATAATGGCTGCACATTATCTTTTCATCATGCTCGTCAGAAATTTACTTTGGGCATGCATCATCGTCCTACTTGGCGGGATATAGGTATTTTGCTTGCTCCTCTTATTCCTATTCCGGTTTTGAATGAGGAAGACCGGCTTACAGACTGGGAACTCAGCAGTAACTCACCAGGATCTAGATCTATATCTCTACAAAACTGGACTTCAAGGCAGATTTATCGAGCCATTCTATCTGCGCCATGGATACAATCTCATGGCAATCTGCTTTGGCATATGCAGAAATCATTGTCTTGGTGGAAATCAGTTCTTTCTAAAAATTGAAAGAGCAAGTTTCCTTTAAAGAAAAGATTGTTTCTA
Source organism: Adiantum capillus-veneris (assembly GCF_014529385.1). NCBI lineage: Eukaryota > Viridiplantae > Streptophyta > Polypodiopsida > Polypodiales > Pteridaceae > Adiantum > Adiantum capillus-veneris. The sequence continues at coordinate 75,908,426 of NC_140931.1, read as the reverse complement.
TTGAGATGTACGCTCGGCATATTAGAAGTGGGCAAACTTTTGGCCTCTCGTCGCATCGCTTCTTGGGCTTGCAGACGATGCTCGAACAGATTGGAATCTATTCCTCACCTTCTTTGGTTTTGCCTTGATTCACGAGATTTCTTGCTCATGCTTTCCAAGCAATTACGCTCGAGGTTTCCTTCTTCCACTGTTGGAAAATAATTTTGGGTGTTCAGAAGGTTCTCCAGAGAGATTTGTTTGCATGCGCTGTTTATGCATTGGGTCAGATATTGGGCCTTTTCGTCAATATGGTCCCAAAGAAATGTGGCTCTCTTTGAATCTCGCCAATTCCAGCTCTATGCTCATTTCAGAGGTTCCCTACGACAATCAATCTTTGATTGTTGTAGACTGAAAGACATGGATGTCATGTCTTTGACACTTTTCCATGACTGTTTTTGATTTGGAAGTGTGCTTCCTCACAATTGCAACTTCCAAGAGTTCGCGTGCGTTTTTGTATCTGATCTTTCTTGTGGGTTTTCCTCACTTTGAGGTTTCCCACATGTAATTAATCTAATAAATTTACAACAAACAAAAATTGTGTGTGTGTGTGTTACGGTTTGCCTTGGAAGTTGGTGATATCACTGCAAAGATACATCAGCTTTCTTATGAATGCTTTTAGCTGTTTTGTACAGTCGGACACTTTTGTGTTCCTTCGCTTGTACTTCATCTTTTTGGTGGGTTTTCCTCTCTTTGAGGTTTCCCACAGATAGATAAATCGAATTGATTTACAAAAAAAAAAAAGCGTGTGTATGTGTGTGGAGTCTCGCATTTGGCAGAGTCATCTGCCTTTGAAGGAATGTGTTTTCTTGTGGTGCTGCTTGGTGGGAGCTCTACCTGTTGGCAGTGTGTTACATGCTCGGCATATTGCGTCTTCCAACTGTCCCAGATGCCTTGAAGCTGAGGAGACCGTGCCACACTTACTGTGGAGTTGTCGTCACTCCAAAGCCTCCATTCGCCAAGTGTCAACTGCTCTTCGGCTTCGTTTTCCTTCCGGCCCTTTTCATAGACGCTTTTGTCTTTTTGGAGTTTCTCGAGTCACCGCAATCTCAGTTTGCGGTGTTCTTCAGCTGGATCAGAGTTTGGACTATGTGGGCCATCTGGCACCATAGGAACTCCTTAATGATCCAAGGCACTTCTGTTGATCCCTTTCCCTATTTCAAATTATCTCTTGGTCAAGCGCTGCATTTTGCCTATGACGGTGGAGACATCACTCTTGATACCTATAGGATTTACTTAGATTGTTTTTAGCCTTCGGAGCCTCCTAGTGCTCCGCTTCTTGTATTCTTTTCTTTTCGTGGGTTTTCCTTGATTTGAAGTTTCCCACTTATAATTAATCAAAGCAGATTTACAAAAAAAAAGTGAGTGAGTGTGTGTGTGTGTGTGTTATTGGATTGCGTACACTGGCTTGCAAGTTTATTGATGTTGGTTCGCCATGAGCTTCAGCCTATTCTGCTATACAACGATCCACATGGCCGGTGGATGGTTGTACAGTATTTTTTGAATGGTCGAGTTCATGAATTTGGAGGTACCTATGCATACACAGCCTCTAGGCAAAGAGCTGCTTTATGGCGAGAAATTTCGTCTCACCCCTAGACCTCGAATACATTTCTTTGTGGAGATTTCAATAATACCCCTGATTTGCTTGACAGAACCACAAGAAATTCACATATGTTGCTTGCAGAGAAACACGAATGGGATCTTCTTTTTGCCTCTGCTGAAATGATTGATATATGGCGTTGTTTGAATCCCGATGCTTCTGGTTTTACCTTTCAGCATGCTGCTCATTCTTCTTATAGAGCACAATTCGATCGTTGGTACTTGCTTGATGGGCAACAGTATAAAGAATTTGTATGTGACATGAGGATAGATTATGCCGTGCAGCTATCGGACCATTATCCTCTTTTGCTGTCTTTGTATTTTGGACAATCTCTTTGTGATTGGCCTCTTCACAGGAAATACTTGTTGCATGTTAATAATGCCTATCTTACTCATGAAGTTTTTCGACACACGATTGCTGATATTATTCCCCTGCTGCTGGCTCATATGCATATTGATTTGGACGTTGCCTGGTATCGTTTTATCATGACAGTACAAAGTGTAATTTGTGACTATGGCACGCAGTATATGCAGTTCATCCGGGGGAATGTCGTTGATGCGCAACGTGTTAGTCAACAACTACAACAGTTGGCTGACTTTCGGGTCCTGTCTGACTCTAAAATGATGGAGCTATGTGAAGCTAATGTGTGTATTCAGCAAAATGATAAGAGGAAAATTGCTAAATGGCAAACGCGTGCACGTCAATAGGCTTTTATGGATAAAGGTTGTGCTTTGAAGAAATTTTTTAAGCATCTTCATCATTCAAGGGTATCACAATCAATTAAGCGGGTTATGCTTCCCTCGGGTGGTTGGACTTCTTCGAAGCGGGAACTTGCTGAGGTTATGGTTTCACATTATCGTCACGTGTTTGCTGCCCCATCTCAACCACCTTTGGTAGCTTGTCGAGCGCCTCAATTGTTGCTTTCTTATGTTCGTCCAATCCTGTCTTCACAGGAGGCACAATGCCTTGAGGATCCTTTCTCTGCTTCCGAATTGCATGGTGCCTTGCTTGCATTGGGCCGTTGGAGATCTCCCGGTTGGGACGGACTTACTGTGGAATTTTTCCTCTCCTTTTGGGATGCTCTTAAACAGCCCCTTCTTTTCATGTTAAATGCGGCATGGGAGAAACAAGATCTGTCAGTATCATGGAAAGAGGGCTTACTTAAATTGTTGCCCAAGCAAGCGCTTTGTGAGCAGTTCTCTCATTGGCGGCCCATAACTTTGATGCTGGTGGTTTACAAGATTTTGGCTAAAATGTTGGTCCACCCCATCAAGGACTATCTGTTTACAGGACTTCATCAGGCTCAGTATGGTTTTATTCCTCGTCGTCAAATCATGGACAATTTGGCTAATGTTATGATTGGCATGGAGTATGCTGAGTACATGCGACAAGATGTGTTGGTCATGCAAGTTAATATTGAAAATGCCTTTTGACATTGTGCAATGGGATTCATTGCTGCCACAATGAGGTGTCTAGGGTTTGGTCCTAAATTGGCCAATGTGGTTTATTTCTTCTATGCTTGTAGTACATCTTCGGGGATCCTGGAGGGGGAATTGACAGAATCGTGGCCGCTTGGTTGTTCGGTTAGGCAAGGTTGCCTCCTTATCGCTTTGTTGTATGTTATTGCCACTCACCCTTTGCTGATGTATCTTGATCACTTGACCTCTACGCAGCGTCTTCATGGTTTGTAGTTACCATCAGGTCATACCTTTATTGGGCAGGCTTATGCAGATGACTCATTGTTTATGCCCCGCAATCAGCAGAGCGATGTTCAAGTGATTATGGAAGCTTTGGAATTGTTTGCGATTGTGACTGGTCTTAAAGTCAACTTTCGTAAATCAAAGCTTTTGCCACTTCGTTCTTGTGATTCGCATGCTCTGTTGTGGCCAGGAGAGACTGTTCCTCCACATGTGATCACCAGGCATTTGGGTTATCCAATTGGATGGAACGTCACTCACACGCAAAAAGTGGATTGGGTTATGCATCACTTGAATGTTAAACTGCATTACTGGAAGCTTTCTACTTGGCCACTGCATGTTCGCCTGCGAATTGTTCAGAGTATCATCATGGCATATGTTCAATTCTTTTTGCCATTGTTGCACTGGCCTCGCCAATGTCTTGATTCTCTCATGTCGACCATTTTGTCTCATTTGTGGCGAACTCATGCACACAAAAAAGGCATGCGTATGATATCAATGGCAAAACTTTGTACACCAAAGCACTTTGGTGGTCTGAATATTTTGGACCTGCATAGGCATGTCCTTGCTAGGAAGGCTATGCTTTTGCCTACACTTACACAACAATCTCAGCCTTGGACTCTTATGTTTGCACACTTGAGTCAGCATGTGGTTACATCCTCATTTGGTCACTAGCAATCATCCATTTGCGGTGTGGTCTTTGGTAAGATGGAAGGCCATATTCCTGGATGCCCGCTTGCTTCCACCTTGCTCTCTGCTTGGAAACAAGTTACGATTCATCTATCATGGCATGCTCAGAGGGAAGGAAATTCACTTCGCTTGGAGAGCCTTCACAAGAGCCGGGCCTTTTCTCTTACTTTGGTTGACCGCTCGCCTCGCCAAGCGTATTTCCTCTCCTCTCGTGGCATTCGAGTGGTTGAGGATGTGGTGGATGCAGCTGGTTTCACTTTGGAGTTTCCATTTTCCGCCGTTTTGGATTGGGTATGCATTATCGCCAGTTCTGGAGAGAATTGCAGCAAATGTTGATTGGTTTTTTGCCCATTTCACCTTTAACTGATGGTGATCGCATGTCTAACTGGAATCTTCGGGAAATTCCCTTTCAAGATATTTCTGTTGGCCGGGCATATGCTCTTCTTCTGCCTAACCATGGCTTGCTGATCATTGCAACGCTCTTTGGCACATGCATAAATCCGATATTTGGTGGAGAAGGATTCTATCTGCATTATGGAAAAGCCATTTGCCGTTGAAGGAGTGTTTGTTTCTTTGACGTTGTTTACTTGGTGTGCTCCTTGTGGGTACCTTTCTTAGGATCCACCATATCCTCCCTTCATCCTGTGTCCGTTGCTCATCTGCCGAAGAGGATGTTTGTCCCCTCTTGTGGGATTGTTGTGTTACTCGAGATTTCCTTTGTCAGGTATCTGCGTGTATGCGGCTCCGTTTTTCCACGACGGTCTTCCATAAACGATTTTGGGTTTTTGGTATCTTCTCACCGGCATTGCAGCGCTTTGCTATCTTCTTCATGTGGGTCAGGTTTTGGGCTTACCGGAGCCTGTGGCGACGGCGTAATGGCTATATGTTCCATCGCATTCATGCAGATCCCCTGCCTTTCTTCAAGCTTTCCCTTAGGCAGTCTTTACGGTTCGCCTTGGAAGTTGGTGATATCACTGCAAAGATACATCAGCTTTCCTATGAATGCTTTTAGCTATTTTGTACAGCCGAACACTTTTGTGTTCCTTCTCTTGTACATCTTTTTGGTGGGTTTTCCTCTCTTTGAGATTTCCCACAGATAGATAAATCAAATTGATTTACCAAAAAAAGTGTGTGGGGAAAAATTGTGGAGTACCTGCGCATTCTGCCTGCTTGCGCCATGTACTAGCTATCTGTCTGCGCACCCTACACGAGCTGACCTGCTCCAATCCTGCGCAACCTCACCTACACGCTCTGAGCGCGACCTGTCCAGCACATTCTGTGCGTGATTCGGAATTCCTCACAGTTGTACCCCCTCAGGATGGTGGTTTTGCCTCTGCGCACTCAGCACTCATTCTCTGCACACCTCATCTGCTGGTTTTTGGTGGATTTTAGTGAGCAGCTGATGTTGTATCCTCTCTCAGTTTTTCAGAGGTTTGGTAACCGTCTACAGTGTGTCAAGATCAGAAGTGGAAAAAGGAACAGCATTGAGTTGATGTATTCTTGTTGTGGTTTTGGGTGCAGTTTTTGTACAGAGCTTTGGTAGCTTTCCACAGTTTCCAACAGAGTTTTTATGGACGTTAGTTTTTGTCTAGCGAGGTTTTGTTGATTTATGTTCGACACTCTGTGCGTGTTTAAGCGTCGGAAAGCAATGGAACCTGCTTCGGAGGCAGCTTCGAAGATTGAAGCTTGCTTGTATGCGGATTTCGAGGAGGCTCGACAAAAAGCCTAGAATGGTCAGGTGCCTATTCTTGAGGTGTGCAGGACCTCATGGACCCATTGGCGCAGTATGCTATGAATGCAATGATCCTATTTTTCCCCAGGGAAAATGCCTACTAAGAAAGATGTCGGGCAATGGGTTGATTTTCTCCTTTAGTGACAAGCTGTCCGCGGCGTTTACTTTGGTGCGCGTGGATTTTATGAGGTTCTGCTCGCAGATACGAAAGCCAGAAACCTGTTGCTTGAGATGTCTCCCCTCTTCTTTAATACGCAGATGACGCATGTTTTGCCGTGGGCACTCACTAAAGATTACCAAAGCCTTATTCATCACAAATGCTCGGTGTGGGTGGAAATTGTTGATTTCCCTTTCACGTGGAGACATTTCTTGCCGTTGTTGGTTGTGCAGCTTGGTAAGGTGATTTGTCCCCCAAAACTGGATGCGAACACCAATAGGTTTTGCATTCTTTGGGACACTGCGCCAATTCAGGTGAAATGAAGTTGGCCTTGGCTCCTCCATCAAAGAAGATCAGGGCTTCTTGGTCTTTCACTTTGCCCCAAGCTCAGCAAAGTTTTGTACTCTCGTCAATCGTGCTTGGGTCAGTATCCATGCAATCTGGTACCAGTCCTGCTTTCATCTTGCCTTTTCATCCACGTTTCTCAGCTGCTTTCGAAACCTCAGGCCTGTCTTCATCCTTGTTGTTCTGTTCTTTCGGTGCCTTGTTAGGGCACTTCGCAAAGATGTGCCCCGTATCCAAAGCACGTCCCCTCTTTGATGTAGAGAGCTCTCTCTGAAGAGTGAGCTTGGGTTGTGCATCCTTTTCTTTCTTTTCTGGGTTGCTCTTCCTCTTTCTACTTTTATTGTTCGAAGTTTGTTCGGTCCTTTGCATCTTGATTTCATCTGTGGGGTAGGTCAAACTCAGAGTTACCCGGAACGCGGAACGGGAACGACGACGGGGACCCTCGCGAAACGGGGGAACGGCCAGGGGTCGGGAACAGGAACGGCGCGGAACGGGAGGCATAAAAAACACCCAAATAATGCTTGAGAAGGGAATGGGTGTGAGGGGGTTCTTTTTAATTTTTGAGTCCTTGCACACTAAAAAAACACCTAATGTTCACTGCAAATTTGCAAAAAACTGCCTATTTCTTCCCATTTTTGAGAGTTGGCCGTTCCGAGGCCGTTCCAAGATCAGGTGGTCACCCGGAACGGCAAAACGTTCCGGGGCGTTCCAACTTGGTAGAGGGGGAGGGAACGGCGTTTCAGCCTTCTAGGGCCTACGGAACGCGTTCCCCGGTAACTATGGTCAAACTGCCTGAATGAATGGCAAAACCCCATTTCGCATGACTCATCAGTTCCTGAATGGAATCTGACTTTTCCTATAAGCACTGATCTCGGATCTCTGTAGGAAGTCCCAAGGTAAACCGCTCAATCTGTTCTTTGAACGAGATCTTCTTAAATGAAGAGGCTGGTAACAAAAATCTCCAGAATCTCTCACAATATGCGTCCAATGTATCCTTCTTGGTCATCCGAAAATGGTTCCAAGCACTTCGTATGTCGCGCTTCGTACTCCCGAGTCAACCAAGAAGAAATAAAGAGCCTTTTAAATTTCAGCCGTTTAACTGGCGCTGTCTTGTTAAATAGAAGCGCGGACCACCAAGTTCGAGCATTTCCGTTGAAGTAAGAGGTAGCCCTCCGAATCTTGGAGTGCTTTGAGTAACGCCCTCCAGAGAAAGCTATGTCAAACTGCTGTATGAAGGCCAAAGCCTTCGAAGCATTTCGATATCCAGAAAACGTATCAAATTTAATTGATTGTCTACCTTCTTTAAACTCTCGAATTTTCTTGCTTTTATCCTCCAGAAAGTCATACTGGTTGGCTTTATAGAAATTCTTCTTCTTTGCATAAAAGTTGCTGTCGTCAGAGTCCAAACTATCCGAAGACGAGTCCTCTTTAGAACTGTCAACAACTGGGCGAGACTTAGACTTCTTTGCCTTTTTCTTGCCATTTCCGAAGCTTTGCTTTTTGGTTCGTTTTTTTCCTTTTCTGCTTTCTTTGCTCGAGTAAGAGGAGCTAGAAGAACTGTCAGAAGAAGAAGAAGAATTGGGTACTCCTTCAAATCCCACATGCTTCTTCTGCTTTCTTGCCGAGGAAAATGTAGACTGACAACCCAAATATCCCGGGAAGTCAGTTCCTTTCTTCGGCTTTTTGTCGTCCTTTTCGGCTTTGTTTTGTGCGTCAAAAAGCTGAGAAATCCGTGTATCAACCACCTCTTCTAATCCTGCTCTGTAAACATCCTTGGAGTAGGAGGTTTCTTGAGCGCCGGTTTGAGGGGTTGTTCTGTGGTTTTCCGCCACTGTGAATGCACCTCCTTGAAGGAGGTCTGGGTCATATCACAGACCATCAGAGTTTACGCTACTTCTGGTCACAGAAGCAGCTATCGGAAAAGCAGATGCGGTGGACGAACATCTTGTCATAGTTTCACTTCCAGATTTTCCACGTACGAGACAGAAGAATTTGGTGGCGGATGCTTTGTCTCGGAAGCCGTTGGTTCTGGCTATTTCCGCGATTCATCATAGGAGCTTCAAGGGCCACAGATACAGATTTTGTAGATAATTTCACTCGAATACGGAATAGGGAGTTAGTAGCGGGATATTCCATTCGGGATGGCTACTTGATGAGGAAAACCATGCTATACGTTACACAGCCATTGAGGGAAAAGGTTTTAACCAAATGCCGTTGTCCACCTTTTACGGGTCACCGCGGTATAGCTACCACCTTGAAAGGTGTGGAGAGATACTTCTTTTGGCCGGGACTCAAGAAGGTATGCAGTTACTTGGTATGCCAAAAGGTCAAGTTTGACAGGCATAAAGCACAGGGATTGTTACAGCCTTTACCCATACCCACCCGCTCCTAGGAAAGTATTGCAATGGATTTCATTTTTGATCTCCTGAGAACACAGAGTGGTCATGATGGTATCTGGACTGTTATTGATAGATTTAGCAAGCAAGCTCATTTCATTTCACTGAAGAAAACAGTCAAGCCGGATCACTTAGCGAGAATATTTGTGGCCCAGATCTTCAAATTACATGGCATGCCTGAGACTACTGTCCACGACAGGGACCCCAAATTTCCGAGTTTGTTTTGGAAGGCAATTTGGTAGAACATTGGCACGCAGTTGCAGTTCTCGTCATCGTTCCACCCACAGACTGACGGGTAATCAAAGATTGCCAATCCAGTGGTACTAGATTTATTGAAGTCTTACATCTCGGATCAAAAGACTCAATGGGAAAAGTATTTACCTTTGGTGGAATTTGCCTACAATAACACGATACACTCTTCGACGGGGAAGACACCATTTGAGATTATTGAAGGTGCTACGAAGGTTCCACCCTTCCTAAGCACAAAAGATAAGATTTTTGAAGCCGATGAGTACACGCGTGACTTGGACACGACTTTTGCCAAGGTCGGCGAGGCTTTGCGGAAATATCAAGAAAGACAGAAAAAGGCAACAGATCGCCATCATCGCGATTTGAAATTGAAGGAGAACGATTGGGTGCTCTTACGTTTTGAGAAGGCACGCCTAAGAAAGAAAAAGGGAAAGGAGAGGCTTTCTCCAAAGCTTAGTATGCGATATTGCGGACCTTTCCAGATTTCGGAAAAGATAAATGATGTCTCCTTTAGACTGAAGCTGCCCAAAACTTGGAAAATTCACAATGCTTTTCATGTGTCTCCTGAAGCCTTTTAAAGGCGATGTGCCCAAAGATGGGGAGCCTGATGAGCAACCCAAAGTGGAAGAAAACGAGGAGATCCTTGTTCCAGAACAGATATTGGCACATAAAGACAGAAAGATTAAGGGTAAAGTGATAAGGCAGTTCTTGATTAAATTCAAGAACTATCCTGCATTGGATGTGAAGTGGATGGAGGAGGAGGACCTAGCAGATACTCCTCAGCTTGTGAATCTTCACCTTGAAGCTTTTGGTTTAGCATAGTCTATTCCAAATAGAACCCCGAACTCAGGCAGGCGGAATCTGGTGCAGCGGGTATGCACAAGAGGGGAGTCGCTCCACTCCTTTGTCAACAGATTGCCTCGATTTTTGATATTAAAGTCACTAATGTCTCTTTGAGTTTCAGGGATACTGTGAGCCGACAGTATTTTGCTGTATGACTTTATGAACCGGAATTCCCGATAATATGATACTGATTTGTTCTTGACTTGACTAAGTGTAGGAACTGATAGACGAAATGACTGCAGCATTTTGGTCTGAACGACCTCGATAGACATGGTTGCAATAAGGATTAATCAATCGGGCATCTGTGAGGTCCCGACTGGATCTAGATGCGATTGCTAAATACGTTGCCGATAAATCATGGTCTGAGATCCGAATGAATTTTGAATGTGATTGTCATGTGATGTCCTGTGATGTCAAGTGATGTGACTGTCGACTAGTACATGTGCTAGATGTGTGTTTCTAGTGCATCGGTACTAACAGTCAGTGTCTGCTAAGACAGTTTATGGCTTCTGTCTGTTTTGCAAGCGTAATCGAGGGCGATTACAATGCTTTCAAGAGGGGGGTATGTCACAAACTGGTGACGTGGTTGGCCCTTGCAGCGGCTTACACACACTCCCCAGCATTGCCACGTGGCAGCAGCAATACGGCCTTCCGTGATTTGCGGTGCCATTTGCGGCAGGATGCTGACATGGCTGAGCGTACGGACCTCCGTGATTTACAGGCAGGAGTACGGCAGCCTGCTTTTTGAGCAAGGAAAATCCTACGCAAGCTGAAAAGAGAGAGCTTTTAGTTTTGCTTTATTTTAAAACCTATTTTTAAAAGTATGGAAGCTTTTGGGGCTCTGCTTTTGGCATCCCTTGTAGAACCTTTATAAGTGTAGTTGGGCTCCCACTTCTCAGAGCATCTGGACGCAGAGTCTGAGAGTGAGACCTAACCACTCCTGTGTACTTTGTGCGACTGATTAATACAAAAAGAATACCGAAAGGGGCGCCAGTCTTTGGGGCCAATATCTCTTGGCACGAAACTCCGCCGGGCCGTGTTGAATCAATTGTGAACTGTGAACTGTTTTGAAGTGAATTCCTCCCGTGTCGTGGTAGAATCTGGACTTGGAGTGTCGAAGTCTGTTACATAATAAAGCCGTAGATGAACACTCCTCCCGCATAGACGACGCTCGTTGCTGCTGTTGCGCCCACCCGCTCGCCATCGCTGCCCCCGCTTCCCCCCCCCTCCCCCCCCCCGGCCCTCGCGCGCCTTCACTGCCCCCTCCCACCCTGCCCTCACTGCCTCAGCCCGCCCCTTGTGTGCAGCCTCAGCCCGCCCCCTACGCGCTGCTCCTGCCCGCAGCTCCGTCCGCTACCCCCCCGCTGCCCCTGCCGGCCCCCGCCGCTGCCTACCCCCGCCTGACGCCCCCCCCCCCGATGCTCGCTCGACCCTTATTCTCCCGTTTTGTATTGCCTCCCTCCCCGCCCCCCCTTTTTTTTGCTCACAAGAGTCTGTCCCCACAGCCTGCTGGGAGCTTCGCGTCCTTCCCGCCTTCTTCGACTCAGCAACAGACACAGATGGAGGCTCTAGCTCCACCACAGAGAGACTCTACCAAAGCCCCCTCGCCAAACCCCGCTGAGCCCACCATTCGACTTGCTCTTTCACGGACAGAGCAAGCGAGCCTAGCCACAGAGGTAGAGCGCTTGTTGCAGGCAACTTCTGTCATCTGCAAGATTCTCGGTACCCAACCCAACAGAGGAGAGCTGCGTGACCTTCTCCAAGCTTGCCTACTTGTAGAGGTGGGCAAGATCTTGGACGTACAGATACTCGGACGAGGCTACTATCAGATCGAGTTTGAGACCTCTGAGATGGCGTCCAAGGTCATCGCCATGAGTCCATTGACCATTCGAGCAGCTCGAGCCCACTTTCGACAGTGGAGACATGGTTTTGACCCTGCTTCGGATGTTCTGGTAGAGGAGGTAGACATCCCCATTTCCGTATGCTTTCCTGGTTTGCGGAGGGAGTACTTACCACTTTTGTCCAGGATAGGCTCAGCGATTGGGACTGTCCTAGAGACACCTCGCACGGCAGCCTCAGTTGCTGGCAAGGCGGCCGGCATTCCCTTAGTTCGCATTCTGGTTAGAGACACTCACACGCTCCCAATGGTCATTCTTCTGCCTCGAGTGAGTGGGGGTTGGTTTAGACAAAGCGTGGAGTATTCGGGTCTCCCGAACCAGTGCTTCATTTATCTACAGATGGGCCATCTTGCGAAGGCCTGACGGAGGAGGCCTCGACATACACCACAGACTCAGCCCCAGCCTGCAAGGGCTGGTCAGCAGCCACAGGCAGAGACATAGTGCACACATGCAAAGCCTCCCTCCGAGCCTGGGGCTCCAGCGGAGGAGGGATGGCTGCAGGTCCGTGGTCGACGACGGCAGGGGCCACAGCGACAGCCTAGCACTCAGAGTGGTACTTAGGCGCCTGTCCAACAGCAGTGGGTTCCCACGGGGAACCGTTTCTGTCCTTTTGACCAGCATGAGGTCCTTGCTCCAGCCCCCACCTCAGCTTCACCCTCGACAGCCCCTCCCCCCTCTAGAGTTCCTCCCCTCCTCATCATCGTTCCCCCGCCTCCTCCCCCCGCCCCTCTTCTCCACCTCTTATCCCTGCTCCTACTCCCCTCCTTCCCGCTCCAGTTCCACAGCCGACTTAGGGACAGGGCCATCTCCAGCTGCTAGGAGATCTCTTGGCAGCGCCTTTGCCACGAGTCGCTTGGCGAGAGAGGGACAGCCTTTCTTGAACCCCCTCTACAGGTACAGACGTCTCCTTTTGCAGCTATTGCTCGTGGTCTGACGAGCATCGACTTGCGGTGCCGATAGGACTTCTTCGACTATGACTTCATTCGTTTTCTCGGCGACCCATCAGCAGACCATGAGGCAGTCTGCTTCAGGGTCCATGTTCTGTTCCTTGCAGCTAGGGGGATAGAGGCCTTGGACTTAGCGGTTGGCTTCTCTTTTCCCCTTTGCAGCAGTGACCAGACTGAGTGGACTCTCGACTCAGTGTTGGGGTGGTTACACACACAGGTCCTAGAGTTCTCTCACCACATGGGAGAACTAGGAGTTACAGACATGCTTCAACCTTTGTGGCCACTGGCCAAGTTTGCGGTGACCCCTCCAGATACAACAAGATGTAGACACATTGTGGTCTACTTCTTTGCCGATACGCAGCGCTTGCCATGCTATGTACACATTCATGAGGACTCCTGGATAGAGGAGATTGCTTTACGGACGGCTCGCTCTACTTGGGCTTGGGCCAGGCACTCGTTGCAGTCACGCCTATCTAGAGCACGCTCGGATGCGGATTACTCCCCATCCAAGCCAGCTTCGAAGATAGCACGTTTAGCTGTTGCAGCAGCATCTGTTCTCTCTCGCTCCCCATGAGGATCGTCTCATGGAATGTGCAAGGACCTTTGGGCCCCAATTTCAGCGTCAGCGGGGCCGACTGCGTCAGGAGCTTCAGCGCTGCCTTGTGGGAGGAGAGATTGATCTCCTTATGCTTCAGGAGCATCATCTGTGTGAGAGCCGCATTAGACGTTGTGGTCAGATCTTGCGTGGAAGATATGATACTTTTTTGGTCAGCTGCTTTTGGACCTGGAGGCATCCAGGGTGAGGTATGTATGTCTATTGCGGATTCTTTGCAGCAGGCCATTGTGGGCAGAGGGATTATTGTGCCAGGCAGGGTTCTATGGATTACTATGCACGTTCAGGGTTGCCTTGTGGGCTTCCTGAACATCTATGCGCCCAATGTGGCGAGTACACGAGCAGAGTTTTGGTCACAGATAGTTGAGGCTCTGCCGCCGCAGGCAGAACACTCATGCATAGGGGGGGACTTCAACATGTTGGAGGACCCTTCTGACAGGATTGGTGGTAGCCATGCTACTGTGCATGGAGTTGAGCTGGCAGCTTGGGAGAGGTTTTGTATGGCTCTGAGGGTTTCGGATGTGTGGCAGCATTCTAGTTTTGTGAGGCCCCCATACACCCTTGCCTTCTCTCGTTCGGACAGCAGAGTGGGATGAGTGAATCTATCGCGGATAGATCGCTTCTACACTAGTGACCATTTCAGTGACTTGGAAGGGACAGTCGGCATTCTGGCAGGGACTTCCTTCTCGGACCATGCGCCAGTGATCCTTAAAGTGGCAGACAGGCAGAGGAAGGGGAGCACGATGCTTCGCATCCCATAGAGGGTCTACACTCAGACAGTGAGTAGAGGCTCTCTAGGCAGAGAGCTTGGACAAGCAGGATTCTCCTGCTGACAGAGTGGCCTCAGGACTAGCTCAGATTAGTCGTTTCTTTCTCTAGGAGTCTTTGGTTCACGGCGGGCTGCAACGAGAGAGGAGAAGCAACGTCTCAAACATAGCATTGCTTCATTGCAGAGGATGCAGGAGCAGCATCCAGACAATCCTTGGTTGGAGGAGTAGCTAGAGCAAGCTCGCCAGGAGCTTGTTACCACAGAGGAGCGGCGGCATGAGTTTGCTTTCCATCAACAGGCATCTCAGTGGACACAGGTGGTGGGCGACAGAGTGAATGGTGCTTTCTTCGAGGCAGTAAGACCTCGGCATTCGCATGCCAAGGTCAGTCACTTGAGGAGGCCCGACGGCTCAATTGCTTCTGATCCCGAGAATATGCGTGCAGTTGCTACTGACTTTTACTGTGAGTTATTGTCTACAGAGCCTCAGTCAGAGCGTCAGGATGCATGCAGGGAGCAGGTGTGGTGTTAGGTGCAGCAGAATGAATGTTTGCGCTTTGCTCAAGATGAGTGCTCCGAACTATGCTCAAGGTTCCTTTTGTTCTTATGGCAGGGAGAGCCTTCCGTTCTCAATGAGAGAATGCTATGATCACAAACAAAGTGAATGGACATTGTGCATACAAGTGTATGAGACTGAGAGATAGAGAGAGAAGAGAGATACGACACCAGAGACGTTGTAAAACCCTCCTCTGAAGGCCCCACTCTCGTCGGCGAGAGTGGTCTACTTATGATGCACAATTTGGTACAATGGTGATGCCTGAGACTGATCCAAATCTAGACTATGTTGACGACTACGACAGGAATGATGAGGCCGACACTAGGGCTGAAATCTGCAATCGTGTATCTGCTGTCCAAAAACGCTATGGGCTGAAATTTGCTACAATCCAAAAACGCTGATTTGGGGGGCTGTTTCTGTGGGTCTTTGTCGCTGAAAATCTACAAGTTTAGGGTTGAAAACTGAGGTTTCTTTAGGCTGAAAACTGATGGTCTTTCCGGCTGAATCTACTGCTCCTTTAGGGGCTGATCTTTCAGGTACTTCATGGCTGAAAAACGCTGCAGGCTGAGATCATAAATGATGCAAATCTGCAAACGCTCGGATATGCAAAAACGCTAGGTTGATGTGTTTCCAAAAACGCTAGGAAAGGTCTTCAAAAACGCTAGCTGATGGGGGTACTCTGGCGATGATCTTCTGATGAAGAAACGCCAGGCTGATGCAGGTGATGGCAATGTTCTTGTGGAGAAAACGCTAGGGGATGGTTCTTCTTGCTTCGAGAGGGAAACCACCAAGGGGTCTTGTTGAGAAGTTGCCTGCTGAGCTTGGCTCCTGTTGCCTCTTCTGCCAAATAGTGCTAGCTCTAGTTTGCTTATATACAAACTTAGCAAAATTGCCCTACCTACTTTTCAACAAAAGTCACTTAAAAATAATAAGTGAAAAATGTCAAAAATAGGGAAAATAGGCTAAATGCATTGGAAAATTTCCTTGAAGGATTCTGATGGATTCTGATGGGAATGCTTATGATCATGCTGCGTGCAACCAGAGGATATGCATCTATACTAAGTGATTGGGCATGCACGGTCTACGAATAGACTCACGAAAGTGCCAGATCACTTCTAATCTAGACTGACTGGACTGACAGAACCCTGATCATGCTTTAGCTTGTCCACAGACGCATAGGGTTGGATGTGTCACGTGACATGTGGGCATAGATGCCTTGCCTTGTGATTGAGGAGATGCGTCAGAGGCTTGAGCTGCCACTTGAGCTTGAGGAGCTGCACACGGCTCTTAGTGCCCTCCCCCGTGGTAGTTGTCCAGGTGAGGATGGGTTGACTCCCAGTTTTTTCTTCGAGTACTGGTACTGAACTATATGGCGTCGAGGGAGATCATCAATAGCATCCAGAATCCTAGAAGGGACTCTTCGCCGGCCCACTCTGATGTGTGAGTCGTGCTGTACTTGAACTTCATAAAGGTCAGCAACGCTTGCTTCTTTGGGCGGCGCTGAAACCAACACAAAGTCGTTTGTGGCTCCTTCAATGCTTCAACTTCGTCGAGAGTCATGCTTCTTTCTTTTTCAAGGATCTCCAGGGCTGAAACCATTTCCTGAAACCATTTCCAACACAAAACCGTGAACCTATCCATTCCATGTAAAGTGAGTGGAAAAAATCTTGTCTTTTCTAAAGACTGTGTATGCAATGTAGATGAACATAGAGACGGAGTGCCAAACCGTTCACCACACACACGCAAACAATGAGATCGAATCTTATCGTGCTGATCTAAATCAATCAACTGTGGCAATTCACAACGGAAATGCCCATGCTTGGTGCTCGTACTTTCATGTGCTCTTTCTACAAATGTGTCATGCCAAGGAAGAGACATGAAATGTGACTTCCTTACATACATACTTTTCAGCTTTTCATGAAAAATCCGCATACATTCGTGCTCTGTTGGGGTATAAAGCCCAATGTGGTCGCCCAGGTAAGTGGACGGGCCGCCAGGTATATACACATATTCTTTTGTAAAAACCTAATAAGAACTCACTATGCTCTACACATTACAGTAGAGCGAGTTCACCATATCGTAGTGCTCTTCTTCTCGCACTCTCTCTCGCGTCGCACTTCCGCTCGTACTCCTTCAACTGGTATCAGAGCTCAGATCGAGGCTCAGGGCAGCACTGCAGGAGGCTAGAGTCACCAGCTCAGATTGGAGTGAAATTCGACAGGCAAAGACACGGCCCCAAATCCTGTGGGAGAGCTTGAGGTCATCTCGGCCACCGTTCGGCTTCGACAAAGGTCTGCGCAGGCCATTTTCGACTACGTGGTCTCAGCGGGTGGAGATCCGACTCTGCAAATTTGGGGTTTTCGGCTTACGACTGCAGGTGCTGAGGATATCGACACTCCCAGAGTGTTGATTTGTGGCTGTCTACACATCGAAGGACGGCTCACAGTTCTTGGAGGCGTGTCACATACGATACGGGCGCATCTACACACAGACTGTAGGCGACATCCACTAGTTCATCAGGTAGCTTGTGTTTGCTGCTTGATATTCCATATTTCATCCTGACATTGCAGGTACTTCCACATGGGATGTATTGTCA
Organism: Adiantum capillus-veneris; assembly: GCF_014529385.1. NCBI lineage: Eukaryota > Viridiplantae > Streptophyta > Polypodiopsida > Polypodiales > Pteridaceae > Adiantum > Adiantum capillus-veneris. The sequence continues at coordinate 75,891,305 of NC_140931.1, read as the reverse complement.
GAGATGATGTATGTTTGTTGAGGGTTTGCTGGCTAGTGGAAAATTTGTGGATGTATGACTTTGTGGGAAGTCTATGTACTGTCAGATTTACTGCAGCCTTTGTTGAGGGTCGAGTGAGGTTTTATTGAGCTGGGGGATTCTCGAATGTTGAGATCCTTTCGGTGATACAGGTCTTGGAGCGATCCCTCGAGCACCCTTAGATAGGCAGCTAGGATGTATTGACTGTGAGTCAGACAGTTGGGATTGCATCTTTGCTTTACTGCCGTTGAGGCATTGTCGCAGTCTATGCTTACAGCACAGTGACAGGACAGTGAGAGACAGTACAGGTGCAGGACAGGTTTACCCGCAGCTTACAATGTCAGAGAGACAGTGGTTTTTGGAGCTGTTTTTTGGTCTGTTTTTAGTACACCAGATTCATTTTACAAAGGAGACTCTGTCAAAATTTCTGCAGAATCTGAAGCTTTCTTGGTTCATTTGACAGGTTGATTTTGGTTGAGAGGTCAGTTTACAAGGGAAACTCTGCCGAATTCTTCCCAGGAAAGTAAACTACTGTGAAGCGTAGCTATGGCTGGATCACAGGACACTGCTCTTTACAATATCAAGAAGCTGGATGGAACCAATTTCCCATTGTGGAAGAAGCAGATTTGGCACGTGTTGGTACAAAAGAAGCAGATAAAACCTATAAATCTCAAGGGGATAAAACCAGAAGATATGGACGAAGATGAATGGAGCGAAATGGATGAATTGGCACTTTCTACCATTATGCTGACTTTGGCAGAAAGCGTTTACTTCAATGTAGCAGACGAGATGTCGGCTTATCAAGCATGGTTAAAGCTGAGTGATCTTTATGAGAAGCAGAGTGCAGCTTCACAGGTATACTGGCTTAAGAAGCTTGTTGACTTGAAGATGAAAGAAGGGACACCTATGTCCAATCATCTCAATGAATTCAACACAATCTACAGTCAGTTGTCAGCTCAAGGTGTCAAGTTTGATGAACCTGTTAGAGCTATGTTCCTGTTGATCACATTGCCGGAAAGTTGGGACACTTTTCGCACAGCTTTGAGTAATTCTGCACCTCCAGATGGTTTGAACATAGCAGGTGTAGAAGGAAGTCTGCTTACTGAAGAAACCAATAGAAAGACAATGGACAAAGGCAAAGGAACAGCCTTAGTTGTCAGGGGAAGGACCAAAGAAAAGTACAAAGGTGGAAAGAGGAATCAGTCTCGTAGCAAGTCCCGCAGTGCTAAAGGCAAGAGTGACATAGAATGCTACCATTGTGGCAAGAAGGGTCACATGAAAAGAGACTGCAGAGAATGGAAAGCAGAAAAAGGCAAAGAGAAAGCTGAAGACCATGGTGAGAAGAACAAGTCCTTAGTGAAGATTCAAGAAATAAATGTGACAAACACTGTTGCAGAGGATGACAGTCTAGTGTCAGGAGACATCTAATTCTTGAAGAATACAATGGACTCGGCTCTTCTTACAGCATCTGATGGAAATGCACTGAGTGACTGGATTATAGACTCAGGGGCATCACTTCATGTGTCTCCAAACAAGGAGTGGTTTACTTCTTATGTGACCACTAAAGATCATGTTCGGCTAGGCAATGGGCAGACATGTGAGATCTTAGGTGTTGGAGATGTTCAATTGAAGTTTCAGAATGTCTCTTCTTTCACACTGAAGAATGTGAGACATGTTCCCGCAATTACAAAGAGCTTGATCAGCACAGGTTTACTTGATGATGCTGGCTACGTCACCATTTTTGGACAGAACATGTGGAAGATATCCAAGGGTTCTATGACAGTAGCACATGGAGTAAAGTCTGGAGGACTTTACATGATTTATGTATCAAATGTCTCTAAAAATGTAATCAATGTCACCGAGCAGCCGAACGTTTCTTTGTGGCATAGCCGGTTAGGACATATGTCCAAGAAGGGAATGGAAATCTTGTCTCGTTCTGGTTATTTGCCTGGCTTTTCATTTAATGATTTTGAATTCTGTGAACATTGTCTGTATGGTAAGCAAACACAGCAGCCACATAAGCATCGAAGCAGTAGAAGAGATACACAGTTGGCACTTGTTCATAGTGATTTGTGTGGACCTATGCCTAATCTATCTCTAGGGGGAGCTTCTTACTTTATGACATTTATAGATGATTACTCGAGGAAAGTATGAGTTTACTTTCTCAAGCACAAGGATGAAGCGTTTAGTGTTTTCAAAACGTTTGTGACACTTGTAGAGAATCAGAGTGGCAAGAAGCTTAAATGCTTACGCACTGACAATGGTGGAGAGTATGTTTCAAAGGCCTTTCAGGACTTTTGTGAGTCAGAAGGTATAAAACGTGAACTTACTGCTCCTTACAATCCTCCTCAAAATGGTGTTGCTGAGAGGATGAATAGGACCATACAAGAGAAGGTCAGAAGTATGTTGTCTAATGCACAGCTGCCAAATGGGTTTTGGGCTGAAGCTGTATCAACAGCTGTTCATCTTGTAAATAGATCTCCTAGCAAGGTTTTGCAGAAGGATTCAGTGCCAGAGATGGTATGGTCAGGCAAGGTGCCCTCATACAAGCATCTCAGAGTCTTTGGCTGTGAGGCATATACTCACGTTCCAAAGGAATTTAGGAACAAACTTGAGCCAAAGAGTAGAAAGTGCATCTTTCTAGGCTATGGTAATTCTGGTGAGATGGGGTACAGACTTTGGGATCCCGAATCCAGAAAGGTTGTCTGCAGCAATGATGTTCACTTTAATGAATCCAAATATCATTCTAAACCAGAGAGGGTTGAGGAGATTAGAAGAGTTGTCTTCCAAGAAGATGGACCTGCACGTGCAAGACAAAATGTCAGGGCTCAAGAGGAGCAAGGACAGGATAGAGTGGAACCACAGGTTGTGGTTGAGCCTGAGCCACCTATTGTGCGTAGATCTGGACGTGTCACGCGACCTCCTGATAGGTTTGTTCCATCTATGAACTATGTCATGTTGACTGATTGCAATGAGCCTTCATGTTACAAGGAAGCAATGCAAATGAAGGACTCCGGGAATTGGCAATTGGCCACGCAGTCAGAGATGACAGCTCTGCATAAAAACAAGACATGGAAGCTAGTTAAATTACCACAAGGCAAAAAGGCTCTACCTTGTAAATGGGTTTACAGGTATAAGATCACCGCTCATGATAGTCAGCCAAAGTACAAAGCAAGGCTTGTTGCCAAGGGCTTTAAGCAAGAACAAGGCATTGACTTTAATGAAGTCTTCTCTCCGGTAGTCAAGATGACTACATTGAGATGCTTTCTTGCATTGGTTGCCATATTAGATTTGGTGTTGCACCAAATGGATGTCAAGACAGCGTTCTTGCATGGTGATTTAGATGTGGAAATTTACATGCAGCAGCCAAAAGGGTTTGTTGAGAAAGGCAAGGAAGATTGGGTATGCCAGTTGTTAAAGAGTCTTTATGGCTTAAAACAATCACCAAGGGCATGGTACCATAAATTCCACAAGTTTATGCTTTCTCAAGGCTACAAACGTAGTAAGTTCAATCACTGTCTGTATACAAAGAAGGCTAAGGATGGTAGTTGGCGGATCCTTATTTTGTATGTGGATGACATGTTGATTGCTGGCAAGCACTTGGAAGAAATTTCAGCTTTGAAGTCAAAGATGGCAAAATCGTTTGACATGAAAGACATGGGTGAGGCAAGTCATATACTTGGTATGCGCATTGAGAGAGACAGATCAAAGAAGTTGATTTGGTTATCTCAAACAGAGTATATTGACAAGGTTTTGCAACGTTTCAATATGGAGAAGGGAAAGGCATTGAGTGTTCCATTGCCACCATATGTGAAACTTAGCAAACAAGATTGTCCTGTGTCTGAGGAAGAACAGGCTGAAATGGATAAGATTCCATATGCGTCTACAGTGGGTAGTTTGATGTATGCAATGATTGCTACTCGCCCAGACATTGCATTTGCAGTGGGAGTAGTAAGTCGATACATGTCAAACACAGGCAAGAAACATTGGGAGGCAGTGAAAGGAATATTGAGATACCTGAAAGCTACAAAGAGTATGCGTATATGCTATGGGAGTCAGGAGCTAAGTGTAGTAAAGGGTTTTACAGACTCAGATTATACAGGTGACTTAGACAACCGAAGGTCTACGTCAGGGTATGTCTTTACATTGGCTGGTGGAGCAGTATCATGGCGTTCTAGATTACAAGATTGTGTTACTCAGTCTACTACAGAGACTGAATATGTTGCAGCATCAGAGGCATGCAAAGAATCAATTTGGCTTAATCGACTAGTAACAGATTTGGGAATCAAAGAAGAGATGCCTGTGTTATATTGTGATAGTCAAAGTGCTATACAATTGGCTCGCAATCCAGTTTATCACTCAAAGACAAAGCATGTGGATGTGAAGTATCATTTCATCAGGGAAATGCTCGAGGATAAGCAACTTCAGCTTGTCAAAGTTCACACCACAGAAAATCCTGCTGATCTACTTACAAAAGGACTTCCCTCAGAGAGCTTTGCGCATTTTCGCAAGCAGTTAGGTGTAGGGTAGTACATCACTTCTCTACATCTCTTGTATATTAGCTTGTATAGTAGCTTCTCTCACACTTAAAGTACCACATTGGACTTAAAGTGGGAGGTTGTTGGGGTATAAAGCCCAATGTGGTCGCCCAGGTAAGTGGGCGGGCCGCCAGGTATGTACACATATTCTTTTGTAAAAACCTAATAAGAACTCACTATGCTCTACACATTACAGTAGAGCGAGTTCACCATATCGTCGTGCTCTTCTTCTCGCACTCTCTCTCGCGTCGTACTTCCGCTCGTACTCCTTCATGCTCATCCATGAGTGAAACGTGCTCAACGTACAATATGTCATGCCTAGTAAAAGGGATCACATAAAGACGCTGACTAAAATACAGGAAACGATCAAGAATGAAACACTCGAACAATGCGTGCGTATCAATCATGCGAACACATTATACTTCCTGTGAGGGTTCTTTGGACCTAGGCTCTAGAGCCAAGATTGGTTCTTCGGGATCTATCGAATCTTCTTGTGGGGGATCTGTGGACCTTGACTCGAAAGCCAAGATCGATTCTTCGTGATTGATCGAATCTGTAACGATGTTAGCTTCGCTAGAAAAAGCATCCACTAACACATCATCCTTGTGAACAATCACATCATCTTCATGCTTGTGAGAAATCACATCTTGATCATGCAAATCATCATACTTGTCATTGTTATCCAAATCATCATGCTTCTCATTGTCATTCAAATCATCATCATGCTTCTCATAATCATGCAAATCCTGTGTCTCATGCTTTGGAGAAGAAGAGACTGAGAGAGTCTCCTTCTCATGAATCCTTTCAATCTTGTCCTGCATATTAGCAATGAGAGAGGGAGAATGAACAATGTCCTCTCCACGAATGACAATGGGAGAATCACTTTTGGCATAGAGAGTGAAAGTGTTAGCCTCCCAATCAATGAGCGGGTTAAGATCACGAAACCATTGAATGCCCAAAATCATATCACATCCTGAGAGAGGAGAGACAAAAAATCTTCTAGTGAAGGCAGCTTGTTGTTGAATTGTAAACAAAACACCAAGACACTCCTGCGTGATGAGAGAGTCTATACCGGGAACAAAGCCAGAGGCCTCGAGAGGAGATTTCTGACTAACTTCTAGGCGGACTCTCTCAACAAGAGAGGGACTGATCACATCATGCATACTACTTGGGTCAAACAATATGACAAAACGCTACCCCGACACCTGACCATAACATTTAATGAGAGAATCATCAATGGGAGGGTCAACAAAAACTTGGGGCACACTCGTGTTATCATTAATTGCATTGACAGAGTAAGTGGGTTTTGTGGATTCTTTAGATTCATTCGATTCAAGCTTAGGACATGTTCTTTTTATGTGACCCTTAATGTGACAATGAAAACAACCACCTTCCTTAGAATAAGTGCTTTGCTCTTCCGACGTGATGTATCCTCCTACAATTCCTTGTGCTACCTTTTCATCTGGAGTAAGCTTAGGTTTAGCAATTGTGTTAGCCTTACCCTTAGGTTCATTGGAAGAATTCTTTTCTGAGAGACTGTTGGAAGATTGGTTAGAAGAGTTACCATTCTTACCGTTTTGAGGGTTCTGAGAAGTCTACGAGGTACTTGTGGAAGTCTTGTTCTCCTTAGGCTTTCCCTTGTTGTGCTTCATCTCTTGCACGAGAGCAATCGCTACCGTCTTGTTGAGATCGATTGGATCGAGCACCTTGACATCGTACTTGATATACTCGTCCAATCCATAAAGGAATGCCTCTTTGCGTTCATCATCCGACTTGCATAATTGGGTACCTAGCTGCAAAACACGATTAGAAAAAGACATAACCGGCATACCATTTTGCTTGAGAGCGCGCCAATCGTCCTTCAATCGTGCGAGGTACTGAGGTGGCATAAACCGCGCCTTGAGCTTGTCTTGGAAATAAGCCCAATTGAATGAAAGGGGCGTGGGGGCGTGAATTCGTCGGCTTCTGTGAGACTGGATGGTTGGAATCCACATCGTGGCTTGCTCCACTTGAGGAACTCCCACGATCTTTGGCTGGTTCGTACTTCGAGGCAAGTACTTGTCGAATCAATTCTTGAGTGCGTAGTTCTCTTTGAGCCTCACGCTTGACCTCCAAGGCCTCTCTTTGAGCTTCACGCTCGGCCTCCAAGGCCACTCTTTGAGCTGCACACTCAGCCTCCAAGGCCGTGCTTTGAGCTTCCCGTTCCTCCTTTCTTTGTGCTTTTCTTTCTTTTCGTTCATCGCGCTCGCGTTCTAAAGCAATGCAATTTGCTTCTTGTTGTGCCAACGTAATTCGATTTGCTTCTTGTTGTGCCAGCGCAAGGCGAGTCGCTTCGCGATAGGCTTCTTGTTGTCGGGACATCATGTTCATGGGAGCCTCTTCTTGTTTGGCCATCATGTCCATCATCTGCTTGACCATTGCCTCCATAGGGTTTGGTACACTTTGTGGCGTAGATGGCGAAGGGGAGGGTCGGAAAAATCTCTTGGTGGGGAAAATTCTTCGTCGCCTCTCTCATGCTCATCACCTGTATGCGAAGTATCCATTCCGCTTCGGGTGACGACCATGCACTATGATCTTTGGTTCTTAAGTCCACGAGAGACTTGGATTCTTGAGAGTCTTGGGTTCTTGGGTTCTTGAGGGTCTTGAGGTTCTTCAGGTTCTTCAGGTTTTCTTTCGCTTGCAAACCGCGTTGAGAAGGATCTTCTCTTCACCCGAGTTCTACTCCTTTCTGCGGGCGCACCCCTTGGCGGCCTTGCGCTCACACCAAGGTTGCTTTTTCCCACCTCACGTCGATTGGCTGGCCGCTAAGTGCACGGTCCGCTCTCAATGAGTGAAAAGAGACACAAGGGGAGGTTGGACAAGCCCTTTTTTCTTAGGATTCCTGTCACTCTTCAAAAACACGATTAGGAATCTACACGCCCAAGCAAACTTGGGTTTGTGCGACCGCAACAAGCAAAAAAAAATTTCTTGTGATTCTTGTGGTTCTTTCCTTGAGTGATACAGAACACTGCCAACGCTCTGATACCAATGTTAGGTGCAACGGAATGAATGTTTGCGCTTTGCTCAAGATGAGTGCTCCGAACTGTGCTCAAGGTTCCTTTTGTTCTTATGGAAGCGAGAGCCTTCCGTTCTTAATGAGAGAATGCTATGATCACAAACAAAGTGAATGGACACTGTGCGTGCAAGTGTATGAGACTGAGAGATAGAGAGAGAAGAGAGATACGACACCAGAGACGTAAAACCCTCCTCCGAAGGCCCCACTCTCGTCGGCGAGAGTGGTCTACTTATGATTGCACAATCTGGTACAATGGTGATGCATGAGATTGATGCAAGTCTAGACTATGTTGACGACTACGACGGAAATGACCAGGCCGACACTAGGGCTGAAATCTGCAATCGTGTATCTGCTGTCCAAAAACGCTATGGGCTGAAATTTGCTACAATCCAAAAACGCTGATTTGGGGGGCTGTTTCTGTGGGTCTTTGTCGCTGAAAATCTGCAGGTTTAGGGCTGAAAACTGAGGTTTCTTTAGGCTGAAAACTGATGGTCTTTCCGGGATGAATCTGCTACTCCTTTAGGGGCTGATCTTGCAAGTACTTCATGGCTGAAAAACGCTGCAGGCTGAGGTCATAAATGCTGCAAATCTGCAAACGCTGGGACATGCAAAAACGCTAGGTTGATGTGTTTCCAAAAACGCTAGGGAAGGTCTTCAAAAACGCTAGCTGATGGGGATACTGTGGCGATGATCTTCTGATGGAGAAACGCCAGGCTGATGCAGGTGATGGCGATGTGCTTGTGGAGAAAACGCTAGGGGATGGTTCTTCTTGCTTGGAGGGGAAAACCGCCTAGGGGTCTTGTTGAGAAGTTGCCTGCTGAGACTGGCTCTTGTTGCCTCTTCTGCCAAATAGTTCTAGCTCTAGTTTGCTTATATACAAACTTAGCAAAATTGCCCTACCTACTTTCCAAAAAAAGTCACTTAAAAATAATAAGTGAAAAATGTCAAAAATAGGGAAAATAGGCTAAATGCACTGGAAAATTCCCCTGAAGGATTCTGATGGGAATGCTTATGATCATGTTGTGTGCAACCAGAGGATATGCATCTATACTAAGTGATTGGGCATGCACGGTCTACGAATAGACTCACGAAAGTGCCAGATCACTTCTAATCTAGACTGACTGGACTGATTGAACCCTGATCATGCTTTAGCTTGTCCACGGACACATAGGGTTGGATGTGTCACGTGACATGTGGGCACAGATGCCTTGCCTTGTGACTAAGCAGATGCGTCAGAGGCTTGAGCTTCCAGTTGAGCTTGAGGAGCTGCACACGGCTCTTAGTGCCCTCCCCCGTGATAGTTGTCCAGGTGAGGATGGATTGACTCCCAGTTTTTTCTTGGAGTACTCGCACTTGCTTGGCCCAGATCTCTGTAGTGCTTTTCAGTACATCTTGCACACAGGAGTGATGCCTGACAGCATGAGTGAGGGTCTGATTTACCTCATTCCCAAGGAGGGTGGCTCCTTGGATGAGATTCGACAGTGGCGCCCCATCACCATCCTCAACTCAGCCTACAAAATTCTTGCCAAGGCTCTGAGTTTGAGGATCCAGCAACTTCTAGAGAGCCTTATACATGGGACTGAGACAAGTTTTGTCAAGGAGCGCAATATCCTTGACAACATGTTTACTTTTTGGGAGGCTTCTGCCCTAGCGCGGCTCCGTGGTGAGGACCTGGTGATTCTTCTTCTCGATTTTGAGAAGGCATACGACAAAGTTGACTGGGACTTTATAGAGGGTACTCTACGCAGGATGGGCTTCTCAGATGCTTGGATCAAAGGGGTGTCAACTTTGTACAGACAAGCACACAGTCAGGTACTTTTGGCAGGAGGTAGAGGTGATCGCTTCATGCTCACACGTTCGATCAAACAGGTATGTCCTCTTGCCCCCTTCCTCTTTCTATTCTATGTTGAGGCGATGAGCAGGTTTTTGGTGTCGCAGCAGGTTGGTCTACGGGGCTTAGCACTCCCTATTCGGGGAGATGAGCTACTGGACGCTGAGTGTGCTGACGACTCAGCCTTGTACTTAGATGGCCAGGAGGCGAACCTTCACAGGTGTGAGCAGGCTTTGGAGACCTTCTGTTGTGCATCTGCGCACTAATCAACGGGAGAAAGATAGTGGCTTTCTCGGTTGGTAGTGCTCCCTGTGCCCGATTGGATACCAAGAGAGGGTTTTAGGTGGATTCCACCTTTGGACTTGTCTCCCGAGCAGCAGATTGCTCCCCTCCTCCTGTCTATCAGCAGGAAGTTGTTACACTGGAGCTCAGCACGACTTTCTTTGGCTGGCAGAGTAGTAGTGGCCAACCAGGTGTTGTTGGCGACTATGTGGTACATCACTTCTTGTTGGATCTTCTCGAGTTCTTGTATCAGCCAGGTAGAGAGGCTGATCAAGAACTTCCTTTGGTCAGGACGTGACACTCAGCTAGCCCGAGCCAAAGTGGGTTGGCAGGTCATCACTCTTCCTTGTTCACAGAGAGGGCTTGGGATCATTGACCTAGCACAGCAGAGCAAAGCCCTTCTTGGGAAGTTCATAGTCAGAGGACTTCTTCCAAGTGAGGAGCCCTAGAAGGAGTTCTTGCTACAGCGGCTCCGTGCTAGGGTGCCTCAGGTTGGAGGCCCCTGGCGACCTTCGACCAGATGGATCTTCACAGAGATGCGCAGAGTTGGTTTGAGATGGAGACTCGAGGACCGCTTCGCTGTGAGTTTGCTTCGATCTTGGGAGCACTTGCGGCGAGGCCTGGAGCAGCGACAGCCTACTTGCACGGAGGAGCGCCTACGACAGCCCCTTGTTTGGAACCTCATGGTTAGCACTCAGAGAGGCCACTTGGTTGGTAGTCGGCCTCATGTTTCCTGGGGTCCTATGGCAGCGGGTCCAGCACGCTCTTTATGTGACTAGTTAGAGTTTAAAGGCTTGTCAGAGGAGTTGCAGGGTTTCCAGCTACAGGGCATGAGAGGGGTGCACAGCATGTGCCAGGACATCTCAGAGGCAGTTCCAGCTGAGTGGCTCACACCTCTCGAGCCAGTAGCACCCAGGTGGATGGGAGCCAGGTGGATGGGATCCTTCACACGACTGGAGGTTCTCATCTCAGTCCGGGCCTACTCAGAGACTGTTCCATCCCTGTTTTTCGAGTTGCAGGGTGAGGGACGCTTATAGCGAGTTGCAGTAGAGGCCCCGCAAGTGGCAAAGTGCTGTTTTCAGAGGATCCGAGTGGTGGGCATCTGTGGGAGGACTTGTGTCATCGATCCTGACCCAGCAGCTCTTGAGACTGGACACTGGAGACTTTGGGCTTGGGAGTGCTGTCCACTGGCACGAGTACAGTGGGAGTGCTTTGGAGGGACCCTTTCTCTTCTGCAGACCACCCAGGTGTCCCGTTCTTTCAGTACACTGTTCGACTGGCACGACACATACTAGCAGCACACAGAGAGACCCGCCCCGCTGCAGCACCTCATTGGCAGGAGGAGGGTCTCACAGCTTAGTTCTTGGCAGCCTTCTGGGAGAGGTTGTGGGATTCCAGACAGCCGACGCAAGTCACCTTGTTTCAGTGGCTGGTCGCACACAGAGTTACAACAGTTGGGAGCTGGATAGTGCATAGTGGTCTCTCGGCCGCATGTGCAACTTGTGACCGTCCAACTTGTGACCGTCTTGTGGAGAGTCAGTGTCACTGTCTTTGGGACTGTCCTTTGGCACAGCAAGTGTGGCTTCGTGTTCTTCGGCTGATGCCTGCTCTCTCCACGGCTCGACAGTACACTTGGGGAGCAGCGGCTTGGTCCACCCTCACGGGCCCGGCACTTCAGTTTCAGCTATCTTCCACCAGCAGGATGATAGTGATGCAGGAGGGGCGACCTACACTCCAACCTGCCACAGAGCTTACTCCACAGGTTGGGAGCTTATCAGTGGCCTGACACTCTGGTTCATCTGGCAGGCCCGTTGCTTCCGCATCTTTGAGGCTCGCCTTGTGCCACCAGCAGAGACTGTTCACGATCTTTGGCTAGAGTTGATCCACACTCTCAGAGGACAGCTCGAGAGACTACAGGGCAGCTCCAACCGCATGCGAGAGCGCAGAGAGGCTTTCCTTCGACTTTGGCGTCCTGGGCCTTTCTACACCATGGTCCAGGGTGTACTCCGATGGCACTACCGACCACCTGTGTGGCTTTTCCCTCCTCCCATCTCTTGATTTAGCCTCATTGTACATATGCTATTTTTTCATTGGGAGAGTCTCCCCATCATGGTTGTTGTAGCCCTCTCTTGAAGAGGTGGTTGTAGCCCTATGGACAGTTTCATTAACTAATAGAAGGATCTTTTTTTCGGAAAAAAAAAAAGTATGTTACATAATTCGCATATGTTACTTGGAGAACAGCAAGAATGAGACCATCTCTTTGCCTTTATTCAGATGATTGATTTATGGCACTGTTTGCATCCAAATGTTTTTGGATTTACCTTTCAGCATGCTGCTCATTCTTCTTATCGAGCACGGCTCAATCGTTGGTACTTGCTTAATGGACAACAATATGAAGAATTTGTATTTGATATGAGGATAGATTACACCATGCAGTTATCGGATCATTATCCTCTTTTGTCGTCTTTGTACTTTGGGCAGTCTCTCTATGATGATCGGCCTTTTCCTAGGAAACATTTGCTGCATGTTAACAATGCCTATCTTACTCATGAGGTTTTTCGAGATATGATTGCCAACATTATTCCACCGCTGCTAGCTCACCTGCATATTGATCTGGATGTTGCATGGTATCACTTTATCATGAGGGTGAAAAGTGTTATTTGTGACTATGGCACGCATTATATGCGGTGCACTCGGGGGAATGTTGTTGACGTAAAACAGGTTTGCCAACGATTGCAAGAATTGGCGAATTTGCGGCCCGTGTCTAACTCTGAAATGGCAGATCTATGTGAAGCTCATGTGTGTATTCAGAAAAATGATAAGCAAAAATTGTTAAATGGCAGACGTGTGCTCGCCAACAGGCTTTTATGGATAAAGTCTATTCTTCGAAGCAATTTTTTAAGCATCTGCATCATACAAGGGTCTCACGATCAATTAAGCGGGTTATGCTTCCCTCGGGTGCTTGAACTTCTTTGAAGCAGGAACTTGCTGATGTTATGGTTTCACATTATCAACAGGTCTTTGTTGCTCCTTCTCAGGCATCTTCGGTTGTTTGCCATGCGCGTCAGCTTTTGCTTTTTTATGTTCGTCCAATCCTGTCTTCACAAGATGCACAATGCCTTGAGGATCCTTTTACTGATTCTGAATTGCATAGTGCGTTTCTTGCATTGGACCGTTGGCGATTTCCCGGCTGGGACAGACTTACTATGGAATTTTTCCTCTCCTTTTGGGATGCTCTTAAACAGCCCCTACTTTTCATGTTAAATGCGGCATGGGAGAAACAGGATTTGCCGCTATCATGGAAAGAGGGTTTACTTAAATTGTTGCCTAAGCAAGCGCTTTGTGAGCAATTCTTTCACTGGCAGCCCATTCCTTTGATGCCAGTGGTTTACAACATATTGGCTAAAATGTTGGTGCATTGCATTAAGGACCATCTTTGTGCGGGACTTCATGAGGCTCAGTATGGTTTCATTCCCCGTCGTCAAATCATGGATAATTTGGCTAATGTTATGATTGGCATGGAGTATGCTAAGTACACGCAGCAAGATGTGTTGGTCATGCAAGTTGATATTGAAAAGGCCTTTGACATTGTGCAATGGGACTTTATTGCTGCCACGATGAGGTGTCTAGGGTTTGGTCCTAAATTGGCCAATGTGGTTTATTTCTTGTATGCTTGTAGTACGTCTTCAAGGATCCTAGAAGGTGAATTGACAAAATCGTGGCCACTTGGTTGTTTGGTTAGGCAAGGTTTCCCTTAGTGCTTTGATGTATGCTATTGCCACTCACCCCTTGTTGATGTATCTTGATCACTTGACCTCTGCAGAGCATCTTCATGGTTTGCAACTACCCTCGGGTCATACCTTTATTGGGCAGGCTTATGCGGATGACTCGTTGTTTATGCCTCGCAAGAAGTAGAAAGATGTCCAAGAGATTATGGAAGCTTTGGAATTGTTTGGGATTGCGACTCGTTTTATCAACTTTTGTAAATCGAAGCTTCTGCCACTTCGTTCCCGCGATTGGGATTATTTCTCCAAATGTGATCAACAGGTATTTGGGATCCAATTGGATGAAATGTCACTCACACTCAAAAACTGGATTGGGCTATGCAACGTTTGAATGTCAACCTGCATTACTAGAGCAGCTTTCTACTTGGCCTGTGCATGTTCGCCTATGAATCGTTCAAAGCATTATGGTGGCTATATGTTCAGTTCTTTTTGCCTTTGTTGCACTGACCTCGCCACTGTCTTGGTTCTCTTATATCATCCATTTTGTCTCATTTGTGGCGAGCTCATGCACACAAAAAAGACCTGCATTTGATGTCGATGGAGAAGCTTTGTACACCCAAACACTTTGGTGGTCTAAATATCTTGGACCTGCGTAGGCATGTTTTTGCTAGAAAAGCTATGTTGCTGCCTACACATGCGCAACAATCTAAGCCTGGACTCTTGAGTCAGCATGTTGTTACATCATCATTTGGTCACTGGCAATCATCTATTTGGGAGGTTGTATTTGGTGAGATGGACGGGCATAGTCCTGGATGTCCGCTTGCTTCCGCCTTGCTCTCTACCTGGCAAGAGGTTACGTTCATCTTTTGTGGAATGCTCGAAGGTAAGGAAATCCGCTTTGTCTCGAGAGTCTTCATTGGAGCCGGGCTTTTTCTCTTACTTTGGTTGGCCGCTCGCATCGCCAGGCGTACTTCCTCTCTTGCCGTGGCATTCAGGTGGTTGAGGATTGGTGGATACAGTCGGATTCTCTTTGGAGTTTCCCTTCACTGCTCGCCGTTTTAGATTGGGCATGCATTACCGCCAGTTTTGGAGAGAATTGCAGCAAATGCTGGTTGACTTTTGACCCATTTCTCGTTTGCCCGATGGTGTGTTTGACTGGAATCTTTGGGAAACGCCCTTTCAGGATTTTTCTGTCAGTCGAGTTTATGCTCTTCTTCTCCCTCAACCCTAGCTTGTTGATCATTATAATGCTCTTTAGCACATGCATAAATCTCAGACCTGGTGGACGAAGCTTCTATCTACCTTATGGTAAATCCATTTGCCTCTAAAGGACCAGTTGTTTCTTTGGCGTTGCTTGCTTGGTGTCCTCCCGGTGGGCACTCTTCTTAGGATGCGCCATATTCGCCTTTCATCCTGTGCCCATTGCTCGGCTGCGGAAGAGGATGTTTGTCACTTGTTGTGTGATTGTTGCTTTACTCGAGATTTCCTTCACCGCGTATCGGCATGCATGTGGCTCCGTTTTCCCACGACGGTCTTCCATAAAGGGTTTTGGAAAAATACATGGCCAGATTTGAAGAATGTGCATGATGTCCGTAGCTTCTTGGGCTTATGCTCTTACTACAAAAGGTTTATTAGGAACTTTGCCGAGATTGCTTCACCCCCACATGCTTTGCAAAAGAAAGAGGTCACGTTCAAGTGAACACAAAAAGAGATTTCAGCTTTTAATGTCTTAAAGGAAAAGATGACTTCGGATCCAATAATTGTCTTACCAGACCTCAGGAAGTCATTTGTCGTCCAATGTGATGCGTGTGGAAATAGTATTGGGGCAGTGTTAATGCAAGATGGTCGGGTAGTAGCTTACGAGAGCAGAATCTTGCAAGGGCAAGAAAAGACTATGCAAATCTCTAAGAAAGAGCTATTGGCCGTGATTCATGAGCTTTCTAACTAGAAGCACTACCTGTTAGGTGATGATTTTGTTGTCTAGACAAATCATCAGACCTTGCAATACTTCTTGACGCAGTCAAAGCTATCCGAAAAGAACATGCAATGGGCAAACATTCTCTCCATGTTTCACTTTCAGATCCTGCATGTGGAAGGCAAGAAGAATGTTCTAGTTGATGTGTTATCAAGAAAGCCACAAATTTCAGCTGTCAATTCCTTATCATCATGAGGTTGATGACATGAAGGAACAGTATGCTATTGATGACAATTTGCAAGGATCTTTGAACAGTTGCAAGATGGGCAACACCATGAGCACTACCTCCTCAAGGATGGTTTTATGATGATGCATGGCAGATTATGTGTCACTAAGCCATTGCGACATAAGGTTATGGTAGATAGCCATGTCCCACCGTATGCAAGGCATCGTGGTATAGATGCAACAATAAAAGCGGTCGAGACATTCTTTTATTGGCCTACTTTGAGAAGAGATGTGGATGCCTTTGTGCGAGCATGCTGGTTTGCCAAAAGGTCATGTTTGATAGGCAAAAGGCACCAGGGTTATTACAACCACTACCTATTCCAGATAAGCCATGGGAAAGCATTACTCTGGATTTTATCTTTGATCTTCTAAGAATGCTAACAGGGAATGATGGTATATGCTAAAGGTATTATGCTCACTCCTATCGTAGATGAGATGACAAAAGTATGAAGGTCTCATTAATTCATTTGTATCTATGTTTCATGACCTTTCCTACGGATACATGTGATGATAAAGGGTGCTAATCACACTAAATCATCTATGGCATGTATGTCTTGCATGCAATCGAGGATGTTTGCGATTTCAAGAGGAGGGTATGTCACGAGGCTATGGCGGCCTTCATCTGTTGTACCTTATTCTGGTCTCATGGGCCATTTTTGGTCTTTAAGAGACGTTTATATATCTTTCTTTCTCTCTCTTTGATTCAGTCATCTTCTGCACGCTGTCAATTTTGTATTGAACTACCTCCCTTAATTGAAGAATGAACCACTCTAGTTTATCTAATTTCAATGATGCAAGACAACTCTAACAGCAGTGCTGGCTTTACACAATATGGATCTCGTAAAACATCTATTCAATTGAGCTTATTTTTCGTGATCAGTATACATGGGCTTCATACTTTGTACCAAATTTAGATAAAACAGACTTTCCTGGAGAAGGGCTAAGCCCGGACATTGTTGCGACCCCAACTATCATGCATAATACAGGTCATATTTCATGCATGACCTGAATTTCATGCGAGACTGAATTTCAGGCGGCAGGCCTAACCACTTTCACTAGTTTTTGCTTGGTTTAAGAGCCTGTTGTTTTGTAACATTGCCGCTGATTGCTTCGACGGAAACACACCTATATCAGCTGATAACCAGAACACCTATCGAAACAATCTTCACCTTACACAGCTTTCTGTATGAGAGATGGAAGATTTTTAATAGATCTAGTGTGTAAAAATAGTTTAAAGGTTTAAGGTAAAAGAAGATGTTGGTTTCATGTTTTAGGCATGACTTTTGGTTCAAACTTCACACATGATCACATATAATTTGGTGTGTCACGTACATACACACATGACACTTGTACATAGAACTAGGCTTAAGTAAAACAAAGCAAGCAACGTAATTATAATCCAAATTTGTTTTTAAGTTATGGACAGTACATTTATACTCTCATAACTGACATTCATCAACAGAAGTAAATCAACTTCTCACTTACAAGAAATGATATATGGATGTACCAAGCGGCGCATTATACATACTTCACGCAAAACACGTTTTGCCAGCAATGGATTAAACATGATGTCTGGAATTTTCTGCATTCAGATGAGCCTGATTTTATAATCTGGGGCAGTTCTTATAAGATGCAATTGGCATGACTGACCATATATGCCCTACTCAAGTTAAATAAGCTGAAAATAAGTGCACGTCTTACTTTCAGTGCAATATATTGACGTAGATGAAGATCCGTTGCCTTAACCACCTCCCCATATGCGCCAGCTCCCAAGAAGGCATGCAGTTTGTACCTTTCACCAACTGAAACACACACCAGCAGAACTCCTCTGATCAATTAGCTGATGCACAGTAATCAAGATGCTCACACCAACAAACAACGGAAATAGAGATGGAATTAAAAGTAGAAACCAGCTTAAAGTTGTCCGTTGCTGAAAGCTTGGAGTGCAATTGAGTTTGGGCATCATCTCCTCTGATCTTCCTTTGAGAGGAAGGAATCTTATGAGAGTACTTCAGTTATACAGCACTCTTGTAGAGCTTCCTTGTCCAACAATGTGCTCATGGCCACTACATGATTGTCGCCTCTCGCTCCCATCTCTTGAGGCTATGCAGTACAAGTTTCATAGATTTACCTAAAGGTTTGGGCCACATACTATGGTTGCATTTTTCCAAGAGGCAAATTGTACTAGAGCTCCGTTCCCATTTTATCCATATCCTTACTTTGTACCAGTTTGGATTGTTTTGTCTTTTCTGATAGATGGAGGACATACATACATCTATATTTGATTTGTCTCATAGCCCCGACTTCGACCTCACATATATGTTAAAAATATTTCTTTCTTTCTTTCCCTCTCTTGTGAAATTATAAAAGGCACGATCTGAGCCTGAAAATCTGCAAAGCCCTATGGACCAAAGACTTCCTGCCTGCCCAGTCTGCTCTTGATGTGCTCTCCTCAGGTACGGCCATGACATGTCTTCATTTTGTAACACGAGATGTCCATCAACTATCACCACATCCAACAGTGCAAAGACTGCAGGTATGCTTGCTTCAAAATGCTCTAAGACAACAAAGATTGTGCAATTTGCATTCATAAGATTGTCTTGTGCATGTAAAGCTTTGTATTCGTCATCTCAATCTTGTAAAGAAGTTTTGACAGTTTGCTCTCAAGGGTCAATTCAAATTCAAATTCGTTGCTACTTTCGGAACCATGGTGTTACCTTACAATCCTTGGAATACCCATCTCAACCTAGTCCTTGAGATCATGGAAACCTAATCTAAAAGAAAAGCCTTAATATCTTTGCTACTGTTGTTCTTGCCACAGATGTCAAGCGGCTCTTCAAGAGAGTGCAATGTCAACTCTTACATCTGATGCCTTCCAATTTTGATTGTATTTCAATTCTTGGAAAATGTCACATGAGGGCCACATAAACAATACTGCACAGCATGAGTTCTACCCATAAAGGATAAGTGGAAAATTTGGTACATTTTCAAATATTTGCATTGAAGAACATGCGCATGTTAATATCACTTACAAGAGTCAATTGCTGATTACCTATCCAAGTCTTGCCATTTACACGAAATTGGCCCGGAATGTTGGTTTCTAACACCTGATTTGACATAGTGTATGATCAGCCAAATGCCTTTTATGAAGACATCCTGCAGCATGACAATTTTTGTTTTTTAATATGAAAAATAATCATAAAATGACAAATTTTTCGGAAATAACACCGACTTTGAATATGTTATAAAACACTTACAAGAAGCCAATTGGAGAAGAACACAAATCGCAGTTTTCTATTGTCCCTTAGCTAGTATTTTGCAATTTCTGGGGTTCACATTAATAAGGTGGTGCTTTGACATATCAGGGGTTCCTGTATTGCAACGCTTAAGTTAAAGGGCTAGAAGGCTAAGGTCAGGTACACTGACATTGCTCTGTCTATAACTAACTATCTGGGTGTTTCAACTTGAAAATGTGGCAAATGAATCACTTCCAAGTAGCTGTAGGAATGAATTATTTGCTGACACTTAACTTGGAGAGGTAAGACCAGCCTTGAATCTCATGTGCACAAGACAGTGTTGTTTCATTTTTCAATTTTCAAAGCACTCAACTAGTTTGCAACAGATTGAGATTCACATATTGGGGGAGTTTTGCACACAAAGAGAAACCTTGGGAGAACCCACGTCAATGGTCTTTTCATCCATAGAGAGGATCAGAGAGGACTATAGACATAATAATACTATTCAGTGGATGGAGGAGGCCGAATCTTATGTTTGTTGGAGAGTGACTTTCAATAGCTCAGTGGGGCAGCTTTGCACGGTAGAGGAAAGAGTGGTTGGAGAATAGGTAGACTTGGCTATGCTTGAGAGACAGTCTTCAGAAACATTTTCATGAGCCTTGCACAAAGGGTTGGCTTTTTGAGACTATAATCACACCAGATTCGATGTATGCCTCTCAATTTTATCAACAGAGGAGTTGTAAGGCTAATGGAAACCACAAATAAAGATGATAATTACTCATTAAATTGGCTATTTTCTCTTGAATTTTTACCATGCAGGCAATACAATCAAAACCACAAAGCAGCATAAGCCCACCAGTCATGGTATGCTGAGGTACGACAATGGTTCTCTCAGCATGGTTCATGCAGGGAGACGCTTTCCCATCTCAGCATAATAAATAGCATTCCTCCCGGTGACATTCATTACAAGAGCAATTGCATTATCCATGAGGATATCACACAAACCTATACACAATACGCATGGATAATGTCACAAGTTGGTGACGTGGCAATGCCCAACTGGAAGGAATTGGCCGGGAGAACAAGAAATTGAACCTTCAGAAGAACTGAAGAAGTTTTGAACCCTGAAGATGTGGTCGAGAGGCCTAAAAGGGGTTAGGAATTAAGAACTTAACCCCTACCAACTTGAAGAACTTATGGAGCACCGGCCAAGGGGCCCAACCTAAAAGGTCAAAAGCTTGAACTCTAGGCTGAACTTCCGTAAGTCGCTGTCGGGGGATATTGGGTTCGAAAGGCGAGCCCAGAAGGCACGGGGCCTCTGTCTGTAAGAAAAAGGTGAGACAGAAGATGCACAACATTGCACGAAAGACTAGAACCTCTTTGCAATGAAAACGAAGCACGAAAACAATTGAAATTGGAACCACGTACAAAAACCGACACTTGTTTGCCCAAGTGGTGCCGTTAACTACACCTAAAATTGGATTAATGTTTGAATAAAAAATGCTATGCTCCATAACAAAGGGTTTAAACCCAGTTAGAGTAATAATCACTGTTTAAGAGCATTTGTTAATGGAATTGAACGCCCAGTGTTGGTGATGAAGCTCCTTTCCTCTTTTGTCGCAAAGAAGAGCCCCAAAACCGGCTTCGTCAGCTCTCGAAAACTCCCTCTGGCTCTATCTTTTTCTTCTTCTTCTCCAATTGCCAAAACACAAGAGCTCTCTCCACTCTCTCTTTGTCGTTCTTCTCCTCTTCAAATCCTCATAAGAGCTCTCCGAAAGCTCTCTCTGTGTTGGTTCTCCAAAAAAAAACTCGAACTAGTCACTTTCCCAAAAAAAAAATTTCCCTTATGGGCGCGTGTCTTTTTTTCCTCTTTGCATGAGAGCCCCACCTTCTATTTTCGGCTTGCTTTTTGCATGTAATACCCCGCTTCCTATTTTTGGCTTTTCTTGAGCATCACGGGAGGCCCCCCCCCTTGCTAGGCAAGCAATAGCGCCGACGCTACTGGGTAGGACCCCCCCCCCCCCCCCCTCCCAATTTCTTTGCCTTCAAAAGAATGGGCGCACGGGAACAAGCCAGTAGGCAACTGCCACGTCAGCAGACGGCCGCCAATGCGCACGGCATCGCCCACCACCGCCGACCTCCCAAAAACGCCACACAGCACCCAGGCGAGGACGGCAACAGGACCGCCATAGCTCACAAGAGCCCAAGTCTCTCTCCCATTTGCTTGCCCATAGTATGTTACTGAATAGGCTTTATAGCCTTTGTCTTCGCGTTTTGCCCTCACATGTGGGATCCCCCCCTTGGCCCCCCCCCGACCTCTGCCACGTGGCAACACGTGGTTGATTTGGTCCCCAATGTCCCCCAACAACTTCATAAAATTCCAAAAAGTGCTTATATTTCCTCCTGCTTTGATCTCTTGCCACAGAGTGCATGGGGCTCCTCTTCCCAAGCCGCCAAATCCTATTGAAAACCCTACTAACCAGCTTCGGACCAAGCCAACTCCACCGCTCTTGGACATTGTCGAGCCCTCCAACTCTAGTGACAAAGACTAGGAAAAATCATTTGACGTCATCCGACGAGTAATTGCCGCCGACTTTGAACTGCAATATTTCACCAACCCGGGCTCCGATTGACAAGCTGTAAATTCTTATGGCCTTCAAATACCGCATACTTCCCATACAATCCCTTGCGAGACTGCAAAACCTTCAGATGACACATTAACCAAGGCGATCAATATGATATAGAACTGGCCCTCTGTGAAACTTAAATTGGCAGTATCTTGGCAACCAGAACTCCGATTGCCAATCTGAAAAGACCGACGCGCTCCCCAAGATGAGCACTTCAGGTCCATGCTTTTACTACCCTTTATCTGCATCTGTCCAATCCAATACATATCTACAAACTGCTCAAACTTCAAACTGTCATAACTTCCTCTGCGTAGCTCCAATCGACGAGCCGTTTGGACAGGCCTGTAGAGCACCTTGAGTACTGCAATTCTAGTCTGTACTGCCATCTGTGATCACTTAAAGCATACTCTCTTTGAGCATTAATCAAGACAACGTTTGGTCCTTTAAAACCACATTTGGCATACATTTAGCATAAAATTAGCTTGTTATCAAGTCCTGACCACTGGTCAACAATCATGTAGACTTCAATTAAGCACAATGTGCATCCTTCTGATCTTTTTCCCATCATGGAAGTGGAGTTGGACGATATCGCGGTGATATGATGACATGGCAAGCTGTACGAATTTCCACGTTTTGCGCTGGCACATGTTGGGTGTTTTCACGTGGAGCTTTTAAGAGCAGATGCTTTTGGGTGATTGTGCTTTTGAGCTAATGCTTTTGGGGACTCGGCTTTTGGGCATCCCTTGTAAGTTAATAAGGACCCTTGGGGCAACTCTTCCGGAGAGCATCTGGACGCAGAGTCCCAGAGAGAGTTTGACCCTCGGTAGTTGTTGCTAAATTGGCTTTATCTTAATAAAAATAATTCAAAATGAATTATTGGATTTATAAGTGAGAGGGTTTTCTCGCTTGGAACCCCAAGGAAAAATAATTCTAAATGAATTATTGGAATTTTAAGTGAGAGGGTTTTTCTCACTGTAGACATCCGAGTACAAAGTATTCCTAGTGCGTCATTCAAAGTAATGACGGGAGCACTGAGAACGGAAATATCTGTAAGGCCACCAGGAACGGGTATTCCTGATGCGTCACAAGGTGGGTGACGGGTGCATCGGAAAGGGGATATCCATAGTCGAGAGGAAATTCCGAACTGTGTTAGAATTGTGCACGTGGAAAAGCAAGCACTTGAATGAACATGGGTTCAGAGGAAACTTTGAGGAAAAACAGATGCTTTTTGAGAAAGCGGGATTGCCTTTCGGGAAAGCAGATGCTTTCTCACGAGGAAGTCTATGTCTGCATTGAAACTGTGTATGTGATTGCATCCAGGGACGCCTGGGAAGTGCTGTGAAAGCATTGTTTTTAACTTATAAGGTTTTATTGAGTTTTTGGGCAGATTCTGACTATTTTTAAAATATGCCGGCCGCCCACTTAATAAGTGGGCAGCCATCTGATAAATAAGGCAACAGATCAGCCAGTGTTTTCTCTCTCTCTTTTTCTGGCAGAACAGCGGAAAAAAAAAAGGCCGCGATCTCTACGCAAGCAGCTATTCGTGCTCGTGGCTAGGAGCTATAAAAAGCATCACAGGCCCTCATTCAGAGGGGAGGATCAGTTTTTGCAAGAAGGAGATGCTGCTGCAGAGTTCACCCGCAAAGAAGACGTTTGCCGGTGATACCCACGGCTGCTCCAAGTGTACCCGATGTCGCTAAGATCCAATGCGCAAGTTCCCTCGCAAAGAAGTGCCTACGGAGCGTGTTTCCACCGCGACAAGTTGCTGTTTTTCTCTGTTTTCAGCCCATAAACGTCGTAGACGGGGCTGATTTACGAGAAGGAACCCGAGAACACACCTCTCTTGTGTGTAGGATTGGAAGAGAGGATTTTCTATGTAGAAATCTCTTCCGGGGAACTGCTTTTCGAGAACCGAGTTGCGTTTCGAGCGTCGAGACTTTGAAGGTAACAATTTTCATGTTATGATCTCTGAGTATTTGATTGCAGGTGTACTTCCTCTTCGTGAGGGAGTAGGAGCAGAGGAAGGCATGAGCCTCTGCAGGAGAAAGCACTTTGAGGAACTAGAGCCAGATCAGCCCAAGGGTTTCGTACCCAAGTTTGGGAAGTAGATCCACGGATCGGAGAGATGTAGTCTCTCAAGTTGTGATCCGGAAGTTGGGATTCCCAAGTAAGGACTTCGTGTCTGGGAAAGCAGAGTTGCTCTGCGGGAAGAGGACTCTGGAAACACAGTTGGAAAAGAGAGTTGCAGGGATGTCATGCCCTGAGTCTGGAAGGTGAGATCCAGAGGCGAGAACCTTGGTTCTCAAGGATTTGGAATAAGGAACGGAAGTTCCTTGGAATAGGGTTTTGCCCTAGGAATAGGAAGCCGAGGCTTCCAGGAACCATCAAGTCTTATTATAGAACAAACGTGGTAATACGTTCGGTTCAAGTGACTTCTCCTCAGTAATAAAGATACTATTACGGGGGGGGACCAACCCATCTTCTGGTCCCCAGTACTGTGTCGATCTTCTCACTCTCTCTCTCTCTATTTATTTCTCTCTATATCCTTTGGCTTCAGTATTAAGTGATAAATTCTATTTATCCGAGTATATTTTATATTGTTATGCGCTCCCGTTTGTGACAGTAGTTGTACTTTGTGAAGAGTAATAATAAAGAAATACCGAAAGGGACGGCAGTCTTCGGGGCCCGCGGGTCTTGGCTTGGAACTCCGTCATGCACTGTCGACTCTCCTCCTCTCTTTCTCTTCGAGTTCAGTAATTTTTCACTTTTGGTTCAGGTGTTGCTATTGATTTCTTGCTTGGAGTGTCCAAGCCCGTAACAGTGGTATCAGAGCTCAAAACGATTCTTCTTCTAAGGAGGATCCGATCCTTTCTACAGCACTTATGGGTTCTGATAGAGACGACGTCCCTTCGACTGTTGGTCGCCGAGAAGATGAAGGAAAGTTGAGTCACAGTGTGGGAACAGAAGAAACCAATGGAGATTTTGGCAAGTTTCCAATGTGGAATCTCGATAGAGCAGAGTACAAATGTCAATTGCAGGTTGACATGCATGAAAAGACTGATCGAGTACTGCAAAGACCCGAAATATGTGAATCACTTGAAGAATTACCAAATTGATAAGATTCACTATACAGATGAAGAGGAGCCGTCGATTCTCCTCTCAAGACGGTAACGAAGTAGAAAGAAAAGAAGAGTGCAAAGAAGTAGAAACTGTACTTGCAAAAAGAGTTTGACAAAGCTCTTGAAAAGAAGGTGAAATGATTGATGGAAAGCTTAAAGCACTCTCAAAAGAAGAAGAAATCAGCGGATTTCCAAAGTAATTTGGACCGGAAGTCGACTTTCAAGGTGGTAAGCAGATCCAAGAAGCGTGTTCATTTAAAGGATGACCCAAATTTTTCTTGGTCTTCAGAGAGTTCTGACAGCTCGTCGTCCTCTACTGCAGTCTGCCCCATCCACTTCAGATCCTCCACCTCCTCCTCCCTCAGACGCCGCCGCTTCGCCTCCTCCCCCTTCTCCACCTTCATCCCCGCCTACCGTCCCTCCTCTCTCCCCGGTGGGGCCCACAATCTCATCTCCCGACCCCTCCCTCACTCCTCCTCAGACTCAGGGAACTGGACACACGTCTGCCTTGAGGCAATCTCTTGGTAGTGCTTTCCATACGAGCCGAGTGGCTCGGGAGGGACAGCCCCATCTGAGGCCGTCTTTTCTGGTGCAGACTTCTCCTTTTGCAGCAGTCCCTAGAGGTTTGACTAGCTTTGACATTCGTAGACGCTCGGACTTTTTCGACTACAGCTTCACACGGTTCTTGGGTGACTCTTCTCCTGACCTGGAGGAGGCTTGCTTTCGCGTCCACGTCATCTTTCTTGCAGCTCGAGGCATTGAGGATTTGGACACAGCGGTGGGTTTTTCCTTCCCGCTATGCGGCAAGGATCCTACAAAGTGGACCCTGCACACAGTTCTTGACTAGCTCCAGATTCAGGCTGCTGAGTTCTCACACCACACAGGGGACTTAGGGGTGACAGATCTGGTACAGACACTTTGGCCTCTTGCCAAGTTCAGCGTGACACCACCGAATGCAGTGGGTTGCAGGTACATTGTGGTCATTTGTTTGCCAACACTCAGAGCCCTCCTTGCTATGTATTTGTACATGAGGATTCTTGGACAGAGGATGTAGCCCTACGGGCTGCACCCTCGGCTTGGGCCTGGGTGGGACAGTCACTCTAGACGCGCTTGTCTAAAGGTCGTTCGGATGCGGATTACTCCCCATCCAAACCGACCTCAAAGATAGCGAGGTTGGCTGCTGTTGCAACATCTGTTTTCTCTCACTAACTCCATGAGGATCATCTCATGGAATGTGCACGGATTAGGAGGGCCCCAGTTTCATCTTCAGAGGAGTAGGCTGCGTCAAGAGCTTCAGCGATGCCTTGTGGGTGGTGAGATTGATATTCTTATGCTACAAGAGCATCCTCTGTGTGAGAGCCGCATTAGATGATGTGGTCAGATTTTGCGTGGTATTAGACGTTTTTGGTCAACTGCATTTGGACCTGGAGGCATCCAGGGAGGGGTATGTATGACTATTGCGGATTCTTTGCAACAGGCCATTGTGAGAGGTATTATTGTACCAGGCAGAGTTCAGTGGATTACTATGCAAGTTCAAGGTTGCCTCATGGGTTTCCTGAACATATGTGCGCCCAATGTGGCAAGTGCACGGGCAGAGTTCTGGTCTCAGATTGTGGAGTCTTTGCCGCATGCAGGGCAGTGGTGTGTCGGGGGGGACTTCAGCATGTTGGAGGACCCTCTGATTGGATTGGAGGTGGCCATGTCACGGTGCACGTGGCTGAGCTTTCATCTTGGGAGCGGCTATGTATGCCTATGAGGGTTTCTGATGTTTGGCCGCTATCACATTCTGTGAGACCTCATGACAGCTTGGCTTTCTCTCACTTTGATCGTAGAGTTGGAGGAGTGAATCTATCTAGGAGAGATCGCTTCTACACTAGTGACCGCATTTGTGACTTGGGTGAGTCAGTTTGCATCTTGTCTGGGACATCTTTTTCGGACCATGCACCAGTGATCCTCATGGTGACAGATAGACAGAGGAGGGGGAGCACGATGCTACGCATTCGTGAGAGGATCTTGTTGGACTCCAAGCTCAGAGAGCGAGTGGTGGCTCTTTGAACAGGGGCTTGGACACGCAGGTCTCTCCTGCTGACAGAGTGGCCTCTGGACTTGCTCAGCTTAGTCATTTCTTTCTCCAAGAGTCTACGGCCCGCCTGGCTGCAGTGAGGGAGGAGGAGCAGTGTCTCCGGCGGGGCGTTGCTTCCTTGAAGAGGATACAAGAGCAGCATCCAGACAATCCTTGGTTGGAGGAGCAGTTGCAGCAGGCTCGCTAGGAGCTTGTCAGCATAGAGGAGAGGCGTAATGAGTTTGCTTTCCATCAACACGCATCTCAGTGGACTCAGGTGGGTGACAAGGTGACTGGGTCTTTCTTTGAGGTAGTGGGACCTTGCCATGCGCACACCAGTGTCAGCCAGTTGAGGAGACCAGACGGGTCAGTTGCTTTAGAGTCAGGGATATGCATGCAATTGCTACTAACTTTTATCATGACCTATTGTCAATAGAGCCTCAGTCGGAGCGTCAAGATGCATACAGAGAGCAGGTTTGGGCACAAGTGCCTTGTCTTGTGACTGAGGAGATGCACCAGAGGCTTCAGTTGCCTCTCCAACTAGAAGAGTTCCATGCGGCCCTTAGAGCACTTCCCCGAGATATTTGTCCAGTAAGGATGGTTTGACTCAGTTTTTTCCTGGAGTATTGGGACTTGTTGGTCTCAGACCTTTACAACGCTTTTCAGTACATCTTGCACACAGGAGAGATGCTTGACAACATGAGTGAGGGCTTGATCTACCTCATTCCCAAGGAGAGTAGCTCCTTGGATGAGATTCGGTAGTGGCGGCCCATCACCATCCTCAACTCAACCTACAAAATTCTAGCTAAGGCTCTGAGTTTGAGGATTCAGCCACTTGTAGCAGGGCTACAGTGTCACTTCACAGGACAGGCAGCCAGTTGGACAGTTAGTCACAATTGGTCTGGTTCACACTGGACGGACCCTCTGGGCTGGGGGTGACACGTGGCAGGGTACCGACGGTGACATCGTGGCCAGGTCACCACCACCACTCAGTCTGGAGATAGACTTAGCTCACTGGACATTTATGAGCCGTTGGTGGCTCTTTATGGTTGTACATATGAGTAGTCGTTTGAGCCAGTGGGATTATCTTGTACGTAGTCGTCTAGAGGGAGTCTATGCACAGAGCACTGCTTCACCATCCCTGCACATCTGAGCCTCGACAACCCCATTGTACCTGTGAGTCCTGGGCTGGAGTTGTATGTGCTGCCAGCCAGAGTCTGTATCAGTCTTTGAGATAGTCGAGTCATATGTTCTGGTTTGCTCTTGTGTCTTTGTGAGCTCTGTTGATGTCTATTATTTCCTTTCTGTTCAGTCTGTTTGAGTGAGATTGTCACGTACATTGCACTGAGGACCACCCACTATAGAGAGCACGACACATTATCCGCGCTACAGGCATTTTGGCGATCACGGTGGACCTCAACTGAAATCTCACTCTGTGAGGTGCAAATCTTGAAGCTAGTTAGGTTTATCTAGCTTCGCCTACCTTGCCTATCTTCGCCGACCTTGCCTTGCACGGTTCTCCTATAGTCTGGTCCAACTGGTCTAGTCCCCTATCGCCTGGTCCAACTGGTCTAGTCCTCTCTCGCCCTAGTCCAACCTGTCCTCGTCCCTGGTCTAGACCTCCTCGACCCTGGTCTAGTCCTCCTCGCCCCTGGTCCATCCTTGGTCCAGCCTAGCCTGGTCTAGCACTTGCCTGGTCTAGTAGAGTCTAGACCAGTCTTCAGCTAGCCAGTTCAAGGTTGTCTTGCAAAAGGTTGGTTGGATTGGTGGTCACTGCATGACACATACAAGGCGGTCAGTCGAGCGTCAAAGTGCACTACTGAGCCCTCTAAAGCACTACAACAGAAGACGACCTTTGGAACCGAGTAGAAGTCCATCAACCTCATCACCTATCCCTCCACATACATCACCCATTCCTTCATCCGCTTCCACATCTTCCAGATCACCTTCTCCAGTAAAGCTCTCTCCTATTCTGCTCTACAGGCTACTGTGCTACAGGCTCAGCAAGGGGCCATGGAGCCGTTGGCTAGCGTTTTGACTAAGGTAAACATCAAGTTTCCTACATTCAAAGGACTCTCTTCAGAAGATGCTGACGACCATGCAAGGAGATTTGTATCTCTCTATAGGGGTCGTGGTCTTAACAGGGAAGATGCCTACTTGGTACTCTTTCTATCCACCTTGGATGGCTTAGCAGACAAATGGTACAGCCAGTTTGCAGAGAACCATTTTGCAACATGGGCAGCCTTAAGGCAAAAATTCTATGCAGCTTTCAGGCCCGGTGACTACCAGGAGAAAGTGTTGGATGAGTTAGCCAACATGGTGCTCCAGCCAGAGGAGACTTTTGCAGAGCTTATGACCAAGACCAAGTCTCTGGTTGCCAAGCTTCCTCAGCAACCCGGTGAATTCATGGTGAAGAAGTGGGTGGAAAAGGCGCTTCCCAAAACTTCTCAACAAAAACTCCGTGAGAGTATCCGGCCCGACGCCACTTTGGAGTTCATCGCAGCTGCTACTAGGATAGAGGGGACTAGGAAGCTGTTCAACAACTCCCTTAACATAGAGACCTCCTCTGTGTTTCCGGAAAGTCCTGCTAATCCATTGACTTCTTTACCGAGAGAACTTGAATCCCTAAAACTACAACGCGCTCTTCAAGAGGAGAAAAATATCTCTCTTCGCCAAGAGAAACCTCCACATCTTGAGGCTTTGGATCAAATCAAGAGAGAGCTAGAAGAGCTTCGGTCTCAACAAGAGACTAAGGCTATGGTATGGTGCAGCTCGTATCGCTCTCCAGGGCATCCTCCACAGGACTGTCCCCTGCGGACCTATTACCACTTCTGCGAAAAATCTAGGCACGAAGACAAGCATTGCTACTATATCAAGGGGTTGCGGCAAATACAACAAAGTCTAGGTCCTTCTCTCCAACAAGGGCTAGCACCTGCATCGAACATGGTCTCACCCTATGGCCATCAAAACCCGTTGCCACCTCTGCTGACAACACCTCCTATGCAGCAAGGTATGCACAATAACTTTGCATCTCCCAGCTTTTATCATACCGGTACTCCTTCAGTTCCCCAAAGCTTCCACACATCAGCCTCCGGTCCCATGCAGCAAGGGCAAAGACCACCTCGCCCCTCAAATAGGCCAATTTTGTCCTACAGGTGCGGGGAGTATGGACACTATCAGAGAAAACGTCCCTTACCAGAAGGGTCCCCTCCTTGCCGACATTGCCCTGAAGCTAAGGATCCCTATAGTAAGGATTGCCCAAAACAACGAGCGTCCACATCTGCAAGCACAAGCCAACAGGAGTTTACATTTCCAAAGCTTAACCTCATCACAGTAAGCTCCATTCCACAGGCACCGCCTTCCACTCTTGTAGTTGCCTCTCAAGAAAGGTTGAAGCAAGTGGAAGAGCCGGCTGGGGTACTCACACGGGCACAAAGAGCTGCTCTTGGCCTCAGCCTCTCTGGTGGTCCAATCTTTCCATCTCCTGTCACACAAATGAGTCAACCTCCAGTAGTAGCTGACAAACCAGCAGGTAGTGTCAAGAGCCAGCCTACCTCGCTTCTATCAGACATTGATGGTGCTTTCATCGAAGCAGTAGAAGACTTGCAAAAGCTTAATATACCAGAGCAAGCTCTAATCAAAGGAAACAAGCCCACAGCAAAGTCTATCTTGAAGAACACTTTTCAACAAGTGTCACTGTACGACATGCTTCGACTTGATGCAAATTTTAGAAGTGACGCCCTTTCCATCATCCAGTCTCTGTACCCTGGTGCAGGGCCTAGTGGCGGGCACCTACCTGTGCAGCCCTTGGAGTCATACATGATTTCTTATCCAATTGCTCTCCTCACCGACTATAAAAGTCCTCATCTCACTGTGTCTATTCTTGGGTATCAATTCTCAGGCGTCATAGTGGATGGTGGATCTGGATCAATCTGATGCCAGAATTTACTATGTTGGCCTTAGGCCTGCAGCCTACCCGCCCTGCTCCATTCACTGTTACATTGGCAGACCAGAGGACAGTCTACCCTGTGGGCATGGTAGAGAAGGTGCCTCTGATGATACAAGACTTCACATTTAGCTTGGATTTTGTGGTGGTCAGTCTTCCTCAGGTGGAGGGAGGATTTCCTTTGCTGATTGGTCGACCATGGTTGAGGCATACTAAGGCACTTCATGATTGGGGCAACGACTCCATGTGGATACATACTCCTGGCTCCCCCATGCAACCAATTCGGCTCAAAGGAGGTATGGATCCAGTGGTTCATCACAGCTCATTGTCAGTACAATCCAACCCCGACCCTGAGCAGCCCATCCCTCTTGACGGGTATGACGAAGACATGCTTGCAGTGGTTGGAAGCTACCGCCTCAATGCCATGTTATATGGTCTCTATTCAAAACTCACATGTACCGGTAACACTCTCTCTTCTAACTCCTCAGGCGGACACAAATGTCACAAGTCCTACACTAGACAGTAGTCCTACAGCAGACAGTGGACCAGTCCAAGTAGTAAGTGGGTCAGCCCCAACTTCTCATGATTCAGATGATCCTCCTATGGAAGCCATCGGCCTCAGGGAACCTATCACACATCACCGGAGCGGGAAAAAATCTCCTCTGCATGAACTCGCCAGTGATTCCCCCCTTCCTCTAACATCTCCCAGGTTGGAGGTCCTGCCCACTCTAAAGCACCCGGTTATGTCTGTGTCTGAAGATTTACCCTTTGATGAGCTTCCGCCTGGATGGTTACAAGAAGAGTATGCGGAGTTTCCAATTGATCAAACGCCAGCACATAATGTCTCGAAGCTCCAAGAGGTAGCTCATGTTTCAACCTCTGAAGTACCCTCCACAGTTACACCTCCTGACCCGGTCAAAAAAGTCAACCTGGGCGACCCTGACAACCCTCAGCACGTCCTCTTAGCAGCATGGTTATGAGAGCATCCCGTATTACTTGACCAGGTCGTTTCTTTCATTCACTCTTTTAAGGATGTTTTTGCTTGGTCCTACAAGGATTTGGAAGGGATCCCACGAGAATTGGGTCTCCACACAATCCCTCTGGTTGAAGGAGCTAAGCCTATCAGAGGCCGAGCTTATAAGCTCAACCCAAAGTATGCAGAGGCTGTCAAGTCAGAGCTCGAAAAAATGCAAGAGGTAGGAATCATTGTACCTGTGGAGCACTCTGAGTGGTTATCACCCATGGTGATAGCGCCTAAGAAGCAGTCCAACAAAATCCGGTTGTGCGTAGATTACCGTGCTCTGAATAAGGTAACTATCCCAGATGGTTTCCCAACACCTTTCACTGAGCGTGTGCTCGAAGATGTAGCAGGGCATGTTTTGTACAGTTTCACGGATGGGTTTAGTGGATACAATCAGCTGGGCATCCATCCAAGTGATCAGCTGAAAACGGCTTTTGTGACTCCCTGGGGTATTTTTATCTACACTAGAATGTCTTTTGGGTTGAAAAACGCTCCACCTTCTTTTAATCGAGCGGTGTATCTCATCTTTTGTCCTCTGCTTACGGATCATCTTCGCATCTTCATGGACGATTTTTCGACTTTCTCAGTGCTCAGTGTTCAACCCTAGTGGAAAATTTAGAGGAACACCTGGCTCAGCTCTCTACTGTCTTCCTCAGGTGAGAGAGGCACGGCTAAAACTCAATCCTAACAAATGTCACTTTTTGGTCACTGAGGGCACACTTCTAGGCCATGTGGTGTCTGCCAAAGGTTTAGCACCAGACCCAGAGAAGATCGTGGCAATCTTGAAGTTACCACCTCCTATCAATCCGAAAGTGGCTCAACCATTGATCCGACTGACTAGTGCTACAATACCTTTTCAATGGTCAAAACCAGAGGCGGAAGCATTTTAATACCTCAAAAAGCGCCTCACTGAAGCACCTATTTTAGTGGCTCCAGATTGGTCTCTTCCTTTTCATGTGCATACGGATGCCAGTCAGCTGGCTATGGGGGCTGTGCTGACTCAGCCTAGTAAAGAGTACAACCTGGATCTCCCTATTTACTATGCAAGTCGCCTGCTCACCACAGCAGAGCGCAACTACAGCACCACAGAAAGGGAAGGTTTGGCTATGGTGTATTCTTTACAAAAGTTTCATCATTACTTGTTAGGGGTTCACTTCACTATCATCACAGATCATCATGCGCTACGCTATCTTCTGAATAAACCCCAAGTTGCAGGAAGAGTGTGGAGATGGCTACTCATATTCCTGGAGTTCGACTTCGAAGTAGTTCTTAGTCCAGGCAAGGGGCACGTCATGGCCGACCATCTCTCTCGCATACACACAGGTGAGCCCAATATTGGGGTTGATGATGATTTTCCTGAGAGTCATCTTTTTAAGGTGGACACAACCCCAGAATGGTATGGAGATGTGTTACATCTGCTCTCTACTGGCCTATATCCTGAGAATGCTTCTCCCTTGCAAAAAAGAAGACTCTTGCTGAAGTCTAGACCGTTCTCTTTGATTGGTGGACAGCTCTACAAATCTGGGCCAGATGGTGTGTTGCGCAGGTGCGTTTCCCCTCATGAAGTAGACCACATTCTGGAGGATGCACACAGTGGTCCTACAGGTGGACACTACCCTAGTCACATCACGGCACAAAAAATCTTACAGACGGGCTTGTGGTGGCCCTATATATTTCGAGATGCTATTGCTCATGTCAAGATCTGTGATGTCTGCTAGCGATGTGCGCCTAAGCCTAGCAAGCAATCAAATCGCCCTCTCCAGGTATCTATGGCGTGGTTGCCCTTTGAGAGATGGGGTTTGGACTTTGTTGGTCCAATTACTCCATCTGCTCAACCAGGAAATCGTAAGTATCTCTTGGTAGCAACAGATTATGCAACGAAATGGGCCGAAGTGGTGGCTACCATCGACTGCATAGTCGCCACTGTCGCAAAATTTTTGTATGAAAATATTTTTGCAGGTTTGGGTGTCCTCTGGAAGTCACCAGTGATTGAGGTAGTCATTTTGTCAACGACTTGATCTCCACTCTCCTCACGAATTACAAGATTTTTCATCGCAAATCTTGCTCTTACTATTCTAGAGCAAATGGCAGGCTGAAAGCACTAACAAAGTGCTAATCGCGCTTCTTAAAAAAGCTTGTCATCTGCATCCAACCTCTTGGGATCAGGCTATCCTCGGCACAATTTGGGCTTATCGCACCTCCTTCAAGGCAACCACTAACTACACCCCATTCCAACTAGCTTTTGGCTTAGAGGCAATTGCACCCTATGAGTTCAACTCAGGTTCAGCAAGAGTGGGAAGCATTCGTGTCACAGCTGGGAGTGCTTTAGCAAACCTCTCTCGTCTCTCAATGTTAGAAGAAAGCAGGAGATTAGATTCACATGCTCTCCAAGCCGAGCAGATTCGTCGCAAAGCGTCGCATGATCGCCATCTCCGACGGCCGAAAATAATACAAGGCTCACTGGTGCTACTCTATCAAGCTAAGTATCTGAAGAAAGCTAAGAAGTTGATCCCAGCCTGGCAAGGGCCTTTCAAGGTACAAGAGATTTTGCCACAGGGAGCTATGCAATTAGTCACTTTGGAAGGCGTTCCTTTGCCACTGGTAAATGGATCAAGAATAAAGTGCTATCACTCACTTGCCTGACTCTATAGAATCTGGTTGTGTTATAACTCCCACATACAACTGTATGACTGTCCCGTCTCAATTTTCGGCTCTCTCCATCGATCCATTAACCCTCTTCTCAGATTTACCTTATATCTCAGTTGTAATCTGTGTTATCGTAAAAATTCTCTTGTTTTATGCATGCATCAAACTCCTTCTCACCTCACACTGGCATAATTCGAATTGGATTCCAGCTACTCTCGAATTTTTTCTTTTTAATTATTGGAATTCACAAATTGATTAGATAATCAGCTTCCTATTTCTCTCTGTCTCCGTGTCTATCTGTATCCCGGGTATCTCTATCTCTGGTCCTTACAGCTTACAGCTCTCTCTCTACTGACCCCTCTCCCTCTCCTTGTGGATTTCTTCAAATTGGCGAGTACAACTCTAATCAAATAGAATATGGATCTTCTCGATATTCTGGCACATCTCTCTCACACTGCTCAGAAGCACTATATCAGGTGGAAGCCCTGATAGGCCATTGGCTATAAATTCTGCAGCATCTACACTCTCTATCCCTCTCCCTCTCTATGTCTCTCTCTCTCTCTCTCTACCTTGGACTCCAAGCCGCTGCTGCAACTAGTTGCTCCTTACTATATTGCTTTGTGCTTTCGCTTACTGCTTCCAGCTTGCTTACTGCTAGCTTTGCTTTTTCACTCAACCCTACCCAATATTGCTTTTTACCCTGCTTTCCCTGTATGTGGTGCTTTCCTGAAAGATTTTAACTGAGGCACCTACCCTCACCCTACCCCTCGCCGCTACCCTATCCCAACCCCCTCGCCCCTACCTACCCTCCCCTTACTGCTCGCCCCTACCTACCCTATCACACCCCCTCGCCCCTACCCTCCCTTACTCCCCCTCGCCCCTACCCTACCCAACCCCCTCGCCCCTACCCTCTCCACACCCCCTCACCCCTACCCTATCCCAACCCCCTCGCCCCTACCTACCCTCACACCCCCTCGCCCCTACCCACCCTTACTCCCCCTCGCCCCTACCCTATCCCAACCCCCTCGCCCCTACCCTCCCTTACTCCCCCGCGCCCCTACCTACCCTCCCCTTACTGCTCGCCCCTACCTACCCTCTCACACCCCCTCGCCATTACCCTCCCTTACTCCCCCTCGCCCCTACCCTACCCAACCCCCTCGCCCCTACCCTACCCCAAACCCTCGCACCCTACCCCTCCTATTTTGGGATCTCGCCCCTACCCTCCCTTACTCCCTCGCCCCTACCTGCTCCAGCCCTCGCCTCTACCCTACCCCAACCCCTCGACCTACCCTCCTCTTTCTCCCCTCGCCCTCGTCCTCACAAATCCCCTCGCCCACCCTACTCTTCCTGCATCCATCCGCCTGCTCATCGTTTTTTTGAAAGTGCAGCCTACGAGAGTATGCAAAATCATCGCTTTTTTAAAAGTGCAGCCTCCTGTGTAATTAAGCTTTTCCAAGTACAGCTTTTCCAAGCTTTTCTAGGAAACTGTTTATTCCAGTACAGCGCTACATCTTGAATCTGGGAGTTCCAGAGTTCACCCTGCACACTGCCAAACCAGGTAGCTAGCTGTACGATGGCTGGTACAAGAAAACAAGTTAGAAAGAAGAAAGCTCTCTCCAGAGAGGCCAACTGAGACATCCCAAAGTTCTGCAGAGGAAGAGGATGTGGATACCTCCAGCCATGGCCTCACCAATGTGTCCTCCACTGATCACAGTGATGAGAATTACAAGGCGTCCGACTCACGCTCTACTTCCGACTCAGAGTCTTCTAGCAAAGAGGAAGAGGAAGAGGATGAAGAAGAAGCTGTAAAAAACCAAAAGAAGAGGAAAGCCAGCATGCAGGTACTGAGTCATCAAATTCCTCGGCCTCCTTCTTCCAAGACCCAAACCAAGTTCACTTTGAACTTCCATCTGCAGCAGCCTCATCCGTCTCTTCGAGAAGTCTTATCAAAAGACCAACTACATACGCTAGGTCTGTCAGCATTAGCAGACACTGATCTGCCTTCTGATATTCCCATGGATATGGTGCATACAGTTCTTAATTTTTTTCCCAAAGTCAGAGGACACACACTGACTGCTACATGCATTGGTAACGCTTTGGGGATGACAACCTTTCCGGCAGTCAAACCAGCTACGAGAACCTATTCACAACTTTCGAAAGATGCGACAATCAAGGCATGCAAAGAGCTACTTAGTATGAGTCATGCTGATTATGCAAGGAATAAAAATCTCTGGGCCATTTTCAAGTATTACTTTTTGGTCAGAGATCCTAAAGTCGGCAAGGGCAAGGGCAAGGGTGACGTGCCTACTATATTCTCGCACTGCGAAGGCCTATACTGCCTCATCCACACCATCCCGTGTGGCTTTCATCAAATTTTATTTACCTCTTTACAATCGCGGGCAAAAAGATTCAGAGCTCGGGTGCAATCTATGCAATCTAGCTTTCAATGCTTAGCAGCTCCGATGTTGGCCTAGGTCATTAATATGCCTGTTAGTTACATCTTGTTGGATCTTCTCGAGCTCCTGCATCAGCCAGGTAGAGAGGCTGATCAAGAACTTGCTTTGGTTACGGCGTGACACTCAGATAGCCCAAGCAAAGTAGCATGGGAGGTTATCACTCTACCTTGTTCTCAGGGGGGGTTCGGGATCATAGACTCAGCACAGCAGAGCAGAGCCCTTCTTGGGAAGTTTGTGGTCAAAGGACTGCTTCCAAGGGGGGAGCCTTGGAAGGAGTTTTTGCTTCAGCGACTTAGAGCTCGAGTGCCTCAGGCATGAGGCCCTTGGAGACCTTCCATCAGATGGATCTTTGCAGAGATGTGCAGAGTTGGTCTGAGCAAGAGGCTGGAGGATCGGTTCGCTATGAGCCTGCTTCGCTTTTGAAGGCAACTACAGAGAGACCTGGAGTAGCACCAACCCACGTGCATGGAGAAGCGCTTGAGACAACCCCTTGTTTGAAACCCCATGGTCAGCACTCAGAGAGGTCACTTGGTTGGTAGTAGGCCTCATGTTTATTGGGGTCCCATGCCAGAGGATCCAGCACGCACTCTAGGTGACTAGCTTCAGTCCTTAGGTTTGTCAGAGGAGTTACAGAGCATCCAGCTGTGCAGGGCATGAGAGGGGTGCAGAGCATGTGTCAGGACATCACAGAGGCAGTACCAGCTGAGTGGCTCACACCTCTAGAGACAGCAGCTCCCACATGGATGGGAGCCTTCACGTGACTGGAGGTCCTCATCGCAGTTCGAGCTTGCTCAGAGACTGTACCCTCCATGTTCTTCGAAATAGAGGGCAAGGGTCGACTACATAGAGTCTCAGTAGAGGCTCCACAAGTTGCAGAGTACTGTTTTCAGAGGATCCGAGTAGTGGGTATTTGCGGGAGGACTTGTGTCATCGATCCTGGCCCAACAGCTCTTGAGACAGGCCACTGGAGGCTTTGGGCTTGGGAGAGCTGTCCACTGGCATGAGTGCAGTGAGATCCTGGAGAGTGGTTTTGGCGGGACCCTTTCTCCTCAACCGACCATCCAGGGGTCCCTTTCTTTCAGTACATTGTTCGACTGGGACGTCACATACTGGTAGCACGAAGAGAGGCTCGTCTTGCTACAACAGCTGCTTGGTCCACTCTCACAGGCCCTGCACTACAATTTGAGCTATCCTCCACCAGCAGGATGATAGTGATACAGGGGGGTTGACCTACACTCCAACCTGCTACAGAGCTTACTCCACAGGAGTGATGCAGTGAGAGGTGTGTTGGAGATCGTTTGTGGCCTGACACACTGGTTCGTTTGACGGGCCTGTTGGTTCCGCATCTTCGAGGCTCGCCTTGTGCCACCAGCGGAGACTGTATGAGATTTTTGGCTGGAGTTGATCCATACTCTCAGGGGACAGTTCGAGAGACTTCAAGATAGCTCCAACCGCATGCGGGAGCGTAGAGAGGAGTTCCTTCGACTCTGGCACCCTGGGCCTTTCTTCACCATGGTCCGAGGTGAGCTCAGATGGCACTACCGTCCACCTGTGTGGCTTTTCCCTCCTCCCATCTCTTGATTTAGCCCTCATTGTGCATATGTTGTTTTTTCATTGGGCGAGTCTCCCCTTTATGGTTGATGTAGCCCTCTCTAGTAGAGGTAATTATAGCCCCATGGGCAGTTTTATTAGCTAATAGAAGGATCTTTTTCTCGGAAAAAAAACCTCAGAGAACCTTCACTTATAGTATCTATCTTCTCTCTTCGTGTTTGCGTATTTCTCTCATGAACTAAAAGCAATGGCGTTATGAAAGGCCCACCGTTGTCTTGGGCTGAGTTCTCAGAAGCGCTTTGAAACGTTGTGCTGCGGTGGTAGGTCTTTGTCGGCAAGGAAAGGTGGCATTGTGAGATGTTGTGAAGGCTTCAATTGCCACAGCAGCTCCTCGAGGCATCTTGAAACACGGGGCAGAGAAGGAACTTTGCAGGCGTGTAAGATCTCTCGTTGCATTATAAAACACAAACAAAAGGAGGGGGGTCCTTCGGCTTGTCAAATCGTTTGCGTCTAGAGTTGCTCCATCGGTGTGGCCTTTCTCTGTAGCGTTTTGAAACGCCATGGGTTAGGGAACCTTGGTGAGCAATTTTTTGGGCAGGATCTTGTGAGCTTCTTCAAACGCTATGCCAAAAAGGGGCTTTGAAGGCACAGCTTTGTGCCAGGGAAGAGCGACACAATGTCCCCGATGTTGTGTTAAATCCTAAAGTGAACCAAGCTCAACAATAAGCTATGGAAAGTGACTTGTCCAGTTCTGGATTAGCTGCCTTAGCACACACAAAGTCCTCAAGGGAGGTCCATATCAATTTGTCTTGGGATTATAAAGTCAAAGGCAACTGCAAGAGCACGGAAAAGGACAAAGGCAAAGGCAATCTTGTCGAGTATAACAGAGACGGTGATTTTAC
The DNA here is from genome assembly GCF_014529385.1 of Adiantum capillus-veneris. Classification (NCBI taxonomy): domain Eukaryota; kingdom Viridiplantae; phylum Streptophyta; class Polypodiopsida; order Polypodiales; family Pteridaceae; genus Adiantum; species Adiantum capillus-veneris. The sequence continues at coordinate 75,852,090 of NC_140931.1, read as the reverse complement.
TCAAGATATCGGCATGGCACACTTGGCGGCGGCCATAGTGGCCTTGGTGCTAGATTTCTAGCTCAGTGGTGTGTGCCGAGCCGCAACATGATTCAGCGAGAGAGAGGCTTGAGGGGAAGAAGGAGCTCCCTATACATAATTTGGACCCATGTGTCGAAGTTCAAGTTATTGGTGTTTGAACCCATGCCGTGAGTTAGAGTTCAAGCCACATGCATCTGGCAAGGAACCAATGCAACAATATACAAAACACTATGCATGTGTGCGCAATTGTTCCAAAAGTTCATTGTCCTGTAAAAATCTTGGACATGATGTGTTCAATGCAGCTTAAGGCCTTAAACTCTCAAAGGAGAGGCATCTGGGCACATGCTAGATCGTCAACTGAATGTGGCTGGATGTCAGATCTGAACACCAAGATTTGCATGAAGGTGCATTTTTCTTGTGAGTGTCTCTTCAAACAAGGAACCTCTTTGGAACTTGAGATAACCCTTCCTTATGTAAAAGCAGGCTTCTGGCAATGGTTAAAGATCGGGGTGCTTGACCCCGTGTAGGTGCAGGTGACCGGCTGAGCCGATCACGCACCTTTTTGGAGGGTTGGCACCGCTTTCAGCATTGTGTACAGCAGGAGAAACAGAGACCTCATCTGCCCGCATGCGGTGCAACGGTAGAGTCGCATGCTGGGAGGGTGCAGGTGCTGAGTTTGATGCAAGTTAACCCCGCGTTGACTATCATTTTGATCAACCGGTTGCTGCCCGCTGAGTTCGACTGGATACCGGCTGGGATGTGCTTGCCACGATGGCGAGCACCCTAAGATATAACCAACGCCCAAGCTTCTTATTGACGGAGCAAACTTCACTTGTCCTGCACACATGCATGTGTGAACATTGACCCAATTCAAGCGGCGAAATACATGGCACCACCCAATTCTTTGGAACAGGCTTTCAGCCCTGGCATCCCGTGGATGAGAATGCCGGATGGGGTGGCCAGTTAAGCTCCCATGATCTATCAACCATCTTGAAGATGACAGGAGAATTTGCACAATATCGTTTAGGAGGAGGCCCCCACTATCGTCAAATTCTATTCCTTGCTGCATGCGCTGACGTCTTTAAATATGCGCGCGCGCGCGCGCGAGCGAGAGAGAGAGAGAGAGAGTACCTGCATGCAGATTCAAGCGCGAGTCCACGAGCACAGAGAAAGCGCTGCACGTACAGTCGAGACGTCGCGTCACTTGCGCAGCCAATTCAAATTTGAGCGATTCTCGACTGCTGCTTAGAGCCGAGTCCCACATTGAGTTAGTTGAGTTTTGTTATTAATAATTCACTACTTCTTACTACTAGCTCAAAAGGTATACCTAATGGCTCTAAAAGAAATAAAAGGCTTTACTAATGGCTACTCCGTCTACAATGCAAAGTCCAATTAATTTGCTTCGAGGATTCCAACGGAATCTCTCAATTTTGAAGCAAGGGAGTCCCTCGTGTGGCTTGTGCTTTGCGCCTGACCTCGCCATCACTGCATGGGCTTGGACCTTGCAAAGTCCCCTCTCCCCCCCATCCATTCATCTACGAAGCAAAAGACTGCATGTTGATTCCATCCTACGCTCTACACACTCCCCCCCCCCACCCCCCAACGACTCCAGCTCTTACATTGCATGGTGGACACCAAGCATTCGTAGTCTGTACTGTAGGTCCTTGTGGCCTTCGATCTCCCTTTGCCTACATTACCCCCTGCTCTCCTCTGTCAAGATCATCAGGCGATTCGTCCTCGTTCAACCCCTTTGTATCTCCGTCTACCTGCAATACATCGAGGTCTCCTCAACCAAGACCCTCAGGGGGTCTCTCTCTCTCTCTCTCTCTCTCTCTCTCTCTCTCTCTCTCTCTCTCTCTCTCTCTCTCTCTCTCTCTCTCTCTCTCTGCCCCCCCTCTTGACGTGCATCTCGCTCTTCCCTTCATGTGATGGCAATGGCCCCATCCACTATAAGAGGAGTTGTCTATAACCGCTAACATTGCCGCGGAAAAACAAAGGAAAAAGGAGAGAGAAAAAATTGTGTGGGCGGCTATGAATGCGGTACTGGTTTATCAGCAAATAAAGGCGGTAATAGTCGCGGTATACCCGCTGCTATCATTGCGACCTTTGCCGCTGATATTACCGCGTATATTACCGCTAAACGCAAGTTCAAAAATAAAGGTGCTCATTTGAGCCACCCAAATTTGGGTGGTCAAATGAGCACCTTTATTTTTGACCTGCATAAAACAATAAGACATCAATTTTTTTTTGGAAGAGTATAAAGAATACCAAAGAACTGAAATTGAATTTACTTTACCTTGACAATTAAAAATATAGAAGATCAACTATCTAAAAAAGTTATAATAAAAAGTAAATAGTTGTATATACATTGTGCCGCATTGGGAGAAAGTTTTGACAAACATTTTTTAATCTAATCCCCATCATCGTCCAGAGGCACGTATGTTGGATCACTTTTGACTCTACATAAACCCAAACCAAATTAAACAATTATCCATAGCTCAAAACAATTGATACAAAATCACTTGTTTAAACTTACCGCTTGTAGTGGTCCAACCGCCGCGTCGAATTGCTCGCGAGAGATGTGGTTGTTTTCAAACAACCATCGCCAAGTATCAAATTCTGTATGTTGCTCCCGATACTTGACCATCTCTCAGGTTGGTCGAGAGAGAGTGACATTTTCCTATGTTAGCAATAAGTTATAACAATACCAAATTATCAACTACAATTTTTATAATCAACAATCGATGTTATAATTCAAATAATCTTACATATTTATCCTTCCAAGCTCCCTTGCCTCCTGAGCCATAGTGCGTGGGAGTTTGTCTTGCACGAGGCTCGCGTTCTTGTCTATATGATGAGCCCGTCTCACAGCTTGATCGCTTTTCTCTTGAATTGCCCACTCCCACTCCGCGTCTGCCATGTTGCCCACCGCGGTAACTTCTGTATGGATCTCTGACCTGGTTGGCTGTTGCGCGCCGCACATTGGACTACTTGTTTTTTAGAAATGTCTTTATGTATCCCTCCAACCATTGTTGTGAAAAACGTTGATCGGGGGCGTTTGGAAATCTAGCTAACAGAGCATCCTCAATTTACCGTGCATGAGCGGGCAGTTGGTCTCTGAACTTTATAAAACAATTCTTAAACGTTGAATGTATAAGAATTTGTAGATGGTGTTGAAATGCCCTGCGCTGTGCTGTGCCGAAATCAACCTCCCCGCCATATTAAACCCTGTAGTAGCTCCCATGCGTGTGCGTCAGTATCCTCGTCCTCTGCGTCAGGGGCGGCACGCTCTGAAAGTGGAGACTTCGTTCCCCCGCCACTACCAAAACATGCGAAACCACAAGATTCGTCACCGCTTCGTCTCTCACGGCGCTCGTTGTCTCGAGATGAGCGTCTCTCACGGCAATGTGCACCCCGGGTGGGAGCCCACCGGAGATGTGAACCAACCAAAAGAAGAGCCAGCTTGCTGCTCCTCACCAGTTGGTCTGTCGTCTGACATCTACATTACAAAGAGCAATATAAGATTAAGTTTTCCATCCTACTCACTCATCTAACTATACGTACACAAGTATATTACCACACAAACACGTAGATATATATACATACTAGTAGACCTAAGTAGAGCCTAGTAGTGCCAAAGGTCAACTGCACCTCTTTAGATATCATCGCAGTCTCAACCGTGGTAAAACCAAAGGTACGTTGCGGTAATCCATGCATGAGTGGATCAATGACCGCAACGCCACGATTAAAAAGGACTATACCCAAAGGAAGCGTCTAGCCTTCGGATGCTATGCTCCCATACTTAGTGCCTATAGACGTGCATAAACAAATATATATGTTCACACATATATATGTTAAGGTTGTAAATGTAGCCATCGTTTTGTGTTGGCTGCACCTAAATTCAACGTCTAAGTGATCAATTGATCGTAACATTACAATTCTCTCCCAGAGGATATATATATTAGCACACAAGCACGTAGATACATACACATACTAGTAGACCTAAGTAGAGGCTAGTAGTGCCAAAGGTCAATTGCACCTCTTTAGATATCATCGCAATCTCAACCGTGGAAAAACCAAAGGTACGTTGTGGTAATCCATGCATGAGTGGATCAATGACCACAATGCCACGATTAAAAAAGGACTATATCCTAGAGGAAGCGTCTAACCTTTGGATGCTATGCTTCCGTACTTAGTGCCTACATATATGCATAAACAGATATATATGTTCACACATATATATGTTAATTAAGGTGGTAAATGTAGCCATCGTTTTGTGTTGGCTGCACCTAAATTCAACGTCTAAGTAATCAATTGATCGTAACATTACAATTCTCTCCCAGAGGATATATATATTAGCACACAAACACGTAGATACATACACATACTAGTAAACCTAAGTAGAGGCTAGTAGTGCCAAAGGTCAATTGCACCTCTTTAGATATCATTGCAGTCTCAACCGTGGTAAAACCAAAGGTACATTGCGGTAATCCATGCATGAGTGGATCAATGATCGCAACACCACAATTAAAAAAGGACTATACCCAAGAGGAAGCATCCAACCTTCAGATGCTATGCTCCCGTACTTAGTGCCTATATACATGCATAAACAGATATATATGTACACACATATATATGTTAAGGTTGTAAATGTAGCCATCATTTTGTGTTGGCTGCACCTAAATTCAACATCTAAGTGATCAATTGATCGTAACATTACAATTCTAATGTAATGCAATAAGTAATTCTATTTCTCTCACTCTATCTCTCTCTCTCCATCCTAGAGTCATGTCTGCGCCTCCATGTAAAGCAAGCACTCTCAGAGATGAGAAGCCAAACATGGACGACATCTTCTGCCGAGGCATGGAGATCTCAGCTAAGGTCATGGTGGCTTTGGACTTGGGCACCACTTTTTCGGGCTTCGCGTACGTCCACAAGAGCGACCCCAGGGACATCCATCATGTCCTAGACCTCACAAAGTGAGGTAGCCGCTTCATCGCGTTATTGCAAAACATAGGTCAGCATGTTTTACAAGTGGAACCCATTGTTTTCTACCTACACCTTCCAAGCTTGGGGATGGGATGCCCTTCGCTTTCTCTCTCTACCTCTGTCCCTCTATCTCTCTCTTTCTCTCCCTCTTTTTCACTCTCTCTCTGTCTCTTTCTCTCCCTATTTCCCTCTATCTCTCTCCTTCTTTCCCTCTCTCACTCTATCTCTCTCTCTTTCTTTCTCCCTCTCTATCTCTCTCTCTCTTTCCCTATCCCTATCTCTCTCTTTCTCTCCCTCTATCTCTCCCTCTTTTTCTCTCTCTCTCTCTCTTTCTTTCTCTCCCTCTCTATCTACTCTCTCTCTCTCTTTCCCTATCCCTATTTCCCTCTATCTCTCTCTTTCTCTCCCTCTTTCCCTCTCTCACTCTATCTCTCTCTCTATCTCTCTCTTTTTCTCCCTCTTTCTATCTCTTCCTCTCTTTCTCTATCTCTCTGTGTTTCTCTCTATCTCTATTCCTCTCTCTCTTTCCCTATCTCTCTCCCTCTTTCTATCTGTCTCTTTCTTTCTCTACCTCTCTATCTCCCTCTTTCTATCTCTTCCTCTCTTTCTTTCTCTCTATCTCTATTGCTCTCTTTCTCTCCCTATCTATCTACTCTCTCTCTCTTTCCCTCTCTCTCTATCTCTCTCTCTTTCTTTCTCTCCCTCTCTATCTCTCTCTTCCTCTCTTTCTCTATCTCTCTTTCTTTCTATCTATCTCCATTCCTCTCTTTCTCTCCCTCTCTATCTACTCTCTCTCTCTCCATCTTTCTATCTCTTCCTCTCTTTCTTTTTGTCTATCTATATTCCTCTCTTTCTCTCCCTCTCTATTTACTCTCCCTCTTTCCCTCTCTCACTCTATCGCTCCCTCTTTCCCTCTCTCCCTCTATCTCTCTCCCTTTATCTAACATTTCTCTCTCTCTCTCTCTCTCTCTCTCTCTCTCTCTCTCTCTCTCTCTCTCTCATTAATTCTCTCTCTCTCTATTTATCTACCTCTATCCCTCTTTCTCTCTCACTCTCTTTATCTATTTCTCTCTCTCTATTTAACATTTACCTCTTTTTATCTAACATTTCTCTCCCTCTCTCACTCTCGTTATCTATTTTTCTCCCTCTCTTTAAATCTCTCTCTCTCTCTCTCTCTCTCTCTCTCTCTCTCTCTCTCTCTCTCTTCCTTCATTTATCTTTTTCTCTCTCTCTATTTCATCTAACACTATGATCCAAACAATCATTTCCAAAACATGTGTGACAAATCAATCATTTCCAAACATACGTAGCAAAGCAACCATTTTCAAACGTGCTTAGCAAAACAACCATTTCAAACAAACCGTGCGAAACAACCGTTTCCTAATGAACGAGGTATGTTATAATGGATTCTCTATTTTCTCTATTTTTTAAATTTATGTGTGTGTGTGTGTAGTAGTAGTAGAAAACAAAAGGGGAAGAGGGAGGATGTGCTTTTGTGTTTACCTCTTCTTTGTAGCACGGTTGAGCTTTGAATAGGTTGAGCGTCCAAAGAAGATGGCGAAATACCCCTTTGCCGAAACCGGCCTCTTCGACGAAACTTGAGAATCTTGGAGAAGGAGAGAGGGGGAAGGGAGAGGTGTGTGTGTGTGGGGGGGGGGGAGGGGGCTTTTTGAAGGAGAGAGAGATGGGGAGTGGGGGAGGGAAGGGGGGGAAGCTTGGGAGCGATGGCGGAGAGCAAGAAACGCAGGGAAGGCAAGGTATGTTGGAAAAACGCGGCATACTCTGCCTTCTTTCTTGTTTTAGGCACCAGTTATTACCACGGCGGTTATCGCGACTATTACCGCGCTTATTACCGCGGCCAGTCATTTCAAACGGATACATGCGAATCCGAGGTTGCAAGGGGGGAGGAGGTTACAAACCACCCCCCCTACCCTTAGCCATACATTATTTCATTTTTTACCCTTTTGAGTTTTTTGATGAAGATTTTTAATTTTTTATGGATACTTTATTTTGTAGTATTTTTAAATGTTTATTAATTGAATTTTTAAAATCTCTTTTAGTTAAAAAATAATTTTAACACTCATTGTCATTTATTCCCTTTGACTTTAACTATATGTAATTTTTCTAATGGAATTAAGTTTTTTTTTAATTATTTATTTTTTACGACACATGACTAAATAAACAACCTTTTGCGTGTGTAGGACATTGGCTGGGATGATCGTGGTCCTCCTGGAGGCCCAGAGCGAGATCGTTGGCTCAAGGAAAAACTACCTTGTCCTTGCGTACTCAAGTTGCAAGCAAAATTCGCTTGGAGTAATGCAAGTGTCGATGCACTACTTTTGTAAGTATGGAATGTGGCTTTTATATACTCTCTCCCTCTCTCGTTATGGTGTCGTCTTCTAGGAATTATATTGATACGCATGTTTGTTGTAGTTTGATGGAAAAAATGTTGCCAGTTGATCACCACATGCCTCTAGATCGTCGACGAGCTAGATCGTATGTCACTGCACTTGGAATGGAGTATGAGTGCATGCATGCGTGCGCCAATGATTGCATGCTATACCGCAATGAGCATGCACATGCTACCTCATGTCCCTTCCTCGCATCCAACACATGTTTAAAAGCGGGTCTATTGTGGAGCTTCTCGCGTGGCATGCAAACCATCGCGCAAATGATGGAATGATGAGTGTCCTTTCCGATTCACCTGCATGGAGGCACATCGAAACTCAATGGCCAGAGTTTGGGTTGGAGCCTCGACACTTGAGGCTTGGGTTAGCAAGTGATGGTGTCAACCCCTTCGGCACTAAGTCTACTTCATGGAGCACTTGGCCTGTGGTGATCATCAACTACAATATTCCATCATGGGAGACAACCAAGAAGGGCAATATACTTCTTTCCTTGCTTGTGCCAAGGAAGTACAAAGTGTCAAATATTGACATTTACCTCGAGCCCCTCATCGAGGAGCTGGAGGAGTTATGGAGAGGCATTGTTGTTGTGGATGTCTCACTTGCAAAGGGGGGGAGAGAGGCTCAAGTGAGGGGAATCCTTATGTGGACTATGCACGACTATCATGGTCTTGGAGAGATTTCTGGTAACCCCCTGTCCTCTATCTCTCTTTCCCTCATTCCCTCTCTCCCTTTAGCTCCCTTTAGCTCACTTTAATTCACTCATCTCTCTAACCATATGATATGTATGCAGGGTTGTCCACATCGGGCCACAATGCATGTCCTACTTGCGGGCCATCGCTGGTGACGGAGAGGCCAGATTCCTTGAGCAAGGTAACCTATCCAAACAACCATCGTTTCTTACCCCAAGGGCATATCAAGCAGAAGGCTCCAACAAATGGGAAGGCTCCTCTAAAGCTCACAATGGCAGATTGGGCAACCATTTGGGAGGAACACCACAACAACAATCCGGCTCCATGTCCTCCACCAAAAGGTATGTCAAGGTATTCCATATTTTTAAGTCTTCCATATTGGAAGGACTTAAAAATACAACACCTCTTGGATCCCATGCATATATTCAAGAATGTAGCCCAAACACTATGGGACCACATTATTGGCAAGAAGGACTCTTTGGGTGTGAGGGAGGATTTGAGGTTTTTAAAAGGTCTCTCCGCCTCTGCCACTCCACGGCATGCCCCAAATGGAAAGATTGTGCTTCCTAAAGCACCATGGATGCTAGCAAAAGAAGAATTAGACAAGGTGAAGGGTACCATTGCCTCTATTCACACACCAACATGATACATGAGGTCGCTAAAGGGAGCTTTCACAAAAGCGAAGAAGGGTGGAAGCGTTCAATTGTATGGGTTGAAGTCCCACGATTGGCACAAGATTCTTCAGGTAATCTTCATACTCCCTATTCTATCTATAGTTTGTGTGTATGACTATCACTCACTTTCCCTTTTCCTGATTTACATTGTAGTCCATTCTGTAACGGTGAGTATGTGTATATGTCAGGACAAGAAAGTCAGGGACGCTATTTTCAAATTAGGAGAGCTAGTAAGGTACACCACAAGACTCCACTCCACTACACCTTTTTTATGTACACAATAATTTAAACTATCACTTAGTGTATCCTTGTGTGTTTTCTTGCAGATTTGTAAGCTCCAAGGAAATCGAAATAGATGCTATCCCTGCTGCTCAAACACTTGCAACAGAAATTGTGTGTGCCATTGAAGATGCATTTTCTCGATCGGTCCTTCTCTCTCAAATTCACCTCTTGGTTCACGTGGTGGAGAAGATAGCTATATGTGGAGTAGTGCACGCACGATGGATGTTCTTCATAGAGAGGTTTTTAAAGACTCTCAAAGATTTTGTGCGGCTACGGTCTCAACCAGAGGCATGTATGGCCGAAGGGTGGATTGTTCAAGAGGAATTTGTTTACATATCAGAGTATTTGGCACAAGTTGATCCTTCAATGCCTTTCATGTGGTCAGACGAGGAAGATTCAAGGATGACTTCACACTTGACAAGTGGAAAGGGGAATCTACTTGACATGGATATGAATCTATCCCGAGTGGTCGATAACCATTCTCAATGCAAAGATTATGACCAAGTGGGTGGACTTGTGGACATTGGCAAAGTCCAGGCGTTTGCAAGAGAGGGAAGCATGGAAACAAGCACATGGAGGAAGGAGGGCACCCCCAAAGCCTAGACACCTTGCACGTTTTCCAGATCTCATTATTGCAGAGTGGATTCATGAGAGAATGACCGAGGCAAAAGCGCGCGGAGAAGACATCACCAACAAAGAATAGGAGTATGCACAAGGCTACGTACCAAAGGTAGAGTACTCATATACCTAAACCATATTGTCTCGCTATTTGTTAAAATTATCTTTAATATGTGTTTAATAAATTAATATATTTTTCTATTTTGTAGTGCCTTTCCTTTAACTCTATGTGGTCAAAGGGTCGTCACTTTCATACGCGCCACATTGACGAGCGTAGAACCACCATGGATTGTGCCATCATGGGCAACTTTGACACCGACGGTGATGAAGCCAAGTACTGCGGAATTATTGAAAGGATACTAAAGGTTAATTTTAGAACCTTTCATAGCTTCATCTTCGAATGCAAGTGGTTTGCAAATGTGTCTAGATGACATGAGAATGGCCTCTACATGGTGGACTCTAGTGTGCATCACACAGGGAGGTATGGCAATTTAGTTTTACCGCGCAATTGTGAGCAGGTGAGTGACATGTACCTTTTTTATTCTTATTTACTTGTTGTAGCGTTACTTATACCAATGTTACCCACTTTGAGCTTCTATTTTATAGGCCATCTATATCCCAATAATCCACCAACCAAAACTTTGGTTCGTAATTCCATAACACCTCGGGGGAGAACCATTTTCTCCACTAATGAAGTGGAGACTATCTTCGACCCTCTTCCACCTCCGACTTTGGATGAGGTTGAAACAGAGGAGAGGGAGGTCAATGAATCAAGTCTGGCAGCAGCAAGTCTTAGCGAGGATGATTGTCATGATGATGACGATGATGAGATGGAGGATGACGAACGCGAAGATGATGAAACCGGCAATGCATCCACAAACGACAATTCCGTTTCTCTCTTTACTGATTTAGGAGCCATGGGCTTAGAATTCGATGATGCTTTATGTAGAGATCTTTTGGAAGATGATTCATAAACATTTTGAAGTTTTTTGATCGTGCAATCCATTCACCTCTCTCTCCCTCCTCTTCCTCTCTTTAGATTTGAGAATATGCTCAATTATGTTAATCAATCGACAATGATTATTTTGGTTGTAAACAAGAGTAATCTTAGGATAGGTTCAGACGAGACTGGAGGAAGAAAGGCTTTCTGCAGGTCTACCGCCGCCTCGTCTAAACGGTGTTGGAGGAAGAAGAGCGAAAAACAGAGAGAGGTGGAGAGAGGCCAGCAGATCTTTCGAGGGGGGAGGGAGTTCTGGAAGAAAAATGGCGGGCCCGGAGGAAGGTGATATCTACTGCAGCAAATAGGCTTTTGCCACGCAACTTAAACGCCCCTGTGGGAAGCATTTCTACCGTAGCGTCTAAACCGGGCATTATATCCCCGCCTCCTTCTCCCCCCTCTTTCTCTTTCATTAGAAAGAGGATGAGGTCTAGGAGGGCCTCTTTATTTTCCATGAGATTATGGAGGTGATTAACATTTTGATGAATAGGTGCATGCTATGTGTGCAAGAATGGTGGGTGTATGAGAGGTGTAAGAATGGTCAAACGATGCACTTTTCCCCCAAAAAAAGAGGGAGGGATAACTTTATGATTTTTAGTCTTCCATAACTCCTACATACAATCTTCGATTTGAGTGGAGATTATAGATCTATAATCTACACGCCGAGCTCTTTTTATAGATATGTTATTTGATATAGTTTTGCCCACTAAATTATAAATTTCATTTTGGGGGGAAAATTTGAATTCAAATAAACTAGCTGTTTTGCCTATTTGAATTCAAAAGATCTGCTTTGATTGCTTTCTTAATACTAGAGCTTTGACTTCCTTAAACTGCCAAATAAAGAGGCCCTCCTAAACCCCATTCTCTTCCTAATGCTCTCTCTCTCTCTCTCTTTCTTTCTCTTCTTTTTTATATTTGAAAATTTTATACAATACTCTTTAATTTTTATTGAGAGAAGGGAAACACAAAAATTTGAAGGGGGGGGGGGGGGGGGGGGGGGGGGGGGGGGGGGGGGGAGGGGGAGGATTAATCCAGGATTTGAAAGTTTAGGCACTAAATTTGGGCAGCGGATATAACAACGATAAGGAAAGCGGTAATAACAACGGTAATAATAGCGATAATAACAGCGGATACAGTCAGTCGCGATAATACTTTAACACACAAAATACCCCCCCGCCCTCCTCTCTCTTGTTTCTCTCATTGAATTTACACCTTCTCTCTACAAAACGTGATAAAACAGCGCGGTAAACACTTGGAGATTTTCATAGTGATCTATTTGCTTTGCACAACATGTCCTTGCCTCCTCACATCTTGTATGTCCGTCTCTGAAGTTAGAAGCTTCTTGGGCTTCTAACTTCTCAGGTGTGTGTGTGGGTGTGTGTGTGCGTTTATAAAAAGAAGAAAATGGTATAACCTTTTTATCACCCAAGTGTGGTAGATTGGTTATGTCTGGTTAAAACTCTCTTCTTCTTGTGTGTGTGTGTGCACACGCGCGCGCATGCGTGCCTGCTAATAAAAAGAGGAAAATGGTATAACCTTTCTATAACCCAAGTGTGGTAGATTTGTTGTGCCATTTCCCTCTTGAATAACAAGTCTTGAGTTCAACTCCTCGTCGGCTAGATCTTTAAGGTCTCTTGGGATAGTTTCCTACGACGTTAAAACTCTCTTCTTCTCGGGTGCATGTGTGGGTGGATGTGTGTGTGTTTGTGCTAATAAAAAGAGGAAAATGGTATAACCTTTCTATCACCCAAGTGTGGTAGATATGTTATGCCATTTCCTTCTTGAATAACCGGTCTTGAGTTCAACTCCTCGTCATCTAGATCTTTAATGTCTCTTGAGATAGTTTCCTACGATGTTAAAACTCTCTTCTTCTTCTGCCTCACACACATGCAACCACCTGCTAGTCGCACAACGAGAGGACAAGCCTCAGCAAGGAGAGGAAAAAGCTCCAATAAGCTCAAGACAAAAGAAAAAATATATCTCTATCTCTCCTCGATTGGCCTGATACAAAATCCCTCCCTCTCTCTCTCCCACCTCATTGGCAGGAGCTGAGGGTCTCATAGCTGAGTTCCTGTCAACCTTTTGGGCGAGGTTGTGGGACGCCAGACATCCGTGGTGAGACACTCTGTTCTATTGGCTAGTTGCACATAGAGCTACAGCAGTGGGTAGCTGGCTAGTACATAGTGGTCTTTTGGTAGCATGCGCAGCTTGTGACCATCCTTTGGAGAGTCAGTATCATTGTATTAATTTGTGGGACTGCTCAATGGCAAAGCAGGTTTGGCTTCAGGTCCTTCGGCTGATGCCAGCTCTTTCCACAATACGAAAGTACACTTAGGGGAGCATGGAACCAATCATGCCATCCTCACAAGACTAAAGCGGATTGAATCAAACTCCTTCAGCAATCAAGGCTTTTCAAAGACACTAGATTTTGGATTGCAGAAGATCTTACACCCACTCAACTCAAACAAAAAAAGGTAGAACTACAAAAGATACGTGAAGCACGCAGAACAGAAAAATGGGCAGTGTATCGAGGAGGTAAAGCCATTAGCCAGGAGTTTCGAACTCCTAAGTCGACCTCCCTCTCACTTGTCCCTTCTTAGGTTTGTTCTTGTTCTTTTTATATATATAATCCCTTGTTGCACCCTCAGTCTTTAACTCAGATGTATATGATACCTCGACTATTGTAATGTTTCGTTTTTGGTCCCATAGGTCATATTTGACCTCCATGGATGATAATATATTCAATTTTCTCTCTCTCTCTCTCTCTCTCTCTCTCTCTCTCTCCACGTGCTGCTCCTCCCTTTTTCCCCTCAAAAGGATTGGGAGGATCTCATCATATTCTCTATAATAAAGCAGGCTAAACAAAATTTGGGAGGCCTACCATTTGCTTCATCTTTTAATTTCCTTTTACTTTCCCTATGAGCATCTTCACATATTCTAGTTAATACTAATGAAAAAACGTTGGGACCATCTATTGGCAAAAATTAAGAAGAAAAACACTTTTTGTGTGCATTTGACCATCTCTATTTATATGCACTGAAAAAGTCTTTTGACTTTCTACCTCCATGGTCTTATCTTTTCCGAAACTCACCCTTCACTTATGCATTGGAGATGTTTTGAAAGGATTTTTTATTTTTCGAGATCGCGGAGACCTAATAACTCTCTCCAAAAATATAACAATTACTTAAAAAATTCCCCTCGCCTTATCTTCCTCCTCAATGCCCCCTTCCTACCTTCCTCATCCTCTGCTTATGGTCACACCCTCAAGATTGTGATTAGCAAGCATAGACAAACATCCTTCCTTCATTGCGACTCCTCTTTCTTCGTAAGTGTATCTGCTAGAGGAGATCCTTCCCAATGTGCACTCCCCACCCCATCACACACAAACATCTCTATCCCCCTCCCCCCCCACGCAGACATCCCCCCACAAAACACCACACATGCTTCCTCTATTACACCTTCATCCTACAAGCAAACCTTACTGCCCTCTCTAAGCCTTGGCAATCCCGAGCATACTCCTATGGAATTCATCACAGTAAAATCAAACCCTCGAGCCTTCACTTGAGAGATTCGCCCTTTGTCTCACATCCAAGGTAGGCTCACAGCTTGTCTACTCACTCTCTCGCTCTAGTGATTATTGAGTTGTCACACGATGTGTGATGTATTTGGAGAACGGCATAGGTGATCACATGAGAGCTTCGTTGCCACTATATGGACGATATTCTTCAACCTCAAGAATTGTGCACGGATTGTCAGGAGTACGTGGACGATATTCTTCAACCTCAAGAATTATGCACAGATTTTTAGGAGTAACGTGAATTGCCATGCAATAGTTCACAATTCCTACATGCAACAATTTCTTTGAGAATACTAGGAGCATCTCCCAAGATTCCTCCTACTTAGAGCATGGTCACACGAAGCTTAGTTCTCTGTTACAGTTCCCGACAACCTTTGACAAGAGAGTACATTCCACCGGCTTCATAGTGTTACTTTGCCGAAAAAGTTATAGTTGTCAAACTAAGCCAATCATGTGCCGGTTAGCTCTCATTTTCTTCTCCTATCTGCGCCTCACAGTCCCTCTCACTACACGCTTCTCATTTGACCCTCAGAGTTGTCGTACCTATTGTGGTCAGAATATGTCGAGGATTACTGAAAACTAAGCCTCGCATATTTAACCATATCCTTGTACTCTTTGCTCTATACTAGTGTACTACTAGTGGTACTTTAAAACAAAAAAATCAATACAATGTTACATCCCCCCCCCCCCCCAACTTACAAGCTATAGCCTACATGGCACACCCCTCTTTCTCTCAATCTACCAAGCCTCCTCCCTTTGTGCTCCCCTCGAGGGGGGTCACTATGTATAAATTGTGTATATCGTGTGCGTTCAAATTACCATTTCTAAAACTCCTTATCTAAAAAAAGAATTACAAATAAATAAACCCTTTTTCTATTTAATCTGTAAATTTTCTTCCCAATTCTATGTCATGGTACCCTTCTATATGTGATAATCATTTGAGAAAAAAACACAATTTAATAATCGCTTCTATTACACTCACATGATAGTCACATAATTATTAATTGGCCCCCTTGAAACGCCCCCGCCCCCCCCCCCCCAACCCACCCCCCAAACAAGACAAATCCACTTCGACCAAAGAAATGCCATGCATGATAGCTTTCTCCAACGATCACAGACTAGCAATTTCCTTGTCAATTCTCACCCATGTCAAATATTGTGTTTACCGAAAGGCCTTAGGCTTGGTGTCCTCTAGTCCTCCATTGCACACATGCTGAGAGAAGACGTGTCACTGAACCTCATGCACGTGACTCTAAAATATCGAGTTTTCTCCTTCAATTCAAAATAGAATTCATGTGATGAATGTCTAGAACAGCGTCTCTGTAAGCCTTGATCCCCCCCCCCCCTACAACTGTTAGTGATCAGCTCAAGTCCATTTACCTCTCTCGCAACCCTCCCTTCATCGTCCTCTAGACCTTCAATGCACACATGCGGATAGAAGACGTGTCACTGAACCTCATGCACGTGACTCTAAAAGATCGAGTTTTCTCCTTCAATTCAAAATAGAATTCATGTGATAACTGTCTAGAACAGCATCTCTGTAAGCCTTGATCCCCCCCCCCCCCCCACAACTCTTAGTGATCAGCTCAAGTCCACTTACCTCCCTCGCAACCCTCCCTTCATCATCAAGACACAGATAGAGCGAGAGAGAGAGAGAGAGAGAGAGAGAGAGAGAGAGAGAGAGAGAGAGAGAGAGAGAGAGAGAGAGAGAGTTTTTGTCTAAGAGCATAACTAAGGCTTACTAAAAGAGCCTAATAATGATAGCTAGTCTGAGTTTCTCTTTCATGGTCACATGATGGGAAACTACACCTTATCACGGTCAGCTAGAGGTGAATGTGAGCACTGCTTAAGTCTTGACCACCACCTAGCTAGAACCCGTGGGCTTGCTATAGAGTTTATGCCCTGTTTTTACTCAAGTGCGACAAGATCAGCTCTACGGATCGCTCTCTCCCTCATGACATGCCTGCAAATATTGATCTCTTCACAAGTTGTATTGAACTATAAAGACTAGAGTGCTACAGAAGAGAATCAACACTCTGATCCATTCAAAAAAGCGAGCACTTGGATCCATCGGTAAGAAGGAACTCCCCTAATTTAGATTTTTCCATTGATCTATTTAAACATTACTAACACCGGGTGGGTTGGACGGAGATACTTGTCGTGATAGCCTTGTATGGATACTTGAGGTTCAATTTTGGCTCTTCTTCAATTACCAAGCAGTAGATTTGAAACATGTTTCTATGATGCTTCAAGCTCTTCAAGTGCTAAGTATATGTAGTTTCTATGATGTTTCCCTCATGATATGAGTAACACGTGCCATCAACCATACAATGTCTAATCTAAATTTACACAAATCAAGTTAATCCACAAGCTTCTTTATACAAATGTTTCAACAGATCATCATGATCTATCAACTCCTCAGAGTTCATCCACTGGGCATCCATGGGTGGTTAGTTCATGAATTTCACCAAAATACCAACTTTCCTCCTTCACCTTTGGTCCCTTTCTTATTAGCCCTCTATAAAATCAATAGGAGCAAGGGTTTGATATCCTTAGGGTTTGATGGGATGCTAAGGTCATGGTATGGCATACATGCATGCATAGGTCCATATCAAGTCTTGATCAGTAAACATAGACACACACACACACACACACACACACACACACACACACACACAGAGCCATGCATGGATCCAAGAGCATCTCCATAATTACCCAATCAATTTTTTGTTTTACATAAAGTGAGAGGTGGGTTGTAAGCATCAAAGTTTTGAGCATCTCAAGGTAGCAATGACACCTATTTCAGTCATTATGGTTCCAATGAATACATTCATGTTGGAGACTAATATTAGTGATGGGGCTATTGGAGAGATTTCTCCTACTAGATGGTAGAACAATTACTTCTTTTCAGAGCAAGGAACTTCATAGACAACAACAAAATTATTCTACTTATGAAAGTGAACTCTACACAATTGAGTATCCTTGAAGAAAATGGAGACATGATTTGTATGGAGCCCAATTTGTTATTTTTTATGGCCAAGAAAGTGTTACCGTATACATGTAGTAATGACGTGTGTGAACACACTAGGATCGCCGGGGCATTTTTTCCCTCTTTAGGAGGTTTTTTCCCCCGTGCATTGTATATACGCCCATCACTCTAGGGCTATGAATCTTTCCATTGCACACTAAGTAACACACTCTCTATTGTGTGCCTTGAGCTTCCTTCGTCTTCTCCAAGCTGTGTGTGTTTCTCTACAACCCTAATTCCAACAATTGGTATCAGAGCAGGTCACGTCCTCCCAGGCTTAGTCGCCAGCTTCTCCAGCACACGCCTGCTCACTTTCTCCGATTTCAATGAGCTTTGGCAAGCGTTCGCAAGTCGCCCAATATTTTGGGAGAGCTCGTAGAGATTGGTCTGCTCAGCATTTTGATTTGGGCTCATTTCGGCCTCCGTTTCCACTACAGGCAGTACTGCACAGGCTATTTTGTCATTTTGTGCAAAATTTTTGTCACTGCCGTTTTCTGCATAACATGCGCCTTATAGTCTTCTACGGTTTGTGCTATATAGCACAGGTTGTTACCACTCGGTTTCTCCTATTTTGGGGCAGTTTTCACATCAGGTGCAGCATTTACCATGGCTGACAACAACAACACAGATGTATTCAAGATGTTTGCTGCTGAGGACAGGTTAGATGGGGACAACTACCCTATGTGGGCTTATATGATGCAACATGTTCTTGTGTCAAAGGGTGTCTGGAACATTGTGCAGGGCATTGATGTACGTCCTGGTTTTGAGGATGTAGGCGATGTTGAGGATGTTGCAGGTCTTGCAGCAAGGATTGCAGCTATTAGAGTTGATTTGCCTATAGCAGAACAAGCTCATTGTGATGTTAAGGATGCATTGATTGCGTTGTCTATGAAGCGCACCATTATTCCTCACATCCGTTCAGCAAAATCTGCAAAACGGGCCTTGGATATTCTAGCAGGTCTTTATGCAAGCCGCAATCAGGCTAAAATTGCTTTGCTGCGTAAAGAGCTAGAGTCGAAGATTATGCATGAGGAAGATGGTATGGACACTTTCCTTGCTAGTGTCAAGGATATCAATGAGCAACTTATTTCTGCAGGTGAAGTTATTTCAGACAGTTCCCTTGTGCAGACTGTTCTTGATGCCTTACCAGATTCTTACCAGACTTTTGCTAGTACTTGGAGACTTATGACCCAAGGAAATCAGGAAGTAGTCAAGTTTGATGCATTATGCACATTCCTATTGCAAGAGTCACTTTCCAGAAAAAACAAGACTAGACAGCGTGCAGTTGAACAGGCTTTTATTGCTTCTCAAAGAAAGGGTGGTAACAGCAATGTAGCCACTTCTTATGGTTCTGCTGCGAGTGGCAAAAATTATGTTCCTAATGCTTCTGCTGGCAGCAATTCGTTTGGAAATTCTTGTGATAAGGGTAGAAAGAAAATGCGTTGCCATTATTGTAAATCCAATGATCACTTGATCAAGTCATGTCCTAAGTTGAAGGCCAAAGAGGCTAAGAAGAAAGAGGGTGGTTCCACTGCAAATGCTGGTTCCACTACAAATGCAGCCATTGTTGAGTCTTCTGTGAAAGGAGACTGTAATGTTGATGTTGATGCAGAATGGGCTTTTAGCGCAGAGTGCACTTACAATCCTGTTGTCCATGATGCATGCTTGTCAGTTGCTGCAAATTCACATGTGTGGTATTTCGACAATGGTGCTACAAAGCACATTACCTCACATCGTGAATTGTTTACCTCTCTCGAGTCTGTCCCTCATGGGAATTCAGTCACTTGTACCAACAACGCCTCTTATCCAGTTCAGGGAGTTGGAAAGATTGTGCTCACTGCTGCTAGTGTCGGCTCCTTCACTCTTGTTGATGCACTTTATGTACCTGGGATCAAGAAGAATCTCTTGTCTGTATCCGCACTTGCTACACTTGGACTTGTAGTCAAATTTGTGGATGACAAATGTACAGTTCATGATCTTAGTTTTGGTGATGAAATTGTTGCATCTGGGCTTTTGTGTCGTGGGCTGTATAAGCTCACTTTGTATGACAAGTGTGGACAAAATTTTTCAAATGCTGTTGCAGATTCAAGGGCTATTTTAGATGCAAAACTCTGGCATGCACGTTTTGGTCATCTGAATTTTTCCAGTTTGTTGCGTTTTCAAAAATCTGATATGGTTGCTTCTTTGCCGCCTCTTGAATCACTTGTCAAACATGTTTGTGAAGGCTATATTCTGGGAAAAATGCAACGTTCTAAGTTTCCAAAGGATGGTTCAATTAAGGCCACATGCAGGTTGCAGCTTGTGCATAGTAATGTTTGTGGACCCATGAAAACTCCGTCCTTGGGAAATGACCTTTGCTTCGTGACATTCATCGATGATTACTTCAGACATGCATGGGTATTTCCGCTTAAAGGGAAGTCCGAAGTTTTTATGTGCTTCAAACAATTTTTGGCTATGGCTGAAAATGTCTCAAAATGTACTATGGGCACCCTCCGTTCCGATCGAGGGAAGGAGTATATGTCTCATGAATTTAATGCATTTATGGCTAGTCATGGGATAAAACACCAATGTACAGTGCCTTATACACCTCAACAAAATGGTGTTGCTGAGAGGAAAAATAGGTCACTGACAAAAATGGCACGATGTATGGTCAAAAGTCAAGCTTTGCCGCATTCTTTTTGGCTTGAGGCCATCATGTGTGCCACTTATGTACTTAAGAGGTGTCCTACGAAAGCTTTGTAGTCTATTACTCCATATGAAGCATGGCGTGATAGAAAGCCTTCTATTGAGCACATGCGTGTTTTTGGATGTTTGGCATATGCTTTGGTGCCACAAGTGCAACGTAGAAAATTGGATGATAAGGCTGTCAAATGTATTTTTGTAGATTATAGTGCTGAAAGCAAAGGTTACAGGTTGTATCCTCCACAAACAAAACGTATTCTGGTTTCACGGGATGTAGTGTTTGTGGAAGATTCTGTTCAGCCCTTGTTGTCATGTACTAGAGACAGTAATGTAAGCTCACAGGACATTTATGACACTTTGTTGCCTCTTTTCAGTGGTGGAAATACGAATGTAAGTTCCAATGAGGAAAATGTACAGCCTATGGGGGTTTCTGAAAATGTTTTAGATCAGCCTATTACTGATGCAGATGTACATGATGTACTTGATGAGGAAAGGTCTGAAAATGAGCAGGCTAGAGGTATGCCAAAATGGCTGGTGCACACTTTGCGTGACAGAAAATTGGATGCACCTTTTCTAGTCGTACTCGTTCAGGCTCTCGCCATGCATCTTATGCATCAGATTGTTATGCTTTGGTTGTGTCTAGCTTACATGATGTTGAGGAGCCTCTGTCTTTTGATGAAGCACAGAATTCACAAAATTGGATGGCTGCCATGCAATCAGAATATGATGCACTCATAGAAAATGACACATGGACTTTATGTGCCTGGCAAAAAGGCCATTGGTACGAAGTGGGTTTACAAGGTGAAACGCAAGCCGAATGGTGAGATCGATCACCATAAGGCGACTTGTTGCAAAAGGTTATGCACAGCAAAAAGGCATAGATTATGAAGAGACTTTTGCTCCCACTTGTCGTATGACTATTGTACGTTTTCTATGTGCATTGGCAGCTCATTTTGGTTGGGATGTACATCAATCATACATTGTTACTTCTTTCTTGAATGGTGACATATTTGAGGAAGTTTATGTAACGCAGCCTCGCGGTTTTGTCATAAAAGGACAAGAGGACAAAGTGTGCAAATGTAACAAGGCTTTGTATGGGTTGAAGCAATCTCCTCGTGCTTGGTATGAGAAAGGTGACACTCATTTGGTCAAACAAGGCTTTCGTAACAGTCCAACAGAAAGCACATTGTATGTAAAGTGTGAGGGTGATGTACTTGTCATTGTGGTTCTTTATGCTGATGATTTGCTGATCACTGGACCAAATGAGAGACATATTGCATGCTACATTCAAGATGAATGATTTGGGGTTGTTGCATCATTACTTGGGTATACAGTTTAAGCAGTGTGATGGTGGTATTGCCTTGTGTCAGAAAAGTTACATAGAGACATTGCTATGTAAGTTTGGACTTGAGGATTGCAAACCTATTGCCACTCCCATGGAAACAGATTTGAAGTTGCGTCTACATGATGCTGGTGATCCTGCTGATGTCACTCTTGACCAAACTGCTGTTGGCTGCCTCATTTATGTATGCAACACGAGGCCGGATATTCAGTTTGCAGTCTCACAAGTCAGCAGATTTATGCATAGCCGAGGGTCTAGGCATTGGCAGGCTGTCAAGAGGATTTTCCGTTACCCTAGTGGCACTTTACATCTTGGCTTGTTTTATCCCCAGGGGGGATCATTGCCACCAGACTTACATGCTTTTTCGGTCTCGGATTGGGCTGGTTGTTTTGATACGAGAGTGTCCACAAGTGGTTTTTTTTCATGCTTGGCAGTTCATGTATATCATGGTTGAGCAAGAAGCAACCTACTGTGGCCACTTCGAGTTGTGAGGCTGAGTACAGGGCAGTCTTCACAGCTACGGTTGAGTGTGTATGGCTCAGATGCCTTATGGCTTATTTGGGTGTTGGACAGGACACTGCCAACACTATCTACACTGCCAACACTATCTACACTGATAGTCATAGCGCATTGGCAGTTGCGAGGAACCCAGTTTTTCATGCTCGCACAAAGCACATTGAGGTGCATTACCACTATGTCAGGGAGAGGCTCTCAGCAGGAGAGATCAGCTTGGCTTATGTGCCAACACAGGACAACCTTGCAGATCTTTTCACAAAGGCATTGTCTCGTGATAAGCTTGAAGCTTTCCGCAAAGCTTCGGGCTTACTCCCCTTTGTGGACTGATCATGTCCTTAAGGCATGGCACTTCCCTTTACTCATGTGCCAGCTCTAGTTCACCGCATTACTCCAAGGGGGATTTGTTACCATATACATGTGGTAGTGATGTGTGTGAACACACTAGGACCGCCGGGGCATTTTTTCCCTCTTTAGGAGGTTTTTTCCCCCGTGCATTGTATATACGCCCATCACTCTAGGGCTATCTATCTTTTCATTGCACACTAAGTAACACACTCTCTGTTGTGTGCCTTTAAAACACAATGTGTGTGTGTGTGTGTGTGTGTGTGTGTGTGTGTGTGTGAGAGAGAGAGAGAGAGAGAGAGGGAGAGAGAGAGAGAGAGAAAGAGGGGAAGGGAACATGAGAGAGAGGAGAGGGAAGGAGCATATCTGGCTCTCCTTCCTCTCCTCGTGCATGTGTGTGTGTGTGTGTGGGGGGGGGAGAAGAAAGAGAGAGAGAGAGAGAGAGAGAGAGAGAGAGAGAGAGAGAGAGAGGGAGAGGGAGAGCGTGGGTTACCTCTTTGCTTCCTTGAGCGTCGAAAAATCAGATCTGAGATCTGAGTTTTTGGGCGCTCTCACTTTATTTTTTACCCCTGTCGCGTCGCTATGGGCGTCGCTATGTTACAAATAAACTAGCGACGCCGTGAATTTCCAGTTTTAAGTGTCGCACTGCAAGCGTCGCTAATGTGAAGTACCTCTTGTAGTGTCATTAACTATGTTACTAAGAAAAACATATAGCCTCTATATGTTTTCAACAAATAATTGTGCTACTTAGTTTGGGAGTCTTAACTATTGACTTGGTACATATAGACTTACATAAATTAATCAATCAATCTACAATTACCCATAACAAATCATTTCCTAGTATACTAAAAGGAAGACCAACCTTCCCACTTGCCACCCCGAGGCAGTCACTTATCAAAAGACCCCTATATCACCTGTGTTCAAGAGGTAATTAATAATACCCTAATATACATACTATACTTACACTGTGAGCCTATTTAAAAAACCCCCACCCCCCTCTGTATGTATACATTTTTATACATTTTGGTCTTTTAAATTAGATTTAGGTTTATTTTGAGTTTAAGATTAAATTAGATTTAGATTCATGTTCGATGGACTAGCTTTTTTTAGATTCAGGTTAGATTTTAGTGCACGTCAATGAAGGTGCGCTTTGCCAAAATAAACCTTAATGCCCAAAATAAACCTTAAAGATTGGCTTAATGCTGGCGGTTAGAGAAATAGTTGGGATTAAGGATATCATGCAATGCATACTATACCCCATGCTGCATGGTCATGCATGAACTAGTACTAATTGTGACTTAACTCTAACATCATGAGCTTCTATGAGTGAGGCACCGCATACCGAGCTAGGTACGATTGGGGGCAAGGGACAACCGGGCTAGGTACGATTGAGGGCAGGGGACTATTGGCCTGGTGGTCCCCTGCCTCCAATCGTACCTAGCTAGATATGGAGTGCCTCTCTAGCAAAATCTCATGATGTTAAGCATCGTATGAAAAACACTTTCTCATATGAAAAACACTGAAAAAAACTCCGTTTTCCTACATGAGAAAATTTCCTACGCTCACAGTCTCGACAGTCCATGCTGACCAGCAATTCCACCTGCATGTTCGACTACTACTGCCATACAATAAGGCGTCATGATCTTCCAATGGAAGAGCAAATTGAGCCTATACAGAAATTAGTGATGCAAGATGACGATTCCAAGGGTCACACACACACACACACACACACACTACACAGCCCGTCAAATCTAGAGTAAGAATTAAATGCTTTGAGAAGGCATCAACTACATTGCAAGAATGGCGTACCTGCATGCTACAGACAAAGATCTACTGTGAAAAGATGTTAAGATGCTATGAAATGCTACAGCTAGAAAAGAGGCAAAGGGGTTTTGTCCACTACATGCACTATCATGTAGACGTGGGTATGCAGATTTCTTGTACCCACAAATATAGGCATTGACCAATAAAGAAGAGATTATAACCCGGTGGTTCTGACCTACGTGCACCTCTAGAGTGAGGTGTGTGGGGATTGGACATGACTAGAGAATGTGAGGATTCTCTGAGGTAGGTTTTAGTGTGAATAAAGAGAGAGAGAGAGAGAGAGAGAGAGAGAGAGAGAGAGAGAGAGAGAGAGAGAGAGAGAGAGATAAAAGACGGAGGATGCCAATAGAAGATTAAATTTATGCCCAGGTTATAAGATTTTCACCCTCATCGGCTTTTTTTGAAGTAAGATGACTAACCTCCTCCTCGAGCTGCTTTGTCACTCGAGCAACAACTCGATCAGGTTAAAAGGGCAACATTGATATCCAGGGAAATCTTTCTTGAGCCCGAAGGCGCTAATCAAGCACATTTCTTTAGATCCTGTAAAATCAAGAAAAATCGAGGCTCGATTCACTCACTCACAGACGAGGAGGGGCACACCACGCAAGACTCGGATGATATGGCCGGAATGATGCTGGATCATTTATGTCAAATCATTGGCCAACCTGAGACCCGTTCTCAAGAAGTGGATGCGGCCAGAGCAATCGTACTCGAGAAAGAAAATTGACCAACCGGAGGCCTTTCGCCTTGAGTTAGCCTTCTCTGAAGAAGAGTGCATGCAGGCATTACAAGCTCTTGGCAAAGAGAAATCCCCTAGCTGGGATGGTTTGACCATTGAATTCTTCAGAGAGTTTTGGGAATATCTCAAGGGCCCGATCATGTATATGGTTAACCAAGCACTTATCAAGGGATGGATGGATCCCTCTCTGAAAAGAGGGCTCATTAAACCCATCCCAAAATAGGTATGTTGTTCTCATGTCAAGCACTGGCGCCCCATCTCAATGATGTCAGTTGCTTATAAAGTCATCACCAAAGCCGTTGCTCTTGGAATGGCTCCCCTACTGGACAGGGTTATCTCTCCCCATCAGTACGGGTTTATTAATGGAAGGTCGATTTATGACAACATTTTGGCAACAATGGTTGGCATTGAGTATGCTGCCTTCTCAAAACAGGAATGCATCTTCCTTCAGCTTGATTTAGAAAAGGCATATGATAGAATTGTATGGTCTTTCATTGAAGAAGTCATGAAAACTCTAGGTTTTGGTCCGCGCCTCTGTCGTTTTATACACACTCTGGGTGCACGTGGTCACTCTGAACTCCTATTCAATGGAAGAATAGTAGGCACCTTTGAAGCCAAAAGATCGATCAAACAAGGTTGTCCCTTGGCCCCGCTCCTTTTTGTCATTGGCTCACACCCCCTCTTAACAATGCTCGAAGCAACAGCTACCTGCACAAGGTGATATTCAAGGATTTGTTTTGCCAGGCAATGACCAACTCCTAGCCAAAATGTTTGCAGATGACTCCCTCCTTTTCCTAAAAGCGTGCCCCTAGGTTCTCAAGAAGGCATTAGAGATCGTGCACACTTTTGTCGTGGCTTCAGGTTCGAAGTGCAATATTGAGAAGCCAAGATTGATCTCTCTTACGAAAGATGACACATTTGACCCATCAGACTGGTCAGGGGAGGTCGTCACTAAAGGAAAGATGTTTCAACATTTGGGTGCCCCTTTGGGAGTAGATGTTTCTCACAAACATTGATTTCAGTGGGTCTTGGAGAAGGTTTTAAAAAAAATGAAACGGTGGGAGTTTGTGTTGTTGCCCTTCCCAAGCGAAATAAAAGTGATCAACTCATTCATGCTCCCTTACATTGCCTTCACCAGTCCTCTCCTCAAAATAGCAAGATGCAATTGGAAGGAGTTCTTGAAACCTGTTAAGAGATTCTTATGGAAGAACAACACCAAAGTCTCATCGCAAGGGCAGTGGGCAAAATGGGAATTCATTGCTCGTCTGACTTCCCAAGGCGGCCTCGGAATCCACTACCCGGTCGTGCATGTCCAAGTCTACTGTGCCAAGTTTGTGGTTGCTTTAGCAAAGCAAGATCAAGCCTGGGCTATCATGACCAAGGATATGATTGACAAATCAAAGCTTGTCTCTAAAGGAGGACAGTGGAAAGAGATCAAGATGCACGATAAACTCTTAGCACCTGGATGGGCTACTTTGAAATTGGGGGGGTTAACGGGAGAGCTGGTTCAAAAATGCAACCATGCCACTAGGGTCTTGGAATGGGGGGAACTAACCAGGTACTTTCAGAACTCCACTACGCACTGGTCCATTTGGCTGTCAAACGCGAATGCTGTTAATCTAAACCTTTACTGGAGGGAAATAGAAGGAGAGCTAAACAATAAAGGCCTCCAATGACCAATCCACTTATGGGATGAAACCAACAAGTACTAGAAACCTTCTGAAGATTTAGCCGATCAACTTCAGCTAAATGGCATGGAGAAGATGCTTGTCTGTAGAGTTCTTGAAGGCCTGAACAACGGTCTTATGCCAATTCAAGACTCTACGTTTGAGTGGAAAGCCTGGAAATGGCCCAAAGATAGGTATTTTTCAAACCCCAAACCAAGATCATATATCAGGAGCTCATGCACAAGGACGACTGGTTTACCCCCTTAAACAAACAGTGGAAGATACAGTGGACAGAAGCTCGGTGGACTGAGGTCACTTTAAACATTTGGAAGCCACAGTGGCCCCACTTCATGAAGGTGTTTTTATGGAAGGTGCTTTGGGGAGCCCTGCTGACGCCGTCAAGATTCAGGCACGAGGTATAGGATCCGCTAGATGCTCTGGCTGCCGGGGGGCTAGTGAAGACCTGTCACACCTTTTTATGGAATGTCCAACCATAAGAGGTTTGGCAGGGAAGGTGTGCAAATGGATTCAAAGAACGTGGAAGCTTGGTTTCTTCAAGAAGGGTCTTTCTCTTGGAGGAAAACGCTTTCGAAGTCCTGCCCTTCTAATCTGTACCCAAATTGTTAGATTCTGCTTCTTCTACAATATCTGGAAGGTCAGGAACTCCCGTGTCTTCAATAATGAAGTTTATGTGGCCAGTTTCTAAGTAACTATTCAATAAAGCAAAGAATTGATATATACAAAAAGTAAAATTCAGATGATTGGATTTGGGCAGCACAAGCCATTCGATCAAAGCCTTTATGTTGTAAAGTCTGATGTAATATCCGCCTCTCAAGGCTCGGCCTGGGCTTGAGATTTATCTGTAATTTTTTGTTCTCTTTCTAATACAATCACTCACAATTGTGAGTTTTGCCAAAAAGAAAAGAATTTTCACCCTCATTATGAGTAGTGACGAGGATGTGGGGCCGTCCAACCGAAACGCCTATCTCTCAACAAGGATCTTATGTCCTTGTAATCAATGCAAGCATGTTGTGCGATGGACAAGACGCGTATCTTTGCAGCATGTTCGCGAATTTGGCGAGTTCGCTCCATCTATTATAGATCGAGTTGTTTCCAATTATAACTCGTCATACTCTAACACTGGCCAACAGGCAGCAATCTTGCAACCCAATAGACGTGTTTGCAGGCGCTTTGGTCAAGCAGTATATGTGAGGCCACAAGATGTAGCCTCTCACAACTCGGGGGATGATCATGCAGACCACATTCCCAAAAGGGCAATGTTTGAGCCCGAGATCGATGAAATGATTAAGACGATCATGGATTCAGAAAGGCTTATCTATGATGATATGAAAAGTGAAGCCGATACGCCATTGTATGATGGAGCACATGTTTCTAGATTGAAGGCACTCCTAGTTCTTCTCAACATGCAGACAAAGTTTGGATGGAGTGACACTAGCGTCACAGCGCTTTTCAGGTGATCTATTACAATGTGTTTACTTTAATAAAAATCTCTAAAAGTATAATGATCTGATAGATTTTTACACAATTGTATCGCATTTTTTTCTCTATGTAGATTGCTCAAAGAGCACATACTGCCAGCTGATAATGTGATGCCAGATTCCAGAGAGGAAGCAAGAAAGATCTTGCGAAAGTTGGGGATGGATTACAATTCGATCCACGCTTGTCCTAACCACTGCATTCTTTTCAGAGGGGAATACATAGACATCAAGAAGTGTCCGAAATGTGATTCCGAGAGATATCAAGTAGATCTCCATGGAACAAAAATTTCACAAAAGGTTTTGCAACATTTTCCTCTGCTTCCTCGTATCAAGCATTTCTTCGAATGTAAGTGCATGGCCGCCCTGGCATCATGGCATGAGGAGAATGAATCTTCGGATGGTGTGCTATGGATTCCTGTAGATTGTGCAGCCTGGAAACATATAGATGAAACATGGTCGGATTTTGCCAGGGAAGCTCAAAGTTTGCACCTAGGCCTGGGCTATGGATGGCATAAATCCAATCGGTCAAAGATCAACATCTTACAGTGTATGGCCCGTTGTCATCGTCAACTACAACATTCCCTCGTGGGTTGACTATGAAGAAGGGGCACCTATGACCAAGCTTGATTGTGTTGGGGTGGTATAAAGTGAAGATTATGGATGTGTATCTTCGTCCACTATTGGAAGAGCTACCACAATTGTGGATTGGCATAAAAGTGGTGGATATGAGTTGACACACAGGTCGACAGAATGCTTTGATCAGACGCATTCTAATGTGGACCATGCATGACTATCCCGGATTAACAGAATGCTCAGGTGACTTACACAAACTCAAACACTATACATCTTGGTTTTTCTGAAGATTATCTATTATCATGTGTATACATGCAGGGTTTCAAACAAGCGGATACAGAGCATGTGTCACATGTGGACCTAGACTGAATGCACGTTCGGCGTCCTCATTGAAGAAGCAAATCTACGAAGGTCATCAAGCGTATCTTCCAGAGAATCATGTGTTACGCGATGGATTTTTGGGAAGAGAGCCACTGAGGATGTCTGCACAAGCATGTTTAGAGCAGAAGGAGATGTGTGATGACGGTTTGTCTCCAGGGATGAAGAGACTCTCTCTATGGTACGAGTTACCATATTGGCCCTGACTCATCATCAATCACTTGCTCGATCCAATGCACATATTCAAGAATGTGGGTAATCTGCTATGGGACCATCTGACCGGCAAGAAAGATACTTTGGGAGCCAGGGTTGACCTTAGAGATGTGGATCATATGGAGCAATATTGGCTGCAGACAGCATCCGATGGATCGATAAATCTCCCTAAAGCGCCATGGATTTTCACAGGATCCCAAGAATGCAAAGTAAAAGAGACCATTCGATCTGTGCAAACCTCCACTAGCGTAATGCACTCGCTCCAAATGTGTTTTACTAAAGAAGGAAAGCTTACCGGTTTGAAGTCACACAACTGGCATAAAATGTTTCAAATATGTTCATAGTGGAATATATCATAGAGGAAATTGTGTAACAAATTTGTGTGTGGACTTTAATATCATTGTTTCACGTGTTTTGCATTTTATTTTACCAATAGCCATTGAGGGATGTTTGTCTCTTGACGTCCGTAACACAATCTACAAACTTGCAAAGTTGGTGCAATGGATCTCACAAAAGGAGACCAACATAGACTCCATACCATTCGCCAAACTAAACGATGCAGAGGTTATGTGCATGTTTGAGAAACACTTTCCTACTACCATGCTAACCATTCCGGTACATCTTCTTGTTCACATAGTTGATGAGGTGAAAATAGCTGGCATAGTACATTCCAGATGGATGTTCTTTTTAGAACGTTTCATGAAAACGCTCAAGGGTTTATGTGCATCAGAAGGCACATCCAGAGGGTAGCATGGTAGAAGATTGGCTGGTATCAGAGTCCCTAGTGTACATTGGAGAGTGGCTAGACGGATTTGATAAAGCCCGGGACATGCTATGGCGAACTAAGAAATGGACTGACCTAAGAGACACTTTCGTACTACCCGAGCATTGTGAACAAGTAAGTATGTAAATAGTTAACATCCAATTTTAGAAGTTATGTGCTTGGAAGCTCTCATGTAAGTTATGTGGCTTTGGTAGGTGATATTTCATCCTACAAAGTCTGCATCAAATTGGTGGAACGTCATAGAGGTATCCCCTTGTAGTGCACGGACGTATGAAGGCTACCATGTGCCAATCACAACGGCATCAATGGAGGAGATCGGAGAAGATACTCAGTCCGAAGCCGCTGAGGTGGTGCCAGATGAGCATCAAGCTGCTACTCTCTATGGGGTGCATGCAGAGGATCTACAAAATGAAATGGAGGATATCTGTTTAAATGGAGAGCTCTATATAGATATAGGAAGTTATGCTGAGATTTGTGAGGATGAGAGAGAGACCTCTTAAAGCCATAAATATTGTATTTGAACAATTTTGATCCGTTTTACAATATATATTGTATTCACGTGGCTTTTTGTCCATTTTATCTATATGTGCCATTGTATTTAATGGTCTTTGCGTCCACTCCAGGTACGTATGCATATGCTCTAGGTATGTTCTCACAAGCAGGGATGACAAGCACTGCGCTCCGAGTGCGATGGAGACTAAAGCTGTAATCACGAAGGTCTGCTCAATATAGATGCTGCTTGTCCCACCACTAGATCTAGTTGATCGGGTGAAAGAGACACTAAGAAGCACTACTGCTCCTTCTCAACGTCTCTTTCACCCGATCAATTAGATTTAGTGGATGGGCAAGCAACTTCTATGAGCAGACCTTCGCGATGCAGCTTCGGTCTCCATCGCACTCGAAGCGTAGTGCTTTTACAAATTCACAGAAATTCAACGAAATCTCTCTACACAGGAATCCCTCCCCCTTTATGAGTTCTCTCTGTTTCTGTCTCTCTACTTGTCCATGTTTTCTTCTCTATTCTTTCAATATTAAGATTAAATGTTCGTGTGTTTAATGCAAGTATGGATGATGATGAGTTTCTTTCTTCTTTGTCACCCTAGCAGAGACAATGGTACCTCGAGCGTCATCGCTCTGGAGCAACATCATGCGTTCCTACTCCTTTAGAGCCTCTCTCTGTTTCGGAGCATTCAACGTGCTCTGAAGCTTTGGTGTCGATGAGACGATCTTCACACTCGTCTAGGCACCGACGCTCTAGTGGTGGCGGTGGCGGTGGCGGTGGCGGTTGTTGTGGGAATGCTGCCGTCGATGCCTCGACACCGCCTGGTGTTCGATGAGGCTCTTTACCCTCCCCTTCTTTGCCCGCCCCCACACCAGCCACGACATCACCATATACACCAGGTTTTGCACGGCTGACGGCCGTTCTTAGCAGCCACACACCACTAGCTACTCCTCTAGGAGTCACTCCAGTCAACACTCCTCGCTTCGGGGCCCGGACTCCAGTGGACACACCTGACGTCCGTACCCCCATCAACACGCCGCTAGAGACCCCTGTTGGGACACAAAGGTTCACGCGTCACTTGCGAGACGGCTTGCCTTACTCCGTCGACTTCTGCGGTGGCATCATCTTGGATGATGAAGGCAAGAAGGTGATCTCGAGCATGCGCGGTCTTTGCTCTCAGGTGTTTAGACACTACATACTAAACACATGGAGTGAAGTACGAAGTGATTTAAAAGACAGAGTCATCATCATGCTACATGACGAGTTTCTCGTTTCAACACGGGATGACCGCTTTAATGAAGACCCGATGAAGGTTCGAATGCGTGAATACTGCAAGCACAAGCGTTCCGAAGTGCAAAAAGCAATCAATCATGGGTGGAACAGACCAGATTGGCTGGCCAAACAAGATTGGAAGAATGCGAAGAAAGCAGCGCACGAGAATCCCGACAAGTGGAAGCAACAAAAGGAGGCAGCCAAAGCGCGAGTAGAGGCAGGGAGCTCGCACCACTTGGGGAGCGGCGGGTGGGCATCATTTGAGGTCGATTTTGTAAGTGTTTTCGCATTGCTCTTTAGGTTTGATAGTTTAGAGTTTAGGGGTTTTTAAATTCTAACATAATGGATTCTAATTTGTATGTTTTGACAGTGGTCGATGACAGGACGTGACCCCACACCGTACAAGTGCGAGTACGCAGGCAGGAAGGGCTTAAACGCCCTGATGGAAATTGTGAGCCCTCGCAGCGGCATGGTTAGTCTTAGGGTTTACTCTTTTCTATTTGTTGTATTGTTTTATAAATTATATGTTTATATTTACAGAAACCTGTCTTATTGTTTTTTTTTTTCAGAATCCGACAGATACGCCGCTTGGACGCGATGAGACGTTTGATTAGACAACGTCAGTCTAGCCGTAGCTAGATAGCATTAGTTTCCTTTTGTCATAGCATATGTATCATGAGATGATGTTTATACGTCTTTTTGTAACTATTGGAAAGCCATGTATATTTTTTCAATAATGACAATGGTGTTGTAACTATTACATTTGCAAAGTTTAACAACCAAGTGATTTTGCCTATGATGTGTATAATTGTCATTGATTTACTTTTATCAATTTACTTTTGTCAGTTTTGTATCTTTATTCTGCAAACAATACTATGGATGATGGAGGGAGTTAATGGTTATACTGTCTTGTGGGTGACTACTTTGGGTCTATATCTAAGGTTGCACTTTCTTTCAAAGGTGAATCTGTGCTTATCTTGGATTCATTTAGGTTTACTCAATTATTGAAACATTCAATATGGTTGATGGATGGCAGGGCATTGAATGCCCTGCCTGCCACCGAAAAAAAACCTCTCGGACGTCGCTATGAGCGTCGTTATATAAGGCTCTGCAACGTCGCTATAAACGTCGTTATAGGTGGCCTCTCAACGTCGCTATGATCGGCATTATAGGCGTTGCTATATAGCGACGGCTATAGCGGCACATATAGCGACGTTCCCGTATCGACGCTGTTAGCGACGGTCTTAGCGACGCCGAGGAGTATAAAAACCCAATGTATTTCCGTCGCTAACAGCGTCACAAGTGCACACAACCTCTTGTAGTGTGAGAACAATCTGAAGTTGAGTAATCACTTTTTGGAGGGCTATTTTTATGAGATAGGACATGCAACTCAATCTTACATTAGATCGTCGAGAGACAGATGGCCAAATCAAATGGACCAAGCAAGTGCCTGAGGATATGCTGAGAGCATATGTAAGCAAGAAGTAATCTTGTTGGAGATATTATCTATCAATTCTTAAATTTTCTTACAATAGAGCCAAGCATGTGACTACAAGGTTTATTCCATTTATGCTTATGCATTAATTTCAACCTAGGTTGCTAGGTACACTAGGGTTGGTGATTGGAAAACTTCAGCAAGTAAAGGAATATATCTAAGATTAAATGGACATGTTGAAGCTAGCTCGCCAAAATACTCAACAAGAATAAGATAGATACAAAAAGATGCTACGGCTAAGCATCGTTAAGTCACTTTGAAAGAGGGTGTAAAGTTTTTCTAGAAGTTCTAGAAAAGTCAAGTAGCTTGAAAACAAGATCAACCCCCTAAGTTCTCACCGGCTTATTCTAGTTTTTTTTGAAATACTCTACCAAGGAGGACAAATGGCTTACAAATCGAGTGTTTTATGTAAGAATTTCAAGGAAATACCTGCATCAAAAAACAATTATGTAAACAATAAAGGTATTTAGTCTTCATTGAACCATATTGTTTATCGCATGAGCCTAGAAGGATTATGGACTTTCATGGATTGCGCACACCATCATGTTTTCTGTCAAGTGATGGGAAGACAACCTTGAAAAACATAGAGACAAGGTGCTACTTGGGAAACTATCAGTATTCTTTACAAGACATACCCCACCTTTATTTTCAAGGGCAAAAACTCTTTCATAAGGGGGGAGTAATTTCAAAAGAAGGGTCCATCAAAATAGGGCTTTAGTGGCTACGAGTTGCCATAGGATAGCATGCATGGGCATATATGGCAAGCTTTAAATGGGTGGTTGGGAGGAATATACTAGCTATCTGCATCCTATTGGATTTGGAGGGTTTGATAGAGTATATATTGCCATGTCTTCCATTCCTTTACCTTGCATTGAGCATAAAAAGGGGTTGCACTATTGATAGGTTGGTCTTGAACTGCCAAAGTCAAATGCTAAATGCCAAATAGGCTTAGCAAAGAGAGAAGAAAATGGAGGATGTTAGTCACATATGGAGCGCATTCATATTCAAGTTTCATTGATTATGATGATTGCAATGCAAATACGGAATGTTGAATATTTTTGTAAGCATATTTGTTGATAATTTGTTTATTCCCAAGAATTGTGAAGATGAAACAACAAATTATTGTGCGATAAAATTCATTAGCAACAACTAATCCATGGGAAGAAATTCACTACAAATGGTTATTTGGTTAATTAAAGTTGAAATTAGGTTTTTATCCAACTTCGTAATCTCCATATCCTAGACTTAAAAAGGGGTAAGTTGAGAGATATATCCTATTATCTAGACTAGATAATACTTGGAGGAAATGTTTCCTAGTTCAAATAGGCTCATCCATTGTGACAAGCTTGGTTTTCACAAGCAAGCGGCCATAAATTCAAGCAGTCAAGTTTTGAGAATATTGTTACAATTGCATGTTTTGTTGATTCAATATCTGAAATTTTTTTGCCCTTAAAAATTTGTGTGTGAGTTGTAGACAATTTGCAAGGTCAATCTATTTTGGAATCATCATTAAAAACACATTCACCTACATTAAGTTTAAGCCATCAAAGATTTCAAGTACTTGCGGCAAGGATGTGTTCAAAGGTAGATTCCTCTAATAAATAAACAAAGCAAACATGGTTGAGAATTTTAAGCAACGCAATCACAGTTTGAGAAATTTTTTGAACAAGGCTCCTCTTTTCCCAATCTTCTTAAATTCGGGCTTGAGTTTCTAAGCCTTAGGCATGGCAATTCTCTCTAACTATTATCCAAGGGCTTTATGCTCTTGAATTGGCAAGCCTCACTTATCCAATATTTTTCTTCCAAAGCAATTGTGGCAAAGGTTAAGTTTTTACATGTGTCGAATTTCACACGGAGCATAACCTCATAGGAAAATTTAACTACCTTCATGGATTTGGCTACTAATTTAGCTGTTGATAAGTCAAAGATCCAATTGGTGGCTAGTGCTAGGCTAGTCGGAGTTCATCCATCTTTAGAGCCTCCTCATGTTCAAGATGTTGTGGGGAACAACAACCAAAGGACTTTATCATGGACGAAAAATCTTAAGCCATCATTCTATAGAGGCAAAGATCCCAAACACAATGAAGATATGTTCAATATTCTTGCATATAATTGGACAAATGTTCACCATCTACTACAAGCTACATCAAATGCTTTTTGGCCTTTAGAAAATAGTCTAGGCTTGGAAGGCAAGGCCTACAAGTGGTGGATGTCTCCTTTGGCAACTCAAAAACCCAAATATTGGGCACAATTTAAGGTTGTATTCTAAATGGAAATTTTATGCAATAATAGGCAAAAAAGAATTAGAAGGCTTGGGATAATTGTTACATACAAAAATTTTCCATGATTGATATACCTACAAGTACAGAGAGATTATCTTTAAGTTGGATGAGTTATATGAGCTCGACAAAGTTCGAGGTTTTCTTCAAGGATTGCATCTTGACTTCAAGGCTACAATTATTCATTTGCATCCAAAGACACTAGAAGACACAATTGAAAACGCTTTGGTCCATGATGTAGAGGAAAATGAGTTACACCAAATACTTCCCATCACAAATATAGAACCTATTAGGAGAACCGCGTGCTTTAGGGGTTTTCTATCTCCTCCTATTGATTTTGAACAAGCTAAGAGAGAGGATTTGTGTATTTTGTCTCTTATCAAATTTACATACAAAGAGGGACTGCCCTTTCCCTTGGACCAAAAAGAAGGATCAAGATAGGAGTTCAATACATCAACCACATTCTTCATAGTCATAGGATGCCTTCCATATTTTGGGCATATTTTGACTCATTCATCTTAGACGTATCAATTGCACATTCAATAGATTCTATTTATGTGTGTCTTTTGTTCCACATATATTTTGTCAATAGGAAATTCTATTTGGTAAGCTTGATTATATGAATGGTCACAATTTTGCTTTTTCAACTACACTAGTATGTGCATCTCTTCTTTAAGTGTAAAGATGTGAAACCATTGGATTGTGAGATTAGATTTATTCATTAATTTGTTTGGGATCTCGATTAGGGCAGTCAAAACACTCGACACCAAGCTCTTCTTCTTTTCAACAGAACATCACCAATTTTGGGATTTATTCAGCATGTGGTGAGTAAATGCACCCATGGACTTTGAGACAAATTGTTTTATGCACCGTATGTAAGGCCAATTGAAAACCATTCACTAGATTGATTTGCACTAATTCATAAGCATTCCAATTTCCAAAAGGAATTGCTTCGGGTGTATGGAAGATAGAGTGTACCCACTTCTCGCAGTCTGCACCCAAGTGTGACCTCGGCAATGCGGCTAACTTGCCGAGTTACCCTCGTTCCCGAAGCAGGAACTTGCGACCCGTGGCATACTTCTAGAACTTGGCGAGTTACTAGTAAGAAGCTCCACATAACTCGCCGAGTGACGTGGTCATGTCACAAAGGCGACATGTTATTTCCACGTACATGCACACTCGACATTGTCACATAACTTGCCAAGTAACATGGCTATGCCAACATAGGTAAGCCACGTAACTCAACAAGTTACATGGCAAAGCCTACTAGATTATCACATAGGCAAGCCACGTAACTTGGCGAGTTACGTGGATGCCTTCCTAGAAGAACTCTCGACAAAGACATGGCATACACGTAAGATGTCCACGTAACTCGGTTAGTTACGTGGACACGTCTCCAATTGTTTGCATGACAGGCAACTCGATGAGTTATGTGGCACTCCGATGAGACTTGCAGATTTGATTGAACATGACCAACATGCGTGCATGGACGTTTTTGACGAGAATTGTATTGAGTGTCTAGCTCAGAGAATGACTGGATCAAATCTCTTTCACTCCTTGTCTCGATTGAGACTCTTTTTCCCTCTCTTTCTCTCTCTCTCCTCATACAACGTGTATAAGAGTCCCTCTACCACATGATAACTATCATATCATTTTTTGTAAAATTATATACAAATTCATATCCATAAATACATCTATTTCCAATCGTCAGGGACGCTGCCCCCGAACTCCCTCGCCAAGGGGGGGATAAATAGTTGTCTCCGCCCCCCCTTGGATCCCCTTGGCGACAGAAATAAAAACACACACACACACACACACACACACACACACAGAGTTTTTTAAATTTTAGTTGATGAAAATCTAGTTGTCCATATAGACGATGAGCTAGTTGTCTAAGTATACACCAATCTAGTTGACCATATATGCGACAATAAATATGATGGTATAGAAAATAATCTAATCTAGTTACCATACAAAGAACCATTTAAAAGGGCTTGGAGCAATCCTACAAGAAACCATATAGAGGATCATACCATCATCCATATAGATGACCATATGTATCCCTATATAGAAGATCGTAGAACTGACCATATAGACTTTCATAAAACTGACCATATAGACTACCATATACATGTGGTATATGGAAAAAGGATAGCCCTATATTTAGATGACCATATGGATGCCAATGTAGAGGACAATATGAATTCCCATGTAGATAGTCATAGAGACAACCATAAAGAGTCCAATATAGATTTCCATAGAGCCATATAAAGAAGATCATATCCTAATCCATCATATAGAAAGATACCAATGAAGATGGCCCATTTGATGACATTAGCCGATCATATTGATGATCCATGTAGACAACCAATCTTTACAAAGTCAACCGTGTATATGTCCATGCAGACAATTGTATAGATGACCATAGAGAAAACATTGTAGATGCATTTTTAGAGGACCATGTAAACACCCATATAGAAATTACATAGACAAGCATGTCCTAATCCATTATAAAAGGATACCAATGTAGATGGACATAAAAAGGTCCACATATGTGGCAATCAATCTAATCATACATATGAAAATATAGACAACCATATGAAGACCCATGCACATGGACAAAGATCCAACAATACCAAATGATCATATCCTAATACATTATAGAAGAGCTAAAATGAGTTGTATGAGCCATCTGTCCCATTTTAGCACATAGTATGCCCCTTGACCGCCCAAACCATATTGGATGGCTGTGTGAATTTTTAGGAATGTGTGAATGGTTCTCACACCTACTCGTACAAATCCTCATGCTCATCTGGTATGGTTTGGTTGGTCCAATCCATACTATGCGCTAAAATGGGTTATATGAGCCATATGTCCCATTTGAGCGCATAATATGGGCCTTGACTGCCCATACCATATTGGATGGCTGTGTGAATTTTTAGGAATGTGTGAATGGTTCTTACACCCACTCGTACAAAGCCTCATAGTCATCCGATATGGTTTGGTCCGTCCAATCCATACTATACGCTGAAAT
This sequence comes from Adiantum capillus-veneris, assembly GCF_014529385.1. Lineage (NCBI taxonomy): Eukaryota > Viridiplantae > Streptophyta > Polypodiopsida > Polypodiales > Pteridaceae > Adiantum > Adiantum capillus-veneris. The sequence continues at coordinate 75,813,666 of NC_140931.1, read as the reverse complement.
GGGTTATATGAGCCATATGTCCCATTTGAGCGTATAATATGGGCCTTGACTGCCCATACCATATTGGATGGCTGTGAAAGTTTGTAGGGGTGGGTAAGTGGTGCTCACACCTATCCATGAAAAGTCTCATGGCCATCTAATATGGTTTGGAGAGTCCCAAACCATACTATGCGCTAAAATGGGCCATATGGCTCATATGACACAATTTAGCACATATTATGGGACTTGACCACCCATACCATATTGGATGGCTATGAAACTTTGCAAGGTGGTGAAATGATTCTCATCCCCACCCGTGAAAGTTCTTGCGGCCATCTAATATGTTTTGGGTGGTCACTAACCATACTATGTGCTCAAATGGCCATACAACCCATTTTAGCACATAGTATGGGCCGTGACCACCCATACCAATTTGGATGGTAATGCAACTTTTCAGGGGTGGGGTTGAGTATCATTTTTCTACCTGTGAAAATTTTCATAGCCATTCGCTATGGTATGGGCGATCAAGGTCGATACTATGCGCTAAAATGGGTTGTATGAGCCAAACGACCCATTTTAGTAAATAGTATGGATCGAGACCGTCGAAACCATATCGGATGGCTATAAGAATTTTCAAGGATGCGATGAATACTATTTCTCCACTTGTACAAAGCTACATATCCATCCAAACTGGTATGGGCCGTCAAGGCTCATACTATGCGCTAAAATGGGTCGTATGACTCATACGGCCCATTTTAGCGCATAGTATGGGTCAAAACCTTCCAAACCATATTGTATGGCTGTGAGAAATTGTATGGATGGGAGTGAGTACTATTCTTCCACCCGTGAAAAGTTTCACATTCATCGGATATGGTATGGGCAGTCAAGTCCCATACTATGCGTTAAAATGAGTTGTGTGAGCCATATATCCCATTTTAGCACATAGTATGGACCTTAACTGCCCATATCATATCGGATGGCTGTATAAAATTGCATGGGTGAACTAATGGTTCTCACCCCCATCTGTGAAAAGTCTTGTGACTAGTTTGGACGGTCTTGAACCATACCATGTGCTAAAATGGACCGCATGTCTCATACGGCCCATTTTAGCACATATTATGGGCCTTGATCACCCATTCCATATTGGATGGCTGTGAAACATTGTAAGGATGGTACAATAGTACTCACCCCTATTCGTGAAAAGTCTTGTGGCAATTCAATATGGTTTGGGTGGTCTCAAACCATATTATGTGCAAGAATGGATCTTATGGCTCATACGGTCCATTTTAGCGCATAGTATGGTCTTTGACCACCCAAACCATATCAAATAGCTGTGATACTTTGAAAATTTGAGAAAATAGTACTCAACCCTTCCCATGCAAAGTCTTAAGGCCATCCAATATGGTTTGAGAGGTCTCGACCCATACTATGTGCTAAAATGTTTTGTATTAGCCATATGTCTCATTTTAGCACATAGTATGGACCTTCATTACCCATACCATATCGAATGGCTGGGAAAATTTGCAGGGGTGGAAAAATTATACTCTCCCCCACTCGTGCAAAGTCTTGTGGCCATCCAATATAGTTTGGGCAATCTCAACCAATACTATGCGCTAAAATGGGCCGTATGGATCATACGTCCCATTTTAGCGCATAATATGGGCCTTGCTTGATTTCCCATACCATATCAAATGGTTGTGTAGCATTGTAGGGGTGAAGTAATGGTGATCACCCCTATCCCTACAAAGTCTTGTGGTCATCCAATATGTTTTGGGCAATCCCTAACTATACTATGTGCTAAAATGGACCATATGTCTCATACAGACCATTTTAACACATATTATGGGTCCTAATCGCCCATACCCTATCCGATATGTATGAAACTTTGCAGGGATGGAATAATAGTACTCATTTCCACCCGTACAAAGTCTTGTGGCCATCCAGTATGGTTTCGGTGGTCTCAAACCATACTATGTGCTAGAATGGGTCGTATGGCTCATATGGTCCATTTTAGCGCATAGTATAGGCTTTGACCATACTACGTTCCAGAATGGGTCGTATGGCTCATATGGTCCATTTTAGCGCATAGTATAGGCTTTGACCACCCAAATCATATTGAGTATCTTTAAGACTTTGCACACGTGAGAAAATAGTACTCAACGCCGTCCATGCAAAGTCTTATGGCCATACAATATGGTTTGAGAGGTCTCGACCCATACTATGTACAGAAATTTATTGTATGAGCCATATGTCTAATTTTAGCACATAGTATGGGCCTTCACTGTCCATACCATATCGGATGGCTAGGAAAATTTGCAGACCTGGAAAAATTATACTCTCTTCCACTTGTGCAAAGTCTTGTGGCAATCCAATATAGTTTGGGCAATCTCGACCCACGCTATGCGCTAAAATGGGTCGTGTGGCTCATACGTCCCATTTTAGTGCATAATATGGGCCTTGACTACCCATACTATATGGGATGGTTGTGTAATATTGCAAGGGTGAAGTAATGGTGATCACCCCCATCCGTGCAAAGTCTTGTGGCCATCCGATATGATTTGGATGATCCCTAACCATACTATGTGCTAAAATGGATCGTATGTCTCATATGGTCCATTTTAGCACATATTATGGTTCCTAATTGCCCATACCATATCGGATGGCTATGAAACTTTGTAAGGATAGAAGAATAGTTCTCATATCCACCCGTACAAAGTCTTGTGGCCATCCAATATGGTTTCGATGGTCTCAAACCATACTATGTGCTAGAATGGGTCGTATGGCTCATACGGCCCATTTTAGTGCATAGCATGGGCCTTGACCACCCAAACCATATTGGATGGCCATGAGACTTTTCAAAAGTGAGAAAATAGTACTCAAACCCTCCCATGCAAAGTTTTGTGGCCATCCAATTTGGTTTGGAAGGTCTTGACCCATACTATGTGCTACAATTTGTTGTAAGAGCCCTCGGGGGTTCATCGTTTAATATCCCCCTATATAACGTGCATTTGCGGATTATTAAAAAAATCCCTCTTTAACATGTCTGAATGAATAAAATGACCCCTTATTTTAGGAAATTTTTCCAAAATTGAATATTGAAACCCCTTATTTTGATGTATCTCTATAAATTGCCTAGAATTTTTGCATTTTAAAACCCCTCCTTTCAAACTCACATTATACATAACATGATTACATAGTGTACCCCTCGAGTAAGAGCCATATATCCCATTTTAGCACATAGTATGGGCCTTGATTGCCCATACCATATCAAATGGCTAGGAAAATTTACATGGGTAGGAGTGATCACCATTTCACAACCTGTGAAAAGTTTCACAAGCATCAGATATGGTATGGGTGGTTAAGGCCCATACTAAGCGCTAAAATGGGTCGTATGAGCCATATAGTCCATTTTAGCACATACTATGGGTCAAAACCGTCCAAACCATATTGGATGGCTGTGAAACTTTTCATGGGTGGGGGTGAGCACCATTTCTTCACCCGTGCAAAGTTGCACAATCATCCAAGTTAAGGGTTTATGGGTTAGGGTTTAGGGTTCATGCTTTAGGGTAGCCATACGGTCCATTTAGCGCATAGTATGGATGGGGACCACCCAAACCATATTAAATGGATGTGAAGCACGATTTCCACACCTGTCCAAAGTTTCACAATCATCCCAGTTGGGATTTATGGGTTTAGGGATTAGGGTTTAGGGTATCAAAGTTTAGGATTTATGATTCCAGTTTAAAGTTTAAGGTTTAAGGTTTAAGGTTTATGGTTTAGGGTTTCGGATTTATGGGTTAGGATTTAAGGTTTAGGGTTTTTGGTTCAAAGTTTAAGGTTTATGGTTTAGGGTTTAGGATTTAGGATATATGATTAGAGTTTAGGGATAACGATGTAGGTTTAGAGTTCAAGGTTAAAGGTATTGAGTTTATGGTTTAGGGATTACGGTTTCGAGTTCAGGGTTTAGGGTTTACAATGCATAGTATGGATCGAGACCGCTCAAACTATATTGGATGGCGACGAGGCTTTTCACCGGTCAGGGTGAGCACCATTTCCCCACCTTTGCATTTTTTCAAAGTCATTTGATATGGTTTGGGTGATCAAGGTCCATACTATGCGCTAAAATGTACTATATGGCTCATACGACCTATTTTAGTGCATAGTATGGGTCTTAATCACCCAAATTAAATTGGATGGCCAAGAGAGTTTTCATGGGTGGAGGTGAGCACCATTATCCCACCTGTGCAAATTTGCACAACCATCCAAATTGGTATTGGTGTTCAATGCCCATACTATGTGCTAAAATGGGCCGTATGAGCCATACGGTCTGTTTTAGCGCATAGTATGGTTCGAGACTTCCCAAACCATATTGGATGGCCACAAGAATTTTCACGGGTGGAGATGAGAACCATTATCTAACCCTTACAAGGTTGCACAACCATTCGATATGGTATGAGTGGTCAAGGCTCATACTATGTTCTAAAATGGATTGTATGAGCCATATGGCTCATTTTAGCAAATAATATGGTTCGGGACCGCACAAACTATATCGGATGAATAAAAGAATTTGTACAGGTGAGGATGAGTGCCATTCCTCTACCCATGCAGTTGCACAACCATCTAATATGGTATAGGCTATCAAGGCCCTTACTATGCGCTAAAATGGGATGTATGAGACATATGGCCCATTTTAGTGTAGCATATGGGTCGGGACTACCCAAACCATATTGGATGGCTCTTAAAATTTTCATGGGTGGGATTGAGCACAAATTACCCATGCGTGTAAAGTTGAACATCCATCCAGTATTGTATAAGCCGTCAAAGACCAAACTATGCGTTAAAATGGGATATATGGCTCATACGACCCATTTTAGAGCATAGTATGAGTCGAGACCACCCAAACCATATCGAATGGCCAGGACACTTTGCACGTGTGGAGGTGAGACCATCCCTGCAAATTTTCACAAGGATCAAATATGGTTTGGGCGATCAAGGACCATACTATGTGCTAAAATGGTTCGTATGGCTCATATGGCCAAGTTTAACGTATATTATGTATTGGGACCTCCAAAACTTTATCGGATAGCCACAAAAAATTTCACGGGTGGAGGTGAGTGCTATTTATCAACCCGTGCAAAGTTGTATAGGCATCCATACTATGGGTGGTCAAGGCCCATACTATGCATTAAAATGGATCGTATGGCTTGTACGATCCATTTTAGCATATAGTATAGTTCAAAACTACCCAAACCATATCGGATAGCCACGTGACTTTGCACGGGTGGGTTTCGACACCTTTTCTCCACCCCTAAAAAGTCTCATGGCCATCCTTCTAGTTATAACAACACAGGTGGCCCCGTCAATGCTATCGGTTCTTTTATGGTGTCATTTGCCACGGCATTGTCCGCTTCGTTCTTCACGCACCCGTCAAACCTCGTTGACACACCCATCATGTTGGCTCACCCATTTGTCCATGATGTCCCATTGTTGCACCCGTGCACGGTCCATGGGCCTCACCAATGCTATCGGCCCCATCACGATGAAGTCGACGGTAGCATCGTTCGCTCCGTCCTTCACGCACTCTTCGATCCTCGTGTGGATCACACATTGACCCACGTGACCCCATCACCCTTGACGTGCATGGCTCGTCGGCTCCGTTGACGATACTGGCCTCGATCGACTCCATCACAATGCAGTCGACGGTGACTTCGTCCGCTCCATGATTTAAGCACCCGTTTGCCTATCCACCCCTATTGGCTCGCTCCATCCCGTCATCAAAGACTTGCACGAATGACCCCTCGATTGTCCTCCCTTGACGTAGTCGGCCCCGTCGGTGCACTCGATCTCAATCGGCCTTGTCACATTGTCATTGCAATGACGTCATCCACTTCGTGCTTCACATACCTATCAGCTCTCATCGACACACTCGGAGCGTCCACCCAATCGTCGGTCCACGCCGTCCCATCGTGTCCATGCCCTTGGTTATCCTCCATCGACGTAGTCAGCCACATCATTATGGAGTCGACGGTGGCATCTCAAGCACCTGTCATCCCTCGTCCGTGTGCTTGGTCCCTCTCCGCACCATGAGCCATCCCGTCAATGCATCGAGTGTCGTTGGTGGACGTGTTGTTTGTGCCCTCGGTCATCGCATCCTCTCATGGAAACCTTCTCCTTGGGGCCTTCCCCTAACAAGGGGGTTTCCCACATTTGTCGGCCCGTGGGTCATGGTTCTTGGGGGGTTTGTCGGCCGGCGCCAAATTGGTACAACTATAAGAAAGTGGTGCTCGGTTGAGATGAGAACGGGGTGGACCGTGGAGCGAAGGATGGGTGAGGTGAGACGACAAACTCGCCACACCGCTCTTGTGACATTGAGATGCAATCCCCCCCTTGGGTGAGTGCCAAGGCTACCTTCCACCAACGGGCTTGACTACTTTCGAGCCGTTTTCGGGTCTTGCGGGGCTCAATGCGCTTGGGGTGGCCAACGGGGCTCAATAGGCAATAAGTGATGGCGGACCGTGTCCAGGGCCGGGGCACCGACTACAGTGAGCTCCCACTCGGCGGGCCGCGGTGTGATCAAGGAACACGACGGATGTTTTTCCCACCACGAGCTATGTGCGGCTTGTATCGATACGGAAGAACATGAACCCGTGTACATAAAATTTTTCCAAAGTTTATATTAAGCTCGTGATGCATGAAGCTTTCTATCTTCATAGCATCACCAAAGTCACAAGGAACACAAAGATTGTAGTGTAACAAAGTCTCTTTTGATGGGAGAATCTATAATACAAACACCTTTTGGAGGGGGGACTGGCCCAAGTAAATCCGGTCCTCAACTATTCTCATGTTCTGTAATTCTCTCTCTCTTGCAAAAGTATTGTTCATGCCAAGTTAATTAAGTACTATGTTTGTGTTGCAACCATCAATTAAGTTCACCCTCTATGTTCTCAAAGTGACCTCACAAAAATGCTCACCTTAATTCTCTTAATTCCGTTGTTCTCAAAGTTCATAGGCCATTCCCATTACATTGGTATCAGAGCATTTGGTTTCTCTTTTCTTTCTTAAGAAGAGAGGTCCTTAACTAGCCTATTAATGGTTGATTTTGTTAATTATATTAGGGTAAGTAGGATTCGGATCTATTATCTGTTTTGTTGAGCGCACTATGTGGAATATGGTGCACACCTCGGAAGTTTGGGTCTTAATAATGGGGCCTTTTTAGACTTGCCTACGGCTTTACCATTATTGAGCTATAAGAAGTCCGGAAGGAGCTATCCCTCGGCAATTCTGTTATGTTAAACCCACCCCACTACTCTCTATAATTAACCAATTTGAGCCATGGGTGTAGATACTTAAGTGCTTATTTTCAAAGGCTAAGAGGAGTAGCAACTAAGGTTTTGAATTGCCAAAGGATACAATAAGTAAACACATAAGTATTATAATTAACATGGCTAACAATAACCAAGAGAGTAGAATGAACATTGATAACTTTGATTTTGCACATGAAGGTGCTAATGATGATGCTCCATGTTTATCAATTATCTTGTTACTAGGCTGCATCAAGCTATGGGCAACCCTACTTTGCAAGCCGAAGTTACCCAATAACTTCATGCTTATGGTATTTCCCTTGTTCTCTAAGAGGAGAGAGATTTTAGGAGGTCTCTTGATGAGACTCCCAAAAGAAGACTCTCTCCCATAAGAGAGGAGGAATCTAAAGAACGAGAAAGAAGTGAATCCCTAAGTTCTTCTAAAGATGTGGCTCCATGAAGACGGCGGTCTAGACTATCGTCAACTCTTCCCAAGAGGAAACGGTCAACCCATAGTCCTTCTCCTCGTCATTCCGAAAGGGAAGAGAGAAAACAAAGGAAGAAAAGGCAAGAAAGAGGTCACCCTCTTCTCCTTCTTCTTCTTCACCTTCTTTTGTAGGCGGATAAAGGATAGATACACATGTTGTTATAGTTCCCATTCATAGTACAGAACAATCTTTATACACAAGTGTTGAAATCAAGGGCCAAAATATATAATAGTCCGTCATCTTCAAGCCAAGGAACTTTGAAAACCATAGTTGAGAAGGTAACCCTCACCTTCACCCATGGAACCAACACAACTTTCAGTTAGCATTGGCATCGTATGCAGGCGATGCATGGGTATCCCACATGTTATAGATGTCACCCAACTAAATTGTTTTCAAATATCAATAATAAGAAATGTGAAGCTACTCATATATTTAGAGATGTTTTCATATACAAGGGGAAAAAACCATCTGGAGCCCATTTAGCTTTGCAAGCTCTCATGAGATAAGGCTAGACCATACAAGCCGTTGTTTTACAACCCACAAGTGTGTCAAGCCCACTATATAGGGTCATACACCAGATATTTAGGCAAAACCTCTATCAATACACACCTTTCAAAGAAAATCCTTTCAAGGTCATATTTAAGAAGATACAACCTATCAAAGCTTCTTTATATGCTTATAACAAACCGTAGAAATGCATCGACAAATATCCCTACACTAAAAAGTGAATTTTAAACCAAAATCATAGACACCGAAAGGGTGTTCATATACATGCATATGATAGGAAAAAGCAATTCCTAACTCACAAGGTGAGTAAAAAACCAGTGTTGTAAATACAAAAACATCTCAAAAACCAGTGTTGTAAATACAAAAACATCTCAGGAGAAGTTGCCATTTAAGTACCTCTACCGTCATATGCATGAGAGTTTTCCCATACCAACACATGAATCACAACCCATCAATTAGTTTGGAGAACATTCCATTCCAATGCCAGAACGTCACTTGAGATTGAGTGGGAGCAACCAGCTCCACAATAGCTTGCTTATCCTTTCCCTTTGCCGTAGATCGGACACTTAACATTACCTCTTGCAGGTAAAACCTTCACAGTTCTAATGTACAAACAACAACTCCCAAGAACACACACAACCAATGCTAAGTGATCATGTAAAGCTCACCTTTTTATAGGGTTTCGAGTAGATAGCCACCGTTCTTCACAGCCGAATGGCGGGCCCGGTTTCAAGAGGGGACGCCGCCTTGCATAGAGAGAGGGGGGGAAAGGAGAGAGAGAGAGAGAGAGAGAGAGAGAGAGAGAGCTAAGGACGCAGTATTGCAGACCTGTCAGGAGGGAGCCACCTCGCTATTAAGCAAAGGACAACTTCATTTACAAAGTCGGGTAGCCCACCCATAAACCCTTTAATAACTAAGGGTTAGGTCCCATTAAGGTACCACCTAAAAAGTAAATAAATAAATTCTAGTGAATTTAAGACTATTATTCATCAAAGGTACCCCAGGCCAATGGTTCCAAAGAATTATACCAAGGAAATGGCAACACGTAAACTAGCCATATGAGTGTGTGTGTGTGTGTGTGTGTGTGTGTGTGTGTGTGTGTGTGTGTGTGTGCCATTACCAATACCATTACAGTCCAATAGTAGCAGTAAGTACCAATACCAGTACAACCAGTATTACCAATACAAGTATAGCACTATCAGTATCAGTAGTGTGTAGTACCATTACCAACACCAGTATAGTTTAGTAGTACCAGTCAGTACCAAAGGTACCCCAGACCAACAGTTCTAGCGAATTATACTAGGGAAATGGAAACACGCAATAACCAGCTATGTGTGTGTAAGCAGATCCAGTATGTACAGTACTAGTACAACAAATCAGTACCAGTACTATTATAGCAGTATAACAGTATCAGTATCAGTAGTGTATAGTGTCATTACCAGTACTAGTATAGTCCATTAGTACCAGTTAGTACCAAAGGTATTCCAGGCCAGCAGTTCCAGCGAATTATACTAGGGAAATGGCAACAAGAAATAACCAGCCACGTGTGTGTATGTGTGTACCAGTATCAGTTCCAGTATAGTCCAGTAGGATTAGTAAGTATCAGTACTAGTACCAATATATACAGTTCCTAGTGAATTTGAGTGAATTATTCACTAAAGGTACCCCATGCCAACAGTTCCAGCAAAATTATACCAGGGAAATAGCAACACACTATAATCATGCATGTGTGTGTGTGTGTGTGTGTGTGTGTGTGTGTGTGTGTGTGTGTGTGTGTGTGTGTGTGTGTGTGTGTGTGTGTGTGTGCGTGTGCGCGCGCGAAAGAGAGAGAGAGAGAGAGAGAGAGAGAGAGAGAGAGAGAGAGAGAGAGACAGAGAGAGAGAGAATTAGAGAATTGTCATCTTCTTGGAGTGATCACAAGGACTACAATCCACCCTCTCCACTTGTGTGCATACGCACAATCACACACCTATGAATGGGGGGGGTTACCCAATGGCCATGCTTTTCTTAGCCACAACAACACGCGGGTCACGCACTAGTCCACTTCAATAGTATGTCTTCCATTCCCACTTCATTAGTAGTGTGCAAAAGTCCCATTTTAGTAGGTTCAATGATTTGTCAATGCAAGTAGCCTCCCCCATATCATACCATACATAGGTAGTAGAGCAAGAAAAGGCCAGATTAGTACTTCACAAGGTCAGATTAGAATCTAAGCCAATGCTTTTTTTTTAAAATACCAGTTTATGTATGAAGCCAAACCAAGAAAAATCCAAACCATGTTTTAATCCTTCAAAACCATAGAGGCCAGTAAAAGGATTTAACAACAGTTTAGAGAAGAAATCGCTAGAGTAAGAGAGGTGTCAGAGAAGTGCCAACCAGAGCGAGAGCCAAAGCAGCAATGTTTCAGATATTTTGTAAATTGAATGTATCATAACCAGATAAGCAACTACAACATTCCAAATTCAGATTTTGGTAGCATAACCAGCAATGCCACTATACTCACCATGAGTATCAAATTTAATGTAAAGAAAAATCAAATTTTCAATAGTTTCCATGATAAGTTTCCATGTTAAAAACCAGTAATGCCACTAGGCTTTTAGAAAAAGTACCAAAAAAACCATAGCAGTGTCGGTCAGATTTCATGTCAACTAGAGTATGTATGTATAAAGTCTACATACATTTTAAGGCAGTATCCCTAAGAGTCAGATGAATTAGAATATTTTATGCATGAAAATGGTCAGATCTTAGCCAGATAGCCAATGCCAACCAGTAACCAGTCCCTGGTTGTAGTTAAATCAAAGGCAACAAGCACACCATATAAGTTTACAGAAAAAAATCCTATTTTGTGCTTCAAGTCATCAGTGAGCATGTAGTTTCACAAGTCCTACTGCAATAGTTGTAATAATGCTAGCAAATATCAGTAGTAAAATACATTATTTCATTGCCTTCAGCAACCAAAAGGGACATAGAGCATCCCCCTTCTAGGAATCAAAGTTCCAAGGTAAGAACCAGAAGTTGTAGTACAGTCAAAACAGTCTCCCCCATATTACAATATCACAAAAGCCCAGTTAGACCAAGCCAAATCAACAAGTATTAACTCCCTTTTTTTTCCAACTTTGAATGTTACATAAACAACTACGACTATCAGAATATGGCAGTATTAAAAAGACCATCTTTTATACATTAACAGAAAAAGCTCTGTCACGGAAAAAGGCAATGTGGAAAAAATGCAAAGTATACCCTAAAGATAGTGAACAGAAAACCTTGAAATAGAAGCCCTCCAATAGTCAACACAGTAGCAGCAAAAAACAGTTCTTACTATAGAGCCAAACATTAGCTTGTCTTGTAGACTATCCTATACACCAAGAAAGTAAGCACCAAGACCTTGTCTAAGTGAGGGGAAGAGCCCCTCACCCTATATGCTAGAGGAGGCAGGGAGGATTGCCAAAAGTACTCATTTGCGGGGGTGCTGCATCAGCCAAGAATCAATTATCCATAGTAAAAGTGTAGGAGATATAATAGCTACACATCCCTCCAGGTGAGGTAGGCAAAGAACTCAGGCCAAGTAACCCTAACTTCCAGCGCGGTTAACAGAGCAGGTGTTATGCACGCCGTGACATAATGACAAAGAAATGCATCGATCAAAACTAAAATCACCACACACTCCGAGGTAAGGGCCCTAAAAGGGTTTTAAGTGAAATTGGTAGGAGCTGGGTAAGAGGTGATACCCATATGGTATCATTTTACTCAACCATGCAAAAAGTAGGTTAGCAGTACCATTTTCGAGTTTTTTTTCCCTTTTCCCCATGGAAATCTTTAGGCTATGAGTTGGTTAACCATGGTCAATTGCTGCAAAAAAGTGTGTGTGTGTGTGTGTGTGTGTGTGTGTGTGTGTGTGTGTGTGTGTGTGTGTGTGTGTGTGTGTGTGTGTGTGTGTGTGTGTGTGAGAGAGTGAAAGAGAGTAGGATCAAAAAAGCTTTTGAATCTTGCTTTCTTTTAAGAAGAGTAAAAGTAAACAACCATTACAACAGCCCAAATCTTTATTCTCATCTAGAAGCAGTGACAAATATCTCAAATAGATAACTAAAAATTGAACAAGTTATGGAGAGATGATGACTTCCTTTTCTTGATGCATTAGAGGTAGAGAAAAGAGAGTCATGTTACCTGCCACCATCACCCACAAAAAAACATTCAAGTTAGTCTATAAGGTGGAAGGCAGGTGGTGTGAGTGGATGCTCTTACTTGTTATCAATGTCACTCTATCTCAAATAAATAAAAAACGAAACAAAAAGTTACACCATCTACACCTGGTTAGAAGGGTCCATGGATGATCTTGGGTAAAAAGTGTGCAGCCTTTTTGCAAAAGTAGGTGTTTGTCTTTTTTGGGTGAGAGTCTTGAGCCTTATATAGAATCTCTCCTACTTGATAACCTCCAAGATTTTTTTGTTCGTGAAGAGGAGGGAGTGGTGGGTACTCAAAACAAGGTGAGTGGGGAGTCAGAAAAAAGGGAGTGGTGTATTAAATTGTGAGTAGTGGGGTATCCTCTAGACCCAAGAAAAGATCACACGCATCTTTGTTTTGACTCAAATTTTTTGTAAGGTTTGGGGGGTATGAGTAAAGTACCGAAAATTAGAGATTTTGGGATTGTTTCCATAAGGGTTTTTTTGTCGTTAGAGAGATCGAGAGGAACCCTCCTCCACCCACACTAGGAACAAGAGGTTTGTATTTTCCCTGGATTCACTCTAGGGGGCACTAGGCCCCCTAAGCGGTCCTAGTGCCCTCCAATCATAAGATGCTCTAAGACTTCTTCTACTGAGCAAGTGTAAGATGAAGCTGCAAACTTTTGAAGGTGCCCTCTAACCAGTCTCCATAACCTGGCTTTTTCAAAGCCATTGTAACAAAAAGCTTGGATGAGAGATTTAATATTTTGGGCTGCTTTTGTGGGGTGGATGTTGCAAAAAAGGATGGGCTTAATTTGGGAGAGTATGACCTTATGGGCCCAATCTAAGGGTCTATTACTAGCCCTTTTTAGGTATTTGATGGGTTGGTATGGAAGGTTATCATCTTTGTTGTGGAGACTCTTGATGAGGAAATTATTATGGATTGCAAGGTTGAGATTAAGAAATTTTGTATTGTGCCCTACTTCACTTTCAATTGAGAGGCAATCAGGGTAGATGGATGTTTTTCCATAAAGAGGTGAGGGTTTTTAGAATCTATGATGAGGATGTCATCAAAGTATCTAAAGGGGATTCCCAGTTGGGAAAGGAGAGGTTTTGGGTTGGGTGAGTTAAGCGTGGTGGAAAGAAATTCAAACTCTAAAGAATGGAGATAGAGATTACACCATAGGGGGGAGCAAGCTAGCCCCATAGGTATACCATTAGATTGTCTGAAGCCTGAGTCTTGATGTTGTATAAACATGTTGTTTATGAGCCAAGAGTTAAGGTCAACCATTTGTTGTTCATTAAAAGAGAGTCCTGATTTGTAGGAGTAGGCTGACCAAGTGCCTTCCAAGCAACGGAAGGGGAGCTTTTTAAAAGAGATGAAGGGGAGGTGAGACAGGGAGAAGGCTACTTTTATGATTTTAGAAATGTGAGCTATAAGGCCGAGTGGGCCTTCATGGGGGATATTCTTGTAACACTTTTTTATGTCTCCTGAATAGAGAGAGTGAGCTTGAATTGGGAGGTTGAGGACACAATCGTAGATTGAATCCACAATCCACCAAGATTGGAGGTGAAGGTTGTGGCAAAGGAGAGCTTTTTGATTGAGATGTTTTGCTCTTTGTTTTCCATTAGTAGGGAGATTTCTGAGTAGCAGCAAGATGAGCCACAAGTTATCCATCTAAAGGTGTTTTTCTGGCTTTTGAATGATGCCGAAATAAAGGGGAGAGATAGATGTTGAATAGTGAGAAGGGAAGAGAGGTAAGATTGAATAACAGTTAGCATGGAGTCAACCTTCATAGCACAAGGTTTAAAATCCAGGCTCTGGAGTCTTTTTTTGGCTTCCGAGATGATGAGTTGTTTACATATAATTACCGGGTTATTAGCCGCCTTATCGAGGTAAGTTACCAAGAACTGCTTTTTGAGAGTATCAATTTTGAGCGATATGTTTGGGTATTGGTTGTGCTGCTTTTTGGAGGGTAAGAAGTTTGAGCAATAACCATAAAGGGCTTGGTCAATTTCATCCTTAGTTAGGATTGGGGGGGTTTTTATGCAACCCAGCCAAGTAAGGTGCTCCAACACATTGGATAATACTGAGCAAGCTTCAGTGAGGTTTGGGGGTTGATTGGGGATGTGACCTAGTCCGTTTGACAGGGTTTTATCAAGAGCAGGACTAGTAAAGAGAGAGTAGTCCAAAGTTAGGACATGGCCGAAATGAGGGTTAATGCCTTGCTGAAAAAGATAACAATTACATTTCTTGGAGTCCTCAGTAAAGCATGATAAAACTGCTCTTGCATTGCATAAATTTAGTTTCAAAGGAGGAGTGAACGCCCAAGTGAAAACTACCTCTTCCCAGGTTGGGGTGGTAGTAATATTAAGGCCAAAATAGAACAAGAGAAAGAACTGCCTTACATTAGGGATATCCAGAAGGGGATTTGCAAAAAAGATGGGAACAAAAAGCGAACTTGGGAGGGGTTTTTTTGAGAGGGAGAAGCGCCCATGAGATTCTCTGCAGATCTGCGAACGAGAATTGCAGCCAAAAAAAACTTTTAAGATCAAGACCATGAGAGGGGTTGCATCTAAATAAACCTATAGAAAGGTTATAGCGCTGAAATTCTTGCGCTCAAAAATTGAATTCAGAAAGAAACATTCAGAACCCGAATAAACAAGGGTTAAGCGCTGTAATTCTGCGCTCCAAAATTTGCTGCCAAAAAATAACCTTCAGGACCCGCACAGGGAGGGTATATGCTCAAAAATCGAAGCCGAAAAAAACCCTACAGAACCCGAACTGCAGAACGATTGAGCTGGTTTAATCATAAAGTAAGGACTTGGCGCTGGAAGCAGAGTTCTGTGATAGTAATGATCTGATTTTAGCAACCGGGGTAGAGGGTTGAGAGGAGAAGGCGGGGTAGGAGGGTGAGGGTTGGGGGGTATAACTGCTGTGGGAGGAATCTGCAGGAATTCGATGAGGAGAGGGTGAGTATCTTCCGTGACCCCTAAAGTGGTGAGAGGGTTCGGGCCGTTGTTTCTGTCCAGATCGAAGATCCCCACCTCTGAGCAGGGCAATTGCTTGCATGATGAATTTCTCTACTTCCAAAGAGAGGTTTGCAGAGGGTGCCTGCTGGTTGAAAAGCACAGAACTTTTGATTGCTTCTTTTAATTTTTGCCTGTAAAAGAGGTGAATTAATGTTAACCCTCACGGCACACTGACACCCTATGATCTATAAACGTTGTATTGTTTAGAGTCAGGTACCGGGCTTGTCGAACCAATAGGAACAGGGTAAGGGTGATCGCCGATGACAGGCGCACTCTAACTGGAATATTCAAGGAGTTAGTTGGCTAAGTATGGGCGCCCAAGTGTGAATGGGGTGAGCTCATATAAAAGCCACTAAACCTAATTTTTACTCATTCTCTCATTGTGCAATAGAAGCTGCTCTTGCTCCATCTCCACCATCTCCTTGTGTGTGTGTGTGTGTATATGTGAGAGAGAGTGTGTGAGAGTGTGTGTGTGATCGAGCATTGCGGCGGCACGACGGCGGCGAGGCGGTTGAGCGCGGCGTAGCGGCGTCTCCCTCTTCTTCGCAGCGCAGGAATCCTTCATTCGCAACTACGCAAGAAGGTGAGTGACACACCATTCTTCCTTGTGAGCTTGTTTGTTGTATGACTGTGTGCTAGGAGCCTTTGTGGCTCGCACACGGCGTGTAGCAAGTCCCCAGTCTTGACATTTTTGGCGCCGCTACCGGGGAGCTGCTGCGCGTGAAGCTCCAATGGCGACCCGTAAATTGTATTGAAGCTATTTTTTATGTAGGAAAGGCGCGGCTTAAGTTTGATTATTGTTGTTATGCAAAAAACAGTAGAGAAAGACACAATGTTGTTGATTGCATTCAAGTTTTATGTGTTCTGTTAAGCTCTGATTTCAGCTTTCATAGTTAGCATTTCTTGCGTTTTCTGCATTTTCTGGTTTGCACTGCAGAGTTCTGTCATGTTTCAATTTTCTGCATTTTCTGTGTTTTCTGGTTTGTGCACAGTTAGGCGCACAGTTAGTTAATTAAGTAGGTTAGTAATTAGGTGAACCACTGATTAGCAGGTCAGTAGGTAGGTGAGACAGTAAATAGTTAGGTGAGGTCAACGCGCACCAAAACGCGTACCAAATAATATCCAAATAATAATAATAATAATAATAATATAATTTCAAAAAAATTTCAAAAAATAAAAAATAAAAAAACGAAAAATAAAAACGCGAGTGAGAGATCATTTCCCCAAGCCCAAGCCCAAGCCCAAGCCCAGGCCTCAGTCCTCAATCTTATGATATATACTAGACTCACTCTTATATATATACCCTACCCCCTCAAGAGGGAATGAGAGCATGTGGGGTAAGTCCTCCACTCTCCTCCCTTCTCTTCCCACTTGCACCCTTAGACTTGCTATTTGGAGCCTAGTTCCCCAGCTAGGAAAAGACTGTTTCGGGCTTTTCTGGAGCAAAATAGAACCAAACGGTGGGCTGTAAAGCACAGTGCGTCCCTCCTAGCGATACGCTTGTTTCGAGCTATCACACGGCCCATTCCACGACACGCTCTAAAAAATCTAGCAAAAAAACAAACAAAAAACACGCAAAAAACTAGTCACAAGGCCTCCTAGAGCAGCTTTTTGACACCTTAGGGTATCAAAAGCACATGCACTTACGCTCTGGGCGGGTGCTAGAACACGAGCATATTGAGGGTGCCTCTGTTCATACGGACAACCATTACCCATCCACGATAGGCTATAGATCCTCATCGGGGACACAAGGTAGCACCACCCAAGACCCTAAAATAGCAGCTAGTGATTCCTCCTCCGGCTCAAAAATCATGGAAGCATACCCTACCCAAAACACTGAGAGAGAAGGCCATGCACCTCCCGAAGCTCCACAGCCTAGTACTAGTATGTTTAGCCGTTTCATGGAAACATTAGGTAGAGCTACTCGCTCGGAACCTGATGCAAATGAAGCACACGAAGGGGGTGGGGAAGTGGACTCTCCTTTCACATCTCACGTGGACCCCACACCCCCAAAGAGTGTCCATGTGGATATCCTGCCAACTTCTTACCAAGAAGGCCCTGTTGAGCTGCCTCCTTCAGAAGTTCCCTCTAGAGTACCGTTGGTGACAAGTAAAACCACGGGGAGCAACATTGCTTCTACCTCACAAGAAACCGTTAACACGTCGACTCTAGAAGGATTGTTCATTAATGATCATTGGACATACGACCTCCACACTGAGGTGTTGACGGATCTACACTCTGGCCACGCCTACCATGTAGGATGGATAGAGATTGTACAATCCACCTCTAGTGCCACGAGCATCGAAGATCAACAGAAAATGATCTGTAATGTTATCCATGGCATTATTCAATCAGAAAGGCAAAACCGAGGGGTAAATATACTCTCAACTGGCCCCATGAGATTTCTGGATACGAGCAAGGCTCAACAGCCTACTCTATCACAAATGGAGACTCCTCTAATGAGTCTCATGGACCCATCTTACGTCATTTCACCTGGGGTCTCTATGCAATCTGAGCCTCCGAGCGACAACTTTAGCTTCCCTAACTTGGCTCAACCCTCTATTAAGGAAAACACAGTGCTCACTCCAGGGATAGGCGTGACAGAGAATGTACCGATGACATCTACGATTAGCGCAGTGCCACTACCTAGTGTCGTAGTACCTAATATGGGGCCTCGACCGTATGTGCCTCTAGCCCCTTATGCACACATGGCCCCCACACCTCCAA
The DNA here is from genome assembly GCF_014529385.1 of Adiantum capillus-veneris. NCBI lineage: Eukaryota > Viridiplantae > Streptophyta > Polypodiopsida > Polypodiales > Pteridaceae > Adiantum > Adiantum capillus-veneris. The sequence continues at coordinate 75,795,471 of NC_140931.1, read as the reverse complement.
TTGTACCACTTGTTTATGCTCCTCAAGTGCCGCTCCCTAGCCCTTATCCGAGTGGACCTATGCCCGGTTATGTTCCATATCCTGCATCATCCACACATATGCCAAGACCGATACCCGTCCCTCTCCCACATATGATTCCAAGAGTACCTCCACCGGCCCTGCCTCCTCACATAGGTGACTTGGCAGCGTTTGCTCAAACCATAGGTCGATGTATCGCGGAAAATATGCGTCATGCATCTGATAGTGAGCCTAGAAGTAAGGCAGTACAAATTGCCAAACTCACGCAAAAATTCAATGGGGATGAAGATGCTAGAAAACACATTGAAGTGTTTGAACAAATATGTGATTCCTTAGGGGAACGCAACGAACTACATAAGTGCAATGCCTTAAGCTTGACATTAAGTGGGAAGGTTGGAGATTGGTATAGAACCCTAAGGGTGGACGAGAAAACAATCTACCCTACCCTTCAAAGGTTGTTTCTAAAGGAGTACATACGAGAAGGTGTGCTTTGGGGTGTAGCATCTCAGCTAGAGAAGGCCGAACGTAAGGAAGGAGAGTCAGTAAGGGACTTCATTAGTCGTCTAAAGCACTTAAACTCTCGCTGCCCTGTAAATGAGCGCTTCAACAATAACCAACTGCTTGATCGATTCATTCGAGGGTTGAGGAATGAAGGAATCTATAATGGACTAGTGATTAGAGGTATCACAACCTGGGAAGATGTCACTGCCAATGCAATCCAATTAGAGGACAACTTGATGATAGCAGGCATGAGGGTGTCTACTAACACGAGATCCACTAGCTCACAAGCCATTGAGTATGAACCCATGACTGCAAAGCCCATTGCCAATGAGCCAAAGGTATTTGAGACATTCTTGACAGACCTCACCAAGGCAATCCAAGAGTCTCTTAAGGATAATCGACCCCCTCAAAATAGTCACATGTATCCAAGAAGGGAGCAACAATGGTGTTCCATTTGCTTAGGTCCACATAGCACTAGTGAGTGCCCTACGTTTAGAGTAAAATTTAATGGAACTTGCAACGCATGTGGTAGGTATGGTCACCAAGCTAAGGATTGTTTAATGATCAAACGTATGATGGCAAATAGACCACCTGTAGCCTGGACGGATGCACCTCGAGCTCCTGTATTGATGCCTGCTCCACCTGTTGAGCAACTACCGCAACACATGGTCCCTAGATCTCAAAATGTTGTACAAGCTACACCGCTACCACCTCCTGTGCTAGGACCGTAGCCCCCGCATCCAAGAGTCGCCCCTATGAACCAAGTGGGTTGTGAGCCATCTAATGCTTATGCAGATGGCTGTGAGGAGGAAATAGACACTAGTATTGCCTACGGACTTGATACATTGGAAGAGTGTCCTATATACTACATGGAAGATTGTTGGGGGCAAGTCAAGCCGGTTTATCAAGATGCTGCTCTCGCATCCAGAGGTCAAAATATCAACACCCAGGCTAGGAGGCCACCTCTTCAATGCTACGAGTGTGGTGGACCACATCGGGCAGCAGAGTGCCCTATTAGGCTGCAAAAGAATGTTGCACAGATACAAATGAATCAAGGGAGCACGTCTGCAATGCCAATACTCACATGTAATCGTTGTGGCATAGATCACTTGATTGCCCAATGCCCCTATAACCCAAATGCACCTAAAATCACACCCCTAAATTTGGTTGAAATTGCTAGTGTGACATCGCCAATACCACCCGTCGCACCCGCTTATGCGATTACACGGTCCATGCTTCAAGGGCCAGGCCATATCCTCGAAGAGAGAGATACCGCGTCAGTTATCCAAGCAAAGAAAAAGAAGACACGAAGGAAGAGGTCGCAGAATACGGGAAATTCAAAGCCAAGTTCCAAAACAAACATAGGAACAGGGGATGACCCCGTGTATATGAATGACCTCGAGGATGATTCAGATTCAATCAAGACAATGGAGACTAGACCCAATACCACAAAGGGAAAGACCGACAAAGAAAACCGTAACATGGAACCAAATGAAAACCGAATAAGAGAAAACCATAAAGAGCCTCTGAAAACACCACAAGTGTTTCCAAATCCAATCCAAGACCCCCAAGATAAACCGCAGGGGCAAAAAGGGAAGAATCGTAAAAAGAAGATTGGGACGTACCCAAACCCAGTAGACGAGATTGAGCAGGTGAAACATCTAAGAGGTTTAGTGGAGGAGACTCAAAGGAAACTGGAACCAGAACCCATGCATGTCAAAATTCATGACACAATGTTTTTCACGCAAGTTCATCCACCCCACATGAACCATAGACCGTTAGCCATATCTAGTATCATCCAAGAAGGGAGTGAGGACGGGACATCAGAAAGTGGGCATACACCTTTCTTGTTGGAAAGGATGTTTAACGAAGGTATACCTGATCCCATTGAGGAATATGAGATTCATCCTCACCAGTTCCTAGTCAAGGACCTACACCCTGCAAAATGCCAATGAATGTTGCCAAACTAGTGGACTTCATGTCTTCTGAGGTCCGAACCACGATCATAGCAAAGTTGTATGGAGATCCTGAGTTATTCTTTGCACTTCGAGCATTCCTTAACGGAGAGCTACAAACGGGATTACCGCAGTTTGCGCAACCAAATAGGCCTGACTTGATTATGATTGATGAGGAAAATCATGTGCAATCACTTGACTTAGATGGACACGAGTCTGTGATCGAGGTACCCATTAACGAATTAGGGCAGTATTTTGAAGGCGACGAGTCTAATGCGACCCTACCCATCACTACCAAGGGATTAACTATAAAGGGAATTCTTGATGGTGGTGCGGGAGTTAGCATCGTTACAAAAGATTGTTGGGAATCCATGGGAAAACCCCGCCTCAGTGTTACTAACATTGTGGTAAAGATGGCAAATGGTACCATAGCCAAACCTATGGGGATGCTCAAGGATCTTAAGATCAAAGTTCTAGGACACAAGGTACGACATACGTTCATTGTAATGGATTTCTCTAAACACCTTATGTCATATGAAATGATTTTAGGATGACCATTCATGAGGGAAGCACAAATGGTTCATGATTGGTCTAAAAAGTATGTCTATTTGCAATTCCAAGACTCTGTCCTTAGAGTGGATTTGGTGACTGGTAAGGTACACCCCTTAGGGAGTAAAACCATTATTGATCATCGCTCTGACACCACAGTTCACTCAGCCCCACTACAATATTGTTACACTTGTAAGAAGGATACAGACATTGGCCAAGATTCTCCTTACATGGATGTGTTACCGGGTATGACGGAATCAGACAACGTAGACTGGGTACACCTAGGTGCAACCATAGATACCTGGGGAAATAGAGGAACCACTTGGGTCACACCAGAGGGGGAAGATGTTGGGTTCAAGCCCTTATTGGTCAGCTTATTGGTCAGCCCGTAACAAGTCTCAAGGCATGCAGGTATAGACCATTAGTTAGTTGAGTTTGCATGTGGAAAAAGGTGAGGTAGACATCATCTTCCAAAGGCTATGTAAAGGATTCCATTAATAAAAATTAGTATAGCGTGTTCTTTTGCTTCAAGCTGTGTCGAGATCTCTCTCTCTCTCTCTCTCTCTCTCTCTCTCTCTCTCTCTCTCTCTCTCTCTCTCTCTCTCTCTCTCTCTCTCTCTCTCTCTCTCTCTCTCTCTCTCTCTCTCTCTCTCGCCTTCTGCTATGCTCAGCACCACGCCATGGCCCTTAGGCTGCATCCCCCATAGCCTTAGGTTCCAACAACTAGTATCAGAGCTTTGGCTCAAACCTCGGCTCTCGACTCGACACGGCGTGGGTACAGCTGCTTGCAGAGAAGCAACCCGTTTCTGGGTCTGCATGTTTTCCGCCCTGCTCGCCATCAACAGCATCGCCCAGACCTACTGGTCGACCTTCGACACTGTGGCCTCTCCCAACTCGCCCTCTACAGCCTGCTACGACAGTTTTTGCATCGGCGCTGTTCTGCCCGCCATTGCTACAGAGAAAAAGTTTTGTTTTTACACTATTTAATAATAGTGGTCAACCTACAATTACCTTCTAAGCTAGTGGACAGTCACACCTTCCGGTGCCGAGCTCGATGCTCCTTCGAGTAGACAGCCGTTGTTTTGGCATCTTAGCCTACCTTACAGCTGTGATTCTCAAGCTTCAGTGGATTAAATTTTCTGGTTTGAAGCCACAAATCCATGAACCCTTCCTCCTCCAAGCTCTTGTGATCGTGGACAATCTCTTCATACATGCGTGTAATTTAGTGCTAGTGCACATAAAGCTCAAGAAGTCTTCATCATCTCTTAAAGCATGCCTCTTCAGTTGGCAGAGATCTCTTCGAACTATTTCAGTTCGCGATGTGTTGAAGGTTGTTTCGGAAATTTCTCGATTTACATATAAGTTGTGCTGGAGACACATGAAGAAGCGGAGATTTTGGAGCTATGTTGGTATTATGCCTACACATATTGGTATGTATGCAACCTTTCATTGTTCAAGAATTACGAGACATCGATGCTCACAACAACCAAGACACATTTCCTTTGAGATGAATTTACATCGATTTGTTTGGTTTTTCGAAACCGATTATCATCATCATTATTTTTTTTGTCCTATTTTATGTCAGCTTTTCTACAGTCTATTGTAAAAAACAATCATATATTTCCTGTCAAAATCCTTGTAGTCAGTTATTGTCATGCTTTTTCACTATCATGCCAAATTTTGTACGGGTTATAGACACTGCCACAAAGATAAGTGGTAAGACCTCCCATTTTATCAGTTCTCAGCCCATTTTTGCACGCTCATGAGGTTACTGGGTACACCTTAAACCCAAGGTTTGGCAGTGAACCAAAAACTCAATTTTTGGTAGCTAATGTTTTGACCTACACCCTATCTGTTCAAGGGGGGGTTACTGACCTAGCACCAGGTTATGGCTAAACCAAAAATCCTTGGTTGTGAGAAAACCTAAAACTCATTGTTGACGAGTATACCAAAAACTCGAGGTATCATGAGATGCTTGTCCAGTTCGGGCTTGAGGGGGGGATTGTTGGGTTCAAGCCCTTATTGGTCAGCTTATTGGTCAGCCCGTGAGAACAAGTCTCAAGGCATGCAGGTATAGACCATTAGTTAGTTGAGTTTGCATGTGGAAAAAGGTGAGGTAGACATCATCTTCCAAAGGCTATGTAAAGGATTCCATTAATAAAAATTAGTATAGCGTGTTCTTTTGCTTCAAGCTGTGTCGAGATCTCTCTCTCTCTCTCTCTCTCTCTCTCTCTCTCTCTCTCTCTCTCTCTCTCTCTCTCTCTCTCTCTCTCTCTCTCTCTCTCTCTCTCTCTCTCTCTCTCTCTCTCGCCTTCTGCTGTGCTCAGCACCACGCCATGGCCCTTAGGCTGCATCCCCCATAGCCTCAGGTTCCAACAGAAGAGGTACCACAAATTGCACCTCTGAACATGATAAGTGCCATACATGCATCTTCTAAGGGCAAGGCAATTGTGGACCAATTTGACAGTGACACCGATAGCTCAATAGAAGACTTTGACCAACACGACTCAGACACGGACTCTCGGAGTGAAAGGGATTCTGAATCTCATGAATTAGAGAGTGGAGCAAGTTCAGAGTCAAAACATTCGGAAGGACCGAGCACATCAACCGATGATAGCTCCTCCGAGAGTGAAGAGGACACCAACGAGGACTCCTTTAGTGAGCCAGATCTAAATGCAAATCAAAAGCAGGTCTCAAATAAGAAAAAGAAAAACTTTAAGAGGCGTCGATATCGAGCCAATGTACGTGCTAGGATAAAAAAGAAGAGATCCTCAGCAGAATGGCTCAGTTATATAGGAGCATGTGATGCTCATCGAAAATTGGTAGACGATTGGGGTGAATATCTCCAAAATGTTATTTGGTGTACACCACGACCCCATGACATAGCCCAATTAGAGATCATAGACAAGCCAAAGTTGAGCCGCTCTGCAAGGAGGCGTCAAAACCAAGAGTTAGCTCGACAACACAAGAAAGCAGAAATAGAAGCACAGACCAAAGCACAACCAGAATCCACAGACTTGCATCCTGCACCAGAACATTTCAAATCTTACACCACAGGGGAAGCAAAGGTTGTATACACAAAAGCCCAAAGAATACCTATCGATGGGAATAATGGAATCTATGATGGTCCGGCAATAGTTAAAGAAATAGAATTAGCCGACCCCGGTGAAGAATCAAAACCTGTTTTTATTGCCCAAGACCTCACAGAAGTTGAAGAGGCGGTCCTCAAAGAGCTTCTCAAGGAATTCAAGGACATATTCGCTTGGACATACCAGGATATGAAAGGTGTTCCACCTTCTGTGGTCCAACATACAATCCCTATGATTAGCACTGCGAAGCCGGTACAACAAAGACCCTACCCGATGAATCCTAAGTGCAAAGATCATTCAGGAAGAACTAGAAAAGCTTATCAAATGTGGGTTCATATAACCTATTGAACACTCTGAATGGGTGTCTCCAATAGTTATCGTGCCAAAAAAGAATGGAAAACTCAGGGTGTGCGTGGACCTCAAAAAAGTTAACGCAGCTACTAGAAGAGACCATTACCCCCTACCATATTCCGAACATGTACTCGAAAGAGTTGCAGGCAAGGAAGCTTATAGCTTTCTAGATGGGTACTCAGGCTACAACCAAATCACGATAGCGCTAGAGGACCAAGCTAAAACTTCCTTCATCACAGAATTTGGCGTGTTTGCATTTCGTGTGATGGCTTTTGGCTTAACAAATGCCCCTGCTACATTCCAACGATTAATAAACATTGCTTTTAAAGAATATTTGAGAGAGTTTTGTGAAGCTTTCTTAGACGACCTTTGTGTTTACTCTTCTTGGAAAGAACATCTATCATGTTTGCGGAAGGTGTTTGAAAAGTGTAGGTTATATCGTATCTCATTGAACCCGTTCAAATGCCAATTTTGGGTCAAGCATGGAGTTATTTTAGGGCATATAGTATCTAAGAATGGTATCTCAACCGATGAGAGCAAAATTAAAGTGATTCTAGAGTTACCACCACCAACCAATTACAAGGGAGTTCAAAGGTTCATGGGACACGTGGGTTATTATCGACGGTTTATTTTATTTTTCGCTGAGATAGCACGTCCTTTGTACAAGCTTCTCATTGAATTTAAATGGACTGAAGAGTGTGACCAGGCCTATGAACAATTGAAGAAAACACTAGCAAGTGCTCCGATTTTAAGGACACCTAACTGGGATGTCATTTTCCATGTGCATATTGATGCATCAAACTTTGCTATTGGGTGTGTTCTCACTCAACCAGGAGAACATAAATTGGACTATCCCATTAGCTTTGCAAGCCGTCAATTGAACGATGCTGAAAGGAACTACACCACTACAGAGCGAGAAGGTTTGGCAATGGTTTATGCAGTAAAGAAATTTCGCTACTACCTTCTGGCAAACAAGTTTGTATTTTATGTGGATCATCAAGCGTTGTTGTATCTGGTAAACAAGCCATGCTCCACATGAAGAATCACACGATGGTTGTTAATTCTTCTGGAGTTTGATTTCACGATTGTAGTGAGACCCGGTAAAAGGCACGTCATGGCTGATCATTTGTCTCGCATACCCAATGGTGAAGCCCCTACAGGAGTTGATGATGAATTACCCGATACTTCCCTATTCATAGTTGAGACTATGCCTGAATGGAGTGAGAACATTGTTAACTTTTTAGTTAATGGTTTTCCACCCAAGGAACTTCGTAAGGATATCGCTCGAAGGCTAGTAAAAGAATGTGAACCCTATTGTTTGATTGCCGGAACTCTGTATAGACTAGGCAAGGACGATATTCTTAGGCGTTGTGCCCGCGAGGATGAATATTTGTATATCTTGCAAGAAGCACATATGGGCATAGCAGAAGGACATTTTTCAGGAGACCTGACTGCTAGAAAGGTGCTGCAATCAGGCTATTGGTGGCCAGCTTTATTTAAGGATGCATCACTTTTTACAAAAGGGTGTGATGAGTGCCAACGTTACAAGACCACACAACGCAAAGACAGAATGCCCTTACATCCTATTAAAGTAACCCAACCATTTGAAAAATGGGGCTTAGACTTTGTAGGTCCAATTAGTCCCGCAGCTCGCAACACTCAATCTCGATATATTCTAGTTGCTACGGACTATGTAACAAAGTGGGCTGAAGCTAAGGCTTCACAAAAAGCTGACGCGAGGACAACAGCTAAGTTTCTTTTTGAGAACATTATCACAAGATTTGGTTGCCCTTTTGAAATTGTTAGTGATAATGGTACCCATTTTATAAATGAGGTAATAAGAGAGCTTACCACGACCTTTATGATATCCCACCATAAGTCTACACCTTATTACCCGCAAGCTAATGGACAAGCCGAGAGCACCAACAAGACTCTAATCTCTATTTTAACCAAGACGGTAGAAGCTCATCGCACTGATTGGGATTTGAAGTTGACATCTGCTCTATGGGCTTATCGTACTGCTTATAAAGTGGCTATTAATTGTATCCCATTCAAAATGGTATACGGCCAAGAAGCGGTTATGACTTGGGAGTTTGTCATTCCTAGTCTTAGGGTAGCTTCACAGGAAGGATGGAATGGTAACCCCTTAACCGAGCGTTTGTATATCTTAGAAAACTAGAGGAAGAGAGACAGTTGGCTGTGCAAAATGCTCTTGTGGAAAAGGATAGGAGAAAGAAGTGGTTTGATCGCCATGTGAAGAACAAGGACATCAAAGTTGGTGATAAAGTCCTTATGTATGGAGTACGTAAAGAGAAGAAAAAGTTGAAATATGCTGGTAAAGGACCATATAGAGTATGTGAAATTACCCCACAAGGTACCCTTCGTGTGGAAACTCTTGATGGAGTTGAAACCATTGGATTCCTCAATGGGAGTAAATTCAAAAGATATTATGATCCTTTAAGCCAAGAAGAACTACGGGCCATTCATCAAAAGAAGGCTGCCAAAGCACAAACCGAGTTAAAGAAGATACAAGCTCAAGCTGAGGCTAAGGAGCGACAACAACGTAAGACAAAAACGAGAGGCTAACCTTGGAGTCACAAATGCATTCCACGTGGAAATCGAAGAGGATTGGTTGGACTCTGACACACCTCTACGATACCCTATTGAGTTAAATAGTGCCTATGGAAAAGTGCTATATAACGCCTTATTGGACACGGGTGCTAAATATAATCTGCTATCCTATGGGGTGTGGTGTCAGTTAGGGAAGCCACCTCTATCTGAGAGTATTATCCAAGTCAAGGGTGTCAACAAGAAAAAAACTACGGTTTTTGGAATCTGACACACTTCTGTCAGTTATGACAATGGAATTGTAGCTCAAGACTTTTTGGTCATGCCTACTAGAACTATGGAGGGTAATATAAACCTAGGACGCACGTGGATGATAGCCACCAAATGCACTATTGATTGGGGGACTGGGGGTGTCACAACGCAAAAACCAACTCTTATCCCTACCACTCAAGCCATAGTCCCTGAGATATTGCCTAAGGAAATAAAACCCAAGACATTGCATGTCCAGGAGGTTGAACCATACGTCCCCATAGCCCAACTCTCTAGATCTTCAACTGATGTAGTTGAAAGAAAGCTTGAGACACACAAGAACCATCCTAATATAACAAAGAAAGCATACAAGTGGGTCCCTAAAGCTTCTTTAGTAACCATGGCTGATGCTAAAAAACGGAAGCCTCGTAAGAAACGTCCCACTCACTCCAAGAAATGTAAGAAAACGTGGCGTTGGATTCCTAAACGACTATTAAAAGCCCAAACGTAAATTGTACTCTTACCTGTCACCTGACCCATGTAAACCAAATCCTGTGGCTCCAAACAAATTGAAAATCGTGGAAAGGAAAAAATCACGAAATGCGACACACCTGCTCCAGAGTTAGTTTGGGTACCAAAGAAAGAACGATTTGTTCCACCTAGCTCAGGAACAGGAAAAGCAAATGAAGCTTCTTGCTCTTCATGTAGTTCCTATACGGAAATAGAAGCTTCGACACAACCTCCACCACCATTGTACATATCCATACAAGCAAGAAAGAGTTTGCACCTCCCGTTGTAGATTCACCACCTCCAACAATGTTGCAAATAAAATCATGGGAGAGTACCTTACCACCCTTGCAACTAGATGAAACACATAGGGTGATCGAAAACTATTGGTTAAAGCCTTTACCCATAACAACTTGGAACAATTGGTTTCAAAAGGTGACGACATCATTCCAAAAGGTATGATCTACCCAAGGAAGGGGGGAGTGTTTGCTAACATCCGTCATTCACTTGCTTCCCTCTCAACCTTCCTCCCTGACCTCTCAATCTCCAATCTTAGGGAATGTATATATAAAGCCTTATACTCACAAAAACAAGATAAAAAAGTAAAAGAGCAAGAGCCATAACACAAAATAATAAAAACAAATTATGCACAAGAACACGACCCTTGTAATATTTGCACTCTAACCATCATCTATTTGCGTGTACAGATATGGCTAGTACGCTAGAGTCATCCACTCCTGCCTTGGGTAAGAGGTACCCTCGTTACTTTTCACAAATATTTCACATGGTCTTTCCAGTGCTTGCATGTGAATGGGACTTGATAGGTACGCTAGCATGTGAGAGGAATTTTGAGGAGTTAGAATGGTTGATACATCTCTTGACCACGTCTGATCCATACTTAGTAGAGAGCGTTTCTCCCATTGCACAAGCCTACCCTTTTGACCAAGATGACTATAGGCGTCTAGTGACCTTCTTAGTAAACATGGGCACCTATGATGAAGAAGAAAATTTACATGACTACACGGATGGCACATATGGTCTCATGGATGATGACTTTGTTTATCTCGACGACGAGGATAGGGGTTTAGCCTTAGGGTTTCCCCCCAACCTCTACAATATCCTATTCCCTTGACTCTTTAGGGGGAGTGCAAATAATTAGGTTAGGGTTCCTTATGTTTTTTGTTGTGTTCAATAAGTGTTGGTACCTTTTCCCACTAATGTGCCTCCTCGAGGTATTCCTTTTGTTTCCTAGTGTGTACAGGAGCGTGTTGCTATTGATAGGATTTGGACCTTCATGGAACCTTTCTCTCGTTCACACTTCAAATCAAGCGCGACCATCAACACAAAGAGGTGTTTTATGTCCATTACCATTGCCCTTATCTTTTTGCATCCATGTTTGTCTGCTTTGATTGTGATTGGTATCATAATATTCAGTGCATTTGCTTAGTATCAAACATTTAATTCAATGTAATGTTTTGTCATAATCACTTGTCTAGGTTTAAAAATCAAGCAGTCCGACTAAGCTAGTTTGACCAAGCTAGGTATTAGAAATCTTCTCTTAATACCATGGGGAATGCCTTAGGTTCTTAATCCGATTTAGGCAGCATTGTGTGAAATGTACTAGGGCTTTCTAGTGGGCTTAACCCTATTGACCTTTAGCTTAAGTATTATAAAGGGAGTTTACTAATGTGATGAGCCTGGGGAGGGTAACAGTGTTATATGACCCCCCAAAGTTACAAAATTAAAATGCTGAAAATGAACAAACAAAAAATCAAAGTGCCACAATGTAAAATTTTAAGCTGGAAGAGAAATCCCTGCTTAAATTGGTACTTCACTCACATGTATCGCCTATGGTACTAGAGCCCTAGAGGTTCCCAGTGTGGGCGCTTTTCCTTGAAAAGCAAAAAACCCAAGGCATACACAATAAGCACACACATCAAAATTGAATCAATGTGAAAAGACTTTGGGGGGTCAAAGAAAAGGTAATCAGTCAGGCGATGATTTCATGAGAAATTCCTTTTATCGTAGCTTAACTACAAGGTCTTCTAGGTATAGCCTCTAGTCAGCCCTCGAACATCAAATACTTGGCTCTCGCGATTAAACAACTTAATTGACCAGAAAAAATTGAGAAGTTACCCATGATATTAATAGTCGAGCTCTAGTGCCTTTTGACCGTTAAATTAGCGACCCCGAACTTGTTTAATTTTTTACCTTTACATATGTTTATGCATTTGATTATATTGCAATTTAATGTTTATTGCTGACAAATTGTCTAAAATTCTGTTACCAATCAATTTGTCTGTCTAAAATTGCATATGATTTTTAATTGTATATGAGAATGCAAATACTGTGGCAATGTTGTTTGATTTTGCAGTGATTGAAGAAGGCTACGCACAACCATGTCGACTACTCTCCCATCTCGACGAACGAGCTTCAATTGGATAGCTTTGGAGGACGGAATCTACATCAGGAAGGGGGGCATGTTAACCCTCACGGCACACGGACACCCTATGATCTATAAACGTTGTATTGTTTAGAGTCAGGTACCGAGCTTGTCGGACCAATAGGAACAGGGTAAGGGTGATCGCCGATGACAGGCGCACTCTAACTGGAATATTCAAGGAGTTAGTTGGCTAAGTATGGGCGCCCAAGTGTGAATGGGGTGAGCTCATATAAAAGCCACTAAACCTAATTTTTACTCATTCTCTCATTGTGCAATAGAAGTTGCTCTTGCTCCATCTCCACCTTCTCCTTCACCATCTCCTTGTGTGTGTGTGTGTGTGTGTGTGTGTGTGTGTGTGTGTGTGTGTGTGTGTGTGTGTGTGTGTGTGTGTGTGTGTGTGTGTGTGTGTGTACGTGTGTGAGAGAGAGAGAGTGTGAGAGTGTGTGTGTGATCAAGCGTTGCGGCGGCACGACGGCGGCGAGGTGGTTGAGCGCGGCGTAGCGGCGTCTCCCTCTTCTTCGCGGTGCGGGAATTCTTCATTCGCAACTACGCAGGAAGGTGAGTGACACACCATTCTTCCTTGTGAGCTTGTCTGTTGTATGACTGTGTGCTAGGAGCCTTTGTGGCTCGCACACGGCGCGTAGCAAGTCCCCAGTCTTGACAATTAACATTGCTTTTATTGCCTCTTGAGCTTCTTTTTTTATCCAACTGAGAAAAGCTATAGTAGACCGTTTGAGGGTAGGGCTAGGGAAGAAGATAGGGAGGTGGTTCATGATCATCCAGAGAGCATGATCAAACCATAAGATGTTCCCATCTTTGCAGAGCTCCGCTTGGCCAACATAATCATAGCCGCATTTGAGGAATGGTCGGTGAATATTCCAGATTTGAGTCGTGTAGTTTGTGTCTCTGTTTGTGGTAAAGATGACACCTTTAACTCCTACCATGCAACCAAATGAAGCTTTGCATCTGTTAGAGTCAAAGCAAGACATGGTAAATGGTGTTGCAACTAGTGAGTTCTCTATTAGATTGGAGGAGTTAGATTCCAAGATCTACTGTAATCCAATCTTCAAGGCCAGTTTGTCTTTGCCATTAAGTAGAGTTAAGAGTAAACCTTCTGATAGAGGAGCCTGCAAAGTGAAATTTCCTAGAGCCCAAGGTTTGTGGTGAGCATCCCCCAAGAGGATTTCCAAGAAGCGGGAGGGGATGTAAGGGTCGGAATATGTTTCCATTGGCTTCTTTTGGATTGAAAAAGAGTCGGTGGTGATGGCAAAGCTTTGGTTAGCTATTTGTTGCTCTTCGTCATCGAGGTCATTGGGGATGAGGGACCTTGAAGCTTCTTCTTGCGGGGAGAGAGAAATTTCATCAAATCCATTGAGCAGGTGTCTTTTTCGTTGGCGGGCGATAGGGTCGTTGCGAAGTTTTCTTCCATGGCTTTCCATAAATCTTCTCATCGGATTTAGAGATTGTTCCATCCACTCCTTCCTTTCTCTGTCATCTTCATCCGCAATGCTTTGGAGGTTTGATGTAGTTCCCTCAAGCGTTTGACAGCATTCCTTGGGTTATCTCTAGCCAAGGAGTATAGCCTAAGCCATGCAGGTAGGTCCAACATGTTTAGGAGAAGCAATTTAGATTCGCTATCTGCCTTTGATGTTGCTTGATCCAAGTCTATTAAGGTGTTATAGAATAGGGGATCTTTGATACAAGTAAGCAGACCCTGGACCATGGATGAAGGCGCACGATTCATGGCACCATAGCCAAGGGAGATAAGGGTCGTCGTATCCCAAGCTTCAGAATTACTCCGTACATAGATGTCAGCAAGAACAGAAGGGGAGTTAGATCACAGCTTGATTAGAGGTATACTTATGGCGTTAAAAGCTATGAAACACATGCGGGAGAAAGGAACCTCTACAGGTGCAGGGGAGCGAAACTGGAACAGAAGTCGATAATGGAATGGAAGTTGAAAGAAAGGAGCAACCAAACTGGGGTGTAGGGGCGACCAGACTAAGGCATAGAAAGAACCTGCATAGGGTTATCCCGAAAGATATCTGGCAAGAAAAATCGAGAGTAGGTAAGGTCTTTTTTTTTTTAAATAAACCTGGACCATTAAAAAACTTCAGAGTATGGCTTTTCAATAAAGACCTGAACATAAGAGTCTAGGTGGTTTAAACGTGAGTAGAAAAAGGCTGTAGCCTACCTTCCATCCAAGATAGAGTTTTTCAAAACAGATGGGATAACTTTAGATTCAGAAAGCCAAGAAATAAAATACTTGAGAAAAAATATAGGTCATAGGGAGGGACCTCAATCCAGAGGGAGACTCCTATACCACCAGAGAGAGAGTAAGATAAAAAAAGCTTTTAAATCTTGCTTTCTTCTAGAAGAGTAAAAATAAACAACCATTACAACAACCCAAATCTTTATTCTCATCCAGAAGCAGTTACAGATATCTCAAATAGATGACTAAATATTATACAAGTTATGGAGAGATGATGACTTCCTTTTCTTGATGCATTAGAGGTAGAGAAAAGAGAGTCCTGTTACCTGCCACCATCACCCACAAAAAAACAGTCAAGTTAGTCTATAAGGTGGAAGACAGGTGTCATTGGATGCTCTTACTTGTTATCGATGTCACTCTATCTCAAATAAATGAAAAAAGGAAACAAAAAGTTACACCATCTACACCTGGTTAGAAGGTTCCATGGATGCTCTTGGGTAAAAAGTGTGCAGCCTTTTTGCAAAAGTAGGTATTTGTCTTTTTTGGGTGAGAGTCTTGAGCCTTCTATAGAGTCTCTCCTACTTGATAACCTCCAAGATTTTTTTGTTCGTGAAGAGGAGGGAGTGGTGGGTACTCAAAACAAGGTGAGTGGGGAGTCAGAAAAAAGGGAGTGGTGTATTAAATTGTGAGTAGTGGGGTATCCTCTAGACCCAAGAAAAGATCACACGCATCTTTGTTTTGACTCAAATTTTTTGTAAGGTTTGGGGGGTATGAGTAAAGTACCAAAAATTAGAGCTTTTGGGTTTGTTTCCATAGGGTTTTTTTTGTCGAGAGAGAGATCGAGAGGAACCCTCCTCCACCCACACTAGGAACAAGAGGTTTTTATTATTCAGAGAGAGAGAGAGAGAGAGAGAGAGAGAGAGAGAGAGAGAGAGAGAGACAGAGAGAGAGAGAGAGAGAGAGAGATAGTTCTATTATCGTCCTCGGAGGTCAAATATGACCTATGCGACCAAATGAACATGTCACATGGTGTGAGTGGAGGTCATAAGTGACTCTCGATGCTCAAAAATGGTTGAAATGAGCGTCGCAATAGAGAGAGAGAGAGAGAGAGAGAGAGAGAGAGAGAATAGAGAATTGTCATCTTCTTGGAGTGATTACAAGGACTACAATCCACCCTCTCCACTTGTGTGCATACGCACAATCACACACCTACGAATGGGGGGGGGGGGGGGGGGGGGGGGGGGGGGGGGGGGGGGGGGGGTTAACCAATGGCCACGCTTTTCTTAGCCACAACAACACACGGGTCACGCACTAGTCCCACTTTAATAGTATGTCTTCCCTTCCCACTTCATTAGTAGTGTGCAAAAGTCCCATTTTAGAAGACACTATGAAAGAATTGCAAGATTGAAGCATTATGAGAGAGCCACTTTTATCAATTAAATGGCATGCGTACATATTGTGGCATGGAAAGAAATCAAGAATTCTTCTCACAAAGTCAAACAGATTGATTCTTGACCATTATGGCTCGATAACTGATTATTTTTTGTTCTTGTTGTTGTTGTTGTCGTCGTCGTCATTGTTGTTGTTGTTGTTGTTGTTGTTGTTGTTGTTGTTGTTGTTGTTGTTGTTGTTGTTGTTGTTGTTGTTGTGTGTGTGTGTGTGTGTTTGAAATGAAAAATCTAACAATAGTTGATAATACAAACTATTGAACCATACAACGGAGTAGATCAGATTAGCCATATGTAGAAGGGTAACGACAAATCAATAATAAGGACATTACATAGCAGGGTAAGTAGATGTATACAACACCATGTCACTTGTTTATCTTATTTGTTTACAATAGCCTGAAATACTAATGGATTTTTTTTATGTAGAACTTTCTTTCTTCCAGTATTACTATTTTTATGTTCCAATTAGAGGATATCCAATCCATAGAGAAAAATCTCCACCAAACCTATAAGGAGAAGATCCGCATCCATACAAAAGCATCCAATGAGAACTGGCTATGCTTGTGGGTATTATAGGTATCAAAATTGGGTCCAGCTATTATCCATGTCACAAATGTAGATTTAGTTTACAGTCTAACCTACGGACTATTATTTTTTCTCACCATATACCAAAGTAAATATATGGTGAATGTATCACTAGAATCAAGAAGTAGTCTTCTTTTCCAAAAAATCCACAGTATCTTGTTTGTATTTTGAAGAAGTTGTCAAAAAGAACCCGCTAATTGCCATCTCTATGGAGACCCTCACAAGAGGATTGAGGCTTTTTTAAATTAAATTGACTATTTTAAATAGTCAAATAATCATTATTTTCTAACTTATTCAATGCCAATCATTATGTTAAAATCCAAGTAACATGTCTAAATTTCCACAAGAGCAGGATACATTCTATGGTCTATTTGTTCAAGTGTAGACTTCCCATTGTTGAAATGTAGCTTCTTGTTTTCTACACAAACGTTAAATTCATACATCTAAGTGTCTATGAAGGCAATTACCTCCAACTAAGGACGTTTTTTACACTAACTAAATTTATCTTAGCACATCATGTTATGACAGAAAGGTAGAGACTTCAATCTTGGAGCACAGCAACCATTATCATCCATTATCCCACAAAAAAATTTATAACCCACATCAGCTGCTGATGTATATTCCAAAAAACATTTGCAAGCATCTTGTTGGTTTTAATGACTAACTGTCAAAAAAGGTTCGGTAGGTATATCTTTAAGCACTCAAGTTCAAACTGATTGTATATCAATATATTTGAAAAGGCCATAATCAAACCAATTTAAGAAAGGATATTTTTTTTTCTATAATAACGTAAAGGTCTGATACCAATCTCATTATGAGGTAGCCATCATATGGTCCCTCAACTTCAACTCAAAGCTGCAATCTAGCTCGTAGGCCACCACTAATGCTCATGCATTCACATGCACATCTCGGTGCTTAGAAAAAAGCGAAAAACCCAGTTTTCAAAACCAGTAGTTGAATGGGAACCAGTTTTTAAAATCAGTAGTTGAATGGGATTCCAAAAGATTGTTGCCTCTTGTTTGATTTAGCAAAAAATTATCAAAAAAAAGAATCAGTACACATAACTTTGATGTGTCGACATCAAGCAGAATGCATAATGTCATATTTGAGCTATTGTAAGGACCATTACACACATCTTTATTGTGTCAGTATCCAGCCGAATACATAACAATGTAATCGAGCTAGTGTAAGGGCCAAAAACTCCATTAAGAGAAAACCATTTTATTTCTTAATATATGAAGATTAGATAACACATGAAGATTAGCTTCAATGTATATTCCAACAGCATTTTGTTTGTAAAAGATATGAATAAAAAATACTCAGTAAGTCTATACAATTTCGGATCTAATGCACAGCCTGTGAGACTAAAATCACCATAAGACATGCATCATGTAATTCCACAAATATAGATTATACCAATCCTACACAAGGAGAATACAAGATGCAAAGTGTCCAGTCACACAAGAATAGCAACCTATATGGTTTAAGTACTCATCTTTTGAGCAGAGCACTCACTTAATGTGCTTAAAAGAGAGCATCAATCACCCAGACAGATCAATATTAACTACCTGATTAAGTCATAAAAAAGCAAGAGTATTCCTAGATGAAATTGTATGCCAAGGATGTAGTGTCTCCAATATTCTCAATAGGCATGGTGGCCTACCTGGTTAGCTGTTGACAATGTCAATCTGCAAGTTAGCCAATGTGTGTTATGATACTTGGGATCCAGATCCTTACAAATGTACACTACCACGTAGCAGCCAAATGTAGTCGTACTAAGCGGACTACACAAATGGGTGCAAGGTTTAGGCACATAGAGAACGATGCGGCCACTCTGCCTCAACCAATATTATCGCAAAAATGTGTGTGTGTGTGTGTGTGTGCGCGTGTGTGTTTGAATTCAAAAATCCATCACTTAGAATCATATATTGAGAGACTTAAATTCTGATTAAAAAGGGCTTTTGTGTAAAGCAACAAAATGAAGCATTTCTTGATTAAAAATTCATTACAAAATACCCTGATACATGGCAAAGTAGGAGCTTAAGCCGGAACTCCTATCACATGAGAGTAGGGATCTTTACCTGCCAACCAACCACAAGTAGAATTAATTAGTATTAATTTGCACTAAATGGGTGACAGGTATATCAAGCAAGTTAACCTTGTCAGAGTACCTCTTTAAAGGATTTTATTTTAGGAATGATCCTTACCTTTTAACCCAGATGTCATAGTGAAATGTTTTTTTTTTTTTTTAAAACCCGTATTTGGGCACTTTATGTAAAAAACCTGCCATTGCATCTGATAATTTTGGTTTTTATGCTACGCTTGCGATGTATAGTTAGTGCATGCTTTTTTTTTTAAATTCGGGTATGATTTTCGTTATGCATTGCATACTCAGTTGTAAAGAAACGACAATATCTTGACCTCGATGTCTTATCGGGCAATGTGCTCATACCTTCCTTGATGTAAACATGGCCATTTTTAGGAAAATAATACCACCTTTATTATTTTAGGGGCACCCCCTTTGCACTAATTCAAGGACCAATGCGATACTATCATTAAAAATTGAGATTTCATTAAAAAAAGGGGGGGGGGGGGGGGGGGGGGGGGGGGGTACCATGTTTTCCCTAGAACCTTGCTCCATGTGTGGGTTTATTATCAAAAAACCATGGCTTTTATTTAGCACACTTGATGTATTGCTTGGGGTCTCCATCTTCTTCCAATCACTACTTGTCATTCGTCTACCAATGAAGTAGTTGCCTATTGCAAAGTTAATTGATTTAATACAATTGTGGTGTCCTAACCTTATGTGCACTTGCATAAGTGTGTGTGTGTGTGCGTGCGTGTGTGTGTGTGTGTGTGTGTGTGTGTGTGTGTGTGTGTGATTGAGTACTAAATGTACACTATTGTGTGTGTTCGTGTGTGTGTGTGTGTGTAGAGAGAGAGAGAGAGGTCCTTATTCTTGACCATTGTGGCTCGATATGTGATTATTTGTGGTTGTGTATATGGAGAGAGGGAGAGAGAGAGAGAGAGAGAGAGAGAGAGAGAGAGAGAGAGACACTTGGCCATCAACTCATATGCCAAGTGGTAGCCAAGGCACAACCAATACCCCTGGATTTGGAGTGGCCCCTCTTGACCTCCTTTGCAGATTTTGTGCGGCAAGATCTAATTACACTAGAGCATATGTCATTGTTTGAAGTTGGCCATCCTCGTCCTCTTACTAAGGCTACATTTTGGTAAAGGTACCGACAAAGGTCTCCTTTTACCTACCTCATTTATCTTCAATCCACAAGGAGGTGGAGGCAATCTTGTGCAAAAGCATTGGGGCTTTGAGGTGTTTTGCACTAAGCAGGGGTGAACTCTTGCCAAGGATTTAATATTTACGTAATTACTTAAAATTTTGTGTGATCTTAAGGTCTTATTGGCATATTTACATAATCACACTTAACATGATCACAAACAAGCCTGTTGAGAGCAACCTTGAAACCCACAAAAAGCCCGCCATGCAATGCAATCTCCTATGTGGGCCCGTCGAGCATCAATGTTTTCTTTGTGGGCCCGTCGGGAAACTCGAGATGCCCGACGGGCCCACAACATAATATATATATATATATGGCCCCGATTGGGCCGTCCGGGTGTTATTTCTTGAGCCACTCTGTGTGTGTGTGTGTATGTGTGTGTGTGTGCGCGCGCTAGAGAGAGAGAGAGATAGAGAGGACTACCTTCACAGGTATGTCGAGAGGAGAGAGGGAGTCGTATGGAAGCATGCTCTCCATAGCAGTGCACGGTAGCAGTGGAGTACTTGACCACACCACCTGGGTGTGTGTTGTGTGCGTGCGTTGTGTAGTAGCATGCCTTTTGTCGCATTGCATAGAAGTCATAAGTTACCTGACCACACAATGTGAGTGTGTGTGTGTGTGTGTGTGTGTGTGTGTGTGTGTGTGTGTGTGTGTGTGTGTAAGCTCTTCTACGGAACAGTGCTTACCACGGGGACATCAGCTTGATCACGCAAGAAATATGGTGTCCTTGTGGTAAGTATTGGCTCACTACGTCGGTAACACGACAATTCTAGTATCCTTATGGTAAGTCAACTTCCCTTCCCCTTTCCCAAAAAAATATCGAAATCGGTCGTTGACGTAGCTATATGATGCTCGCATGCAAGCCTGCGCTTTAGATTCGGGCGGCACTCGATCGGTAACGTGGCTAAGTGAGTGTCCTTTGTTAGAAGCATTTGTTTTTCTATAAATGTGGCGTTCAGGTCGTTGACCTGGCCATATGATTGCCATATAATTTGTATGTGCATGTGCATTTCATTTTTAAAGTATTAAGTGTATGAAATACTTAGTCGGTAATGTGGCCGTGAAGACTATTTCATATACAAATGTTTGAATTGTCTGATATTGTTGTTTTTAAGTGTTCTTGTGAAAATATATACTATCTAATCATATTCAAAAGAATGTTTTATTCATCAATCATCGTTGCTATTTTAAATGCTACATCTACATAAGTTAATATTCACACTATGTTAATTCTCTATGTCTACAAATAGCTAATATACTTTCAATTTAAAAACGTATATGCATACATTTTGCATGTAAAACATTCATTTTAATCTTTTTAAAGAGCAAGATTTTCTCTGCAATTTATGAGTGGTTTGTATACTTCCAATGTTTTAAAATGAGCTAAAATGAAATTGGCAATATGTACAACACGATGCATATGTCTTCTATTGGCAATTCTTTTTCAAGTGATAACGTGCAAAATATAAACTCACGTCTTATATTCTATCTCACTACAACACGTCGCGCAAAAATCGGTGCATATACCGACGAGACAAGCTTTCTTTTTAAAAGTAAAATACGATGGAATAAGCATCATATAATGTCGATATCGAAGCGTCGATATATATACCAGTAATCATCATCGAAATATACGTAGTTATAATCATCGAAATATACATAGTTATATACGCCTGTATACATGCAATTATACGCGCTAGAAATTTTATCTGATATCGACGGTTCTTTCGAGGTCTATAATACCAGCGCATATACCAAACTTTGTTCCGAGACGACCAAACCTGCAAAAACAAAAAGGGTAGAGAGAGCTGGGAACTGATGTTGCATGTACTGGGCAACAGAAAACAGCCCTCTCTACCCAATGGAATAGTGCACAAGCAACCGCACTCCACCTACAAGTTGACACTAAAGAACGGGTGTATGCAGATTAGCAAAACTATAAAAGGAACAAAACCACAAAATCAAAAGCTTAATCATGACAAGTTCTCAAAAGCATAACCTTAACGTCGACTCCCAAGCCATAGGCACAATGGCATAACCATAACCATAACCATAATCTAATTTTTAAACCATAACTATCACATGATTGCCATACCATCACTGAAAACCATAACCATAACTTGATTGTGTTGTCAAACCCTAACCATACCATCATTGCAAAACCATGTTCATAACTTGATTGCCAAACCATGACCAAAATCTATGTGCCATACCATAACCATAACCTCTATGTCATACCATAATTGTGATACAAATCATAATCACAAATGGAATACAAAACCATAAACATAAGCACTACAAAACTGTACATGCAAACAATCACTGAGTCAGACTGTATCAGGAAGACCACAGTTACAAAAAAGACTGTACAAAGAAGACTGTATGAAGATGACTGAGTATGATTGTATCAAGAAGACCGTCATGGTAATGCCTCCCAGTCGATGTCCTCTCCCTTCTCCTACAGCTGGGTCAAAAGGGCCACAAATCCATGCTTGTATCCATACTTCTCATCTCAGCATATCGAAAGGCGCTTCACAGCAACTTCCTACAAAATTATGGTTTAATCATGAGATAATCTTCAAACTTCATATATATTTTCAACAATGCAAAGCATACGTATAATACTTACAAACTCATGTCAAAGTGTATCATAGCCTCCACTCCCAAGATGTGACACTCCAGCAAACTCCAAACGTGCTATGGCTGCATCTCTCTGCTACTGAAATCTATTTGGATTGTCTTGTGTCTCTCGTGCAATCCCCACCCACTCCTCTGCGTCCAACCATGGCAGCTTTGCACTGTCGGCATTGTACCTGTCTCTCACCTCTGACCAACAGTGTGACATTGTGGCCTTCGCCACGTCCAAAATCTAGCCATTCAAGACTTCATCATACCTCTCCTACGTCATGTACTCTCTGTGAATGGCCTCAACGATGTAACTCTTTCTTTCATCGTCGAGATTATCCCAAACCTCCATCACAGAGTGACCAAACTGAACTGTACAGAGTTGTCGAATCCTCTGTTGCATGGTCTTTCTGACCCTATCCACCACAATAGCCCCATCCATGCTCTTGTACACCTTGCTAGGATCATGTTCGTGTGATCCCCAAGGTGTACATGGTGTGCCAATCAGTGAACTATCTACTGAAGAGAGTGGGGAACGCTCTCTCGGTGGTGTGGATGCATCGGTAGAACTGCTACCACAACAACCACCACCTCCAGAATGCCGCCTACCTCGTCTCAAGATGAACCACCCGTCGGTGTATGGGACACACTAGTCCTAGGCGTAGGGGGCACACTCGACTGAGGTGTGGGCCCGGTCAGGGTAGGGACCACACTAGTCCTAGAGTAGGGTCGATCGTAGTAGGTCTAGAGGAACCTGCTACCCAACGAATCTGTGCCATCGTAATCTGCTCTAGTGTGAACTGTGTCAAAAAGAGACCCATCTACTCAGGTGACATGCCGGCCGGAGTCACAGAAAAACTAAACCTAGGAGAGTATGGCTCATCGTCATCAGCCATGGCTACAGATACACAAATAACACCCACAAAATACGTTAGTTTATAGAAGAAATGCTTAATCAGTACAAATAACAAATAAACAAATCGTCAATGCAAATGAATGAATCTAAAGTGTATTGTAGACTAATAAAAAGAGTTTTACATAAGAGATCCTAGCAAAAATCATTAGTTTATCTCTCGTCTTGATGCACCAAAGATGTCTATCTCAATCTGTACTTCTGCATCTTTGTCATGAAACCCTACTTCTTTGTCGCTCTCCGCATTAGCCTCAGTATTTGATACTTCATCTCTAGGTTCAGGCATATGCTCACCACTGACCTCCAGCTCAAAATCCAAACTTATATCATCCGTCAGCCCTGCACTTTGTTCATGAATCACCTCTTCGACCTCAATGTCCAATCCTTCACACACTTGCTTGCTCCATGGAGCAACTTGAACAACATAGAGCTAGTGCCGTTTAGACAGATCATTTTCATCATTTTCTCTCCACAGTGTATCTAGTGTGAACACAACTTGTTCACGATGCTCCGGAAGTATGAATGTATCCTGCGCATTTGTCCACACCCGCCTAGAGTTCACTTGAATCAATCAACTCTTGTCTTTGTGCACATTTGCATTAGGGCCGCTAGTAATAACTTTGAACCACTAGTAATAACTTTGAACCGTTTGCATTAGGGCCGCTAGTAATAACTTTGAACCACTTGAAATCAAAGATAAAAATATCAAACTTTCCAAAGCTGATCTTCAAGATGTCTTGGATGTAGCCAAAATATTCAAGTTGGCTAGTCTCTGTGTTCTCATTTCTGGCACTACTCCTACTTTCTTGGACGAAGCTTGCCCTAACACCACTATCAAAAGTGACTCTTTGTTCGTCAATCCGTTGCACTCTGAAGTGTTCCCCATGTGACCACAAAGCTCCATATTTGTGATACTTCAGCCACAAAGTTGAAACAGACTTAAAGTTATTTAAGTAATGTTATCATGTGGAGCTTGAAAAGGAAGTTGTGAAAATATACATGCCAATTGCAACCCCTTGACATCTCCTCTTCCTCTTCAGTAATCAACACTACATTCCTCTTTGCCTCTGAGATTGTCGCATCTAACCACCACCCAGTTGGAAAGTCAGGCAATTTCTGAAGATGATCTGAAAAAGGAAAGTTTCTAGTGGCACGGTTGCGCTTGACTTGCAGGCGATCTGTCAAGCATTGTTGCTTTTCCCCTTTGTATCACTCTAGCCATTTTTGCATAATTTTTGAGTTGAGAAGGAAAAATCTCATAACCTTTTCTCGCATTGTGATGTCCATCTTCCTAACAATGCCTTGTCCCTTCGGCTCGTCCCCTCTCACCTTTACGTTGACCTTAGTAGTCCACATTCGGGGCATCTCTGGATCAATTGAGACCAAAAATTCACTGATGAGGACAAGAGACTCTTGTACAAGCCATCCTTCGGCCATGCTACCCTTGGGGTGAGCCCTTTGACAAACGAACCCCTTTAGCGTCTTCATAAACTTCTCCAAGAAGAACATCCACCTGCTATGGACTACCCCAGCAATTGCAACTTCGTCGACCACATGCACAAGTACATGCATTTGGATGGTAAGAATGTTTGTTGAAAAGTACTTCTTCACCATGCACATTGCTTCAATAGCATTTAAGCGTGCTGCATCAATGCAATGTGCTGCATCAATGTTATCTTCTCTTATCTCTTTTGAACTGATCCAGCATACCAACTCACTGATTTTGTAGATTGTTCTTATGATGTCATCTGTCAAGCAATCCTTTATGGAAATTGGTAAGATAAACTGTGAAAATTTGTGCCAATCATGGGACTTAAGACCACTGAGATTGTCATCTCTCGTAAAAGCCGTTTTCAAACATCACTGCATCCAGTGGGAGTCTTGAATGAAGATATAGTATTCTTCACTTGTTGCTCTTTTGCACGACTCAAAATCCATGGTCCTTTTGATATAGCAAACTTCCCATTCGGTTTAAGTCGAGGCCACATCTTTGGCATTTGACCCACAGCCTGCAGGTCATCTCTTTGGGCCTTGCTCTCCCTTTTTCCAGTGATGGTTTTCCATATGATCTCCCCCACATTCTTGAAGATGTGCATTGGGTCGAGCAAATGATTAATGAGCAGGTCACTCCAGTACGGGAGTTCATGCAAAATAGAAAGTCTTTTCATTCCATGTGGCATCCAATCTCCCTCTCCAGGCACATGTTTTTCCAATCGCTCGCTTTCAGCGAATGCATGTTATGTTTGCATATGTAACATTTAATGGCCTAGTAACTTGTGTGTAGCGGAAAATAGCATAGACATAGTGAGCATTTCATTAGAATAGATTCCTAATGAGTATAACAAGAGTGCTTGGGTGGAGAGAGAGCAACAAAAAGCATAACACCTACTTAGATAGGCATGAACAATACTTCAAAAGAGAGAGAGAAAGTAAGCTATTGACAACAGTTGAGGATCGAGTTTATATGGAGCCGGTCCCCCCTCCAAAAGGCTTTGTATTATAGGTTTCCCCCATCAAGAGAGACATTTTACAATACAATTATTTGTGTTCCTTCAATAACTAGCTAGTGCAATGAAGATGGAAGCTTCAAGCACTAAGCAAAACACTTATAAAACACAACATCAATTCCCTCACGGTCTCAGACCCATCTCACACCTTCGAAGATGGTGAGAGCTAGCAAGGTATGAGAGTAGATTGAGAGGAAGAAGGAGTAGTCTTACGAGAAAGATGTACATCTCCTCACATAATCACTCATATGGCGCTTGGTTGGATTTGCATCACACAGCCAAGAGTTGTTGGTGTAAGCCTCCCTTCTCACAAGCTTGGAGTAGGTGATAAGATTTCCATTAAAGCTTGAGAAGGAGACAGAGAGAGTCTTCTTGCTTCACACATGAGCTAGTGTGAGTGTGTGTGTGTTTATGACTTAACAAATTCAGTCCCCCTCTCTCTCTTGGTCGACCCCTCTTGCAAATTACTCTTGATGGCACCCATTGGCCCATGTCAGGCTTAGCCAGTAAGAATTAAGTAGCATAAGTGATAGCCTTCTGATATGTGTCCCCCTTTCCCCTTTTGTGAGAGCTTTAGGTAATTAAATAATGCAACTAAACTCTCATTAGACCCCTTTGTCTTCTTGCCAATAGGAATCAGGCAAGCCATTGGGCTATTGAATGTTCATTGGACCCCTTGAGAGACTGTCCAATAGTCTTCTAGAGAGCTTAATTCTTATTGGTTCTTTTATCAAGTGTTTTTTAATTAATTAAATTAGATTTACTCTAGCCTAATTCTCATTCGTCCACCTCCATGGACATCCAATAGGATTTAAGTGCACCTTGTGGGCAATTGGCCTAGGGAGCTGACATGTGTCCATTATGCCCTTTGTGTGTGTGTGTGTGTGTGTGTGTGTGTGTGTGTGTGTGTGTGTGTGTGTGTGTGTGTGTGTGTGTGTGTGTGTGTTTCTCTCTCATCCCCTACTTGCAAGGCTTGCCCCCTCCTTTGTGGAGTTTTGAAGAGTTTTTGGCACACACACAAAGCATCCAATTTCCCTAGTGTTTGACCTTTGGACACAACCTTTGAATTTTGGAACCTTAGCATTTTGGAAGTCTTAATGGGCTGAACCTTAGGGTCTTTCAAGCCCATTGTTGCACATTGCTCTTTTGCAGATGCCCCCCCCCCCCCCCCCCCCTTTGGATCCCTACTGTGGATGGTCTGCCAGCTTAACCAATATTCTAGCTTTTTCTCCCCTGGTACTTCCCCATATTAAATGATCAGTTTAACATGAGAAAATCATTTAGGAGGATTAGTTATTAGTTATTATGATAGTTTGGTCCACGTAGCTCATGTCCTTAAGGCAAAAGTCTATCATGCTCCTCGTAAACTATCTTGCTCAAGTGCTCAAAGCGGCGAAGCGAAGTCGAGGACCACATTTTGGACATGCATGATTGCCCGAGTAACTCAAGCCTGAAACATCACATATTTAAAATATAAAAGCGTTGGCATAGCCAAGAATAACATGTGTGTAAGGGTTTTAAAGGCACTTACCTGAGCACTCACAGAAGCTTGGCCAATCGTGCATGGTCCACATGAGAATGCCTTGCACATTTACATTCCATCGTCCGATTGGTTGGGACATATCAACCACATCGATTCCTATCCACAGGATTTGGAGCTCTTCTATAATTGGTGCCAGATAGACATCCATGTTCTTTTCTTTGTACTTTCCTGGGATGATCAGTGACAACAACAGATGGCCCTTCTTGATAGCTAGCCATGGTGGAAGATTATAATTAACCAGACAAATAGGCCACGTGCTCCATGACGAACTCCGTAATCCGAATGGGTTTACTCCGTCCATCGCCAAACCAAAGCGGATACATCAAGGCTCGTTCTTAAATGTAAGCCAACTTTCCTCTATGTGCTTCCATGCACGAGAGTCAGCAGGTACCCACATCACATCATCTATCGATCTAGTATTTGAGTGCCATGTCATCAAAGCGGCTATGGACTTTCACTGAACATGCTCTTTATTCTTGGAATGATAGGAAAGTGTCGAAGGACCTTTGTACGGATAAATTTTCCTTGTGTGTCATGTTATTACCTGTTTGATCCACAATTGGGACATTGTTCCAAATTTGCATACTCATTGCAAAAAAGTAGACAATCATTAGGACATGCATGTATTTTGTGATAATCTAGGTCCAAATTAGTAAGAAGCTTTTTAGCGGCTGGACGGGTAGGGGACATGTGATTCCCTTCTAGCAAGATTTGCTCGTTGAGCAACCTTTTGTTACATGAACAAGTCAGCCCCTTGATCACATTATTGAACTATAATTTGCACTTTATCATGCTTAGGATACAATGTATTTACTTGAAAAGTTCTATGACTGAGGCTTCAGACCACCCGTAGACAGACTGCAAAGCTCAACTTTATCATGCTTAGGATACAATGTATTTACCTAAAAAGCTCTATGACTAAGGCGTTACCACCCGTAGACAGATTGCAAAGCTCAACTTTATCATGCTTAGGATACAATGTATTTACCTGAAAAACTCTGTGAGACTCAGGCATCAAACTACCCGTAGTAGATAGACTGCAAATTAAGCATTGCCAATGTGGTCTAGAGAACTGAGATTTTTGCACCATTGTAAAGCGGCATGCGTGCAAGAGTTTGCATCATCTCACCCTCTTTATCGTTGCTATCATGCCGTCAATATGGACGAGATGGTTGAGATTGGTTGGTAGTATTGCCTTGAATGTTGTCGTCTTCTATGTTTTCAATGATGGGATCCATGTCAAAGAACGCATCTAATATCTGCTCCATCTCTACTTCTCGAAATGCCACATCAGGTATTGGTTGGGAGGACTTTGTCGATGGCTGTTTGTTTGAATCTTCTCTGGGATGAAGTTGGAGCAATATCTACTTACGGAGTTTGATCTATTGTCTCTGGACCATGTGATCGATAATGCAGGTCTTGTAGTTCCTCTATCGGAAAGAGACCGTGATTGCATACGTGCAAGTCGCAGATTTTTTGTTTTTGGAAGATCTGATGCTTGCAATGCGCATAAGGACACGCCATCCTATCGTCCATACTTTATCTACCAATGATGCAAAAAATAATTAAAACACTCTAGTTGTTATAACTACACCCTACTAACTACATGACAATACATGACAACCTCACATTCTCTAGCCAGGCCCGATCCCCCCACACCTCGGTCTAGAGGTGCACGGAGATTAGGACCACAAGGTAAGAATCTTGTCTTTATTGGTCCATGACTATATATTAAGGTTTTTGAAGTCTGTATGCGTCTTTGAAGTGAGATTGTGTTATTTTACTTCGTTTATCAATTTCCGTTTGCATTTTGAAGTACACAAGGTGCTTTTGAAGTCCGATTGTGTTTTTTCAACTATTTGCCACTAGCTCTAACAACCTCACAATCTCTAGCCATGCTCGATCCCCGCACACCTTGATCTAGAGATGCATGAAGATTAGGAACACGGAATCAATGACTATATATTAGTGTTTTTGAAGTTTGTGTGCACGTTTGAAGTCCAATTGCGCTAGCGCTTTTCAAAACTATAACCTAAACCTAACCTATAACCCATAACCTAACCTAGCCTAGCCTAACCTAACCTAATCTATAACCTAACCTATAACCAAATTAAACCTAACCTATAACCTCACCTATAACATAACCTAACTGAGGTTCGTTTGCATTTTTTGAAGTCGTTCTTGAAATCCGTTTGCGTTTTTTCTACTTTTTACCGCTAGCTCTAACCTAACTTATAATCTAACCTATATAACATAAACCTAACCTACCATAACATAACCTAACGTATAACCTTAACCTAACCTAACCGAAGTCCGTTTGTGATTTTAGAAGTACACAAGTAATCTTCGAAGTCCGTTTGCGTTTTTTCTACTATTAATTTGCCACTAGCTCTAACCTAAACTATAACCCAAACCTAACACTGCATTTTTTTAAGTACACGAGTCATCTTCGAAGTCCGTTTGCGTTTTTTCTACTATTAATTTACGGGGGTTTCTAATCACCGCACAAAAAAAACCGAGCAAAGACAAATTCGAGAAAATTGATACAATAGCAACAATGGTGGAAGGAAAAAATTATGCCATGCACATCACTTTCACTACACAAATCCAACACTCAATCGACAAAAAATGAGATTTTAGAACCAATATAAAAATTGAATACCTGAGGCACATGCAATCTCTTCATACTTGAAACATATACAATTCAATTCCATGTGGCATACCTCCTCTCAAAATAGGTTGTAAAAATTTTGGCAAGTTCCATTTTACTAATTACCAAAAGTTCAAGTCAAAACATCTTGTCTCGCTTAAGTTCGTTGGCAGCTTGGGGAGCATTGGCTTCTAAGTTGCCTCTTAATTCTCTAAGCCCTCCTAATTGCAAATTTAAGGATAAAATAAATCTTTAAGAGGTGCCTTGCAGGACCTCCAAATTGCTGCTTTATCGGATCATTTTGCTTTTGGAACCACTTTCCTTGAGACAGTTTCTTGCCTAACGAGTCTATTGTGAGATCAATAGACAAAAACGATACGACCAAGAGCCAAATGCAAGTTCTTCTACACAGGAAAGGCCAAAGTCTCAGGTGCATTTTCTTGTTGGATGCAAAGATAAAGTCATGAAGCAACAATTCCTTAGAAGCCTCTATAATGTGAGTGCTCTCACTGTTAAAAAACACCCGAAAGCCATGGCACGACTAGAGAATCATCTAATCCTAGGATATCCAGGCAAGATTGAAAGAATCTTTTAGTCCTAGCTCAAAGAATGGTGATTTACAACTTCCAAAGCCTGCCAGATGTTTTGCAGCAATAGGTAAACAAGAGTAACTATCACAGAAACAGAGGTACAATAGAACTGTTTCTTCTACATGTCGACGTCTATGGCTACAATCCAATGTCCCTCCAATCTGTCACAGTATTGTCGTATGTGACTTAGGATAAATATAGGACAGTAAGCGAATGTCATAGTGCTATGGGGTATATCATGTTGGAATGAATCAAGACTGCTAGTTCGAATCTTGACTTGTGTTGAACAGAGTTTTGTGCTCATTCGCAGCCCGCCCTAGTTTGGATCCCGAGCTATGCTGAACAGAGTTCGTGTTCATTTGTAGCCTATGTTCAAACATGTTTGGTGGAATGAACTGTTGACTGGTTAATCTACTAAGCAGGTTGTCCCTGCGGCTACATGGCAGGCTCTCAAGGATCCCATATCCTTGAGAGTCTGATATTTAGCAAGAGCCGTATTGTGTGGGTGTGATTCTATGGGCAGGAAGCAGCAAATGGGCAAAACACAGTAATTGTAGGTGCAAGTGAGACAAACGACAACAAAAACTAAATCATTCACAAAAGGTTGGAATCCAACTCATTTTGACAAATGCTATTTTTTTCAAGGGAAAACTACCAAAATACCCCTCTAATTTGTGGAAATTCTCAAAATACCCTCTAATTTTAGAAATTCCCGAAATACCCTTGTATCTATTTTGGCTGGATTCTTCAAGATTTTCTAATCTTTATTCCTTTTTGACAATAGCATGTAATTTGTCACAAATTACCTCACAAAAAGGGCAATTATGTTCAAAAAATAATGAAGCAATTCGTTTGCAGAGCCTACATAACCAATTCAAATTCTAGTTTTAGCATCTTGTATTGATAGACAATCAGTGTTCTTATGAAAGCTACAAATTTTGTTAACTTTGAAGAAATTTAATCTCAAAACCGGTGTATTTTGGGAATTTGGAAAATCTAAAGGGCATTAAATGGGAATTTAGGACAAAATATGGGGGGTACTTTGGGAACTTTTGAAATTTGAGGGCAACTTTATTTTGGTAAATTTCCCTTTTTGTAGATGACCCTACCCACACAGGTTTGCTACTACAACCAGTCCGCACCAACGCCGAATGGTTGCAGCAGCAGACCAGGGTGTAGGTGTGAGAGGTGGGAGGCAAGAGCGGCAACAACAGACCAGCACGAGACCAGGGAGCAGCACACCATGGCATAGGTGTGAGAGGTGGGAGGCGAGAGCGACAGCCATGGTGACCCCCCTCAACGTCAAGCCCAAGATTGTGAAGAAGCGTGTGAAGAAATTCAAAGGGAAGATATTATAGTCGTCTGCAAGGGTAGCAACACCATGGTCGACTGTTGAGCAAGGGGCTTCTAGTGGAGCAATAAATGCTTCCATGATGGCGGTGTCAGTTTCGACCTGCAACCGATTTGACCAAGTTGGCTACAAAAATGTCAAGGGTCCCGTCTCTGGAGTTTTGGCATGTGGCATGGGATGGTCAAGAGCAGGTAGGGACTCGCCATAGTTGGCATCGCCTACAACAGGCTGTGCTTGAGCGGGTTTTACCACCTACGCGGGGAGCGTGGCTCGAAGCACCTCATGGATGTGTCGGCACCGCTAGCGTCATTGGCAAGAGGCGTCAGCACCTTCAGCGTCTGCAGAGCTTGTTGAGTGGATCTGCATAGGAGATGGGGTAAGGCTCAGTTGAGGGCATGGCAAGCTAGCTTGAGGGCTTCTAGAAGAACCATGAGAAAGTTCGTTGCCAAGAGTTGCAGTAGCGCATGGGGTTGCATGGTGAGGCTGCTGTGACAGAAGTGATCGCAAGATCTGTGTCAAGCCAAGCTGGCGCAAACCAAAGGGTATTGATTCACTTGTTAGGAGGAAATTCAAAGCGTGCAGTTTGATGCCTAACAATTGGGTAGGGCTCAAACAAGAAGATAAGGCATGTGCTACCCAATGGTTTCACAAAGTTTTTGGTGCACAATTTTGTTGAACTGGACCTTCTTATGATGCACAACAAAAAGTTTTATGCTGAGAATGCTCACAATGTTTCCACTTTGAAGCGGAAATCAATTGTGAAGCGAGCCGCTTAGCTCAACGTTGCAATTACCAATGGTTCTACGAGGCTTCGTAGTCAGGAGGATGAGTAGGTGTTGGTGGTGCTAATGATGACAACATTAAGGATGAGATAGTTTAAGAAATTTTGGAATTGTAATTGTAATTATGTAAGAAGAGGCCAATGATTTCAATAAAAAGCTGAAAGCATCAAACGAGGGGCCAATGATTTTAAATTAAAAACTTAAAGAATCAAACGAGATACTAGCGGTTCAACACCATTAAATGTGAAGAAGAAAGAAGGCCAGTCGATGCAGACAAGTAGTATTGGGTGAGGTGGGGGGCAGACAAGGAGGGAGCGCGTAAAACTAAGGGGTCGTGGCACCATGCATCAAGCATGTGTAGTCTTGAATCTTGTCTGAAGGGACTTGCTCAATTATTTCATTGCTCGGAAATACCTGCCCGCCAATTTGTATAACCCTTAATTTGCCGCTAGCTCTAACCTAGCCTATAATCTAAACTACCATATAACCTAAACCTAACATAATCTATAACCTAACCTATAACCTAAACCTAACCTATAACCTAACCTAACCGAAGTCCCTTTGCGGTTTTTGAAGTACACTAGTCATCTTCGAAGTCCATTTGCGTTTTCTTTTACTATTAATTTATCGATAGCTCTAACTTAACCTATAATCTAGCCTAACATGTAACCAAAACCTAAACCTAACCTATAACCTAACCTAACCTATAACCTAACTTAATCGAAGTTCGTTTGAGTTTTTTGAAGTACACGAGTCATCTTCGAAGTCCATTTGCATGCGTTTTTTCTACTATTAAATTGTGGATAGCTCTAACCTAACATAACCTATAACCTAAACCTAACCTATAACGTAATCTAGCATAACCTATAACTTAACTTAACCTATAACCTAACATAATCAAAGTCCGTTTGCAATTTTTCTACTATTTGTCGCTAGCTCTAACTTAACCTATAGCCGACACAATCTTGCATGGTGAATGGTGTGTATTATAATCACTACAACAAAAAAAGGTGTCATCGACGCAGATATCAACGCACTGCGTTGATATCTGCATGGAAAGGCTTTATTTGCGATGCAGTTATACACACAGATAGCGACGCAGTTATAGACGCAGATAGCGACGCTGATATGGACGGATATATAGACACATATATCGATGACCATAACAAAAAGAAAATTCTTGGGCAGAGGGTAGGTAGCCTGGCCTGTGCCAAGTGAAAAGATGGACACAGCCACAGCCAGACTTCCTGCCCTCTGCCCAAGAAAGCGAGCAGCACCAAAATCAACCGTGCTCCCGCGCACAGAAATTTCGACAGAGTTCCCTTTGTTTTTACATAAACTTTTCAAATAAAACCATATCATGTATACGCCTCCTACATGCTATCCATGTAGGATCTCACATGAGATTTAAGGCCAATGAAAGAAATGAAATGAACTTTGTGCAAAACCATAACCGTACCAACTTAAAACCATAACCATAACGAACTTAATTTGTGCAAAACCATAACCAAATTAAAACCATAACCGGCCATAACCATATTGATCAAAACCATAATGCAGATAACCATAACCACAAACAAAAAAATAACCATAAGCATAACCAGAAAGGTAAACATAACCATAAACAAGCCATCCTTCGGCCATGCTACCCTCAGGACAAGCTCTTTGACGAATGAACCCCTTTAAAGTCTTCATGAATCTCTCCAAGAAGAATATCCATCTGCTGTTGACGGTTCCAGCAACTGCAAATTCATCGACCACAAGCACAAGCAAATGCATTTGGATGGTAAGAATGTTCGTTGGAAAATACTTCTCCACCATACACACTGCTTCGATTGCATTCAAGTGAGCTGCATCTATGATGTCTTTTCTTATCTCTTTTGATGAGATCCAATGCACTAGCTCACTAATTTTATAAATGGTACATCTAATGTTATCTGTCAGACAATCTTTTATGGCAATTGGTAAGATAAACTGTAAAAATTTGTGCCAATCGTGCGACTTAAGACCACTAAGATTGTCATCTCTAGTAAAGGCCGTTTTCAAACATCGCATGCATCCAGTAGGAGTCTGGAAAGAAGATATGGTCTTCTTCACTTGTTGCTCTTCAGCACGACTCAAAACCCATGGACCTTTTGGAATAGCATACGCTCCATTGGACTTTAGTCGAGGCCACATCTCTGGCATTCGACCCACAGCCTAGAGGTCATCTCTCTGAGCCTTGCTCTCCCTTTTCTAGTAATGGTCTTCCATATGATCTCTCCCATATTCTTAAAAATGTGCATTGGGTCGAGCGGATGATTAATAAGCAAATCACTCCAATATGGCAGTTCGTGAAAAATAGACAATCTCTTCATGTCGGGTGGGTTAAAATCTCCACTTTGTTTAGAGGTGCACGGAGATCAAGACCACCGGGTAAATCATGTCTTTATTGGTCAAATTAAAGCCTATATTTGTGGGTGCAACATATGTACACACACACAGACGTGCTCTTCAGACAATCCATGTAAACGGTCTCAAGAGTTCTCGTTTTATCTTCGAATCCGGATTTGACCTACGACTTGTGTATTTGGCGTTTTTTTTGTCCGTTTGACCTACAGCTTGCCATACGCGCTTTTTCTGTCCGTATGACATTGCCTAAAGACTACCTAATCGACTACGGATGGTTTCGGTAATCGTAGAAGCAGTTTTCGAAGTCCGTTTGCGTTTTTTCGTAGAAAAACGTAATCGTATCTGATCAATCCCTTGTGTATTTGGCGTTTCTTCTGTCCGTTTGACCTACGGCTTGCCATATACGCTCTTGAAATTGCTTTAAGACTACCTAATGGACTACGGATGGTTTCAGTAGGCATAGAAGTCATTTCCGAAATCCGTTTGCGTTTTTTCGTAGAAAAACGCAATCGGATTTGACCTACGGCTTGTGTATTTAGCGTTTTTTCTGTCCGTTTAACCTACGGCTTGCCATACACGGTCTTGACATTGCCTTAAGATTACTTAATGGACTACGGATGGTTTTGGTAGGCGTAGAATCAGTTTTCGAAGTCCATCTGCGTTTTTCCGTAGAAAAACGCAATCAGATTTGACCTACGGCTTGTGTATTTGGCGTTTCTTCTATCCGTTTGACCTACGGCTTGCCATACGCGCTCTTGACATTGCTTTAAGACTACATAATGGACCATGGATGGTTTCAGTAGACATAGAAGTCATTTCCGAAATCCGTTTGCGTTTTTCCGTAGAAAAACGCAATCGGATTTGACCTACGGCTTGTATATTTGGTGTTAATTCAAACCCATTGACCTACGGCTGGCCATACACGCTCTTGACATTGCTTTAAGACTACTTAATGAACTACGGATGGTTTCGCTAGGCATAGAAGCCATTTCCGAAGTCCGTTTGCGTTTTTTCGTAGAAAAACGCAACCGGATTTGACCTACGGCTTGTGTATTTGCGTTTCTTCTATCCGTTTGACCTACGGCTTGTCATACGCGCTCTTGACATTGCCTAAAGACTACCTAATCGTCTACGGATGGTTTCAGTAGGCATAGAAGCCATTTCCGAAGTCCGTTTGCGTTTTTTCGTAGAAAAACGCAACTGAATTGGCGTTTCTTCTATCCGTTTGACCTACGGCTTGTTATATACCCCCGCCCAACCTTTTTTGAGGAGTAAGCTTGTCTCTAAGAGCAATGACGGCGCTGTTGTTGCTCCCAAGAGGACTTTAATGTGTAAAGGTGAGAGTTGAGCTTCGAATGTATTTTGAGCTGGGCAAATGAAGTCAAAGAAGCTCAAGAGGAGTGTCACATGTCGGCCGGTTATTAAAAATGCTAGAGGAGAGTGAGAGAGAAGCTCTGTGGAGCGATGTGATGGTTTTTTGAGCAAGCAATGAGCCACAATCTTTGCCTTTTGTGTTTTGTCGCTCCTCCCTTCCCCTTTTTGTTGGTCATGCAGGGATATGCAAACTTTTTGTTAATGAATTTAATGCTTTTTTATTCTATTTTTGGATATACAAAACCCTAAAACTAATTAACTTTAACCCTAAAATTAATTTCAAGAAACCCTAAAATACAATTAACAATAACAAATTTGAATATAAAATTAAATAACAATAACAAGTTAAAATTAAATAACAATAACAAATTAAAATTAAACAACAATAACAATTTGAATTTTAAAAATTAAATATAAAATTAAACCAAAATTAAAATTAATGTGTGTGTGTGTGTGTGAGAGAGCAATGAGATTGTGCACTCACATACACTCGTATGTGTGCACAAAGCTTCCGGAGTAGCTTCCACATCTTCAAAAAAAAAAAACACACACACAAATAACCAAAAAACAAGGATAAAAGGCTTACCTGTAGCAAGTAGAGAAGATGTGATGGTGTTTGCCCAAGCCCGTAGTAGTCCAAAGGTGCAGATCTGGCCGCGAGTTGAGCGAAGAGAGAGAATGAGTTTTTGGAAACGCGCAGAAAATAAGCCCGCGGTTTCGTTTTTACCAGTCGGCGTCGGTATACGCTACTGTATACGCGTCAGTATACACTGTTGTATACGCGTCGGTATACGCTGCTGTATACGCGTCGATATCTGCGTCGGTATACGCAACGGAAATTGAAAATTGATTTTTTTTTGTTTATTTGAGCTCCCTCCAGTATTGCCAATGCACATACCGACGCCCGCCAATGACGTCGATAAGTTGGCGTCGGTATTCAAGTGATCTCTAGTAGTGTCTCTCTCTCTCTCTCTCTCTCTCTCTCTCTCTCTCTCTCTCTCTATATATATATATATATATATATATATATATATATATATCACTCTCTATCTCTCTATTTCTCTCTCTCTCTGTCTACGTACCCTATCTCTCGCTCTCTCTCTCTCTCTCTCTCGATCTCGCTCTCGCTATCTCTCTTTCTCTCTCTATTTCCCTATCTCTCTCTCTATATCGCTCTCCACTTCCCTATCTCTCTCTCTCTCTCTCTCTCTCTCTCTCTCTCTCTCTCTCTCTCTCTCTCTCTCTCTCTCTCTCTCTTTACTTCCCTATCTCTCTACTGATCGAACGAGCGACTGAGCTAGGGAGATCCAGATGCCCACGACTACGGAGGACTACACAACATCGACAGAGGCTGCATCAGAGGATCCAGGTCACTTTGGCTCGACATGCACAACGCCCGATCAGACTATTGACCATGGAGGAGATTGATGAGATCCGCCAACGACAGATGCTGGATCTCCTATGATCTACCTATCCCAGCTAGCTGTTTTAGCCGTTTAGTCCACACCTAGCAGTTTAGGATTCCATAATATTTTATTTTGTCATCTTTTTACTCTGACATTGTATCAGATCCACCACATTGTAACTTTCTTCTCTCATAGGTCACTTTGGCCTTTCGAAGGCGTTAATATAACATTTCATTTCATTTCTCTCTTTAATTTTAATTTCCTACGCATACATTAATTCTCTCTCTCTCTCTCTCTCTCTCTCTCTCTCTCTCTCTCTCTCTCTCTCTCTCTCTCTCTCTCGGATTACCTCTACACACACACACACACATTTCTCTCTCTCTCTATTTCCTACACACACACCTCTCTCTCTCTCTCTCTCTCTCTCTCTCTCTCTCTCTCCTACACACACACACACACACACACACACGATGTAGAGAGAGAGAGGGCGGTTGGGGGGGGGGGGGGGGGGGGGGGGGGGGAGTGACATAATACCTGCGCAACAGGTTTCGGCCAAGATTTGAGCAGGCGAAAATGGCCCCTGCGCGCGTGGGTTTTTCTTTTTTCCTCCAAATTTTTTTGCGTTGCAAACTGCGTCGATATACCCGTGGGAATTTGCATCAATATACGCGTGGCAAATAATGCCTTTCCACGCGTATATCTACGTGCATTGCGACGCCTATATCAACGCATATATCGACGTGCTCTAATTACGTCGATATACGCGTGGAAGGCATGGCCGCCGATATATGATGCGTCGATATCTTCATGTTATGTTGTAGTGAATCCAACCATTGTTGTCTAGGTGTTATCTTAAATAGATCTTCCTTTGATGAAACCTTGTTGGTGAGGAGTGATACCCTTATCCTTATCCAGAGTGAGAGAGAGTTTTAGGGTAATTGACTTGGCAATAATTTTGTAAGCTATATACTGACATCATGGTTATGGGCAACCAATGTTTCAGTTGGGAGCATCATAGTTTTTTCGAACCAAACCTATAACCTAAACATTAGTTAACTTAACTTCTAACCTAACCTAACCTTTTACGTATATACAACCTATAAGCTAACATAACCTAACCTAACCTTTTACGTATATACAACCCATAACCTAACCTATAACCTAACATGTTGCCTAAACCTAACCTATAATATAGCCAACCTAACCTATAACCTATAACTTAACATAACCTATAACTTAAACCTAACCTAGAACCTAACATATAAGCTAATCTAACCTAATTAACGTCCTATAACCTAACATATAACTTAAACCTAATCTAACCTAACCTACGACCTAACCTAGCCTAACTTATAACCTATAACCTATAACCTATAGCTTAAATTAAAGTTAATGGAAACCTATAACCTAAACCTCATCAATCGCATAATTTCAAAAACGGCATAATTCAAATGAAATTTCTTCAAAACATAATTTCAAAACAAGATTTTTTCATAGCATGATTTCAAAACAACATAATTCCAAAACAACATGACAAGATGGTAGCGTAATTTCATAACATAATTCCAAAGCATAATTTCGAAATAAAATTACCCCAAACCATAATTTCACAACACAAACCATAATTTCAAAACAATTTTTTTTCCAAAGCATTATTAACTTAATATGAATTAAAATTTTGAGCACTCACATGCGGCCTATTTGAGCAATAAAGGGTCTTGTAAACGTCCTTGAACCTGCAAACACACACACACAAACACACACTATGTTAAACCCTAAACCTTAAACCTACAAGCAAACTTGAAAAGAATCCCACCTTGGTAATCCACAAGCAATATTTTCACCTCCGGCAAGTTGTTAGGCACCAGATCTACAGTAGGTAAGGAGGAGGAGGGCAAGAGAAGAGGCACAAAAACTAGAGAAATGCGCAGGGAAAGACCCACGGGTTCGTTTTTTGCAGGGTCGGTCTGTACAGGCATCGATCCAGGCGTCGAAAAACTCATCTGTCAGGCGTCGAAAGAGACATCGATATCTGCGTCAAAAATTCAAAAATGAAATTTTCTAAAAAAATCATCTCCCTCTATACTTAGCTACACATATACCGATGCGCGCTCGTCATTGACGTTGGTAATTTGGCACCGAAATTTAAGCGACCTCTTGTAGTGTCTAAATATTTTGAAATGTTTTGGGTTTTTTAACCTGTTCTGTTGGACCTAGATGATTTTCTTAGGAGTTACTTATTTTTATTTTATTTCACACAATTAAACATAGCATTTTAAAGTCAAAATGATTATCAACTTGAATGAATATAATCTTGCACAATTTTTCAAAAGTCTTTAAGTCAGAATATGGTTTGTTTGAACTAGTGTGAGAGTGCAACGTGCAAACTATAAACTCATGTCTTGTGGTTTCCAGACAATATGCTGAAATGTTTCAGGTTTTTAACATGTATTGTTTGATCTAGATGGTTTTCTTAAAAGCTACTTGTTTTTTTGCATTTTACACGAGTACATAACATGTTAAAGTGAAAATGGTTTTCAATCTGTATCAATATAATTGCGCACATTTTTTGAAGTCTTCAAGTCACGGTTATGGTTTGTGTGAACTAGC
This sequence comes from Adiantum capillus-veneris, assembly GCF_014529385.1. Lineage (NCBI taxonomy): Eukaryota > Viridiplantae > Streptophyta > Polypodiopsida > Polypodiales > Pteridaceae > Adiantum > Adiantum capillus-veneris. The sequence continues at coordinate 75,754,958 of NC_140931.1, read as the reverse complement.
ATGAGAGTGCCAGTGCACCCATGAAATTGTATTTAATATGTTTTTTTTTATTATCCATTGCAAAAATGATGCCATATCAAAAGAAAATTATTATGTGTGCCATTTGAAAAGAATGTATTTTGGCAATATTATCATGTGCAGATGGTCACATACAGCAGATTAGTGAAAGTGACATCTTCATTAAAGACCTCACTAGCGCTATATGTGAGAACACAGAGCGCATATTGCGAGTGAAGGCCAGTATGAGTTGTCGATTCCTACAAGGATCCGAGAATTTGACCCCATCACAAGGTCAGGACAGTGTTGGGCAATATGAAAGTCTATTAGCAGAGACTTAAAAGAAGATATCCCTCCCATCTGCGATATGGCAAAAATAGAGCTATGGAGCAGAAGGTCAAGATGAAGCGGGTGAAAGCTCAAGACCAAGCTTCCTTATCCAAGAGATTGAAGATGGTCCAAGATGTGCAAGCGGCTGTGGGTGGTCGATCAGATGCCAACGGCACCAACACAATCATGCGCACGGCATTGAATGCCAAGTGCGCTCATCTGATCGGCATTCCCCACAAGGCCCTGGTGGAAGGTCGAGGGTTGGAGCAGGCTCTTTTGGTATGTGCACATTATACACCATTAAAGGCATCTCTTTCTTTCTAGAGCACATTACATATGTAGAAAAATTCTACAAGGGAGGGAGTGAGACAAAATTTGATAGCTTTCGACAAAGCAAGGAATGCAAACACTTCACCCCTCCATTGTAAGATGCATTGGCTTTACCACCGAGGCTCCGTGGATCACAATCTCTCCATACTACAATGGGGGCTCCTTGGGGGACATGATGTGTCGTTTTCCATTCGCCCATGGAGTGTTAGACGCTACATGCATAGGCTACAATATGGGGCTGGAGGTCTCTGCCACCAGTAAATCAACGGTTACTAGAGATAGAGATTACATGGATCAAAGCAGTGATTGAGCAGATGCCAGCAATCTTACATACTTTAATTGATGGCATTGTGGATGCTCACTCAACTGGTATAGTGCACAGTGACTTTCACCCTATCAACATAATGTTAGACTTTACTCACGCAAATAAACCTCACGTCGGCATCATTGATTGGGGCATGATGCTTAGAACGCCAGTCAAGCGTGTATCAAGTAATTATTTGCATCCGAGCGCACAATCAGACTTTGCAATTTTGGAGGCACAATCAACAGGGGAAGGAGAGATTCCAAAGCGATTGTGGATTGCTCCAAAAATATATGATCCACGGTGCGTAGATGCATACACAAAAGTAAGAGACATTTATGCATTAGTTTTTCAGCTATTCGACATGTTGATAGATTTTTGGAGTGCAGCCAAGAAAGTCTATTTTCTAGAAGAAGTATTTTACCACCCCGATCAAGATGCCATGAGGGCTATTCAACTAAAAGTAGATTGCTGGATGAAGTTAAGAGAGCGGTAAGCTAGAAGAAACGCATCATATGTTTTGATCTTTTTCAAAGAGCATCTAAACACATACCCTAATCCTTTCCAGCAACTGCTTGTTGAACTTGCACCGTCTTTTTACCCGGCCTGAACATTTTGTACTTCGTACTTTGTCTTGTTGTCTGGGTATTTTATTTGCATTGAAGTCTATTATTTTGGCTTGGGGTGGTTCACCTCATTGAGTCATTTGAAGTATATTTGAATCTATATGTCTCTAGTCAATTATCTTGTGGTTCAATTGGATCGATTGTCTTTAGTCAATTGTCTTGTGGTTCAATTGATTCGATCAGTTGTCATTTTTTTTTGCATCAATTGTAGAATATTTGATTGAACTAAGATACGACATGTTGTGGAGTGGATGAGACTGCTGCATGTTGTGGTATCTTTGATTGAGATTGTTGAATGTGAGAATAATTTATGTCAAAGATATTAAATATTTATCCATTGCAGTTCTAAGATACTATAGCTGATGAAGAACAAGTTTGTGGTACCCAAATGGTGTCAGGATCAATAGCAAGTGGCTATTAATGCGTTTTAGTGCATGAAATCTCTAGCGCACGGTATGTCGGCACAACAAGTGATGCACACTACTCGACAACTATCAAAATGGGTAGATCCAAACCATTTGCAATGGAAAGATATCAATTACAAAGTGACCAAGGATATGATTAAAACAATATGGCCATGTGAAGATGCGGAGATAAAGAAAGGACGGTGGAAGTATCATAGTGCCTTCACTAATCGATCAAAGATAACACTCAGAGAATCTTTATGGCCATATTCCATTATACAATGCAAATTTTGCATTATATTTTGCAAAAATGTTGTATGTACATTTTATGCACCAACGACCAGTAGACTTTTCCTCGAAGGAGACAATTATAGCCACCCATGATAACAGGGAGAGTTGTGTCACTTTCACACGGAATGAGCTGGCATTGATAATTGAAGGGGCTGACATACATTAAAAAAAGGAGAAAGATATTTACATGAGACAACTTGCAAAGAAAGATGCACAAATAATACGGCTATCTGTAGCCACCCAAACACCCCAAGAATCCCAGGTCCGAATAGAGAAAAGTATTCATCGCTTAAGTCAGGATGTTGAAAATTTGACACAGCAAGTAAATCCTTCGCGTGTACAAGGGACACACATTAGTCACCTTGGCCTGCATCCAGAGTTGGTCCCCGCGTCACAATCGGATGCATCTTCATCTTCCGAGTGTCCAGTTTGCTACAAGAATTTCATGGATGGAGTGGATACTATACATTGGCATGTGGTCATTATTATCATCTCGTGTGTTTAATTCATTTAATGAAAATAGTAGCCGATGTGCAATCAGTTCACAAGATATTCCACAAAGAATATATTATATGTTTGGCATGGCAAATGAGTATAAATTCGAGCAAGCCCGCCAAGACACCCCTAGCAAAATTAGAAATCTATTTGGTAATGAAGATGCAGGTTCTAAGCATAACAATTGAGATCGACAGATTATGTATAATTGCTACTATGAAGCATTGTATATGATCAAAACACATTGACTACAAGCTCTTTCATAATTGTTTTTGACACAATCTTCATTCTACTCTCAAGCTATATTGAATCTCTGAGGTCGTTATCTGGTTTTGAGTCCAAGTGTTGTGGGTCTTCTTGTAATTTAACTTCCACATCTATAATCGGATTCTCTTCTATATCGTCTATAGTGTATTGGGATACACCGACATTAAAATCTTCTTCATCTTTGTTTTGACAATCATACAACCAAAGTGGCATTTCCTCCTCATAGCAAGCACTTTTGGTGTGATGCAATATCTTTTCGTTGCAAAACATATACACTATTTTTTTTGCTATGTTTGCTAATAATTTGTTGCAAATAGTACTATAAATATACTTAACATACTCTGGACAGTTTCTCTCTGAACCTGATTTTGTTGCACATTGTGCTAGTACTTTCATTGCAAGTGGACGTAAGATCGAGTAATGCTCTCCACCATTCATCATCCACCACTTCCATGCAGGTTGCTCTTTTGTCATTGACTATACAAAATCATTTGCAAAAGAATCTTCTTTTAGTCTAAATGCACTCATTCCTTTGATACAATCAATTTGGTCATGAATATTGGAGCAGAACATGTTGACCACATGATAGAAATCGCTGACCACCTCTGTAGTGGACATCAGATCTAAATTCCAATACTCTGGATCGAGCATGTAAGCCACACTATGAAGTAGATTATGAGCGCTCTTCCATCTTACATGAAAATACTTGGCCAAAATTCTCCATTGTTTGACAGAGAATGGTAGTCGCCACTCCTCCTCTACTACAAACTCTTTTAGCTCCTCAAGATTTTCTCAAGACTTTGTTGGAATGACCACCACGTCATCCACACTTTGCCCATATTTTGCGCCTTCTGATCAAGGTTGCGAATCGCGAACATAACAGGCATCATTACATGGTATGTATCCACTACATCCTCCACCAAGAAACCTTGTTTATGGACCCACGTAAACATGTAATTTTCTCTTTCACTTTTTCTTTCTACTCAAGCTGTGATTCTTTAAAGGCCGTGCAATTGAAAGTGTCAAGCACAATGCACTTATTGTAGAGAAGTGATACCAATGTATAAAAGTGCGTGAAAAACCGAGTTTCAGTAGGAAGTTTCAACATCACTAGTAGACGCGTTCTGTACAAATCGAGCACTCTTTGTTGTTTCAAGATAAGTTTCACAACTTGTTGCGTTGTGTCAATTATTTTGGTAAACCATGTGGTTTCTTCACTAGTGTACCAATCCTTCAGCACCAAGTTTAAAATAAGTGTATTACAACCATTGGCGTAAATGTGTGGATAGCACTTTTTTATTAATTTGCTAGCATTTTTATAGTTCTTTGCATTGTCCATGACTACTTGAACGACATGTTCAGCTCTAATTTCTTTAATTACATTAATCAAGACCTCAAAAACGTATTTGTTGCTTTTAATTATACGAGAACAATCGTCTTTATGAATGTTTCTCCCCTTGGACAAACCATCATTACATTGATCACTGGTCTTCTTTGAACATTAGACCAACGATCACTCACAATTGTGCATTCCGAAAGAAAAATATTTTCAAGTATTATTTTGGAAACACGCTCTTTGACTTCGATGTAACATTTGTCCAAGAGATCATTTTGTATTGTGTGATACGAAGGGGTTGAAAATCCTTGGCCAAATTCTCTAATTTTCTTTCAGGCTGCCTTCCAATGATTAATGTCTACCATGACCAAAGCACTTCTAGTGAAGAAAATCACTTTGACGAGTGCAATTTGTGCTGCTTCTAGAGACTACATTCGAAAGCTTTGATGCAATGATTTTTGGCGCATTTACCCAAGTCCACCTTCATAATGGCGCTTAAAAGGAACGCTCCTTGACATTTTCTCTCTCTGCGCAGGCTGTTCTGCAAGGTTAGTTGGTGTCACCACAAGGTCAGCAAAGTTAATATTTGGCTATGACTACTCTTGACTTGCATCCATGGCACAACTATGTATTTGTTGTCTCTTGCCACCCTTTTTGGCGAGCTCTTCTCTCCAACGCTTTGCAATTGCAGGTGCTTGAGGATGTTCACATTTCTTACAATTCTTTTTAATGCTACCCAAAAAATGGTCCTTAATACGTGGTGCACCGCCTAATTTTGTAGTGAAGCAAAATTTACATTGCCACTCTATATATTGACCGCATATGTTGTGAGCATAATGCCACTCTTTGTCAGGGGCTTTTTTATTCTTTGCATTTTCCTTACCACTCGTGCAGACATTTTGCTCCATTGCTCTCAATTTAATACTAAAGGCATAAGAACTAAATGTTCAGTTTTAAAAACATTTTTCTTATTTTCAATATATATTAGAAAAACATTCACTAAGAAAGTAATCAAATCTGCACAGTATGAGATTTGTAATGCAATCTAGTCAATCCACATTCGATCACATATGTTGTGAGCAAATATACACATTGCAATGCACTCTCTACATGGCATTATGAATACAACAATGCTATGAATTTGTCAATGCAATTATAAATATGATGATTATTTATACATCCTCTTCGATTTGCACACAATAAGACACATTTATTTTAAATGCTACAAAGAATAATCAACTTCTACACTGAAAAGATGATAATTATTTACAAAAACACACACGAAAGTAATAATATCCATGATTGGTCATGTCATGCACTAACAATCTTTCGTAATACATAACGCACTCCCTATATAAACCAATGCATAAAACAATGCAATGAAATCTTCAATACAATCACACAATTGAGGACTACTTGTATCTGGTCAAGGATTGTAGCCCCCTTATGCATCCAATTTAATATATAAAAGCTATTTTCACCCAATTAAGAATGATAGGTCTTATATTGTGCAGTGGCAATATATCAACTCAAATCTATGATGGTGAAAAACACAAGGATTCAAGGATCTTTATATACCCAGTACACTAGTACAGGGCATCCGACCCTTGACTATCGATTCGTCATTTACATATGCTCATCTTTTAAAACCAGCTTCATTCCTTTTATGGACCAATGGTTTCATCGCAATGAGCATGACTCTCCAAATTCTCAATCGTTTTGGTTTTGTACCTTTATGTTCGGTGAATAGTTTAAATATTTTTAAAAGTAGTTACCGTATTAAGAATCACGTTCGGCCCAAAAAAAATGACATGTGACTATGTAACCTTAGGTCAATTCACAAGGAGATGATTGTACCTGGCGCTCGGATACAGTCCCCAAGGATTTGCCTAGTCAAAGCACCACGATTAGAAGTGATTTGTTTTTTTATTTTTTCGATAGGCCCATCGGGCAACGTCCTTTACCCGATGGGCCCATCGAGAAAATAAAAAAAAATTCCGACGGGCCCTGAGGGAACATTTTTATACCCGATGGACTAACCAGACCTATTGGTTTTTACAGGTCATCATCAGGATCACGTTAACAATTAACGTGATCATGTTTTTTTCTTGTGTGATTGGTGTTATTAACGTAATCACACGATCGTGATCACGTCAATGAAATCCTTGAGGTCCCTGCTACAGAGATTATCTCTCATGTTCTCTACACCCGCTCTCTATCAATAACTCTACCAAAAGAGGCGGAGTTACACAAACCCCCGCCACAGGATGCGGTTTCATCAGCAAGAAAACATAGATGATGTCGCACCTCTACCCCCACCCTGCTGTGTGCGAAACGCCTCTTTGCCCAAATGTTGCATGTCACCCATGATTTAAATCCATGCGCTCGTCTCAACTTAGCCTTAGATAGTATATGTGTGTAATGTTTGTGGTTTTAAAGCGGCCTTAGACCCCTGTCACATTGGGGCATGCGGCTATCCCCCTTTTCGAAAGATGTTCAGCCAACTCAAGTCACACTACATTTTCTTTAAACAGAAGTCCAACTAAACCAACGAATCCAGTATAGCCAAGCGGTAAGGCGTCCGTATTTCACGCTGCTAGGCAGTGCTAGGCATAGGTCAAATCGTATTAGCTTCGTTCGCACGCTACCTTTTAGCAATTGGCCGCGAGAAGAAAAACTTGGCCGACCTCGCTTGCCCGTCCCTATGACAAAGTCCCGAGGCCATGTTCACGTTTTCTATGGCTCTCGCCATATCAGCGTGGCCTGTTAATGCCCGTCTCAATGTGACAGGGGCCTTAGTATTCATTGCGAATTGACACATTAGGAATACTGTTGAAGCCAGGTTTGAACTCGAGACGCCTCAGGTGACAATATCACAATCATGGACGACGATACCCACGGTGAGGCGCCAATGCACCTACCTCGCTCGCTCAATCCTCCAGCCACAACTACGACAGCCCCTGTAGCCTCTCTTTAAGCCTCTTGTATAATGTGCAATTCTGCTGGTCTTTCTCTCTCTCACACACAACCTTGTGTCAAAACTTGTATTTAATGCTTGCGAGCACTCATAGCCGCCCCTGGTGAAGACATACATAGAGTACCAAACTCTCTCTCTCTCTCTCTCTCTCACACACACACACACACACACACACACACACAAACCACAATCTCCATTAGCGCATAGCTGGATTGCCAGCAGCAGCTGCTAACGCAACAAGAGTAATCCGCTGCAGAAATGGGAGTCGCTTTGTCAAAGAAAGCCAGGAGCAAAGAAGGACAAGATGAGGAAGAAGAAGAAGCAGCCCAACAAACAAGGAAAGCAGTAGAACATGGAAGATGTGGAGGCCGTGCAGGCGCCGCCGCCACCCAAATCGCAATGGATATACAACATGAGCCCAACATGTTCACAAATGTGAAGCTCATGCAAGGAGCTGGGGGCTTGAGCCCCTTGAGTGAGAGCTTGTGGAAGATGACTACTGATACACAGGCGCTTGGGGACGTCTCGGCGAGACTTGCTTGGAAAGACTTGACGGTTCAAGTGGTGTCACGACGCGGCGGTCGCCCCCCACATACTGTTTTGCATAGCCTAACCGGCTATGCTGAGCCGGGCCAACTCATGGCCATCATGGGTCCCTCTGGCTCTGGCAAATCCACCCTCTTGGATACCTTGGCAGGTAATATTGCTCAAAATTTGGTCCCTTTAGATTGAGCAATTAAGGTGCTCTTTTGCTGAAAACCCACTTTTGTTTTTCTCGTAAGGTTTTCACACAAGGATAAGGTTTCTTCACAGGCTCATAGCGAAAATTATTTTGATTGCTTTACTTAAACCATACAATGCTTTCGCTCTTAGTAGATAATTTATAGAAGATTGCAAGCATGGTCTTTTATACTTGGAATAGTTGCTAGAGGCATATTAGAGCCCCATCCTGCACATTCCTTGTACAGGCTAGAGTGCAACCCTCCATGTATTGCAGTGCACATCTAGTGTGTACCTTGTTCCCCACATCAACCGGGAGTGCCTGACATCAAACACTATCGGCTCTAAAATTTACCTAGAGCTTTAAGTAATCACTATTTTAGCAATGGCTACAGAGCAAACTCCAAACCCCCCTAAATAATGCATTGCTTTCGGCATGACATCATATCTTCAACGCATTGAGCCGCGCCTCCATGCTCAAAGATGTCCCAAGGGATCTTATATGCTTTGTAATAGTGATGATCTATCATTGACGTGCGAAATAGCTATTGCATCTTAACTCCAATTTCATTCGATTGTAAGGTTGGAGGTTGCAAGGACTAGCATATCGTCAAGCTCATCTAAATCATCAATCTTAGGTGAACCATCAATTTTGAACTTAATTGAGAGATTATCACTAGAGGTACAAGATTTTCATGACGCTTTTGTTGCAACCATGGTCTTAACTTGTGCATTAGTTTGCTAGGCATATTATATGTCATAAACCATGATGATCTCATCTCAATGTGCAAAGTAGATCATTACATCTCAACTCCAATCTCATATAGTCCTCATGTTAAAGGTTACAAAAAGGACAGAATATCCTCAAGCTCTATGTTAATCACTTTTGGCCTTTCAAGCTGAGCAACATGAGGTTTTGAGCTTCAAGATCATCTTTATTATTCCATGACAATTGTGCCGAAAATGATCAAGCAATGCTTCCTTGTACATGTCATAAATGTCATCTTGCCTGCACATATAGTGTTCTATAGACCTTTGTGCACTGCATGGTTAGAATAAGATTTAAATAGAATATAGCGGATTTGCTTGGCTTTTGAAAATATGAAGCTAAAAGCACTTACAACTTTTTCCACTATATGAGTTCCTTCGGTTTTAGAGAGATTAAATGAGTCATATTAACTTTGATATCATTTGAAATGGTTATAGGAAGGCTTGCATCCAATGCAATGCAAAGTGGAACCGTGCTTCTCAATGGCAGGCGAAGAAAGCTTTGCTATGGGACTGCGGTTAGTACAATCTTTGCTATGTGTGTGAGTGAAAGTTTTTGTGCATGTTTGATAGATAGAGATAGAGATAGAGAGAGAGAGAGAGAGAGTAAGAGAGTAAGCTTTGCTATTGGATTTATTTGATATACATGATTTAGGTCTGCTACTATGTAGATTTCATGTATACTTCTTTACATAATTTTACTTTTCATTTACCATTCACAAGTTTTTTTAAAATATCTTTCAATGACCTATGAACGATTCATATGATAAAAACAAAAAGTTCAATTGTTAGCCTCATGTGCTATGCTTACACAAATAGTAGCAAAGCCGTCAAGTCCATGATACCACTTAAAACATAAGTTGAGTTGAGCTAATTAAACAAGCTATCATCAAACAAGCCATCTCTATTTATTGTTAGGAGTAAGAGAGAGAGAGAGAGAGAGAGAGAGAGAGAGAGAGAGAGATGTGCATTAAAGATTGAGCAAAAAATTAGCATTTTTATATGTCTCTTTTGCATTTAAAAAAAACACTTATTAAATGTAAAAGAAGTGGATGAGTACCACTCACTAACCAAACAAAGGCACACAAAAGTCTTTATGAATAGGATATTAAAATCACAAGCTTTCAGTTCAATGTATTAGTCCAGGAGAACTCAAAGCTTTAAACAATTGAAGGGAGGTTTTCATTAAGGAGAGAAGGGGGAAATAAAGATGGATTATAATAAAGGACACACTTGAAACCCCCCAAACCCCCCCCCCCCCCCCCCCCCCCCCCCCCCCCCCCCCCCCCCCCCCCTCTCCCTCTCTCTCTCTCTCTCTCTCTCTCTCTCTTACACACACACACACACACACATTCAAGTGTGGTAGACTGGTTATCTCACTTCCTCGTTCAATATCAAGTCTTGAGTTCAAGACTTGACACTGTAGTTCAAGACTCATTGAATGGATCTTTGTCTCTTGGGATTGTTCCTACCACGTTAAAAACTTCTCTCTCTCTCTCTCTCTCTCTCTCTCACACACACACACACACACACACACACACACACGTCAAACAACATTTGTGAAAACTTTTGGATTTTTAAAAAGAGGAATAGTCTTTATATCTAGCATAAAAGTAATATTTCATTCATCAATTTCATATATCTATATCTATACTAGTATCTAAAAAGACATGATATGAAAAATTAATACTTTTGTGGCATTGTTTACTGGATGATGCAGGCCTATGTGACACAAGATGATAATTTGATCGGAACGTTAACAGTGAGGGAGAGCATCCGATATTCGGCAGAGTTGCGACTACCTGATAGAATGGAACGAAGAGAAAAAGGGGCCATTGTAGAGAGTGTTATTAGAGAGATGGGTCTTAAAGAGTGTGCAAATACCACTGTGGGAAATTGGCATTTGCGAGGCATAAGTGGAGGTGAGAAAAGACGTGTAAGCATTGCTATTGAAATTCTCATGAGGCCTCGCTTGCTCTTTTTAGACGAGCCCACTAGTGGGCTTGATAGTGCTTCTGCTTTTTTTGTTGTCCAAACCATTCGAACACTTGCTCGTGATGGGCGGACCGTCATCGCTTCCATACATCAACCTAGCTCTGAAGTTTTTGAGCTCTTTGACAACCTTTTTCTCCTCTCTGCTGGCCACACTATATATTTTGGTGACACCTTTGAAGCTTGCAATGTAAGTCTCTCTCTCTCTCTCTCTCTCTCTCTCTCTCTCTCTCTCTCTTTGAAATGTTCGGTTGAGGTAAATGTGTGCTTAATTTTGCGTAGTTGTATTGATTGTGCCATGCTTGATCCAATAATCATTTATAGTACTTGTTTAGCAAAATCAACTCTTTCAATTATGAGATCATTTTTACAAGATTTGTGATAATATATTCTAAACCTTTAAAAAAAGAGTAATCATTAAATTTAAATGGTACTATTTTTGAAAAAATAAAAATCCTTTCTAAACATCTTAAGTGCATAAGGAAAGGGTGAGTTTAGAAAATGAAAAGAAACATGAAGGTGAAAAGTCTCTTCCTTTATTTTTCCTTCAACTAGTTGGCTTTCTAAAAGAAGCCTTGAAGGAGAGTTGAGTTAGGCATCCTTTCAAATGTTTTCAGTGATGATGGAGACTTATCTTAAACGTCATTTTGGTTTTAAAATATCAAACAAATCTTTTTATTTCACCTTTCATTTCACATCCTCACATGGTTTGAATTCTCTTGCATTCTATTCTTTTATAATAATAAAGTGAAGCTTCACCTTGCATAATTCTAGTAAATTCTATACATACATACATACATATACACATATACTTATTTATTTATTTATATTTATATTTACACACACACATACATATATATATATATATATGTGTGTGTGTGTGTGTGTGTGTGAGAGAGAGAGAGAGAGAGAGAGCGAATCATGGTAAAGGGAATAAAAATCGATGAAATATATGAAAATTTAGTTCAAAAATTTTGTAAATTTAAAAAAAAAATGCTAGTATTTTCCGTTTGCCTTTTTGCGAGAAGGAAACTCCATCGCTTAATAAAAGAGACATTCTTGAACAATGCTTCACTTTATACAATTTTAGTTAAGCTCAATATAATGTTTTTATCACTTTCTTATTGTTTTAGAAATCCATCGTGACCATTTCACTTGTTCTTCTCTTTAGAGTGTCTTTGACTATGTAGGTAGTGAAACGTATCCTACAAAATTATTTATTTGCATTCATTGACATTATGGATTTCTCTAGAAGTCTCTCTTGGCATTTTGAAGAATGGTGTCCAATTTCCCAAGAGTTTCACACAATTTTGGTTCCTAGCACTACTCATTGTCTGACATTTAACGATTGATTGAGCATTGTATGAATAGCATGCCCTTAGGATGAGTGGTGTAGAAGCTATATTACTAACCTCCAACATGAGTCATCATTTGAGTAGGCTATTGAGATCGTAGAGTTCTTTCTTCCTCTTTGTGTCTCACGTTCACCTTCTCTCATGTAAAGTCTCCAAATCAGCTACTCAAATCAATGCATCATAGTTGTTAATACATTGTGTAGTATTTAAGAAGGCAAAGCCTTTTGAAATAAGTTTAAATTGATGATACTTCACTTGAGCTTGAGATCTTATTTTGGAGGGTTAAGATGTTTGCATAGTGGTGTAAACCCAAGCATGAAATTATCCCATATCATCATCTTTGTTTTGGGTCTATACAACAATCACCCAACAAAGTCTCGCTTTTATTTTGATCACTATAATTATTTGTAATAAATACGACTACTACATGGAGGTAATAGCTTCTCTAGAGGCCACTCATCCCAATACTATTCATACACATACACATTTAACTATGATGTTCCACAAATTGGTCTAGCCATCCAAATTTCAAAACCTTAAGGTAATACTAGGGACCTCCATTCTACCCAATTTATGCAAGCCTCACAGTTAGGCACAAGTGATAGTTCGCAAGCCTTATAAGTAGGCACCATTGATAGTTCACAAGTTTGGATCAACATCTTAGGATGCAAGCTCCCATACTTGCGCTATGCACATATCTTAAGAAATCATTATATTTTTGGGTCTGGGTGTATTCACTCAACACGGGTGATATATGATTCATCTTCATGGAATTCTCACACAACCAACTTGGGATGGTCACATGGCTAGCTTGCTTAAAATAATAGGCCATTGTTGACCCACAAGTTGGTCAAAATTCGTGGCCATTTTGGTATAGTTGGGCGGATTCCAAGCATTATACAAACCAGCTCACAGGTGCTTGGTGGGTCCGCAAGCGGCACCTCACATGCATGCACCTCTTTTCTTGCTTCAACCCAACATGCTTATTTTGGACTCCATTTCCACTGCAGGCAGTACTACGCAGGCAATTTTGTCCTTTTGTGTAGAATTTTTGTCATGTAATTTTTTGCAAAACAAGTCCCTTACAGTCCTCTTTGGGTTGTGTTATATAGCACATATTAGTACTACTTCATTTTCCTCTTTCTGGGCAGTCTTTACATCAGGTGTAGTCATTCGTCATGACTGACAATAGTTCACAGATGTTTTCGAGATGTTCGCTACTATACTGAGGATAAATTGGATGGGGATAACTATCCAATGTGGGATTACATGATGACACATGTTCCTGTGTCAAAGGGCGTATATAGTGTTGTGCAAGGCATTGATGTACATCCGCCTTCTATGGATACAGGCTCTATTGAGGATGGTGCAAGTTTTGGCAAGTCTGTTGCTACTAGAGTTGTTTTGTCTATGACTGAGCAATCTCGTTGGGATGTTAGAGACGTGCAGGCTCATGCATTGATTGCATTGTTTGTGAAGCGCATTGTTACTCCTCACATTCGCTCAACAAAATAGGCTTGGGATATTCTGGCTAGTCTTCATGCAAGTTGCAATGAGGCATAAAGAGTTGGAGTCAAAGATTATGCAAGAGGAAGATGGCATCGACACTTTCCTTGCTGGTATCAAGGATATCAATGATGAGCAACTCATTTCGGTTACATAGACGGATCAAACGAGTCATTCTTGGAGAGAGAGAGATCAATCTCAACTTTTCAATACTAGACTTTGACCCTGAGGCTAAGGAAAACGTTTGCACCATTTCTAGAGCCTTCTTGATAACCTCAAGGCAAGCCTTAGGAAGAGTAGGGAGTCATCCGCAAAAATCTTTGACAGTAGTTGGTCATTATTAGGTAGAGCCAATACTTGAATCTCTCCTTTAGCAACAGTGTCTTCCAGTAGCGTAACTAGAGGGTGGGATCCAATGGCCAACATTAGAGGGGCATCCCTGTTTTATTGATCTTCTAACTTCAAAAGCACCCACAATAGTTGGGAGAGACAGACTTGTTTGGGGATAGGCTTAATGAGGCCTCTTTTGATGCTTAGGTTCAGGACCCCATCACCAAGGGCTCCGTTAGCCATTCTCATGATGGGACACTTAAGATCATCCCAAAATTCCAAGAAGAACTCAGTAGTCAGCCCATCCTAGCTAGGGGACCTCTCTTTGCCTAGAGCATGCAGCGCAAGGGAGCATTCATCCTTGGTGAACGCCTTCTCCAGGAGGTTGGTTGTAGAGTGGGATACCATTCTTTTGACGCTCCCAAGGAGAGTCGATCTGGCGTCATCTATCTCAAGGGACCATGCCTCGAGCTGGCGTATGATCTATTGCAGGTGGCTGGGTATTAACAATGCCATTCTATCAAGATTTTCAATGTCATTTTCATCCGCATTTGTGAGCAAGTGGACCAGGCCCCGAATTCTTTTGCCTTTGAGGGCCCTAAAGAAGTGTGTACGATTAGACTCCTCTAGTTGGAGAAAGGTTTCTCTAGAAAGGATTTTTCCCTTCCTCACCTCCTCTAGTTGGAAATTGGTTAATTTTGCTTTAGCTTCTAGCCATCTTCTGTGCTCGGCCTCTAAGGCAAAGCCTTTCTGTTTTTTGGTGGTTAAGATCTCAACTTCATCAATGAGCTAATAGAGCCATTTCTTTTGGTTTTTCTTTCTTCTAAGACCTGCAATTTGATGCCTTTTTTAACACTATTGGCGAAAATATCCCAAGCCCTAGGGCTTTCCAAGTCCACACCTTTCTGAAGCTTGCTCAGAGCTTTGAGGGCCAACCTTCTGGAAAGAGGGTCTTTTAATAGGTGGGTCCCTGTTGAAAGTAGCTTTTTAGACCCTTGTGGGAAGTGATCTGCTCCTTTGGTTTTTTTCAATTTTATGCTTAATAGGAGGTGGTCTGACAGGAATTGTGAAATTATCACCTTCATTTCCAGCCTTGCAGGTAGCCAATCATCTTGATGAGAGGAGTAGGGGAGTAGTAGCAGCGGTCCAGTCGAGAAGTCGTCTCAGCATATTGCAGGCTAGTATATGTAAACCCCGACATGCTGCTCCATGGGCCTAACTCCCACATGTCTACCAATGCCCACTTCTCACACAAACTAATTCACTTGGATCTCTCAGATCCAACTAACATGTTCAATGTACCAGTTATGTCCCTTCTTTTCTCCACCATATTAAAACCACATACCAAGAGCCATTCTCCTTCAACCTGGATACCTTTTAGGTGTTCCCATAGTTTGGCCCTTTCCTTCGTTGTACACAGTGCATACACATTGATAGTATTGACAACATGATCAATCCATTTAATCCTTATTCCCAGAGGGATGATTAAAGGCCACCTTTGGCTCAAGATCCCTATCCACAATAGAGAGGACGCCATTGAATCCATTAGCTCCCTCTCCATAAAGGACCAATTTCTTACCAACTTCTTGCTTTCTTTTTCTTGTGGCATCTAGGTTATGCTCTTGGATGGCCCAAAAGATGATACCCTTGCCTCTTCTGACTTCCTCCCAAAAGAGTGAGCACTTCTTTTGGGTTTTGATCCCCTTCATATTGTTCCGAGAATGGCAGACCAACTCTTCCCTTATTGAGAGAGGGGCACAAACTCCTCAACTTCAACGAATTCTTATTTACTGCCCACTTTCGTGCTATTTTCTTCCATTATCTCAATCCCATTCCCCTCAGTGACCTTGAGGTTTTCAAGGTTCTCATCCCGAAGAACCTCAAAGATATTATCATGCAGGAAGGGGAATTTGGGGGTATCTAGTGGGGCTTCTGTCATCTATCACAGTACCTGCGCCTGGGATTTGAAGTGCCTACATGAATGTGATGGTGATATTGATCGCTACAAGGCTCGACTTGTCACAAAAGGCTATGCACAATAGAAAGACATAGATTATGAGGAGACTTTAGCTCCCACTTGTCATATGACTACTGTTCGTTTTCTATGTGCATTAGCAGTTGACTTTGGATGGGATGTACATCAATCAAACATTACTATTGCTTTCTTGAATGGTAATATATTTGAGGAAGTTTATGTAACATAGCCTTGCGGTTTTGTCATGAAAGGACAAGAAGATAAAGTGTGCAAATGTAAGAAAACTTTGTATGGGTTGAAGCAGTCTCCTTGTGCTTGGTATGAGAAAGCTGACACTCATTTGGTTAAACGAGGCTTTCGTAATAGTCCAGCTAAAAGCACTTTGTATGTCAAGCGGGAGGGTGATGTATCTCTCATCATCGCTCTATGTGCATAGATTTGTTGATTACTGGCCCAAATGAGACAAAATTGCTGAATTTAAGGCTGATTTGAATGCTTCTTTCAAAATGAAAGACTTGGGGCTTTTGCATCTTTACTTGGGCTTACAATTTAAGCAGTGTGTTTGAGGTATTGCCTTGTGTCAAACAAGCTACATAGAGACTTTACTAGTAAGTTTGGCCTTAAGGACTATAAACCTATTGCTACTCCAATGGAAAAAGGTTTGAATTCAATCTTCATGATGTTGGTGCTATTGCTGATGTCATTCTTTATCAAAATGTTGTTGGATGCCTTATTTTTATATGCAATATGAGACCGCATGTTCAGTTTGCAGTTTCACAAGTTAGCAGATTTATGCATAGCCCAAGGTCTAAGCATTGGCAGGTTTTTAAGAGGATCTTTTGCTACTTGATGCACTTTACATCTTGGGTTGTTTTATCCATGGGGGATCATTGCCACTAGATTTGCATGCTTTTTTGAACTCAGATTGGGTTGGTTGTTATGACACGCCAGTGTCCATAAGTGGCTTTTGTTTCATGCTTGGCAATTCATGCATATCATGGTTGAGCAAGAAGAAACCTGTTGTGGCCACTTCTGGTTGTGAACTTGAGTATATGGTAGTCTTCACAGCTACAATTGAGTGTGTATGGCTCAGACTCTTTATTGGCTGATTTGGGTGTTAAACATGACACTGCCAACATCATCTACACTGACAGTCATAGCGCATTGGCAAAAGCAAGGAACCCAATTTTTCATGCTTTCACAAAGCGCGTTGAGGTGCATTATCACTATGTCAAAGAGATACTCTTAGCTAGAGAGATCATCTTGGCTTATGTGTCGACATAGGACAACCTTGTAGATCTATTCACAAAGGCATTGCCTGGTGAGAAGTGCTAAGCTTTCCTCAAATCTTTGGGCTCCTATACACTACTTGTCAGCTCTCGTTCACCGCATCACTCCCAAGGGGGATTTCTCACCATATATGTGGTAGTGACCGTCGCGGCATTTATCCGAGGTTTTTCCCCCCGTGCATTGTATATACGCCCATCTTTCTAGGGATAACTTATCTTTCCATTTGCACTAAGCAATATACTCTCTGCTGTGTGCTTTGAACTTCTTCATCTTCTCCAAGTTGTGTGTGTTTCTGTGCAACCCTAATTCCAACACATCTAAGGCATGATAAAGGATTAAATGGTGTGTATGGATGTGAGGGGTCTAGACACTACCATCCCTCAATGGTAAGACATGCCCCATGACATATTTTCCATGGCATTTTTTCATGAGGTGAAAAGTCTAAGTAAATCAAAACACTATGAAGAAGAAGCCCATATCAACCATGTAGCAAAGGAAGAACACAAAGACGGCAACAAACTCTGAATATTTGTACCTGCTCTAGTTCAAGGGGAGGCTTTGTCATCCTTAGTGGATATTGTCATTATTTAGTGGATATTGTCATCTTGTGTGGATATTGAGTTGTATTCAACCCAAACCCTAAGCGGAGGGTTGCAAGGTTCATGGACTTTGTCCTAAAGTCACCATGGAGCATGTCCCTAGTATGTTGGGCATCCTAAGTGATGTATGGCATGTGTAGCATTTCCAAAAGAGGCCTTGGTCCTAGGCTACCCCATGCAGAGAATTTCTAGAGCATAATATCACATGTAGGAGCCATGTAGGCATGAATAAACCCCCCTAAATATGCAAATTTGAGTTTGGATCTTGAAATAGGTTGCTCCAAGTTGTCATGCATGAGGTAGTAGATGCTACCTCTCTAATGCTATATAAGCACCTATTTTCAACCAAGTAATTAAGTTACTTTGTGCCTATACTCCATTCAATTTCCATTGAGAAATTAGTGTTGTGATTAGCATGCCATTAGCATCAATGCTACTTTCTTTTATCCACCCTAATCCTAACACCAATAGCCTGATTAAAGAGTGCGACATCAAAGTAATTTCCATCATCATGAAGATTTGTCTCCATAGAGGTAGCAATAGGCTTGCAATCCTCAAGGTTGAATCTATGCAATAACATCTCAATATACTTTGTTTGACACAAAGGAATACCTCCATCAACCTTATTAAATTGTATGCCAAATAATGATGCAAAAGCCCCAAATTTAACATCTCAAAAGAGGCATTCAAATTGGCCTTATTTGGTCTAGTGAGCAATATGCCATCCACATGGATAAAATATGGTCACAGTGGATTAGAGTGAGCAGGGGTGATAGGGAAGATGTCTCAACAATGCAACATATTGAACATGACAAGTCGACAGAAGAGAAGATAAGCAGTTGAACAAAAATTTCTACTTTATATACAAGGCAGTTACAAGGCGATTCAATCAGTTTAATAGAAAGAGGAATTGATACTGAAGAGGGGGTAGGAAACTTTCACGTTTAGATGGTCAAAAATCTATATGGTGTGAACATCTCTGGCATAGGGAGCTGTAGTAAATGTAGTCGGGTTCACTCAGTGACGCGTGATAGCATCACGTATAGAAGGCCAGGGGCGAAAACTTCTTTTACAATGAGCAAGACGTTGGTGTTGATTGTTGCGCCTTGGGACTTGTGTCCAGTCATAGCATAGGCAAGAGCTATTGGGAATGTGGATTTATGGTACCAGTGCCGATTGAATGTCCGCCTGCTATGCTTTGACCGTCGAAGTGTAAGTTCCTGTTTGGATGTGTCCAGTGTGACTTTGATTGCTTTGACTCCTCCTTCTTCATCTTGGAGGATTTTGTCTACGCGGCATATTGATCCATTGGCTGCTCCAATTGTTAACTCTATGTTCTCTGTTATCAGCACCTTTGCTCCTTCTGCTATTCTGTCAATTGCGTGGAAGTCGGGATCTTCAAGCCATGCTTGGAGCTCAGGGACGTTGTGTGCATTCGTCTTGAGGCCGATTTGGATGATGTGACTATGCCGATGGAAGCGTTCCAAGAGAAGGTTATTATAATATCAAACGTCACTCTTGTGTTTGCAAATGATTGTCATATTCCTATCCATGTGTTGCTCTATTTGATCCTGCTTTATGATGTGGTCACCAAGTGCATCGTGGATCTCTTTCTTTGTGGGGAGCCCGACTCTTATTGTATTGAGGAACTCTATGAAAGAGATATCTTTTGCGTGGCGCAATGAGCAAAACGTAATGTACATAGTAACAATGGACCAATAAGTGGAGCTTGTGATGTGGCATGAGTAGCAGTGATCACTTTGATGCCTACATACAGGCGGCAACTGTGCCAAATCACCAAAAAAGAAGACCTTTTTATCTTTGAATGGGTCTAGCAGTGTGCCATTGGTGACATTCACAATTTGTCATACTATGAGATCAAAAGTTTGCTTTGTCAACATAGAAATCTCGTCTATGATAATCGTGTCTGCTTCTTTAATACTAACGTATCTGTCATCAGTTTGGGAGATTGACAGGGGATACTGTTGTGTGCACACTGGTATCTTGAATTGGTAATGGACAGTTGTTGCGATGATGCTTAACCTCGTGGCTGCTGCACCAGTCGAAGCAGCGAGTGTGACAATTTTCCCTTGCATTATGAGCTGGCTTGTGATATATCTTATGAGGAAGCTTTTGCCACTCCCAGAAGTGCCTGCGATCACATGCAATCCACCCTTTGCTGCTGTGAGCTTCTTGTAGATCTCTACTTGTTCAAATGTCAGTGACGCATTTTGGACGTTTTGAAGCTCGTTTAGAAGGGCAGAGATATGAGATGACGTGTCCTGTTGCTCGTAGTCTGTTTGCACATCTGGAGATTGAAATGAGGCAGCCTTTGTTGAGGATGTCTTCTGTAGTATCATGTTGTGAAATTGTTGTGTTTGATCTGTCATGAGCATATTTCGTTGTGTGTACTCTGTGATGTACATCTCAAGGTCCTCATCTGTCAGTATCAAATTTCTAAGTTTGCACTCAAGATAGTATGAGCTGGACGTGTTCTCCAGTGAGAGCAGCTGGGATTCATTTCTGAAGGTGATGCTCTTTAGCAGCACGTTGTAAAAGAAAGCCTCCGGATGATGCCCTCTGTGAAAGTCTGTGAAACGGACCAGTCGGTGTTGCCGCTGGCAGCAATTGGCCGTAGGTATTCTCCACTGAAATACTTTTTTTCCTTTCTTTTCCCTTCGTCACTATGTAATTCTTGTGGAAGTCGTAGAATGTAAGCTTCTCCAGAGTTTGTGGTCGTGCGCAATATAGATCAACAAGGTGCAGCACGACATCATTGTTTGTGAGAAATGATTCGTTGTCATAGTGCCGGGGGTGATGAGTCGACGTATTGGACGCTATCACTCTTTGAAATGATTGGGATTTGCAAACAATTTAATGCCACTTCTGTTGTTGAGATAGGTTTCGATAGTAAAGAGGCTGAGATCAGCTTCAATTTTCTAGTGTCAAGGCCACCTAGGCCTAAGCGCTCTACATCTTCTGAGCGGATGTTGAGATGGCCCATTGGTTCAAGTTTGAGTGCATACTTCAAGAGGTAGTAGGACAACGATGAATTGATGACCCGCTGTATATTCATATGTGCACCCCATAGCAAAAGCAATGTAGGGTGGTACGGTACGACATTTCTGTCTTCATGTCGAGGCCTGAAGTATTGCCATCTGTGATTTTGTTCGTTGAAGACTGGGTTTGGATTTGGCTGTGCATGAAATGGAAACCCGTGTTTACATACTCCATCTCTTTGACCGTGGTAACAACTTGTACGGCACTTGTGAAGTTGTTTCCTGAGTACGAGTTCTCGGAGCCGGCTTACTTCTGGCAAAACCACAGAGCTAGTTTCTGTCGGGATGTATGCAGCTATTTCAGCAGATAGTTGCTCTTTGTCTTCTTCATGCATCCACAATATGACATGAGCATGCAATGATCCTCTATTTTGGACCTCATATCTAACCAAGTGGTGTTGCACACGGCCCAACACGCCTTTCGCAAGTATATATTTGGACATAAGCATTTGGAACTTAGAGTGGAAGGTGAGGGCGCATTCGACTGGGCAGTCTGTCCAAGTGAAGGAGGCGTTCAATTGACGTGCAATTAGCTCGATCGTGTCAATCTCAGGCCATCTTATGTCTGTGACCTCATCGGCAGTGAAAGTCAAGAAGAAATCAGGCACTCCCCATTCGTCCACCATTGCTATCAAGTCCTTTAGGTTCTTACGGTGTTGGAAGGGGTGCTGTACCGAAGCACATGTCTCACAGTATCTTCGTCAGTTGTTGTACGATTGGCCCGCTTGTAGTTGTCAATGTCCTTTGCAACAAGCTCGTGTGTGTATTGTTAGCCAACATAAGTGCCCGCTTTAGTTGGTACATTATGAGCAGGTATGGCTTGTACAGGGTGTAAATGGAGAACAGAGTCGATGCACGTATCTTTACATATACAATGAAGTTGATTTTACCATCATATTGGCCTTTCCCAAAAGGGAACAGGAATGGAAACGCTGTTGTCTCTATTGTGATGTCATTCACAGAGCTTGATGCGGCTGGCATGCCGTTGGGCTTGAAAGTAACTGTTCTCTCAAGCAATTGTTGACGGCCACAGAGCTGCAGAGAAGCAAATTCGTAAGTATCGCTAGTGGTGAATGCTCTTCTCCTGGCTGGTTCAACGATGTTTTCAATGATACCAAACATCAAACTTGTGTCAAGCTGCGCCATCGGTGCAAACGGTGCGTTGTCTTGTTGTTGTTGAATGATCTTGCTCACACTATCTTGACTTAGTATGCAGAGGCCAAGCTTCTTATTCGGTTGTTCAGCCATCGACATATACTTCTATAGTACGAAATTGTTCTCAAGATTGAATGCAATTATGTCCGCCACTTGTGATGTAGCTAGATCTTGCTCTGTGAAGGTTGTTCTATGCTCTTTACTCCATGATAGCAGAGGGTTATCTAATATTGAACGTCTGTCTAGTGTACCTCATGCAATTGTTGTCACTGTTGAGATGGCATTGATAGATATGTCAATGACGCTCGACAGCTGTATGTGAAGCTGATTTCCGTTCCATATTCTTCTTGTGTAGTCTGGAAGTAAGGGCACACAATATCTGCGACGTGCATTTGAGTTCTCACAAGTGGAGCACTGCACCCATTGCGTTTCTATTTGTGTAGCCTCTAAGCTGGATACCAATAGATTGCTAGCAAACATTGCAATCGATGTCTTGTCTGGAGCTCGAGTACAATCAAAAGAGGCACTTCTTTGGATGAAAACTACACCACAAACAAAGCATATGCTTAAAGGTCTGAATATTGCTGCAACGTCTGAACTCCATTGGTATACTAAATTGACGATATCAATCCATGATTGTGAGCATGGTAGAAATCTAGCCTTCTTCTTGATTGAAGTGCGATGTCTCGCTTTCGATCTGCTGAGGTGTATCCTACGCTTTCGGTGATGGTCCATTGAAGGCTTAAGTCGGACTCAATCTTAATGATTCAATGCAATGAGAACCTTGTTATATTTACTTACTAGTCACGTCTAAGCAACGAACAGTTCAAGCGTTTGAAACAACCATGTACCTGGTGCTGGATTGTGCTGTTGTGGGGTTTTGAACTGGGAAGAGGTGAGCGATAGCTGATTTCCTGAATGTCCCTTGCAAAGAATAAGTATGAAGCGTTAGAAAAGTAATAGCACAATGTTGAAGGTTCTAAGAGTAATCCAATTATTTGTATGTGTTCTTTACTTCTTATGTTATAGAAAAAAAAGAAAACATGGTGGTGTCCCTGCACGGGAGAGTTTGCACAGTCCTCCCTAATTTTTATAATACGAGGGAACGTGCCATTCCCATGGCAGCATGCAATTTTCGGTGTGTTCCTTTTTACTGTGTCCTCATCGTTCAAGATTAAAATGTGGCACTTCTTACTCACCGCACGCTAGAATATGTTGCTGCTGCAAATGTAGAGGAGATGTGTCCAAGTTTCTCTTGATGTGTTTGCAGTGAAACAGGGTAGAGTTAGGCCATAACTAGTTGCGCCTGTAGAAACGAGCTGAGTAAGGTAGTTGAAGGTGGACATACACACAAAGCTGCTATGATTGCTACACCGGGAAGACGCAGAGGCTTTACTGCAGATGAAGGTCAATTCCAACATGGCGATGAGGCAAACAGTGACATTGTCGACCTTCTACTGCTGGAATGAATAGGGAGGAGCTTGGCCTTTAGAATCTATGATATTGAAGAATGCTCTCGCCATGTCGATGAGGTAGGCTTTTTTTCTATGAGCGAGAAGGCCTAGTTATTATCGTGAACACTACTGCCATTCATTCCAGTGAGACCCCTTTATCCTTAGCATGAACACCCCCTACTCGTGCATAATAACTCTCCCCTCCTAGTCGTTGCACAAGGTGGACATGGTCTCAAAACATCAAATAAGTTATCCATGCAAGATGCACTAGCAAGTAATGAAGATCTATAGGACAATTGGCAGCATTGTGAAACAAGTAATCACCAAGCAAACAATTAGAGCTGATAAGAGGGATTTGCCAGTAGTTTTGTGCGTTGTGACTAGCCCTGGTTTGCTAACGCCATCTGCGTACTCCATGGCCCTCGAGGTCCTCCAACTACTCCTACTGACAGTATGCAGTAGATCGTATTGCATCAACGCTAGTACCACACCCTGCATCATCGCCTCAAACCCCGAAGCATTGAATTTTCGAGAGATGTATAGTGCAAAGTGGGAGAACAAATTGCGCAAGAGCTGATTGGAAAAGCCTCGTGACCGATTGATTGGAAAGCCTTGAATGCAACCACATGGCAATTAGCCGGAAGAGGACATATTGCTAGCAATATGAAGTTGGACCTTTGTTGATTGATCCAAGATCATTCAATGGGACTCTGGAGTATTGTTTGTCTATTTTGGTCTATTATGTGATGCGGGCTTTTGATTAATTGCTCTTGAAGCAATGCTTTCAGATGTCAGACTTGTCAAGCTCAGGAGGAAACCGCCAGGCTTTTGCGTCCCACGAGAGTACTGCTCTTTGTGGAGTTGCAGGCCCGGACCTTCTTCTTTAACAAGATTGTATATTGTTTGGAGCAGTTGTGGATAACGGAGACGGACGGGGGGGGGGGGGGGGGGGGGGAGAGAGAGAGAGAGAGAGAGAGAGAGAGAGAGAGAGAGAGAGAGAGAGAGAGAGAGAGAGAGAACCTGCGAACTGCTTGTTGCTTGTTGCTTTTGCTTGAGAGAGAGAGAACCTGCGAACTGCTTGCTCCAATCGAGGGAACGTCTTGCGAACTACTTGCTGCTTGCTACTTCTGCTGTTTTTAATTTGACGGCGTAGCTTTTGGTCGTTGTTGTTTTTAGCGCTGTAAAGCGCTGGCCATGTGGGTGAATGACAGGGGAGGGATTGGGAAATAGCCACTACGCTAACGAAGTAACTAGCGCCATACGGCTAATGTCTCGCCGACACTTGCTCATACTATCATGACATTTTGCCTTTTGCGTCGCTGGATGCATTTTTTGTTAAGGAATTTATTCCCCGCTACTCTTGCATCTGCCAAGATTCGACATTCGTAGGGCTTTTTTGAAAAAAAGGGGACACTCGAAACTAGCGCCATGCTCTAGGCAGTTGCCTTGTTTATACATGCACCTTGTTTTCCCATGCAGAAATTTGGACTTACAAAATGTTGAATGCGTGCTGTGTAGTTCTTCGCGAACGCGGGCTTCCCCTGCCCTGCGATGAGGAACCCATCCGACCATTTCTTAAGATGCATCAACTCCGACTTCGACAGAGTCAAGGCCACCATACGCGGCTCTTTTCGAATACGGGTACGCACTCTGTTTTGTCAAAGAGTGTGTGAGTGTGAGTGTGTGTGTGTGTGTGTGTGAGAGAGAGAGAGAGAGAGAGAGAGAGAGAGAGAGAGAGAGAGAGAGATTTCCTTGCTATCGGTAGCTTGTTTTAGTTCATAACTGGTTTTCGTGGCCATTATTGATGCTATAACATGCATTTTTACTTCCTTTTACTCATATTGTAACTGATTTAAGTCCACACTCTGCGTTCAGGTAGCACATATGCATGCTTTGCTGGCTTATTTCATCTGCATGTAGGCAGTGATTTAAATACACTAAAACATCACCATATTCAAGATGTTTCAAAAACAATAGGATAGTGTAATGAACATTTTCATAGCCCCATGTATGCATTTGTGTGCGTGCGCGTGCTACACTTTGCTCACGCGTACATAACAAAGACTATTCAAGCTCCCATAACTTGTTTTGCTATGTCCTGTGCCAGGAGCATGAAAGCTTTGATCCGTTGGACAAGGTCACCACTGCCCAGGTTGTCAGTGTACTCCTTCAAGCCTACCAAACATCTGAATATGCAATGCAAGCAGCTGCTAAGTTTCACGAGTTCTCACAACATGTAAGTATATGTACACTTTTTTAAAGAAGCAAAATAAGCCTATAAGTACACTTTTTTTTTAGTTATATTAGATTGAATTACTAATGGGAAACCTCAAAACGATGAAAACACATTAAAAACATTATGTACTAAATCAGAAATAGTCAAAGTAGAGCTCATAATGAAGGGAGGAGAGCTCATCTAAGTCACGAACAAATTTAAGAGACTGTTGAAGAGAGGTTTTGAAGAGGAATACATAATCCACCCAAATCTACAGAAACATGAGAAAGGTACGTGCTCTCCAAATTGTCCAGAGCACCCAATATCCAACCCAAGCAAAGAAGTATGTGGCGGAAGCACTCCAAAAACCTAGAAATATCGACCAAAAGGCAGGGAAATGAGTGGGAAGGCAAGTAGAGATGTTATTCACAAATAAATGCATATGAGGTCAATACCACAATAAATGTGGAATAGTCTTAGTGCTTGACACCACAACGAACACATTGCAAGGAAGCCATTTCTTTGAAGCGAAGTAATTTGCCAGTTTGGAGAACCCCAATGATACATTTCTACATAAACAATCCCTCTTTTAGGGGAAGTTTAGCATGGCACTCTTTCATGACTTTATTGCGCCACCATGTAGTACCTTTATTCATATTCCATACCATATTGTAATGTTCCGCTAGCCAAGAAGATGATTGCAACTGGGAGACGCATAACACAATTCAACCCTACAAAGTGGGGTGTCCTTCTTTTTATAAACAAAGGGATTGGACAAATGAAAAGCCAAAGGTCGGACAATTGAAAAGCCAACGTCAAGGGCACCCAAAAGGCTAGGCTTTACCTATATAAAGACCTCTTGATGGCATTCGTGGGGATCATCAGCTCTCTCTCTCTCTCTCTCTTTGCTATTGTGATTCACCTTCTGTGCTTAACGTACATAAAGGTTTTAATGGTTTCAGAGCCCAGTTGGTTGTTCTTCTTGTTAAAGTTTTGGCATCTCAAGTGAACTGCCCAATGTGGTCCCATTATTCAGTTTGGCTTTTATGTATTTATTTTACTTATTTGTCAAAGTCTTGGGTAGGGCAATTTATTGGGATCGCTATATAAGCAACCCCTTGCCTTCATTGTATACACATTCAGTTATTCATTGCCAAGGTTGATTGGTTCAGGAGACTCTCTCTCTCTCTCTCTCTCTCTCTCTCTCTCGTGTTCTCTCCCCTTGGTCTCTATGCTTCCGCATCGTCGACTTTGACATGGTATCAGAGCGCTTGGTGCAGCTCCACGCGTGAAGAGCTTTGGTGGAGGAGCAACCCGCAAGAGGAGAGAAAAGCACACCCGCCGTTGGCGTTCCACTCTCCATCTCCCTTTGTCGTTGCCCAACCCTCATCAAGTTGCTAGTGTTCTAAAGCGCTAGCGTTTGTAGTTTTTTTGTCGCCATCGAAGACCCCCTTTCCTGCTTGTGTGTGTCCCAGCGTCCCCTGTCGGTTTCAACCCTCTTTCAACCGATCATCCTATTGCGCGCCCTGTCGATGGCACCTTGCCCCCTCCCATCAGCGTTTTGAAACGCTGCACCTAGGCAGAGAGTCCACAGTGGCCAGCGTTTTGAAACGCTGGGCCAGTGGCCCAGCTTGGCGACAGTTTGGGCATTGGGCAGTAGAGGAGGAGTCTTTTGGCCTAGTCTCGGACGGCCTTGGGGATTGGGCTATTGGAGTTTTTTTTGGTGAAGACTTGGAGATCTTGCAGCTTGGGCATTGCTGACGAGTCGACCGACTTGGAGTTCGTGTGGAGATTTGAATTTGTTCGAGGCCTACCATAGGATAAACGTGCGAAGCATCGGCCACAGAGTTTCGGACTCCAAAGAGGGAAAACAGAGTTCGCAGTGTGGATAGGGATTTGCAGACGATTGGATCGGCTTGGGAAGTGGCTTGGTTCGTGCGGCCACATTTTGGAGTGCAAGAAGGTTCCCAGAGTTCCTGATCTTGCAACTTCACCATGGCTCCCCCTTGCTCAAGCTCCAACGACAAATTGAACGAGAATAACTACGCTCATTGGAATTTAATTATGCGACTCCGTTCTCACGGAAAGGCTTATGGGATGTTGTCGACTGCTCGGAGCCTCATCCCACGAGGGATTCCCACAACAGGTACACCCGCCTTCAAGATGACGAATATCTCAAATCGTGTGTCGTTTGGGATGCGGCTAATGCGAAGGCAATGTTGGCCATTCCAGAATCTCTTACAAAGGACCTTTCTCCAGCTATTCAGACCTTGAAGACTGCCAACGAAATGTGGTTCAAGCTCATAGGTAAGTTTGATCGAGATTTTACGATACTATCAATTTCCCTTCTTGGACAGTTGTTTGCCATCCACTTTCCCTGAGGAAGTTCCCCCCAATCATTTCGTATGAAGACTAAAGTTATTCATGATCAAATATTTGTTATGAAGAGTGCACTAAGGAGTAACCGCTTTGGTTCAAGCTCATAGGTAAGTTTGATCGAGATTTTACGATACGAGCAATTACCCTTCTTGGACAGTTGTTTGCCATCCACTTTCCTCGAGGAAGTTCCCCCCAATCATTTCGTATGAAGACTAAAGTTATTCATGATCAACTATTGGCTATGAAGAGTGCACTAAGGAGTAACCGCTTTGGTTCTCACGAAGTTGCCTTGAGAGTATGAAACAGTGGCTAGGACACTTGGGCTACAAGTAACGAAGGAAAAGCTTGAATTTGATGATCTCAACTCTTTTCTCATTGAGGAGGAAGCCATGTTGGTAACTCAAGGCAAAATTTAGATTTCTGAGACAGTGGAAGCACATGGTGAAGCACTTGCTGCTTCGGATTCTAGAAAGAGGACGAAGTACCGTTGTTACAAATGTGGAAAGCGTGGTCATTTGGCCAAGGATTGCAAATCCAAAGGCAAAGACAGAGATTCTACAAAGGACAAAGGCAAAAGCAAGCATCAAGAGGAAAGCAGTGATAGTGACTCAGGGAAGGACAACAAGGAGGTTGCTAGTGTGGTGGTGACTACACTGGCACGGACTCCCGCCTTCTAGTCACATGAAGATCGGTGTCACAACTAGCTTCAGCCAGAGAGAGGTTTGTGAGCGGCAAAGAGGGGCAAGCAATGCTCCCTATATTTAATTTGGACCCTTGTGTTGGAGTTCAAGTTATTGGTGTTTGGACCCGTCGGTCGAAGTTCAATGCACATGCATCTGGTAGGGAACAAATCAGACATCTAAAACACTATATATGGGCGCGCCAATTCATTGTTGTTGGTCGGGGGATCATCGACAGGATGTGTTCCAACAGTTCATTATCTTTGGATTTTATATTTTGGACGTGATGTGTTCACAGTTCACGAATGGGGATTATTGGATGTAGTATGGTCTATTGTTCAAAGTTTCTACAAAGGCAAGCGATGCTCAAGATGGCATAAGTTTCATGTACAAAGTTGAGGAGAGCAACACCGAGGTGTATTTAGTAGTCCAAGGCCATCTATTGGGGTGTCCATGGTAGCTTCTTCATCGACTTGGTCTCACTATTGATGACCACTATGAGCTGCAGAGAGGGTGTTAAAATTTTGGCATCTCAAGTGAACTGCCCAATGTGATCCCATTATTTAGTTTGGCTTTTAGGTATTTATTTTACTTATTTGTCAAAGTCTTGGGTAGGGCAATTTACTGGGATTGCTATATAAGCAACCCCTTGCCTCCATCGTATTAACATTCAATTATTCATTGCCAAGGTTGATTGGTTCAGGAGACTCTCTCTCTCTCTCTCTCTCTCTCTCTCTGGTCTTTCGCATCGTCAACTTTGACATGGTATCAGAGCACTTGGTACAGCTCCACTCGTGAAGAGCTTTGGTGGAGGAGCAGCCCGCAAGAAGAGAGAAGAGCACACCCGCCGTCGGCGTTCCACTCTCCATCTCCCTTTGTTGCTGCCCAACCCTCATCAAGTTGCTAGCGTTCTAAAGTGCTAGCATTTGTAGTTTTTTTGTCGCCACCAAAGACCCCCTTTCCTGCTCGCGTGTTAAAACGCTGCCCCCAGCGTCCCCTGTCGGTTCCAGCCCTCTGCCAGCTGATCCTCCTACTATGCGCCGTGCCGACGGCGCCCTGTCCCCTCCCATCAGCGTTTTGAAACGCTGCGCCTAGGCAGCAAGCCCACAATGGCCAGTGTTTTGAAACGCTAGTCCAATGACCCAACTTGGCGACAGTTTGGGCATTGGGCAGTAGAGAAGGAGTCTTTTGGCCTAGTCTCGGACGGCCTTGGGGATTGGGCTATTGGAGTTTTTTTTGGTGAAGACTTGGATATTGTAACAGACTTGGACACTCCAAGTCAAGAATCAACCGCGACAGCACCAAATAACCACTTCAAAACAATTCACAGATCACAATAGATTTGCACTGGCCCGGCGGAGTTCCGTGCCTAGAGATATTGGCCCCAAAGACTGGCGCCCCTTTCGGTATTTCTTTTTATATTAATCAATCATCAAAGTACAAGAGAGCGGTTAGGGTTTCACTCTCAGACTCTGCGTCCAGATGCTCTGAGAAGTGAGGCCCTCACCACTAATTTAATGGTTACAAGGGATGCCCA
Source organism: Adiantum capillus-veneris (assembly GCF_014529385.1). Taxonomy (NCBI): domain Eukaryota; kingdom Viridiplantae; phylum Streptophyta; class Polypodiopsida; order Polypodiales; family Pteridaceae; genus Adiantum; species Adiantum capillus-veneris. The sequence goes on along the minus strand of NC_140931.1, from coordinate 75,724,587 downwards.
AAAGCAGAGCCCCAAAAGCTTCAAATCAAAAGCAATTGCTCTCTCTCTCTCTCTCTCTCTCACAGAGAGTCAAAACTTGAAAGCAAAAGCATTCTCTCTCTCTTTCTCATTAAGTAGAGAAAATGCGAAATTTGCGTCGCTCATCATTTTCAATAATAATAAAAAAAAAAGCCTCTGCGATTTTCAAAAATCAGGGTTTTTGGCAGAAATTAGGGTTTGCAGGAATTTTAGGGTTTTTGGTAGAAATTAGGGTTTTTGTTGTCCGCCACGTTATCACTTTGTGACATACCCCCCTCTTGAAAGCATTGTAATGGACCGCGATTACGCCTGCAAAACCGACTAAAGCCATAAACCGTCTTAGCAGACATTGACTGTTAGTACCTATGTACTAGGAACACACATCTAGCACATGTACAAAATCGACAGTCACATCACACGACATCACAGGACATCACCAGACATCACAGGACATCACATGACATTCTACATTCATTCGGATCTTAGACCATGATTTATTGGCAATGTAGCTAGCAATCACATCTAGGTCCAATCGGGACCTCATCGATGTCCGATTGACTAACCCCTATTGCAACCATGTCTATTCGAGATCAATCAGACCAAAATGCTGCAGTCATTTCGGCTATCAGTTCCTACACTCAAAAGAAGTCAAGAACAAATCAGTATCATTATCAGGAATTCCATTTAGCAGAATACCGTCAGCTCTCAGTATCCTTGAAGCTCAAAGAGACATCAGTGACTTTAGTATCAAAATCAAGGCATCTGTTGACAAAGGAGCGGAGTAACTCCTCTCTTGTGCATCCCACTGCACCATATCTTCGGCCAAGCTGAGTTTCTGGGTTCCGTTTGGAGTAGACTATGCTAAACCAAAACATCGAGGTAAAGTTTCACAATCCGAGGAGTATCTGCTAGGTCCTCCTCCTCCTTCCACTTCGCATCAAATTCAGGAAAGTTCTTGAACTAAACCAAGAACCGCCTTCGGACTTTACCTTTCTTCGTATCGTTATGTGCCAAAATCTGTTCATGAACAAGGATCTCCTTCACTTCGGGTTGCTCATCAGGCTCCCCATCATCAGGCACATGACCCTTAACAGGGTTCAAGAGACTCACATGCAATGCATTATGAATCCTCCAAGTATCTGGCAGTTTCAATCGGAAGGAGACATCATGTATCTTGTCAGTGATCTGGAAAGGTCTGTTGTATCGCATACTAAGCTTTGGAAAAGACCTCTCCTTTCCCTTTTTCTTTCGTAGGCGTGCCTTCTCAAAAGTAAGAGCACCCAATCATCCTCCTTCAGTTTCAAGTCGCGACGATGGTGATCCGCTGCCTTTTTCTGTCGTTCTTGAGACTCCTGCAAAGTCTCGCGAACCTCGGCAAAAACCGTATCCAAATCTCGTGAATATTCATCCGCTTCAAATATCTAATCTTTTGTGCTCAGGAAGGATGGAACCTTCGCGGCACTTTCAACAATCTCACATGGCGTCTTCCCCGTCGAAGAGTGTATCGTGTTATTGTAGGCAAATTCCACCAAAGGTAAGTTCTTTTCCCATCGAGTCTTCTGATCCGAGATACAAGACTTCAATAAATCTAAAATCACTGAATTGGCAATCTCAAATTGCCCGTCAGTTTGCAAATGGAACGACGACGAGAACTGCAACTGCGTGCCAATGTTCTCCCAAATTGCCTTCCAAAACAAACTCATAAATCTGGGGTCTCTGTCGGAGACAATCGTCTCAGACGTGCCATGTAATCGGAAAATCATTGTGATCTTTCTGTGTTCTCGGGAGATCAAAAATGAAATCCATTGCAATACTTTCCTAGGGGTGGGTGGGTATGGGTAAAGGCTGTAACAATCCCTGTGCCTTATGCCTGTCAAACTTGACCTTCTGGCATACCAAGCAATTGCGCACAAACTCTTCCACATCCTTTTTGAGTCTCGGCCCAAAGAAGTATCTCCCTTCATGGTGGTAGCAATGCCGCGGTGACTCGTAAAAGGTGGACAATGGCATCAGTCATAACCTTATCCCTCAACGGCTGTGTAACGCACAACATAGTCTTTTTCATCAAGTAGTCTTCCCGAAGGGAGTATCCAGCTACCGTCTCCCCATCCCGTATTCGTGTGAAAATATCTGCAAAATCTGTATTTGTGGCATACTGATCGACCATATCCTCGAAACTCCTATGATGTATCGCGGAAACAGCCAGAACTAACGGTTTCCAAGACAAAGCATCTGCCACCACATTCTTCTGTCCCTGCACATGGACAATCTGGAAGTGGAACTGTGACAAGATGTTCGCCCACCGCATCTGCTTTTCCGAAAGCTGCTTTTGTGACAAGAAGTAGCGCAAACTCTGATGGTCTGTAAAAGACTGTAAAATCCGCTCCGAGTAGGTAATGCCGCCACTGAGTAAGAGCATGGATAACCGCCAAAAGCTCTCTCTCATAGATCTGTGCTGTCATCTCCGGCCTAGAGAACAAACGGCTCTCGTAAGCTATGACATGGCCTTCTTGCATCAAGACCGCACCTAGACTACGACCACAAGCATCACAATATACTTCAAATGACTTCTGCAAGTCCGACAAAGTCAAAATAGGTCCCGTAGTCAATTTCTCGTTCAATGTCCGAAAGGCAGTCACCTCTGTGGGTCCCCACGAAAAAGGTACTCCTTTCTGTGTCAAGGTATGCAAAGGGGAAGCAACCTCTGCAAACTTTCGTATGAACCGCCTGTAGTACGAACACAGTCCCAAGAAGCTTCTAACTTCATGGACATTCCTCAAATCGGGCCAATCACGGATAGTCTCTATCTTGGCCGGGTCCATTTGCACTCCTGCTGTGCTGACACAATGTGTCCCTGGTAGGAAAAATTCACTTTTCTTTGCATTAATCACTAACGTGTGATATCGTAATGCCTGAAAGACTTGAAGCAGATGATCTCTGTGTTCTGCCTCATTCTTGGAGAAAACAATGATGTCGTCAAAGAAAGTGCCAACAAATAGCCTGTACTCTCGAAAAATCCTGTCCATTGTCGAGTTAAATGTCGCAGGAGCATTGGTTAAGCCAAAAGGCATCACCAAAAACTCAAATAACCCAAAAGTCGTCCGAAAAGCTGTATTGTAGACAGCTCCTAGCGCTATCCTAATCTGATGATATCCACTCTTCAAGTCAATCCTGCTAAAGCACGAGGATCCCTGTAACCTGTCGAGTATATCATCGATCCTAGGGATCGGAAATCTGTTCTTGGTGGTGATTTCATTGAGAGTGCTATAATCGATGCACATTCTCCAAGATCCGTCTTTCTTCAAAACCAACAACACTCGAGAGCAATACGGTGAAGTACTAGGCTGGACAAGACCCTTTTCCAAGAGGTCTTTCACTGGGTTCATAATCTTTTCATTCTGTACTCGGCTCACACGGTAAGGTGGCCGATTCGGTGACGTGCTTCCAGGTATCAGATCAATGGTATGATCTTCATGCCCTCTGAAAAGCAATCGGCATGAGTGTGGAGAAAAATCTTGGCGTTCTTTTGATCAGGCTAAAACATATTCAACCTTTATCCATCGTTCAATTCTCTCCCAAAAGAATGAGTAAGAAACTGAAGTTCATCAAGTACAATCTCTAAGCCCTTCATTTATTAAAGTCGCTTTCTCGGCCCGGTAGTCAACCACAGCGTAGTTCTTGTGGTACCAAAGGATCCCGAGTAGAACGTCACTCGCATGCCCTGAACACCCCGATCATTGCAGACAAAGTTTGCCAATGCTCTGTGTAATGGCAACATCCCATCCGGGTGCCAATCGAACTACCTCCGCCTGTGGCGTCAGTCTGTTGGGTGTAATTTCCAAGTCGAGCCGCCAATTCCAAGTGAAAAGAAGTTGGCCTTGGCTCCTTCAAAAGAGCTTCCTGATCCTTCACTTTGCCCCAGAAGCGGCAAAGTTTGTACTTTCATTCATTAGATTCGGTGCAGGTCCCACGCCATGTGGTACCAGTTCTGCTTTTCTATCTGCCTTTTCTGCCACATTCCTCAGCTGCTCTCGAACTCTCAGACCTGTGGTCATCTTTATCATTATGTTCTTTCTGTGCCTTTTTAGGGCACTTCGCGGAGATATGTCCATGTTCCCCGCATCCAAAGCACTTCCCCTCTCTGATGAAGCGAGCTCTCTCCTCAGGAGTAAGCTTGGGTCGTGCATCCTTTTTCTCTAGGTTGCTCTTTTTCTTTCTACTTTCATTCCCAGAAGTCTGTTCGGCTTGTTGTGTCATGGTCTCATTTGTGGGGTAGGTCAGACTGCCAGAGTGAATGGCAAAGCCCCGCTTCGCATGACTCATCAACTCCTGAATAGAAGCTGACTTCTGTTCCAAGCAGTGATCTCGGATCTCTGTAGCTAGACCCAAGGTAAACGGCTCAATCCGTTCTCTGAATGAGATCTTCTTGAATGAAGAGGCGGGTAGAAAAGAGCTCCAGAATCTTTCACAATAAGCATTGATTGTGTCTTTCTTGGTCATCCGAAGATGGTTCCAAGCAGCTCGTATATCTCGTTCATATTCTTGCGTCAACCAAGAAGGAATAAAAAGCTTCTTAAATTTCAGCCATTTAACTGGTGCAGTCTTGTTTAAAAGAAGCGTGGACCCCCAAGTACGAGCATTCCCCTTAAAGTAAGAGGCATCTCTCCGAATCTTGGAGTGCTCTGAATAGCGTCCTCCCGCGAAAGCGATGTCAAACTGCTGTATAAAAGACAAAGCCTTCGAAGCATCTGAGTATCCTGAAAAAGTATCAAACTTGATCGAGTGGCCACCTTCCTTAAACTCTCGGACTTTCTTGCTTTTATCTTCGAGAAAGTCATACTGGTTAGCTTTGTAAAAATTCTTCTTGTTCGCATAAAACTTTCCGTCATCGGAATCTGAGCTGTCTGTAGACGAGTCCTCAGTAGAATTGTCAGTCTCTGGGCGAGATGTAGCCTTCTTTGCCTTTTTCTTGCCCTTTCCGAAGCTTTGTTTCTTGCTTCGCTTTTTACCTTTAGGCTTTTCTGTCTTCTTCGCTCGAATCCGAGGAGCTAGAAGAACTATCAGAAGAAGAAGAACTGGGTACTCCTTCAAATCGAACACGCTTCTTCTGTTTCTTTGCCTTGTCAAAAGTCGACTGACGACCCAAATATCCCGGGAAGTCAGCGCTTTTCTTCTGCTTTTTTTGCCGTGCTTTTTGGCTTTCTTTTGTGCGTCAAAAAGCTGAGAAATCCGTGCATCAACCACGTTCTCCATTCCTTCTCCGTATATTTTCTTGGAGGCAGAAGGTTTCTTGAGAGCGGATTTCGGGAGTGGTGTTGTAGTTCTTTGCCACTCCATTTGTACCTCTTCCAAAGAGGTCTGGTTCATATATTTTGCCATCTTCTGGTCCTTGGCAAAATTGAGCATCATCTTTGTTGCATCGCCAATCAATTGATGACGCTCCATCTCTCGTTGCTCCGCCTAAGTAGGCCGAGGCGGGCCATACTCTCTGTCTAAATCTTCGTTGTGATCCCAACCCGCATCTCCAGATGCAAAGGGAGTCGATTGATCATTGCCTGAAGCCATAGGTGCCGCGGAAAAAAAATTCGGGGATCGGATTTCACGTAGAAGAGAAATCGGCTGTGCTCTGATACCACTGTAACAGACTTGGACACTCCAAGTCAAGAATCAACCGTGACAGCACCAAATAACCACTTCAAAACAATTCACAGATCACAATAGATTTGCACTGGCCCGGCGGAGTTCCGTGCCTAGAGATATTGGCCCCAAAGACTGGCGCCCCTTTCGGTATTTCTTTTTATATTAATCAATCATCAAAGTACAAGAGAGCGGTTAGGGTTTCACTCTCAGACTCTGCGTCCAGATGCTCTGAGAAGTGAGGCCCTCACCACTAATTTAAAGGTTACAAGGGATGCCCAAAAGCAGAGCCCCAAAAACTTCAAATCAAAAGCAATTGCTCTCTCTCTCTCTCTCACAGAGAGTCAAAACTTGAAAGCAAAAGCATTCTCTCTCTCTTTCTCATTAAGTAGAGAAAAAGCGAAATTTGTGTTGCTCATCATTTTCATTTTATTTTATTTTTATAAAGCCTCTGCGATTTTCGAAAATTAGGGTTTCTGGCAGAAATTAGGGTTTTTGCTGTCCGCCACGTCATCACTTTGTGACAGATATCTTGCAGCTTGGGCATTGCTAACGAGTCGACTGACTTGGAGTTCTTGTGGAGCTTTGGATTTGTTCGAGGCCTACCACAGGGTAAACGTGCGAAGCGTCTGCGACATAGTTTCGGACTCCAAAGAGGGAAACGGAGTTTGTAGTGCGGATTGGGATTTGCAGACGATTGGACCCGCTTGGGAGGTGGCTTGGAATTTTTGCGGCTTGGTTCGTGTGGCCACACTTTCGAGTGCAAGAAGGTTGCTAGAGTTCTTGATCTCGCAACTTCACCATGGCCCCCCCCTTACTCAAGCTCCAACGACAAATTCAGCGAGAATAACTACGCTCATTGGAATTTGATTATGTGACTCTGGTTCTCACGGAAACGTGCGAAGCGTCTGCGACATAGTTTCGGACTCCAAAGAGGGAAACGGAGTTTGCAGTGCGGAGTGGGATTTGCAGACGATTGGACCCGCTTGGGAGGTGGCTTGGAATTTTTGCGGCTTGGTTCGTGTGGCCACACTTTCGAGTGCAAGAAGGTTGCCAGAGTTCTTGATCTCGCAACTTCACCATGGCCCCCCCTTACTCAAGCTCCAACGACAAATTCAACGAGAATAACTACGCTCATTGGAATTTGATTATGTGACTTTGGTTCTCACGGAAACGCTTATGGGATGTTCTTGACGGCTTAGAGCCTCGTCCCACGAGGGATCCCCACAACAGGTACACCCGCCTTCAAGATGACGAATATCTCAAATCGTGCGTCGATTGGGATTCGGCTAATGCAAAGGCAATGTCAGCCATTGCGGAATCTCTTACAAAGGACCTTTCTTCAGCTATTCAAACCTTGAAGGCTGCCAACAAAATGTGGTTCAAGCTCGTAGGTAAGTTTGATCAGGATTCTACGATGCAAGCAATCACCCTTCTTGGATAGTTGTTTGCTATCCGCTTTCCTCGAGGAAGTTTCCCCCAATCATTTTGTATGAAGACTAAAGTTATTCATGATCAACTATCGGCTATGAAGAGTGCATTGACCAGTACCCAATTAGCTGGTTTGGTTCTCACGAAGTTGCCTCAAGAGTATGAAACAGTGGCTAGGACACTTCGGCTACGAGTCACGAAGGAAAAGCTGGAATTGGATGATCTCAGCTCTTTTCTCATTGAGGAGGAAGCCGTGTTGGTAACTCAAGACAAAATTCAGATTTCTGAGACAATGGAAGCACATGGTGAAGCACTTGCTGCTTCGGATTCCAGAAAGAGGACGAAGTATCGTTGTTACAAATGTGGAAAGCGTGGTCATTTGGCCAAGGATTGCAAATCCAAAGGCAAAGACAGAGATTTAACAAAGGACAAAGGTAAAAGCAAGCAACAAGAGGAAAGCAGTTGTTAGGTGCAGCGGAATGAATGTTTGCGCTTTGCTCAAGATGAGTGCTCCGAACTGTGCTCAAGGTTCCTTATGTTCTTATGGAAGGGAGAGCCTTCCGTTCTTAATGAGAAAATGCTATGATCACAAACAAAGTGAATGGACACTGTGCGTGCAAGTGTATGAGACTGAGAGATAGAGAGAGAAGAGAGATACGACACCAGAGACGTTGTAAAACCCTCCTCCGAAGGCCCCACTCTCGTCGGCGAGAGGGGTCTACTTTTGATTGCACAATCTGGTACAAATGGTATGCATGAGACTGATGCAAGTCTAGGCTATGTCGACGATGACGACGGTGATGATGAAGTCGACCTAAGGGCTGAAATCTGCAATCTTTCTACTGCTGTCCAAAAACGCTATGGGTTGAAATCTGCTAATCTTCTATCTACTGAATTCTGACTCTATGTCGGTGACGATGTCGATGGCGACGTGCGACGACGACGCGCTGAAAACGCAGATGCTGAAATCTGCGTTTTCCGGGCTGAAACTGACCGTGCGGCAAGGAACTGCTGCGGGAAGGTGAGGTCTGCGAGGTTCGGGACTTGATCTGTGATGTCTAACTGCTGAAAACTGAAAACTGAAAACGCTAATGGTCCTTGACTTTCCGTCTTGATGATCTGCAAAAATGCTGAGGTTGTGCCGCAAATAAAAAACGCTAGGGGATGAAATTGGTCTTTCTGTCGCCGTGGTTCTGCAAATGCAAAAACACTAGGCTGATCTGCTGTGTAGCGATGGCGCCGGGGCTGATCTGTTGTGCACCAACACGCCAGGGCTGATCTGATCCCAAAACGCTAGCTTTAGGCTTCTGCTCCAAAAACGCTAGGTCTCTTGGGGGTTCTGCTGAGAAGTTGCCTGTTGAGCGTGGAGCTCTTACTGCTCTTCTGCCAAATAGTGCTAGCTCTAGTTTGCTCATATACAAACTTAGCAAAACTGCCCTATCTACTTTTTGTTGGAAAGTCACTTAAATTAATAAGTGAAAAATGTCAAAAATAGGTAAAATAGGCTAAATGCACTGGAAAATTACCTTGACTGATTCTGATGGGAATGCTTATGATCATGCTGTGTGCAACCAGAGGATATACATCTATACTAAGTGGCTGGGCATGCACGGTCTACGAAGACTCACAAAAGTACCAGATCACTTCTAATCTACACTGATTGGACTGACTGAACCCTAACCATGCTGCAGCTTGTCCACGGACACATAGGGTTGGATGTGTCACGTGACATCCCCTCCTTTTCAAAGTGAGGTATTGGTACCGAACTGTATGGCGTCGAGGGAGATCGCCAATAGCATCCGGAATCCTGGATGGGACTCTTCGTCGGCCCACTCTGATGTGTGGGTCTTGTTGTACTTGAACTTCATAAAGGTTTGAAACGCTTGCTTCTTTGGGCCGCGCCGAAAGCGACACAAAGTCTTGTGTGGCTCCTTCGGTGCTTCAACTTCGTCTAGAGTCCTTCTTCTTTCTTCTTCAAGAATCTCCATGGCTGAAAATTCCTGAAACCGTTTCCAACACAAAACCATGAACATACCCATTCCATGTAAAGTGAATGGAAAAAATCTTGTCTTCTCTAAAGACTGTGTATGCAATGTGGATGAACATAGAGACGGAGTGTCAACCCGTTCATCAAACACATGCAAACAATGAGATCGAATCTTTCTCTTTGATCTAGAGCAATCAACTTTGGCAATTCACCACGGAAATGCCCATGCTTGGTGCTCATACTTTCATGTGCTCGTTCGGAAACTGTGTCATGCCAAGGAAGAGACATGGGATGTGACTTCCTTACATACATACTTTTCAGCTTTTCATGAAAAATCTGCATACATTCGTGCTCATCCATGAGAGAAACGTGCTCAACATACAATATGTCATGCCTAGGAAAAGGGATCACATAAAGATGCTGACTAAAATACAAGAAACGATCACGAATGAAACACTCGAACAATGCGTGTGTATCAATCATGTGAACATGTAATACTTCCTGTAAGGGTTCTTTGGACTTAGGCTCGAGAGCAAAGATATGGTCTTCGGGATCTATCAAATCTTCTTGTGGGGGATCTGTGGACCTCGACTCGAGAGCCAAGATCGGTTCTTTTTGATTGATTGAATCTACAACGAGGTTAGCTTCGCTAGAAAAAGCATCCACTAACACATCATCCTTGTGAACAATCACATCATCTTCATGCAACTCATTATGCTTGTGAGAAATCACATCTTGATCATGCAAATCATCATGCTCGTCATTGTCATCCAAGTCATCATGCTTAGCAATATCATTCAAATCATCATGCTTATCTTTGTCATCCAAATCATCATGCTTGTCATACAAATCATCATGCAAGTCATTGTCAATCAAGTCATCATCATGCTTCACACAATCATGCAAATCCTGTGTATCATGCTTTGGAGAAGAAGAGACTGAGAGAGTCTCCTTTCCCCAAATCTCTTGTATCTGTGCCTGAACTTGAGAAAAGAGTCGCCATAACTCTTTGTTGTGTTGGTCGCTCTTTTCTTGGAGGGCTTTGTTCTCACGATCAAATTTGGCTTGACTTTCTTTTTCTTCCAAGTCGTACTTACGCTCTATGGCTGCCATTCCTTCTTCGTATTCACGATCTATGGCTGCCCTTCGTTCTTCGTAGGCCTTTCTTTCTGCTTTTCTTTCTTCGCGTTCTAACTTCCTTTCCATAAACAACTGCTTCAACTCCTCCATAGGAGTTAGTGCAATCCTTGACGTAGATGAGGAAGGGGGAGGGTCGGAAAAACCTCCCGGTGGGGAAAATTCTTCTTCGCCTCTGTCATGCTCATCACCTCCAAGCGAAGTATCCATTCCGCTTCGAGTGATGACCATTTTGAAGTCATGGGTTGTTGTGGGTTCTTGGGTTCTTAAGTTCACGAGGAACTTGGGTTCTTGCGGGTCTTGAGTTCTTGAGGTTTTGTTTCGCTTGCAAACCGTGTTTGAGAAGGATATTCTCTTCACCCGAGTTCTACCCTTTTCCGCAGGTGCACCCCTTGGTGGCCTTGCGCTCACACCAAGGTTGCTTTTTCCCACCTTACGTCGATTGGCCGGCCGCTAAGTGCACGGTCCGCTCTCAATGAGTGAAAAGAGACACAAGGGGAGGCTGGACAAGCCCTTCTTTCCTGGGATTCCTGTCACTCTTCAAAAACACGATTAGGAATCGACACGCCCAAGCGAACTTGGGTTCGTGCGACCTCAACAAGCAAAAAAAATTCTTGTGGTTCTTTCCTTGAGTGATACAGAACACTGCCAAAGCTCTGATAACAATGTAGGTGTAGCGGAATGAATGTTTGCGCTTTGCTCAAGATGAGTGCTCCGAACTGTGCTCAAGGTTCTTTTTGTTCTTATGGAAGGGAGAGCCTTCCGTTCTTAATGAGAAAATGCTATGATCACAAACAAAGTGAATGGACACTGTGCGTGCAAGTGTATGAGACTGAGAGATAAAAAGAGAAGAGAGATACGACACCAGAGACGTTGTAAAACCCTCCTCCGAAGGCCCCACTCTTGTCGGCGAGAGGGGTCTACTTTTGATTGCACAATCTGGTACAAATGGTATGCATGAGACTGATGCAAGTCTAGGCTATGTCGACGATGACGGCGGTGATGACGAAGTCGATTTAAGGGCTGAAATCTGCAATCTTTCTACTGCTGTCCAAAAACGCTATGGGCTGAAATCTACTAATCTTCTATCTGCTGAATTCTGACTCTATGTCGGTGATGATGTCGATGGTGACGATGCGACGACGACGCGCTGAAAACGCAGATGCTGAAATCTGCGTTTTCCGGGCTGAAACTGACCGTGCGGCGAGGAACTGATGTGGGAAGGTGAGATTTGCGAGGTTCGGGACTTGATCTGCGATGTCTAACTCCTGAAAACTGAAAACGCTAATGGTCCTTGACTTTCCGTCGCGATGATCTGCAAAAATGCTGAGGTTGTGCTGCAAATCAAAAACACTAGGGGCTGAAATTGGTCTTTCTGTCGCCGTCGTTGTGCAAATGCAAAAACGCTAGGCGGATCTCCTGTGTAGCGATGGCGCCGGGGCTGATCTGCTGTGCACCAACACGCCAGGGCTGATCTGATCCCAAAACGCTAGCTTTAGGCTTCTGCTCCAAAAACTCTAGGTCTCTTGGGGGTTCTGTTGAGAAGTTGCCTGTTGAGCGTGGAGCTCCTGCTGCCTCTTCTGCCAAATAGTGCTAGCTCTAGTTTGCTTATCTACAAACTTAGCAAAATTGCCTTACCTACTTTTGCTGGAAAGTCACTTAAATTAATAAGTGAAAAATGTCAAAAATAGGTAAAATAGGCTAAATGCACTGGAAAATTCCCTTGACTGATTCTGATGGGAATGCTTATGATCCTGCTGTGTGCAACCAGAGGATATACATCTATACTAAGTGACTGGGCATGCACGGTCCACGAATAGACTCGCAAATGTGCCAGATCACTTCTAATCTACACTGACTGGACTGACTGAACCTTGACCATGCTATAGCTTGTCCACGGACACATAGGGTTGGATGTGTCATGTGACAACAGTGGTAGCGACTCAGGGAAAGACAACAAGGAGGATGCCGGTGTGGTGGTGTCTACACTGGCACGGACTCTTGTCTTCTAGTCACATGAAGATCGGTGTCACCACTAGCTTCAGCCAGAGAGAGGCTTGTGAGTAATGTTCCCTGTATTTAATTTGGACCCTTGTGTTGGAGTTCAAGTTATTGGTGTTTGGACCTGCCAGTCGGAGTTCAATGCACATGCATCTTACAGGGAATGAATCAGACGTCTAAAACACTATGGATAGGCACGCAAATTCATTGTTGTTGGTCGAATCATGGACAAGATGTCTTCCAATAGTTCATTATCTTTATATTTTGGACGTGATGTGTTCACAGTTCACGAATGGGGTATGGTCTACAGTTCAAAGTTTCTACAAAGGCAACCGATGCTCAAGATGGCATTAGTTTCAGGTACAAAGTTGAGGAGAGCAACACAGAGGTGTATCCAGTAGTCCAAGGCCATCTATTGGGGTGCCCCTGGTAGCTTTTTCATTGACTTGGTCTCACTATTCATGTCCACTATGAGCTGCATAGAGGGTGTTAAAGTTTTGGCATCTCAAGTGAATTGCCCAATGTGATCCCATTATTTAGTTTGGCTTTTATGTATTTATTTTACTTATTTGTCAAAGTCTTGGGTAGGGCAATTTACTGGGATTGCTATATAAGCAACCCCTTGCCTCCATTGTATAACACATTCAGCTATTCATTGCCAGGGTTGATTGGTTCAGGAGTCTCTCTCTCTCTCTCTCTCTCTCTCTCTCTCTCTCTCTCTCCCCCCCCCTTGGTCTCTACGCTTCCGCATCGTCGACTTTGACACTTCTACGAACAATCCGATGCTTCCCAAGTCTTACCTCTCACGAAAGTGAAGAGGAGAACATCAATGAAGAAGTAGAGCCCGAGAATGACATCAAAGAGAAGGATCTTGAAGAAGTAGCTAAAACAGAAACCATGCAATCCATACAACAGTTTCTTGTTGCTACTAAGAATCCAAAGATTTCAATGTTCATTTCGACAAAGGATCTTGATACGGCGGTAAAGTAGTAGAAGGCAAGCAATCCACAAATTTTGGCAAGGGCGACTCAAGAAAGATTGGCTGCAGCAGGACGTGAAAGACAGAAGGCCCGACTCAAGATGGGGTCAGTTTATGGGGAGACAATCTGTTTTCCTTGAAGCAGCTAATGATTTGTGTTCGTCTTCGGAAAGACGAGGTTTCTATGATGCCCATTATGGAAATTTTGAAGACGAAGTAAGTGATCATTTTGCTATGCATATGGGAGATGAGCCACTTGGATTTGGAAATGCTTATGGACACATAATAATATTTGTCTTACAATTCCTTTTGATGGATTGAGTCTAGTGAGCCGCCTGAAAGACTACAAGGAAGGAGGCCAAAGTGTAAAGTTTTCCATCTTTGATGGCAAACAAGATGAGAAAAAAGCATTCACCTTTATTCAACAGTTTGATGCAGCTTTTTCAGGTGAGCACTTCACAGAGGCTTCCAAGATTGGAAAAGCAACATCCTTTCTCAAGGGAATTGCTTTAACATGGTGGAACACTTTGCTTACTTAGCACAAGGCGCCAGGAACATGGCTGGGATTTAAACAACTTTTTGCTTCATTATGGCTGACTGGAGAATTTGAAGCTGATATCCTCAAGATTTGGAATCATCTCAAATTGAAGAAGAGAGATTCACTCGTCGAGTACAATCAAAGATACTTGGAGGCGTACTGTCCAGTGGCATGTTTTAGACAAGTTCCGCTTGTAGGACAGATTGAAAAGTATTCTTGTGGGCGTACTATCCAGTGGCATGTTTTAGACAAGTTCCGCTTGTAGAACAGATTGAAAAGTATTCTTGTGGATTTCTTACGGAGCTTAATCATTACTGTTTGAAGCATAAAAGTCGAAGCATTCAAGAGATGATGCGACACGTAGCAGATGGTTTCGCTATTTTAAAGGACAGGATTACTTTCTTTTATGAAGAAAGTTATGGGAAGTTTAACAAGAACTTCTCCAAGGGGACGAAAATTTAACCAAAGTAACTTGACTTCCAAAGCTATTGAAGAACAGAGAAAGCAATGGAGCAAAGAGGGAAGGTGCTTCAAATGTGATGATCAGGGACATATGGCAGCAAATTGCCCTGACAAAACTAATAATAAAACAAATGATGACAAAAAAGATAGCATTCCGTACCACTTTTGGACTCTTTGAGTTTTTAGTGATGCCTTTTGGCCTCACTAATGCTCCAGCTACGTTTAACCAGATGATGGATCGAATCTTTCAAGAGCATCAGCAATTTGTGGGGACATTCTTTGATGATATCGTTATCTTCTCCAAGTCGGAAACAGAACATCAAGAGCATCTTGTAAAGGTCCTTCAAACTTTGCGAGATTATAAGTATATTATTAATGGCAAGAAAAGCGAGTTCTTCATGCAGGAGATACACTTTCTTGGACATATTATTTCTCTAGAGGGTGTCAGGATGGACCCAGCCAAGGTTTCAGCTATTCAGGACTGGCCACCTCTTAGGAATGTGCATGATGTGCGCAGTTTCTTGGGGCTATGTTCTTACTACAAAAGGTTCATTTTCAGATTTGCAAAAATTGCAGCACCTTTGCATCATTTCACCAAGAAAGGTGTTCCCTTTTCTTGGAAACAGACATAGATCACAGCTTTTGAGCGTTTGAAAGGAAAGCTTATGACTGGACCAATCCTTGTGCTTCCCAATTTGCAGAAACCTTTTCAAGTTCATTGTGATGCATGTGGCTACAGTTTTGGAGTAGTTGTCGGTGTAGTGGTTGGCCCTACAATGGGCAGCAGAGCACACACACACACACACACACACACACACACACACACACACACACACACACACCCTCCCCGGCTGGCAGCACGCTGAAATTTGCTGACGTGGCACACTGTACAGAAACGCGTGATTTGCGGCGCGATTTCTGTTGACAGTGCTTACGTGGCTGGCTGTACGGATCCCGCTTTTCACGCTGCAGTTGTACGGATTTCCAGCTTTTTGCCTACGCAAATCCTATGTAGCTGCTTGGAGAAGCTTTTGGGAACAATTGCTTTATTTTAAGATTGTTTTTAAAAGAAGCTTTTGATTTTAAAGCTTTTGGGGCTCTGCTTTGAGCATCCCTTGTAACCTTTATAATGAACCCAAGGGGGCTCCCTCTGCAGAGCATCTTGACGCAGAGTCTGAGAGCGAGCACCCGCGGGAGTTGTACTCTGCTCGAAGATTAATATAAAAAGAAAAGAAATACCGAAAGGGGTGCCAGTCTTTGGGGCCAATACCTCTTGGCACGGAACTGTGCCGGGCCATGTCGAATCAATTGTGAACTGTTTTAAAAGCGAATCTCTGCTCTGTCGTGGTAGAATCTTGACTTGGAGTGTCCAATGAAACCGGCCTGTTCAATCCAAAAAGGGCGGTAGACTTTACTTCAAACCTTGATTTAGCTTTCACCCATTATTAGTCGTCTATTTTACCTGCGCTATAGTGACACAAGAGAGGGGAATGGGATACAGATGCTAGAATGCACCTGTATGAGAAGACCGACACCAGATTGGTCCCTAACTTAGGCGCCCCTTTCGGTATTTCTTTATTCTTTAAAAGAGGGAATAAACGTTGTGGTTCTTTCCAAGCTGCCCCGCACAACCTTGGCTGAATTTTGATTGTTTTGGCTTGATTTCGGCAGCATAACTGTACTAGAACCCTTCAGAGTCAGTATTCCCACGCATTGACTGACCTTCCCGACGCATACGGGCGCTTTGCAAAACCTGGCGAGAATCTGCAGCACGCTGAATTCTCTGTTTTCAGCCCTGAAAATGCGCCAGATCACCTGTACAGCGGTCCCCTTGCGTCCCCGAACCTCTTGGGGGTATTAGGGTCCGTTTAGGGCCAAAACCCTAAACCTGCAAAAATACACAGCAGGCTGTAATTTGCTGTTTTGGGCTCCGTTTCGCGTGCCGGTCGCATCCGTAGCAAGACCTCGAGCTCTCGCACCTGTAGGGCTACTTGCCCTTTTAATCGGACGAGATTTCTAGCGTGAAACCTCTCCGAATTCACCTGTACCTGCGGGGGGATTAGCCGCTAGCTAATCCAGTACCTGTGCAAGAGGCTCTTGCCTCGGCAAT
Source organism: Adiantum capillus-veneris (assembly GCF_014529385.1). Lineage (NCBI taxonomy): Eukaryota > Viridiplantae > Streptophyta > Polypodiopsida > Polypodiales > Pteridaceae > Adiantum > Adiantum capillus-veneris. The sequence continues at coordinate 75,708,287 of NC_140931.1, read as the reverse complement.
CGCGCATGAACCCACACAACTGTACATTGGTCAAATGAAGAGCCCACTAGAGGGGCATAACATACTGCCAAAGGGGAGAGAGAGGGCAGTGCGTGCGTGCAGGGCATCACTCCTGGCACCGCATTGTGCATAAGAGGGAAAGCAAGCACTCCATAGCTCTTAACCTGTGACAAAACTGAAAATGAGGCTCTCCCCCTCCTAAATTCAGCGCCAACTCTTGTTGCATGAGGCAAGTGCACCAGAAGGTGCCACTTGGCACATTTATAAGCATTTTCCCGTTTTGGGGTTGCCGCCTAAAAATCTCCCAACCGGTTGCCCAGTTGACTTCACGGCAGAGTAAGAAAATGTTCCCCTTGTCATTCCGGAGGTAATGACGCCAACACATTTTCAGGTCCCAAAATAGCAGTTCCCTAAATTTTAGGAGATGTTGCCATTGTATCTTTCTAGGTCATCCGACCCTCTTTGTACACTGCGGCCACATCCAGAACTGAAATGTAGCCTCTGTAGCAAAGGATTCCACTTTGGCTAGTCAATGACCCCACTTGGCTAACCATAGTCCTTGTCCAACCTTAGTGCTCTCTTGCCCTCAGGCCTGGACTCCCTCTGGACAGTTCCACACTAGCTATGCAATGAAGGGCAGTTAGATTTCCCGAGGGGTGTTTCCAAAAAGTGAAAGTAAATAAATAATAAGAAAGAAATCAACAAAAAGGATAGATAGTAGTCACACGTTGGTGACATACCCCCCTCATGAAATCTCAAACGTCCTCATTTGCATCTATGTCGTACATGCTCACAGTCAACACTAATGTATTCAACACCTGTCGACACATGTACGACACATACATGCTCATTGTGAACCCTCGTGTATTCAACACCTCGTCAACACATGTATTGCCTGCGTGTGAACCCTGTCCCAATGACATAGTGGTAGCTTCGCACTCTGCCATTGCTTTGAGTCACTAACTTTCCAATGACAAAATGGCAGCTATACATTTTGCCACTGTCTTATAGTACACGTTGGGCCCAGTAACACTTTCGAGCATACCCAAACCGACAGTTCAAGAATGCAGTTACACATGTACCCTTCAATAGAAGCAATTACTGTATCCTTGACAAACTGACAAGAAATACTCACTTCTATAGCACTAACCAAACTTTTGAACATTCCATAAGAGCAATTGCCAAACTGACAATCTGTACAGCTCTAACATTCATGTAACAGGTATTTCATTTGAGCTCACTTTAAATACCATGTACATCATTTGTTTCAGAAGCCATTGTCACACTGACAATGCATGTAGCTTTGAAACTCAAGGGGTCAAGGTAGGTTGCAAATCGAAGGCTTCAAGGTAAAGTGATAACACACTTGGTGACTCTGCAAGTTCACCTTCTTCCATCCACTTGGCATCCATTGGTGGATAGTTTCTGAACTTTACCAAGTAACGCCTAGCAACCTTGCCTTTCACTTTCCTTTCTTTGTGTGCCAAAATCTGTTCGGGAACCAAGATCTCGTCAAGTTCCTCGACTTCCGGCTGATCTTCAACTGGCATATCTTCTGGCACATCACCCACATAGGGTCTGAGAAGACTCACATGAAACGCATTGTGAATCTTCCAACTGTCATACAATTTCAGCCTATCTGCAACATCACTGATTATGTCGCACACTTGAAAAGGCCCATAGTAACGCATGCTGAGCTTTGGAAACAGTCTTTCCTTGCCCTTCATCTTCTTTAACCTTGCCTGTTCAAAGCGTAGAAGCACCGTATCACCAAGTGAAAATATCACTTCACGACGGTGACGATCAGCTGCTTTCTTTTGCTTTGCCTGAGTCTTTTCTAAGGCCACTTTGACCTTCTTGTACATTTCATCCATGTCTTGAACATACTTATCTGCTTCAAATATCTTGTCCTTTGTATGCAGTATGGGAGGAACTTTCTTGCCACCTTCAACTATCTCAAAAGGTGCCTTGCCAGTTGATGAATGCATTGTATTATTGTATGCATACTCCACCAATGGCAAATACTGCTCCCACTTTCCTTTATGCTCTGACACATAGCACTTCAGCAGATCTAGGACAATAGAATTTGCCTCTTCTAACTGCTCATCTGTTTGAGGATGAAATGACGAAGAGAATTTGAGCGTTGTGCCCATATTCTCAAACAAGCCTCTTCAGAACAAACTTGTCATGCGTGGATTACGGTCGCTAACAATCGACTGTGGCATGCCATGATACTTGAAAATATTGCTCATAAACAAGCGTGCCATTTGATCTGGCTTTATCTTCTTCCTGACAGGAATAAAATGAGCCTGTTTGCTGAATGTGCAAATGATGGTCCAAATACCATCGTTTCCTGTCTGCGTTCTCGGAAGATCAAAGATAAAATCCATAGCAATAGCTTTCCCATGGTTTATCTGGAATAGGTAGTGGTTGCAATAACCCTGGTGCCTTTTGCTTGTCAAACTTGACCTTCTGGCAAATTAGGCATTCTCGCACAAAGGCATCCACATCTCTTCTCAATGTAGGCCAATAGAAGAATGTCTCAACCGCTTTAACTGTAGCATCAATACCACGATGCCCTGCATACGGTGGGACATGACTCTCTTCCATAACTTTGCGTCGCAATGGCTTTGTGACACACAATCTGCCATGCATCATCATGAACCAATCTTTGAGAAGATAGTGTTCATGACGTTGTCCTTGCATTAGCTGCTCGAAGACCCTTGCAAAATCTTCATCATTTTCATACTGTTCTCTCATATCATCAAGTTCATGATGATAAGGAATTGACACAGCTGAAATTTGTGGCTTCCTTGACAAGGCATCAGCCACAACGTTCTTCTTGCCTTCCACATGCACAATTTGAAAATGGAACATGGACAAGATATTTGCCCATCGCATATGCTTCTCAGATAACTTTGTCTGTGTCAAGAAGTACCGCAAGGTCTGATGGTCCGTTTGGACAACAAAGTCTGCACCTAGCAGGTAGTGTTTCAAACTTAAGAGCGCATGAATCACAGCCAGTAACTCTCTCATAGACCTGCATGGTCATCTTTGGCCCTTGCAAAATTCTGCTCTCATAGGCTACTACCCTGCCATCTTGCATTAGTACTGCACCAATGCTACTACCACAGGCGTCGCACTGGACCACAAATGACTTCCTAAGATCTGGCAACACAATGAGTGGATCTGAAGTCATCTTTTCCTTTAAGAGATTAAAAGCTGAAATCTCTTTCGTGTCCATCTAAAGGTGACTGCCTTCTTTTGAAGAGCATGTAAAGGTGAAGCAATCTCAGCAAAATTTCGGATAAACCTTCTGTAATAGGAGCATAGTCCAAAAAAGCTTCGAACATCGTGCACCGTCTTCAAATCTGGCCATGACTTGATCGCTTCAACTTTTGCAGGATCCATTCTGACACCATCCTTTGAGACAATGTGTCCCAGAAAGTGGATCTCTTCCAGAAAAAACTCACTTTTCTTTGCATTTATGAGCAACCTATGACTGCGTAGCTCTTCGAACACAATGGCCAAGTGATGCCTATGCTCCTCTTCATTCTTTGAGTAGATTATCATGTCATCAAAGAATGTACCAACAAACTGCTGGTGTGGACGGAAAATTCTGTCCATCATCCTATTGAACGTAGCAGGAGCATTTGTGAGACCAAAGGGCATCACTAAAAATTTGTAAAGGCCAAACGTCGTTCTAAAAGCAGTCTTGTGCACATCCTCTGATCTAATGCGGATCTGATGGTACCCACTCTTTAGATCTATCCTGCTAAACATAGTTGCTCCTTCTAATTTGTCCATAATATCATCAATTCTAGGTATAGGGAACCTATTCTTGATGGTATTCTTGTTCAGTGCACGGTAGTCTATGCACATAGGCCATGAGCCATCCTTTTTCTGCACCAACAACACTGGAGAACAGAATGGAGATGAACTGGGCTGAATCAGTCCCTTTTCTAACAACTCCTGTACTTGGCCCATTATTTCTTTCTGCTGAGCCGCACTAACCGTGTACGGAGGCTTATTTGGTGGGCTACTGCCTGGCACCAAATCTATCGTATGGTCCTCGGGTCTCTCTAGCGGTAATTGAGACGGTAATGAATCGGAAAAGCAGTCACTATACTGTTGTAAAAACATTGACCTTTCTTTATCTAACACAGATAAATTTGATTCATCACAATCTGACACTTCACGTGCAAAAACCAAGTACGCAGAAAGATGCTTTTTCATTACAAAAGTAATAGCAAAAAACTGATACAGTAGGAATAGACTCCCCTTTAAGCTTTACATCCAGAATGTGAGTCTTTCCCCTGCTCTGTAAAGTGATCTTTTTGTTGTAGGCATCCATGATCCCCTGTACACGAAACAACCAAGGAATACCTAACAACACATCACATCCGTCCAGTGGCATGATGTAAAATTCTTCAGCATCTACATAGGACTGGATATGTAGGCGCAACTTTCCAATGATGGGTGTCACAGCCTTTGTATGGCCAGGACATGCCAAACCTGCCTCTGCTGTATACCCCATCTCTTCAGGTCTGATTCCCAACTTTGAAGCCAATTCTGGGGAAATGAAGTTGGCTTTGGCACCTGGATCAAAGAAGATAAGCACTGTTTGATCCCTGACCTTTCCCCATGCTCTGCAAAGCTCACTTGCATCTGAATTTGGCTTGTCGCCCACCATATCTTGCACTAGACCAGCCATGGGCTTCTTTCCTTTCTTGTCTTCCTTGTCTTCAGAATCAGCTGGCCTTTTCTTTGTAGGACAATTGTAAGCAATGTGGCCAGGGTGCTCACAGATGAAGCATTTGTTCTCTGACCTCAGGACCTTCTTTTGCTCTTCCGACTTGCGAGGAAAGCGTCTTTTCCATTTCTTCGTTGGTCCCTTTTCTGATTCAGCCGAAGCTTTGCCTTTCCCTGCGTTGGCCGGCTCCTGAGTCACTTTAGGAACCTCTTTGGAAACATACTTCTTCGCTGAATTTTTCTTGGCTGATCCTTCCTTGACGCCAGTATTGAATTCACAATCTTCTCCCTCGAGCAAACCATTGCCAGTGTTTGCTACCTCGATGAGCTGCGTCAAAGTAGTGACTTTGGTCTTCGTACAGTACTTTCTCAATCCTTTAGGTAGGCCACAACAGTATTTTTCAATCTGTTCTGTCAATGGCACAAACCTATAGGAAGTTACTGGAAGTAGAGCTTTCCAAAACTTCCGATTGTAATCATCCAGATTCTTGCAACTAGCAGCATTAAGCTGGTGCCATTCTATCATGACATCTGCTTCAAAGTCATCAGATAACCATGCTGCAGCAAAAATCTGATTGAAGTAAATCCATATGGACGGAGCTTGCCCTTGAAGCAATAAAGTTGTCCACCATTGTCCCGCATTCCCTGTCAAGAAAGTGGCTGCCTTGCGAACCTTTGAAGCCTCTGTAAAGTTTCCCCCTACATAGGCCTTGTCAAACTGCTGGAGGAATGAGAGAGCCTTCTTCCTGTCATCAAACCCTGTAAATGTCGTGAAAGACACACCTTTGCCACCTTCTTTGTACGGAGTTGGCCTCTCCAGTGGCGTTAAATTGTCATATGGAAGTGATTGAAACATGGGAACACTATTAGGGTTCATCTGTGTTCCTTGGCCGCTATTAACTTGACCTGGAAATGCCATATTTGGCTGCTGATTTGTAATTCCAGCCATACCAAAATTTGCCTGTTGCATCCCAAATTGGCCGTGAGTGCTTTGAAACCTTGGTAGCATGCCCGTGACACCATACATTGGGTTACACATCATCGTTTGAGCACTCCCGAATACTGTTCCTAGCGTGTAAAACTGATTTCCAGGTGCATGACCAGCCATGCTCTGGAATACCAATCCACCTCCAAAATAGCTAGGGTGTACTGAAGGTGGTGGGAAGACCTGTTGCATAGCCTGTAGGTTGCTTCCTTGCCCATTAGAACCAGCTATAGGCTGCTGAAAAGTGGCTGGCTGAACTGGTACAGCTTGAAAGACTGGCATCTCAACCACCTGTTCTTGTTCCTTAGGCACAGGTTGTGGAGACTGCATGTTCTCCGTCAAGTGTACAGGTGTTTCCATTGACTGTGCAGTATGAATCACTTGTGCTCGAGCCTTAACAGGCTTTTGAATATGATCCAGTGACCCAACTTGCTGAGACGGAACAGGAGGTTGCAGAAAGGCCAAAAACCTCGTGTTCTGCATTACTTGTGTGAACATAGCCATAGCAGTAGCCAACTGGGTCCTGAATATATCGTCATGTGTTTGTGGTGGTCTTGCGGACTCACCCACTTCATGTGTCTGTTGACCCTGTGAAGAGGAAACCTCTTCAGTCACATCATCTGGTCTGTCAGCCATAATTGCAATTCCTTGTGTCTGGTCTATGCTCCCCTGTGTCTTCAAGCCCAAAACTGACCAAGGCTCACTTCTATGGGAAAAAGTGATTTAATCCCGTCGATGGAACCATGAAACCGGCCTGTTCAGTCCAAAAAGGGCGGTAGACTTTACTTCAAACCTTGATTTAGCTTTCACCCATTATTAGTCGTCTATTTTACCTGCGCTATAGTGACACAAGAGAGGGGAATGGGATACAGATGCTAGAATGCACCTGTATGAGAAGACCGACACCAGATTGGCCCCTAACTTAGGCGCCCCTTTCGGTATTTCTTTATTCTTTAAAAGAGGGAATAAACGCTGTGGTTCTTTCCAAGCTGCCCCGCACAACCTTGGCTGAATTTTGATTGTTTTGGCTTGATTTCGGCAGCATAACTGTACTAGAACCCTTCAGAGTCAGTATTCCCACGCATTGACTGACCTTCCTGACGCATACGGGCGCTTTGCAAAACCTGGCGAGAATCTGCAGCACGCTGAATTCTCTGTTTTCAGCCCTGAAAATGCGCCAGATCACCTGTACAGCGGTCCCCTTGCGTCCCCGAACCTCTTGGGGGTATTAGGGTCCGTTTAGGGCCAAAACCCTAAACCTGCAAAAATACACAGCAGGCTGTAATTTGCTGTTTTGGGCTCCGTTTCGCGTGCCGGTCGCATCCGTAGCAAGACCTCGAGCTCTCGCACCTGTAGGGCTACTTGCCCTTTTAATCGGACGAGATTTCTAGCGTGAAACCTCTCCGAATTCACCTGTACCTGCGGGGGGATTAGCCGCTAGCTAATCCAGTACCTGTGCAAGAGGCTCTTGCCTCGGCAATCACGCATGAACCCACACAACTGTACATTGGTCAAATGAAGAGCCCACTAGAGGGGCATAACATACTGCCAAAGGGGAGAGAGAGGGCAGTGCGTGCGTGCAGGGCATCACTCCTGGCACCGCATTGTGCATAAGAGGGAAAGCAAGCACTCCATAGCTCTTAACCTGTGACAAAACTGAAAATGAGGCTCTCCCCCTCCTAAATTCAGCGCCAACTCTTGTTGCATGAGGCAAGTGCACCAGAAGGTGCCACTTGGCACATTTATAAGCATTTTCCCGTTTTGGGGTTGCCGCCTAAAAATCTCCCAACCGGTTGCCCAGTTGACTTCACGGCAGAGTAAGAAAATGTTCCCCTTGTCATTCCGGAGGTAATGACGCCAACACATTTTCAGGTCCCAAAATAGCAGTTCCCTAAATTTTAGGAGATGTTGCCATTGTATCTTTCTAGGTCATCCGACCCTCTTTGTACACTGCGGCCACATCCAGAACTGAAATGTAGCCTCTGTAGCAAAGGATTCCACTTTGGCTAGTCAATGACCCCACTTGGCTAACCATAGTCCTTGTCCAACCTTAGTGCTCTCTTGCCCTCAGGCCTGGACTCCCTCTGGACAGTTCCACACTAGCTATGCAATGCAGGGCAGTTAGATTTCCCGAGGGGTGTTTCCAAAAAGTGAAAGTAAATAAATAATAAGAAAGAAATCAACAAAAAGGATAGATAGTAGTCACACGCTGGTGACATCCAAACTTGTTATAGTGGTATTAGAGCGCGGCCGATTTCTCTTCTACCGGGAAATCCAATCCTTTCCTCGCGACACTTATGGATTCAAACAAAGATCAGTCGACTTCCTCTGCATTTGGGGATGCGGGAAGAGATCACGAAGAAGATTCTCACAAGGAGTACGGCCCGCCTCGGCCTACTTAGGCGGCGATTGAAGAGATGGAGCGTCCACAATTGGTTGATGATGCAACAAAGATGATGATCAATATTGCGAAGGATCCGAAATTTGCAAAATTTTTGACTCATACATCCTTTGACGAAGTGCACTCTCAGTGGCGGAAGGTCACAGAACCACCCCTCAAACTGGCACTCAAGAAACCTCCTCTACTCCGAGGATGTTTACAGAGCAAGAATTAGAAGAGGTGGTTTATACTCGGTTTACCCAGCTTTTTGATGCAACCAACAAAGCCAAAAAGCACGACAAAAAGTAGAAGAAAGGAACTGACTTGCCGGGTTATTTGGGTCGTCAATCTACTTTTGCCTCGGCAAGAAAAGAGAAGAAGCATGTCAGATTTGAAGGAGTATCCAGTTCTTCTTCTTCTTCTTCTTCTTCTGACAGTTCTTCTAGCTCTTCTGACTCGAGCGAAGAAGACCGGAAAGAGAAAAAGCGAAGCAAATAGCAAAGCTTCGGAAAGGGAAAGAAAAAGGCAAAGAAGCCTAAAAATGAAAGTAGAAAGAAGAAGAGCCCCCAAGATCAGAAAGATAAGGTTGCACGACCTCGGCTCACTTCTCGGGAGAGAGCCAACTACATCAAAGAGGGGAAGTGTTTTGGATGCGGGGAACAAGGACACATCTCCGCAAAGTGCCCCAAAAAGGCACAGAAAGAACAAGATGAAGAAAGGCGAGAGAGTTCAAAAGCAGTCGAGAAACGTGGACGGAAAGGCAAGATGAAAGCAGGACTGGTTCCAGATTGCATGGGTACTGACCCAAGCACGATTGATGAGAGTACAGAACTTTGCCAAGCTTGGGGCAAAGTGAAAGATCAAGAAGCCCTGATTTTCTTTGATAAAGGAGCCAAGGCCAACTTCATTTCACTTGAATTGGCGGCGCGGCTCGAGATTACACCCGATCGGATGGGACCACAAGCAGAGGTAGTTCTAGTGGCACCCGGCAGGGACGTAGCCATTACACCTGTCATTGGTAAATTTCAGTTGCATTGTCAGGGGTATTTTGGGCACGAGGACTTCTACATAATGCCCTTGGAAGGTTGTGATATCCTCCTGGGGGTACCATAAGAACAACGCCGTGGTTGACTATCGGGCGAGAAAAGCGACTTTGACTACAGAAAAGGGCCGAACCATTGTACTTGATGTGAAACTTAAGGGCGAGTTATCCCCATCGTATCGGCTTCGGCCGTTTCAAAATTAATGAAATCCAGTCTGTTTGTTTACTCGATCTTTTTGAAAGAATTGAATGATGATCATAGGACAAATATGTCTGATCTTGAAAAAGAACGCCAAGATTTTCTCCACACTCATGCCGATTGCTTTTCTGAGGGCCTGCCAGGTGAGTTGCCACCAGCTCGTCCTGAGGATCATACCATTGATCTGATACCTAGAAGCATCCCACCGAATCGGCCACCTTACCGTGTGAGCCGAGCCCAGAATGAAGAGATTATGAACCAAGTGAAAGGCCTCTTGGAAAAGGGTCTTATCCAGCCGAGTACCTCACCTTACTGCTCTCCGGTGTTGTTGGTTTTGAAGAAAGAAGGATCTTGGAGAATGTGCATTGACTATAGAGCTCTCAACAAAATCACTATCAAGAACATATTTCCGATTCCTAGGATCGATAATATTCTAGACCGACTACAAGGATCCTCTTGTTTCAGCAGGATCGATTTGAAGAGCGGATATCATCAGATCCGAATCGCGCCGGGAGATGTCTACAAGATAGCTTTTCAGACGACCTTCGGTTTATTCGAGTATTTGGTGATGCCTTTTGGGCTTACCAATGCTCCAGCGACCTTTAACCAAATGATGGACAGGATTTTCAGAGAGTACAGATCTTTTGTGGGCACTTTCTTTGATGACATTATTGTCTTCTCCAAGGATGAGGCAGATCATAGAGCACATCTGCTACAGGTCTTTCAGGCATTGCGGGATCACAAGTTGGTGATCAATGCAGAGAAGAGTGAATTTTCCTACCAGAGATGCACTTTTTGGGACACATCGCCTCAGCAACATGAGTGCAAATGGACCCGGCCAAGATAGAGACTATCCGTGACTGTCCCGATTTGAAGAATGTCCATGAAGCTGGAAGCTTCTTGGGCTTTTGTTCTTACTACTGGTGGTTCATGAGAAAGTTTGCAAAGGTTGCTTCCCCTTTGCATATTTTGACACAGAAAGGAGTCCCTTTCTCGTGGGGACCCACAGAGGTGACTGCCTTTCAGACATTGAAAGAGAAATTGACTACAGGACCAATTTTGACTTTGCTGGATTTGCAGAAGTCATTTGAAGTATATTGTGATGCTTGTGGTCGTAGTTTGGGTGCGGTCTTAATGCAAGAAGGCTGTCATTGCCTACGAGAGCCGATTGTTCTCAAGGCCGGAATTGACAACACAAATATATGAGAAAGAGCTTTTGGCGGTTATCCATGCTCTTACTCAGTGGCGACATTACCTACTCGGAGCCGATTTTACGGTCTTCACAGATCACCAGAGTTTACGCTACTTCTTGTCATAGAAGTAGCTATCGGAAAAGCAGATGCGGTGGGCAAACATCTTGTCACAGTTTCACTTCCAGATTGTCCATGTGCAGGGACAAAAGAATTTGGTGGTAGATGCTTTGTCCCGGAAGCCGTTGGTTCTGGCTATTTCCGTGATACATCATAGGAGCTTCGAGGATATGGTCGATCAGTATACCACAGATACAGATTTTGCTGATATTTTCACTCGGATACGGAATGGGGAGGTAGTAGCGGGATATTCCATTCGGGATGGCTACTTGATGAAGAGAACGATGTTGTGCGTTACACAGCCGTTAAGGGAAAAGGTTTTGACCGAATCCACTGTCCACCATTTACGGGTCATCGTGGCATTGCTACCACCTTGAAAGGTGTGGAGAGATACTTCTTTTGGCCGAGACTCAAGAAGGACGTGGACGATTTTGTATGCAGTTGCTTGGTATGCCGGAAGGCCAAGTTTGACAGGCATAAAGCACAGGGATTGTTACAGCTTTTACCCATACGCACCCGCCCGTGGGAAAGTATTGCAATGGATATCATTTTTGATCTCCCAAGAACACAGAGTGGGCACGATGGTATCTGGACTGTTATTGACAGATTTAGCAAGCAAGCTCATTTCATTCCAGTGAAGAAGACAGTCAAGCTGGATCACTTAGCAGGTTGTTCATTGCCCAGATCTTCAGATTACATGGCATGCCTTGGACAATTGTCTCCGACAGAGACCCCAGATTCACGAGTTTGTTTTGGAAGGCTATTTGGGAGAACATTGGCACGCGGTTGCAGTTTTCATCATCTTTCCACCCGCAGATAGATGGGCAATTGGAGATTGCAAATTCAGTCGTACTGGATTTATTGAAGTCTTACATCTCGGATCAGAAGACTCAATGGGAAAAGTATTTGCCTTTGGTAGAATTTGCCTACAATAACATGATACACTCTTCGACGGGGAAGGCGCCATTTGAGATTATTGAAGGTGCTCCGAAGGTTCCACCCTTCTTAAGCACGAAAGATAAGATTTTTGAAGCAGATTAGTACACTAGGGACTTGGACACAGCTTTTGCCAAGGTCCGGGAGGCTTTAGAGAAATCTCAAGAAAGACACAAAAAGGTAGCAGATTGACATGGTCGCGATTTGAAATTGAAGGAGAACGATTGGGTGCTCTTACGTTTTGAGAAGGTTCGCCTGAGAAAGAAAAAGGGAAAGGAGCGGCTTTTTCCAAAGCTTAGCATGAGATACTATGGACCTTTCCAGATTTCCAAAAAGATAATTGATGTCTCCTTTAAACTGAAGCTGCCCGATACTTGGAGAACTCACAATGCTTTTCATGTGAGTCTCCTGAAGCCTTTTAAAGGCGATGTGCCCGATGATGGGGAGCCAGATGAGCAACCCGAAGTGGAGGAAAACGAGGAGATACTCGTTCCAAAACAGATATTGGCACATAAAGATAGAATGGTAAAAGGTAAAATGATAAGGCAGTTCTTGGTTAAATTCAAGAACTATCCCACATTGGATGCGAAGTGGATGGAGGAGGAGGACCTGGCAGATACTCCTCAGATTGTGTGTCACATACTGGTGACGTGGCTGCCCTGTACACACATGGCTGCCCGGTACACACACACCCGCCCTGCTGTCTTGCTGACGTGGCAGGCCCGTACAACACTCACGCGGAAAATGCACTAAAAAGTTGACGTGGCATTGGCTGCACGGATCCGCAAATTTCGGCGTTGTTTATGGAAGTTCCTGCAGCTTTTGCGTGGCTGAATTCTACGCAAGAGAGAGGGAGCAGCTTTTGGGAAGAAATTGCTTTATTGACCAAGCAAGGAGGTTGTGAGATAAATTGCTTTATTTAGGCTTTTGATTTGCAGCTTTTGGGGCTCTGCTTTTGGCATCTCTTGTAACTCTTTATAAGTGCAGTTGGGCTCCCACTTCTCAGAGCATCTGGACGTAGAGTCTGAGAGAGAGACCCAACCACTCCGTGTACTTTGTGCAACAAATTAATACAAACAGAAATACCGAAAGGGGCGCCAGTCTTTGGGGCCAATATCTCTAGGCTCAGAGCTCCGCCGGGCCGTGTCGAATCAATTGTGAACTGTGCACTGTTTTGAAGTGAATTCTTGTTGTGGCACGGTAGAATCTTGACTTGGAGTGTCCATGTTTGTTACAATGGTATCAGAGCGCGGCCAATTTCTCTTCTATCGGGAAATCCGATCCTTTTTACGCGGCACTCATGGATTCAGACAGAGATCAGTCGACTTCCTCTACATCCGGAGATGCGGGAAGAGATCACGAAGAAGATTCACGCGAGGAGTACGACCCGCTTCGGCCTACTCAGGCAGAGCTTGAAGAGATGGAGCGTCGATGATTGATCGACGATGCAACAAAGATGATGCTAAATTTTGCGAAGGACCCGAAATTTGCAAAATTTATGACCCAGACCTCCTTCGACGAGGTGCACGCACAGTGGCGGCAAACCACAGAAACACCCCTCAAACCGGCACTGAAGAAACCTCCTTCTCCAAGGATGTTTACTGAGCAAGAATTAGAAGAGGTGGTTGATACACGGATTTCTCAGCTTTTTGACGCACAGAACAAAGCGAAAAAGCACTACAAAAAGCAAAAGAAAGGAACTGACTTCCCGGGTTATTTGGGTCGTCAGTCTACATTTGCCTCGGCAAGAAAGCAGAAGAAGCATGTGCGATTTAAAGGAGTACCCAATTCTTCTTCTTCTTCTTCTTCTGACAGTTCTTCTAGCTTCTCTAACTCAAGCGAAGAAGACAGAGAAGGGAAAAAGTGAAGCAAAAAGCAAAGCTTCGGAAAGGGCAAGAAAAAGCTAAATCTCGCCCAGTTGTTGACAGTTCTACAGAGGACTCGTAATCGGGTGGTTCGGACTCTGATGACAGCAGCTTTTATGCAAAGAAGTTCTATAAAGCCAACCAGTATGACTTTTTGGAGGATAAAAGCAAGAAAGTCCGAGAGTTTAAAGAAGGTGGACAATCACTTAAATTTGACACGTTTTCTGGATATCGAGATGCTTCGAAGGCTTTGGCCTTCATACAACAGTTTGACATAGCTTTCTCTGGAGGGCGTTACTCAAAGCACTCCAAGATTCGGAGGGCTACCTCTTACTTCAGGGGAAATGCTCAAACTTGGTGGTCCACGCTTCTATTGAACAAGAAAGCACCAATTAAATGGCTGAAATTTAAAAGGCTTTTTATTTCTTCTTGGTTGACTCGGGAGTACGAATGTGACATACGAACTGCTTGGAACCATCTTCGAATGACCAAGAGAGATTCATTGGACGCATATTGCGAGAGATTCTGGAGCTCTTTTCTACCAGCCTCTTCATTTAAGAAGATCTCGTTCAAAGAACAGATTGAGCGGTTTACCTTGGGACTTCCTACAGAGATCCAAGATCATTGCTTAGAGCAAAAGTCAGATTCATTCAGGAACTGATGAGTCATGCGAAACGGGGTTTTGCCATTCATTCAGGCAGTTTGACCTACCCCAGAGATGAAACCACGACGCAAAGGACCGAACAGACTTCGAACAATGAAAGTAGAAAGAAGAAGAGCAGCCCAGAAAAGAAAGAAAAGGATGCACGACCCAAGCTTACTCTTCAAGAGAGAGCTAACTACATCAAAGAGGGGAAGTGCTTTGAGGATGCGGAAATTTTCTTGTCAGCGTTTTCAAGATTTTGGTTTTTTGATTATAACAAAAATCTAGTCCCATAACTACGTTATGAAGCTCGATTTCTTGGTATACTAAGTTTTTTCCTATCCATACACATCGAATTCTATGAAAAATCTTATTTTGATGAGAAGTTATATTCAATTTATGAAAATTTTGTTAAAACTGCACTAAATTTCTATGGTTTCATCTTAAAACTTATCATCATATTCATAATTTGGTATTAATTCTGGGAAAGTAAAATTTGGCTATGTTTTTCACCTCATAACTGACCTAAGGTATGAATGATTTTTTTCTAGATTCACCAAATAATTATGACAAGTTGCTAGAAAAATTGGACACTTCAGTGTCTCAGGACACTTAGAGTGTCCGATTACAGAAAGTAGTAGAAATCAGCCTCGGTCCTCTTTTCATTGTGAGAGAGAGAGCTCCTAGTGTTTTGTTTTGTTTTTCCCCAAAGACATTGGTAACAAAATGCTTTTGTTATTTTGCAGGAAGGAACTGTCTTAGAATCGAGTGGCAGCCAAGCTAGTTTTTGGAAGCAGATGACTACTCTCACAAGAAGGTCCTTCACCAATATGTCTAGGGATGTGGGCTACTATTGGCTACGTGTTATAATGTATGTGCTCGTGAGCATCTGCGTTAGTACCATATATCTCAATGTGGGAACGAGCTATGAAGCAATTTTGGTTAGTGTCCATATTACTTGGCAGAAGTGCTACGTATTGTGGGTGGGTTTTCAGGCAAAAATGAATAATCTAGTTGGACAGAAAGAGTTGAGAAATGTTCTTGTTTTTATTTTATGCAGGCAAGAGGCTCTTGTGCATCTTTTATTTTTGGCTTTCTCACATTCATGGCCATTGGTGGATTTCCATCTTTTGTTGAAGACATGAAGGTTCAAAGTTTTTGCCAGTTGTTTCTTTGTAGTCCCTGCATGCACAATTGTTTTTTCTTTGTTTCTTTCTTAGTTAGCAATAGTAAACCCGATCAATTATTTTTCGGCAGGTGTTTATCAGAGAGAGATTGAATGGGCATTATGGGGTTTTCGCCTTTGTTATGGGAAATACTCTATCTTCCATGCCCTTTTTGTTTCTAATCGCGATTTTGTCTGCTACCATATGCTACTTCATGGTTGGTTTGCACCCTGGATTTTTACACTATTTGTATTTCACTCTCATACTCTACGGATCTCTGCTCGTGGTAGAAGGCTTAATGATGGTCATTGCCAGCCTAGTTCCCAATTTTTTGATGGGTATCGTAACTGGAGCTGGAATTCAGGTTCACAATCTCTATCCTTTCTTACACCTGTATATGCATAGACACTCTCAAATTAGGTTTCTTTGTCGTCTCATGGAATGCTTTGTATTTGTTCTATTCAACAGGGCATTTTCATGCTTGTAGCTGGATACTTCCGTTTGTTGAATGATCTACCAAAGCCTATTTGGAGATATCCATTGTCGTACCTTAGCTTTGATTATTGGGCCTTACAGGTAGTGTTGATCTTCAACTCTGAGTATCTCTGTGTCGTTCTAGGTGTCTACTTGTTGCCCTATGCTACCCTCTTCCTCAAGCAGTGTCGCTGGAAATTTTTATCCAAACTGCCTTTTATTTGTGTCCGTGTGTGCGTGCGCGTGTGTGTTGGAGACGTAGTCACATGGAATACAAAATGGGAATGGAGAGCCGGAACGGTAAAGAATTGCATTCCCTGTGACAACATTCGAGCGTCACATGGAATGTGGACTAGATGGAAAAGGGGAACACGGAACTTGGAACGGGGACCCTAAAGATCGCCATTTCTTGTGACTATGGTTGGAGAGTGTGGGTGTGGGTGTGCTGGTGCTTGTATGCTGGGTGTGTTGGGCACATGTATGCTGCGCATGCATGTGCTCATAGATGCATGTAGGCATGCATGCATGCTCATAGATGCATGTAGGCATATGCATGCATGCATATGCAGGCGAGCATGTTCACTTATGCACGCGCTTGCTTTGTGTAATTAAAACTAGCAAGTGACCGTTGGCCAATCTTGAACATTTTAAACAGGGTCAATTCAAAAATGACTTGCTTGGAATGGAGTTTGACAATCAGGCTTTCGCATTCCCGCCTAAGATAACGGGGAAGTATATATTGGAGCACTTTTATCAAATAAGCACACAGAGGAATAAATGGTTTGACCTTGCTATGATAGTGGTCATGGTGATTACGTATCGCTTACTCTTTCTTGGTGCCATAAAAGTGAAGGAGAGCATCATTCCACAGGTAATGGCAAAGCTTACACACCGCTCTTTGCAAATGGCAACATCCATTCCTGAACCTCCCTCGCCCCTAACACCAAGCCCTATCAAAGAGCTTAGGAGAATGTAGGCCTCAGTAAGCAGGCCCCCCTTTGTAACATACATAGTTTACCACTTGCTCAAATATACAGGTTCCACGCTGCTCCTAAGGGGTTAAAGGGCTGATGTGCCTCGGATGTCTGGCCGCCCACGAACTCACTCATTATCTTTCCATTATACCTACGAGAAAATAAGGGTTTGACCTGCAAGAGCTCCACAAGTCCTGCGGAGTCTGTTCACTCTTTCTATCCCTCTTGCTCTCCGTGCACACAATCATCCATCATTAGCTTTAGCCATTTATCTCTATATGACGCTAAAGTTTATGTTCTTTCTGAGATTAGAGATCAAAACCTAGCTTCAGCTTTGAATCAATCCTTAACACTACATCACGTGCATTAAGGGCGACATTATTAAAATCGCTTGTCTATGAATTTTCCATGACTGACATATCCTTTTCCTATTCAAGCTGTAAATATTTTTTTGAAGTCCTTTGCTGAGTCTATGTAGAACTAAAATAGCACATGCATTCAGGGGCCAGTATTAAAAATCTCATATATGTGATTTTTCCACACCTACAACACAGCCATTTCCTTATCTGTCAAGGTCCAGGGTTGCGGGGCAGGGGATCTCGGCCACTCATCTACTGTCCATTACTGACAGTAGATGAGGTGACAGTAATTTCAGCATGGGCAGTCAGATGTGAGACAAGTCAGCACGCGTAATCACGCATAGCAATGATTGGCGATCGTTTTGCGACACCTCACCATGCGGAAAAATGGCTGCCTGTACTTGCGTTGCAGGACTGCATGTGCTCGTCGTTAGAGTCCAGTGATTGGCCTCCCTCCCCTAGACCTTGACAACCGGGAAAGGTCTTTTATTGACCTTTCCCTCGTAAAAACTACTCCCACCATGGCTCCCGGCTCCCCGCCGGTTGCCATGGAGTAGCACTTTTTACGAGGAAAGGTCAGTAAAAGACCTTTCCTACAAATGAAAATGACAATTTTTGGAATTAAAAAATCCTTCTGTTGAAGCCATGCAGTAGGTACATGTCTCTATCAACGACCAAACAAATAAAGAATGATATTAAGGATTGTGGAAAGAAGTGCATCCATCAAATCCATATTCATTGCTCACTCTCACATCCCATCAAAATTTTCTCTTTTTGAAAATATATCAAAAATCCCAGTTAGAGTGAAGCAATGCTAAGGCTTTGCCAGAGAGAGAGAGAGAGAGAGAGAGAGAGAGAGTCTGTCATCCATTATAAACAAACATGGCATGGCGCACATTATGCTTTCTTATGAATGTCTTCAAGGGTGCGAAGTGGAGCCATAAGAGCACCACAATTAGGGAGGCGGGGAGACGACTAGAGTAGATTGGGCTCGGTGTGTGTGGTCATCGAGAGACATGCATGCCAAGCCTAAGCCAGGAGGGGTAGAGCATAGAGAGCGTCCCTGGTTTATTAGCACCATACCTTGCATAATGCAACCCATGTAAGGTGGCACACGGCAATCCATTCTCACGGTAGAACTCAGCTGAAATGATAGCTAGGAGCAAGAGCTGCAATGAAAAATCATAAGCATTGTAAGCTCTCTCTCTCTCTCTCTCTCTCTCTCTCTCTCTCTCTCTCTCTTATAGCAGGGCTTGAGTTCAAGCCCCATCGGATATATCTGTAGGTCTCTTGGAATTGTTCCTACCACATTAAAAACTTATCTTCTCATGGGTGTGTGTATAGGAGTGTGTATGAAGAACAAGACAAAACTAGAATAGCCTTTGATATGGAAGACTAGTTATCGCACCTTCCTTGAGTAGAAGGTTTTGAGTTGTTTAAACCTTGTTGGATAGATCTTAAGAATTATTCTCACGATATTAAAAACTTTTCTCCTTGGATGGCATTGAATGCACTACCCGCATGTTGCGAAGCTTATGCATGGACCACTATGCATGAGGTGACGGTATTCTTTAGGGGGAGTGCATATGTGTTCTTGCTTTCATTGGTCGAGAAGGGACATGCTAAGAGAACTAGATTGAGAAGATACTAATTACCAATGCTTGCATTAATTGGTTATCATGCAAGAAAATTGAAGATTTAGGATTGGAGGCATGTAGACCGCCCAAAAGCAGTATGAAGATGGGGTAATCTAGTACACTGTCACTTTAGAAGAAGGATAGTCTTCCAATTGGAGGAGGAGTCCAAGTAAAAAGAGATACGTTGCACGTGATGATCAGAGTCTTGAGATATTTATTTCCTCTCCTTGGCCCCCTACCCTATCAAGGTGGACGATGATCAGAGTGTTGAGATATCGAGTGTATCCATGGTTTTCTTGAATGACTACTTGCCCACATTTATCACTAGCACAAGGTAGCGGACACAAGGAGCAACACAAATAGTACCACAACTTGACCTCACAAACATGGTCTACCTAGGGAGAGTGATAACTCTTATCTTGTCACCTCTCTCACTAGCGGTTTCAAATCCACCATTGCACATAGTCACTTTGTTATGTTGTAGTTTCCACTTATGTTTTGTAAACCAATTATTAGTTTGACTAGTGAACAAGATGAAGTATCTCTTAGCCTCCATCTCCAATGCATGCGCTCTTTATTTTGTGTGCGTGTGTGTGTGCGTCCCTATGCTTTCAAGAGTTCAAGCCCTATCCTTCTCTATTATCAAAATTAAACCACGTTCAAGCTCTATCCTTTTGTATCTCTTGCATGGTATCATAGCCTGGCTGTGATTTAGGAGCTGTGAGCAACAAGCAAGAGAAGTGGAAAAAGTGGTTAAGGGTAAGGGTTTCTTGATTCTCTTCCCTCTTATGTTGATACTAAATCCACCTTGAAATTATCGAAAGGAATCATTCAAAATCTTTGATTTTAACGATTTGGAAATTGTACAATTCTAGATTCCTATTTCATGTGTGTTTTGGCCTCTATTTTGGAGTTAAGAGTGCATGATATGGTTTAAAGTTATAATTAGCATCCATATGCTTTTTTGAAGTCAATTGACTTGAAACTATGTTTGGTTTGGTTGACTCTGTTACTCTGGCATAGGACTTTTTCAACGAATATGTCTAATTCTCTATAAGTATGCTTGGTTAGTGTAGTCCAAAGTACATGGTGATTGTACCTTGTTCAAAGTGTGTCTTGATAATTTTTCAAAGTGTGTTTGGTAAAATAAATTGGGCTAGTTGGAAAGAATGCACTAAGGATTTGAAAAAAGGTGTCTACTTGTGAGTAAACCCAAGTTGACAATCGAACATGGGTAGGCTGGCTATTATGTATTTAAAAGGAAAGCAAGGCGTGTGGGTTTGGTTGGGGATGGGGCTCTAGGCAACGCCACTAGCTGTAAGGGGAGAGCAATGTGGTACTCAAGGGAAACCGAGTTGGCAAAGCTAGTTGAAACAGGTGGATCAAGTGAAGGTATCTCATGTGGTTGAAAACTTTGTAAGGGTTTATCGGGCCTATAATAGATTTAAAAAATTAAAAGATATTCCTAATGGCTTCAAAAAAATTAGAAGGTATTCCTAATTCAAAGATTCCCTCAATAACAACAAAAACGATGCGCTAGTCTATAGCACGTAGCAACGGACAATGACGAAGCATGTAGATTTGCAACAGTATCAGCTCGATGTAAGAAAGACGAATACAACTTTGTACGCACGTGCGAGAGAGAGAGAGAGAGAGAGAGAGAGAGAGAGAGAGAGAGAGAGAGAGAGAGAGAAGGTATTCCTAATTCAAAGATTCCCTCAATAACAACAAAAACGATGTGCTAGTCTATAGCACGCAGTAACGTGCAATGACGAAGCACATAGATTTGCAACAGTATCAGTTGGATGTGAGAAAGACGAATGCAACTTTGCGTGCACGTGCATGAGAGAGAGAGAGAAGACGAATGCAACTTTGCGTGCACGTGCATGAGAGAGAGAGAGAGAGAGAGAGAGAGAGAGAGAGAGAGAGAGAGAGAGAGAGCACTTTAAAGAGAAGAAAATGCTAAGGGAAAATAAAGGAGAAGAGAAACACAAATATACAATGTGAAGTTCAACACCTCTCACATAAGGTCTTTTGACACCTACATCTGTCTTTTCATTCCCTAAAGTCACCCTTCACTTAAGCACTTAATATGTTTTGAAAGACTTTTTATTTTTCAGAGATTGGGAAGACCTAATAGATAAATAAGGAGAATAATGGCTCAACCAAACAGAGTACTAGGAGATGGTAGGATAGAAGTAAGTGCTAGAGAATACATGGATCAGGATGAACAATGGTTATAGATTGGATCGGCTACAAGTGGAAGGAGTTAAAGAGAGTATAAAATCGAAGCCAAATAAAAATTGATAACTAGATTGACCCATATGAATGCGAGACTAGTATTGAATTGACCAACATCAGTACACACAAAACAAAAGGTAATGGCGTCTTGGATATCTAAATTAGAACAAAGAGTATCTAGTGGGCATAAATATACAACATATACAAGATGCTTAGTCAAAGAAATTTCTTCCGAGAGAAATAATTCAACATGATAGGAGGGAGAACTTCTTTTGAGAGATTCAATACAAGATACCTAGTCAATGAGAACTTATTCCGATAGAACATAGATAGGGTTAGAAATAGGTAGGCTGAAAGGATTTAAGTCTAGAGTTGGTCACAAAGGGTAGAGTCTATCAAAATAAGCATGATTAGGGCCACAACACCATGAGGGAGGATGTTGGAGGCAATAAAAGCCCATCTAGCTTTGATAATAAGAGGGGAAGAAGGGAGGGTCTCTCATCTAGCCCATGTCTGCTAAGCCTTAATTGTTTTAAGCATTGGTCATGAGAATCAACCCTCAAGCATGGGAGATGCATGCAAACATATGTTTTTAAATACTCACATAATAAACTTATGTTATTAAAAACTCACATAAGAGACCGCCAAATCCTTGTATTTGGTCATTTTGATGCCCTTGAGGAGAATAATTTTATCATATGGTATGGTTATCACCCACATAAAACTCTCCCATAACATTTTGTAAAACTTGACAAAAGTAAATGACAGAACAAAAAACTCTCATCATCCAACCTGAAGAGCTTTGTGAAATTCTCATTCAATCATCATACCAAAAGATATGTAAAACATTGAAAATAGCAATTGCATTGTAAGAACAATTTACTATCTTTGACATTACTTGTTTTATATTGAGCTCCTTATCATTCCACTATACTCAATAATCCAACACTATATTCAACTCTTTGAAATGGAATAAAAATTCATTAGATTGGGTTTATGTGTGAACAAACAACCTTTTCGAAACAAAAAAATCTTCCCCAGGGTTCTTCATAATGATTTTTAAAGAAGAGAATAATTTTTTGATACTAGTGTCAAGCTTCAATGAAGACCTTGTTACCAAATTAATTGACATAATTAAGAGAGCAGATCGAATTGAGTATGGTGAGATGAAAATGAAGGCGGGATGATGATGCCACTACATGAACTCTAACAAGACAAGAGAAGGAGAGGTGATTTCCAGTAGATGTTTCTTAACCTTGATTTTTCAAGGCAAACCACTTAGACAACCGGGATTTGTACAAAATCTAAACTATTTACTGGGATTTATAACTAAAATGCCCAAATTTTGACCTTGAAAGTTAAGGTCTCATGAGATTACAACCAAGACTCTTCATTTTCAATCGGGAAACATACATTACAAACTGGGCTCAATTTTGAGGCAGTAATTGCTGGTTTTTTTGAGAGTATTGCATGATAGACAAGTGGCCAACAATGAGCACCTTTTACATCAAAAAAATGAATGAAGAATTTGATTTCAAAGTATTAACTCAAGATAATTCAAGGGATTAAAACAAACATTTAACATTATTCAAATCAAGTTTAGGCTCCAAGTGAAAAATGTTGACTGCTTTTTTCTTCATCTACCAAAGGAAATTTATCAGTACTATGCAACCTCCTTTTGGATGGAAGCTAAAGGAGGCACATATATTGACACCTCTCTCTCTCTCTCTCTCTCTCACACACACACACACACACACACACACACACACACACACACACACACACACACACACACACACACACACACACACACACACACACACACACACACACACACACACACACACACACACACACATGAAACCATACCATCCTTTATTTTCAAAAGACAGTTTCTAGTGAAAACATGCATAAGGTAGAAACATATACAAGAGTAACACTTTAATAATACCTAACAACCCATTGGAATGTTACAACTACGATGATAAAATTATCTAGAAGATGGATCATTTAGCCACTTTTTAAGAGGCAATCCACAAGTAAGTAGTCTTGATGAGTGTAAAAGCTTGGATCTTGATTCATATCAAGCAATCTTAGTGCAAGTCTTAAATACGCAATTACAAGCTAAATGTGGATCAAAATAAACATGCAAGAAATTGGTAACGATCATGAGTGCCACATTTTGTCTTGTATTATTCAGGAAACTAGTAGCCTACTGATAGAGGGTACCATTTGAATAAATCTCTAGCATCATGAAGGCTATAATTTCAAACCTGTCTCCATAGGCGTAGCAATAGATTTGCAGTCCTCAAGGCTAAATCTATGCAATATGGTCTCAATATACTTTGTCTACCACAAAGAGTTACCTCCATCACACTATTTAATTTGTATGTCCAAATAATAATACAAAAGCCCTAAATTTGACATTTCAAAAGAAGCATTCAAATTATCCTTAAATCAAGAATATGTCCCTCATTTGGTTCAATAAGCAACATGTTGTCGCGTCTCCGCTTCCACGATGGGAAAGAGGGATAAAAGATGCAGATTAAACTTGATTGAAGTGTGCATGTTAATTTTGCAATGTAGGGAATGATGCTTATAAAGAAAACATTGGTATGGAAAAATCCTCTTAAAACATGCAAGACAAGTTGGGTAGTTGGAGGCCATGTGGTCATCAATAGAAAGGATGATGGGTGAGAGACTAAATGTACTGCATGAGGAAGGATGAAAAGTGCTAGAAATTTTTTGTGAAAATGGGTTACCATTGAGCAAGGAAAATGCCGTTTTGAACATTTTTGTGTCTCGCGCACACAAGCCAATTCTGCACCGATTGGGAGACATTGAATTTTTTGTGCGCAGGAAGAGGAGATGTGCTCTCTCTTTCTCTCTTCATATGCCTAAGCTTCTATAGCTCTAATCTCTCTATCTCTCCCCATATACCTAAGCTTTCATAGCTCTAAGCTTTATCTCTCTCTAACCATATTTTGTAAGCTTCATAGCTCCCAAACTCTCCATTATCCTAAGCTCTCTCTCTCTCTCTCTCTCTCTCTTAAAGCCTAAATGGACATAGCCATGTTAATCAAGCCATATCTCCCTCATAATCAAACTTCATGAGCTCTAATCTCTTTGATATCTCACTCACTTTCACATATTCAAGGATATTTATTTCCTTGGGATTGCAATTGAAAGCGAACAATGGGTTTTTAATTTATTAATAAGCTTTGGGGAAAGGGCTCTACAGTAGATGAACAACTCATGTTTGAAGTACGAAGGCCAATTTACATTCATTGAGGGCTCGAGTGCAAGTAGGTATGAGGGTGTGGACATTCATTGAGAATATCATGATTGATTGGGAGCCAAACAATAGTTTCAATTGTTTGTAAATGTTGGAGCTATTGATTAATCTTTACCAGAGTTTTTCTTTTACCACTGTGGTGATTGTTAAAGGTTGATTAGACCACACCTTGTAAAATTTATTCTAGTTTCAATGATATAGTGTTCATTTTGGGTTCTTGGTAGTATTCATCTACTTGTGTGTGCTCTTTTTTCTCTCTAGCATCTTTCACAACCAGCAACGTCGTGTTGTGCCGGCTCATCTCTCGAACCCATATCCCCCTATAATGTGATCCACATAGAGAACAATGATTAGAAGTACAGTATTTGCACTCTTGAGATATATATTTATTTCTGCAAGACTTTTATGAAAACCATTCAAAGCCAAATAAGTACGTACCTTCTCATACCAAGCATTGGAGCTTGGCTAAAGCCATAGAAAACATTTTTCATCGTGCACGCCTTATTTTCCTCCCCTTTTTTATTAAATTCATGAGGTTGTGCTACATACACTTTCTCGTGCAAATTACCATTAAAAAATGCACTTTTTATGCTCAATTGATACACAATTCACTTATGAGGGTTGGTTGTAGAAATCTTTGAAATCGAACATACTTTGGGAATGTCGATACAATGGTTGATATATATGTTAAATATGATGGAACAAGTTGGAATAATTGATATATATGTCTTAAATGATGTCACAACATGAAATCTAGAGACCAAGGTCAAGCCAATGAATTTTTGGGGATCGATGGGGTCAAAAATGGCCCCAAAAAGGGCCAAAAATGATACTTTTGAGTATATTTTTGGTGATTTTGGAGGTCTGAGGGGGAAGGGGGTTGGGGTGGGTGGGTTTGGGGGGGGGGGGGGGGGGGACACTTTGTCCCATATGAAATTGGAGTCAAATGTGGTCTATGATGAAAAAGTGGACTCTCTTATGGTCATCACAAGAGGTAGAGCCTCCCTAGAGGGAGCTCCCCTCCCTTGGCTATGGCAGTCGTCTCCTCGTGGACATGCACACGCTCATCATGGGTGATGTTGTTGTGGTTTTGTTGGTGATCAACTACTTCACATCTGACCCATAGTTGGTGTTGTTTCGATTGGAAAACATGGGCGGCCATGTCTCTGTAAGAGGTTTTCGCAGGTTGAATAGTGAACATTCTGTGCCATGATTGTTTTCATAGGGAAAATTGAGGGGCGAAGCTCGCTAAAAACAAGAAAAAGAATAATTTTTTTTGGCTATTTTGGGAGAAAGCAAAACGACCAAGAGGGACGAGTTTTTGCACGTTAGTTATCATTAGCTTTTGGCAGCTGGTGTGTGTGCTTGAAGAGGAAGAAGGGTAAGAACGAGTGGGAAATGAGAAGCTCTCTCTCTCTCTCTCTCTCTCAATTGCTATTAGTCATCATCACTAACGAAGTGGCTTTTGTTGCCATCCTCCATCTTATCATTATCACTGGTTTGAAGTAGGTGTGCACAAAAGGAAATTTAATTTCAATTGAAGAGTTTTGGAGCGGGATTAGAGTTTTACACATAGTTTGATCTTTCTTTATGGTCGGCTTGAGCCTATCAAGGTGTATGCTGACTAGATCTCGAGCATATGGTCAATTTTTTCTACTTTGGTTATCAAATTCTTAGGTTTTGAATCAATCTATGACTGTTGGTGGCTCTTATTCCTCCCTTAAATCATCTCTATCTATGTATGAGAGTCTGCAATTAGTCTTTAGATATTCTATTTTACCGGACTCTCAATACTCTTACTTAATCTAATCTAACTCCTTTCATAGACAAAATCTTGGTGACTACTTGATCTCCCCATGTGAAACAACATTCCTAACAACATACAATTTGCACTAGCCATTTTGGCATACCTCTAGCCTTCTAGTTTTCAATCCAAAACGCTTGTGGGAGAGCTTAGCTTTTGACCATATATCATACATTCCTATAAGTGACCCATTTCTTCTTTGATTAATGTTATTTTTTTGAGGATGTATATGAAACTTTACCCTAGTGTTTTATCCCAAGACTCACCAAAAATGGATTGAAATCTCTAGATATATATTTCCCCTTGATCAAAATGCAGGGTGCTCAACTCTTTAGATATATATTCCCCCCTCGATCAAAACGGAGGGTGCTCTCATAGTACAATGACATATATTTTTAGCCATAACATAAATGGATTGAAGCAAATAAACAATTGAAAGTACTTATGCAAGCATGAATAAAATTTGCAAAGTAAAATTATTCCCAAAAGATACCCATGCATTAGGCCACAAACATCAATATGGACAAGTTGCAAATTTTGAGTAGCATGTACAAGCCACCTTAGGAAACTTAGTGTAAGGTGTGATATTTGTCCTAGAGTAAAATAGAGTAGGAGTCAAGGAGGGAAAAGGTGGAATTATCCCACATGTATTGGTGCAAGGCTGTAGAGCTACTTAAAGCTCATTTCATGAATAAACAAACCCATTTCATTTTGCATTAAATCTCTCTTGTTTATGGAGATCTTGTGATGACTTAGCAACTACTCAAGATCGTGTTTATGAGTCTGATTGCACAACAAAAGGAGGAAAGAAGCACTTGTTTGAAGGGAGGATATGAAGACAAAGACCATGAAGCAGTTGAAGACAAAGCATTGAATAAGACGAAGGTGCTCTTGGATTAGATCGAAGCAGACATTTTTCAAGATTTTTCTCTTGGATTAGAGTGTGGCTCCTGGATTGGACTGTTATGCTATTTGTCTCCTGGATTGGGGATGTATGTTGTATGTGCTCCTGGATTGGAGCGTTGTCTTTCTTCATCAAGTTGTAGCCCAAAGTTCAAGGGGAGGATTCCTCTTTTATTGTCATCGTGTGTGGATACCATGTGTCATCCTTAGTGGATAAAGAATCTTCATTGTATTGTCCTAGTCCAAACCTCAAGGGGAGGATTGCAAGATGTGATCTTTGTCCTATAGTAAGTAGAGTATGAGTCAAGGAGGGAAAAGGTGGAATTATCCCACATGTATTGGTGCAAGGCTGTAGATCTAATTAAAGTTCATTTCATGAATAAACAAACCCATTCCATTTTGCATTACATCTCTCTTGTTTATGGTGAGATTGTGAGGGTTTAGACCTACTCAAGATCATGTTTATGAGTCCAAGTTAATTCATCTTGGAACCTAATTCACTTGAGTGATAATCTAACCTACACACACTCACTTGTGTGCATGATGTTTCTCTTTCATCCACCCTAGCTAGCTTGATCCCATTCCCACCACCTAGAATCCATTTTGCCCAAAATATGGCATTTACATACATGTTTTCATGGTGTCTCAAGAAGGGGCAACAAAGAAATCATATTAGACTTTGCAAATGTGGCACACTAGCAAACGTCAGATGACCAAAATGCATGTGACAAAATTTTGCGCTTGAAAATTTCTTAGAATTGAAATTTATGCATGTTAAATGAGCCACGCCCTTATTATAAGCATTGAGATTATAAAACCTAAAAAACAAAGTGTTAGATGCCATAGTTATATCACCAAATCCACAAAATAGACTACAAGATGAAGTTTTGTAATTGCAGATATAAACAAAAAATTCTTCATGATACAAGATTCATATAAAGTATCGGTGAGTGTTAGAGAACTACCATTTATTCGCCCATGTAACAATATTCTTGTTAGAGATAGTGAGAAGTGAACAAATTACAAGGAGACGTAATGTTCTTAGTTGCAACATTTTTGTTGAAATACCATACATGATCCATAGACTCTACAATACTTTCATAATGAGTAGATGATTTATATCAACATTTTGCATTAAAATCCCAGTTTGTCTCCTCCATAAAATTTGCCAAATTCTACAATAGAAGAAGCATTTACAATGATTGCATTTGTCTCTTTCTTATGAGCCTTTGAAGCCTTAAGCTTAGGGAATTGCCCAATAAGAGCTCATTTGACTTACATGAATGGAATTCCATCTTCTTCTTGCCTTTATCACTAGACTTCTTGTATCTGTTGCTATTATAGCCTACAAAGAACATGGTTACTACGTGGTATAATCTGCAGGAGGAGCCTTACAACCAAATTCAAAGAGAGATGTTGATGCCATAGCCACAAGCTAGGAACATTTCTCTTCAAAGGATGCTACTTCTCAATGAATATTTAAGTATCTTACAAATTTGGGTACCAAAACCCCATTTGGCATCAAGGAAGAATATCTACACTAATATAACTAGCATAGTGCTACAAGTATTATTATATTAATGAAGCTACTTTAAACATATTAACACTAGGTTGGTGATGGGACACTTTTATGTCATGTTACGTGACCATTTTGCTTGAATTATTTGAAGAGTTTGAAAATGAATTTCCAAGTGCTATAAATCCAAAAAGTTTCCTTATGAACTGAAAAAAGCTTGATGTTT
The DNA here is from genome assembly GCF_014529385.1 of Adiantum capillus-veneris. Classification (NCBI taxonomy): domain Eukaryota; kingdom Viridiplantae; phylum Streptophyta; class Polypodiopsida; order Polypodiales; family Pteridaceae; genus Adiantum; species Adiantum capillus-veneris. The sequence continues at coordinate 75,679,580 of NC_140931.1, read as the reverse complement.
TTTGGAATATTTCTCTCACCATTAACCTTACTCTTACACAATATTTTTGAACCTAAATTGTGTGAAAAAACGTGTCCTATTTTGGACTTTTTTTCAAAGTTTTGCAATTATACCACTCTAAAATTCATGTTTGTGAGGTTTAGATTGATAGAGGATTAGCCTTAGTAGTTCTCAACATGTTCTGATACTTCTTGGGAGAATTAAGTGTTAAAGTTGAAAGTTATGACCAAATTACAAGAATTGCCTAATCTTGTTTTTTGGAAAAAATTAAGCACTTTTATGATTTTTTTGGTGGCCTTCTTGATATCCAAATGCAATTTTGAGTGTGTAAGTAAAATGTGTAACATAAAACTAATCTTCCTTGAGTTTGGGGCACCTCAACCCTATATAGCGTAGATACAATCATGGTTAAGTTTTTCAATTGCAAAAGAATACGAGACATTCTAGTGTAGCAAGTATAGCTTTCTCAATATTTCTAGTTTCTTAGGCCAATTATGTGAATTTTGTAGGTAGTAACCATATCTAATCATAAACTTCAAATTTGGCTAGATATTGAGTAGTTTCTGTGGGATTCTAGAGGTCATAATGCTACACCCACTATTTTAATGTTTGTTGTATTTAGCACTTCATGCTTGTCCCCAAGGTTCCACTTGGTAAGAAATCTATTATTCTTTTGACGTGCTCCATGGATCCTTTTGAATCCAAAGGTCCAAAGGTAACTAAGAAAACATGTATATAGTATCTGTATTGAGCATGACCATAGAAACATAGGTCCACAAAATGGCAAAAATGCAGCTTTTTTGTACCTATTTTTTTGCAAAAAAAAAAAGTGAGGCAAAAGCAACCATATGTTTTGATCTCCAACCCACTCCAACCCATTGAAGTTAATGGAAAATTTTACCTCATGTCCTACAAAAATCCCTAGTCTCATTTATATGCAATCAACCATAAGAAATGGCTGTTTTGGACAAAATGGGATGGTCCATCAACTTTGGAGGCTTTTTGTGACCAAGAGATGAGAAATTTTACAAGTTTCTCATTTTTGTGATATGTAGTAGTCCTTGAACTATAAGTTCATGAAAGGATTTTCGAAAATGAGTGGATCTACTATGGTTTTGGAATTTTTTTCAAAACCCTGAAAGAAAACTTTTATGTCCTTTTAGGTTACCAACCTAGTGTTAAGGGTACTACGAAAGCAACAAGAAAATTTTCCTACTAACAAACTAAAAGCCAAATTTACCCATCATAAAGCTATAGATGGTGCAAGAAGAAGAATCCACCGAGTCAAAAAAAGTGTGGAGATCAAGAGCCTCTTAATAGCCATAGAGCGAAAGTCACACATCTTATGGGTCTAGAAAATTCAACTTTGCATAATACTGACAAGGTATACTTACATCAAGAAGAAGGTTTGAAATCATATCCAACTCTATCAGCATACCAAACAATTATAAGATAGTCAAAATAGATCTTGAGCTTAGCCCAACCTTCGAAACTCACAATTAAAGAGAGAGCAAGGCAATTTCAAGTTTCACTACATTGTCAGACATCTCTTCTTTGTTCTAAGAAAACACTCTTTTGCAAAATCAAAATTGGGTAGTCAAAGCCATTAAATGAGCAAAGTGTTAGTCCAAAAGCTGTAATGTCTTTAGGAACTCTATCCTAGGATTCATATTTGATAGGCTTATGCTCAATTTAGAAGAGTTTTCACATCTAGTCTTATTGCTCATGCTAGAACATGGGGGCATAAAATTCAATGTCTATTAAGTTGGTGGTGTGGCATAAAGTCCCACACTCATGCACAGTGCACAATGAGTGAGAGCACACATCCTCCACACCAAAAAACCTTCTTAAAGAGGTGCCAATTTGTAAAGCTATGCCATATTCTTTTCCACCTATATTCTATTTTTGCAAAACTCATAAATCTCTCTTACACAACATATTGCTCTCCATAAATTTATATCTATGCATATTGGATATCCCATCATGGACAGATGCATTAGACACTCTTCTTTGCTTGGGTCCATACACCAATGGCTGACCACAAACAATGGGCAAAATAGAAGTCTAATTATGGTATACTTAAACTTACTATTATCCATTGTGCTCTCATTTTTGTAACATTTTAGTGGCAAATATACCACCTTCATGCATACTTGATACTTTGCCTGCTTTAATGGCACTCCACCATGCATGTATGCCAACAACACTTTTTCCCATTTACTTTTCTTCCTTTGTACATCAAGTGTCTAAACATTAACATAGTTAACTTGTTTACATTTCCTCTTGTATATGCTCCTCCATAACAATGTACCCGCCATTTATTGTTATAAGATGAAGACTCCTTAAAGCCACCCTATACTTCAAAATAGATCAACAAATCATGAGCATATGACATCCATTCTGTCGTTACAAGGTGAAAACTTATCTAAAGTCACCTTGTACTTCAAAAGAATTCAACAATTTTAACATTTGAAAGCTCTATGTACCAATACAATAGATGAAGCTGAATAACTTAACAAACTTCATTATTTTGGACCACCAAATATAAAAATACAACAGGTCACAAACACTGAGTTAACAACTTGCTAACCTCCACGGACAATATTTGGCGGTGCCCAAGAAGGATGGACACTAGATTAGGAGGGAGAAGGCTAGATAATCTGAAGGAATCCACGAATGCAGTGCGCATGCGCAAAGAGAGAGAGAGAGAGAGAGAGAGAGAGAGAGAGAGAGAGAGAGAGAGAGAGAGAGAGAGAGAGAGAGAGAGAGAGAGAGAGAGAGAGAGAGAGAGAGAGAGAGAGAGAGAGAGAACACACAATGTGGGGTGGAGTGGAGTGGTAAGAAGCAGTATTCACTCCTTATTCTTTAATGTATATAAATAATAAGTGAGTAAGTTAGTGAAGTCAATGGGCGATGGACGTCGGATACTTGACATCCATCTTTGGGAAAGGCACATACCTCCTTTACCTCAACAACCTCCCACTTAAAGGCAAATGTGCTAATAAGTGGGTCATACTAGCTAAACTACTAGTATGTATAAGAAAATAAGTGTGAGACTCTCAACCTATGCCCACTAGCTTGCTTACTCGATCTACATGCATTTGTATCGGCTCTAGTGATAGATGAATGTGTGTATCCATGCTAGAGCCTTCATGCAAATCTTGCAGACATCTCTAGTGATAGATGAATGTGTGTATCCATGCTAGAGCCTTCATGCAAATCCTGCAGACATCTCTGGTTTGTATAGCTCCATCATGCTAGCATTAGTCATCGTACAATTGATGATCCTTGCTTCAAATGCTTCTATGACCGAAGTTGCTAAGTCGGGCCTCGACACTAACAAGGAAAACATGAGACACTCGAACATTGACATAATATGTGCAAACCTAGTTGTGCTAGCTGTTGGAATTAGGGTTGTAGAGAAACACACACAGCTTGGAGAAGACGAAGGAAGCTCAAGGAACACAATAGAGAGTCTGTTACTTAGTGTGCAATGGAAAGATAGATAGCCCTAGAGTGATGGGCGTATATACAATGCACGGGGAAAAAACCTCCTAAAGAGGGAAAAAATGCCCCGGCGGTCCTAGTGTGTTCACACACATCACTACCACATGTATATGGTAACAAATCATCCCTGGAGTGATGCGGTGAATGAGAGCTGGCACATGAGTAAAGGGAAGTGCCATGCCCTGAGGACAGGATCAGTCCACAAAGGGGAGTAAGCCCAAAGATTTGCGGAAAGCTTCAAGCTTCTCACGAGACAATGCCTTTGTGAAAAGATCTGCAAGGTTGTCCTGTGTTGGCACATAAGCCAAGCTGATCTCTCCTACTGAGCGCCTCTCCCTGACATAGTGGTAATGCACCTTAGTGTGCTTTGTGCGAGCATGAAAAACTGGGTTCCTCGCAACTGCCAATGCGCTCTGACTGTCAGTGTAGATAGTGTTGGCAGTGTCCTGTCCAACACCCAAATCAGCCATAAGGCGTCTGATCCATACACACTCAACCGTAGCTGTGAAGACTACCCTGTACTCAGCCTCACAACTCAGAGTGGCCACAGTAGGTTTCTTCTTGCTCAACCATGATATACATGAACTGCCAAGCATGAAACAAAAACCACTTGTGGACACTCGCGTGTCAAAACAACCAGCCCAATCTGAGTCCAAAAAAGCATGTAAGTCTGGCGGCAATGATCCCCCCTTGGGATAAAACAAGCCAAGATGTAAAGTGCCACTAAGGTAGCAGAAAATCCTCTTGGCAGCCTGCCAATGCTTAGACCCTGGGCTATGCATAAATCTGATGACCTGTGAGACTGCAAACTGAATATCCGACCTCGTGTTGCATACATAAATGAGGCAGCCAACAGTAGTTTGATAAAGAGCGACATCAGCAGGATCACCACCATCATGTAGACTCAACTTCAAACCTGTTTCCATGGGAGTGGCAATAGGTTTGCAATCCTCAAGTCCAAACTTACATAGCAATGTCTCTATGTAACTTTTCTGACACAAAGTAATACCACCATCACACTGCTTAAACTGTATACCCAAATAATGATGCAACAATCCCAAATCTTTCATCTTGAAAGTAGCATTCAAATCAGCCTTAAATTCAGCAATATGTCTCTCATTTGGTCCAGTGATCAACAAATCATCAACATAAAGAACCACAATGAGAAGTACATCACCCTCATGCTTTACATACAATGTGCTTTCTGTTGGACTGTTACGAAAGCCTTGTTTGATCAAATGAGTGTCATCTTTCTCATACCAAGCATGAGGAGATTGCTTCAACCCATACAAAGCCTGGTTACATTTGCACACTTTGTCCTCTTTTCCTTTTATGAAAAAACCGCGAGGCTGCGTTACATAAACTTCCTCAAATATGTCACCATTCAAGAAAGCAGTAACAATGTCTGATTGATGTACATCCCAACCAAAATGAGCTGCCAATGCACATAGAAAACGCACAGTAGTCATATGACAAGTGGGAGCAAAAGTCTCTTCATAATCTATGCCTTTTTGCTGTGCATAACCCTTTGCAACAAGTCGAGCCTTATGGCGATCGATCTCACCATCTGGCTTGCGTTTCAACTTGTAAACACACTTCGTACCAATGGCCTTTTTGCCAGGAGGCAAATCACATAAAGTCCACGTGTCATTCTCTATAAGTGCATCATATTCTGATTGCATGGCAGCCATCCAATTTTTTGAATTTTGTGCTTCATCAAAAGACAGAGGCTCCTCAACATCATGTAAACTAGACATAGCCAAAGCATAACAATCTGATGCATAAGATGCATGGCAAGACCCTGAACGAGTACGACTAGACAAAGGTGCAATTTACTGTCACGCAAAGTGTGCACTAGCCATTTTGGCATACCTCTAGCCTGCTCATTTTTAGCCCTTTCCTCATCAAGTACATCATGTACATCTACATCAGTAATAGGCTGATCTAAAACATTTTCAGAAACCCCCATAGGCTGTACATTTGCCTCATTGGAACTTACATTCGTATTTCCACCACTGAAAAGAGGCAACAAAGTGTCATAAATGTCCTGTGAGCTTACATTACTGTCTCTAGTACATGACAACAAGGGCTGAACAGAATCTTCCACAAACACTACATCCCGTGAAACCAGAATACGTTTTGTTTGCGGATGATACAACCTGTAACCTTTGCTTTCAGCACTATAACCAACAAAAATACATTTGACAGCCTTATCATCCAATTTTCTGCGCTGCACTTGTGGCACCAAAGCATATGCCAAACAGCCAAAAACACGCATGTGCTCAATAGAAGGCTTTCTATCATGCCATGATTCATATGGAGTAATAGACTGCAAAGCTTTCGTAGGACACCTGTTAAGTACATAAGTGGCACACATGATGGCCTCAAGCCAAAAAGAATGTGGCAAAGCTTGACTTTTGACCATACATCGTGCCATTTCCGTCAGTGACCTGTTTTTCCTCTCAGTAACACCATTTTGCTGAGGTGTATAAGGCACTGTACATTGGTGTTTTATCCCACGACTAGCCATAAATGCATTAAATTCATGAGACATATACTCCCCCCCTGGATCGGAACGGAGGGTGCCCATAGTACATTTCGAGACATTTTCAGCCATAGCCAAAAATTGTTTGAAGCACATAAAAACTTCGGACTTCGCTTTAAGCAGAAATACCCATGCATGCCTGGAGTAATCATCAATGAAAGTCACGAAGTACAGGTAATTGCCCAAGGACGGAGTTTGCATGGGCCCACAAACATCACTATGCACAAGCTGCAACCTGCATGTGGCCCGAACTGAACCATCCTTTGGAAACTTAGAACGCTGCATCTTACCCAAAATACAGCCTTCATAAACATGTTTGACAGGTGCTTCAAGAGGCGGCAAAGAAGCAACCATATCAGATTTCTGCAAACATAGCAAACTGGAAAAAGTCAGATGACCAAAACGTGCATGCCAAAGTTTTGCATCTGAAACAGCCCTTGAATCTGCAACAGCATTTGCAAAATTTTTTCCACACTTGTCATACAAAGTGAGCTTATACAGCCCACGGCACAAAAGGCCAGATGCAACAATTTCATCACCAAAACTGAGATCATGAACTGTACATCTGTCATCCACAAATTTGACTGCAAGTCCAAGTCTAGCAAGTGCGGATACAGACAAGAGATTCTTCTTGATCCCAGGTACATAAAGTGCATCAACAAGTGTGAAGGAATTTCCATTAGCAGCAGTGAGCACAATCTTTCCAACTCCCTAAACTGGATAAGAGGCGTTGTTGGCACAAGTGACTGAATTCCCATGAGGGACTGACTCGAGAGAGGTAAACAATTCACGATGTGAGGTAATGTGCTTTGTAACATCACTGTCGAAATACCACACATGTGAATCTGCAGCAACTGACAAGCATGCATCATGGACAGCAGGATTGTAAGTGCACTCTACGCTAAAAGCCCATTCTGCATCAACATCAGCATTACAGTCTCCTTTCAGAGAAGACTCAACAATGGCTGCATTTGTAGTGGAACCAACATTTGCAGTGGAACCACCCTCTTTCTTCTTAGCCTCTTTGGCCTTCAACTTAGGACACGACTTGATCAAGTGATCATTGGCTTTACAATAATGGCAACGCATCTTCTTTTTGCCCTTATCACCAAAATAACCAGACGAAGTACTGCTAGCAGAAGCATAAGGAAGAGAATTTTTGCCACTCGCAGCAGAACCATAAGAAATGGCTGCATTACTGTTACCACCCTTTCTTTGAGAAGCAATAAAAGCTTGTTCAACTGCACGCTGCCTAGTCCTGTTTTTTCTAGAAAGTGACTCTTGCAACAACAATGTGCATAATGCATCAAACTTGACAACTTTAGGATTTCCTTGGGTCATAAGTCTCCAAGTACTAGCAAAAGTCTGGTAGGAATTTGGTAAGGCATCAAGAATAGTCTCCACAAGGGAATTGTTTGAAATGACTTCACCTGCAGAAATAAGCTGCTCATTGATATCCTTGACACTAGCAAGGAAAGTGTCCATATCATCTTCCTCATGCATAATCTTCTACTCCAGCTCTTTACGCAGCAAAGCAATTTTAGCCTCATTGCGGCTTGCATAAAGACCTGCTACATCGCCTACATCCTCAGAACCAGGACGTACATCAATGCCCTACACAATGTTCCAGACACCCTTTGACACAAGAACATGTTACATCATATAAGCCCACATAGGGTAGTTGTCCCCATCTAACCTGTCCTCAATAGCAAACATCTTGAACACATCTGTGTTGTTGTTGTCAGCCATGGTAAATGCTGCACCTGATGTGAAAACTGCCCGAAAATAGGAGAAACGGATCGGGAACAACCTGTGCTATATAGCACAAACCGTAGAAGACTATAAGGTACCTGTTATGCAGAAAACGGCACTGACAGAAATTCTGCACAAAATGATGAAATAGCATGTGCAGTACTGCCTGTAGTGGAAACGGAGGCCGAAATGAGCCCAAATCAAAATTCTGAGCAGACCAAGCTCTTTGAGCTTGCACAAAATTTTTGTCGACCTGCGAACGCTCACCAAAGCTCACTGAAATCGGAGAAGGTGAGCAGGCGTGTACTGGAGCAGCTGGTGACTAAGCCTGGGAGGACGTGACCTACTCTGATACCAATTGTTGGAATTAGGGTTGCAGAGAAACACACACAGCTTGGAGAAGACGAAGGAAGCTCAAGGCACACAATAGAGAGTGTGTTACTTCGTGTGCAATGGAAAGATAGATAGCCCTAGAGTGATGGGCGTATATACAATGCACGGGGGAAAAAACCTCCTAAAGAGGGAAAAAATGCCCCGACGGTCCTAGTGTGTTCACACACATCACTACCACATGTATATGGTAACACTAGCCTCCCCATTGCTATGTGCATGCTCTACATGATCAAGACTATTGGTAACGTATGGATGTGTTGTCGTCGAATTGGGATGTCTATATTCCTCTCATCCATAGGTGAAACTATGTGTTCTGGCATCAAGTGATCAGCCTCTAGCATGAACATATCAAAGAAATCCATGTTTGTTATATTTGTCTTTGTTTCTAAGAAGAAGACCTGCTCTACCTCACTCCGCATAGACTTTGATGACACCTCATCTGTCTCACTAAAACACGACCACTCTATCTCTATCTCTATGGAGTCTGTTGACATGTGTTGCATAGCTACATGCTCTGTCTCGTGAGCATGGTGGAGCTCACTAGTGAAGGAGACATTTCTTGTCTCTTGCTCAATGCATGCCAATAACAAAATCAAGACTATGTTTTCTCGTATCTCAGATACATGCACTATGGGCTCCCCCCTGGCAATCACTAGTGATCTACATGTATCTAAAGAACACTCTCTAAGAAATTCCTGACACCCACAATCTGCTAACTGTCTTACAGAGATCAAACTATTTCTGGCTGAGGAGCATAGCACACATGTTGTAGTGTATAGGATGCACCACTAGGTAATGACAAGCAACATTTCTTGGACCTGCAATGTCAAACACCAAACCATTGGCCAAGTGCACATGAACAAAGCTCCCATTAGAGAAAGTATTAAACCACTCATGATGTGGTGTGATGTGGAAAACTGCATCCTCATTTATGGAAAGAAGTGCTCCCCTTGAAGACTTGTAAGCAAGAGGAACGCTAGAGGTAAATGTGACATCATTGTCACTAGTGTGCACCATCACTAGCATGCAAAGTCACCTCTCTAGCATGTGTCAAAACCATATCTGCATCATGCATACATCTCTATTGCTACCTCATACGTGTGAAATAGTAGGGCCTATTGTGCCCTTTGTGACCCCAATGCCAACAACTCAAGTAATTGGCATGAACAAGACCTCCGTCTCTCATGAGTCATGTCTACAGACTTTGACTGTCACTCATGTTTGTTATACGGATGTCAAGAATATATCAAAGCTACAGTGAGAAATCCTGGGAGAAAATTGGCAGAGTCTCCCCTGTAATGTGAGCAAAATCTCAATCAAAATCTCAACCATAAGCCATGCCAAAGTGGCAACAAAGTGGGAGATCACTCAACCACTACACAACCATAACCATGATCAAAATGCATCAATTCGATGTTTGCATATGCAATTTGTAGTTCAATGTAGGTCTACCAAGAGATGTACAAGAGTAGTGTCCAAAACCCTCAACGCATAAACAATATGGGGATAAACAACTCTCAAAAGAGCATAAAATGCATAAACATATGCATAAGTGCAGAGCAAATGGGATGCTCAATATGCATCCCACAAAAACTTCATGCACAATCTGATAACTACATGTAGCTTATAACATGTACAACCTGTAACATGTGACTACTTGTAACCCATAGCCACAATGAGTATACACAAATCTCACTCCTACTAGAGTGGATACAAGAACACTAAATCTATGTCCACAATGACATAACCTTTCAAAGTGAGAGTCAAAACTCGATCATTGTCAAAGTGAGAGTAAATCTCAACCACAAAAATCTCCAAAAAAGGACTCAATACCATAAACTGATAAACACTACTCAATGCCAATGCGTAGAAATGCCAAAAATGGCTCAAGAATGTCACATACAATGGAAATCCATGTATGTACATCAACAGAGTTTCAGTGCATAAATGAGCACCAAAACCATATGCCATTTGCCACCAATGACCATAAATCAAAGCATTGAATCAATGCCAAAATGTCTTGCAATGATTCTATGCACAAAGATTAGAGAACAAAGTTTCTTGGAAACCGCAACATACATCAAGGCCATATCAAAATGGCTACCAAAAAATCTCTTAAACCTCAGAGAAGAGCACAAGTATGTTTATGTCGGTGAACATAAATGCATGCTAAGTAAATGAGTCCAGAGATAATATGTATGCCAAAACGTGAAAGAAGCTCTACTTGTAGTGCTAATGCTTAAGACTTTGCCTCCGAGTTTGTGTGTGCTCGAAAAATTGTGTCTCTCAAGAGACCGCAATGAGGGTGTGTAAATGCATCTGTGCTTCATCACCCAAATCTACTAAAAACCCTCAAACCTTAAGCTTTGCACAAGCTGAAATGGCATCTTTAACCTCGAAATTTTTGCACCCAACTTTGAGCACCTGCCGTGCTTTCAAAAGTGAATTATACTTGTAGACTACACGAAACAAAAAACCTAAAATTTCATGTATACAGTGAGTTTGAGCTGAATATCAGCAAAACGGTGAGGAATTTGCAAAAAGATTCTTCCATAAACCTGTAGACCACATCAAATTTTCAAATCTGCATTCTACAATGTAGAGTGCGCATGTGATGGAGAAGGTAGGAAAGAAGACCACACACACACACACACACACACACACACACACACACACACACACACACACACACACACACACACACACACACACACACACACACACACACACACACACACACACACACACCAACACACATCGAGACACACACACACAATCGTTACCCTGCAGCAGCCATTCAACGAGTTGCTCTTCTCTTCTTCTCTTTTGAACTATTATCCAAAGTATATTTACAACATAGTATAGTCAGTGTCCAGCCGCCCATAGCACAATGGACATATTCTTTAACATCATATTCTTTAACACTCCCCCTCAAGCTCAGAGTGAGCTTGCATATGATGGATTCCCAATGCTTCACGAAAGTAGCAAAACTTCTCCTTTCCAAGAGCTTTTGTGAATATATCCGCAACTTGATCATTTGTCTTCACATACACCAAATCAATCTCATTTGCCAAAACTTTTTCTCTAATGAAGTGATAATGTACTTCAATGTGTTTAGTGCGAGCATGGTAGACTAGATTCTTTGCCAACATGATGCTGCTAATATTGTCACAATATATAATGACACTGTCAAGATAGTCAAAACCAAAGTCTACCATAAGTACTCTCAACCATGACTCTTCACATGCTGCCAAAGCTGCTCCACGATATTCAGCTTCTGTACTTGATAATGCTACAGTTGATTGCTTCTTCATACTCCAAATTATCATACCATTGCCAATGGAAAATACATAACCACTTGTAGATCTTCTATCCATAAAATCTCCTGCCCAATCTGCATCTATGTAACCATAAAGACAAAGCTTCCCATTCTTTTCATAAAACATTCCATAACTGACAGTGGCTTTCACATATCTCATAATCCGTCTCACTGCATCAAGATGACTTTTACATGGATTTTGCATGAATTGACTCACAACACCCACTGCATAACTCAAATCTGGCCTTGTTATTGTCAAGTAAATAAGGCTTCCAACCATCTTGCGATACATAGTGACATCCTCAATGTAATGTCCATCATCAAACAACTTCACATTTTGATCAAGAGGTGTATCAACCGGTTTGCACACTGTCATTCCATACTTCTCAAGCATATCCAACGCGTATTGTCTTTGTATCATCCAAATTCCTGATAAAGTATTGACAATTTCAATTCCCAAGAAATATCTCAACTCACCAAGGTCCTTCATGTTGAATTCTCTCAACAAACTCTTCTTGACATGCAAAATTTGCTCAGCATGACTTCCAGTGAGAATCAAGTCATCAACATAGATAACAATAACGACGATCTCTCCATCAACATGCTTTAAAAATAATGAGTGATCAGCAGTAGATTGTTTAAATCCAATCTTCTTCAAGAATCTGGTTACCTTTTCACACCAAGCTCTAGATGCTTGCTTCAAACCGTACAATGCTTTCTTCAACTTACACACATAATATGGAAACTCTGGATATTGATAACCCTCTGGCTGTATCATATAAACTTCTTCTTCCAAGTCACCATTCAAGAATGCAAGCCTCGCTTTGTATCTTTCCACACTACCATCTAACTTGCACTTGAATTTGTATACCCATTTTGAACCAATTGCTTTCTTTCCACTTGGCAAGCGAACCAAATCCCAAGTGTCATTCTTCACAAGAGCATCCATCTCATCATCCATAGCTGACTCCCATTCTGATTTTCCAATTGCCTCTTCAAAACATGTAGGCTCTTTATGTTGCACACGTGAAACCATGTATGCATAATGTGTACGCATGTAACCGTTGTATGTCAATATATCAACTGGATAACGCACCCTCTCTGATCTTCTCAACTGTGGTGCACTCTTCTCTTCAACTCTTGCATATGGGGGTACATATTTCTCAATATGCTTATTGCAAGGTGTCCTCAAATGTGGTAAATCATGATCTTCATTGAGGCTTTCATCTCCAGAACTCTCTTCAACCATTTTCTTCTTGCCTTTCTCGTCTTGCTTCTTATCTCGCAAACGACCGCTCCATGGGTTGACACTTTCTGTACTCTCCTCTGCCATATGTGGTCCTGAAATAGTTCTTGTTGATGGTCCTGGCTTATCAACAACATGATGCACATTCTCTTGCTCTTCATACTCATCTTCTATCATCACTGGCTTTGGTTTATACCATGGTTCATGCTCACAAAATCTGACATCTCTATTGACATAAACTTGTCTTGTCGTAGGATCATAGCACTTGTAACCTTTCTTTTCAACTGGGTAGCCCAATAATATACACTTCACTGCCTTTGGCTCCATCTTCTTTCTTGCTTCATTTGGCACATGAACATAGCAAACACATCCAAAAACTTTCATATAGGAAACTGTTGGCTTGATCCCATAAAGTCTCTCATAAGGTGAAATTTCATGAATGGCAGCTGTTGGTGTTCGATTCATAATGTGTACAGCTGTATGAACTGCTTCAGCCCAATATGTTAATGGCATATTCATCTCATTCATGATGGCTCTTGCAATCTCTGCTATGACTCTATTCTTTCTCTCAGCAACTCCATTTTGTTGTGGTGTGTATCTGCAAGTAATCTGTCTTCTTATGCCTTGTTTACGTAAGTAATCATCAAAACTGTGTGACATGTACTCTCCCCCTCCATCTGTACGTAGGCATTTAATTTGACAACCATTCTCTTTCTCAACCATAACTTTGAACTCCAAAAATACCTCAAATGCCTCTGACTTTGCCTTTAGAAAGTAAACCCATGTCATTCTGCTGTAATCTTCCGTAAATGTGATAAAATATCGACAACCATTTGGTGTAGCATGATCACAAGGTCCCCAACTATCTGATTGAACAATTTCCAAAGGACTTTGGCTAATTCTCCCCCTCTTTGGAAATGGTAAACGAGATTACTTTCCAAATTGACAAGCTTCACAAACATGATCAAAATTCAATCTGCCAAACTTTGGTAATCCACGTACAATTTGATTTGATTGCATATGCTTGAATCTTCTAAAATTGACATGACCAATTCTCTTATGCCATAACTCTGCCCAATCATCTTGAGTGGCTAATTTGTTTGCATACATACCACTGTGTAAACATGGATCTCCAGCTTCCAATGAGAACAAGCGACCTTTCTTTCTTCCACATGCCAATATCTTGCCTGGTCTGCCTTTGTGAAACTCCTCTATGAAGCATCCATAACAATTAAAACAGATTTGCATCCCTTGATCTGTCATTTGTCCAACTGATGCTAAATTCTTTGTGATTGAAGGCACATATAGAACATCTCCCAATGTGTTGTATGTCCCATCTTTTTCTAGCAATGGAACTGAACCAACATGTGTAATCCGATGCATAGTATCATTACCTGTAGCGACAAACTCATCCTCTTCTAATTTCTCTTTTCTGTCAAACCATTCACTATGATATGTCATATGATTCGTGGCACCACTATCTAAATACCAATCATCTGTATGATGTGGCTCCACCATGCTTCCAACAACATGCTCCATAGGAAATAAATGTCCACTCGACCTATTGTCATATATATTTTGATCATGAGGATTGTTTCCAACAAAGTTTCCTCCATGTTTGCCATAACCTCGGCCTCTTCCACCACGATCACGATTTTGATTTAGCCTTGTGTAACATTCTCTTTCAAAGTGACCATAAATGCCACATCTGTTACAATATCCATCTCTTTGAGGATGTACAAATCGTCCACCTCCACGTCCACGAGTTCGGGCTCTCCCCCTGCCTCTTTGGCTATAATCATTGTAACTTTGACTTTGTTGGTTTTGCCATTGACCTCTTCCAACATTGTTTCCACGACCATAGTTTCCTCTTCCACCTCTATTGTTTCCACGACCTCTAGAGTAAAAAACCTGATCTCTGGAATTGATATTTGATGTAGAAGGACCTGACTTGCCTAACTTCACCTCTTCTTGCAAACAAAGGTTTACTAACTCTTCAAAATCAGGCATGTGTCCTCGAACAGATATAGATGTATCCAATGACTTGTATTCCGGTCCCAAACCATTCAATGTCACTGAAACTAAGTCATCATCTGGAACTTCAACATTAATGCTCGCAAGATCTTCCTGTATTATCTCTGTCACATAATCTGATATGGATCTATTTCCTCTCCATACACAATGTATTCTTTGCTTCAAGTGAACTTTTCGTGGTTCTGTATTGGAGCTGTTCATTCTTGCTAGTATCTCCCATGCTTCCTTTGGAGATTGAGCCTTCTTCACATGTGGTATAAAGAAGTCACCAATGCATAGTGAAATCCAATGCATCACTTTCCTTGAATTATCGATCCACTTCTTGTAAGCTTCTACTCCTGCTTGCCATGTTTTATGTGCTTCAACATTCTCTCTATTTGGTTCCAAACCAACCTCGGGACACTCTTGTTCACATGTAATATAATCCCATAAACCTTTGCCCATGATAAAGTTCTCCATCCTGTAAGACCATATGCTGTAGTTCTCTCTCGTCAGCTTCTCTCCGACAATCTGTGTGACTTGAGTTGAACTTTCTGCCATCTTCACTCTCTCAATTTCTTTCAATGGATTTTGATAAAATTTCGTCAGAGTTTCGTTTGTATTTGGACAATATCTCAAGTGACAATCTCAACCAAAGTGCTCATAAACACTGACAGAAAATCTCTCACTGCCAAGGGAAAATCCACTGACTCACTTTGCCACAGACTGACTTAGTACTATGCATAAATACTTTAAAACAATGTCCACATGGACCTGTATGCAAATGCAATCCATACGCTGTCCTGTACCATATATCCATACATCCACCTTCTTCCCATAGTCGTAAACGACATATGAGGTCTTTCGCGGGGCCAGTCGGGGGTTCGCTCCAGTACCTAATCCACCTTGCCAAGGTACCAAAGCTCCCAAGGCAAGGCTTCAAAAAACCTCACTCGACCCTCACAAAGGCTGCAGTTTTTCAAAATACATTGACCGCATATCCATACATAACCACAAAGTACTCAATCTGACAATATAACCGCCTCAACTTCTTTCCACAACCTTTCTTACATAGGCGGTTGTCCATAACGGACCCACAACAACCAAGCATAATCTTCGATAACACAATATCATATGTAAAAGCTCTATGTCGCTCTCCAAAACCTGTGTAAATGCTGAATTCTTCACCTGTAACCTGTAAATCTACTGTCGAGTGCAAAACTGGACATCTCCTATGCTTGTGTGAGCTGGCTGTTTGCTGCAGAAAATTGCATATTTTGGCAAATCTGAGTATGCCAATGCGTCCGGAATGCTCAAAAACATAAAGATAGACTCCTGGATCACTGTATTCCGAGTTCGGGTGAGGGAGTTATGACCAAAAAACCTCTCTTCTTTGCTGTTTTCCAGAGCTGCGGAAACCTGTGTATTGACTGTAGCTCCTCAAACTGAGCTCTGATACCACTTTGTAGAGTGCGCAGGTGATGGAGAAGGTAGGAAAGAAGACTACACACACATACCAACACACATCGAGACACACACACAATCGTTTCCCTGCAGCAGCCATTCAACGAGCTGCTCTTCTCTTCTTCTCTTTTGAACTATTATCCAAAGTATATTTACAACATAGTATAGTCAATGTCCAGCCGCCCATAGCACAATGGACATATTCTTTAACATCATATTCTTTAACATACAAGGAGGAAAACAATTTGCAAAACAATGTTATTGCACACACATAATTTTACGGTAGCACCTTCACCTACACATTATCTTCCACATTGTCTTCTAAATTTTCACAAGAGTATACATCACTCTCAATTGAGCTCACAAGCTCCCATTGCGTTCTCACAAAGCTTCCAAGCTTTCTTGATCTCTCCACCTCCAAGAGGGAGCAAGCTATCGCCTCAAAACTCAAGACACAGTCGTGCTCCTCGAATTGTCATGCACTCTGATACTAGTTGAAAGGATGTGTGAATGCGGTGTGTGTGCACGCGCACACACACACACACACACACACACACAGAGAGAGAGAGAGAGAGAGAGAGAGAGAGAGAGAGAGAGAGAGAGAGAGAGAGAGAGAGAGAGAGAGAGAGAGAGAGAACACACACAGTCTGGGGTGGAGTAGAGTGGCAAGAAGCAGCACTCACTCCTTATTCTTCTATGTATATAGAGTAAGTTAGTGAAGTCAATGGGCAATGGATACGTGGCATCCTTCGTTTGGAAAGGCATATGCCACCATTAGGAGAAAGTTAGACTCACTTTTGGGCCGTGTAAGAAGTGCCACATCGGCTTGGAGAGAGAAAATAAAAATGTTAAATTGTGCATTTTATGTGATACTTTTTTGCGCCAACAAAAAGCCAAAATGACATTCTTTGGTAGGTAGCCACCATCTTTATCATTCTTATCCTTCATTCTCTTGTCAGGAATCCAACTAACCGTATGACTAATGATTTGAAATGCCAACTTACAAGCGTTCCCTCCAGAAACATAAGTCACACGAACTCTATCAACTCTAACATTGAGAATATGGTCTTCCCTCCCAAAACCTGAGATATTTCATGAGTTTCAAGTGTCTGTCTTTTTCTCTATCAACTCTAGGAATGGAGAACGCTTCTTTTTCTGATGAAAACACCAATTTGAACTTGCAATCCTCAGCCCCTTCATCTTTAACAATTACCCAAAGAAAGAACGCACATCATCTTCATGTTGATGTATTGCAAGAGTACGCACCGTTGCAGAAACGTAGGAGGGAGTCTTTCTTATCTCAACGGGAGAAAGGACAAACAAGGAACATCATTTGGATTTGTGGATCGATGGGTCTATTTATCCAAAGTATCCTACAACAAATGCGCCACCTCCCTTTGCTAATATCACTAACCTCTTACATTTCATAGGTGATTGCAAGGATGGGCTATTGGGATACAGCAAACATTTGGAAATGAGAGGATTGAATGCGAAAAGGCAAAGAAACTTCCTGGCGATGGAGAACATGCAATTGAAGAAACTTAATGAAGCATGCTCTCAAAAGATTTCATCAAACAAAGAGACAATCCAAGGACTTGAGAAGAAGATCACAAGTTTGCGAGAGAAAGACACCGTGCTTGGTAGTTGGAAAAGAAAACGAGATTTGTGCAACATTGAGAACATGAAGATTGGTAGTGGTGGCCTGAAAAAACGAATACGAGCTTTAAGGTAACTCAAAGTTTGTTTCTGCTTTTGTATCTTCAATGTGCTTCATTAAGAAATGGATACACTTTCCTATACATGATCATAACGCATGGTGCTTTTTTGGCAGATATTTACTGCATCCAAACTTGAACGGTGTAGGCTTCAATGCCGGAGTGCATTACAGCCGTCTAGTTCCAAAAGAAGTAGTTGAAGAGATGATAACTCAGAAAAAAATTTGTAAGTTGAAATGGAGGCTCCTTACCTCATTCATGAACGAGAATCAGTTGGGACCAATGGAAGTGCAAGCAATACTTGATGAGAGTGGCATCTCGCAGATGGGATACATGGCACTCTTCAAAGCATTAGCTAACAAGTCTCAAAATAAACTACAGAGAGGACCATTGATGCCAAAGCCATCACATGTAAAGGCTGCTCGTCGGCATGTAAACAATGAGGTGTTTGAGAAACTTGGGTCACCATTCCATATATAAAGCAACGTTCTTAGGCAAGGGCGGCAGAGAGGTACAGTTTAACGAGCACAACAACCTCTTCGTTGATCTTGAAGCATTGCAAAGGTATGCAGTTCACTTCTTTAACATCAGTCTAGAGGAGTGCGGTGGGGTTCTCAAGTTTGTTTTGAAGCTCGAAGCGCAAGGTCCTGAAGAATAAGAAGGTGGAGAGAGTCACCATTACCCTCATGAACAGAGCTCTGGATCCATCAATAACAAAAGAGGATCCACAATACTTCAGCGTGCAATTCAAAACAACCTTCTAACTCTAGGATCGTTTTAGGTATACTTTGTTCACTCTATAATAAGAAAAATATTGATTATTTGGTTGTTGATTTTGTGTTTTTGTTTTTCATTGTAGGTTGATAAGGAAAATTTTGAAATCCTCGATTGGGTTTTTAGTCAAACCCAAATTCCTTCTATCATCAGTGAATAAAGAAACAGAGCCGTTCTTTCAGTGGAAGGATTTGGTGACTATACAGTGGAATGGCACATGGCAGGTGACTTAAAGACTCTTAAGTGTATGTACAACATAACACACGAAGCAGCTGTGGCAAATCCATGCTTATATTGCATGGCTGATGCACAATCTCTTGAGAGTGTGCAATGGAATAGAGCTCCCAATAGACATCTTCAAGATAAAACTTTTAGGTCAGTGCTTGATATTCCTCTAAGTAGAGTTCACGTCTGTATACTTCATGCACTTTGTCAAATAATTGAAAAGGTGGTTCATTTGTACATATGTTTTGCATGGACATTAAAGCCAGAGAGTGAGTCGAAAAGAGTGATCAAAGCATTAGAGGGAGTGCTCTCAGACATTGGTTTGCATGGAGGCAATGTCAAAATCAAAGAGGACCCTAAGATGTCTCAAAGTCATTACAAGGTACCTAGGAAAGCATCGAGAGGTGGCGTGAAGGCAAGAAGGTTTCTTGGGTTTAGCCTCAAAGATTCAGATAGAGAAGAAAGGAGAAACCTGTTCAACAAATGAAAACTATTACATAAAGTGCTTAAAGAAAATGCTCGTGGTGGGGCAATCCAGAATCACAAGGTGGACATGTGGAAATCACTAGATAAAATTTTCCACTACGTTGAGTAGCATTCTTGGGACCAAAGTAAGCTCACATCATTTCAAGCAGCCTTGTTGGATTGGAAGAAGGCTTACCTTACAGGGTGGGGTGGGCAACATATCACACATTAGATGGTGGGTTAGCATTCTACATATACATTTTTTTTAAAAATTGTACTCTATTGACCATTTTTTTTTATTTCAATGCAACACATACCGTTCAACCATGGTCCATATCTTGCCAAGACATACAGCTCACTATCAATATGGTCCACACAAGGCATGGAAAAACACACTAGACATGGGGGAGAAAAGGATAAGGCCAATAGCCTATTAGAGTTACACCAATGGACTTATAGACGACTAATTCATAGAGCAAGGCAGAAGGGGCTTCTTAAGAGTTCAGAAATTACACGGTCTTTACAACACATCCGCAAATAGAAGAAACAGATGGCTTGGGGAAATTCAAATGCGGGGGAGTGCCATGCGAGGTGGCGATAGTCATGAGTCAGGAGTGGGAGACGATGGACCTGAGCCCGTTGTTTTTATCCTCTTCGATGCGCCTCCTTCTTCCTCACTTTTTTGTACCTCTTCGATGTGCAAGCTCTGTAGACGAGCTTGTTCCTCTGTTGATGGCAGCATCCCCACGGGCATCAAGTGTCTTCTTTCTCTCAGAAATAGGTGCTTGTTGTATGGATCTAAGCTCTCCGGGTCTTCAACCCCTGCAGCCAGAGCCTGAGTTGTGTAGGACATGAAATAGGGCTTGGCACCCATACCCAATGCCAAAGACGCGTAGAGAAAACTGTTTCTCAATCAGAATTAGTCTTTCTGTGTTTAGTGGGAGGGGGTGCCCACCACACAATCTTGTAATAACTTTCATTGCAAACAGTGGGAACTTTGCATTGTCATCGGAGTATTCCTTGTGGTATATTATGATCTACAAAAAAAATAGTAATGAATTTATGGGTCGTAAGTGAGATGAGTACAATTGCCAAGTACTTGAATTGTTTCTACAAAATTTTTGTGGTTGAAATGCCCGATGTAGTGAGACAACGCCGCATCCTTGTCTTGGACTCCAGTGAGAAGCCCTTGCCGTGAGCCTCCCGCTCTTCTAAGGAAACTATTGTCATACACTAGCACCTGTCAACAAAAAATTTGATCATGATATTTTATCACTGGGCTATCTCCAATACCATCTGAATGCACGACAAAAATTACCATCTGATTCTCATGCCAACGCCGCATCCTTGTCTTCGACTCCAGTGAGAAGCCCTTGCCGTGAGCCTCCCGCTCTTATAAGGAAACTATCGTCATACACTAGCACCTGTCAACAAAAAATTTGATCATGATATTTTATCACTGGGCTATCTCCAATACCATCTGAATGCACGACAAAAATTACAATCCCCACAAGTGAATAGACTGACTATTCATTACCTGAGCTCTGGGTGCCACGGGCCTACCCATGTTTTCCAAGCCGAGTTGTTTTGTTGTCGATTGAAACTGCTCATGTGTTGGAAAATTGGCCTCTCCGGACTTCGCTTCATTGAATGTAGTTTCCACCCTGAAGTAAACTATTAGTCGCGGATAGCTGTGTCAGTAATAAGATGTTGGTCCACTCCATCATCTTCCACAAATCCATGTCTGCCTCACAAAAATTTGCAATTGTAGCTAGGCAGTAGTCCTCCCGTATATTTAGCTCATGCATAATATCTGTGAGCAAAACGTAGTGGGTGTCGCCCCCATAGCAAAGCTGGGAGCGAAATTCAGAGGCAAAGTCACTTCCTTATTTGTGCTTTCTTGCTTGCACCCTATTGCTGCATCCGCAAGAGAAGCAAGAGTTAAGCCCACATCAAATGTTTCCTTTAATACCTCTACCCGCTCTTCTTCTGGGTCAAACTGCACCTCCACATCCTCTACCTCTTCCTCCGGCGCCAATGGACAACTACCAAAAGTTGTTGACCGGGAAGTCTCTGATTCACCATCCGTCTGCAAGTATAAGTAACAGACAAACCCGTGGTAGAAATTTTACTAAGCGACACTTTTTGAAGTGCTTCATACACCTGTCTTGTACAAGTAGTGCATTGGAGTGACACTTTTCTAGACAGTGATTCAGTCTCCTTGAAGCACTCTTGTCAGGGTCAAGGTCGGCTGGGTGCACATATCTCATGCCATCAACTGTCATGGAATTGTCACAAATGACTGCCTCATACTGTTGCAAATGGGTTTGTAGGTACTCAAATGAGCAATCTATAATCCTCTATATAGAAAACTCTGCATTAAACATTTCTGATAGTTCTGGTGCATGGTGATGAGCACGGGCGTTGTATAAGAACGTGAATAGTTTTTCTTCACATGTATCCTCGCCCACAACATCTGTCTCCAGGACTATCATCCCCATGACTGAAAGAAAAAGCAAGCCAAAAGTACTATTCAAAATTGGTATGTATTTGGGTGTCATAACCAAGCGAATATTGAGCCTCGAGTACCCCTCAAGGTCTCTATTCGCTTGTTCTATCCCGTACACTAATGTCATAATAGGTGACTTCACTTGAGTTAGAACCAGGCGAATAGGGGCCCCAAGAATCTCCAAAGGGCCCTATTCGCTTGGTTCCGACCCAAGTAGAATTTCCGTTGTATCCACAACGTCTGTCTCCAGGATGCGGTCCCCCATGACTGAAAGAAAAAGCAAGCCAAAATTACTATTCAAAATTGGTCTGTATTTGGGTGTCATAACCAAGTGAATATTGAGCCTCGAGTACCCCTCAAGGTCTCTATTCGCTTGGTTCTGTCCCGTACACTAATGTCATAATAGGTGACTTCACTTGAGTCAGAACCAGGCGAATAGGGGTCCCAAGAATCTCCGAAGGGCCCTATTCGCTTGGTTCCGACCCAAGTAGAATTTCCGCTGTATCCACAACGTCTGTCTCCAGGATGCGGTCCCCCATGATTGAAAGAAAAAGCAAGCCAAAATTACTATTCAAAATTTGGCATGTATTTGGTGTCATAACCAAGCGAATATTGAGCCTCGAGTATCCCTCAAGGTCTCTATTCGCTTGGTTCTGTCCCGTGCGCTAATGTCATAATAGGTGACATCACTTGAGTCAGAACCAGGCAAATAGGGGCCCCAAGAATCTCCGAAGGGCCCTATTTTCTTGGTTCTGACCCAAGTTGAATTTTCGCTGTAGCCACAACGTCTGTCTTCAGGATGCGGTCCCCCATGACTATAAGGAAAAAGCAATCCAAAACTACTATTCAAAATTTGGCCTATATTTGGTGTCATAATCAAGCGAATATTGAGCCTCGAGTATCCTTCAAGTTGCTTGGTTCTGATCCAAGCGTTCGGAACAGGTGGATTAGAACAGAGCATTTAATGTTATCAGTGATAGATATATATGCCTACTCACTCACTATGCCCAAACTCAAGCACGGGCACATAAGGAGTAATTATTTCAACCATGTGGTGCGAGACTTACCCTAACGACCACTCTTTGGCCCTTGGAGTGTTGTTCCTATTGTGCTCTAACCCCGTAACGCAGTGGCTTTGGTGTGCACACACACAAGAAGGGGAGAGAGAGGGAGAAAGAACCTGTCTTTGCAATATCCAGTGGCGCCGAGTTGGATGGTGATGTCGTAGGCTGCTAAGAGCAAGAACTAGAAGGTGGCAATGGTGATGGCAATGCGGCAGCAAAGGATGCAAACCAGTGGAGGTCGCTCAATGCAGGGTCATGGGAGGTGGCCAAGGGGAAGAGCACAGAAAAGGCAAAGGCAATGGCGATCCGTTTGTTCTACTTGGAGATGGAGATGGCGACTGCAAGGACGATGGGCGTTTGACTCTAAACATAGGATCACGAGAGGTGGCCAAGGGGAAGAGCGCAAAAAAGGCAAAGGCAACGACGATCTATTTTGTTCTACTTGGAGATGGAGATGGCGACTGCAAGGGCGATCGACGTCTGACTCTAAATGATCACTCGAAAAAGGCACGTGGGTTGTGCTCACAAGGACAACCAGTAATAAATGGGCTCAGATTCCCACACAGTACAATTTACCAGCCACAATCTCAGGTGTAATCATGCGCATAAGTGAAGTTGTCACCCTCGTCAAGGTAAGCATTCTAAGTTTAGAGGCAGTACCCCCGCCAAACATTTTAATTATACCCTTGCCCCAGATGAGCGCTCTTTTGCCTCTTTTTGCATCCTCTACTGTCCATCATTTTAACTCTATCCCCGCCGACACTACGCGGTAAGCGAACCATCTCTTTTGTGCTCCCAACTCTTTTTGCGCATCTCCTCTTACTCTCTAATGCTCCTCCTTTTTGCGCATCCTCCTCTTACTCCTGTTCTGTAGTGTTTAGTGACGCAGAACTCTACAGACAGAAGAGGTATGCTACTACACTTTTGTGCACTTGTATTTTGTGTAGTCAGTACCAAGCGAATAAGGCAAGGTAAACCCTATTTGTTGCACCTGTTCGCTTGGTACTGACCATCGTCTTTATAATGATGTTTGCTATTACACTTTTCTGAGGTCAGTACAAAGTGAATAAGGGAAGACAAACTCTGTTAGATGCACCTATTCGCTTGGTACTGACCTCGGAAAATATAAATGATGTTTGCTATTACACTTTTTTGAGGTGAGTACTAAGCAAATAAGAGGAAGGTAAACCTTGTTTGTTGCACTTGTTTTTTTTTATACCAAATACGCGTTTTGAATTTATAAGGGAGAAGCAAAATTACAACTTAACACCCATGTAGGGGGCTTTGAGTTTGAAAACACTAGGGACAGGCGCAAAGGCCAAGTTTCAGACTTTACAAAAAGTGGTCTACTAATTTCCGGGGATACAACTGGCAATAAACAGTTAGAAGGTAATCCTTTTGCTTCACAGCCAGTCTATCTCTTCCTAAAGCTTGTTGGCAAAGTTCAGGGCTTCCTCATATTTACTGGCTAGCTTAAGCACTTCATCCTTCATCTCCTGTACCCAATTATAGATAACATCTAGAGGCCATTCTTGGCGAGCAATCCCTGCAGGTCTTCAGCCCTTCTTGCATCCAGAGAGTCTTTGAGGATTGAGACTCTGTGCCTTTAGATCCTCATTTGTTCCAGCTTGAGGTTAGCATCCTGCACAGAGCATCCAGCAAATAAGATCTTCAAACTAGGAGCTTAAAAATTGGGAACAAAAAGGAAAGAATTTTTGAGCTTCCAAGGGTTGGTACTAAGGGGAAAAGGATGGGGGTGTTGGCTTGGTAGTTGAGGTAGGTAGAATGACCGGTGGCTCACCTCGAGGATTGACTCCCGTGTTGATAGCAGCCACTCCCAGGCTGTGTCGTGGAGAACGATAAGGGTACCATGGGGGGAGGACCAAGGGGGGACCTCATGAGGAGAACCTAGACGCGGTCCTACTGGCGCTGCAAGAGTGTCCCTTGGAAAGGCATCACCACTTTTGCAAGCTTCCTGTAGTTGCTTTGCGAAACTTTGAGGGAGGTTCTGAAAAAATTGCTGGTTAAATAGACTAGATGGACATGCCTGAAAAGTAGGGCCTGGGTTCTGGCTGATGAGTGGTCTGTAAGGCGGTGGGTTGGAGTACCACCATGCGTTTTCATGAGACGTAGACGTGGGAGGGAGAAGCAATGGTACCACCCCCCCTAGATTAGGGGAGGTGATGTGAGGGCACGACATGACAGTTAGGACAGCATGGACTTAAATGTCTCCTTCACATTGGTATTTTGTTGCACCTGTTCGCTTGCTATTACACTTTTCTCAGGTCAGTACCAAGCAAATAAGGAAAGGCAAACTCTGTTCGATGCCCATGTTTTCTTGGTACTGACCTCAAAAAATTTAAATGATATTTGCTATTACACTTTTCTGAGTTCAATACCAAGCGAATAAGGGAAGTCAAACTCTGTTCGATGAACCTGTTCGCTTGGTACTGACCTCAAAAAATGTAAATGATATCTGCTATTACACTTTTTTGAGGTCAATACCAAGCAAATTAGAGAAGGAAAACTCTGTTCGATGCACCTGTTTGCGTGGTACTGACCTCAAAAAATACAAACGATGTTTGTTAGTACACTTTTTTGAGGTCAGTACCAAGCGAATAAGGGAAGGCAAACTCTGTTCGATGCACCTGTTCACTTGGTACCGACCTTTTCTGAAATCTTAAGTCCCTTGTGTTGACAAATGAAATGTCGTTTTCTGTTACGCTATTTGTAGAGATGCCTCGTGCAAAGGCGACGCCTAGAAGGGCAACATGTGACTCTTTGAATACTCAAGCAAGAAGACGTCGATATGAGGCGCACAGAGGTGTACTGCAAGAGTTGCGAAGGATCGAACGACACGCTCAACTGGCTATTCCACATCTTCCTTTCCAATGAGTAGTGCGAGAGATTTGCGAGAAATAGAGAGCCTGCATGCGATGGGCCAGCAGTGCACTTCTCTGCCTTCAAGAAATTGCAGAAGACTACCTCGTTGAATTCTTCAACGATGGATATATACTGGCTGCCCATGCACACCGCCTTACTATCATGCCGCGGGATTTTGACACTCTTCGGAGACTGCGCTTCCGCTATGATGGACTGCTTTAGCCAGTACCTATCCGGGATATGAGAACAATGGATATTCTTAACATCCCCCCTCTCCATCCTCGTGCACGACATACAGAGCCCTCTAGGGCTGAAATAAACAGCAGAAGGACACGATCACGGATCGAGAGAAACGACACAGATGGGCAGGCTGAGATAGCCGTAGAGGGGCATGAGCAAGCCAGGGTGGACCCCGAGGCATTCATGGAAGAAACAAAGACAGTTATGGAGGAGCCAGCTAGACCCCAAAATGAGTGTTGATGTGTGTGTGTGCGTGTGGAGTGTGTGCAAGAGAGGGGAAGAAGAGATATGGGGAAGGGGGAGATGCACAGGTAGCCACTGTGTGGGTTAGTGGAGAAGAAAAAGAAGAGAGGTCAACTCTTCCTCTTTCTCTCCCTATATTGAATAGGGGAAATTAAAGTGTACAAGGGTGGTTTCCCACGGCCACCTGGCCTACACCCCAACAACCTCCCACTTGAAGGTCATGGTGGCCAATAGTGGCATTAGTATAGTTAGTCTATACAAAATTGATGAAGCATTGCCGAGGCTTCATCCTATACCCATAAGTTCTATACAATGTGTAAATTGCTCCGAGGCTAGGCTCTTTGTGAGAGCATCTGCGGGGTTGTCGTCAGTGTGAACCTTGACAAGCTCGATACGCTTGCCAGCCAATGCATCTCGTATGACATGGTATCTGACCTCTATGTGTTTCGACTTTGAGTGAAACACTGGATTCTTTGCCAAAGCAATGGCACTCTGACTATCACAATGTAGTACTGGAACCTCGTGAATGCCCAAATCTCCCACTAGACAAGCCAACCATATGGCTTCCTTGCTGGCGTCAGACGCAGCAACATATTTTGCCTCAGTGGTAGATGAAGACGTGCAATCTTGGAGACACGATCTCCAAGAGATAGCTGCTCCAGCAAACATGAATACATAGCTAGATGTGAATTTCTACGATCCACGCAACCCGCATAATCCGCATCCGTGTAACCTACAATAGATGCATCACTGTTTCCGAAGCGTAAACACTTGCTAGCTGTACCTTTCAAATATCTGAGGATTTTCTTCACTACTTCCCAATGCTTCTTGCCAGGGTTTTCCATGTACCTACTAACCACTCCCACTGCATGTGCAATGTCTGCTACCATAGCGTACATCAAACTGCCAACTGCTGAAGAATATGGTACTTTCACCATTTCCTCTTTCTCATCCACTGTCTTGGGAGAGTCTTCCTTGCTAAGTTTGGAGTATGCTTGCATTGGGGTACTCAATGACTTCCCCCCCTGCATACTAAAACGTTGCAAGACTTTGTGAATGTACTTTTTTTTGGGTTTTTTTTTTGTTTGTTCGAGAAAGTATCTTCCAATCTCTTAATCAAGCTGTCTCTCTCTCTCTCTCTCTCTCTCTCTCTCTCTCTCTCTCTCTCTCTCTCTCTCTCTCTCTCTCTCTCTCTCTCTCTCTCTCTCTCTCTCTCTCTCTTACAACTGCAAATTTCTGAGAAACTTTCTTTTCACGAGCTCGAGGAGAGGAGTCGGGAGATTCGGTCGCAGGCTCGATGGGAATGAGCCCTTGCACACACACTATTGTGGGAGTGTAAAATTTTAAAAAAATCGATGCTCTCTATCGAAAGCTTCTTGTAGTCGTTTGCTCGCGCTGGTTCCTGTTTAGTGTTGCATCTCGTTCAAGGACAAGCATACACACAGTGAGTGTGTGTGTGTTCTATACAC
Organism: Adiantum capillus-veneris; assembly: GCF_014529385.1. Taxonomy (NCBI): domain Eukaryota; kingdom Viridiplantae; phylum Streptophyta; class Polypodiopsida; order Polypodiales; family Pteridaceae; genus Adiantum; species Adiantum capillus-veneris. The sequence goes on along the minus strand of NC_140931.1, from coordinate 75,651,754 downwards.
AACACCAAGCAAGTGCCAATGTCCTGCTCGAATTGTTTGCCCGCTGCTTGATTTTGGTGCTTACACACACAATGTGTGTGTGTGTGTGTGTGTGTGTGTGTGTGTGAGTGCACACACAACCTTGGACTCCTGCTCTCGGTTCTCTCTGACGGTCCCAATTTGCTGCGCTCCTTACTTGATTGGAGCTTCACAGAAAAGCTCAAAGCAGCCAGTGCTGACGAATTGGCTCAATTGCAAATGTGTGTGTATCACACACCACCAAAAGGCCTGCTGCTTGCACGTGCTCGGTTGCTCCAATGTTTTCGATTAAAGCTTTGCTTAATTCAACTCTCCAAAGCTCTTGTCTGCTGCCGCTTGTTGAATGCCCAACGCTACCCGAGATGCTCAGCGTGTGAGCTCTGCTGCCTACAAATGTTCACTGGCAATGTGTTGCTTCAATTCTCAGCCCTTCCCGACTCAGGCCTCTTGTCATTGCCCAAGAGCACCCAAATTTGCCAGTGCTTTAATTCCCCTACTCACCAGCTCGACCTGCTGCAGCCCGATTTTGTCTTCGTTTGTACGAGCATCACACAACCAATCTCTCGGACTGCGCACTCGAGCTCAAAAACTTTGTTCAAGGTTCACAATGCTCTACCGATTGTCTATCTGCTGCTCAGTTCTCCTATGCAGATCTAGTTTCTTGCTAAGATTCCTTCAAGACTCTCAAGCTTCCCTCTCCTTGAGAGGGGCTGCGCATACCGGAGTCCAAGATCTTGCCAATCCACTTCAGATCTCCCACTGCTGAGCTCAGGTTCGAGCTCCGAGCTCCGCCATAGCCGGCAAGCTCCGTCGCTTCCGTGTCGATCGTCGGGAAACCGTCGCACGCACCAATCGCTGCCGTAGCTCTGATACCAATTGTTGATGTGCGCGTGTGCGTGCGGAGTGTGTGCAAGAGAGGGGAAGAAGAGATATGGGGAAGGGGGAGATGCACAGGCAGCCACTATGTGGGTTAGTGGAGAAGAAAAAGAAGAGAGGTCAACTCTTCCTCTTTCTCTCCCTATATTGAATAGGGGAAATTAAAGTGTACAAGGGTGGTTTCCCACAGCCACCTGGCCTACACCCCAACAATGAGCAAGTCATGGAGGATTCGGAGCGAGTAAGGGGCATGAGCAGGCTAGGGTGGACCCTGAGGTATTTATGGAGGAGCCAATATTGAAGGAAAATGAGCAAGGCATGGAGGATCTGGAGCATGTGCCTGTTAGGGAAGACCCCGTGCCTGTTAGGGAGGACCCTGTGGGGAGGAGCCTGAGGCAGCCAAGGATAAATCTCAAGAAAGGCAAGGGCAAGGCTCTGCTTCACAAGGGCCATCCAACAAGGAGCCTTTATCAGATGAGTCAATTATTTTAGAGCAAATCCATGAAGAGAACAAAGAGGAGTTGCAAGTTCTCCTCAGCGCAGCGCCTCTGCATGCACAGATACTGTTCCTTGGAAGGTCAGAGGAGGCCTACATTTTCAACCTCGATCAACAAGACTTCTTGTGCATGCACAATTTCACCAACTCCAATGCAACAGATGGGGTCATCAACATTGCTTTGTGGTAATTCTCATGCTCTTTAAAAGTCACGGTTGGTTCATTAAATGGCTCACTACCAAGACATGGGTCAATACCAAGCGAGTCAGTGGCTAATGGAATTGGATAGTGATACTTCTCACTACCGCTAAGACATGGGTCAATACCAAGCGAGTCAGTGGCTTATGGAATTTGATACCTGCCCCAGTCGCTCGGTATTGACTCATGGATTTGTGACAGTGACAGCCTGCTGAAATATCTTAAGTCTAATCTCTGCCATTGATTCATGTTAGACACGTTATCTCGCTTCTATCCCCTGAGGTTCAAAACGAAATATACGTAATAGATCCGCTGATATCGCCTATGCTGCAGACCAGCGGAGTTTCCTTTTTGGCTCTGATGGGCTGGTTTAGCAGAGTCAATTTTGATACAGCGCGCTTTTTGGTCACTACATACAATCAATCGTGAGTTTTTTTCTTGCCTTGTAAAAACCATGTTACATTTAGAATCTTTCTCCTCATCTTTGATGGTTTTGGTGTAGTGATCATTGGAGTCTGTTGTTATTTGACATTAAAGATAAGATTGTTTACTACGCAAACTCCGGGAAAAGCAGGGCGTTTCACGGTCGTGTAAAAACGTAAGGCACATCTGGGTACATTTGGAAGTAGTATCTCTTGGTAATGTGTTGCTGACTCAAGTGGTTATGTATGTAGTGCCGCGAAAAAACTTGTATGCTGTGTAGAGCATGTTTTGTTAGAACATGATCTAGGGAACACCACTCGGCACGAACGGGTAACCGTGCCCACGTAGATTGATGACTATAGCTGTGGTGGCTGGTGAACTTGTTTGAATGCCGTGTTGCTCCTTAGTCAAATTTTGGATGTATCGAACGTAAGTAATCGTGTTGTTTCATTGTTTTTTGCTGCAACGTTTGTATTAAACAAAGCAACATCTTTACTTACTTTCCTATTATTACGCTTCTACAGGAACTTCAATTACATAACTACACCCCCAACGATGTGCGACATTTTTTTGTAATGGCCATCCAACATATTATAATCTTGGTAAACAGACGTACAAGAGAGGAAGGGGCAAGAGCTGAGGAGTTCAAACAGGCTCGCGTTAACGAAATGACGCAGCGCTACAATCAGACTCAAGAAGACGTTCCAAATATGCAAGAAACAATAAATCAATATTATGCGGACGCCGCAGAAGTAGAGGAACGGGCTACATATCGACGGCAAGAGCAAGAACAGAAGGAAGCTTCACAGGTGCAAGATGCATGGGAAGCCATGGAAGAGGCCCGTGATTTTGAACGACGCGAAAGGATGCCCGAGACTAGCGTCCCCAGAGGCAGAAGTAGCAGCAACCGGAGCAGAGGACAGGGGAGCGGTGGCAACAACAACCGGGGGAGAGGGCAGCCCGAACCAGTGGCAGCAACCGGGGGAGAGGACAGGGGGCCAGTGGCACAAACCGGGGGAGAGGACAGTAGCAGGGAAAGGGAGCAATAACTTGTATAAATCTTGACAGAAACAACACAATTTGTAAAGTTTTGAGACAATGAAAAGTGTACATTTTTTTTGACTGCCACAAAATGTTTCTGTATTAGTCATTTTGAAGAGTACATCATGGTTTGCATGGCATCAAAGCTCATTGCATGCACAAGGTATGTGACCTAGCTTCCGGTGGAAGCAATTAAGTGAAGTGTATTTGTGAGTGACTCCTTGCACAATGTTGTTTTCTCCTTGCGTCTTGGAATCTGAAAAGAAGAAAAAGTTAGATTACGTCTTAATGTATTAAAGACAATCAAAATCCATCCAGTTACTAAGCACCTTTCTATTGTTGAGACTGAATGCATACAATTCTGGCAACAAAAGTGGAAGTTCTTCACATGTAAGATCTACCCTGAGCTGTGCAAGAGTTGTGCTTGACATTATCTCCATCACAGTAAGTAGATTGTCTCGAAAGTAGAGCTCCATTGATAAAGGTTTGTTCTCAAGGCTAGACTCTGTATCTTGGTAGAGTGGAATAAGCTACCCACTACAAAGATGATATCTAAAATAGTAAAATGACACTATGAAATTTTGAGAGCTTATAATAAACTTTCAAATTATGGACTTCTTTTGCAAAATACAGATTTTGCTCTGTGATTGTTTCCTATCCCAATTATCATCTAAAAAGTCCAAACAGCTCTCAGACTTGCAAATGAACATTGTTGCGGTAGTTCTTATTTGCTCATCGAAGAAAAAATCTACAAACACTTCAAGAGGCATAAATAGTGTGAGCCGAACTATTTTTGTGGCAATTGAATACTTGAGGGACTTTTGTATATCCTGAAACAAGTTATTCCTAAAGCTTTCACTAGTTTGCGAAGCTGGAAAAGACCAATCCTTGATGTCAAAGGATGGAAGTGACAAAGGACTTACACGACCCCAACCAATGGAAGTTATCGGTTCCACATATGACATATCATAAAAGAATATTCCATTATCTGCAAGTTCCTTGTGTTGTCTTCCTCGGTACATCTGCTCACCAATAAATGCATGGAAAGCATCAAAAATCCCAACTATACTCTCAACTGGTTGCCAATCTGTCCTATTCGATGGATAAATATCTGAAACATACCAAAGATGATATCCACCACTTAACCTTCGAATATAATCATGCACTAAGTGAGATGCTCAAAATAACTTACTGTTGGGTCGATGCCTTGGAAAACTTGGTGGATATGTTTGTAACCTTAAGTCTGCATGCTAGAAATCATGTTGTATGAGGACCTCTTTCACCCACTTGCTTTGTGCACACACTTTAAACTCTTTAACTTGTTCCTTGAAAGCCTCCACGAAATCATTGCGTTGTCTCCTCTTCCTCCTCCTAGTTTGCAGTAGAACCCAACTTCCGATAGTTATTCGAGATGGTATCCATGCTTAATCATTTGTAGTATAACTGTTAAAAGTGCTAACCGAGTCAATGGTAGTGCTAGGCCTTTGAGAAGTAGTCATGGTGTGCACTAGAATACACAGAAAGTTTAGCGTAAATATGAAAAAGGGAAGAAGTTTTGAAAGGGAAGTAGATCTACTCAAAGTCATATTTGGGCAAGAACATAGATACTAGATAGAGTCTTCAATGAAAGTTCTGAAATTCCTCGGTACAGAGTTAGTACGACTTATGGCATTTATGCCTTGAAAGTGTGAAATTGTGCAATTTGATGAACAAAATAATATTTTCTCCCTTTTTCCTAAAAGGGCTTGGCTCCAAAATGTCGATTTTCAACGTAACATTAGCCTCTTCCTCATTGGTCGAGCACCACTCTCTCTCTAGAACTGAAAGGCCCAAAAGTGAGTCCAACTTGCTCCTAATGCTTAATCCCAACATAGACCAAATCAGACAAATAATGCTAAGACATGATGACATGAGGACTTCACAAGGATAACACTACTCCTATCTTTGTGCACAATTAATTGCATTGGGGCTAGTGGAAACCCTAAACCATTCCAAGTATTGCTAGACATCATAGAAATCACTATGGATCTCTTGGACAAGCTTGCCATCACACATCTATCAAAAGCGATCCGATGTACATCTATATGCTATACCCAAAATGTTGTCCATGCAACCATAGAACCCCCTTTTGTGATACTACTCCATTTTGTTTTTGCCTCTGCAATGGTTGCATCAAGACATTGTCTAGTCGAGAAGTCAAAAAGTTTAAAGATGTTCTCCATACAATAGATTTCTTGTGGCAAGATTTTTCTTGGACTATGTATGATCTGTGAGCATTAAAGCTTTGCCTCTTTGTATTCCTCAATCCACTTATACATGGCCTCTAAGCTTATAATACAAAATTTTATGGCTATTTTCATGTGTTCTCGCATCCATTTTTCTCGTGACACCTTGCCCTTGTGGCTCGTTCCCAAGTAGTGAGGATATGCTAGTCAAGCCATGTTTGGGTTGAATGGATGGAAGAACTCACTAACAAATACAAGTGATTCTTGAAAGAGCCACCCCTTTGCCATACTTTCCTCCATACGAGCTCTTAAATGGCCAAATCCCTTCAAAGTATTCATAAACATCTCCAAAAGAAATTCAAAACTCTATATCTTTCATTGAGCTACCTCTTTGCAGACCCCCCTTTCTCTTCCCTTCCTTTGGATGTATTGATGCCGGTGTGTGTGTGATCCCCAGACCATTTGTGGTGTGTGCAATGTGCAAGAGTGAGGATTTGTGTGCTATGGGGTGTAAGATTGAAGCATGAAGGCTTATGTGTGAGTTTTGATCATCACGAGGTTGTGTGCATTGGTTGGGTTTTAATCAAAGGTGCGTTTCTCGAGAATTGTGCTATTTGTGGTGAAGTTTTGAGCGGATTGAGGTGTTGTGAATGCCTTGAGCTATAGGGAGGCATATTGTGTGTGTGCTAAGTGTGTCTCCCCCTTTTCAATAAGAGAGAAACAACCTTCTAATTTGGAACTGGTGTGCATGGTTGGCTTCCTAAGGGAGCGTTCTCTATGCAACTACCCATGCTAAAAATATGAAGGGGAAACTTGAATATGTGTTCGGTGAAGAGGAGCTTGGAAAATATCCATTGTGTATGAACGATGCCAAAAATTACCACTTTATCAACCATGTGAAGAAATAAGTGCATTTGTATCGTAAGTTTGTTTGAGGAAAAATACTTCTCTATGATGGAAATTGCCTCTATTGCAGTCAGGTGAGCTGCTTCTAATTTCTCTTTTCTTATTTGTTTTGAGAATATCCACCACACCAAAGAGATAATTTTGTAGATTGTGGCATAATCATCATCATTGAAACAGTCTTTTATTGCAATTGGAAGAACAAACTGCAAAAATGTATGCCAATGATGAGTCTTCAAACTACGGGCAAAAATCCTATGGGCCACCAAAAGTATTATGCTAAGTTAGCAAAAAGATACTATGGTCCTTTCCAAATCTTAAAACCAATCAACGAGATGGCTTATCAACTCAAGTTGCCCAACCATTGGCTCATTCACAATGCTTTTCATGTGAGCCTACTCAAGCCTTACAAAGGCAATCCACCAAAAGAACAAATAACTGAGGACCCGCCAGAGATCGAAGATCAAGAAGATATGCATAAATTTAAATAGTATGCATGCTTAGAATCATGTTTTGTGATGACGACGTCACTCAAACACCAAGTAGAATTTGTCACTCTACTTTGGGAGTATGATATGGACTAAAGAGTAGACATGCTTGCAACAGCTAAGTCTCCCAAACACCAAATGGACTAGTCATCCATTTTGGAATGATGTCATAGGGTGAAAAGGGATCCTCTACCCCCGCTAAGAAACATAGACTAATGACTAAGAAACTTATCTCTTCTACCTCATATTCAAGGACAACTATGGTGTCAAGAGAGATGCAATGTCATAAAATCTAATATTTAACCAACCCAAATGATTTTCTCATATTAAACGGATCATTTAATGTGAGAGATAAACGGGAACAAGGGTTAGGATATAGACATGGGCTTATTGATCTATCGCAACACGGGGTAAAAGGGTCCAAATGAGAGATGGTCTGTCAAAGAGCAATGTTACCTAATGGAGCTTAAAGACCTTGGGGTTAGCTTCATTAAAGACCTCCAAAGGTTGGTGTTAAAAAGTCCTTAGACCTAGGACCATAAGCAAGCTGGGGCTGACCTTGAGGTGGAAACCCTACCCACGCTTGAGGTGCTTGTCGTGCTTACTGACTAAGGTGCTTAAGGTGTTTGTGGGAACCTTGCCCAAGCTTGAGGTGCTTTTGATGCTTAAATGACTAAGGTGCTTGAAATTTTCAATTTAAACATGATCTCTCAAGATGCATAAAAGATTGTCATGCTTAAATGACTAAGGTGCTTGAAGTGTTCAATTCAAACATGATCTCTTAAGAAGCATAGAAGACACATGTCAAGATCCTCCCAATTTTGCCATCATGATGTGCTTGAATCCTATTGGATAGTTTTTAAAGGGGTCCAATGAGAATTTAGAATTATTTAAATAAATAATTAAGCTCTTTCTCTCAAAGAGGGAAAAGAGGATACTTGTCCAAATGATATAATTAAATAATACGAGAGAACGAGAGAGAGAGAGAGAGAGAGAGAGAGAGAGAGAGAGAGAGAGAGAGAGAGGTGGACCAAGCATGAGAGGGGGAGCTGATTTTGGCATCCTTATACGCTCCCTCCCCCCCCCCCCTCCGCGCGCACACACACACACACACACACACACACACACACTCTCATTGTGTGAAGTGCAAAGTGCAAGAGCTCCATCTCCTTGTTGAAAAGTGGAGAGCCTACACCAACACTCTTGGCTATGGAATGCAAATCCAACCAAGAGCCGTGCTTCAATGCTTAAGCGTTCCATCTTCTTCATATTCATTACTATGCTTAAGCGTGCCATCTTCTTCATATTCATTACTATGCTATTATGCTATGCTAAGCAAGAAGAGTGATGATAAGTGAGAAACTATTTCTTTCTTCTATTGAATGCTTCTTCTTTCTCTTCCCTACCATCATTCCCCGCTAGCTCTCTCCACTTTTGAAGGTGTTTGAGGCATTGGGACTGAGGCCGGGGATGGTTAATGCTTTTACAAAGTTTATGTTATGCTCGTGATGCATGACGCTTTCCATCTTCATTGCATCACCTAGGTCACAAGGAACACAAAGATTGTATTGTAGTAAGCCTCTCTTGATGGGAGAATCTATAATACAAAAGCCTATTGGAGGTGGGACCGGCTCCACATAAATCCGGTCCTCAACTGTTGTAAAGTTTTCTAAACCCTCTCTCTCTCTCTTGCAAAATTATTGTTCATGCCAAGTTAATTAAGTATTATGGTTATGTTGCTACCGCTAATTAAGTTCACCCTCTATGTTCTCCAAGTAGTCTCACAAAAATGCTCACTCTAATTCTCTTCATTCCGCTATTCTCAAAGTTCATAGGCCATTTCCATTATAGACATCATCTTCCCCCCCCCCTTTTCTTGGTAGTACCTCTTGCATGCCTGGTCACCTTTGTTGTACGTTGTTGCTTTGCATCATCCTCCCCCCCCTCTTGGCATTACCTCCCCCATTCTTGCCAGCCTTTACTATACAAAAGTACTTTGTATCATCCTCTCCCTCCATCACATCCATTGTGCTATTCCCCTTGGCATTAGCACTGCTTTCCTCATCAACAGGTGGCATGTCTTCATCAACACCTTTTGCCACATCAATAATTGGAATATCTTTATCAACATCCACTGCCTCATTGACAATTGGGTTATCTTCATCAGCAGGCCTTGGCCTCATCAAGAGTTGGAATCCCATCATCATGAGCCTTGGCGTTAGCACCCTTTGCCTCTATGTTGTCACCTATATGCTGCCCCTGTTCATCCACGTGAATGGTCTCCAAGACTCTTTCAATTCTGCTTCACCCGATGCACACGATCTCCCCTCCACATTAGTACCTCCTTGGCTATTCATGGTTGTGCCCAAACCCTCGAACCCTTGCTCATCCCCTTGGCCTTCCACAATATAATTTTTCAAGTCTAATAGGACATCATATACTTCCTTGACAGTATCATCCTAAGCAAACATATTGCCAAGATTTGACTTAGTAGGAGCCTGGTCCTCCTAAAATTTCTCTTCAAACTTTTCACTTTTGACACACTCAACAATATTCTCTCTAGCTACACAATTAGAAAACATTAACATATTTTTTGATAAGGCCACACAATCAACACAAAAGATTAATTTCAATAAGAAACATTACCTACGTACTCTTCAAAGTAGAGTGCCCATTTATCTAGGGCTTTGCCTCCACAAGTATTGCAGGGCTACAACCAATTTTAACACAAGAGATACGACTTTGCAATACAATATTAAAACATAGAGGATGATACTGATGTCAGCAAGAAAGCATAAAGCTACCAACAACATAAGAAACCTTCAAAGCCTCCCCACAAGTGATGTAAACGCCAGGCATGAATGGTATTCTTGACCTCCACAATTTGAGGCCTTGGGAAGAGGATGAACCTCTTGCTCCTCTTTATGTCTGCAATAACCTTGCTACTGACAAAATCAAAGTGGTTATGTTCTTCAGCCTCAAGCCGGTCATATTCTTTCTCCAAAAAAAAGAGAGAAGATCAAACATATAAACAATTTAGCATCTCAAGTTTCATAATTGCTAGTCATACAAGATAAAGTGGAAAAAGCAGAAGTAAACACCATAAACCAAGCAGTATTGAACAGTCCCAAAGCACAAAAGTGTAAGATCCCTGATTTTTGGATCTCTTTTGAAAATAAAAACAAGAATTTCAATGTACGCGTCTTAAGTTTTTAATCTAGAATGCTCGTTGGGTAAAGATGTAAGATTTTAAAATGAAAAGTAAGGTCGTTTTCATGTTTTGGTAGGTCAAACGTACATTTAGAGTAGTTTTGGAAAAAAAAAAATTCATGCTTTTTAGTGTTTTTTGTGAAAAGTGGGGATGGATCCTTAATCTATAAGTCCCGAGGAAGCTAAAGTTCAATTTTGTAAAAATCCTCTCTTTAAGAGCTTTTCACGCTATTTTTAGTTTTTCGTGCTTTTTGGTGAAAAGCGAGTCCTTTCCTTCTTTGGATGGATGAGAAAAAGCCGTGGTTCAATTTTGGAAAATTTTTCCTTTTTTTCTTTTTACATTGTTTTTAGCTTTTCGTGCGCTTTTTGATGTTTCTGAAAAGCAAAAATGGTCTAAGCCTAAAAATAATAACTTTAGTCATTGTATGGGTGAAAAATGAATGTACGGTCAAGGGATGAGGTAGTACAAAAATTTTGTATTATGCCAGATCATCACATTGTAGCTTAGTTCAGTTACAGTCACATTAGTTGCCAAGATACCGTTTTTAAATTGCAGCAAAAATTGAAGGGGAAGGAGTGAGAGTTGACTTTCAAAAGAAGTGCCTTGTTTTTAGCAAAGTTTCAACAAGCATGGGTCTATTCTAGACTGAAGAGGAGGCACCTTGTTTTTGCTTTTGCGAAACACTCCGGCTTGGAAAAAACTTTATAAAAGCATAATTAGTACAAAGTCTTAAGTGTTGATAGTTGCATAGACTACCACAAGATTCTATGTACATATTATATAGAATAGTGTAAGCTCTCCATCACCATCTTCATAAGAATTCTTCTCTCAAAAGAAGAAAGAATATCTCTCTCTACTTGCTTGCTATACTCTCTTTTCTTTTCACTGTGTACATGCTCCACGTCAACTTCTCAATGAAATCCTCTACATATCTCTCATCTCCGCTCTCTTAGAGCAAATAAAGAAGCCTTTTGACCACCATTGATCTCTTCTTAATCATGGTAAAAAGCTCTAAACTCCATAGCTATCATCTCTTTCTCTCTCTACTTTCATTTTTGAGAAATTATGCCCTCAGTGGTTGCTTTTTCATGTACATAGGCAAGCATGGGCTTTTTGGATGTGTGCAAGGATGCTCCATGCTTGTTTCCTCATTTTTAATATGTTGATTTATGCATGAGGTGTGTTTATGATCATGTAATTACTTTTGCTTCAAGTCAGATAGATGATAGAAACATTGGTTTGCCTGTATCTCCTAAATTACTATGAATCGAGTCAAACCCTTTAAATCAGATATTAAAGACATCATTTAGAGCATTTCCTGTCTATCTCGTGATAATTCTGCATGAGTAGAGAGTTATGGACAAAATATAACTTGCTACCCACAACACTTAGTCAATATTTTGGATTAGGAACCACTAAATAAATTTTTGAAGTGAAGAAACCCACTTAGCCAAATCAAAAACATGATAAGAGTTAACAATAAATGTATTTATATCACCTATATGACTTCACAAGTGTGAGTTATTAACCGTTGTTGTATGGGATTACCTATACGTGTAGGGACGCTAGTAAGGGGGAGTACCATGTGGAGTCATGAGTCGGATGAGTGGTTCATATATGTTTTATGGGATGTTTTGGTGAGTTGATTTCAAGTGTTTGATTTTCATAAACATGGGTTGGGATGTATGGTTACTCAACCCGAACCGTACGGTATGCATAAAAAGTGGCTTTCTTTTCGTGTCACAGTTGTTTGCTCGAGTTTCATATGGGTGAAGTGATGTGATAAGGTGTTAGTCAGGTTATGGGATTGATCTTGATGCATTGGATTGAGATCAAGTACTTTCTTTTGCATGTCATGTGCATATCATGTGCATGTCATGCACATATCCAAAAATAGAAAAGTTATTTTACGTATATATGTGAAGTTATGACATATGCTTGATAAAAGTGGTGGGGTTGTTTTTCATCATGATTGGATGGATTTGCTGATGTCACATGATATATGGAATCTCATGGCTGGATGTCTCATGTGCATGCATGTATTGCTTTCTACCCTTCTAGGTCAAAAACTAGCTCTATGTACAAGGGGGTGAGGTGATGTCATAGTACATCACTTATGCATGGTTGAACATTATTAAAAGGGGATTTTGATTCTCTTTTAGTCACTAGTTGGGCTTATTTTTACACATAAAATCTTGTTCTTTAAGGATCGTGTGTGTTGGCTCGGTTTGGTTGCAGCGTATATAGTTGAAACTCTAAGTGAGAGATATGGTTTATGGTCAAGGGCTAAGATCCCTCATGGAATTGGTTGTGATTTTTTATTATGGAAGCCAATGTGGCTTTAGGATCATTTTTTTGGTTATGGTTGCGCTGCCGAAAATTTTTGCAGCATTGTTATGTGCTAGTGTTATGTTTTTGCAGCCATGTTATGTGCTAATGTGGTTTTGCAGATTGGATGTGCATCCCCTAGAGTAGGGTGGAGTGTTCACCAATGTGATAGAATTGGATTATGGTTTATCATCTTTGGATTGGATTATGAAGTGGTTTTCACAGATTATGGTAGATGTGTAAGGGTAGAGACCTATATAATCTAGCAGCTTTCAAAAGGATCGTTTGTGCATATGCAAAATATTCTTTTGGTTGGACTCGTGTGTTAGTTTTCTCATGATCGACCAAACTATCTCAAATATCCAAATAGACTCCAATAATGAGTTTGAGGATGACCCATGTCCTCTACAGACTATCACCAATCCCTTCATTGCTTCTCTTATTTATTGCAACACCTCCCCAGGTTCTCATCGTCTCTTTTTCTCCTTTCAAACTTGTCCAAGATAGCAACTCCACCTTCTTCTTCTTTGAAGGCATTTGTCATACATAGCCCCCTTTTTTTGCATTGCAAAATATTGAGATCTTGTGCTCCAACCAGGGCTATAAAAATACATTTTCTCGATTTTCTTCAAGGCAAACTCAAAATCTAACCAAGATTTTATGATTTCAGCCGGTTAAAATACATTAGACCTCAGTCTTTTTCTAACACTAGCTCCAACAATGACCCATTTCAGACCAAGAGTGCATGAGAAACTACTTGGATCAAAAGCTGCTCAAATGTGTGCAAATAGGGTGAATGGCCTTCTGCAAAATGTTAAATTTTCCCAAAAACAGGAAATTCTTTTCAGTGCCAAAAATGTTGAAGTTGCAAGTTGTGTTGCAAGAAAACTTTGTGTTTGCTTAACATTAGAGCACTCAAGAAGTCAACCTTGGCCCAAGTTTGAAGAACAAATCCAATAGTGCTAGCAAAGTATGCAATGATTACACTCATGTTGAAGATGCTACCAAATGGCAAATGATGCTCAATAGCAAGTGAGACGGTTCATGTGAGGGTATGGTTGGGCCGGATCAATCTGTCAACTAGTGCACAACATGTTGCAACCAAACCACCATGTGAACTAGCTCAATGTCGACTAGAAGTCGAAAGTGAGTCACCTTGCTGACGTCTTCTATAATCCACACTGCTCCAATAAAGATGCTGGCTTGAAAATGGGTGTGCACTGTGTTTTCCCCATCTTGCACAAGCACTTCTCGCTTCTAACTTAGGGTTTGATTGTTGTTGTCGCTCTATGCATAGCCAATGATGCTACTGAGAGTCATTAAAGGGAGAGAAGCCAATAAAAGGACAACTCCCAAAACTACAACAATGTTTGAATAAGTCACTATATCTTGTTCATTATTTGAATACTGGATCAGTTAGACATTTTGTACTTAAAGAGTTTCAGATTAGCTAACCTTTGACATCATTTTGATTCAAAATTATGGAAAGATCAAATTCTAAAGATTTGAATTTCCTTAAATTGGCTCATACAAACCAGCTCCTCTACCCTACCACCATATTCAACGCTGCCAACTCTTCTCCCTACTAAAAAGAAAAGGGGGCACCTTTTGAGGGTTGTTATGCAAAGAGAAACTACTCCCGTCCTTGAATTGTGAATACGACCGCCTATTTGTTGCCCACATGGATGATTTGTTAACTATGGCACATTGAGCTTCAAAGCAAACTAAAGTTAACCTCAACCATTGAATTCAAAGGTTGATTAAGTTTGCATCGAGGTGTTCATTGAATAAACTGAAACCAAATTATTAGGCAATCGTGACACTAATGGAAGGCTCTCAACAATTAGGATTATGCGCACGCAAGGCCAAGTCATCAAAGAAGATTAAACAGAATCAACACTAATAAGCTTGGGCAAGGAAGCATACACACATAATTTGATAAGAATCAAACTATATTTTTGAAATCTTTAGGTCAAACACCGATTATTAAAGCATCGAGCAAAGTTAAAGCTAATTTGAAATTCATATTCTCCCCTCATGGACTCATTATGGGTTATGGTGTGATGTAAAATGCAGCTCGGTTCTCGAAAAGCAATTCCTCGGAAGAGATCTCTACGTAGAAAATCCTCTCTTCCAATCCTACACACAAAAGAGTTGTGTTCTCGGGTTCCTTCTTGTAAATCAATCCCGTCTACAACATTTACAAGTTGAAAACAAAGAAAAACAGAAGCTTGTTGCGATGGAAACACGCTCCATAGGCACTTCTTCGGGATCATAAAATGATCATAAAATGATCATAAAATTTGACTTTGCAATTGCATAACTCTACACAAAACAAGGAGAATGGCATGCAATTTTTTTTTAATATTTAGCTAATGTTCTTATTTGCATGCAAGAGAAATGGATTCCTCATAAAGAAAGGGCAAGACCAAAAAGTGCAAGGGAAAAATTGCAGCAAAACAAGGCCACTCTAAAGTGAACAATCTAAAGATTGTTAAGACAATATTTATAGACAAAGAGACATTCAATCTCTATGCCATTGATGGTGATTAGGGTTTTTGGGAATGAGGAAACCTAAGAGTGAAAAATATTATCCTACCAACTTCCACCAAATATGGAAGCAACTAGTGTGAATAAGATGCTTCAAACGTGTCTCCCCTGCTATCTATATATGCTATTACTCCATGGAGAAAGAGCATATCAGCTCATGATGTTTGTTCAAGAGGATGGTCAAGCCCATGTGGATGGCAAAGAAAATTATCCAATGGGAGTCAAGATCATTGGCCACATGCTAAGTTTTCAACCTATTAGACAAAGCTTAGCTTACAAGGTAGAAAAGGTTCAATTGACCTACTACAACTAACAAGAAGGCGTCTTGAGATTTGGTAAGGAAAGAAACCAAATGAGATTTGGTAATTTCATTTGCTAAGACAGCTGCTGCACTGAATGAGCGTTTTCTAACATTAACCTTATGTTTGCTGCAGCCATTATACTATCTCCATGTAGAAAAGGCATCAACATATCTGCACAAAAAACCATTGAGCCTATGAATTAAACTTAAAAGCACATAAATCTCATATCCTACTTATTGGCATAAGCATGTGACATCATAGACACAAACCATAATAACCTTTTAATTCACAAGATGTGCAAAATGTTCTGTTATGTACAAGTCCATCGTGTATAACCCAACCAGAAATGCCAAAAACTTGAGTTTTCACTGTGAGGAATCAGGGCCTCTATGAAAAAATTACATTTAGACACCCTCTAGTAAATAAAATAACCATGTCCCGCTGCCGAGCATGAGTTCAGGATACCACTTTACTACTTCTATGGGATAGCTTGCTCATGCTGTGGCAACTGCATGCAACTCTTCAACATTTTGTGAGCTGTGTGGAGAACTCCAAAATTTTGCGCCCATACTATGAGTGCTCAAAGGCTGGAAGGAGGATAGGGCACAGGTCCAAATAAAGCTAAAAAATTGTGCTGCATTTACTCAAGCAGATGTGGGAATGATACTCGAGCACATTCGAAGAAAATAAATGCTTGTAGATAACTCCAGAAAGTAACATCAGTCGTATGGGTTGCGGAACTTTTTGAGAAGATTCGGTATGTCATAGCCAAGCATGTCATCAACTGACTGTATCATCTTTGGTTTCAACTTCTCAAACTTGTCAAAATTATAGCCAGAGAGAATTTCTCTGAAATGTTCGACGTTTGGAAAATCCCCAGCCGGTAAATGATGCTCCCTTTGAACCTAAACATGAGATTCCACATTTTACCGATGTCAAAGAGTGCACTTTGCGTCTGAAAGAACTACAAACAGGAACGAAAATAATTCAGACCTTGGCAAATTCATCCTCTAGATTATCAATTAGACGCTGTTGTGCCTTTACTTTGCCCATCATGGCTGGCATTTCCTTCTTTAAATGTCCAATTATATGTGCGTGGATTTTTGCTGCTCGAGCTCGCTTAACGAATTCATTGATCTGCACCCAATTAAGCAGGTTAAATTCCATTACATTCAAGAGACAAGTTGCTGACATTTTCAGCTTGATAAGCGTTAACAGATTACCCGACGATCACAAGCTTTCCTCGGTATGTCCTTGAGGTCTGCTAGCAGATCTTCTTGTTCCCTCTCAAAAAGCTCTTTGCCGATGGGACCTACAGCCGTCTCATTTATTGGTTTGTCATTAAAAGATCTGTACAAAAAACACACACACCCATAAATCTAGATTGAAAGGGGTTGAAAAGAACAGGAAGTCTTCGATCATCTACGCATAACAAGCCCCTTGCCAGGTAACAGGAACAGAATTAATAGCAGATTGTGTCCATGTGACTTGAGATTTAATAGCACCACGAGAATAAAAGTCACTAAGCTGCCTCACCCGATATACACTCGCATGACTTCAGGAGTATTGAGCACTTTTCCCAATGACCACATGAGTGCTCCATAAACACGCATCAACTGCAAAAGCAACGTGAATTGAAAAACCCCATATTTGAAGATTGACTGTAAAGAACAGCGAAGTATACCTAG
This sequence comes from Adiantum capillus-veneris, assembly GCF_014529385.1. Classification (NCBI taxonomy): domain Eukaryota; kingdom Viridiplantae; phylum Streptophyta; class Polypodiopsida; order Polypodiales; family Pteridaceae; genus Adiantum; species Adiantum capillus-veneris. The sequence goes on along the minus strand of NC_140931.1, from coordinate 75,635,007 downwards.
ATGAATCCAGGATGAGCCCAGATTCACCTTCAAAGGAAAGTGCAAGGTATGGACTCCTCGTACAAGAAAATATAACCATCAGCAAAGTGCACATTGAAGATATCTATTCACCTGCTGAGTATCGACTTGATCCGCCTTGTTTAAGACGACTCTTATTTTGTCATCATGCCCACGCAAGGAGCCAATGACACGTTTGAACTCATCACTGATGTCCAACTTGTGTGGATCAAAGAGGAGTAAGATGAGGTCACATTTGGCAGCAAACCATTCAGTTACTCCGGTAAAATCATAGCTGCGCTGCGTTCTTTGCTTTTCCCCAGAAAGAACTCCTGGCGAGTCCACAAACGTGATATGTTCCAAAAGCTGATAAAAGATATTAATCATTTAGAAAAGCATTCACATTTGAAAACATGATCCCTCATAAACACTTACAGGGTGTGGCATCTGTGAGCATTCAAATTTTGACAAAAAAGCTGTTCCAAACTTTGTCAGCCCGCTGAAAGGCATATCTGCCTGGACAGCAATGGTGTTTCCGGGCACACTTCGGCTATCCGTGCCTCCCTGCACCAACATAGTTGAAGAGCGTCATGGATAGGAAATAAGAAAATGGCCGCTTTGTAAAACCTATGTCTGAAGTCAGTTGATCAAACCTACAAAGTTTTCTTACCATAACTACAACGAACCGATCAGTTGTAGGCTCTGGTCCAATATGTGCTCCTAAGAACATGCAAAACAAAACTTTTTTAAAAAAGATAGCTCCATGAATAAGAAGCTTTGAAAAACACCAAACAAAATCTTCTGCATTACCAGGGTAATTGCCTTTCAAAAGATGCTTAATAAAGGTAGTTTTTCCAGTTGAATATTGACCGAGTAGCATAATCATAGGCTTTGCATCAAATTCGCTTTCCGTCTGTCACATAAGCACAAAATTATCTGAGCATCCCTGTACTTGCAGACACTTATACAAGCAACTCACAGAAACATAAAAAAAGAAGTGATTGTCTAAAAGTCAGAGGCTAGGGAGCCCAATGTGACTCAGATTTTGAGTGGGCACACACAAACAGTCGTAGGGGCATCTAGCCATAAGAAGGGTTATGTCACGTGCGCATTTCACTTGCGCTATGTCAACAAGCTTCTGCTACAGTCTAGCGTCAGTCTTAGCTTAGGACCTAGCTTGGCACTTTGTAAGCATCTAGCAAGACGTGCATGCCCAGGCCGGTCATAATTGCATACCCTCTCTTGCACAGTACAATCAGTCAGCATTCAAGCATGGGAACAGTCACTTAAGTCACTTTAGGCACTTAAGTCAATTAATTGATAAGTGACATTTTTCATCATTTTAATAAGGTCGTGGGGCTGTTTTGGTGGCTGCTCGACCAGCCTTAAGTCACCTATATATGCAGCCATAGAGGGGTGCTTGAAGAGCAAAGGAGCAGTAGAAGGTGCCTCTCAAGTACCAGCAGGACCAGCAGTTCCAGTGTTTTCAGCCACCAAAACGCCAGCAGCCCCTCATTTGGTCAGTTTTCAGCCCTTTCGTCATCGCTAGCAGTTCCCCCATCGCAGCAGATTTCAGCTTTCAACCCATTAGCATCACCAGCGTTTCCAGTTCTCTCTCTCTCTCTCTCTCTCTCTCTCTCTCTCTCTCTCTCTCTCTCTCTCTCTCTCTCTCTCTCTCTCTCTCTCTGCCCCTGCGCGCTGCCTGCCTGCTGGTGCCCCTGCGCTGCTTCCTGCCTGCTCGCGTCACCCCCTGCGCGCTGCCCCCTGCCCCCTAGCTGGACAGCAGAAGCTGGCGGTCAGATACACAGGCGGAAACAATGCAGACGGAGACATCATACGCGTCGACTGTGGCAAGAGCGCACGGGCGGCATCATCATACGCGTAGGCGGGAACATCATTCACACAGGCAGGCACTTTTACTCCATACGTGTAGGAGGGTCATCATATGCGTAGGTCAACAGACATCATACGCGTAGGTCAGCAAGCATCCTACGGATAGGAGGTCAGGCATCCTACATGTAGCTGGGAAGACATCATACGCGTAGCTCAGTTGGGCATCATACGCGACATCCTACGCGTAGGATTCAGTGGGAAATTCTATGCGCGAAATGGTAAGTGAGCCCGATACATCTCTTGAACGACAAAACATGGAAGTAATCTCCCCTGCACAAGACACGGATGCCGTCAATGTCTCACCTATTTGCAAGTCGCGAGCAAAGGCAACCTTCATGCTCACAAACAAGCGGATGGCGCAGATGGAGAGGGAAATGAAGGAGTGGAAAACAGAGATGGGAGGATGGTGGAAGGAAAAGTCCAAGCTCCTTCAGATGGTCTTCAATGAAGGCGCACAATGGAAGAAGGAGAAAGAGAGCCTTAACGCAGAAATACAGACACTCAAAGAAGAAGTCTCAGCCCTCAAATAGGAGAAATCAAACGCCGAGATATGGGCACTCAAAAAAGAAGTCTCAGCCCTTAAACAGGAGCTTGCTGATATAGTAAGCAGTGGACTAGAGGAAGGCGAATTTCAGCCCTCAGTAATAGATGAAATCAAGGAAATCAAGGAACAGGTTAGGATGATCCCAGAGGAAGAGAAACTGAGTGTGGCAAAGACATCTTCATGGGCGGAGATGATAACAAGGACACAGAAAAAGGCGGACGAAGCCGAATAATGGATTGAGGTCGCCAAGAACAGGAAAGGTCAAGAAACTCCTTGTACACTGACGCTTATCAACATGACCCCCGAAGAGGAACAAAGAAGGCGGATGCGAGCACTGCATGTGAGAGTGACCGGTCTCAAAGACATAAACAATGTGGAGAAAGAGGTCACAAGCCTTACATCCATGATGGGGAAGGAGAAGCCTTTGCACACTAAGGCATGGAGGGTAGGTAAGAAAAGTGATGGCACGGGAGAGTCTTCAAAGGGGAGAGCTCTCATATTACGCTTCCCCTCGTTGGAAGAGAAGAAGGAATTCTCGAGGAAGAGGCCTACTCTCAAAAAGACAAGTATTTTCCTCGGTGATGACCTGACTCTCTCACAACTCGCACATATGAGAGAGGTAATGCCAGAGATTACAGCGGCAAGGGAGAAGGGAAAGATGGCCTTCTACAGAGATGGACGGGTGGTGATTTTAGAGCGGCGCACTGCATGACGGTGCGCGACCTATGGGACCACACTGAAGATGGCTACCTAGAATTGTGATGGGTCTATGAGCTTGGACGTGGGTGCATTTGAGGACAGTTTCAAAGACAAGGATATTGTATTCTTCTCAGAGACTCATCAGGCCCCAGGACAGGTGATCCCACATGTGGTGGGATACAGATGGGAGACAACTCACAGGACAAATGCGAGATCTGAGCATGGGAGTAGAGGTTCAGGAGGAGTAGCAGTGTTATTTAGAGAGGAACTACAACCATTACTGCATATTGTACGAAGAGATGATCATGCTAGATATATGTGGGTGAGACTGAGAGCTGACACAGGTCGATTCCTATATATTGCCATATGTTACTTTCCTCCCAGTACATCAGTGTATGCTGCATCCAAAGAGCAGTCGCCTTTCTCTATACTAGATGATGACATATGGGAGTTTTCTAGGGATGGTGATATCATTCTCCTAGGGGACTTCAATGCCCGAACGGACAACTCGCAGACAGTCTTCTACGACACTTCAGATGAGATGCTTAGAGAGCTGGATGTGGGTGAGTTGGGAATTGACAGATGCTCAGCTGACAAAGAGCAGACGGAGTATGGGAGATACCTCATGGAAATGACGACTACACATGGATTAGCCATACTTAATGGCTTACAGCGATTTCTTGGAGCAGCCAGCTTCACATACTTTCCACACAGACATGGGGCGAGTACAGTGGATTATGTTATGACACAACCGAGCTTTGTCCCCTACATTCAGGATTTCACAGTGGGAGCCAGGCCAATGGGAATAGCAATAGATCATGCTCTCTTGACATTGTCCGTTAAATTTCAGTATAGTACAACCCAGACATCAGGAGGCAGGTCACACACCCGCTATACATTTACACCAGAGACTGATTTCGTTTATACAGAGGAGATCTAGGACCGTCTATTGGAAGGCACAGCTGGCACAAATGGTACAGGCCTCTCAGTGAAGGAGTGCACCACTCTATTGACTGAGACACTGCATGGGGCTGCATCAGTGGCATACCCACACACTCAGCCGGGCAAGAGACGACGTTCTAGGAGCATGCCCCAGAATAGTTGGTATGATGAGGAGTGCAGAGAGATGAGTGTAACAAACTGCTGACGTGTCAAAGCCTAAAGAATGGAGCCAACTTACAGATGCCGGCCGAGGGGCCTAAACCCTAAGAAGAACAAGCAGTAGAAGAAGTGTCACAGAGTGAGGACCTAATTTCTGCCAGAAACCCTAATTCCGAAAACCCTAATTGCAGAAACCCTAATTTCTGAAACCCTAATTCTGGAAACCCTAACCCTAAAACCTGCAAACCCTAATTTCTGCCAGAAATCCTAACTGCTGAAACCCTAATTCTGGAAACCCTAACCCTAAAACCTGCAAACCCTAATTTCTGTCAAAAACCCTAACTGCTGAAACCCTAATTCTGGAAACCCTAACCCTAAAACCTGCAAACCCTAATTTCTGCCAAAAACCCTAATTGCAGAAACCCTAATTCTGGAAACCCTAACCCTAAAACCTGCAAACCCTAATTTCTGCCAGAAGCCCTAACCCTAAGGCAGCAGACAAATTCCGAAAATTGCGCTGACATGATGACGTGGCAGGCTGTACGGATTTCCGTGATTTAGGCTGGCAGCTTTTGGCATTGCTTTTTGGACCATAAGCTTTTGAGTTTGAAAGTTTTTCATGTAAACTGCTTTTTGGACCAGAAGCTTTTGAGTTTTAAAGGCTTTTTACTATAACTGCTTTTCAGGCCAAGGGCCTTTAAATATGAGGCTAGGGCTCATTCTCTGGCATGCTTCCTGGAGAAGGTGCAGAGTCTGGAGTACCAGCTTGTACTTTGATGATGCAATATAAAGAAATACCGAAAGGGGCGCCAAGGTTTGGGGCCAATACTCTCTGGGGTGGAATTCCGCCACTCCATGTCGCGTGTCGTCTCTCTCTCTCTCTCTCTCTCTCAGTTCAATTGTTATTGAAGTGCGAAGAGTTTGTTCAATCTGTGCTTTTCTATTGGCACGTGGTGCCCGCCTTGTGACAATGAGAGCCCAGCTTCAGAGAGATCTTCTTTTAGGAGTCATCACTTACAGATAGTCTCGGATTGCTTTCCGACGCCTTGTGCGACGGAAGAAGCGAGCTTACCTAGCTCAGATGGAGCGAGACTTATATCAAATGTTTTGAGTAGGGACTCAGGAGAGGCATGGCGACTCTTCCATGAGCACTCCCCTCCCCCAATGATTACTTCACCTGATGGGTGGGGCCAATATGCGACATCATTATATACGGTTCCTGGACAGGAACCCCTTCCAGACCCTACCAAGCCTTGCCCAGCTACGAGCACTTTCTTTACATCTGAGATGGTACAAAGGGCCATCGATCGACACGATGAGAACCGGGAAGGCATATGATCATGACTGTCTAGTAGCGGAGCACTTTATACATGCCAGGGATATGCTGATGGAGGTTCTCGCAGTGTTGTTCAATCGTGCCATGTGTGAGGGATTACCTGAGACTTCGAGGTTGTCTAATATTGTGCCCATCTTCAAGGCTGGTGACCCTACAGAGCCTGGGAACTACCGCACTATTATGGTTGGACACACATTGGCACGGTTGTATGCATCTATTTTGGAGCACCACTTGAGTAATTGGGCAGAGGGCGAGGGTGTATGAGCAAAGGGTCAGGCCGGCTTCAGGAGGAGTTTCTCCACTCTTGATCATATTCTGACACTCAGGGCCATCATTGAAGAGGGCAGAGCACATGGGAGACGGATCTATTGTAGCTTTGTGGATTTTCGCAAAGCATTTATGGTACCAAGAGCTCGATTGATGCGCAGACTACAGGAGATGGGGGTGCCCATAGAGGTGATTTAGGGGATTATGGCTTTGTACAGATCAGTGATGGGACATGTACGCACTCCCGAAGGGGTATCTGATTTAGTTCACTCTACTATTGGAGTGAAACAAGGCTGCCCATTGTCTCCTACTCTATTTGGTATGTATGTTGATGAGGTGTCTGATTACATTCACAGAGAGGGTGATAGGGGTGCCCAGCTAGCAGGGACGTGGATCCCATTGTTGCTATATGCTGATGATATTGTGCTCATATCTGACTCACCAGAAGGTATGCAACGACATTTGGATGCACTATGCAGTTTTGCAGAGGATAGCGGATTGTGTGTAAACCTAGGTAAAACCAAGGTTATGGTGTTTAACACCACACCGCAATGGGTCAGGAGATCAGTACCTACTTTCAAATATGGTCAGGAGATTGTGGAGTATACAGATGCATACACTCACCTGGGGGTAGTCTTTACTGGGCCGAGATTCTCTTTGAGAAGAGCAGCAGAGACTAGACTAACTAGAGCTGGTGCGGCTCTGGGAGGAATGGAGAGGATGTGTTCGCACGTTCACTTCCAGGAACCTAGGACAAAGTTATGGCTCTTTGATACTTTGGTTGCCTCTACTATGTTATATGGGGTGCAGGTTTGGGGACCTTCTGTAGGCCAGGATGGCTGGAGGCGTATGGAGAAGCCCCTGGTATCTATGATCTCTCGGCTGATTAGAGCCAAGGCTTCCGTACCGCATGATATCATTCGAGGGGAATTAGCTGCCCCCCCTATGGAGATTGAGGCGCTTACCAAATCAGTCTCCTTTGTATAAGTCTGTGGGATACTACCAGAGACAGATATGCCAGGGTGGCTCTAGATTCCTCCCGACAATTAGCTCTTAATGGGGATACATCATGCTAGTATGCACAGATGGCATCATGGTTTCAGACACATGGTTTCACCATGGACAGGTTGCCTCCTTTTCAATACTCTCTACAAGCACCCTTGAGGTCTCTGACGCGGGTAGAGATTAATAGACTCATTCGTCAGGATCTGATCCAGCTGGACACGAGGAGGACATGGATAGAGCCGATACAGGAGTTGGGCACAAAGATGGCTTTCTATAGAGAGCATCTTCTCCACCTCACACGGGATGGGTTTGTGATTTGACCTAGCTATATGGACACGCATCTTTCTCATGGTTTGCGTTGTGCCATTGGCCAGATACGCACGTCCTCACATCAGCTTGAGATTGAGACTGGCAGATTCAGAGGGACACCAACAGATGGCAAGATATGCCGTTTATTCCATCTAGAGCCAGAGACAGAGGTACATTACATATGTCATTGCACAGTGTACTATGAGATACGAGGCCGTTTTCATTGTCTATTCACAGAAGGTTTTGGGCCTCTATCTAGGGTCATGAGTTATGAGGATCAGAGATGTCTTGGGCTATATCTACTTGAGTTACATAGGCATAGAACTTTACTGAGGAGAGTTGAAGAGAGACAACCCCAGAGACAAATCACTGAATTCTTTACACTAGATATTGTACACCCAAAAGAACAGACAGAGGAGCAACCAACAGTGGAGAGGTCTGCCCGCACTACTGGCATTCTCATAGACCGAGCATTGGAGCTAGGGATCTAGACGACCCCGATGGAGAAGAGGAGCTACACGGTTTCGAAGGAGGCTACGGCAAAGGATTCGAGCCATACTTTTTCGTCATCCAGAGTGCAGATGAAGATGGATCTCTATGAAGATGGATATTGTCTACACATTGTACTACTTAGTTCACACATTTCACGCCTTTCACCTTTCACACCTATCAGCTTAGTTTAGGATTCCACAGTATTTATATTTTGTTATCCTAGCAGCAGTGGCTGACTTGCAACACGTCAAAGTTTCCGAGGAGGCCCAGATTGTAGGAGCTAAGCCCACAGCGGAAGCAATCTTGAAGAACACCTTTCAACAAGTGTCCTTTATGAGATGCTCCGGCTAGATGCAACCCTCAGAAGTGACACCCTCTCAATAATTCAGTCTCTGTACCCTGGTACAGGGCCTAGTGGCGGGCACTTACCTGTGCAGCCCTTGGAGTCCTACATGATTTCATATCGAGCTGCTCCCCTCACCGACTATAAAAGTCCTCGTCTCACTGTATCTATTCTTGGGCATCAATTCTTAGGCGTCATAGGCGTCATAGCCTAGTTTAATTTATTTTGTTAATCTGACTTTGTATCAGATACACCGCATTGTAACTTTCTGGTCTCATAGGTCACTTTGGCCTTTTGAAGACGTTAATATAACATTTCATTTCAGTTCATCTCTCTCTCTCTCTCTCTCTCTCTCTCTCTCTCTCTCTCTCTCTCTCTCTCTCTCTCTCTCTCTCTCTCTCTCTCTCTCTCTCTCAACTTTGCTGTAACAGCATCTCAGAACTGAAAAAACTGTCAAACTTTACGTTTTTGTTGCCGACTTGAAGGCAATGTCGGACAAAACTAGCAAGGGTGGAAAATCCACACTCGCCATAGAGAATGATGCAAAATCTCCAAGGAATTTGGATGCTAATCCAACCACATCGTCTACAACAACGGAAGCAATGATCATGGCTTACAAGCAAGGTGAAAAGTTGCGCGCACTTGCAATGGAGAATGGTACTTTAAGAGTTCTTGTTGTGGAGAATGAGCACCTCAAGAAGATTCTTGAAATGCAAACAACACGCTTGGTGCATCTTGAGAATGAAGTTCAAGAATGTAAGCGCTCTCTTGTGGACATGAATGTAATGAAAGAGCGCTTGAGAAAAGTTGAGAGTGATCATGTATTGAAAGAGAAAACGATAGACACATCTACGACATGATGTATGTGAGATGAGAAATGCATCCAAATCATGGGCTGATATATGTAAGAATAATGTGGTTTCTACACCTCCTATCATACAAGACGTTGTCCAAGCAAAGAATGTAGAGAATGTGCACACTCAAGAATTGCAAGAACGACAAAAACGCTCAAAGAAAATCGTCATTCGTGGAATCAAGGAGGAAAGCCCCAATCTCTTGCGGTAGCTATTGAAGAGTTTTTTGCTACACACTTTGGCATGTGTGGAATCATGGCTTATGGTGCACATCGAGTTAGAAAACAAGGAGTCCCTCGCTCGGGAGAAAGACCTATTGTATGTACCATGGCTGATGAGGTAAAGAGAAAGATCATAGTTGACAATAGTTAGATCTACCTCAAAGGAACAGGTTGTAATGTATATGAGGATCGCACTCTTATGCAACAAAATGTACGTCGCAAAGCATATGAGGTGTAACAGACTTGGACACTCCAAGTCAAGAATCAATCACGACAGCACCAAATAACCACTTCAAAACAATTCACAGATCACAATAGATTTGCACTGGCCCGGCGGAGTTCCGTGCCTAGAGATATTGGCCCCAAAGACTGGCGCCCCTTTCGGTATTTCTTTTTGTATTAATCAATCATCAAAGTACAAGAGAGTGGCTAGGGTTTCACTCTCAGACTCTGCGTCCAGATGCTCTGAGAAGTGAGGCCCTCACCACTAATTTAAAGGTTACAAGGGATGCCCAAAAGCAGAGCCCCAAAAGCTTGAAAGCAAAAGCAGATTCTCTCTCTCTCTCAATGAGAGTCAGTAAAAAAGCAAGTTCTCTTTTTCTCTTTCTTTTTCCCAAATCAAAGCGAAAAGCTGAGATTTGCGTCGCTCAAAATTTCCCCAAAATAATAATAATAATAATAATATTCCGCCTCCGCGATTTCCGGAAATTAGGGTTTCTGCTGTCCGCCACGTCATCACTTTGTGACATACACCCCTCTTGAAAGCATTGTAATCGACCGCGATTACGCCTGCAAAACCGACAAAAGCCATAAACTGTCTTGGCAGACACTGACTGTTAGTACCTACGTACTAGGAACACACATCTAGCACATGTACAAAATCGACAGTCACATCACACGACATCACAGGACATCACCAGACATCACAGGACATCACATGACATTCAACATTCATTCGAATCTTAGACCATGATTTATCGGCAATGTAGCTAGCAATCACATCTAGGTCCAATCGGGACCTCATTGATGTCCGATTTACTAACCCCTATTGCAACCATGTCTATTCGAGATCAATCAGACCAAAATGCTGCAGTCATTTCGTCTATCAGTTCCTGCACTCACAAGAAGTCAAGAATAAATCAGTAGAGCATAATCAGGAATTCCATTTCATAAAGTCATCCAGCAGAATACTGTCAACTCGGTTCTGGCAACATCGTCATGAAATTTTCTCGGCTCGCTGCTGCTGCACGCTCCCCCCCCCCCTTGCACCATCGCTCCCTCTCACCCCCTTTCTCCTCCTAACCCTCGCGCTGCCCTCAGCCACCCCCGCGCTGCCCCCGCCCCTTCGCCCTCGCGCCACCCTGCCCAGCCCGCCACCTCCTGCCCCCTTCGCCCTCACGCCATCCTGCACAGCCCCCCCACCCTTCCCAGCCCGCCACCTCCTGTCCCCTGCTGCCCGCCGCCCTCCCCTCCTAGCCCTCCCGCTGCCCCCCCCACTCCTTGCCCGCCGCCCTCCCCCCCTAGCCCTCCCGCTGTACCCGTGCTCGCCTCCTCCTTCCTTTTCCTTCCCTCCACCCCCCCCCCCCCCCCTTTTTTTTCCGCCTTATCTCCGAAGGGTTTTCTGCGCCCGGCTCTGCAACACCTTTTCTTCGGAACAAGTGTTCGGCGTTCTCGGCTGCAGATTGTTCTTCTCCGTCCGCTTCTTCGACTCATCAGTAGACACAGATGGAGGCTCCTCCCCCCCTAGCCCTCCCGCTGCCCCCCCCCACTCCTTGCCCGCCGCCCTCCCCCCCTAGCCCTCCCGCTGTACCCGTGCTCGCCTCCTCCTTCCTTTTCCTTCCCTCCACCCCCTCCCCCCCCCTCCCTTTTTTTCCGCCTTATCTCCGAAGGGTTTTCTGCGCCCGGCTCTGCAACACCTTTTCTTCGGAACAGGTGTTCGGCGTTCTCGGCTGCAGATTGTTCTTCTCCGTCCGCTTCTTCGACTCAGCAGTAGACACAGATGGAGGCTCCAGCTCCGCTACAGAGGGACTCACCTGAAGCCCCCTCGCCCGACCCCGCTGAGCCCACCATTAGACTTGCTCTTTCGCCGACAGAGCAAGCGAGCCTTGCCGCAGAGGTAGAGCGCTTGCAGGCGACTTCTGTCACCTGCAAGGTTCTCGGCACCCGTCCTACCAGATCGAGTTCGAGACTTCCGAGATGGCCTCCAAGGTCATAGCTATGAGTCCACTGGCTATCCGAGCATCACGCGCCCACTTTCGACAATGGCGACACGGTTTTGACCCGACTTCGGATGTGCTCGTAGAGGAGGCAGACATCCCCATCTCAGTCTGCTTTCCGGGTTTACGGAGGGAGTACCTTCCACTGCTCTCCAGGATTGGCTCCGCCATCGGGACTGTTTTGGAGACACCTCGTACGGCAGCATCAGTAGCTGCCAAGGCGGCCAGAATCCCTTCAGTTCGAGTTTTGGTCAGAGATACCCACACGCTCCCGAAGGTCATCCTTTTGCCTCGGGTGAGTGGGGGTTGGTTTAGGCAGAATGTGGAGTACTCGGGTCTCCCGAACCAGTGCTTCATTTGCAGACAGATGGGCCACCTACCGAAGGCCTGTCCACGGAGGAGACCACGACCTGCACCTCAGCCTCAGCCCCAGCCTGCCAAGGCTGGGCCGCAGCCTCAGCCAGCGACAGCGCACAGATTCTGAGCCACCCTCCGAGCCTGGGGCTCCAATGGGGGAGGGGTGGCAGCAGGCCCGTGGCCGTCGACGCCAGGGGCCACAGCGACAGCCTGGCACTCAGAGTGGCCCTCAGGTGCCTACTCAGCAGCAGTGGGTTCCCACAGGGAACCGCTTTGGTCCTCTTTAGCAGAAGGAGCCTCCTACGCCAGCCTTCTCTTCCGTTTCACCCTCGCCAGCCCCTCCACCTTCAGATTTCCCCTCTTCCTCCTCATCCCCTCCCCCGCCCTTTGCTCCCGCCCACTCCCCACCTCGCCCCCCTGTCTCTGTCGTCCCGCCCCGCTTCTCTTCTCCCCCCCCCCCCCCCCCCCCCCCCCAGCTCCTTCTCCCCCTCCTCCTGCTTCAGTACCACAGTCGACTCAGGAGAATGGCCCCTCGCCGGCGGCTAGGAGATCTCTTGGCAGCGCTTTTGCCATGAGTCGCCTAGCGAGAGAGGGTCAGCCCTTCTTGCGGCCCCCTTTGCAGATTCAGACATCTTCCCTTGCAGCTATCCCTCGTGGTCTGACGAGCATTGACCTCCGACGCCGTTGGGACTTCTTCGATTACGGATTCACTCGCTTTCTCGACGATTCCCAAGCAGACCACAAGGCAGCCTGCTTCAGGGTCCACGCTCTGTTCCTCGCCGCTAGGGGAACAGAGGCCTTGGACTCAGCAGTTGGTTTCTCCTTTCCTCTCTGCGGTAGGACCGAGACAGAGTGGTCCCTCGACTCAGTGGTGGGATGGTTGCATACACAGGTTCTCGAGTTCTCTCACCACATGGGAGAACTTGGAGTTACAGATTTGCTGCAGACTTTGTGGCCACTGGCCAAGTTTGCGGTGACACCCCCAGACTCAGCAGGATGTAGGCACATTGTGGTGTACTTTTTTGCTGATACACAGTGTTTGCCTTGCTATGTATACATACATGAGGACTCCTGGACAGAGGAGGTTGCTTTACGCTCGGCTCGCTCTGCTTGGGCTTGGGCCAGGCAATCACTACAGGCTCGCCTATCTAGAGGACGCTCGGATGCAGATTACTCCCCATCCAAGCCTGCCTCGAAGATAGCCCGTCTTGCTGCTGCGGCAGCATCTGTTCTCTCTCGCTCCCCATGAGGATCGTCTCATGGAACGTGCAGGGATTAGGTGGGCCCCAGTTTCAGCGACAACGGGGCCAATTGCGGCAGGAGCTTCAGCGTTGCCTTGTGGGAGGAGAGATTGATCTCCTTATGCTTCAGGAGCACCATTTGTCTGAGAGCCGCATCCGACGCTGTGGTCAGATTTTGCGTGGACGTTATGATACCTTTTGGTCAGCTGCTTTTGGACCTGGAGGCATCCAGGGTGGGGTATGTATGACTATTGCGGACTCATTGCAGCAGGCCATTGTGGGCAGAGGGATTATTGTGCCAGGCAGGGCTCAGTGGATTACTTTGCAGGTTCAGGGTGGCCTTGTGGGCTTACTGAACATCTATGCGCCCAATGTGGCGAGTGCTCGTGCAGAGTTTTGGTCACAGATTGTTGAGTCTTTGCCACAGGTTGACCATTGGTGTGTAGGAGGGGACTTCAACATGTTGGAGGACCCTTCTGACAGGATCGGAGGCAGCCATGCTACTGTGCATGGAGTCGAGTTAGCAGCTTGGGAGAGGTTGTGTATGACCTTGAGGGTCTCGGATACATGGCAACATTCTGGCTTTGTGAGGCCTCCAGAGAGTCTTGCCTTCTCTAGATCGGACCGCAGAGTGGGAGGAGTGAATCTATCGCGGATAGATCGCTTCTACACTAGTGACCACTTCAGTGACTTGGGGGGATCAGTGGGCATCCTGGCAGGGACATCCTTCTCGGACCATGCACCAGTGACCCTCACAGTGGCAGACAGGCAGAGGAGTGGGAGCACGATGCTTCGCATCCCAGAGCGGGTCTTGTTGGACACAGCACTCAGAGAGAGGGTAGAGGCTCTCTGGACAGAGGGCATGGACAGCCAGGCTCTACCGGCAGACAGAGTGGCCTTAGGCCTAGCTCAGCTTAGCCACTTTTTTCTCCAGGAGTCTTTGGCTCGACGGGCCGCAGCGAGAGAGGAGGAGCAACGTCTCAGACGAGGCATTGCTTCACTACAGAGGATGCAGGAGCAGCATCCAGACAGTCCATGGTTGGAGGAGCAGTTACAGCAGGCTCGACAGGAGCTTGCTTGCACAGAGGAGAGGCGCCATGAGTTTGCCTTTCACCGACAGGCATCTCAGTGGACTCAGGTAGGTGACAGAGTGACAGGTGCCTTTTTTGAGACAGTAGGACCTCGGCACTCGCATGCCAAGGTCACTCAGCTGAGGAGACCCGATGGGTCAGTTGCTTGTGAGCCTGAGGATATGCGTGCAGTTGCTACTGACTTTTACCGTGAGCTACTGACGGCTGAGCCCCAGTCAGAGAGACAGGATGCATGCAGGGAGCAGGTTTGGGCGCAGATGCCTTGTCTTGTGACTGAGGAGATGCGCCAGAGGCTGGAGATACCTCTTCATCTTGAGGAGCTGCACACGGCTCTTAGGGCCCTTCCTCGTGGTAGCTGTCCAGGTGAGGATGGGCTGACTCCCAGCTTCTTCTTGGAGTACTGGGACTTGCTTGGCCCAGATCTTTGTAGTGCCTTTCAGTACATTCTGCACACAGGAGTGATGCCGGATAGCATGTACAAAGCTGACACCCCTCTGATCCAAGCATCTGAAAAGCCCATCCTGCGAAGCGTGCCCTCTAGAAAGTCCCAGTCAACTCTGTCGTATGCCTTCTCAAAATCGAGAAGAAGAATCACAAGGTCCTCCCCACGGAGATGTGCCAGGGCAGAAGCCTCCCAGAAAGTGAAGATGTTGTCAAGGATACTGCGTTCCTTGACAAAACCTGTCTGAGTCCCATGTATAAGGCTCTCCAAAAGTGGCTGAATCCTCAAACTCAGAGCCTTGGCAAGAATTTTGTAGGCTGAGTTGAGGATGGTGATGGGGCGCCACTGTCGAATCTCATCCAAGGAGCCACCCTCCTTTGGAATGAGGTAAATCAGGCCCTCACTACAATCAGGTGCTTTTGGCAGGAGGTAGAGGTGAGCGCTTCATGCTCACACGATCGGTCAGACAGGGTTGTCCTCTTGCCCCCTTTCTCTTTCTGTTCTATGCGGAGGCGATGAGCAGATTTTTGGTGTCACAGCAGGTTGGTTTGAGGGGCTTAGCACTCCCGATACGGGGAGATGAGCTTCTGGACGTTGAGTTTGCCAACGACTCAGCCTTATACTTAGAGGGCCAGGAGGCAAATTTACACAAGTGTGGGCAGGCTCTTGAGACCTTCTGCTGTGCATCGGGCGCATTGATCAACTGGAGAAAGACAGTGGCTTTCTCGGTTGGCAGTGCTCCTGTGCCAGAGTGGATGCCAGGAGAGGGTTTCAGGTGGATTCCCCCAGGGACTGCAGTTCGATACTTGGGTTGTCAGGTTGGTTTGGATTTGTCCCCCGAGCAGCAGATTGCTCCTCTTCTCCTGTCCATCAGGAGAAAGCTGTTACACTGGAGCTCAGCACGACTTTCGCTGGCTGGTAGAGTAGTAGTTGCCAACCAGGTGTTGTTGGCAACTATGTGGTACATCACTTCTTGCTGGATCTTCTCGAGTTCTTGTATCAGCCAGGTAGAGAGGCTGATCAGGAACTTCCTTTGGTCAGGTCGCGACACTCAGGTTGCCCGAGCCAAGGTGGCTTGGTCGGTCATCACACTTCCTTGTTCTCAGGGAGGGCTTGGGATCATTGATCCAGCACAGCAGAGCAGAGCCCTTCTTGGGAAGTTCGTCGTCAAAGGACTTCTTCCAAGCGAGGAGCCCTGGAAAGAGTTCTTGCTGCAGAGGCTTCGTGCCAGGGTGCCTCAGTCAGGAGGCCCTTGGCAACCTTCGACCAGATGGATCTTTACAGAGTTGCGCCGAGTTGGTTTGAGCAAGAGACTGGAGGACCGATTCGCTGTGAGTTTGCTTCGCTCTTGGGAGCTCTTACGGCGTGGCCTAGAGCAGAGACAACCGACATGCACGAAGGAGCGCCTACGACAGCCCCTCGTCTGGAACCCCACGGTTAGCACTCAGAGAGGCCACTTGGTTGGGAGTAGGCCTCATGTTTCATGGGGTCCCATGGCAGCAGGTCCAGCGCGCTCTCTAGGTGACTGGCTAGAGTTCACAGGTTTGTCAGAGGAGGTGCAGGGTGTCCAGCTACAGGGCATGAGGGGGGTTCAGAGCATGTGTCAGGACATCTCAGAGTCAGTTCCAGCTGAGTGGCTCACGCCTCTCGAGCTAGTAGCACCCCGATGGATGGGAGCCTTCACACGACTGGAGGTTCTCATCTCAGTCAGGGCTTGTTCAGAGACTGTCCCAGCCCTATTCTTTGAGCTTCAGGGTGGGGGACGATTGCAGCGAGTTACAGTAGAGGCCCCGCAGGTAGCAGAGTGCTGTTTCCAGAGGATCCGAGTTGTGGGCATCTATGGGAGGACTTGCGTCATAGACCCTGACCCAACAGCTCTCGAGACAGGACACTGGAGGCTATGGGCTTGGGAGTGTTGTCCACTGGCACGAGTACAGTGCAGTGTTACCCGGAACGCGGAACCGGAACGACGACGGGATCCCCGCGAAACGGGGGAACGGCTAGGGGTCCGGAACGGGAACGACGCGGAACGGGAGGTATAAAAAACACCAAAATAGTGCATTTTTTAGCTCCTTGTGTTTAAATACGAGTATTAGAGTGCTTTGACTCTAATTCTCACAAAAAACTCGTTTTGAAGACCATTCAACCTTGCTATGACTAGATGATGAGAGAGAGAGAGAGAGAGAGAGAGAGAGAGAGAGAGAGAGAGAGAGAGAGAGAGAGAGAGAGAGAGAGAGAGAGAGAGAGAGTGGGAGGGAGAGGAAGAGAGCTTGAAGGCTTGAAGCCTTGAGCCTTGAGAGAGTGAGTCTTGAGAGGCAGAGATCTTGAGAGTGTGAGAGGGAGAGAGCTTGAGCCTTGAGGATTAGCTTGTGGAGAGAAAGGGGGAGGGGGGTGCATTTTATGAGTCCTTGAGGCCTTGCACACTTCAAAAAGAAGCCCAAACATTTACTTCAATTTTTTCAATTTTTGCCAAATTTGTTTGTAGCCGTTGGCCATTCCAGGGGCATTCCGGAAGGCGTTTCGGAACGTTCCGGAATGGCCG
This sequence comes from Adiantum capillus-veneris, assembly GCF_014529385.1. Lineage (NCBI taxonomy): Eukaryota > Viridiplantae > Streptophyta > Polypodiopsida > Polypodiales > Pteridaceae > Adiantum > Adiantum capillus-veneris. The sequence goes on along the minus strand of NC_140931.1, from coordinate 75,618,057 downwards.
TTCTGGTTTGCACTGGCCACCCGGAACGTCAGACGTTCCGGGACGTTTCGGAACGTTCGGGAAGGGAGCTGTCCCCCGGAACGCCGGAACGGGGGCTAGGGAGCGTTCCCCGGTAACTCTGGTACAGTGGGATCCTGGTGAGTGGCTATGGAGGGACCCCTTCTCTTCTGCAGACCGCCCAGGAGTCCCTTTCTTTCAGTACACTGTTCGGCTTGGACGTCATATACTTTGCAGCACAGAGAGAGGCCCGCCCCGCTGCAGCACGTCATTGGCAGGAGGAGGGTCTCACAGTTGAGTTCTTGGCAGCTTTTTGGCAGAGGCTATGGGACTCCAGACAGCCGAGGCGCATCACTTTGTTCCAGTGGTTGGTTGCACACAGAGCCACAGCAGTTGGCTTGTGCATAGTGGTCTCTCGGCCGCATGTACAGCCTGTGACCAGTTGGTGGAGAATCAGCGACACTGTCTTTGGGACTGTCCTTCGGCCCAGCAGGTGTGGCTACGAGTTCTTCGGCTGATGCCTGCCCTCTCCGCGGCTCGACAGTACACTTGGGGGGCAGCGTCTTGGTCCACCCTCACGGGCCCGCCACTACAGTTTGAGCTATCTTCCACCAGCAGGATGATAGTGATACAGGGGGGGCGACCTGCACTCCAGCCTGCTACAGACCTTACTCCACAGGAGTGGTGCAGTGAGAGAGAGGAGTGCTGGGAGCTCATCAGCGGCCTAGCTCTTTGGTTCATCTGGCGGGCCCATTGTTTCCGCATCTTTGAGGCTCGCCTTGTGCCACCAACAGAGACTGTTCGTGACTTTTGGCTAGAGCTGATCCATACTCTCAGAGGACAGCTTGAGGGACTACAGGGCAGCTCCGACCGCATGCGGGAGCGCCGCGAGGCTTTCCTTCGACTCTGGCGCCCTGGGCCTTTCTACACCATGGTCCAGGGGGTGCTCAGATGGCACTACTGTCCACCTGTGTGGCTCTTCCCTCCTCCCATTTCTTGATTTAGCCCCATTGTATATATGCTGTTTTTTCATTGGGAGAGTCTCCCCATCATGCTTGTTGTAGCCCTCTCTTGCAGAGGTGGATGTAGCCCTATAGGCAGTTTTCATTAACTAATAGAAGGATCTTTTTCTAGGAAAAAAAAAAAAGAATACTGTCAGCTCTCAGTATCCCTGAAGCTCAAAGAGACATCAGTGACTTTAGTATCAAAATCGAGGCATCTGTTGACAAAGGAGCGGAGTAACTCCCCTCTTGTTCATCCCACTGCACCAGATCTTCGGCCAAGCTGAGTTTCTGGGTTCCGTTTGGAGTAGACTATGCTAAACCAAAACATCGAGGTAAAGTTTCACAATCCGAGGAGTATCTGCTAGGTCCTCCTCCTCCATCCACTTCGCATCAAATGCAGAAAGTTCTTGAACTAAACCAAGAACCACCTTCGGACTTTACCTTTCTTCGTATCGTTATGTGCCAAAATCTGTTCAGGAACAAGGATCTCCTCGTTTTCTTCCACTTCGGGTTGCTCATCAGGCTCCCCATCATCAGGCACATCACCTTTAAAAGGTTTCAAGAGACTCACATGAAATGCATTGTCAATCCTCCAAGTATCTGGCAGTTTCAGTCGGAAGGAGACTTCATTTATCTTTTCAGTAATCTGGAAAGGGCCGTAGTATCGCATACTAAGCTTTTGAAAAAAGGCTCTCCTTCCCTTTTTCTTTCGTAGGCGTGCCTTCTCAAAAGTAAGAGCATCCAATCATCCTCCTTCAGTTTCAAGTCGCGACGATGGCGATCCAGTGCCTTTTTCTGTCGTTCTTAAGACTCCTGCAAAGTCTCGCGAACCTTGGCAAAAGCCGTATCCAAATCTCGCGAATATTCATCCGCTTCAAATATCTAATCTTTCGTGCTCAGGAAGGATAGAACCTTCGCAGCACTTTCGACCATCTCACATGGCATCTTCCCCGTCGAAGAGTGTATCGTGTTATTGTAGGCAAATTCCACCAAAGGTAAGTTCTTTTCCCATTGAGTCTTCTGAACCGAGATACCAGACTTCAATAAATCTAAAATCACTGAATTGGCAATCTCAAATTGCCCGTCAGTCTGCAAGTGGAACGATGACGAGAACTGCAACTGCGTGTCAATGTTCTCCCAAATTGCCTTCCAAAACAAACTCATAAATATGGGGTCTCTGTCGGAGACAATCGTCTTAGACGTGCCATGTAATCGAGAAATCATCGTGATCTTTCTGTGTTCTCAGAAGATCAAAAATGAAATCCATTGCAATACTTTCCCAGGGGTGGGTGGGTACGGGTAAAGGCTGTAACAATCCCTGTGTCTTATGCCTGTCAAACTTGACCTTCTGGCATACCAAGCAACTGCGCACAAACTCTTCCACATCCTTTTTGAATCTCGACCCATGGTGGTAGCAATGCCGCGGTGACCCGTAAAAGGTGGACAGTGGCATTCAGTCATAACCTTATCCCTCAACGGCTGTGTAACGCACAACATAGTCTTTTTCATCAAGTAGCCTTCCTGAAGGGAGTATCCCGCTACTGTCTCCCCATCCCGTATCCGTGTGAAAATATCTGCAAAATCTGTATCTGTGGCATACTGATCGACCATATCCTCGAAGCTCCTATGATGTATCGCGGAAACAGCCAGAACCAACGGTTTATGAGACAAAGCATCTGCCACCACATTCTTTTGTCCCTACACACGGACAATCTTAAAGTGGAACTGTGACAAGATGTTCACCCACCGCATCTGCTTTTCCGAAAGCTGCTTCTGTGACAAGAAGTAGCAAACTCTGATGGTCTGTAAAGACAGTAAAATCCGCTCCGAGTAGGTAATGCCGCCACTGAGTAAGAGCATGGATAACCGCCAAAAGCTCTTTCTCATAGATCTGTGCTGTCATCTCCGGCCTAGAGAACAAACGGCTCTCGTAAGCTATGACATGGCCTTCTTGCATCAAGACCGAACCCAGACTACGACCACAAGCATCACAATACACTTCAAATGACTTCTGCAAGTCCGGCAAAGTCAAAACAGGTCCCGTAGTCAATTTCTCTTTCAATGTCTGAAAAGCAGTCACCTATGTGGGTCCCCACGAAAAAGATACTCCTTTCTGTGTCAAGACATGCAAAGGGGAAGCAACCTCTGCAAACTTTCGTATGAACCGCTTGCAGTACGAACACAATCCCACCAAGCTTCTAACTTCATGGACATTCCTCAAATCGGGCCAATCACGGATAGTCTCTATCTTGGCCGGGTCCATTTGCATTCCTATTGCTGACACAATGTGTCCCAAAAAAGTGTATCTTTGGTAGGAAAAATTCACTTTTCTTTGCATTAATCACTAACGTGTGATCTCGTAATGCCTGAAAGACTTGAAGCAGATGATCTTTGTGTTCTGCCTCATTCTTGGAGAAAACAATGATTTCGTCAAAGAAAGTGCCAACAAATAGCCTGTACTCTCGAAAAATCCTATCCATCATCCGGTTAAATGTCGCAGGAGCATTGGTTAAGCCAAAAGGCATCACCAAAAACTCAAATAACCCAAAAGTCGTCCGAAAAGCTGTCTTGTAGACATCTCTTGGCGCTATCCTGATCTGATGATATCCACTCTTCAAGTCAATCCTGCTAAAGCACGAGGATCCCTGTAACCTGTCAAGTATATCATCGATCCTAGGAATCGGAAATCTGTTCTTGATGGTGATTTCGTTGAGAGTGCTATAATCGATGCACATTCTCCAAGATCCTTCTTTCTTCAAAACCAACAACACTAGAGAGCAATACGGTGAAGTACTAGGCTGGACAAGACCCTTTTCCAAGAGGTCTTTCATTGGGTTCATAATCTTTTCATTCTGTACTCGGCTCACATGATAAGGTGCCCAATTCAGTGGCGTGCTTCCAGGTATCAGATCAATGGTTTGATCTTCAGGCCCTCTGAAAAGCAATCGGCATGAGTGTGGAGAAAAATCTTGGCGTTCTTTTGATCATGTCAAAACATATTCGACCTTTATCCATCGTTCAGTTCTCTTCCAAAAGAATGAGTAAGAAACTGAAGTTCATCAAGTACAATCTCTAAGCCCTTCATTTATCAAAGTCGCTTTCTCGGCCCGGTAGTCAACCACGGCGTAGTTCTTGTGGTACCAAGGGATCCTGAGTAGAACGTCACTCGCGTGCCTTGAACACCCCTGTCATTGCAAACGAAGTTTGCCAATGCTCGGTGTAATGGAAACATCCCATCCGGGTGCCAGTGGAACTACCTCCGCCTATGGCGTCAGTCTGTCGGGCGTAATTCCAAATCGAGCCGCCAATTCCAAGTCAAAAGAAGTTGGCCTTGGCTCCTTCAAAAGAGCTTCCTGATCCTTCACTTTGCCCCAAAAGCGGCAAAGTTTGTACTTTCATTCATTAGATTCGGTACAGGTCCCACGCCATGTGGTACCAGCTCTACTTTTCTATCTGCCTTTTCTGCCACATTCCTCAGCTGCTCTCGAACTCTCAGACTTGTCGTCGTCTTTATCATTCTGTTCTTTATGTGCCTTTCTAGGGCACTTCGCGGAGATATGTCCATGTTCCCCGCATCCAAAGCACTTCCCCTCTCTGATGAAGCGAGCTCTCTCTCTCATGAGTAAGCTTGGGTCGTGCATCCTTTTTCTCTGGGTTGCTCTTTTTCTTTCTACTTTCATTCCCAGAGTCTGTTCGGCTCGTTGTGTCATGGCCTCATCTGTGGGGTAGGTCAGACTGCCAGAGTGAATGGCAAAGCCCCGCTTCGCATGACTCATCAACTCCTGAATAGAAGCTGACTTCTGTTCCAAGCAGTGATCTCGGATCTCTGTAGATAGACCCAAGGTAAACCGCTCAATCTGTTCTCTGAATGAGATCTTCTTGAATGAAGAGGCGTGTAGAAAAGAGCTCCAGAATCTTTCACAGTAAGAATTCATTGTATCGCTCTTGGTCATCCGAAGATGGTTCCAAGCAGTTCGTACATCTCGTTCATATTCTTGCGTCAACCAAGAAGAAATAAAAAGCTTCTTAAGTTTCAGCCATTTAATTGGCGCAATCTTGTTTAAAAGAAGCGTGGACCACCAAGTACGAGCATTCTCTTAAGGTAAGAGGTAGCTCTCTGAATCTTGGAGTGCTCTGAATAGCGTCCTCCCGCGAAAGCGATGTCAAACTGCTGTATAAAAGACAAAGCCTTCGAATCATCTGAGTATCCTGAAAAGTATCAAACTTGATCGAGTGGCCACCTTCCTTAAACTCTCGGACTTTCTTGCTTTTATCTTCGAGAAAGTCATACTGGTTGCCTTGTAAAAATTCTTCTTGTTCGCATAAAACCTTCCGTCATCGGAATCTGAGCTGTCTATAGACGGGTCCTCAGTAGAACTCTCAGTCTCTGGGCGAGATGTAGCCTTCTTTGCCTTTTTCTTGCCCTTTCCGAAGCTTTGTTTCTTGCTTCGCTTTTTGCTTTTTTTTGTCTTCTTGGCTCGAGTCTGAAGAGCTAGAAGAACTGTCAGAAGAAGAGCTGGGTAGGTCTTCAAACTTGACGCGCTTCTTCAATTTCTTTGCCTTGTCAAATGTCGACCGACAACCCAAAAATCCCAGGAAGTCAGTGTTTTTCTTCTGCTTTTTGCCGTGCTTTTTGGCTTTCTTTCGCGCGTCAAAAAGCTGAGCAATCCGTGCATCAACCACGTTCTCCAGTTCCTTCTCCGTATATTTTCTTGGAGACAGAAGGTTTCTTGAGAGCGGGTTTCGGGAGTGGTGTTGTGGTTCTCTGCCACTCCATCTGTACCTCTTCCAAAGAGGTCTAGTTCATATATTTTACCATCTTTGGGTCCTTGGCAAAATTGAGCATCATCTTTGTTGCATCGCCAATCAATTGACGATGCTCTATCTCTCGTTGCTCCACCTGAGTAGGCCAAGGCGGGCCATACTCTCTGTCTGAATCTTCGTTGTGATCCCAGCCCGCATCTCCAGATGCAGAGGCAGTCGACTGATCATTGCCTGAAGCCATAGGTGCCGCGGAAAAAAAATTCAGGGATCGGATTTCCCGTAGAAGAGAAATCGGTTGTGCTCTGATACCACTGTAACAGACTTGGACACTCCAAGTCAAGAATCGATCACGACAGCACCAAATAACCACTTCAAAACAATTCACAGATCACAATAGATTTGCACTGGCCCGGCGGAGTTCCGTGCCTACAGATATTGGCCCCAAAGACTGGCGCCCCTCTCGGTATTTCTTTTTGTATTAATCAATCATCAAAGTACAAGAGAGTGGCTAGGGTTTCACTCTCAGACTCTGCGTCCAGATGCTCTAAGAAGTGAGGCCCTCACCACTAATTTAAAGGTTACAAGGGATGCTGTCACCAACGTGTGACTACTATCTATCCTTTTTGTTGATTTCTTTCCTATTATCTATTTACTTTCACTTTTTGGAAACGCCCCTCGGGAAATCTAATTGCCCTGCATTGCATAGCTAGTGTGGAACTGTCCAGAGGGAGTCCAGGCCTGAGGGCAAGAGAGCACTAAGGTTGGACAAAGACTATGGTTAGCCAAAGTGGGGTCATTGACTAGCCAAAGTGGAATCCTTTGCTACAGAGGCTACATTTCAGTTCTGGATGTGGCCACACTGTACAAAGAGGGTCGGATGACCTAGAAAGATACAATGGCAGCATCTCCTAAAATTTAGGGAGCTGCTATTTTGGGACCTGAAAATGTGTTGGCGTCATTACCTCCGGAATGACAAGGGGAACATTTTCTTACTCTGCCGTGAAGTCAACTGGGCAACCGGTTGGGAGATTTTTAGGCGGCAACCCCGAAACGGGAAAATTCTTGTAAATGTGCCAAGTGGCACATTCTGGTGCAGTTTCTAATGCAAGAGAGAGTTGGCGCTGAATTTTAAGCTGGGAGAGCCTCATTTTCAGTTTTGTCACAGGTTAAGAGCTATGGAGTGCTTGCTTTCCCTCCTATGTACAGTGCGGTGCCAGGAGTGATGCCCTGCACGCTACGCACTGCCCTCTCTCTCCCCTTTGGGAGTATGTTATGCCCCTCTAGTGGGCTCTTCATTTGACCAATGTACAGTTGTGTGGGTTCATGCGCGATTGCCGAGGCAAGAGCCTCTTGCACAGGTACTGGATTAGCTAGCGGCTAATCCCCCCGCAGGTACAGGTGAATTCGGAGGGGTTTCACGCTCGAAATCTCGTCCGATTCAAAGGGCAAGTAGCCCTACAGGTGTGGGAGCTCGAGGACTTGTTACGGATGCGACCGGCACGCGAAACGGAGCCCGAAACAGTGAATTACAGCCTGCTGTGTATTTTTGCAGGTTTAGGGTTTTGGCCCTAAACGGACCCTAATACCTCCAGGAGGTTCTGGGACGCAAGGGGACCGCTGTACAGGTGATCTGGTGCATTTTCAGGGCTGAAAACAGAGAATTCAGCGTGCTGCAGATTCTCGCCAGGTTTTGCAAAGTGCCCGTATGCGTCGGGAAAGTCAGCCAATGCGTGGGAATACTGACTGTGAAGGGTTCTAGTACAGTTATGCTGCCGAAATCGGGCTGGAACAGTGGAAATTCAGCCGAGTTTGTGCGGGGCAGCTTGTAGGGAACCACAGCGTTTATTCCCTCTTTTGAACAATAAAGAAATACCGAAAGGGGCGCCTAAGTTAGGGGCCAATCTGGTGTCCGTCTACTCATACAAGTGCAATCTAGCAGCCTGTATCCCTCTCCCCTTTGTTGTGTCTTGAAAGTACAGGTAAAATAGACGACTAATAATGGGTGAAAGCTAAATCAAGGTTTGAAGTAAAGTCTACCGCCCTTTTTGGATTGAACAGGCCGGTTTCAGATGCCCAAGAGCAGAGCCCCAAAAGCTTGAAAGCAAAAGCAGATTCTCTCTCTCTCTCTCTCAATGAGAGTCGGTAAAAAAGCAAGTTCTCTTTTTCTCTTTCTGTTTCCCAAATCAAAGCGAAAAGCTGAAATTTGCGTCGCTCAAAATTTCCCAAAAAAAAATAAATAATAATAATAATATTCCGCCTCCGCGATTTCCGAAAATTAGGGTTTTTGACAGAAATTAGGGTTTGCAGGAATTTTAGGGTTTCTATCGTCCGCCACGTCATCACTTTGTGACATGAGGAAAGAACCAAAGAGATCAAGGTATCATCTCAAGAAGAAAAGTCACTTGAGGAGGATGCAAGTCCACCCAACAAATAGGGACACATGATCTATGAGATCAACTCACGCTTGCGAATAAGCTTTTGGAATAGTAACGGCTATCCATGGGATGCGGGAATTGGCATTGATGAGCTTACCAATGACTCCGATGTGATACTTCTAGTCGAAACATGGGAGCATGATGCGCAACGAATTCTTGGATTTGACAAATATGATGTGCATTCTTTGGTGTGCACCAAAAATGCAAAGCAACGTAGAGGCCAAGGAGGTGTAGCATGTATGATCAAAAAGGGTTTGAAAGATGTTTCCATTGTCAAAGAAGATAAGTATAAACACTACTTATTGCTGAAAATCAGCCCACCCAATGGTCAAGTCATGTTTGTGGTTGGTTGCTACATTCCTCACTATGACTCCAACTTTTATGCTCGCTTGGATATGGATAGAGATCATCCCTTTGTTGAACTAGAGGAAGACATTGCTCATTACAAGGACCAAGGTGAAGTCATTGTCTTTGGAGACATGAATGCTCGCACAAATACGTTACAACACGACACACAACAAGTTGACATGCCGCATGTTTCAAGAAGAATGGATGACTCATACATGTATAATCGAAGTTCTAATGATGCAAAAGAATTAGATCACTATGGCAAGTCACTTCTACATATGTGCAATAGTACCGGAATGCTCATTGCAAATGGTGTATCGGCAAGGCACCAATGACTTTACATGTAGAAAGCACAATGGTCATAGTGTGATCGACTATATGTTGTTTTCGGAAGCCACTCTAGAATGCTACAAAGCTTTACACTTGGTGAATGGAATCCGGAATCGGATCATAGGATGCTATGTATTGACCTCAAGTGTGGTAAAAGACCCGAGCATGTAGCCTCCAATCATGATGTGAATCATTTGTACCTACGTCTAGACTTCAAACGAGCACTTAAATATGTTTATATGGTGGACCAAATGTTAAGCATGACAGAGCATCAAGAGAGCCCAACATTAGAATGCAAGTGGAAAGTTTTCAAAGAAGTAATTTGCTCTTGTGCAAGGGAATGCTTTTCGGTGAAACACATGTCTTGCAAAAGATCTAAGAAGGGTAGCACCAAGAAGAAATGGTTCGACATGGAATGTAGTCAAGCCCGAAAACACTTGCTAAGGTTGGATGCAAGCAAAGACAAGGAAAGTTACTTGGAACATTCACACACATACAAAGCACTTGTTCAAAAAAAGAGGAGAAGGTGGGAAGTCAAAAAACGACTTCTTTTAGTGCAAGAGAAAGCACATGCATGTGGCAAGTTTTGGCAAAATCTAAAAGACAAGCGTGTTGAGAGCTTTGGTGACTTGACTCTTGAGGATATGTATATGCATTGCAAGAACCTCTATGAGCAACCCAATGTTGATAAGATGTAATGTTGTAGCTCCCTTCCGTTTATGCCTCCCTTCTTTACCATTGAAGATGTATGTTGCGCGCTTGACAAACTTCCTACCCGCCTTCAAGGTGTCAAGGCTGAAATGATTAAATGGACAAGTAAGAAAACACGATATTGGATATGCGATATGTTTAACCATGCACTTCAGCATGGCATGCCTCATGATTGGAGTGAAAATTGGATCAAACCTTTGCACAAAGGAGGAGATGTAAACAATGTGAACAACTATCGCACTATAATGGTTGGTTCTTTAATGGCAAAGTTATTTGGATGTATCATGGAGATAAAGATAAGTGAATGGGCTGAAAAGAATGGCAAACGTGCGCTAGGCCAAGCTGGTTTTCGAAAGCATCATAGCACTATTGATCACCTTGTCGCTCTTCGAGTTCTTATGGAAGCGTCTCGATTAAAAGGAAAAAAGTTGTATTGTTGCTTTGTGGATTTCAAGAAGGCTTTTGACATGGTACCGCGAGGAAATCTTTGGAGACGTATGCAAAGCCTTCAAGTGCCGAGAGAATTTATGCATACAGTCTTTCGCATCTACCAAAAAGTGATATGTCGACTACGTATGGGAGATGGAATTTCAGAATTTTTTGCTAGCACCATTGGTGTCAAACAAGGATGCCCACTTTCTCCAATCCTCTTTGGGCTACTCATTGATGAATTGGACTTGATTTTATGCAACAAGAAGACATAGAAGAGGTTAAGATCGGAAATGCGGTGATCATGCTTTTGCTTTATGCCGATGATGTAGTGCTCTTGGCACATAGCTTAGAAGATGCACAAAAGCTTATGAGTGTCTTGGAACGCTTTTGCCTACATAGCGGGCTGATCGCGAATGGATCCAAAACCAAGGTTATGCTTGTAAAGACCCTCAATGATGAAAATCCATGCATTGTATACAACAATGAGCAACTTGAAGTGGTAGATAGCTTCAAGTACCTTGGCCTTGAGGTTCCATCTCATAGATGGAAGGATTGCGCAATGCGTCGCTTGGAAGCCGGAAAGAGGACTTATTATGCATTTGAGAACATGTGCAATGCTGGAGAGATCAAGTGTTGGGCTCTCAAAAAGTTGACACATTGGTGACACCGGTGCTTCTTTATGGAGTGGAGGTGTGGGGTGGTAGCATCAGGAAGTCTACTTGGAAAGAGTTTGAGAATGTCCAAAAGCGTTTTGTCACCAACTTTCTCCAAGTCAAGACACAAACAACCTACATGCTCTTACTTCTTGAGTCCGGATCGCTTCCCATTGAGGTATTGGGCATGCAAAGGGTTGTGTAAGTACATGCTTAAGACACAACGTAGCCCTTTGTATCGACTTCTTAGAATCGCATATGAAGCAAGTCAAAAGGTCTAAAAGACATGCAAGAGCAAAATACTAAGTTCGGGGAGGATGCTTGACATCAAGAAATGGTTTGGAAGATGGGATGCATGTCACTTGGTCAAGGATGCATCGATTGACTCAAGTTAATGAAGCCTTCTTACAATGCCAATGTATCATGGCTTGGGAGAAATCCGGAGGTTCTCGCTTCAACCATTACACCACACACATTGCCCCAAACTACAAATCTCTCTTCTTCTCCGAACGCGGTAACCGAACCCATCCCTACATCCTTGAGCCCATCCCATTGAGTGCAATCCGCACCATTGCCTCCATTCGTCTTAGCTCCCATTCTCTACGCTGCGAGGCAGGACGTTGGGGCACTGGCGAGGAGTCTCATCGACTTTGCACCTTATGTCCTCGTCAAGTGTGAGAGAGTGAATACCACACACTACTTGAGTGCTGAGCTTTTCACCACATTAGGTCCTCTTTTCTCCATACATTCAGCCATGAGCTCTCCCTACATACCTTCCTCTCCCAACCACGATGTGGACTCTCTATTGCGACGCTCATTTCAGCCATTTTTGAGCATCGAGAGTCACTTATGACCTCCACTCACACCACGTGACATGTTCATTTGGTCCCATAGGTCATATTTGACCTCCGAGAACGATAATAGAACTATCTATCTCTCTCTGTGTGTGTGTGTCTCTCTCTTTCATTCAGTTCAGTTCAATTCTTTCAAGTGAAGTAAAGTAACCTTGTGTTTGTATGCGGAGTAGTAGATCCGAGCTAAACCCTTAAACCCTTCGTTGCACCTGACAAGTTACAATTTGGTTGCCAATCGGCAGCAAGATGTAGCAAATGCAACAACAAATGCCATCCTAACCCCGGCTTTTTGGCAAGAATCCAGCTTTTCCATATATGGCAACCAAGAGTGAGTTTGGTATGCCTCCAGGGGAATTTGGTCCCTATGGAATAGGTGATTTTGGACCGTACAGACCAGGTGTTTTTGGTCCATACGGAGCAGAGATGCCTAGCTCTATGGGGATGTACAGCACAATGCTTGGCACCCTTTCGGATTCCACCATGGTGGGACAGTGGAGGGATGTGTCAAGTGCAGTGGAAATGTTTAAAAATTTAGCTCGGATCTAGTACTCCACACAAACACAAGGTTACGTTTGTCACAAACTTATGGCGTGGCATGCTATAGGGTGTCCCAACTTATGGGCACTTGCCGACAGGGCCCTGGGGACACCTAGGAATAAGGAAAAATAAAGCGAAGGCTGGCTGCAGAAATTTCCGTGATTCACACTGATGACGTGGCTGACCGTACCGATTCCGTAAAATGCGTTGGGCTGCTGACGATGCTGGCCATACGGATTTCCGTAAATTGTGTTGGCTGCACCTTTTGGGAGACCATGCTTTTGAGTTTGGAAGTTCTTTATGTAACTGCTTTTCCATGGCCAAGGGCCTTTAAATAAGTCCTTTGGGTCCTCTCTGGCTCATTATGTGCTGACGAGCCGGTGAGCAGAGGTGACCCAAGGGCAATTGTACTTTGCTCAATTTTTAATACAAAAAGAAATACAAAAGGGGCACCAGTCTTTGAGGCCAATCTCTCTGGGCACGGTACTACGCCGGACCGTGTCGACTCGAATTGAACTGTGAATTAAATTTCTGAAGTGTTTAAAGTGAATCTCTCTCTCGTGTCGCGACACATTCCAGACTTGGGGTGTCCAAGTTTGTTACAGTGGTATCAGAGCTCAGTCGATTTCTCTACTACCAAGAAATCCGATTCCTTTTCTCACAACACAGATGGATTCAGGCAAGATCAGACGACTCCTCCTGCCACCTAGAGAACGGGAGGCAGTACGGAGAATTCGAGTCGATTAGCCGATCACGAATACGGACCACCTCGGCCTACGCAGTATCAACTTATGGAGATGCAACGTCAACAGCACGTTGACGAGTGCGCAAAGCAGATGCTCCAGTTTGCAAAGGATCCACGGTCTGCCAAATTTTTGACTCGGCACTCAATTGATAAAGTGCATACATATTGGTAGAAAGCCATTGATTCACCCATAAAACCGGCCCTCAAGAAACCTCCTACCCCAAGGATGCTTACTAAAGAAGAACTTAATGATGTCGTTGAAAAACGAATCAATCAACTTCTGGAAGCGAAGAAGGCATCGACGAAACAATTGAAGAAGCGCAACAAGGGGACTGAATACCCCTACCCAGTTCTTCTTCTTCCAACAGTTCGGATAGCTCTTCCTCTTCCGTTTCGAGCGAGGAGGACAGAAAGGGCAAGAAGCGAAGCAAGAATCAACGTTTTGGAAAGAACAAGAAGAAGGCAAAGAAGAGCAGATCCCGACCCGTTTCTGGCAGTTCAACTGAGGATTCATCCTCCTCTGACAGTTTGGACTCCGATGATCACATGTTCTATGCAAAGAAGAAACACTTCTATAGAGCCAATCGATATGATTCTCTCGAGGACAAGAGCAAAAAGACCAGAAATTTAAGGAAGGTGGACAATCACTAAAGTTTGAATCCTTTTCAGGACTCCGAGATGCTCCCAAGGCTTTAACCTTTATTCAACAGTTTGATATAGAATTCTCAAGAGGGCGGTACTCAAAGCACTCCAAGATCAGGAGGGCAGTATCATTTTTGAAAGGAAATGCACAAACATGGTGGTCCACTCTTCTTTTACGGAAAGAAGCCCCTACCAAGTGGTTAAAGTTCAAACGGCTTTTTATTTCTTCTTGACTGACTCAGGAGTACGAACGAGATGTGATGACTGCTTGGAACCATCTCCTGATGATCAAGGCTGACACTTTGGATGCTTATTGTGAGAGGTTTTGGGATGCTTTTCTACCGGCCTCTTCTTGCAAGAAGGTCACTTTTAAGCAGCAAATCGAGCAGTTTTGCTGTGACTTCCTAAATTGATCACAGATCACTACCTTGAGCAGAAGTCCGAGTCCATCCAACAATTGATGGGACATGCTAAGCGAGGATTTGCTATGCATTCAGGTAACTTGACTTACCCCACTGATCAAGTTTCGACACCAAGGACCGGACAAAATCCAACGAATGATAACAGAAGGAAAAGGAAGTTTAAGAAAAAGAAGGATGCGCGACCCCGATTGACCGAGGAACAGAGAACAGATTATCTCAAAGAGAGGAAGTGTTTTGACTGCGGAGAACAAGGACACATCTCTGCAAGGTGCCCCAAAAAGGCACAGTGAGGACAATTAGAAGATAGGCCAAAGAGCTCCAGAGCTGCTGAAGAACGTGGCAGAAAAGGAAAGAATAAAGCAGGACTGGTACCACATTGTATGGAGACCGACCCAAATCAGATGGATGAAAGCAAAGAACTTTGTCGTGCAGGGGGCAAAGTAAGAGATCAGGAAGCCCTCATCTTCTTTGATGGAGGAGCCCTCAGCCAAGGTCAACTTCATTTCCCTTGAATTGGCGGCTCAACTTAGAATTACGCTCGACACGATGGGGCCACAGGCAAAGGCAGTTCTAGTGGCACCCGGATGGGATGTTGCCATTACACCTATCATTGGCAAACTTCCTTTGCATTGTCAAGGGTATTTAGGGCACAAGGAATTTTACATCATGCCTTTGAAAGAGGGTGACGTCCTCCTAGGAATCCCTTGGTACCACGAGAACAACGCCGTGGTTCACTTTCGGGCCAAGAAAGCGACTTTGACGAATGAGAAGGGTAAGAAAATTGTGCTTGATGTAAAATTGAAGGGCGAGTCCGTCCCTATTGTATCGGCTTCGGCCATTTTGAAAATAATGAAATCCAGTCTTTTTGTTTACTCAATCTACTTGAAAGAATTGAATGATGAACAAAGAACCAATATGTTTGAATTGGACAAAGAACCACAAGAATTTCTTCACACACACACTGATTCCTTCTCTGAAGGCCTACCAGGGGAGTTACCTCCTCCTCATCCTGAGGACCACACGATTGATTTGATTCCTGGAAGTACACCATCGAACCGGCCACCTTATCGAGTTAGCCGAGCCCAGAATGAAGAAATAATGAACCAAGTTAAATAACTTCTAGAAAAGGGTCTCATCCAACCTAGCACATCACCCTACTGTTCTCCGGTTTTGCTAGTACTAAAGAAAGACGGATCTTGGAGAATGTGCATTGATTATAGAGCTCTCAATAAATCACCATCAAGAACAGATTCCCTATCCCAAGGATCGATGATATTCTCGACAGACTTCGCGGATCCTCTTCTTACAGCAAGATTGATTTGAAAAGCCGATATCATCAAATCAGAATCGCTCCAGGAGATGTCTATAAGACAACCTTTCGAACAAGTTTTGGTTTATACGAATTTTTGGTGATGCCTTTTGGACTCACAAATGCTCCAACAACATTTAATCGAATGATGGATAGGATTTCCAAGAGTATCTGTTTTTTTCGGCACTTTCTTTGACGACATCATAGTTTTCTCCAAGAATGAAGCAGAGCACCGACATCATCTACTACACGTCTTTCAGGCATTGCGCAAGCATAGATTGGTTATCAATGACAAAAAGAGTGAGTTTTTCTTATCGGAGATACATTTCTTGGGACACATTGTCTCAACAGAAGGAGTACAGATGGACCCGGCCATAATCGAGACTATCCGCGATTGGCCTGACCTAAAGAATGTTCACGAAGTTCGAAGCTTTTTGGGTATGTGCTCTTCTTATCGGCGGTTCATTCGGAAGTTTGTAGAGATAGCTTCACCTTTGCATTTACTGACTCAAAAGGAGTCCCTTTAATGTGGGGACCGACAGAGGTGACTCCTTTTCGGTCACTTAAAGAAAAATTGACTACGGGACCAATGTTGGCTTTGCTTGACTTGCAAAAGCAATTCGAAGTTTATTGTGATGCTTGTGGTCGTAGTCTTGATGCAAGAAGGCCATGTGATTGCTTATGAAAGCAGGATGTTTTCACGGCTAGAATTGATAGCACATGTATATGAGAAAGAGCTTTTGGCAGTGATCCATGCTCTTACACAGTGGCAACACTATTTACTCAAGCCGATCACCACAGTTTAAGCTTTCGAAAAAGCAGATGCGATGGGCTAACATCTTGTCACAATTTCACTTCCAGATTGTCCATGTTCAGGGACAACAAAATTTAGTGGCAGATACATTGTCTCAGAAGGCCTTAGTTCTGGTTATTTCCACGATTCATCACAGAAGCTTCAAGGATATGGTTGACCAGTACGCCACAGATCCCGACTTTGCGGACAATTTTACTCGGATACAGAACGGGGAGACAGTTTCAGGTTATTCCATACGGGATGGCTACTGATGCAGAAAACGATGTTGTGTTACACGGCCTTTGAGAAAAAAGGTCTTGACAGTGTCATTGTCCACCTTTTACGGGTCACCGCGGCATATATGCCACCTTGAACGGTGTGGAGCATTACTTTTATTGGCCGAGACTCAAAAAGGATGTGGACGACTTTGTCCGCGGTTGTTTAGTATGCCAAAAGGTCAAGTTTGACAGGCATAAGGCACAGGGACTACTACAGCCTTTACCCATTCCCACTCGCCCCTAGGAAAGCATTGCTATGGATTTCATCTTTCATCTCCCCAAGACTCAAAGTGGGCACGATGGAATTTTAATTGTCATTGACAGATTTAGCAAGCAAGCTCACTTCATTCCAGTAAAGAAAACAGTGAGCAAGCAGAGGCGACCCAAGGGCAATTGTACTTTGCTCAATTTTTAATACAGAAATAAATACCGAAAGGGGCGCCAGTCTTTGGGGCCAATCTCTCTGGGCACAGAACTACGTCGGCACGAGGATCCCTATAATCTGTCGAGTATATCATCGATCCTAAAAATCGGAAATCTGTTCTTGATGGTGATTTTGTTGAGAGCGCTATAATCGATGCACATTCTCCAAGATCCGTCTTTCTTTAAAACCAACAACACTAGAGAGCAATATGGTGAAGTACTAGGCTGGACAAGACCCTTTTCCAAGAGGTCTTTCACTTGGTTCATAATCTATTCATTCTGTGCTCAGCTCACACGGTAAGGTGGCGCGTTCAGTGGTGTGCTTCCAGGTATCAGATCAATGGTATGATCTTCAGGACGAGCAGGTGGTAACTCGCCTGGTAGGCCCTCTGAGAAGCAATCGGCGTGAGTGGAGAAAATCTTGGCGTCCTTTATCAAGTTTAGACATATTTGTCCTATCGTTATCGCTCAATTCTTTCATAAAGATCAAGTAAACAAACAGACTGGATTTCATTAATTTAGAAATGGCCGAAGCCGATACAATAGGGACAGACTCGCCCTTCAGTATAATGTCCAGTACAATGGTTCTGCCCTTCTCTGTAGTCAATGTCGCTTTCCTCGCCCGATAATCGACCACGGCGTTGTTCTTGTGGTACCAAGGAATCCCTAAGAGAACATCACAACCTTCCAAAGGCATTATGGAAAAGTCCTCATGCCCCAAATACCCCTAACAATGCAACCGAAGTTTAACAATGACAGGTGTAATGGCTACGTCCCTGCCGGGTGCCGCTAGAACAGCCTCCGCAAGTGGTCCCATCCGATCGAGAGTGATCTCGAGCCGCGCCGCCAATTCTGGTGAAATAAAGTTGCCTTGGCTCTTCCATCAAAGAAGATCAGGGCCTCTTGGTCTTTCACTTTGCCTCAATCTCGGCAAAGTTTCGTACTCTTGTCCATGGTGTTGAGATCGGTACCCACACAATCTCAAACCAGTCCTATTTTCATCTTGCCTTTTCTTCCACGTTCCTCAGCTGCTCTCGAACTCTCAGGCCTGTCGTCGTCCTTGTCATTCTGTTCTTTCTGTGCCTTTTTAGGGCACTTCGCGGAGATATGTCCATGTTCCCCGCATCCAAAGCACTTCCCCTCCCTGATGAAGCGAGCTCTCCTGTGGAGTAAGCTTGGGTCATGCATCCTTCTTTTCTGGGTTGCTCTTTCTCTTTCTACTTTCATTCATTGAAGTATGTTCGGCTCGTTGTGTCATGACCTCGTCGGTGGGGTAGGTCACATTGCCAGAGTGAATGGCAAAGCCCCGTTTCGCATGACTCATCATTTCCTGAATAGAAGCTAACTTCTGTTCCAAGCAGTGATCTCGGATCTCTGTAGGTAGACCCAAGGTAAACCGCTCAATCTGGTCTCTGAACGAGATCTTCTTGAATGAAGAGGCGGGTAGAAAAGAGCTCCAGAATCTCTCGCAATAAGCATCCACTGTATCTCTCTTGGTCATCCGAAGATGGTTCCAAGCAGCTCGTATATCGCATTCATACTCTTGCGTCAGCCATTTAACTGGCGCAGTCTTGTTTAAAAGAAGCGTGGACCACCAAGTTTGAGCATTCCCCTTAAAATAAGAGGCAGTTCTCGGAATCTTGGAGTGCTCTGAGTAGCGCCCTCCCGCGAAAGCGATGTCAAACTGTTGTATAAAAGACAAAGCCTTCGAAGCATCTTTATATCCTGAAAAAGTGTCATATTTGATCGACTGTCCAGCTTCCTTAAACTCTGGCACTTTCTTGCTTTTATCTTCCAGAAAGTCATACTAGTTGACTTTATATAAATTCTTATAAAAATTCTTCTTGTTCGCATAAAAGTTGACGTCATCAGAGTGTCAACTGTCTGTAGACGAGTCCTCAGTAGAACTGTCACTCACTGGGCGAGATTTAGACTTCTTTGCCTTTTTCTTGTCCTTTCCGAAGCGTTGTTTCTTGCTTCGCTTTTTGCATTTTCTGTCTTCTTTGCTCGAATCTGAAGAGCTAGAAGAACTGTCAGAAAAAGAAGAAGAAGAAGAAGAACTGGGTACTCCTTCAAATCGCACACGCTTCTTCTGTTTTTTTGCCTTATCAAATGTCCACTGACGACCAAAATAACCCGGGAAGTCAGTGCCTTTCTTCTGCTTTATGCCGTGCTTTTTAGCTTTGTTCTGCGCGTCAAAAAGCTGAGCAATCTATGCATTAACCACCTCTTCTAATTCCTTCTCTGAATATGTCTTGTGAGCAGAAGGTTTCTTGCGAGCAGGTTTCGGGGGTGGTGGTGTGGTTTTCTGCCACTACTCGTGCACTTCCTGAAAATTAGTCTCGCTCATATCTTTTGCCAATTTTGGGTCTTTCGCAAAACTAAGCATCATCTTTGTTGCATCGCCGATCAATTGACGACAATTCATCTCTCGTTGCTCCGTCTGAGTAGGCCGAAGCGGGCCATACTCTCTGCCGAAATCTTCGTTGTGATCCCTACCCGCATCTCCGAATGCGGAGGGAGTCGACTCATCCTTGCGTGAAGCCATAGGTGCTGTAGGAAAAAAAAATTGGGATCGGATTTCCCGTAGTAGAGAAATTGGCCGTGCTCTGATACCACTGTAACAAACTTGGACACTCCAAGTCGAGAATTAATCGCGACAGCACCAAAATAACCACTTCAAAACAGTTTACAGTTCACAATAGATTTGCATTGGCCCGGCGGAGTTCCGTGCCTAGAGATATTGGCCCCAAAGACTGATGCCCCTTTCGGTATTTCTTTTTGTATTAATCAATTCAAAGTACAAGAGTGGTTGGGTCTCACTCTCAGACTCTGCATCCAGATGCTCTGCAGACTGGGAGCCCAATCCACATATTTATTTTATAAGGGATGCCAAAAGCAGAGCCCCAAAAGCTTAAAAATAAAGCAGAGTTTCTTTCTCTCTCACAAGCTCTATGCAGCTTTTTTTTTTTTTAAAAGCAAAAGATTCTCTCTCTCTCTCTCTTTTTCTCTGAAATTGCGTAACATAAATAGCAAACTACCACAATTTCCGGAAAGCTCTGCTGTACAATGCGCCGCAAAAATTGGAATTTTGCCGTACGGTGCCACGTCTTCATGTGAGCACTTTTTCCAGGACCTGCCTTGTTGCCCTAGGGTTAGGGTTAGGGTTAGGGTTTTTGCTGTTTTAGGGTTTTTGGCAAAATTTAGGGTTTGCAGGGTTTAGGGTTAGGGTTTTCAGAATTAGGGTTTTCAGCAGCAGCTAGGGTTAGGGTTCCCAGAATGCTCTCGGGCAGCCACGTCATCACTTTGTGACAACACACACGCAAACAATGAGATCGAATCTTGTCGTGCTGATCTAAATCAATCCACTGTGGCAAAACACAATGGAAATGACCATGCTTGGAGCTCATACTCAAACAATGCGTGCTGACTAATCATTCGAACACATAGTACTTCCTGTGGGGGTTCTTTGGACTTAGGCCCGAGAGCCAAGATCAGGTCTTCTTGATTGGTGGAATCTTCCTGCGGGGGTGCTGTGGACTGCTACTCGAAAGCCAAGATCGAATCTGCAACGAGGTTAGCTTCACTAGAAAAAGCATCCACTAACTCATCCTTCTTGTGAACAATCACATCTTCTTCATGCAAATCATCATGCTTGTGAGAAATCACATCTTGATCATGCAAATCATCATGCTTGTCATTATCATTCAAATCATCATGCTTATCATCATCATGCAAATCATCATGCTTACCATCAATATCATTCACATCATCATGCTCATAATCATGCAAATCATGTGTCATGCTTTGAAGAAGACGAGACCGAGAGAGTCTCCTTCTCCTGAATCCGTTTAATCTTCGCCTGCACATCAGCAATGAGAGATGGAGAATGAACAACTTGCTCTCTATGAATGACAATGGGAGAGTCACTTTTGGCATTGAAAGTGAACGTATTTTCCGCCCAATCAATGAGAGGGTTATGCTCATGAAACCATCGAATGCCCAAAATCATATCACATCCTGAGAGAGGAGAGACTAAAAATTTTCTACGAAAAGCAGCTTGTTGAAATGTAAACAATACTTCAAGGCACTCTTTCGTGATGAGAGAGTCCATACTGGGAGCGAAGCCAGAAACCTCCAGAGGAGATTTCTGACTAACCTATAGGCGGGCTCTCTCAACAAGAGAGGGACTAATCACATCATGCATACTACCTGGGTCAAACAATATGACAAAACGTTGCCCCGTCATATGACCATAACATTTAATGAGAGACTCATCAATGGGAGGGTCATGAGAAACTTGAGGCACACTCGTGTTGTCATTGATTGCATTGACAGAGGGCGTGGGTTCTGTGGATTCTTTGAATTCAGCTTAGGACATGTTCTTTTTATATGACCCTTAATGTGACAATGAAAACAACGACCTTCCTTAGAATTAGTGCTTTGCTCTTCCGACGTGATGTATCCTCCTAAAATTCCATGTGCTACCTTCTCATCTGGAGTAAGCTTAGGTTTAACAATTGTGTTAGCATTAACCTTAGGTTCATTGGAAGAGTTCTTTTCTGAGAGACTGTTGGAAGATTGGTTAGAAGAGTTACCGTTCTTACCATGTTCTGAGAAGACTGAGAGGTACTCGTCAAAGTCTTGTTCTCCTTAGGCTTTCCCTTGTTGTGCTTCATCTCTTGTGCGAGAGCAATCGCTACCGCCTTGTTGAGATCGATTGGATGGAGCACCTCGACATCATCCGACTTGCGTAATTACGTACCTAGTTGCAATACACGATTTGAGAAAGACATAACTAGCATACCATTTTGCTTGAGAGCGTGCCAATCGTCCTCCAATCGTGCGAGGTACTGAGGTGGCATAAACCGCGCCTTGAGCTTGTCTTGGAAATCGGCCCAACTGAAGAAAAGGGGCGTGAATTCGTCGGCTTCCTCTAGGTGCGCGGCTAACTCTGCCTCTTGCCATGCCTAGTAACAATTGATGGCATCACCGGCAAGGTACATAGTGTCACCAGGAGGTGTATTTTTCCTGTTGCCCTCCGTAAATAAGTATTAGATATATTTATTTTATTTTTACTTGTTTGTCCCAAAACCGTTGAAAAGGTGCAAGTGGACATTGCATGGCCAGTGTGAAACGGCTGCAGCCAAATGGGTTTCTCACATCGGGGATCTAGGTCGGTCAGACAGGGACTGCCGGGCCAGCTAGCACTGAATTCTGATGAGTATGGAAGCTCGTGTGCGCCAAACTGGAATTTGGGCCACTCGTCAAGTCACTGCAACTTTATAAGTTGAAAGGGGCCAGTAAATTAACCCACATTGTAGACGTTGGTCAAATGGTAGTCTTCAATGATGGTCATGAGACCGATAGGGACGCCATGGAAGCATCTCCTAAAATTTAGGAAACTGCTATTTTTGACCGGAAAATGTGTTCGCGTCATTAGCTCTGGAATGACAAGGGGAACATTTTATTGCTCTGCTGCCAAGTCAACTGACACACCAGTTGAGATATTTTTAGCAGGGAAAGCCCAAACTCGGAAACTGGGCGACGTGTCAGTCTGTGAGCGATTCTGCCACTCTGGGAGGCAAAAACGAGCTGCATATCAACAAAGGGGGCGCCATTTTCAGCCTCAGGTGGATTGTAGCAGGTACAGAAGCTATGGAATGCTTACCTTGCCCTCTATGCACAGTATGGTGACGGGAGTGATGCCCCGCACGCTACATACTGCTCTCTTTCTCCCCTACGTACAGTATGTTATGCCCCACTAGTGGGCTTCTCATTTGACCTATGTACAGTTCTGGGGGTTTATGCGCGTTTGCCAAGGCAAGAGCCTTCTGAACAGGAACCGGATTAGCTAATTGCTAATCCCCCACAGGTACGCACAGTTCCATCACGAAAGATTGCGAGTTTGGAGAGTTTTCTCGTGGGAAAACTTGTCCAATTCACGAGGGAACTGTCCCATTGCGTGCGGGAGCCCTTGGGACACGCGTAGGCGTGTTCACTCCGCTAAAAACGATCCGAAACAGAGAATTACAGCCTGCTGTGTTTTTCTGCAGGTTTAGGGTTTCGCACCTAAACTGCAAGGGAACATCGGGGGAGCCTCGTGAGAGCCTTGGGATGCGTGTACAGGCTTTTGGGCTCCCGGCAGTGAAAAACAGAGAATTACAGCCCGCTGAATTTCTGTGACAGCTCACCAGAAAGCTTCCAGATATCGAGGGAATACGTCCTAGACAAGTGTTTTTGACCTACAGGGGTTTTTGCGCTATTATGCTGTCGAAATCCGGTCGAAAACCTGCGTTTTCAGCCCTCGCCAGGTTTGGACAGCTTTGTGAAAGCTTGTGCTAAGTGGTCGGATCGTCTACCTTAATTTGAATAAAGAAATACCGAAAGGGGCGCCAGTCTTTGGGGCCTACAAGGTGTCGGTCTCGTGTGCGCAGTGACATTCTAGTCGCTGGACGCCAAGGTGGAAAGGTACGTAGTGTACAGTACGGTTTAGGTACGTACGGAACGTACTTCCGTACTGAACCAACCTTTAGGTACGTGATAGGTACGTACCATTTGTAAAAAAAGACAATTACACTAAATTTAAGTTCACAGACCTTTCAAATTCAGCCTCATTAACAATGCAATGCTTAAAATGAACATATTGATCAAAAAACTTAATGACTCAAGATTCAATACTCAATGAGAAAACCAATGACCATAAATCATAAGACCAAATAACAACTACAAAGTTCAAACATCATGTCCATGGCATTAGCCAGAAGTGGGCATATACCATACAAACTGAATCAAGATCCAAAACAAAGTACTGTGAAATACTACAATGCCATAATAACAATAAAAGTCTGCTGCAGCCTGTCCTCCAAAGCATGAAGTCACCAGTGTGCACTAAGACGTGCGGCCTCAAAAGTCTGTGTCAGATGCGGAAGATGAATCGTCGGTAGAGAGCAAGCCCCCATCATCAAGGACATTGCCCTCCTCATCAAACTCAGGGTCAGGCTCAGCATATGTCAACTCTGGTACAAGCACCTCTGCACCACAAGCCTCCTCAGGCATATCAGCAATCTCTGCATGGATGAGCCGGACAGCTTCATTCGCTCGCCTGCGAATGGAGCGAATAGGAAGCTTCCCCCTGCGAATACTCTCCCGTCTCACAGTGTCTGGATCTCCTCCCACCGTGCGTAGAGGAAGGCTAAGAGCTCGTGCACGTAATCTAGTCACACGACGATCCACGCTCTCAAGCTCTCTATGCAGCTCTCTGAGAATCTGCTCCTGCTCGTCTCTAATCTGTCGGTCCACCTCCTTTGGTCTAGGATCATCTACCATTTTCAGCTCTGTCGCATCAACCTGTTGAAGAGTAAAATAAAGTTAAACTGACTTATTTATGGCATATGCTTGCAGGTTGAGTTTACAGTGGCCAACATCAAGGTAATTACCTGTTTGGGTTGCCCCAAAGAATGGTAACTCCGCACGAGCCTCATGTTGGCTCTGCACTACACCAACTTCTCCAACCGAGAAGTGCTAAGGCGATTTCGAATCTTCGTGTGTATGAGAGAGTAAGCACTCCAATTGCGCTCACATGCTCCAGCCGAGCAATCCTGCTCAGTGATCAAGCAAGAGCGCAATCATCAGCAAGAGAGTGACAAGTGTCAAGTAATATAAAGATGAAGTTAGAAGTTTAAAATGATATATACAATGTAATCATGGATGGCAGTTTCCTAACCTGGGAAAGGATACGAAGAGCAATGCGTGAGAGGTTGGGAAGACCAACTCTCCCATACGAGTGCCACCACGTCAAAGGATACTTTGTGGCTTCCTTCCTCAAAGAAACTGCTCTCGTGAAAGAAGCGCCAATGCCATTCATGTAGTTGGTGAATTCCTTGTCTATCCCAAGCTGATCATCCTCTGAAAACATGAGCCCAACATACTTTGATTGTTTTGTGCTAAGCAAGGTATCACTCCATAGCTCTGGCGACCTGTAGAGAGGATGAAGCATGGCAGCCATCGCATGTATGGGACGGCTCATGAAAGTCCAGCGGCTCTCAACACATCCCAATAAATCTGATCGGCTGAAATATCAAAACAACTTGTCAATACAAGTTAACTGTTATAACTTAGACTTGATGGTTAAAATAGACAAGTTACAACCATTAGAACATGAGGAACCCTTACCGATCAATAGTCAACAGATCGCATTTGGAAACGTGGTCTTTCATCTGCATAAACAGATGATAGACTAGTCCCAAGGTCGATCCCTCCATATCCGTCAATCGAAGGAGGACGTAGACTGGCTTGAGTGCCACTGAAAGAGCGTGCACTTCCTGCCAAAAGCTCTCATCAAGGATCCGCCTCTGCAAGTATTTTGTAGATTCATCCTGCGATCTTGACATGCCTCGCCATTTTGGATCCACCACTGTCTGTAGTAGTGGATCTCTAAGTTTGTAAAGCCTCTGTAAAACCAAGTAAATGTAGGCAAACCTGGTTTTTGAAGGTCGAACCATATCCAAAGTGCTATGGCTGCGGAAGATAGCAAGAGCCTGATGTTTCTTGCGAAAGAATGTGGTGACCTTGACTACATCTGCAACTATGGGTTGCACCCATGAAAGTTTGCCAATATCCTCCATGAGCAAATCCAAACAATGTGCAGCACATGGAGTCCACACTATGCCATGAAAATGTTGCTCCACCATAAATCCCATTGCCTTGCAATTAGCTGCATTATCTGTCACCACCTGCACAACATTCTCCTTGCCAACCTCCTCTATGGCTGTTTTGATGTGACCAAAAATAAACTCAGCCGTGATCTTTTCCCCTAGTTTTCCTGCATCCACAGCACGCAAGAAATAGGTGCCCAAAGCAGAAGACACAAGAATATTGATTATGTGTCGTCTGCGTATGTCTGCCCAACCATCTGAGATAATGGTGCATCCAAACTCCTTCCATCCAGCTTTCACAGGCGTAAGCGCCTTGTCAATTAAGGCCTTTTGTTCATCTAACATAGTGGTGCGCATCTTTGTGTAATCAATACTTGTCCATGTCTCAGTAGGCCCCACCTGTGCAATGGCTTTTACCATTCTTTTCCACTGATCTGCGCGCAAAACATTGAAAGATATGTTGCACTCAATAAGAGTGCGACATATCTCCATCTCTGCCACCCTCTGACGCTCTTTCACCCAAGCCTGAGAAGAGATGCGACTGTAACTAAGTCAAACTTTGTAAATAATTAATTTATTTACGAGAAAAGAATTATCTAATTAGTTGTGTGCACACCAGAATAGACCTAGCAGTTCTAAGGCCTCAGGTGAGCCTAAATGCAGGCTAGAACACCTCAGAGGGACCTTAGCAGAAATTACCCTGAAGCCCTAGTGATTGGGAAATCGGGTCTTCAGAAAGGGGTAAGCAGTAGCCTCAGATTTTAGGCTCAGGAAAAATACGCGCGTCAGTACAAGCACATGAATGAGATAGGGTCCTTAGAACAGTGCCCTAAGGCTAATAAAGCTAATAAAGCCTTAGGGTAAGTTTCGTGAAATTAAATTTAACGGTTCGTGCCCGGGCGGGCGGTCGGACAGGTGTGAACAGGTAAAGGCGGTGCAGTGCCCGTGCGGCATTGCGCCGACAGACCTTTGGTGTTCTCATAAAAGAATCATTGGTAGCATTTGTTAGTTAGTTGCACATTTTTAATTAATGAGCTAGAAGTTTTTAAAGTCAAAAGTTGAATGGTTTTTAAGTTTTTAAAGTAAGTGTGCCAAGTGGCACACTTACCAATGCAAACTAACTCTCTCACTCTCACTCTCACCCTCTCTCTCTTCCTAGCGCCCCCTCTCCCTGATGGCTATTTAGGAGCCCTCCCTCCCCCATTTTCAGGGCTGACAGTGCACCTACCCCCCCTAATGTGAGCGTGCTCTACGCGGTGGAGCCCTCCATTGAAGCTTGAGAGCAGCCCCTTGCGACATATGTGGTAGCCTTGTGCTCCCATTGTCAAGAACAAGGGATCTCACAGTCATAGACACCTTCTGGTGAAGTTTCATCGCGAGAAGCTGCCGTAGACGCTCTCTTAGCAGAGTGCGGCTGCTGTAATTCTCTGTTTTCAGCCCCTAATCACCTCGATTAGGGCTGTTTTCAGCAGATCAGCCATAGAAATTCTCTTCTCTCTCCTTATCCTAAGTCTACATCAAGTTTGGCGCGATTCCATCGCGAAGAAGACCTCTGTTTCGGCGTAGGGGTGTGCACAGGTAAGAATTTCAGGTTATGTGCAGAAAATTACAGCAAGCATGTGCGTGTGCATTTTGCTTGTTTCTCTTTTGTGTTCGATGCATGAATGAATGAGCATGAAGGCAACACATAACGGAAGATGGACTCTCCTCTGTGAGAGCTTCCGATGAGCTGTTTCGGAAGATAGACTCT
Source organism: Adiantum capillus-veneris (assembly GCF_014529385.1). NCBI lineage: Eukaryota > Viridiplantae > Streptophyta > Polypodiopsida > Polypodiales > Pteridaceae > Adiantum > Adiantum capillus-veneris. The sequence goes on along the minus strand of NC_140931.1, from coordinate 75,590,973 downwards.
CTTTTCGAGAGCTTCCAACCAGTCTCGCAGAAGAGGGGAAATCCCCTAAGCAGTAAAAAAGTGAAAACACTTTCTCAGTCAGTAGTCAAAACAGAACAGAAGAAAGAATAGAGGACGGGCGTATGCCCCGTTCCTGTGCTTGTAAAGATTCTCCCTTAGTAATAAAGATATTCTCTTTATGGGGGGGGGACCAGCCCATCTTCTGGTCCCCAATGAAGTGTCAAGTTTTCTCGCTCCCTCTAATTCTCTTGAGTATTTGAAGTGCAATTAAACGTCAGTTTACGCTTCCGTATTTTTGTGACAGTGGTATCAGAGCAAGGTCCTCTCTCTCTTCCTGAAGGGATTGACGACTCTTGGCAAACTGCAGAAATGGGAGGACGCGAGATAGAGTTCTCTCTCCTTCAACAGCAGGTGGAAGAGTTGCAGAAAGCTCTCTCCAATCCAGAAGTCCAAAAGATTCTCCATACTCTTGAAAAAGGGAAGAAGAAAATGCCGATGGGGTCGGGAGAAATTCCGCAGAACCCAAAGGCGCCACAACCAAGAAAAGATCCTTTGATTGGAACTTCCCGCATGCACGAGAGGCAGAAGAAATCTCCAGAACGTCATGTGCGGTTTAATCCAAAAGTTCAAGAGCAGGATCCCCCTGATTCCCCTCAGTTCTCTTTCATGAAGGATCTGGAAGACATAGTTTCTCCGGAAGACATGTTTCTCGACGATTCGTCGCAGCAAGAAGTACATTCAAGGGAAAGGACTCCTGTCCCCAAGGAGTCTAAGCATCGAAAGAAGGAGCACCATAAGAAGAAGCACCACAGGCAAAAAACATTCAAGTCGGGAGATAAAGATGTGAAATTCGACACCTACAATGGACGGCGTGATAATGACAAAGCTTTGGCTTTCATCCGCCAATTTGAAGTTGCATTTACTGAAGGGAATTTTAAAGAAAGATCCAAGCTTCGCCATGTTAGTTTGTACCTGAAAGGCACCGCCAGCAATTGGTGGTTAACCCTTATCCTGGAAGATCGCAAACCCCAAGATTGGACCGCTTTCAAGAAGGAGTTCTACGCACAGTTCCTTCCTCCAGACTATGAGGAAGAGGTAAAGAAAGAATGGGATCGACTTTCACAGTCAGAGAACGAAACTGTTCCACGCTATGTGGATAGGTTTTGGGACGTTCTCTTGAAAGTCACTCCATTCAAGAAGATTGACGATTCGGAGAAGATGCGCAAGTTTGAAGCAGGTTTGCATGAAGCCTTGCAAAAGGCTATGAAGCTTTACCCTCGAGGTAACTTGCAGATACTTATGGAATCAGCCCGCATAGCTGATGGAATACATGACAAGGGTACTCCCAGGAAGATGGAGCAAAGCACTTACCATGCCAAGCAGAAGGCTCTCCATGAGCAGCCTACCTCTTCTACTTCTTCTCAAAAGAAGAAAAGAACCGCCTCCGAAGCAGAAGCAAAGCCAAATCAGCCCAAGAAAGGGAGATATCTCTCTCCTGCTGAGTTGCGAACCTACATTAGTGAAGGAAGATGCTTCAAGTGCGGACAAGTTGGTCATATGAAGGGTGACTGTCCAACCAAACCTCCACAACCACCCTCTTCCAATGCAGTCCCAGATGTACAGGGAAATACAACCAAGGATGGAAAAGAAAGAGCTCTTCTCAAAGCATGGGGGAGTATCAACAACCAGCGGGCTCTTATTTTGTTTGACCCTGGTAGTACAGACAACTTCATCTCTACCAAGCTAGCTGACGACCTGAACTTGCAGCCCAATCGTTTCGGAGTCTCTATTCAAGCGCAATCTGCTTTCAAAGGACAGAACTCAAACTCTACTCCAATCATAGGGAAGTTGAATCTAAAGGTCGACAACTACAAGGATCAAGAGTCTTTCTTACTAGCTTCACTTGAAGGATGCGATGTTATCTTGGGAATGCCTTGGCACTACAAGATGCATCCCATTCCTGACTATGTTCAGAAAACCTTATCTTTTGCCCATAAAGGAAAGGAGTATCTTGTACTTGCAGATGCAGGTGATTGGCGTATTCCTATCGCCAATCACATTGCCATCAAGAAAGAAATGAAAAAGTGTGTTTCAGCGTACTTGATTTTTGCAAGAGAGAGAGATGTGTCTGTTTCACAACTTTCTTCCTCTTTAGAGCAAAAAAGACTTAAGTTAATAGAAAGATATAAAGATTGTTTTGCAGATGAACTTCCAAATGAACTTCCACCTTCGCGACCTGAGGATCATACAATTAATTTGATCCCAGGAAGTTCTCCTCCAAATCAACCCCCTTATCGAGTTAGTCTAATGCAGCAAGAGGAAATTCTCAAGCAGGTTAACGAACTTTTGGAGAAGGGCTTAATAAGGCCTAGTACTTCTGCATATTGTTCACCTGTCTTGCTAGTACAGAAAAAGGATGGCACATTCCGCATGTGCATAGACTATAGATCTCTAAACAAGATCACAATCAAGAATCGATTTCCAATCCCTCGGATTGACGACATTCTTGATAAGTTACAAGGAGCCAGTGTCTTTAGTCGTATAGACTTGAAGAGCGGTTATCATCAAATCCGCATAGCTCCTCAGGATGTGCATAAGACTTCATTTAGAACAACCTTCGGGTTGTATGAATTTCTAGTGATGCCTTTTGGACTCACTAATGCACCAGCTACATTCAACAGAATGATGGATAGAATCTTTCACTCATACAGAAGCTTTACAGGCGTTTTCTTTGATGACGTCTTAATCTTCTCAGAGACAGAAGACGAACACTATAAGTATCTCGCCTTAGTGTTTGAAGAATTACGCAAACACAAATTATTTGTGAATGCTAAGAAGAGTGAGTTCTTTCTAAAAGAAATCCACTATTTGGGCCATATAGTATCTCACAACCAGGTGAGAATGGACCCTGATAAGATTCAAGCAGTTCTAGAATGGCCTACGCCAACTACAGTACATGATGTACGAAGTTTCATTGGCCGCTGTTCTTATTATCAGCGTTTCATTCGAGCTTTTGCCGCGATAGCAGGTCCCCTCCATGACCTGACAAAGAAGCGGATTCCATTCCATTGGGGGTCTGGACAAAAACAAGCTTTCGAAAAGCTTAAGTATCTACTCAGTCACGGACCTGTTCTCACCGTCCCTGATCTTCGCAAACCTTTCGAGGTATACTACGATGCATCTGGAGATTGTGTAGGAGCAGTTTTGAACCAAGAGGGTCACGCGATAGCCTATGAAAGTCGGCGCCTTAAAGATGCAGAGTTGCATGCCTCCATATACGAAAAAGAGCTAATGGCAGTAATTCATGCTCTTTCCATTTGGAAACACTATCTATTAGGAGCTGATTTTATTATCAAGACAGATCATCAAAGTCTTTGCTACTTTCTCACAGAGAAAGTTATCAGAAAAGCAGATGAGATGGGCCAACTTTCTTTCAATGTTTCATTTTCAGATTTTACACACTCTGGAACAAAGAATGCAGTTGCAGATGCTCTCTCCAGGCGTCCAAAGATCAATGCACTAACAACAATTTATCATGAGGAACTAGAATCTCTCAACGAGATGTATCCTCAAGATCCAGACTTCGCCACAATTTGGGCAGATCTTCAAGCTGGTCACTCAAAGCCACCTTATTCTATCAGGGATAATACACTCTATCGTCAACAAGCAATATGCATAGCTCAGCCCTTACGACAAAAGGTGATGGATGAAGCACATAATTCTCCTTATGCCGAGCATCGGGGAATTGTTTCCACCACTAGTGCCCTCGAAAGGTATTTCTTTTGGCCAACACTCCGTGCGGACATTGAAAAATATGTACGTGAGTGTTTAGTCTGCCAAAAGGTAAAATATGACAGACATAAAGTTTATGGCAAGCTTCAGTCGCTGCCTGTGCCTAACACGCCATGGGAAAGTATTTCCATGGATTTTATTACGGATCTCCCTCGATCCAAGAATGGAAATGATGCAATCTGGACTATAGTAGACAGATTCAGTAAGCAAGCCCATTTTATTCCAGTAAAGAAGACGATCAAAGTAAAGAAGACGATCAAAGCTGATCACATGGCTAGAATATTTCTAGCTCAGATTTTTAAACACCATGGATTGCCAAAGACTATTGTCAGCGATAGAGATCCCCGCATGACTAGTCTATTTTGGCAGGCATTGTTTGAAAACTTGGGAACTAAGCTTGATTTTTCATCAGCTTATCACCCTCAAACAGATGGTCAAAGCGAAATCGCTAATGCCATTGTTTTAGATCTCCTCAGGTGCTATGTTTCGGAACGACAATCCGAATGGGAACAGTACTTACCAATAGTTGAGTTTGCGTATAATAATACCATACATTCCTCAACTGGTAAAGCCCCCTTCGAAATTATTTACCGGAAGCCACTCTTACTTCCTATTATGGTGACCAAAGAAAACATCTTCACCGCAGATGAATTTGTGCGCAATATTGATATTGCCCATCAACAAGTAAAGCAAGCGATTCTTCGTACTCAAGAGTAACAGAAGAGAAAAGCAGACAAGCACAGAAGGAATCTCAATCTTGAAAAAGGACAATATGTCCTGCTTTGGTTTGAGAAAGCTAGATTGAAAAAGCGGGCCGGCAAAGGGAAAGTTGTCAAACTTTCCCATAGATTCTACGGCCCTTTCAAAATTACAGATAAAGTCAAAGATGTGACTTTCAGATTGGATTTACCTTATAATTGGCGAATCCATAATGCTTTTCATGTCAGTCTCCTCCGACCCTATGTTGGACCTCCTCCAGTGGCGCCCGTACAAGAAGATCCTCCAGAAGTCGAAGAGACTAAGAAAATCCTTCAACCTGAACAGATAATACACCACTCGGAGAGACAACTCAAGTCGGGGAGTCTACATCGAAAGTATTTAGTCAAGTTCAAGATTACACTCCTTTAGATGCAAAGTGGATGACTGAGTCCGATCTCAAGGACTACCCTGACATCTTGCACAATTATGTTGACGCTCTACAGTTGAGGTCAACTGTTTAGAACCAAGAGGGATGTAACTAAGTCAGACTTTGTAAATAATTAATTTATTTACGAGAAAAGAATTATCTAATTAGTTGTGTGCACACCAGAATAGACCTAGCAGTTCTAAGGCCTCAGATGAGCCTAAATGCGGGCTAGAACACCTCAGAGGGACCTTAGCAGAAATTACCCTGAAGCCCTAGTGATTGGGAAATCGGGTCTTCAGAAAGGGGTAGCAGTAGCCTCAGATTTTAGGCTCAGGAAAAATACGCGCGTCAGTACAAGCACATGAATGAGATAGGGTCCTTAGAACAGTGCCCTAAGGCTAATAAAGCTAATAAAGCCTTAGGGTAAGTTTCGTGAAATTAAATTTAACGGTTCGTGCCCGGGCGGGCGGCCGGACAGGTGTGAACAGGTAAAGGCGGTGCAGTGCCCGTGCGGCATTGCGCCGGTAGACCTTTGGTGTTCTCATAAAAGAATCATTGGTAGCATTTGTTAGTTAGTTGCACATTTTTAATTAATGAGCTAGAAGTTTTTAAAGTCAAAAGTTGAATGGTTTTTAAGTTTTTAAAGTAAGTGTGCCACTTGGCACACTTACCAATGCAAACTAACTCTCTCACTCTCACTCACCCTCTCTCTCTTCCTAGCGCCCCCTCTCCCTGATGGCTATTTAGGAGCCCCCCCTCCCCCATTTTCAGGACTGGCAGTGCACCTACCCCCCCTAATGTGAGCGTGCTCTACGCGGTGGAGCCCTCCATTGAAGCTTGAGAGCAGCCCCTTGCGACATATGTGGTAGCCTTGTGCTCCCATTGTCAAGAACAAGGGATCTCACAGTCATAGACACCTTCTGGTGAAGTTTCATCGCGAGAAGCTGCCGTAGACGCTCTCTTAGCAGAGTGCGGCTGCTGTAATTCTCTGTTTTCAGCCCCTAATCACCTCGATTAGGGCTGTTTTCAGCAGATCAGCCATAGAAATTCTCTTCTCTCTCCTTATCCTAAGTCTACATCAAGTTTGGCGCGATTCCATCGCGAAGAAGACCTCTGTTTCGGCGTAGGGGTGTGCACAGGTAAGAATTTCAGGTTATGTGCAGATAATTACAGCAAGCATGTGCGTGTGCATTTTGCTTGTTTCTCTTTTGTGTTCGATGCATGAATGAATGAGCATGAAGGCAACACATAACGGAAGATGGACTCTCCTCTGTGAGAGCTTCCGATGAGCTGTTTCGGAAGATAGACTCTCTTTTCGAGAGCTTCCAACCAGTCTCGCAGAAGAGGGGAAATCCCCTAAGCAGTAAAAAAGTGAAAACACTTTCTCAGTCAGTAGTCAAAACAGAACAGAAGAAAGAATAGAGGACGGGCGTATGCCCCGTTCCTGTGCTTGTAAAGATTCTCCCTTAGTAATAAAGATATTCTCTTTATGGGGGGGGGACCAGCCCATCTTCTGGTCCCCAATGAAGTGTCAAGTTTTCTCGCTCCCTCTAATTCTCTTGAGTATTTGAAGTGCAATTAAACGTCAGTTTACGCTTCCGTATTTTTGTGACAGCGACTAGGCAAAGTGGTCTGCGTTGATGTTTCAGATGTACCTTTTTCACGTGGCAAGGAATCCTCACCTTCACCACCAACACATGCTCTCTTCCTGGAAGTAGGGGGTTGCATGGAGGCCGAACCTCCTCCAACCTCTGTCTCCGCACCTAAAGACTCCAGCTCTCCAACAAAAGCATCATGTAAAGCATCCTGTGTGCTGGGAGCACCTCTCAAAGCAGGAGCACCAACAAGAAAATACTCTTGAATAAGCTGCTCCCTCAAAGGTGGTGGTATTTTCTCACATGCACCAATCTGATCAGTGCACCCGATGCCTGTCAAGTGCTTTTTGACTCGCGTAATAGTGCTGGTGTATTGGTCCCCACAATACTTGCATTGCCATAAGCGTGTACCAGAACCTTGCTGAGAAGTGGTCGTGATGATCCTCAAAACATTGGTGTGGAGCGACCAGTTGGGGTTGGTTTTACGCGGCATAATGAATCCTGCACATTGCAAATGCAAAAGAGTGCACGCACATGAGAAGTACGGAGTGCGAGAGAAGAGTACGGAGTGCATGGTGGCAGAAGCAGTACCTTTTCACGCGCGTAGCTCGGCTCTACAGGACTGTGCACTGCTCTGCAGACTTCCCTGTAACAGAACAGAGACTCTTTTGCTACAGTGGTCGAATAAAAAAGCCTAAGGCTTCCCCCCTTCACACTAATAAGCCTAACCGGAAGCGCTCCCTAGCGGAATTTGTCCGAGCAAAAAACGCCCAAAAAAAAAATTTATGCCGTACTGTACCGTACGATACGTACTGTACCGTACCGTACGGAAAGGTACCGTACGTACGTACGGATTCTACTCTGCTGGACGCAGCTGTGTTCTCTTCCCTTCTCAGTGCTCTGTGTAAAGTTAACAGGTAATTGAAATAGTACCGCCCTCTACGTTGTACGGGCCGGTTATATGGTTCCATCGACGGGATAGTCACTTTTTCTTCAAAAAGTGCAGCGTGGATTCTTGTGGGTGAAAGCAACAGAGAGCTTGTCGATATGGCAGAGAAGAGAGACCAAGTACCTGAAGAGGGATCTTCCTCACATGGCACAGAGAAAATTCCTTCAACTCTTCAAGAAGAGGACAGGTTGTTTAGAACTCAACTGCGTTGTTGCATGGACATGTTTCAGCAGTTGGCTAACAACCCAAGGATGCAGGAATTCTTACAGGCTCCGACACAGGGTTTTCAGCCTCCTACACAGGGCATGACTGAGCCGTTGCAGGAAAAGGATATTTCCAATGCGCAAAGGACTCATGATGCTCGAGGGAAAGCCCATGTGGTTGAGCAACTAGCGGTGTCCAATGATCCAAAGCAACTTGCTTTAGCTGGACAGGAACCGTTTGTGAATGGTCAAGGGAGTAATGAACAGGCTATGCGTCAGACCCTTCCATTGCCTAATACTTATCCTGGTTATTTTGGAGGTGGTTCAGTGTTTCAAGCTATGGCTGGACCTTCCACAGGTTATATGCCAGGGAATGTGTTCGGGACGATGCAAACAGGCATGGGTAACCCTATGTACGCGAACATGGGTGTCCAACCTGGTTTTTAGGGTGCCTATGGCCAGTTTCGAGTGCCTGGAACACAATTTGGTATGGCTGGTTTTTCGCAGCCATACGTACAAAATGCAGATATGACAGGGAAAACAGTTGATGCGAGTGTTGGAATGAACACTCATGGAGCACCACTGCTACAGGCACCTGTTTATGATAATGTGGCTCCTTTGAGTCAGCCTAAGGATTACAAGGAAGGTGGGCAGGGAGTGAAGTTTGAAACTTTCAGAGGAACTGAGGACCAATTAAAGGCTTTGACCTTTATACAGCAGTTCGATGCAGCTTATGCTGGAGGCAACTTCACGGAATCTTCAAAGATACGCAAGGCTGCCACTTTCTTGAAAGGGAATGCGCTCCAATGGTGGACCGCATTGTTGAACCAGGGTCAAGCCCCAACAACGTGGGTCCAATTCAAACAGCTTTTTGCGCCTGCATGGTTGACAAACACTTTTGAAGTGGATGTGATGACAGAATGGCACGAGTTGAATGCTAAACAATGTGCGGATCTGGAAGAGTACAATAAACGGTTTTGGGCCGCACTGTTGTCAGTCACCTCTTACAGGTTTGTGCCTTTGTCAGAACAAATTGAGAAGTACTGTTGCGGATTACCCAAGAAAATCAGGTACTACTACACAAAGACTACTGTCATGAATATGTTTCAATTGATAGAGAATGCAAGAGTGGCCAACAATCTGTCGAAGGGAGATTCCGATGGATTTAATAGCCACAAGAAAGGGGCCCAAGGCAAACAGTTTTCAGCCAAGGGCAATGTTGCAGCAAAGCCTTCTGAGTCTCCTGCAAAGAAGCCCTCCACTCAAGAAGCTGATACGTCCAAGAAGCAGTCTAAATCTTCTTCGGAACAAGGACAAGGACAAAAAAGGCATTTTTCTGGCAAAACTTTTCAAGAAAGGAAAGCTCTTAGGGAGGCCAAGAAATGCTACATTTGTGAACAGGAAGGACACTTTGCAAATGAGTGCCCACAGAAGAAGTCACAGGATAAGGATGACAAGTCAGACCATAAAGGGAAGAAGCCAAAGCCGAGTGCAGGACTTGTTCCAGATTTGGTTGGAGATCAGCCAAACACAGATGCCACGAAGCTGTGCAGAGCTTGGGGCAAAGTTAGAGACCAGACAGTGCTGGTTTTCTTTGATCCAGGAGCCCGTGCAAATTTCATATCACCAGAATTGGCATCAAAGTTGGGCATTCGTGCAGAGGAGATGGGTATGACAGGCGAAGCAAGTTTGGCATGCCCAGGACATTCAGAGCCTATTACTCCCATTCTGGGAAAGCTTCGTCTGCACATTCACAGCTATGTGGATGCGGAAGAACTTCATATTATGCCGCTTGAGGGTTGTGATGTGTTATTGGGTATCCCATGGTGTTACAGGTTGCATGCTATGGTGGATACTTACAACAAAAAGATTACCCTTGTACATAGAGGAAAGACTCATGTCCTTGATGTAAAGCTTAAAGGCGAGTCTGTTCCAGTTGTTTCTGCTTCTGCTATTTCATCTGTAATAAAGAATCATCTTTCTACGTACTTGATCTTTGCAAAAGAAGTACCTCAAGTTGTATTTAATTTGTCTACCTTAGATAAAGACAAGTCAACTTTTTTGAGTGGTTTCAGTGATTGTTTTTCGGACTCTTTGCCAGGGGAGTTACCTCCTGAGAGACCTGAGGATCATACTATAGATCTTGTGCCAGGTTCTAGTCCACTGAATAGACCACCATACAGGGTTAGTGCAGCCCAGCAGAAAGAGATTATGGGTCAGGTCAACGAGCTTTTAGAGAAGGGGCTGATTCAGCCCAGTTCATCCCCTTTTTGTTCGCCTGTACTCTTAGTGCAGAAGAAGGATGGTTCATGGCGCATGTGCATTGACTATCGCGCCTTGAATAAGAATACTATCAAGAACAGGTTCCCCATACCGAGGATAGATGACATTCTTGATCGGCTTGAGGGAGCGTCATTGTTTACAAGAATAGACCTAAGAGCGGGTATCATCAGATACGCATGAGACTAGAAGATTTCCATAAGACTGCGTTCAGGACAACATTTGGTCTCTATGAGTTTCTTGTCATGCCATTTGGTCTCACAAATGCTCCTGCCACATTTAATAGAATGATTGACAGAATTTTTAGACCACATAGAAACTTCGTGGGTACCTTCTTTGATGACATGATTGTCTACTCAAAGTCTAAAGAGGAGCATAGGGATCACTTGACCGCAGTTTTCAATGAGCTACGCAAGAATAGGCTACTCATCAATGCGAAGAAAAGTGAGTTCTTTTTGAAGAAATTCACTTCCTTGGGCACATTGTTTCAAAGGATGGGGTATGCATGGATCCCGCTAAGGTGGAAGCAATTAGGTCATGGCCAGACTTGAAGTCCGTACATGACATTCGAAGCTTTCTAGGCGGTTTATCCAAAATTTTGTTGAGATTGCTTCTCCACTCCATGCACTGCAAGGAAAAGGAGTTACTTTCAAGTGGACAGCCAAGGAAATTTTAGCGTTCAAACACTTGAAAGAGAAGCTAACTTCAGATCCGGTAATTATTTTGCCAGATCTTTCTAAACCTTTTGTCGTTCAATGTGATGCGTGTGGCCATAGTCTTGGTGCAGTTTTAATGCAGAATGGCCGAGTAGTCGCATATGAGAGCAGAATTCTTTTGAAGACTGAAAGGAACTTGCAAGTCTATGAGAAAGAATTGCTGGCAGTAATTCATGCTCTCACTAGTTGGAAACACTATTTGCTAGGGGCTGATTTTGTTGTCCAAACGGATCATCAAACCTTGCGATATTTTCTTACACAGACGAAGTTGTCTGAGAAGCACATGCGATGGGCAAACATCTTGTCAATGTTCCATTTTCAGATTGTGCATGTGCAAGGGAAAAAGAACGTGGTGGCTGATGCGTTGTCACGAAAGCCCCAAATTTCAGCAGTGTCAATTCCGTACCATTGTGAACTAGACGAAATGAAGACACAATATACTGAAGATTCAGATTTTGCAAGGATCTATGACCAGCTTGTTGATGGGCAACATCATGAGCACTATATGCTTAAGAATGACTTTCTCATGATGCATGGAAAGTTATGCATTACTAAACAGTTACGGCCAAAGATTTTGATGGAAAGTCATGCTCCACCTTATGCTGGGCATCGTGGAATTGATGCGACAGTGAAAGGGGTTGAGGCATTCTTCTATTGGCCAGCTTTGCGTCAAGATGTTGACACATTTGTAAGATCATGCTTAGTATGCCAAAAAGTCAAATTTGACAGACAAAAGCAACCGGGATTGTTGCAGCCATTGCCGATCCCTGATAGGCCATGGGAAAGTATAGCAATGGACTTTATCTTTGATCTTCCAAGGACGCAAACAGGAAATGATGGGATTTGGACTATCATTTGTAGGTTCAGTAAGCAGGCCCATTTCATTCCTGTTAGGAAGAAGATAAAGCCAGAACACATGGTCAAGATATTCATGAGCAATATCTTTAAATATCATGGGATGCCTCAGTCAATTGTCAGTGACAAGGATCCACGTATGACGAGTCTTTTCTGGAAGGCATTGTTTGAGAACATGGGCACTACGCTCAAGTTCTCTTCTTCGTTTCATCCGCAAACTGATGGACAGTCAGAAGAGGCAAATTCTACTGTCTTGGACCTACTCAAATGTTATGTCTCAGAGCACAAGGCAACTTGGGAACACCATCTCCCATTGGTTGAATATGCTTACAATAACACTGTGCATACATCAACAGGTAAGGCACCATTTGAGATAGGGGAATACTGAACTGGATCTTCTCTGTGACTGGGTTGTTGGAGTCCGAATCTCGGCTTGCGCCACTTCAGGCACTACCAACATCTTTGGCTGGTTCGGACTTCGAGGCAAGAACCTATTGAACTAATTCTTGCGTGCGGAGGTCCCTTTGAATCTCACGATCGGCCTCCAAGGCCGTTCGTCTTGCTTCGGCTTCCTCCTTTCTTTGTGCTTTTCTTTCTTTTCGTGTTTCTTTTCGTGCATCGCGCTCGCATTCCAAAGCAATGCGAGTCGCTTCTTGTTGTTCTGCTTTTCTTTCTAGTTGTGCCATCGCAACGCGATTCGTTTCTTGTTGTTGTGCCATCGTCTCCAACATCGACTTGACCATCGCCTCCATAGGATTTGGTACAACTCGTGGCGTAAATGGAGAAGAGGGAGGGTCGGAAAAACCTCCTAGTGGGGAAAATTCTTCGCCGCCTCTCTCATGCTCATTACCTCCATGCGAAAGTATCCATGCCGCTTCGGGTGATGACCATGCACTGTGATCTTTGGTTCTTAAGTTCACAAGGAACTTGGGGTTCTTGTGGGTCTTGGGTTCTTGGGTTCTTGAGGTTCTTGGGGTCTTGAGTTCTTGAGGGTCTTCTTTCGCTTGCAATCTGTGTTAGAGAAGGATCTTCTCTTTACCCGAGTTCTGCTCTTTTCCGCGGGCACACCCCTTGGAGGCCTTGCGCTCACACCAAGGTTGCTTTTCCCACCTCACGTCAATTGGCCGGCCGCTAAGTGCACGGTCTGCTCTCAATGAGTGGAAAGAGGCACAAGGGGAGGCTGGACAAGCCCTTCTTTCCTGGGATTCCTGTCACTCTTCAAAACACGCTTAGGAATCCAACGCCCAAGTGAACTTGGGTTCGTGCGATCGCAACAAGCAAAAAACATTCTTGTGATTCTTGTGGTTCTTTCCTTGAGTGATACAGAACACTGCCAAAGCTCTGATACCAATGTAAGGTGCAGCGGAATGAATGTTGAACTTTACTCAAGATGAGTGCTCCGAACTGTGCTCAAGGTTCCTTTTACTTATGTAAGGGAAAGCCTTCCGTTCTTAATGAGAGAGTGCAATGGACACAAATAAAGTGAATGGACACAGTGAATGGAAGTGCATGAGACTGAGAGATAGAGAAGAGAATACGACACCAGAGACGACGTAAAACCCTCCTCCGAAGGCCCCACTCTCTATGGCGAGAGTGGTCTACTTATGATTGCACAAATCTCTACAATGCTTGGACTTGCCGACGATGTCGACAACGATGAGGACGACGACGAGACGGGCTGAAATCTGAAAACTCTAAGGGCTGAAATCTGCAAATCTTTATTTGCTGAATTCTGACTCTATGTCGGGGACGATGTCAATGACGACGATGCGATGACGCGCTGAAAACGCAGATGCTGAAATCTGCGTTTTCCGGGCTGAAACTGCAAACTTCGATGGATCCCACCGTGCGGCGAGGAATTGCTGCGGGAAGGTGAGGTCTGCGAGGTTCAGGACTTCTTCTACGAGTGCTAAACGCTGAAAACTGAAAATGCTAGGGTTTCTTGATGTTCCGTCGCGGTGAAAGTGCAAAACGCTATGCTGATGCAAAAACGCTAGGGCTGAAATTGGTCCTACTACTGCCGGTTGTCCTGCAAATGCAAAACGCTAGGCTTCTTGATGGGTCTTGCTGCTGCCGGGCTGATTTGTTGTGCAACAATCGCCAGGCTGCCTGTAGAAGAAAACGCTAGGTCCTTGCAAATGCAAAAACACTAGCCTTGCTGAGGGGAGGGGTCTTGCTGAGAAGTTGCATGTTGAGCGGTGCTCCTACTGCCTCTTCTACTAGAAAGTGCTAGCGCTAGGTTTTTATTTATACAAACTTAGCAAAATTGCCCTACCTACTTTCCAACAACAGTCACTTGAAAATAATAAGAGAAAAATGTCAAAAATAGGGAAAATAGGTCTATGCACTGTAAAAATGCTAGTGATGGGATCTGACTGGAATCTGATGATCATGTTGTGTGCAACCAGAGGATATGCATCTAATCTAAGTGTCTGGACATGCACAGTCTGCGAACAGACTCACAAAAGTGCCAGATCACTTCCTATTCTAGACTGACTTGACTGAACTGAACCATGAACATGCTGTAGCTTGTCCACGGACACATAGGGTTGGATGTGTCACGTGACACTCTCTCTCTCATGTCCTATCTCTTTCTATCTCAGTAATCTCTCTCTTCTCCACAATTGCTTTGTTCATGTATGTGGCATTGTAGGTGCTCTCTTGTGTCAGAGGATCTAATTGGAGTCGAGCCAAATCGGAGTTGAGGTGTCCACCGGATCTAAGGCCAGTTCTTGTCTTCATTGCATCTTCTACTGCCTATTCTGATATTTACTTGTGATCATTGGATGTATCATGTTTTAATGGGATTTTGTCATTTTGATGAGACTATGATTATGTCTCATGTACTTTTCACTATTCATGATAATTGATTGATTTTAGTGTTCACTGTTTTTCGTAGTTTCAAAATGATGGTAAAGAGTCTCATCTACTTACCATTGTGTAATCTAAGTTTTTAGAGTTTCTTGTTGTTGTATGTAATAGTTTGGACTCAATTGAAGCTATATAAGTTGTTCAATCCTAATTGTTTAGTGTACGATGTCTCAAGTGGTTTAATCTATCTTACAACCGTACGAAAGTCTTGAACTTTATATTTTATGGAAACCTTGGGTTGGAGTTTTAACATTTGTGGAGGAATATGTCACAAACTGATGACGTGTCAAAGCTCTGAAGAATGGAGCCAACTTACAGATGCCGACCGAGGGGCCTAAACCCTAGAAGAAGCAGAAGCAGATTTCCGCAATTCACGCTGGCTTGCTGACGTAGCAGATTGTACGGATTTCCGAAAATTGCGCAGACATGATGACGTGAAAGACTATACGGATTTCACGTTTTGCGCTGATTACTGACGTGACAGTTGTACGGAATTCCGTGATTTATGCTGGCAGCTTTTTGGCATTGCTTTTGGACCAGAAGCTTTTGAGCTTGAAGGCTTTTCATGTAAACTGCTTTTGGGGCCTAGCCTCCTAGGGCCTTTAAATATGAGGCCATGGACTCATTCTTTAGCACGCTTCCTGGAGAAGGTGCAAAGTCTGGAGTACTAGCTTGTACTTTGATGGTGCAATATAAAGAAATATCAAAAGGGGGGCCAAGGTTTGGGGCCAATACTCTCGAGGGTGGAATTCCACCACTCCGTGTCGCATGTGCTCTCTCTCTCTCTCTCTCTCTCTCTCTCTCTCTCTCTCTCTCTCTCTCTCTCTCTCTCTCTCTCTCTCTCTTCAGTTGTTATTGAAGTGCTAAAAGTTTGTTCAATCTGTTCTTTTCTATTGGCACCTGGTGCCCGTCTTGTGACAGTGGTATCAGAGCATGAGGCGTGTGCTTTTCTGATAGCATACGAGTCCTACAAAAGAGGAGACAGAGCTATTGGAATTTTATTTGAAGTATCTCAAAGTTTTAAACGCAAAAATACTTAGCGAGCGAATTTTGCTTAGGCAACATGATGGAAGAGGAAACAAAGCTATCCGAGTTTGTTTTGGGGGGGAGGGGGGAAAGGAAGAGAATGAAAAGGAGATAAGTTTACACTAAACGTGTTTCGCTTAATAAGCTCTTCAGTGGTGTAAACAATAGGAGGATATGAAGGGGGTATAAATAGTGAGGTGTGGCTTAAAAAACTACATCAAGTACCATATTGAAGAGGGGTAGTACCTACTGAAAGATAGGTTATGACCAAACTTTAAGTGGGTACTTTACAAAAAAGGGAGGGAAAGGAAGAGAGTTGGTAGGGTGATAAAGTTTGTGGAGGGTTTGCTTAAAGGAGTGGTCAAGAATGTACAAAAAAGGAAAAAATCCAAGGATGTTGACCCGTCTAGGAATGGATGGATTTTTAGAGCGGTTGTACATATCCAAGAGGCCGAAGATTATCGAAGTAAGCTGCGGCAAGGTTTAGTCAAAAAAAGAGGGTGCAATTCTTTTTTTTGGGGGGGAGGGGGGATTTAGAGAGCAAAGTGCCGAGATTGGGCGCATTCATCCAACATATCAAAGGTTTAGGAAAGTGTGCGAGGTCGGTTTGGATTTAAGAAGCTTTGTGAGGGGTTTGATAATGGAACGGAACAAGTTGAGATGGCGTATTAGAGGTGAGAAAGGAATCTTGATGATGGTTGGAGCGGATTTGGTTTTGGACACAGATTGGAGGAGAGAGGGTCTCAGATTGTAGGAAAGGTAAAGAAAGCAAGCTTCCAACAGGGGAGAGGGATAACCCTTAGCTCTTAGCCTAGCAAAGAAAAGGTTACGAATGGAGATAAAGCTTGAAAGAGAGCTTTCTCTAATAATGTACCTCCTAAGCTCTACAAGAATAAAAGCGATCTTTTGGTGTGTAGGGTGCCAGGATTGCCAAGGGATATAGTTGTAGGAATTAAGGCTTTTTTGGTAGCAATGGGTGTCTAGGAATCCATAATTGGCAAAAGAGGATCCCTTGAAAAAATGAATATCCAGAATAAAAGCTTCTTGCGAGGAGATTGCAACGGAGATTTTGATATGTTCTTGGAGAGGGTGTCCATACTTATGGAGAACCTCGTTTAGGCTAGAGAGAGGATCGTCCCATATTCCAAAGGCATCATCTATGAACCTCCTGAAATAGAGAAGGGAAGGGGAAGATAGGAGATTCATGTCTTCCTCTAGAAAGCAAAGAAAGAGGCAAGCATATACAACCGCAAAGTTTAACCCCATAGCGGTGCTCTTAATTTGGTGCCGAAACTCTCCATTGAAAGAGAGATAATGGTGGTTGAGGATAAGAGAGGCTAAGGATAAAATAAAGTGGATCTTAGGGGAAGGGAAGAACCCCTTGATGGAATGTTTAAGGGCCAAGAGGCCATCATGTATGGGGATATTGGGATAAAGAGACTCCACATCAAAGGTGAAGAGGATAATGTTGGGAGGAAAGAAAATAGAAGCTATGTCTAAAACCAGAGAGTGCGAGTCTTTTAGGTGTTGAGTTTTGGACAAAAGAATGGGGTAGAGTTGTGCATGGAGCCATTTAGAGGCGTTCTCCAAAATGTAGCCTTTGTAAGAACAAATGGGACGGCCAAGGAGGATGGGTTTGTGTAAAAGAAAAAAGGGGCAAGGTTTAGGGTTTTCATGCGAGAAGGAGAGGATAAAGGCTCTTTCGTTGCCGGGAAGAAGAGGGTAATTGGTGACAATAAAGGAAAGGAGGGAGTGTACAAAGGGTAAGGGGGGTGTGGAGAATTTAGAGTAGGTGAAGGGGTCCATGAGATGAAGCAAGGCTTCATTACAATACCAAGACCTAGAGAGGATTACCGGACCTAACCTAAATTCTTATCCGTTGGTTTGATAATGATACTACGATCATTTCTTAAGGAAGAGATGGAATTCATTAAAAGAGGATTAGGGGGAAAAGGAGGAAGAGAGGAGAGAAGATTTTTAAGGAGAGAAAAGGTAAGTTCAAAGGTTCAGCTAGGAGATGTGGAGGGAGAGGGAGGATTCCAAAGAGGATTAGAGATAGAAAAAGAGGAGGGAGGAAGAGAGGGTTCATTTTTAAAAAACATTTTAAGTTGTAAACCCATTTCTAAATTGGAGTATGCTTAAAGAAAAGAGGAGAGGGGGGGAGGGGGAGAAGGGGGAATATAATTGAGACCAAGGCCTACAATCCTTTGGAGAGAGAGCGATTGGAGAGGTTATGGTAGGAGAGTTTAGTAACCTTGTGCTCAAGGTAAAACGTGGTAATTTTGCTAAGAGACAATCTTAAAAAGGTGGGGGTTAGTGAGGGGGAGCCAAAATTTACAATGCTTCCTACCCGAGTAGGGGGAGTGGGAAAGGAAAGGAAATAAACAAGAAGGAGGGGTCCAAATATGGAGAAAGAGATGGGCTTGTGAAAAGAGCAAATGGACCCAAGTGGTAGGGTGTTTCTTCCCTACTTCACTCTCCTCCATTGCAAGTTTTTTGAAGTTCTTGGCAAGCTATGCTTAGGGTGTAGAGGCTTGGTTTGTGGTGTGAGAGAGTTCAGGGGATAATTGGAGGTTTTGAGTAGAGAGGGTAAGGGGGAGACGCTAGATGAGGATGAAGATGGGAAGGAGTTTTTTGGAGTGTTTAAAATGGGAGGATTGTAAGAGGGGGAGGTAGAGCAAGGGTGGCCCAAAGGGGGCAAGGTTTTAGGCTTTTTAAAAGGTTGATAGGCATGGTCCTCATGGGGGGTTCTAATCAAAGGGGGGAGCTTCTTGAAGGTTTGTCGAGTGTTATTTCCATGTGAGTTAACCTTTGGAGGAGAGAGTTTGTAGGGGGTTGAGCGGTGGGAGTTGTTAGCGGGCTTCTTTCGGGGGGGCGAAGGTAGCTTTCTCATTTGGGTGGTGACTTCGTGAAGCACCGATTCCCCCACCGTTTCCTCCTTAGGTAAAGACTCCACTTCTTCCAAGATGGAGGATTGGGTTCTCTTCCTAGCATTGTGTGCCACTATGCTTAAGGAGGAGGCCAAATGGCCTTAGAGAATCTCAGATGTGCATCAAAATCGTTGAGGGAGATTTGCTTCCAAAGCAAGAGTTGATTTGCCCAAGTCGCGGGTTGCACTCTTGGGAAAGAGATAGGTGCAAGCTTTTTGGTGAGGTCCTCAAGCCTCTCTTCCACAAGATCGTGGTATTCATCAAAGGAGTTTTGGAGGTTATGGACAAGTAACTCTTGGGCTTGGATGTAAGCTTTAGTGCAATCTAATTCGAATTGGATATTGAGAGCGTTAAGCTTGGCGCTTAAGAGTGCTTGAGCTTGAGAGTCTTCTATGGTAAGGAGGAGGCTTCATACAAAGGCTATGTGGTGCAGGAGTAGATGGCAATAGCAATCGTAATTGTGTGTACCTCACGTCGATTCATTGGGGCATACCGGGTGGTCACTTGTTTTGGCAGCTCGTTATCAGCATGAAGAGCCTTTCCCAGATCACTCTCTCTCTCTCTCTCTCTCTCTCTCTCTCTCTCTCTCTCTCTCTCTCTCTCTCTCTCTCTCATGTCCCATCTCTTTCTATCTCAGTGATCTCTCTTCTCCACAATTGCTTTTGTTGCCAAATTGGCTTTATCTGACAGAAAAATAATTCTAAATGAATTATTGGATTTATAAGTGAGAGGGTTTTCTCGCTTGGAACACCAAGGAAAAATAATTCTAAATGAATTATTGGAATTTTAAGTGAGAGGGTTTTTCTCACTGGAGACATCAGAGTACAGAATATTCCTAGTGCGTCATTCAGAGTAATGACGGGAGCACTGTGAAAGGGAATATCTGTAAGGCCACCAAGAACGGGTACTTCTGATGCGTCACATCGGATGGGTGACAGGGAGCATCGGGAAGAAGTATCCTACCATCCGGGAATGGACATCTCTGATGCGTCATAGGATGGGTGACATAGAGCATCGTGAAGGAGATTGTACCGTAAGTTCGGTAGGAAAGGACTAGGTGATGGGTATTCCTGATGCGTCACAAGGTGGGTGACGGGTGCATCGGAAAGGGAATATCCATAGTCAGGAGGAAATTCCGAACTGTGTTAGAATTGTGCACAAGGAAAAAGCAAGCACTTGAATGAAGATGGGTTCAGAGGAAACTTTGAGGAAAAACAGATGCTTTTTGAGAAAGCGGGATTGCTTTTCGGGAAAGCAAATGCTTTCCCGCGAGGAAGTCTATGTCTACATTGCAACTGTGCATGTGATTGCATTCAGGGACGCCTGGGAAGTGCTGTGAAAGCATTGTTTTTAACTTATAAGGTTTTATTGAGTTTTTGGGCAGGTTCATACTATTTTTTTAAATACGCCGGCCGCCCACTTAAATAAGTGGACAGCCATCTGATAAATAAGGCAACAGATCAGCCAGCGTTTTCTCTCTCTCTTTTTCTGGCAGAACAACGAAAAAAAAAATGAAAAAAAAAAAAAAAAACGGCCGCGATCTCTACGCGAGCAGCTATTCGTGCCCGTGGCTAGGAGCTATAAAAGCATCACATGCCCTCACTCAGAGGGGAGGATCAGTTTTTGCAAGAAGCAGATGCTGCTACAGAGTTCACCCGCAAAGAAGACGTTTGCCGGTGATGCCCATGGCTGCCCCAAGTGTACCAGATGTTGCCAAGACCCAATGCGCGAGTTCCCTCGCGAAGAAGTGCCTACGGAGCGTGTTTCAATCGCGACAAGCTGCTGTTTTTCTCTGTTTTCAGCCCATAAACGTCGTAGACGGGGCTGATTTACGAGAAGGAACCCGAGAACACACCTCTTTTGTGTGTAGGATTGGAAGAGAGGATTTTCTATGCAGAGATCTCTTCCGGGGAATTTCTTTTTTCGAGAACCGAGTTGCGTTACGAGCGTCGCGACTTTGAAGGTACGATTTTTATGTTATGATCTCTAAGTATTTGATTGCAAGTGTACTTCCTCTTCGTGAGGGAGTAGGAGTAGAGGAAGGCATGAGCCTCTGCAGGATAAAAGCGCTTTGAGGAACTAGAGCCAGATCAGCCCAAGGGTTTCGTACCCAAGTTTGGGAAGCAGATCCACGGATTGAAGAGAGGTAGACTCTCGAGATGTGATCCGGAGTTGAAATTCCCAAGGGAAGGACTTCGTGTCCAAGAAAGCGGAGTTATTCTGCAGGAACGGGACTCTGGAAACAGAGTCGGAAAAGAGTTGCAGGGATGCCATGCTCTGAGTCTGGAAGGTGTGATCCAGAGGCGAGAACCTTGGTTCTCAAGGATTTGGAGTAAGGAACGGAAGTTCCTTGGAATAGGGTTTTGCCCTAGGAATCGAAAGACGAGGCTTCCGGGAACCATCAAGTCTTATTCTAGAACGAACATGGTAATACGTTCGGTTCAAGTGCTTGTATAGACTTCTCCTCAGTAATAAAGATACTATTACGGGGGGGGACCAGCCCATCTTCTGGTCCCCAGTACTGTGTCGATCTTCTCACTCTCTATCTCTCTCTATCTATTTCTCTCTATATCCTTTGGCTTCAGTATTAAGTGATAAATTCTATTTATCCGAGTATATGTTACATTGTTATGCGCTCCCGTTTGTGACAGCTTTGTTCATGTATGTGGCATTGTAGGTGCTCTCTTGTGTCTCACAATTGATTCGACACAGCCCGGTGGAGTTCCGTGCCTAGAGATGTTGGCCCCAAAGACTAGCGCCCCTTTCGGTATTTCTTTTTGTATTAATGTGTTCAAAGTACAAGAGAGTGGGAGGGTTCTCACTCTCAGACTCTGCGTCCAGATGCTCTGCTGCCCCATGTCCAGGCCATACCACGTCACCAATTTGTGACACTTGTCCTTCACCAACACTTTAAAGAATTCGGGTGGTAACCCATCTCCACCCGCTGCCTTCTATCTCTTCAATCGCCGACAGGCATCCCGTACTTTGTACCAGTTCAACGAGTCACATACCTCAGGCACACCAGGCCAGATACACACGTGTTTTTCATACCATGCAAGCGGATCCTTGCTCGTGCCGTCCGTATCCGCAGAAACCTTTGAGTAGTGACCCTCCCATAATTGTAATTGCCTCTATGGCTCCGTCACTAGCTCCCCATTTGCGTTCAAAGGTTGATTGGCAATAGTTCCTTACCCCTTCCCAACTATTTTGTTGAGGTGGGCGAAGAACTTCTTCATTTGTCCCTCCCTCAAGAGCTCATTCCCCTTTCCATGAAGCGCTCAAAGGATCTTTTATTACTCTCTCTGACAGCAGCCTTCGCACGAAGTGCTATTGCATTGTACTCTTTAACCACTTGCCAACCACCCCTAGTGTTTGCAGATTTGTTCCTCACCTTATTCCAGGCTTTCCAGCGCACATTAATGAGTCTCTGAGCCCGAGGTTCCAGTCAACAGCCAGACCTTGGCCTCGGCGAGGACTTTGTAGTAGCAAGAACTCCAACCTCTTTGGCAATGGAAGTAGCAACGGAAGAGGCATGTCTCTTGAGCGAAAGGTCGTGACCATCCAAGCGTAGGGGTCCTCCTTGGCATGGCACTTTGCATATTTGTAACTAGGAGTAGATGTAATACTGTAACATAGTCACAATCGTGACAATTATATTTTGGACGTGATGTGTTCACAATTCACGAATGATGATTATTGGACGTAGTGTGGTCTACATTTCAAATTTTCTACAAAGGCAACCGATGCTCAAGATGGCACTATTCTCAGGTACAGAGTTATGGGTAGCAACACCGAGATGTATCCAAATGGTGGCCACTTATGGGGTGTCCATGGTAGCTTCTTCATCAACTTGGTCTCACTATTCATGTCCACTATGAGCTGCAGAGAGGGTGTTAGAGTTTTGGCATCTCAAGTGAACTACCCAATGTGATCCCATTATTTATTTTGGCTTTTAGGTATTTATTTTACTTATTTGTCAAAGTTTGGGTAGGGCAATTTAGCAACCCCTTGCCTCCATCATATACACATTCAAATATTCATTGCCAAGGTTGATTAGTTCAAGAAACTCTCTCTCTCTCTCTCTCTCTCTCTCTCTCTCTCTCTCTCTCTCTCTCTCTCTCATAGCAACCCCTTGCCTCCATCGTATACACATTCAAATATTCATTGCCAAGGTTGATTGGTTCAAGAGACTCTCTCTCTCTCTCTCTCTCTCTCTCTCTCTCTCTCTCTCTCTCTCTCTCTCTCGTGCTCACTCTCCTTGGTCTCTACACTTCCGCATCGTCGACTTTGACCGGGGGGAGGGGGGGGTGAGGACATGAAGAACACTAGAGCAATAACCCTCATTAACTCTAGAGAAGCTTATCACATGAGATCTGAGATCCAATACAAAATAAGGGCAAGAGGTCAATTTTATATGGAAAAATACCTTGAGTAGGGCTCATTTTGACATGAAAATGATGATAATGAGCAACAAATGTCATATTACCTAAAATGGCTAATATGCACCATGGGTGGGTCCAACCCTGACATGTAGAAGAAGACAATTCAAAGTAGATCAAGGAAGAGGAGCCAAACTGATTCAACCATTCTCAATACACTCCAGAACAAAGTAACAGTCCACATGAAAATGCTTGTAAATCCTTAATTTATCATTAGTCATTTTAGAGTTGAATGCTATCTAAAATAATAAAAGAGTTGGGTTAGCCGAAATTCGTATCATACTTTCATACTCGTCGCAATGTTTGATTGGCCCGTGAGACGACTATATAATAAGACCATGTTACTCATACCACCAGCCACAGTTCCCCCTAGCATGGTCTTGCACTAACCTAGCTCCACAGGCTCTCCACTAGCACTCTTGAAACGTACCGCACTCATGAGTCCTGCTCTCATATTAACATATAAATGGAACAGACGTAAGGAGTTAATGGGGTCAAAGCCACAAAAGGTCAGCAGCCAACTGACATAGCAAGTCCAAAAATGTTGTCAAACCAGACTTGACGAAACAAGAAAACAACCAAGAGGCAGCATTGAACTAACCAACGGAGAGGAAACAAAATCATTGAACATATAGGTGGCCTCCAATGGCTTCAATTTTTCTACATATAGCTTCTTGAGACCATCAATGACTGATGTGACATGGGACATTGGTATCTGCAAAAAATGAGCCGTTCATTAAAATTTCAGTAAGTATGGAGGGACAGTATCAAGTCCAAGCAAAGGCAGAGGACTTTTGCTTTCATCGCATAAGAGTAGCCAGGCAGCTAGCTCTACAAAGCTTTCTCAATAGGTCCACTAAAGATGGCTAACCTTCTTAGCACTTTTTTGAGAGAACCATTGAGCTGTTGTGGACTGAAGCTGTGGGGAGGTTCCTGGAGAAAAAATCCAATCACAATTTTAACTTTCACAATGAACTTTCCCCTTTCCACTCTTGTGCAGATAAACTCAGTCACGAAGAAACCATAAAAGCACAGAGAAGTTCTTTTTTCCTTAATAAAAACCCAAAAAAGCCATTGTCTGCCAAGAAGGGCAACAAAGGAAGTCTCCATAGAAATACAACTACTTAAGGAAATGACTATATTATGATTCAAAGATCGACTAACAAGTTCAAACACGTTTGAAAAATGAAATGTCAAGCATGTACCATTTATAGAAACCTCGGCTGCTGGTTGAGATTTTCTTTTCTGCCATCACATGAACACAAAATAAGATTATCGACAGTTTCTCAAAGTTGACTCAAGACATTGCATATGACAGTTTCTAAAACGTTGGCTAAAGACAGTGCATATGACTTTCTACATACAGCCAGTAGTTCATCCAAGCCTTCCATCACAGGAGGACTTATGTTTTCCAGGTCTGGAAAAGAAAGTACAAAATATAATATTAATCCATAATTTTCTCTAGAATTCTGAAGATTGTACTTGTGAACATAGACTGTAAGTAGTTGCCTACTTAGCACCAAAAAAGACTTCATAGCAGAATGAGTATCAAAGATAATTGAGTATGTAAAACGATTCAAATTCCAGATTCTCAAGAACACACAACCATGGAATACCAGAATTTTTTAGCATGTCGCTGTCTATAGGGTTGCCAGTTTGTGCAAGTGATATCATCTGCAATGGAAAGAAAAATGTCATTTTGCTAAAACCTCACTATCCACATTGAGATGGAAAGGGTTTCTACAGGCAAGCAAGAATTAACCTGCATTGCAGTAACAAACTCCTGAAAACCAAGAAATCCTTGGCGCTTTGAATCAGCCAAAGCCCAAACCTGCAAGAATCAATCCCTTCTTGCATCAAACTATGGGAAACAAACAATGACTTCATTGAATTCACTCAACAAGGAAAATTCCGTTTTAATTGGTTGCAAGAACTGTCTAACTGCACCTACATGCTATGTTGACTTGATGCCAAGCAAAAAAAATTAGCAACTTACAATGGACAAAGCTCAGATCCTCATTTATGAATTTTTCTCCTTCAATCAACTGACGTAAAAATTATCATCCTCGGCCTCATCTTTGAAAATTTTTCTCCTTTACTCAACTAACAAAGAAAATTCCTCTTCTATAGTATGATTGAACTAGATCAAAAAAACTTAGAGTTCTCTTTTACTACACTCTATTAATCTCTGCCGAGGGAAAAAACTTCCTGAAGTAATATCACCTTGCGACCATTGTAAAGTGAAGCAAGACACCAAAGATGCACCTAATCAATGCTTCCCAGAACAATAAACAAAGAAATCTTTTTATTCTCTCTATTATAACCAGAATGATAAGCACCACAATGGAAAAAATCAGATCATGTTGTTTTCCAGTGTGCCCTTCTTTAACAGCAAAGTTATGCGAACTGACAGATCCATATTTCACAGAGATTGTCTTTCAGATGATGTCATACACTGGAAACTCGCTCCTCGCCTTATACAAAAGCTTGCAGCATTTTAACTCACACTATACTATTTTTGAATAGAAAAAGAAAAACCGCACATGGTCCCATGAATCGCTAAGAGTCCTTAGAAAAGAAACACCGCAAAATTGGTCCCAAGAATCACTAATCTGTACCTGCTTGAGATCTGGCCTTGAAAGCTTTGAAAGGGAAAAAAAATTGACTGCATCCGCACCTGTAATCCTCCCATCACCATCTACAGTGACAACAATCATAAATAAGTAACAATTAAGTATCTATGCATAGAAGAGGGGTTCTTAACATAATGGGCTCATAGCGACCATAATTTTTGTCTCAAAAAGTGCACATTGAAAGTTGTGAAACAGCATTTGCTAATTTCCATAACTCGTTGACGCAGTTGATCAGTTAATTTCCAAAGTGATATCTTCATGCTTAAAATTAACCAAAACTGTTTCAGTGCTATGCCAGCTTTCTGGGCTCTAGTTAATTCTTTTTGGGTGAGATGAGCTTATCGTAGAAGACATCTTGATGGTTAAGTAATCATAAATATCTTAGCACCTCTTCTCTTTCTTGATCCTATGAAAGAAAGTTGCAGGATTATACAGAAAAAGTATTACACACAAATGTACATCTAGGTGTATTCATTTTATACAAATGTATAATACGAATAAACTACCCAGATTTACCTCTGAAGTGGAAGGTTAAAAGTAACTTACTTTACCTTTGAAGTAGAGGTGAAAAACAACTTTCAATCCTAGTGACTTTTAGCTCCGTTATGCTTAGTACAAACAGATTGTACAATAGCCCCTCCTAACGTATGAGCTTCATTACATGGTTCGTACAAACATATTGTACATCGACCCCTTCTAACGCATCAAGCTAAAAGAAATTTAGACAAATCAGATACGTAGAGACCAGAGAAACAAAAAGACCAGATTCTCATTACCCAAAAGCATCACTAAGACATCCAGTACCAGTAAAAACCAGTTATTAGGATCAATAGTGTAACAGACTCCACCTTTTCACTAGGAGGACATGTCACATATGGTAAACCCTGCCTAGCTATGTTATCCAATGCAAAGAGCCAGTATGACAAGATCAGCAATAGTTGAACCTTTCTCAGACGCCACCACAGTAGGCATTGTCTAAGACACCCAAAGATGCAAAAAGAGGGCAGAGACAACACTCCATAACCAGAAGGCACAAGAAAACCAGAAAAATCTCTTTAAAAATGCCAATACAAGAGCCTGTCCTAGTATTAATAAGAAACCAGTAACATAGACCAGCAAACCAGCACTTCAATATGACAGTTTTTTATAAAGGAGCAGCTTCCTCCACTATCTCGATGTTGTTTTGAGGAAAGAATCAGTCGCAAACATTCTTTGCATGTAGGTAAAGACCACCAGAACTTCAACCTCTCTCACTCTCTCTCTGTTGCAGGAAAAAGGAAAGAAAGGGGCATGGGAGGAGCTTGTTCCTATGGGTGTTGATCAAGAGAACAAGTTACAGAGGTTCAGATTTAGAGGGGGCTCCAAGGCCCTAGCTGGACAATCAAGATCAGAAGCAAAACGCATAGATGGATGTTTCTTCTAAAACTGCTTGGAGAACCAAGGAGGTGACGTGTCATAAGTGTCGAGAACAGGGGCATATTCAGAGGAACTCCCCGAAGAAGTCAGATTCGGATTCGGAGGCGGCAACTATTGCATCTGTTCCTGCTTTTACACACTTGGTTCACCTACCACCATCTTCATCAAGGAATCACAAAGACTTGCAGAAGGATAGCATTCTTGTCCGATTTCTTTCTCAGCACCAGGCTAAGGTGGTTTCTCTTACTTCCTTGGCAGAGCCTAGGGGGCCTATTCTGTCTTTGGAGGATAGTGTGGCAAACGAGTCAAAGGTGGTTCATATTTGTGGTTTCTCTTACTTCCTTGGAAGAGCCTAGGGGGCCTATTCTGTCTTTGGAGGATAGTGTGGCAAACGAGTCAAAGGTGGTTCATATTTGTGATACTCGATCACAGGCTTCCAGCATTGTGAGCAGGACTTTGGAGCAGGTGGCTCGGTTCCTTGCCAAATGCAATGTGCTTTGAACTCCAACACACACGTCCAAACACCAATGACTTGAACTCCGACACACAGGTCTAAACACCAATGACTTGAACTCCAGCACACGGGTAATGTAGGCTGTAACAGGCTTGTGCTAGAGTTCAAGCATCTCTCTGGATTCGTCCAGTCGGTCCCACTCTCTCCTAGGTTTCTCATGTCGGGTTGTGTTTAGCCATGTTTACCCTTGGGTTTAGGCTTGGTTCCATGGCCATGCTGGCTCCCAATGCACAAAGGATTTTTCCCCCGCTTCCTAGATGTTCCCAGATGCAATGTGGAACCCCTTCAGCTTTTCCTCTATTTTGCTGGGTCATGAGGACTGGGCATGTGGGTTGGGCAAGCTGAGATTTGGCCTATATAGGTGAGCAAGGGGGGGTACTCTCAGGCATTGCAGACCAGACCCAGCACCGGGGGGGGGGGGGGGGGGGGGGGCAGCCACTAGGCAGGAGGGCTCGTGATCAGCCCAGCATTTTGTTGAGGTTCAGCCCAGCGTTTTTGCTGTGGATCAGCCCAGCGTTTTTGATTGGTGGTGGCCGGAAAACAGCGAGCATGTGGGGAGGGCAGCCTAGCATTTTTGCGCAGGCAGCCTTGAGCAGAGGACGGGGATGTGTGCAGCAAGAGGGACAGCCAGTCAGGCATGCGATCGCCCTTCCACACCCTCGCTATAGTTTTTTCCATGCACCCGGAGCAGTAGTACTAGATCCTGTGATCCTAACGGCATTCCTACCTTTGCCAGGAGGAGATCTATTCTTGTCGAACGTGCTTGCTCAGTGGTTTCCCCAGTTGTTGCCAGAGGTCTCGTGTGCAAGAGCTGTTGGCAATGTCAGTAGCAGTAGTAGTTGTGTGTGCCTCGGGTCTATCCATTGCACATGTCAGTTCTATGCCAGACCACCCTTGGTCAATTGTACGAGTAGCTTGTTATCAGCATGGAGAGCTTTTCCCAGATCTCTCTCTCTCTCTTTCTGTCTCTCTCTCGTTCTCAAATGTCCTGTCTCTTTCTACCTCAATGATCTCTCTTCTCCACAAGTGTGCCTTGTTCATGTATGTGGCATTGCAGATGTTCTAGATCAGAGTCGAGGTGTCTATAACAAACTTGGACACCCCAAGTCTAGAATCTGTCGCAAAACGAGAGAGAATCACTTAAAATACTTCACAACTTTAAAATCACAGTTCGATTTGGTCGACACCACCCGGCGTAGTTCCATGTCCAAAGAGATTGGTCCAAAAGACTGGCGCCCCTTGCGGTATTTCTTTTATATTAACCTTTGAGCAAAGTACAACTCCCGCAAGGTCCTCGCTCTCACACTCTACGTCCAGATGCTCTGAGAAGTTAGGCCCTTAGGGCTCTTTTATTCTTACAAGGGATGCCCAAAAGCAGAGCCCCAAAATCCTCAAACTCAAAAACAAAATAGTCTCAAAAAGCAATTGTTCGCAAAAACTGCCAAAAAAACAGTCAGCGCAAGATCCGGGACTATCCAAACAGTCTGCCACGTCAACATGTCAGTGCAGAATCCGAAAATCCCTACTGTCTGCCACGTTAGCATGCCAACGCAAATCTAGAATATCCGTACTGCCTGTTGCCACGTCATCTGTCCGCCCGCACTGTCTGCTACCACATCATCAGTTTGTGACATACCCCCCTCTTGAAAGAATTGTAATCGCCCTCGATTACGCCTACAAAACAGCCAGAGGCCATAAACCAGTTCAGTAGACACTGACTCTAAGTACAGACACACTAGACACGACACATCTAGCACTTGTACAAAGACGACAGACACATCTACGTATATGACATCACAGGACATCACATGACAATCAATCACACAAACATTCATGCCAGCAACGTATTTAGTAACCACATCTAGATCCATTCCGGACCTCACTGATGTCGGGTTAACTAATCCTATATTGCGATCATATCTATAGAGATTTTCGACTCAAGCACTGTCGCGTGCAAGTAGTCATTCGCCTCAAGCATTGCAGTGTGCGAGAATCATTCGCCTCAAGCATTGTCGTGTGTGAGAATCATTCCCAGGGATCCCAATCCATCACTAAGTTCATATCGAACAGAGTGGTCCAATCATTCAATTCCAGTTGTGTCGCCATCTCATTCCGCACGAATTCTTGATGCGCGCACTATAATTCCATTGAATCGATCGTGATTCAATTATCAAGTTCATTTGAGAGCTGTCACAGCTCCAAAAATTATCGTCTCATTCTTAATTCTGTTCTCTGTCTAGAATTAACAAATTCTTTCATAAAACATTAGTTTTATTTAAAATTTAAAATCACCTTCCAAAAAGTCTTATTTCATAAATACATAAAGCAAAATAATGCCCGTTCATCCATAAGATTCTATCTAAAATCTGTTCTGGAATGAGTATCGCCTCATCTGTTGTTCTGTCATCTGCCAATCATCCTCCTTCTTGTGCCTTTTTGGGGCACCGTGTAGCGATATGTCCTTGTTCTCCACATTCAAAACACTTTCCTGCTTTGAAATATTCATCTTTTTGATCTTTTGTCAGTGAAGGTCGTCTATCTCTTTGTCGATTGTTTCTGCTATGACTTGTTGAAGGTTCATCTGATAGGTAAGTCAAGTTACCCAAATGTATAGCAAATCCCCACTTTGCATGTCCCATCAATTGTTGTATAGACTTGGACTTCCTTTCAAGATAGTAGTCTCGAATTTCTTGAGGAAGTCCACAACAAAACCGCTAAATCTGCTCCTTAGAACTGATCTTCTTAAAGAATGAAAGAGGTAGAAAAGTTTCCCAATATCTTTCACAGTAAGAATCCAAAGATTCTGTCTTGATCATCCGAATATGGTTCCAATCAGTAATCACGTATTCTTGTGTGAGCCATGAAGAAATAAAAAGTTTCTTAAATTTCAACCACTTTGTCAGCGCTTGTTTCCTTAATAGAAGAGTGGACCACATGTCCGTGCATTGCCTTTCAGAAAGGATGGCGCCCATCTGATCTTGGAGTGCTCTGTATAGCGGCCTCTAGAAAATGCTATGTCAAACTGTTGAACAAAGGCTAAAGCCTTGGGAGCATCTCGAAACCCTGAAAAGTGCTCAAACTCTACTGCAAGTCCTCCCCTCTTGAATTCTTTGGGCTTTTTGCCCTTGTCATTGAGGAAATCACATTGATTGGCCCTGTAAAAGTGCTTTCTTTTTGCATAAACCATATGATCTTTCCGTCGTTTTTGTCCTCATCACTCGAGTCAGAGAAGATGAGTTGTCAAAGCTGTCAGAAGAAGATGAGTACGAACTGGGCAATCCTTCGAAGCGTACACGCTTCTTCTGCTTTCTGGCGTTTTTAAAAGTGGATTTTTGACCCAAGTAACCGAGGAAATCAGTTCCCTTGTTACGTTTCTTCAGTTACTTTTTCAACGGCTTCTTCGTGTCCAAAAGCTGTTTGATTTGGGCCTGGACCGCATCATGGAGTTCTTCTTCAGTAAACATTCTTGAAGTAGGAGGCTTCTTGAGTATGGACTTTAGCCGTCGACTGCTGGGTCAAAAATTTTGCAAATTGGGGATCCTTAGCAAACTGAAGAAACTGCTTTGTGCACTCGTCAACTTACTGTCGACGTTGCATCTCCAAGAGTTCATACTTGTAGCCGAGGTGGCCCGTACTCGTTCTCTGCTGAGTCTCTTAAATTTTCCGTATTGCCTCCTCCCGCCTCACCGGTGGCAGAACAGATCGACTGATTCTTTTCGGAATCCATATGTAATGTGGGCTTCTTTATGGCTTTATGCCCTGTAAGACAAAGCGATGAAGACGGGAGCGCGCCCGATGCGCGATGTACGAAGGGTGGGAGTGGCTAATAAGTCCGAGGTCGGGACACGAAGATTCTTCAGTGACAATTTCAAAAAGTACCCAAGTGCCCTATCTGCTCTTTGATAGGACATGTATGCTTTGAGAAAGCACACGCCTGATGCTCTGATACCACTGTAACAAACTTGGACACTCCAAGTCTAGAATCTGTCGCGACATGAGAGCGAATCACTTAAAATACTTCACAACTTTAAAATCACAGTTCAATTTGGTCGACACGGCCCAGCGTAGTTCCGTGCCCAGAGAGATTGGCCCCAAAGATTGGCGCCCCTTGCGAGATTTCTTTTATACTAATCTTTGAGCAAAGTACAACTCCCGCAGGGTCCTCGCTCTCAGACTCTAGGTCCAGGTGCTCTGACACGTGAGGCCCTTAGGCTCTTTTATTCTTACAAGGGATGCCCAAAAGCAAAGCCCCAAAATCCTCAAAACTCAAAAGCAAAAGTCTCAAAAGCAAATGTTCGCAAAAACTGCCAAAAAACAGTCAGCGCAAATTACAAAAATTCAATACAGTCTGTCAGCACAAAATCCGGGACTGTCCGTCCAATCTGCCAGCCACGTCAGCATGTCAATGTAGAATCCGCAAATCCGTATTTCTTGCCACGTTAGCATGCCAGCACAGAATCCGGATATCCGTACTGCCTGCTGCCACATCATCTGTCCGCACGCATTGTCTGCTGCCACGTCATCATTTTGTGACAGTGTCCATCGGATCACGAGCCAATTCTTGTCTTCATTGCATCTTCCGTTGCCACCTTTGACGCGGTATCAAAGCCCTTGGTGACGCGACCACCTTGGATGCTCAGATTTGTCTATTCCGGTGCCGTTTTGGACTAGATTGAGAGAGAAGAAGCTTGCTGTTTTTCTTGGTCTTTCTCCAAGTTTTGGGCAGATTTGGATATGTGGAGGCTATGGACCCTTGTCTACGACTTCCCCGTCTTTACCCTTATGTACCCCGACCTCTCTTCAACGAGGGGAACCGATGGAGTTGCAGGAGGTGTAGCAATGCTGGATTTGGAGTCATATTGCCGAGCCTTCACACAAGGGAGTAAGCATGTGGTTGTTGGATCTAGATGCGGAGCTATTCATTCTAGCTTCTTCTTTAGAGAGAAGTGTTTAAACAGAAATAGGATTTTCTTCAGCACTTTTGGAGTAGGTTTCTATGGCTGTGTTTTCTTCAAGAAGATGGATTGGCTTTTGCAAATGCACGTCTTTCTTGGAATTGTCGACAGAGCTACCTATCCAATGGGTAGCAGGTTGATAATTCAGTTGCACTTTTGTACTAGATTGTGGATTGTGGATTATGGATAACAGAGGGGGATCTTTTTCCTTCTCGAAGCAAAGGATATTCTTTTATTTTCTCTTGTCCATCTAAGGATGGAAGTTTCAGTTCCGATTTCCGGTGACACTTGTTCTTCCGGTATGCACTAGTTCAGGTGCATGTGTTGGAGTGGGCTTTGACAGGCAAAAGAGAATACTTTAATCTCCAAAACCACTTCTGTTTTGATCATCCGACTTCTCTAAATGAGGTTTAGAGGTGGAGCATGTGGTGCCATACCCTTAGCCGACAATGACAACAGCTTGAGGAGGTTTTGTTGGAGTGTGGACTTCTCCTATCTCGATGTTCTCTCCTTCTTCAGCGGTAGTGTGGCCCTACAGATTTGGTCATTCCTTTGACCTTTTGTGAGCTTGTCAGTACCAATTGTGGGAAACATAAAGGTAAGCTAGCTCCACCGGATAATTTAGTCAACGACACTTTTTGGCTCTCGATGTAAAATGGATGGGGAAGGAGAATGAAACCGACCCGTAGGGCGGTAGACTTCGGCTCACCTGAAATTCTTTACTTTAGACACACACAGAGAGCACTTTGTAAAGGTAACTTGCGACGGGAATTAACACTTAAGCACACACACGGCTCGGAAGCTAGAATGCTCCGAGCAGACGCCGACAACCTGTAGGCCCCAAAATTGGCGCCCCTTTCGGTTTTCTTTATTCTTTAAGAGGGAAAATTACAGAGAAGAGTCCTCGGAATCCTTTAACTGTATCCAACTAGATACCACCCGTTCTGGTAAAATTTTGGTAACATAACAACCCCAAAACTTGCCCGAAACCAATTCCCTTGCTGGCACTCACTTCCACTAGCATAAACCCTCGGATTTCTGCCAAAAAACAGTAAATTCAGCTCACTGTATTTACTGGTTTTTGCCCTGTTTTCAGCCCTAAACAGTCCCCGAACTATCCTCTATCAGTGGGGCACTGTCCCCAATGGTTATGGCGTCCGTATGGCTGAAAAACAGTCAAAATACATCACATAACCAGCGCTGAAATCGCACCTATACGGTGAGGTTATCACCCTCACTGGTGCCTGCTTTTGGAGCAGCAGTCAGCTACTCCTGTTCCTGCTCAGGGAGGCTCTTCGCTCAGCAAAATCGCATGTAACCACACAGCTGTACATGAGTCAAATGAGCAGCCCCCTTGTGGGGCATCACATTACTGCACGTAGGGAAGAGAGAGAGCAGTATGGGGTGTGCAAGACACGACTTCTTGCACCACTCTATACATGAGAGGGAAAGCTTGCAGTCAATAGCTCTTAACTTGTGGCAAGCTACAAATGAAGCTCCTCTCAACTTAAAATTCAGCGCCCATTTTTCTGCAAGAGGAAAGTGCACCAAATTGTGCCACTTGGCACATTTACAAGCAATTTCCCGTTTCGGGGTTGCCACTTAAAAATCTCCCAACTGGTTTCCCAGTTGACTTTGCAACAAAGTTCTAAAATGTTCCCCTTGTCATTCCGGAGGTAATGACGCGAACAGATTTCATGGCCCAAAATAGTAGTTCCCTAATTTTTAGGAGATGCTTCCGTGGGGCTCCCACTGGTCTTCTGACCATCTATCCCCATTGGGACCGCATCCAAAAATGCGATGTGGCCAAACTGTCGGGTACTTTCTTTTGGTGACCCCACCTTGACTTTGTGCCTTTATTGAGTTCACTTCCTAGTATCCATCAACTTGCTAAGTGCGACGGGGGGAACCTACATGATCTTGAGCTGGAACCTAGACATCCTCTTACTATACGAATTCCAGTGCCGACCAACTTCCCGTCTGCGGGCGAAACTACCGTTCACATTGGCCATACAATTTCCGACCATTTGCAACTTCGAGGGTCTCAAAAATAAAACAAAAATCATTGGAAAGAAACCAACAACTAAGGTTAGCAGTTGCCACGTCCTCGTGACATAACCCCTCTTGAAATCGCAAACGTCCTCGATTGCATACCATAAATACACGCCACTGATGATTTTGTGTTGTCGGCACTCTTTTATCATGGCATGTATCCGAAAGAAAGGTCGTAACACATAGATACAAATGACTTAATGAGACCTTCATACTTTTGTCATTTCCATCTATTACATTGAATTCATATGTACATTATCATCAGCCCTCCTTTGCACACGTTGGGCTGGGGCATAAGTAGGTTGTAACCCAAAGGCTTCAAGGTAAAGCTGCAATAAATTTGGTGACTCAGGCAGTTCATGCTCTTCAATCCACTTTGCGTCCATAGGTGGATAATTCTTGAACTTCACCAAGTAGCGTCTTGCAACCTGTCCTTTTTAACTTTTCTGTCCTTATGTGCCAAAACTTGCTCATGTACAAGGATCTCATCAAGGTTCTTCAACTTCTGGGTGATCCTCATCTGGCATATCTTCTGGCACATCACCCACGAAGGGTCTTAGAAGACTCACGTGAAACGCATTATAAATTTTCCACGCATCAGGCAATTTCAACATATAAGCCACATCGCCGATCTTGTCAAGCACTTGAAAAGGCCATAGTAACGCATGCTGAGCTTAGGAAACAAGCGTTCCTTGCCCTTCATCCTTTAACCTTGCCTTAACAAAACCCAATCACCAGGTGATAACAACAATTCACGACAGTGACGATCAACAACCTTTTTCTGTTTTGCCAGAGTCTTCTCCGAGGCAACTTTAATTATCTTGTACACTTCATCCATGTTCTCAACATACCGATCTGCCTCAAAGATCTTGTTTTTTGTATGCAAAATGGGAGGAAACTTTTTGCCGCCTTCAACAATCTAAAAGGTGCTTATTATTGTACACATACTCAAGCATAGGCAAATACTGTTCCCACTTGCCATTATTATCTGACACATAGCATTTCAACAAATCTAAGACATTAAAATTAGCCTCTTCTGACTATCCATCAATTTGTGGATGAAAACGAAGACGAGAACTTGAGCGTAGTGTCCATGTTCTCAAACAATCCTCTCCAGAACAAACTTGTCATGCGAGGATCACGATCACTGACAATCGATTGTGGCATACCATGATACTTAAACACATTGTACATGAACAAGCGTGACATCTAATCAAATTTTATCTTCTTCCTAACAAGGATAAAATGGGTCTGCTTGTTGAACTTGCAGATAATGGTCCATATACCTTCCCTGTTGGCGTTCTTGGAAGATCAAAGATAAAGTCCATAGCAATGCTTTCCCATGGCTTATCCGGAATCGGCAGTGGTTGTAACAACCCTGGTGCCTTTTGCCTGTCAAACTTGACCTTTTGGCAAATCACGCATGCTCGCACAAAGGCATCCAGGTCTCTCCTCAAGATAGGCCAATAGAAAAATGTCTCTACCGCTTTAACTGTCGCATCAATACCACGATGCCCTGCATACAGTGGGACATGACTCTTCCATGACCTTATGTCGCAATGGCCTAGTGACACAAAGGCTGCCATATATCATCATAAAACCATCTCTAAGGCGGTAGTGCTCATGATGTTGCCCCTCTTGTAACTGTTCAAAGATCCTTGCAAAATCTTCATCAGTAGCATATTGTTCCTTCATGTCATCCAACTCATGATGATAAGGAATTGACACAACTGATTTTGTGGCTTCCTTGATAACGCATCAGCCACAACATTCTTCTTGCCTTCCTCATGCATAATCTGGAAGTGGAACATAGAAAGAATGTTTGCCCATCGCATATGCTTTTCGGATAGCTTTGACTGTGTCAAGAAGTATCGCAAGGTCTGATGGTCTGTTTGGACAACAAAATCGGCACCTAAGAGGTAGTGCTTCCAGCTAGAAAGCGCATGAATCACAGCCAAGGGCTCTTTCTCATAGACTTGCATAGTCCTCTCTGGTCCTTGCAAAATTCGGCTTTCATAAGCTACAGCACTACTCCGATGCTATTGCCACACGCGTCACATTGGACCACAAATGACTTCCTGAGATCTAGCAAAACAATTATTGGATCTGAAGTTAACTTTTCCTTTAAGAGACTAAAAGCTGGAATCTCTTTTTGGGTCATCTGAAAGTGTCCTCTTTCTTTTGCAAAGCGTGAAGAAGTGATGCTCTCTGCAAAATTCCTGATAAACCTTATATAGTAGGAACACAATCCCAAGAAGCTTCTGACATAGTGCACAGTCTTCAAGTTTGGCCATGTCTTAAGACTCAAGAGCTTCGACCTTTGCGGGATCCATTCTGACACCATCCTTTGAGACTATGTGGCCAAGAAAGTGGATCTCTTCGAGGAAGAATTCACTTTTCTTAGGATTGACAAGTAGTCTGTGACTGGGCAGCTCTTCGAACACAATGTCAAGTGACGCCTATGCTCCTCTTCATTCTTCGAATAGACTATCACGTCATCGAAGAACGTCCCAACAAATTGTTGATGCGAGCGGAAAATCTGGTCCATCATTATGTTGAACGTGGTAGGAGCATTTGTTAGCCCAAACGGCATCACTAAGAACTGCACATCCTCTGGCCTTATATGAATCTGTGGTACCCACTCTTAAGGTCTATCCTGCTGAAAATTGCAGCATCCTCTAAACGATCGAGAATATCATCAATCCTAGGAATAGGAAACCTACTCTCGATGGTATTCTTATTCAACGCACGGTAATCAATACACATGCGCCATGAGCTATCCTTTTTCTGCACTAGGAGCAGTGGGGAGCAAAAGGAGAAGAACTGGGCTGAATCAGCCCCTTCTCTAATAACTCCTCAACCTAGCCCATAATCTCTTTTTGCTGCGCCGCACTTACCCTGTAGGGAGGTCTATTTGGTGGGCTACACCCTGGCACCAAATCTATCCGATGATCCTCAAATCTCTCTGGCGGCAATTGCGACAGTAACGAATCAGAAAAACAGTCACTAAACTCTTGCAAAAATGCTGACCTTTCTTTATCTAACACAGATAAATTTGACTGACAATTATCTGAGACATCACGTGCAAAACTCAAGTACACAGAAAGATGATTCTCTATTACAGAAGTGGTAGCCGAAGCAAATACAATAGGGACAGACTCCCCTTTGAGCTTTACATCCAAAACATGAGTTGTGTCCCTATGCTGAAGGGTGATCGTCTTGCCAAAGGCATCCAGCACGCCACGTACTCTGAACATCCACGGAATTCCAAGTAGCGCATCGCACCCTTCCAATGGCATGATATAAAATTCTTCTGTGTCTACATATGACTGAATATGCAGACGCAGCTTTCCAATAATGGGAGTGACACACTCTGAGTGGCCAGGACATGCCAACCCTGCCTCTGCCGTGTACCCCATCTCTTCAGCTCTGATGCCCACCTTCATAGCTAACTCACGTGAGATAAAGTTTGCTTTGATGAGTGCCGTCTGATCTCTAACTTTACCCCATACTCTGCATAATTCACTGGCATCTGTACTGAGCCTGTCATCCACCATATCTGGCACCAAACCTACCGTGGGTTTAGGCTTCTTGCCTTTCTGGTCCTCTTTATCATCTAAGTCAGCTGGTCTTTTCCTTTGTGGACAATCGGTAGCAAAGTGACCAGGCTGCTCGCATATAAAGCATTTGTTTTCAACCATTAAGACCTTCTTTTCCTCGAGCGACTTACACACAAAAGGCTTCTTTTCTATTTCTTTGCCTACGCTCCAGAAGTCCCGGCTGAATCCTTGTCTTTGGTAGCCTTTTCTGACCCCTGTGACACTTCAGGAGCCGTTTTCACAAAGGGCTTCTTCACTGAATTTTTCTTTTGCTGCCCTCCTTTCTCGTTGCTCGGAAACCCATTGTCCTCTCCTTTCAACAAGGCAAGACCAGTGTTAGCAACTTCCATGAGCTAGGTGAGGGTAGCCACTCTGTTCTTGGTATAGTAGTCCCAAAGCCCTTTAGGCAGCCCACAACAGTACTCTATCTGCTCTGTCAATGACACAAATCTGTAGGAGGTTACTGAGAGTACGCTTTACAAAACCTCCGATTGTACTCCAACAAGCTCTTGCATGTAGCCGAAGTAAGCTGGCGCCAATCTGTCATGACGTCGGCTTCAAATTCATTTGACAGCCAAGCAAATGCAAACATTTGTTTGAAGTAGACCCAAGTAGCGGGTGCCTGTCCTTGCATTAACAATTCATCCACCATGTAAGCGCATTGTCCTTCAAGAAAGTGACAGCTTTCTTGACCTTGGAGGCCTCTGTAAAATTCCCTCCTGCATAAGCTGTATCAAACTGCTGGAGGAAAGTGAGAGCCTTTGCTTTATCCTCGAAGCCGTTGAAAGTGCTAAACTTTACAGCTGCACCACCACCTTTGTAAGCTTTCGGTTTTTCCAGTGCCCCCAAATTGTCATAAGGAATTGTCTGCAACATTGGCACTGTAGTAGGCATCATCGTCACATCTTGGCCATTAACATTTTGCGTCAAAGGTGCCGTATACGGTTGCTGTCCACAAAAACCAGCCATGCCAAAATAAGCCTGTGGTGCCCCAAACTGGCCCTGGTTGCTCTGAAAATTTTGTTGCATGTCGATGCTACCATACATGGGGTTTGGCATCATGTCTTGCATACCCCCAAACACTGTTCCTGGTATGTACAGCTGGCTTCCAAGCACATAACCAGCCATACTCTGGAACACAGACCCACCCCCAAAATACCAAGGATGTACTGTGGGTGGTGGAAAAACTAGATGCATTGCCTGATAACCCGTTCCCTGTCCATTTAAGACAACATGAGGGGGCTCTGAAAGGTGGCGGGCTGAATTGGTATAGCCTGTGGAACATGTGTCCTAACCACCTGCTCAAGGACGGGAGGAACCTGTTTTGGAGCCCCCGACTCCCCAACATGCGAGTGTTCCCTATCCTACTGAGACGCATGAAGTACTTGGGCTTGAGCCTCAACAAGCTCTATTCGCGATGTAGGTTGCCTATTTTGTTGCGGCACTGGTGGCGCTTGCAAGAACTCCATAAACCTTGGGTTCTGCACCAGTTGCGAAAAGACATTCACCCCTGCAACTAACTGAGTCATGAACGCATCATCCTCAAGTTGCCCAATCATAAAGCCCAATACTGGAGGGACGTTCACATCAACAGGAGGTACAGACGAGCGTGGCCGTGAGCTCTCGCCAATCTCAACACCATAGGAACTTCTTGTCTGTCCTTCGAGAGGAACCCTCTTCCATAATGACCTTCCCTTTGTCGGCCATAGTGTAAACCCGCGTTCTTGTACTCTGTGTCTTTACCCAAAACAATCGAGGCTCACTTCTTGAGGAAAGGTGATTGATGTCCCGGCAACGGAACCTTGAAACCGGCCCGTAGGGCGGTAGACTTTGGCTTTCACCCAAAATTCTTTACTTTAGACACACACACAGAGCACTTTGGAAAGGTAACCTGCGATGGGAATTAACACTTAAGCACACACATGGCTCGGAAGCTAGAATGCTCCGAGCAGACGCCGACAACCTGTAGGCCCCAAAATTAGCGTCCCTTTCGATATTTCTTTATTCTTTAAGAGGGTAAATTACAGAGAAGAGTCCTGGGAATCCTTTACATGTATCCAGCTAGATACCACCGTAAAATTTCGACAACATAACAGCCCCAAAAATTGCCCGAAACCAATTTCCCTGCTGGCACTCACTTCCATTGGCATAAACCCTCTGATTTCTGCCCTGTTTTCAGCCCTAAACAGTCCCTAAACTGCCCTCTATCAGTGGGGCACTGTCCCCGATGGTTCTTGCGTCAGTATGGCTGAAAAACAGTCAAAACAAAGCACATAACCAACGCTGAAATTGCACCTCTACGGTGAGGTTATCACCCTCACCGATGCCTGCTGTTGGAGCATCAATCAGCTACTCCTGTTCCTGCTCAGGGAGGCTCTTGGCTCAGCAAAATCACATGTAACCACACAGTTGTACATGAGTCAAATGAAGAGCCCTCTTGTAGGGCATCACATTACTGCATGTAGGGAAGAGAGAGAGCAGTGTGGGGTGTGCAGGACATGACTTCTTGCACCACACTGTACATGAGAGGGGAAGCTTGCAATCAATAGCTCTTAACCTGTGGCAAGCTGCAAATGAAGCTCCTCTCAGCTTAAAATTCAGCACCCATTTTTCTGCAAGAGGAAAGTGCACCAAATTGTGCCACTTGGCACATTTACAAGCAATTTCCCGTTTTGGGGTTGCCCCTTAAAAATCTCCCAACTGGTTGCCCAGTTGACTTTGCAGCAGAGTTCTAAAATATTCCCCTTGTCATTCCGGAATGACGCGAACAAATTTCATGGCCCAAAATAGCAGTTCCCTAATTTTTAGGAGATGCTTCCGTTGGGCTCCTATTGGTCTTCTGACCATCTATCCCCATTGGGACCGCATCCAAAAATGCAATGTGGCCCAACAGTCGGGTACTTTCTTTTGGCGACCCCACCTTGACTTTGTGCCTTTATTGAGTTCATTTCCTAGTATCCACCAACTTGCTAAGTGCGATGGGGGGGACCTACATGATCTTGAACTGAGCCTAGACATCCTCTTACTATACGAATTCCAGTGCCGACCAACTTCCCGTCTGCAGGTGAAACTACCGTTCACATTGGCCATACAATGTCCGACCATTTGCAACTTCAAAAAAAGGGTCTCAATCATAAAACAAAAATCATTGGAAAGAAACCAACAACTAAGGTTCGCAGTTGCCACGTCCTCGTGACATAGTTAACAATTGCCACGTCCTCGTGACAGAGAACTTTGCAAATTCTCTTCAATTTTCAATTCTACCTTGAAGCTTTTGAATTATTAGCAGTGTCTATGTCAAAAGTTATCGATGAATCAACACGCTGAATCTTGTGCGGTGCAAACTGCACAAGAGGGAAGCCACTCCACTCCTTTGTCACAAATTGCCTAGAATGAATAAAGTCACTAATTTCTTCTTGCGATTCTACGGATATTGACAGGCTGATAGTATTTTGCAGAATGATTTTATGAAAATATGTACATTGAATTGGGAATTTCCTTGCTTGAACTGATGACATGTGCTCTGTCGTGTGTGTTTTGTTAGAGACATGTAGAGAAAGATGAAATGTCTGCAGCATTTTATGTGACGAATTATTTGAACCAAGTGCATCTCGACATCTCTCAGAGATCAGTGAGATCTAGATGTGATAGCTAAGTGAATGTGAAATGAGCGAGATTCTAGTGCACCAAGATTTCCATCTCGATGAGATGACTGGATACTGTTGTGAGTCCATCAAGAGTTCCAGAAGGATGAGATGGCTGCACAGGGATCTCCGTGCATCAAGAGTTCTCAATGGGATGAGATGACTAAATTGAATAATTGAAACATAGTGTTCCGTGTGAAGTAAGTGTGTGATTTGTGAATTGCATGCTATGTGAATGTACTATCTTGTGGAGATGATCATGGGCATCGTATTGCTTGAAATGTGACACAAAAGGATATGAATCTGATAGTAACAAGATTTAGACATCTGTGTAAAGATCAACGTGGTTTGGATGTGATTGCTAAATAGGTTAAAATGATCATGCTTTGTATCTGAGACCCTCGACGAAAATGTGATTGATCAGTGACTGATGTCATTGTAGAAGTGCTCGATTTGTGGAGTCTATTGCATGGGTATAAGGAGTCAGTGTCTACTAAAGAAAGTTTTTTATCCTTTGGCTGTTTCGCACGCGTAATAGAGGGCGATTACAATTCTTTCATGACAGGGGAATGTCTTTAGTTGGTGACATGGCATGACCAATTGGGAATAACTAGCCGAGAGGACAAGAAAATTGAACCCAAAAGATGGACCAAGGTGCCTAAGTGGTTAGGGATTATAATCCTACCCCCTACTAACTTATGTGCACCAGCCTAGGGGCCTAAACCCTAAAACTCAAAAGTTTAAACTCTGAGTCTTATTTTCGTAAATTGCG
The DNA here is from genome assembly GCF_014529385.1 of Adiantum capillus-veneris. Lineage (NCBI taxonomy): Eukaryota > Viridiplantae > Streptophyta > Polypodiopsida > Polypodiales > Pteridaceae > Adiantum > Adiantum capillus-veneris. The sequence goes on along the minus strand of NC_140931.1, from coordinate 75,548,606 downwards.
TTCGCAAGCTTACATGGCAAGCTATACGGATTTTCGCATTTTGCGCTAGCTCGTTTTATCAGCTTTTCACATGAGATTTTGGTGCAATTGCTTTTGGGAATTAATGCTTTTAGAACTGGTGCTTTTGGGGCTCTGCTAATGTGCATCCCTTGTATTATTTATAAAGACCGGGCCTCACTCTAGAGAGCATCTGGACTAATAGTCTCGGAGAAGAGGACACTTGGGAGTTGTACCTTTGAGAAGCAATAATAAAGGAATACCAAAAGGGGCGACAATCTTTGGGACCGTTGCATCTAAGGACGGAACTCCGTCATTTTGTGTGGACTATGCCTCGACTGTCAGAGAGCTCTATTGTATCAGCTCACCCTTTGTATTCCCTTTGTATCAGCTTTCACCCCACCCCTACCCTTTCAGTTCTTTGTACTTTTTGTACCCAGACCTGGTAGTAGTACATTCACCACATGTAACCTTTTGGTCTCATAGGTCATTTTGGCCTTTTGAAGACGTTACTATTACATTTTATTTCATTTTCTCTCTCTCTCTCTCTCTCTCTCTCTCTCTCTCTCTCTCTCTCTCTCTCTCTCTCTCTCTCTCTCTCTCTCTCATATATATATATATATATATATATATATATATATATATATATATATATATATATATATATATATATATATATATATATATATATATATATATTCAAGTTCAATTATTTTCTTGTGTTGCTATTGATTTGTCGCTTGGAGTACCCAAGCCTGTAACAGCATATATCACATGAACTTTTGATGCACTAGATTTATCCATACTAATCATCGCATCCAATTCTAACTCGAATTCCACGAGTGTCTCTAATGAATAGGTACATCACAAGTTAGAATGTTACAGCCATTTGATCCAACCATATTCAATCAAATAGTAACACATCAATCAAAATGAGAGAGGAAATCATTCTTGTTGCAACTTTCATCAAAATACACAACGATGGCAGAGTATCGTCAGCTCAACACTCTTGAAAGGCAAAAAAAAACCAATCAATCAGTAAAAACCACTATCAATCATTTGTGTTGATCTATGATAAGAGAGTGGAATAGCTCTCCTCTTTGTAACAAATTCTATGGCGAATTTCCCTGCACAGACAATAGGCAAACTACAAGCGATTTTAAACCAAATAAACAAGACCCAAATAATCCCCTCAAGGAATCAATCGGTGGATGATAACCCGGTGAGTCCACACCACCCCTACAAGGGCTCTAGTGGCCAGTACACCACCTTGACACCCCCACTTATCCCTTTCTTGGTTGATATCTAGTCAATCACGATAAAAATTATATGGGCACGTGTGCAATCTACTGTACTATCATCCTGGAGAGAGTGATAACTTTTGGTGCAGCGAAATTTGAGTAAAATGCAAAAACAGAATTTCAGCCCTACTTCTTGGTGAATTTTACAGCAATTCAAGCGCATCCACGTTATCCACATCATTGATGTTCTCAGATCGCAAATGAGAGGGAGCATCAGAGAAGAAGGCTAGAGAGAATGTAGGGGCGCCCTCGCATAACTCACCTCAACCAATAAATATGCCACTCATCATCAGTGTGACAAGTCGCACGCTTATGCCACGTAGTCATGAAGTAATATATGGATGAAAACTGCAGAAAACAGACTCTCACACCGTAAAGACTTAGGATCAGGGGTCCCACCTCATGCTGGCCTATTAAATGGGCTCACACACGTGCGACAAGGTACATCTACCTCACATGCAGCCGGGCACAAACAAAAAAAACAGACCTCACTCCCTAATGTACCCTAGTTCTCACTCCCTAATCTCCTCCTTGGAGATACCAAGCCACCACTGGTCAATACATACATCCTGCTTCGGCATCTTCTTCTTGTAACAGTTTTGTTTGGTTGTTTCTAGTTGTTTGAAGTTTAGGTGCATTGAAGTCTTGCAGATTCCAGAAATGGTTACACATTGTCCTACCAAGGAGGAGAACAAAGCTGCCAAAGAGAGGAAGAGAAAAAAGGGCAAGGCACCAGCGGAATAAGTGTCTTCACGGATCGATTGCTTAAAATTACAGAATTTCTTTCCTTTGTAATCTTCTTTCTTAGTTAAGAGAAAGAAAGAGTCAGACTTCTGGTTTCTACAAGTTGGTAAAGTTGCATGGTATGCAAGAACTTTTTTTCCGGATCAGGGTACAAATCAAGGACGTGTGGATAACAAACAATTGTTGAAGAGATGGAAGATTTTCTGCCATACTAGTATGCCAAACAATTTTGCCATCTCATGCCGATGAGCACAGTTCCATGTAGCTTTCCTTTATATGCAGAGGCACTTGGTGACAAAGATGAGCATGCTAAGACATGTCTGGCCACAAAGAATACTCTACACATTGACAAAAATAACATGGCCATAATGTTGAACGCCAGCATTGATTGACTGTCTTTAAATGTGCTAAAAGGGTAAAAGGGTACGCGTGTAGCTCAATGAGCAAAGGCAGGAAAGCTTCACAGATCTGTATTAGCAAGTTTTCATATCACATGCTTGTGATAGAGCTGCAGGAATGAATCTCTCTCTCTCTCTCTCTCTCTCTCTCTCTCTCAGACAGATCTCACCCACCTGTATCCGCGTAATCGAACCACTGCTTGAAAAGGTGCTCGTCTCGCTTGGCATAATTAATATGGCGAACTGCAAGGATGTCCATCACTGCTGCCTCTGGTGGTTTTCCACAAACTAACGCAAGCTTATGCCGAGCTAGCTCGCTCGGCTCATTTCGATCTATTACAAAACGCGTCTTTTCAATCACAGACACGCCCGAAATTTGGGACTGCCAAGTGTATATATGTAACCACTAAATTCACCTCCAGCATTTCCGTGTCGGATGCATTATTCCCTGAATAATTGACACTGCCGTTAAGGAAGGGGCTCCTTGTCAATACGGGGTGAGTGTCAAGGGATCGATGGCCGGCAAATGATCGGTGGGGCGCGGATGATTTGGGCTGTCCAATTGCCGCGCAAAGGGGGGGCAAGATTTTAGACGTGCGGCCTCACTTGTTGTGCATCAACACGCGCTAGCTCAGATGGATAGGGCTCGGGATTGGGGCGGGGGAGGTCATGGGTTCAACAGGTTGCCGCAATGCAGGGTAACCCTATTTTTTTCCCCCTAAATGGAATGTGATCAACGACAGATTAAACCCCCGTCGTCGATCCCTTTAGTGTCACATATAGTCAAGGGAAGGGGCTGTGGGGAGTTTATGACAATGGGAGTTTTGACCGATCAACATCTGGCGTGAGGGTGCTTTTTTGAGGTAGAAGACATGCATGGAATTGTTATTTTTTATTGGGTTTAGCGGGTGGATTCTGGGTGAGCGTGCTTCAGAGTTTTTATATCAGACAGCGGCTAGTTGTTTTTCTTTTACCCGCATCATCAACCTACCTACGCACTCTTCCAACTTTGCTCCCAAGACCTCAACCTCCCTACTCTCTCTCTCTCTCTCTCTCTCTCCGAAAGTCCGACTCCTCAAACTATATACTTTGTGTATTGTACTCCACCTCTTTTGATGGATTGCTTTGCACCTGGGCTAGGAATCTACCCCTTTCAAAAAAGCAAGAAGCAAGCCATTATTCCTCTTCTCAAGTTGGAAGTCATTAGAGAGTTGATTAACCAATGCCTCTATTTGTTTCAGATCCAAGAAAATATTAGCATCTTCCATTACCCCCTCACTCTCTATAAATGATAGCCCATACCCCTTTCTTGAACAAGATAGCTGCCAACAGTAAATTCCTTACCCTCTACAGTGGTGTACTAGTATCCTTCAATTGCCCCCTTGTACTTAGGAAGTCCATTCCATCCTTTGTAGCCATCTTCAAAGACATTATTACACTTTTTTGAGCATTCTGTACTAGCTCTGTGTGCTTCTCGTATTGCTCTTCTATCCGTAGGGTTAGGGTTAGAGAAATGGAGATTAGGGTTAGGATATGCCAAGTGCAAGAGCATTAGGATAGAGTATAGACACAAATGATAAAAATCGAAGGTGCAATTGATTCATTAGAGAATATCCTCTTAAGTAAGCTCTGTGCTTTACATTCATTGGCTAGAGAGGTTGCATCCTCTTGCTATTGGACCATCTCATCAACTATCTTTCCTAGGTGGCTAGAGGGATTTCCCATATGAGCCACAAGTTGGACTTACCCCAACAATCACCACCTTAAGCCAAACTTCGGGCTTTATAAAGATTTTTGGTTCACGTGTTCATGTCATGGTGTACTCTTAGGCTAACATTATTCATGTATCTGATACATCATAGCAATTCAATTTGATGCATCACCATGGTTCAGTGTCCCATGACACATCATAATGGTTCTCAGTCGAATTCATCACTATGGTTCACAAATGAGACTTAGCAGTGATAGCCGATTTTTGGAAAAAAAATTAAAAAAAGAAAAAATTTATCTTTCCTCTGACGAAGCCTTGTCAACACCGTTGGAAGGCTCGGCAATGCCCTGGTCCACCTCACAGTCCTAGCTCATCCATACCCCAACCTAGCAGGCCGCCATTTCCCTATGCACATTCCTCTTCCCCTCTCTCCCTTCTCGGCACTCCCTCTCTCTCTCTCTCTCTCCCTCATCCACTCCTCTATCTCTATCTCCCTCGTTGCCTATAAGAAACCGAAGACTCTCTCTTCTTCACTATATCTCTCTCCCTCCCTCTCTCTCTCTCTCTCTCTCTCTCTCTCTCTCTCTCTCTCTCTCTCTCTTATCTACACACACACACACACACTCAGCCTTACCATTTCCCTGGCCCGCTATTCCCTCTCCCTCTCCCCCACCCCATTGACTCTCTCCCCTCCTCTCATTCCTTGAGATACCATGCAAAAGGTGATAATATTCTCTCTCTCTCACCCACACACCCCTACCTTACCCCATTTCGTGCCCAAAAACCCCCCCTTCCCTCGCTCTCTTGTAGGCGGCTCATAGCCCGCAGGCGGCCCGCCACCTCTTCTCTCTCTCTCTCTCTCTCTCTCTCTCTCTCTCTCTCTCTCTCTCTCTCTCTCTCTCTCTCTCTCTCTCTCTCTCTCTCTCTCTCTCTCTCAGCCGCTCGGTTAAGCCCGTGCAGGCGCAGATAAGAACATCTCTCTCTCTTTTATCCATATACACACACAGCCCATCTCTCACCTTCTCCCTCCCTCACCACCTCACCCCATCTCCCTCTCTCTCGCACTATGTGCTCACAGCCTACAGGCGGCCCAACTCTCTCTCTCTCTCTCTCTCTCTCTCTCTCTCTCTCTCTCTCTCTCTCTCTCTCTCTCTCTCTCTCTCTCTCTCTCTCTCTCTCCCCCCGAAGGCGTGCAGCAGGATAATAATAGAAACTCTCTCTCTCTCTATCACTCACTCACTCACACACACACACACACCTAAACCCTCCCCATTCCCCCACCCGCTCGCTCACACACTCCCCCACCTTCGTTATGTGTAGACGAACACGCCAAGCATGCGCTAAATATATATATATATATATATATATATAACTTATATCCCTCTTATACCTCCGTTCCCACACACACACGACATGCGCATCCACACAACCAAATAACACGCACACATATACGCACACACCAATAAAAAAAGGTTAAAAAAACCCGAATAACATCGACATCGACAAAAGAAAGAAGGAGGCCAAAGCACGCGTCGCCGACATCGAAACAAGCAAAGGCGCCCAAGGCATGCCCCGGCCAGCACCGAAAGGAGGTAACTCAAAACATCTTGGCTTCTCACGACAAAAACCAACTCCATCAGCATTAAAACCTCACACCGACCACCCGAACCATCGACAAAACCCGTGTAAATACCCTAAAACCCCACTCTTCCCTAATAACCTAGCCATGGCTAGTGGATTGTAAAAAAGCTCTCCCCAACCCCACTCTTTCTCTCTCTATCTCTACCTTCTCTTTCTCTATCTCTCTTACTAGAGAGGCATCTAGGCCTTCTACTGCAACCAGAGGATATTTGCAATGACCAGTGGGTAAGGACCACCTCTCAAGTCTATATAAAGAGGCCTCCGCTTAGCACAAACAGACACAATACACAGAGGAGAGGAGACACCCAAGAGAGAACACTCAAGTGAAGGAGGGGCATACTAGCTCCATGCACTCTACATTGTAAACACTACTAAGCACGTAGTGCACCCATGATTGATTTGGTTGCAAGCTTTGGGCACGTAGCATTGGCAACATCACCATTCTCCCCATGATTCACCACACCTCGTTGAGTTACTAATCATGACCACTCTATGCACGTGAGGTAGTCCACTCTATGCTCGTGCTCCATCATGTGCAATCTCTCTCGCCAGTCAGTGTGCCCTATTTCAAGCTTTTCACATATCTCTCTTGTGCACACACTAATGACTTGTGATGAGGCATTTCTCTACATGTGAACAATTGTTACACCACCATTTCATATTGACTACCTAGAGAGCATTTTTTCACGTTTGCTACCCTAGGTCATGTATGTATGCGTCCTAGCCGCATTTATGCTAGGTGGTGCCCCTTTCCTACCCATAGGATCACTCCTACCTTGAGATGATGCTTGGGGATGTTCAAGCTATGTGTGGTGTAGAGGCCACCCCATATGGCATGTCATTTCCGGCCATCATTTTCTTGGCGCCCCCACCGAGGATCCTTTTCATGAAACCCTCCAGTTTAAGACTGAAACCCCTAAACTTTTATGGATGGATGAATGGCTAGCAGGATTCGCTAACTGGACGACAGAAGAAGAAGAGCTCCAAGCACAATTAAACGAACTCCGCATCTCCATCGAAGCTCGAGTGCCAGGCGTAACGGTAATCGATTTGCAGTGGGAGAGTCAACCAACACGCCAAACTCAGTGGATATACATAGGCCGGGTGCCAAGAAGAAGAAGGAGAAGGTCGAAACCATGTCCGCAACCTACAACCAACCCGCAACAACAAGATGGAAGAAGCTCTGTACAATAGAGAATCAACACTATTCTACTTCGAGAATCGAGTAACTCAAGTCCCCGAGGTAATTATCACAGTCAATTTCCAAGTCGCACCTGATGCTGCAGCACAGACAACGGAAGCATTTGCTCACACTCTCACTAGAGAGACTAGGGATCTATCGAGTTTGTTTCAGGAAATAACACCACCCTCTCCCACAAGCTTGGACAGTGACTAAGCACCTCTAAGCTTCACATGAATCAGTACAACCTACCTCAAGACACATCACACATACCAACACGTGTACGCTCAATCAAGGTAATACTGGACTTGAAGACTCATTATTAGCACGTCATCGACACCATGCTGGGTGGAGAGCGGTTTTTTGAGGTTCTGGCATCACATCAGCCATTTGTCGTACTTTTGGTACGAGGCAATGTACCGTTTGAAGTTTTAATCTATGTCCTAGTATAAGAAGGTATACACGCCTCCTTGTAAAGAAGGAAAAAAAAACTTTTTGCAAGCTAAGCAGTGTGTCTTTCTAGCTCTCTCTCAGTAATCATGGCAAGTGTAGCATTTCCAACATTTAAAGGAAAGAAGGGGGAGGATTTAGTAACAGACTTCTTATATGACTTTGAAGTAGCATGTGTAGTGAGCAACAAAGATACGGATGAATCCCGGGTTAGAATCTTTAAGCATCTCATGAAGCTAGAAGCTAGATCATGGTACAATGCACTTCCACAAGCAAACAAGGATGACTGGGAGCCCTTAAAAACCGCTTTTAAGAGGCGCTTTGGGGGAGGTACCACTTCAGAGAAGTTGTGGGACAAGTTGAGAGACTTGAAGCAGGAGGGTCTTTTAGAATATGCCACCTATGAGTCCAAATTTGTGGATTTGTGGGAATGGTGGGTTAAGTCACTGGCAAGGGGGGAAGCTGCACCCGATTTCCTAAAGAAAGACCGGTTCACGCATGGCTTATGGCAGCTTCTCAAGGAGAAGGTGAAGGGTAGATTCCCAGCTACGTACGAGTTAGCCGTTGAGATTGCTCGCCTTAAGGACAAGAAGCTGCTAATGAAATCCAAAGAAACCGAGTCAACAAAAGCATGAACATCGCGCTGACCAGCAACCACGACAACCACCATTCCACCACCACCACTGGCTCTTGGGGTAAGAGATGACCAACAAGATATGTTGGCCCATATTGCTGACCAATTGCAGAATTTGTATGTCCACTTAATACAGCAAGAAAGATATCAAGACCCAAGAAGAGCACGACGACAAAACAGGGAGTATCACTGCTACAACTGTGGAGAAGATGGTCACGGTATGTACTATTGTCCCAAACCACGACAAAACTATAATAGAGGAGGTAGGAGGAACCAATTGTCACTCCCTAGTGAAAGAACACCCCCACCCCGAGTACCAGCCCCACCAACACAAATTCTACGTCCACCCCAGACACCACCACAAGCATCCCACCTCTTCCACCAGTACCACCATCTAATCGCCCTATAAACATCATAAGGCTAGAAGAGAAAGGAAAAGCCGTAGTAGTGGATCCACCCACAGCAAAGGAGAGGGACAAGGGTAAGGAGAAGGTAACCTTTTTAGAACCATTTGAAGCCATGACTCTGAAAAGAGCTAGGAGGGAAAAAACTACACAATCAGATGATGAGAGAAGCATGAAAGGAGAGACTAGCAAGAGGCCATCCAGGCCACAACGGAAATTGGGCATCATCGACTTCCAGTTAGGGGAAAGTTCTAAGCCCTATGATCTAACATTGGATGTGGGAGAGCAAGGACCAAAGATTACATGGCCACAGTTGTTACATCTCGCACCAAAAGTGAGGCGGCAATGGTCCAAAATGGTAAGTACAAGACGTTCCAAAGCAAAGGTAGCCGGAGCAATTTTGGGTTGCAACATGGACGACATCCTTCCAATTGTCGACGTCAACATAAAAGGAAAGAGGGTTGGAAACACCTACATTGATGGAGGTGCACAAATCTGTGTGATGAGCGAAGCTATGATGCTTCAGTTAGGGCTCGAGGTTGACAGGCCTTCTCCATGCAAGGCAAAGATGGCAAACAATGCAAAAGTAAAGTGTGTGGGTGTGGTAAGTGCCGTGAAGATAAAAGATTTCAACACTGAGGTAGAGGTAGATGTTTAATGCCTACTAAGGGGGAGGGCTATCCACTAATCTTGGGAAGGCCATGGTTGATGGCCATGAAGGCAAAACAGGACTGGGGCACTGGCCTTCTATGCATGACCGGTAAGAAAGGGGAGACAATCTACTACGACATGAAGTCTGGCAAGCAAAAGCAAATGAATCTAGAAACATCAGCAGATGAAACCACTAGCGAGTCTTCCACTTCTAAGGAGGAGACCACATCCACCGACGAAAGTGACAAATCCATCGATGTGATGGGTATCATTATGAAGGATCCACAAAGGGTAAGCACAACTGGTGATCCATCACCAGAAGGGCAACACAATGCAAATCATCTGGCCTAGGAGAAAGTAGGTTGAAGGGTATGTTGTCCACGGAATTAACACTTGAGGAGAAAGATAGTTTTTTGCAAATGTTGATGGGATTTCCTAACCTGTTCATTGACAACTATGAAAGAATCACAGGCATTACAACGGTGGAACATCATATTAAGCTGAAGGAAGGGATAAAACCAGTTGTACAAAAGCTACGACGACTGGGGGTCATACAAGAAAAGGCACTCTTGGTCGAGGTAAGGAAACTGTTGGAAGCGGGATTCATCTATCCTGTAGAAAACTCAGAATGGGTGTCACCCGTAGTAGTGACGCCTAAAAAAAATGGTAAGTGGAGGGTCAGTGTTGACTACAAACCACTAAATGCATCTACAAAGAGAGACCACTTTCCTCTCCCTTTCTTGGATAAAATTTTGAATGAAGTAGCGGGTTTTGAATGCTATACCGTGTGTGATGGTTATTCGGGATACTTTCAAATATGCAATAGCCTTGGAAGATCAGCTAAAAACCACTTTTATCATGCCATGTGGTTGTTTTGCATACAGAGTTATGCCATTTGGTCTCACAAATGCACCTGCCACATTCCAAAGATATGTCACATATGTTTTTCAACCGTTCTTTGGAACATCCATAAGAGTGTTCATTGATGATTTTTGTATATATAGCTCCCGCATTTCACACTTAGAAAAGGTAACTGAAGGTTTGGCCAGGTTGCAAAGCCTAGGCGGGCAATTAAATGTGGATAAATGCCACATTGGGAGAGTAAAGTCATTCTACTAAGCCATGAAATTTTAGCAAAAGGTATCAACGCCGACCCAAGTAAGGTGTCCTCACTCATAGCCCTACCTTCACCAACGACCACACGTCAACTGGTCTCTTTTTTACAAAAAGTGAGGTACTTGAGTAGATTCATACATCTACTATCACAACTTGTTCTACCACTGCAATAGCTCATTCAAAAATCAACTTTCACCTGGGACGAGGAAAGCGAACATCACTACAACAAGGTAAAGGAGGTCTTAGCCACCCTACCAACTATCTCACCACCTAAATGGGATGAAAAATTATATTTCACCTCAAGTGTGGGTGATGATTCATTGGGGGCTGTGCTACTCCAACATGATACGACGACATCTTTCATGAGGCCAATCTACTTCTCTAGTCGAATGATGACAACAACAGAGAAAGGTTTCACCCATGTGGAACACTTAGTCCTAGCTCTTAGATTTGCAGCTACAAAGTTTAGGTCATATTTGCTGCCTAAGCAATTTGTGATTCTAACCACGGATGAGTATTTCCCTATGTCATACAACACATGGATGTGTCTGCTAGGATTACTAAAAGGCTAGTTCGTCTGCAAGAATTTGACTACACGATACAGGTGGAAAGCACGACAAGGGCAAGCTTGGGGGGACTCATGACCTACCAAGGCTTTGAAAGGCAGGAGAAGCAGTCTAAAGGGGAAGAAATTCGGTTACTTCCAATACCATCGATGGTAGAAGGAGCACACTCTCTCTACTTTGATGGAGCCTACAAGCGAGCGTCCGACAAAGCAGTTGTGCAGGCATAGTGGTCTTTGATGACAAAGGGGTAAAGGTATGTTCGTTGGGCCAATTGTTAGATTCACATTCTAACAATGAAGCTAAGTATGCACCACTAACCAAGGGTCTACAATGGTGCGTCTCGCAAGGGTACAACGCCTTAATGTATTTGGGGATGCTCTACTTCTGGTAAGGCAAGTAAATGGAGTAGGGACTTGCAAGAACCTAGCTTGAGGACTCACTTAAGCGGTGTAAAAACCTTGTTGATAAGTTTGAAGAAGTTCAGATACACCATATCCCAAGGGATCAAAACCATGAAGAAGATGCCCTAGCAAGTGAAAGACTGCAAGAAGTGTTGGTTGGGGCTATCAAGCTAAAGCTCCCTCTATTTCAAGGTAGTGACGCCTTACCTGAAATCATGCATTTTTTGGAAACAGGGGAATGCTCATTAGATTTAACAAAGGGACAGAAGCAATGGCTGACGCGGAAGGCCACGAGGTATCGGCTCATCAATGACGGTTTGTACTGTAAGGGTAAGGACCAAATACTCAGGAAGGTCCCTCTCTCTCATGAAATCACGGGAGTAATTACTAGCTGTCATGATGGGGTTTGAGGTGGTCACTTTGCCCTAGACATAACAAGTAGGGAAATCTTGCAGGCTGGCTTCATATGGCCTAGCCTCAACCGTGATGTACACCACTCGTGCAAAATGTGTAAGTTGTGTCAAAAGGCCGGCACTATGTCACTTATGCCCGAACCACAGACACCTATTCTTTCATATGGACCATTTGAAAAGTGGGGTATCGATGCCATATGACCATTACCTAGGGCCAACTCAAGAAAATTCTACATCATCATGGGGGTCGACTACATGACTAGGTGGGTAGAAGCTACAGCCACTACTAGAATCACAGTGGTAGAGGTAGCTAAGTTCATCTACGAGCACATATGCTATAGGTTTGGCATACTATTAGAGATAATCTTTGATAGAGGGCCAGGTTTCAGAGTAGACTTGGTAGGAGAATTAATGCATAAACTTGGCATTACAAGGAGGCACTCTTCACCATATTACCCTCAATGTAATGGCCTAATTGAAAAGGTGAATGGAATGATTTCTAAAATTATTACCAAGCAGGTAAACAATCATCCTCGAGACTGGGATAAGTACCTACTACCAGCTTTGTGGGCCTACAGAACCTCATTCCGTACATCCTTGGGATTCACACCGTATCATCTGGTATTTGGTAAGGAAGCAATCTTGCCCATTGAAGTGCAACTACAAAGTCTCAGAGTAATGGCAAGCCAACTTCAACGTCCCAACATGCATTTGAGAGATCACATCATCGACTTGGAAAGACTATAGCTGGACAGAGAAGAAGCAATAAATTATTATGCGGCACAAGCAAAGCACAGACGGCTTAGCTTTAACCAGCATCTTCGGCAAAAAGAACTGAAGAAAGGAATGTTCGTGCTCCGCTACGACAATCGCTTCGACACGCACAAACATAAGAAACTCCTACTCCGATGGGAAGGCCCTTTCATCATCAGGAAAAAGTATGCCAATGGAAGCTACCAGCTTATGGAAGCTGATGGAAAACTTCATAAAACCAGGGTAAATGGTTGGCGGCTAAAACCTTATTTTCTTCGATTTGACCAGGCTCCACCAATCGACATTCCGGATGAAGATACACCATCAACCGCCACCTTCGACGACAATGATCAAGCACATGAGTTAGAGACATGAATGCCTCTAACCAAAAGGGGAGGGCTAATGATAGACGATTTTCAGAAAATCAAAGAAAAAAAAGAGAAAAATTATATTTCCTCTGTCGAAGCCTTGTCGACATCGTCGGAAGGCTCGGCAATTCCCTGGTCCACCTCACGGCCCTAGCTCATCCATACCCTAGTCTAGCAGGCCGCCATTTCCGTATGCACCTCCCTCTTCCCCTCTCTCCCTTCTTGCCACTCACTCTCTCTCTCCCTCATCCACTCCTCTCTCTCTATCTCGCTCGTTGCCTACAAGAAACCGAAGTCTCTCTCTTCTTCACTATATCTCTCTCCCTCTCTCTCTCTCTCTCTCTCTCTCTCTCTCTCTTATCTACACACACACACACACACACAGCCTTACCATTTCCCTGGCCCGCTATTCCCTCTCCCTCTCCCCCACCCCATTGACTCTCTCCCCTCCTCTCGTTCCTTGAGATACCATGCAAAAGGTGATAATATTCTCTCTCTCTCACCCACACACCTTCGTTGCCAAACCCCCCCCCCCCCCTTCTCTCGCTCTCTTGTCGGTGGCTCACAGCCCGCAGGCAGCCCACCATCTCATCTCTCTCTCTCTCTCTCTCTCTCTCTCTCTCTCTCTCTCTCTCTCTCTCTCTCTCTCTCTCTCTCTCTCTCTCAGCCGCTCGGTTAAGCTCGTGTAGACGTAGATAAGAACCTCTCTCTCTCTCTCTCTTTTATCCATATACACACACAACCCATCTCTCACCTTCTCCCTCCCTCACCACCTCACCCCATCTCCCTCTCTCTTGCGCGCTGTGCTCACAGCCCGCAGGCGGCCCAACTCTCTCTCTCTCTCTCTCTCTCTCTCTCTCTCTCTCTCTCTCTCTCTCTCAGCCTGAAGGCACGTAACAAGATAATAATAGAAACTCTCTCTCTCTATCACTCACACACACACACACACACACACACACACACCTAAACCCTCCCCATTCCCCCACCCGCTCGCTCACACACTCCCCCACCTTTGTTCTGTGTAGACGAACACGCTGAGCATGCGCTAAATATAAATATAAATATAAATATAAATATATATATATATATATATATATATATATATATAAATTATATCCCTCTTATACCTCCGTTCCCACACACACACACGGCATGCGCACCCACACAATCAAATAACACGCACGCGTATACGCACACACCAATAAAAAACGGTTAAAAAAACCCGAACGACATCGACATCGACAAAAGAAAGAAGGTAGCCAAAGCACGCAATGCCGACACTGAAACAAGCAAAGGCGCCGAACCCCGGCCAACACCGAAAGGAGGTAACTCAAAACATCTCGGCTTGCAAAAGAGGCATTATTCAAATCTCAAAACACCATGGCCACCAAAATGGACTTTTCTTATGCATCTTTGTTGCCTAAACTCACAAAAAAATCACACTAGTATTCAAAATAGGCCATGCCAATAAGACCATGGATTCTCTAAGGCAAGTCATGACTCATCATGCATGCACATGTTACATCTATGAGGACGATGTGCACTTGATAAATGTAAGGAGTTTTGAGAAGATGAACCTCTCTATGTGTGGAAACTCTCTATGCATGAAAGTTAAGTTCATAGTCATGGTAATCAAAGGCAATGCCCTTATCTACTATTGTTTTTCCAAAACCTAGGTTCAGTGTACTCTTGCAAGCAAATTTTGGAATTACCTCTAAATTTTTATTGGACGGTTAGATAACCTATAGCAATTTACTTTAACATATAGGTTTTTCGTGTTTCTGGAACGAACTTTTCCTTGAGCACTTAGCTATTATGCATACCTGCAATCGACTTCTCTTTAAGTAGAGTCACTAGTTAAGTATGTCCTACAGGCGGTCGGCCTCCCATGAGAATGTCTCCTAGCCCCCTACCTCACCCTCCTCTTCCTTGGCAACATCTCTTCCAACTGCCTAGGGATGAGTGTGGAGCGAGCTACCAAGCGAGCTTTTTTTTCTATTTCTTCTTACATTGCTATGTTTCACAAAAAGTTTGCCTCCGTAACGAGCATCTCCCCTCCCCCACCCATCCCACCCCCTTTCTTAAGGGTGTCTTTAAATAAAAAGGGGATGCATTCAACCAACACAACCTATGTTAGTGGTAGTACAAGGGAGTTTGCATGCACTTGGCACATTAAATCCCATGTTCGGCCGATTTTAGTGGTTGGTCATAGTTCAATAAAACCCTATTGACTAATCAAATGCATGATTGATCAACAATTTTTAATTGAGCACACCCATCAAAATCTCTAGAGGCAACAACAAATGTGTCTATCTAAAAAATGTCTCTAATAGAAACTATCCCACTATTAGAGCCCTCACGTACCTATCCAAAAAATCATTAAATGCAATCAAGCTGTTAGGACCTACTGTATCTATACAACTATCGTCTCATAAGTTTGAGGATAAGGATGTTGCTCATTGGATAATCATTCTCATCAGATACTATGAGTCTGTGAATGCGTTGCATGTGCAGAGACGGAGAGACGGAGAGAGAGAGAGAGAGAGAGAGAGAGAGAGAGAGAGAGAGTAGGATGTGGGTGGAGCAACTCACCATAATGTGTGTGAGAGAGCCCCTTATTCTTCTAACTAGTAAAGAATAAGGTGTGTGAGTGCGCGAATGTTGTGCATGTTTGGATGGAGAGAGAGAGAGAGAGAGAGAGAGAGAGAGAGAGAGAGAGAGAGAGAGAGAGAGAGAGAGAGAGAGAGAGAGAACATAGGATGTGGTGGAGAAACTCACCACAGTGTGTGTACGAGAGCCCCTTATGCTTCTAACTAGTAAAGAATAAGGTGTGTACAAGTGATGGGCGATTGGATGTCTCTGGTGTGTCCAACCGGGGTAAGTGGCACACTTCCTTTACCCCAACAATCTCCCACTTAAAGGCGAACGTGTCGATAAGTGGTGCTACTATAGGACCTAGCATTATGTACAAGAGGTATAGGGAGGAAGTCATCTCAACCTATGGCCACTCGCTCTCTCAAAGTTGATGCATGCCTCCGTGTAGGCTCTAGTGGTGTGCTAAAGCGTATATCCATGCTAGAATCAGCATGCATACCCTGTAGGTATCCTATAATGACCTGTACTCCATGATGCATCATCGCAAACGCTCCCACTATAGCTGTTATCTTGGGTCTCGACACTAAGAGGTTGTACATGAGAGTCCCAAAGGATGATGATAAATGCGTGATCCCTGCCAGCATATATGTGTCAATCGCATCAACACCATGTGCAGTGACCTCTACCAATCTATCAGCAATAGAGAGAGAGAGAGAGAGAGAGAGAGAGAGAGAGAGAGAGAGAGAGATTGTATGATGTTAGCAAAAGAGGAAGAGATGAGAATGTCAAATGCCTACAAGAGTAGATTTGGGAAAAGGACATTGATACTCAAGTTTGGGAGGCATCTAATTTTTTATTCACTAGCAAAACAACACCCTTTGCATTGGTCGCAAGAGAGAAAACTTGAAGGCAAGTTCTCTGATGGCTTCCATGCAACATTGCATGGCTTGGCAGCTATTTCTCTCTTTTTGAACATTTTTTATGTGATTTCTTCAAGATGTAGGGTGTTGTAATGCCCTCTAATCTCCACCTCTTCAACATGAGAGATTTGAAGGCAGGTATGAGGACCTGCATTTGGCATCAGTCATTGCAGGGCTTGCGGGCACCTTAATTAGAAGTTGGAAAAATAATTCAAACTCTGTCTGATCATTGGATTGGATCCGTGTAAGCTATTGAACATCGTGCTTGACACTGCCTTGGTTGACATGTATGCCAAATGTGGTGCACTTCGTAAAGCACAAAAAGTCTTTGAGGAGCTTCCTATGCAAGATGTCTCTTGGAATGCATTGATTGTAGGATATGCCCAACTTGGGCAGGGCCAAGAAGCTATGGGCTGTTTTTGGCAGATGTGAAGCAAGGGTCTCTAGATGCAATCACATATGCTTGCATCTTGAAGGCAAGGGTTAGGGTTGAGGACACCTTAATTAGGGGTTGGCAAAATAACCTAACATTTGATCATTGGATTGGATCCGTGTAAGCTATTGAATGTCGTGCCTAGCACTACCTTGGTTGACATGTATGCCAAACGTGGTGCACTTCATTACGCACAAAAAGTGCTTGAGGAGCTTCCTGTCCGGGATGTCATCTCTTGGAATCCATTGATTGCAGGATATGCTCAATTTGCGTGGGGCCAAGAAGCTCTGTGTTGTTGTTCACTGATGTGAAGTGTCATGGAAATGGCCTATAAACTTTGAGAGTAGCGGAATTAGGAAATCAGATAAAGCACTTTTGCGAGATTACTTTGTGAGCATAGCGGGTGAACTTAATTGATGGTAGCAACATAAACATGGTACTTAGTTAACTTGGCATAAACAATACTTTTGCAAGAGAGAGAGTTTAGAGAACATGACAATAGTTGAGGACCGGATTCACAGGGAGGCGTTCCCCCTTCCAATGGGCATTTGTATTATAGTTTCTTCCATCAAGAGAGACTTGGTACAATACAATCCTTGTGTTCCTTGTGACCTAGGTGATGCAATGAAGATGGAAAGCTTCATGCATCACAAGCATAACATAAACTTTGTAGAAAGCATTAACTATCCCAAGCCTCACTCCCAAGGCCTCAAACACCTTTGAAGGTGGAGAGAGCTAGCGGGGAATGAGGATAGGGAAGAGGAAGAAGAAACATTCCATAGGAGAAGAAATAATTCCTCACTTATCATCACTCTTCTTGCTAGCATACATAATAGCATAGTAATGAAGATGGAGAAGATGGCAAGCTTAAGCATTGAAGCATGGCTCTAGGTTGGATTTGCATTCCATAGCCAAGAGTGTTGGTGTAGGCTCTCACTTCTCACAAGCTTGGAGAAGGAGGTGGAGTTCCTCAACTTTCAACAAGTGAGAATGAATCCACAAAATGAGTGTGTGTGTGTGTGTGTGTGGTGTATATCCCCCCAACACCCCCCTTGCTTGCTTGGGGTGAGTTGTAGCTTTTACACATGTTTCAAGCTCATTGGACCCCTCTCCCCCCTAGCCAATCACATGCAGCATGTATTCAAGTACATGGATAGTCTTTGGAAAAGTGTCCTCCTTACCCCTTAGAGAGAGAGAGAGAGAGCTTGAAAATATCTAGATATTTGTTGGATGGAACTAGAAGCTCATTGGACCCCTCTTTAGCCCAACCAATAGCATTCAATCACACCATGTGGTTAAGCATAGGGAGAGTCTGACATGTGTCCCATGTGTCCTTTGAGAAAAGGGGTTCCCTTTGGGTGAGTGGAAGGTTAAGTCAAAGATTCCCCTAACTTTGGGACTTTCATGCACAGGAAGCTTCTCAAGCACCTTACTCCCCCATGCATGGAAACCTTCTCATGCACCTTCCTCATTAACTTTTTAGGGTCTCTTTTTGACTCAAGCACCTTACCCCCCATGCATGGGAAGCTTCTCAAGCACCTTCCTCATTAAGTATGACAAGCACCTCAAGTACCTTAGTCCAAGCATGACAAGCACCTCAAGCACCTTAGTCATCAAGCACGCACCTTACTCATCAAGCGCGACAAGCACCTCAAGTACCTTAGTAATCAAGCATGACAAGCACCTCAAGCACCTTAGCCTCATCAAGCACGACATGCACCTTAGTCATCAAGCACGACACCTCAAGCTTAGGTCGGGTTCCCACCTCAAGCTCAGCCCTAGCTTACCTAAGGTCAAAGGACTTTTAACACTAACTATTGGAGGTCTTTAATGAAGATAACCCTAAGGTCTTTTAAGCTCCATTAGATGCACGTTGCTCTTTGATAGACTATCTCCTTTTGGACCCATATTGAGATGTAACCATCTCTCCTCTTGGTCCCCTCTTGAGATAAGTCTAGAAGCTCTTATTACACATTGCTCTTTGGGAGACCATCTCCTTTTGGACCCGTATTGAGATGCAACCATCTCTCCTTTTGGTCCCATGTTGAGATAGGTCTAGAAGCACATGTCTCTATTCTAAGTCTTGTTCCCGTTTATTCTCCCGTAGTAAGTGATCAGTTTAATATGAGAAAATCATTTGGTAAAGTTAGATATTATATTTTATGACATTACCTCTCTCTTGAAATCATAGTCGTCCTCGACTATGAGGTAAAAGAAATAAATCCATAGTCATTAGTCCATGTTACTTAGCAGGTAGAGGATCCCTTTTTACCCTACGACATCATTCCAAGATGGATGACTAATCCATTTGGTGCTTGGGAGACGTAGTTGCCTCAAGCATGTCTGCTCTTTAGTCCATATCCTACTTCCAAAGTAGAGTGACAAGTTCTACTTGGTGTTTTGCAAAGTTTATAGCCTACAACTTCATCTGTTAGTGTGTGAATAGCTCGGTTTCTTGGCATCAACTTTCAGTCAAGAGTAGAGGATTGGAGAGAGCTTTTTGAGGGAGCTTTTTTCTTGATTTTTACTTGCCGTAGCAAAAATAAAAAAAAAGCTCCCTCCACGTGTCCCAATTGGAGAGAGCTTTAGAGGAAACTCTCTCCCCCCCTCTCTCTCTCTCATATATATATATATATATATAACGCATGTGTATTTATGTATGTATGTATGCATAGATAAGGGGAGGGATGTACATACACACATAATACCCATAAATATATATTTTTTACCACATGGGCTGATGCACCAATTTTTTGAGGAACTCTCTTGATCCATATGATTCTCCTCTTTAAAAATTCCTATTAACAAAAATGGAAAAGGCTAAAAGGCTTATAGAGTTATCATCTCATGCATGTCTAAAAACGTGTGGAGGAGCCATCATTGATTGGCGCGATGAGCAATTTTCCCCACCACTTGGCAGATACTCCCTGCGCTTATATGGTTTCTCTTGCAGGCAGCCGCCACAGAAAGACGTTTTTTCTGGGTTGGTTGAGGTGTGGCTCCACTCCACCACACCCTTTGCATGCATGGCCATGGCTTTAAACGAGGTGTCCTTTATAGACTTGGTGCAAGCAGAGACATACTACATACAAGTGCTCGTGTATGACAACAACACCCTTGGCTTCCTAGAGCAGTTATTGGGCCCCTTTTCCTACATTCAACACAATCCAATAGCTATGCAGAGCAATACCCAGGTGCCAACTTCCTACTATAAGGAATTTTCTTTGCATTGTATTTTTGGTTGACATCTATAACATGTGGGCTATATGATACTATCGGTTCTCTGATGCTCAATGGTCATGAGTATGGATGAGTGTGTGTAGAGGACAAGATAAGTTGATTAAACATGGTGCACCGGAATGTGGAGTGTAAGATAATGGGAGCTAGGTAGAAGGTGTGTGTGAGAGAGAGAGAGAGAGAGAGAGAGAGAGAGAGAGAGAGAGAGAGAGAGTGAGAGTGAGAGTCTCACACACACACACACACACACACACACACACACCCCAAATATTCTCTGCTTCCTCACTTTTTGGGGTAGAGTATGTATGTTGAAATGGGCTACAAATCAAATAGAAGAGAGAGAGAGAGAGATGGAGAGGATACGTGCATTTGGAAATGAGATAAATATGCATCAACTACACTCCTCATTCCCCAATGCACATATCCTCTCTCTCTCTCTCTCTCTCTAAATGTAGGGCTTATGTAGATAGTGTTTGCTTGCTTAAGCACCACGTAGAGGTGGTGCTTCTATCAAAGGCTTTACAATTGTACTATAGGTAAGAGCGAACAAGACCCTTTGTAGGCGGGTCGGATAAGCTACTATTGTATTAAAAAGGTTGGACTTCTATCCAAGTGGCTACAAATTCGTGCACCCACACTAGATGGAGTGCAAGCCTTGCTGCACGAGTGGCCTACTCACACCTTTAGGGTTGCACGTATAGTGCGTACAACACTTTCTATGTGACAGGGCCTGCATGTGACAGGGTAGCCTTGTGCCTACATGGACTAGACTCTATAGCCTCTCACAAGTCAGAGGTAGGCTTGTCAACCCTCTGTAGTGCATACATGTAGGTACATCAACCTCTTGCAAGTCGAGGCATGAGGGCATGGCAGCCCTCTTCATCCTACTCTCCACCACCCTAGTGTCCCACGTCAAAAAGCCTTCAACTCTCAATCAGCCTCCCATAGCTTGCATGCGCATTGGACCCCGCAGTCTGATGGCTTTGCCCGCTGCCCATTAGCTCTGCCCCACAGCTCAACAGGAAATTCCTTGGAGGTCGATGAAGTAAAGGATTGGGACCTTGGTATTTAAGCAAAGTGATGCAGGCAGAGAATTCTTCCAATGCATGAAGGTGGGTACACTTTTATGTGCGCATGTTGCTACAGGTGGCCTTCTCTCTCTCTCTCTATGCGTGAGTGATCTCTCTCTCCTCAAGTATCTCTCTCTCTCTCTCTCTCTCTCTCTCTCTCTCTCTCTCTCTCTTAGTGTGCACCAACACACACACACACACACACACACACACACACACACACACACGATACCTCTCCTTGACCAACGATGGATCTTGGGTAGCCAATCGTCTACCAAGGAGAGAGAGTGGGCAGAAACCACACAAGGGTAGACCAAAGATTTCAGTAGAGCATATATAGTGAGGAGAGAGTTCTTTTGGTGCCCATTTTTTCCATGCAGGTGGGGATTCTTTGGGGGGGGGGGGGGGGGGGGAGAGAGAGAGAGAGAGAGAGAGAGAGAGATTACTAACATTATCTTTTCTGTGCAGGTTGTTGCACCAAGCCCATTTGTGATCTTGGCAGGTGGGTGCTCTCTCTCTCTCTCTCTCTCTCTCTCTCTCTCTCTCTCTCTCTCTCTCTCTCTCTCTCTCTCTCTCTCTCTCTTTACCATTGGTGTTCTTCGAATTAGTTTTTCATGATGCTAAATTATTGTGATGGGTTGGTCAAAAATCTAGACATGTTAACTTTTGATCCAAAAAGTAGAGGCCAAGGTTGGTACTCCACCAGCATGAGCTACAAATGGCACTAGCATACGATATCCAGCATCACAAAAATCAGCCAGTCGTATTAGATTATCAATCAGTGAGGGTTCAACCCCATGCTGCCTTTAGAAACTAAACGAAGCCCATAGTTCTAATTTGATTATCCCCCTCCTCTTATGAGAATTAGTAATTCTACCTTAGGCTTACAGAAACGTTCCATTTATGGTTTAGGACTAATTGTTCAAAATTTCCTCAAAATCTACCAGAACAACAACATTATCAGAATCACCCTTGATTTTTCTTCCAAAACGCCTAATCTAAGGATGGCCTTCAAGGAGAAAAAATTGTCTCCTGTTAAGACCTTCAAATTCCCTCATATCATTAAGACCTCAAAATAAACCAAGAAAAACATAGTTTTTTCTTATGTTCACCCAAGCATTACTAATTTCACTTTCACCCTGTTTTGGAATGTTCAAAATCCAAGGGTGCCTTCAACATGGCCCTTTGATTAATTATATTTCACCTTAGCCTTCTTCTTTGAAGGTCCAATTCTTGATTTGGGGCTAATTTTATGACAATTTTAAGGGCCAAGGAGGCCTTTGCAGCCTTCCATTTTCAAGGGTTCTTCATTGTCTACATGAAACACCCACTAGAGCCTTCCATGAAAAAGGAAGCCATATACAACAAATGACAATGTAGAGCATCTAGTGACTAAAACCTCCCGAGCGGCATCATTTGTCATTGGCAGCATTTCTCATTGTCATATACTGTTGTTAGAGTCTTTGCTCGCATCCAAGCTCGGTTACAAATGCCGACCTTTTTTCCTCTTGTGTCGAGTATCTGGAAGCCTCTGTACTAAAGTTGTGGGCATCTTTTAGTTCTTCAAATATATTTTTTTTTATTAAAAATCTATCTTCATACATTTTATTGTTGCAAGTTACAAGTGAGGCTGCAACTTTGATGAAGTATGCATGACATAGTATTACTGAAGTTTTCTCATGCCATGGACAATCTACAAATAGTCCATGAAAGAGTAATCTATTATGAAAACCACTCCGTCATGTACATGGAGCTATAAGCTTGAACTGATTTATATATGAAGAAAAGTAGGTTATTGTAAAGTGAATGACCGGCAAGAAAAGTACACATGTTACACATGATCATACCTACATTCATCATTGTAGAGAAATAGAAGTAGAAAGTAAATAGAAGGAATATATGACTAGAATAAAAATGACACACACACATACACATATATAATCTCCTCATTTTTTCTTCAATCTATCTATACCCTTTTTTAAATGTACTATAAAAGAGAAATAGAATAGAAAAGAAAATAAAAAGACATTAAAAAATAAAGAGTAAAAGTAAATAGATCAATAGAATAGAGATATAAATAGATAGACATTAAATAGAAAAAAATATATACCTAAACATTCATAAACAGAATAAAATGACCAAGTAGATATGTACAGCTAGAAGTAAATAGATATAAATAAATGGAAATAAAATTATCAAAAAAAATTAAATTCATTGAATAGAAGAAATAGAATAGAAGAAATTAACACAAAAAACATTTGTTTAATATTACATACTAGATATTAAATAGATTAAATTAAGTCTCTTCTTTTTTGCAACCTTCGTGGCCCCTCCGCCACCAGCGGAGTCTCACTCATGTATGTAATATGTAACAATCTAAATATGATGCAATCTTGAATCACCTTCTAATCATAAAGGACTAGACACCTCTAATGAACAAAAACAATGAGTAGAGTACTAGAGTTGACACAAACCAATGAGTGATCTGACTATGACAAGTTAAAAGCTTAGGATATATATATACGATATATAATGCAGCTTAAAATTTTCTAGGAAGGAGAAGGCATCCAGAAGTCACACTCTGGTTCATTTCAAAGAAAACCTTAAAAAACTTTTCGTTTGAAATGCAAAAGCGAAAGGTAAGTGGTAAGTACTAATAACTATGGTGGTAGAAAATGAAAAAACATAGTTTTGATTTCTGAGTTATGTCAAAAAGTCAAAAAGCTTAGTACTTCATCTATATCTATATTATTTATAGCCCTTGGCAAGGCCATGGAGTTTCACTCATTGCAGCCAATGTTTGGGCAAAGTCAATTTTACAAACATACAAAATTTACTTTAGGGTACATTCAAAGAGGAAATTTTCCAAAATAATAGTATTTTTTACAATGCACCACTATTTTCTTAAATTTTTCAAGATGATTTTTTTAATTTTCCCCCTCCTTTCAACCAATTTTTTTGAGTTTTCAACTGGCTCAAGGCAAATCTAAGACACACTTTTTTCGAACATTGACTCCAACCTTCAAATTTGAAGGGTGACTACTTCTATTTCTGTAAAGGGTTGCTCTACTTGGCATTTTGAAGGCCATAAAGAACACCGAGCACTACACGGTGTGAGCGGGATGGAAACACACAGAGCGCCTCTATAACAACCCGACACACACTCTTGGGAAGATACACACACACACTATGGGGCACCACTCGGCTTACACAACCCACCTGGCCGAGACAGGGAACCACCGATGGAGCGAGAGGAGAGAGACTATCCGTTTACCCACTCCACAGAGAGAGAGAGAGAGAGACACACACACACCCAAAAACTCAGCTCAAAAGAGGAGAATTTCTGATGTTTAGATACAAAAGAGCTTGGGCCAACACCAATGGGGCAAATAGCTCACACAATATGGGTAAAATAAGCCAGATACAATCACAAATTGGAGCAGAAACTTTGCTCATAGAAGAAACTTACACAGTCAAAACAACAGAAAAATAGTGAGGAATTTGGAAAAATGGACAGCGCCATCGCGTCCGGAATGGCCCAAAACCCCAGTCTACAATGTCAAAGTGCTCAAATCCGACCTCGGATGAGCAGTTTACGGCCAAAACAGACTCCAAAAACCCCAAAAACACAGTTGCGGCTGTTCCTCCTCTTCTCCACATTTTTTTTGGTCTTCTCTCTGGCTTGTCAGTTTCCACACTTAGCTTTATTACTTGGGCACCCTTGGCCTTTTAGATGACCTCAAACGGACCCCGAACATGCCAAAAACTGACCTCGCAGTGCATAGTTGTCACCTTTTTGCAACATCCGCACACCTGGCACTCAGTTTTTTCCAATAATGCATCTCGCAACCACGTGAAGTGGCCCCAAAATATGGTCCTCATGATGAACTTTCTGCATAATTATCACAAGAAAACATCCACGTTGTGTCCGTACTCATCCACGTGCAAATATTGACCCCGTTCGACCTCCTGACACCACTAGATGCCATCTGACGCACCTGCTTACCTCATGTCAGCGGTCTGCAGATAGCTTCCTCGAGAAGTTTTACGCGCCACCAAATCCTCCTTATTGTAGGAAAAACACACTAGTACTGGTGATAGTGAAAATCGATGCACTATGTACATGCTGTCCTACCTGTACACATGTGGGCCCCACATAACCACCTGGCTCTGGAAAATGGGCAATTCTTTATTTGATGCACCATGCATGTGTATGTGCATATGCGCAATCCCTTGCTCCAAAAAACTCCTGACATAATTTGCCCATCTCCTAGCCTGCTAGATCATTCATGATCAGCATGAGCAAAAAGCGATATGAGACTCGCAGCGTCACAAGTCTCCTCATCCTTCACCAACACTACTTGATCCACAGATAGCTCATCTTGCTCCACCATCATTAACCTGGCATGATATAATTTAAGACGCAATCCATTTACCCTTGACTTATGTAGAATCCTATCCAGGTTAGCCAATTGATATGTACCATTTGGAAAACACTCCACTACCTTGAAAGGGCCTTCCCACTTAATTTGAAACTTCTTTTGGAAGGTGTTGTCCAGCTTATTGTTGTACCGCAAAACCAAGTCATGTTTCTTGATACCCTTACTTTTAACCTTTTCATTTATCTTTGCCAAAGCCCTATCTTGCATCTGCCCATAACGTTCCAATGCACTCATCCTATCCAGCTGAACCTCTTGTAACTGTAAGAACCTCTCTTTGAATGCATCACTAGATGGCCCAAGTAGCTTCTCTCACATCTTTACTGCAGGCAGCTCTACTTCCACAGGCAATAGTGCTTCCTTTCCATATACCAAATGAAATGGAGTAAACCCTGTACCTGTCTTCACCGAAGTACGGTAAGCCCATAATGCACTAGGCAATTCCAAATCCCAATTCTTTCCTTGGTGCTCTGTCACTTTTGAAAGAATTTGCACTAACTCACCATTGAATCTTTCATTTAAGCCCTTACACTGCGGATAATAAGGAGTGGTATGCTGGTGCCTAATCTTCATCTTCGCGCATAAAAAATCTAGCAGTTTAGCTCTAAATCCTGGCCCCTTATCTGAAAGTAGCTCTAGTGGCACCCCAAACTTGCAACATATTTCATCATACACAAATTTTGCCACATCCTTTGCAGTGATCTGTTTTACTGCTATAGCCTCTACCCATCTAGAGAGATAGTCCACTATAGTCAAAATATAGCTTTTGCCCCTGCTTGTGATAGGTAACGGGCCTATTGCATCAATCCCCCACTTTTCAAACACATCAAACGCCATAATGGTTTTTCGTAGCTCTGGCTTCAACACTCTCTTCCCAAATTCTTGACACCTATTGCAAGACCTACACCAATGGTGAACATCCTTGTGCAAACTAGGCCAGACATACCCCTCTTGCAAGATCTTATGCAAAGTGATCTTTAGAGCAAAATGGCCGCCACATGCGCCTTCATGATTCTCTTTCAACACTCTGTAAAGCTCCTCCCTCCAAGGTACACGTCTCAACACGAGATCAGCCCCTTTCATGTATAAGACATCACCAATCAATTTGTACCTATATGCTCTACGCACAAAACCATACTTCTTAGACTTCTGAATCTCCTTTGGAATGATTCCTGTTAGCAAAAACTCCTCTTCTTGAGCCAAAACTTTCCCGGCCATGATAAAGAGGTAAAGCGGTCCTCAACACAAATAGCTCCCCAATCATGCTTTGAGCTGCTTCATGTGCCTCTCCATTTAGAGCACGTTCAATGTGTCTGATGCTCCATGCTTCAAACTTTTTTAACAGGCCTTTAATTTTGAAACACATTTCCTTCAATGAGATGTTCTTGCTCTTCCACACACCCAACACTTGCTTCACAACTAACAAGGCATCACCTTTTATGCTCAACCTTCTAACCCCATGCTTCAAACAAATGTGTAATCCGGCTTCCAAAGTAGCATATTCAGCCTCATTGTTACTATGAGCATCCAATTTGAACCCTCTCTTACATACTAGCTTCCCCTCTGGATCATAAAGTGCTATACCCCCTGAAGCGGCATCATGGCTCTTTCTGTATGAGCCATCAAAGAACAAAACATGTGCATTGATGATATGTGGCACTTCTTCAACTACCTTTCTCACCACCTCTTCCTTAAGAAGAAGGGGATTCTCCTTGTAGGTCAACAAATCGGCTAGGGTAGCCCTTGTACTGTCTTCCACTAGAAAAGAGAGTTCAAACTCTTGCAGCTCAATTACCCATTTCTTGACCACATTTGACATGTTAGTGCCATTAATTAATTGTGGCAAAAAGGCGTAACTCGTCAAAAAACAAAAGGTCGTGGTAGCAAGTAATGACGAAATCGTCGACAAGAAAATATTACACTGGCCATCACTAGCTCTACTTCCGAGAACTTTCTCTCGGCTACCAACTTCACTCGGCTTGCACAATACACTGGCCTCATATAATGCTGTCCTTCCCCTTTTGCAATAACATGGCTCCAATGGAATCATCCCCTACTGATGGATTTACATAAAACACTTGCTCCCAATCAGGAGCCTGCATGGCTGACAACCCCCTAACACCTCTTTCACCTCTTGAAACACTTCTTCACACTTGTCATCCCACTACAATGGATCATGCTTTGCCACTTGTTGTAATGGATAAAGAAGCTGTGAAGACAATGGAATAAACCATGCCATGTACTTTACTTTGTGTATAAAGGTTGCCAATTGCTTTGTACTCGTAGGTGATGGAAGAAGAATAATAGACTTAACCTTGTCTGGATCAGCCTCAATGCCATTTTCTGACACCATATGGCCCAATAATTTCACCCTTGGATGTGCTAGATGACATTTCTTGGGATTTAGTTGTCCTCCACATTCATCATATCGAGCCAAAACCATCTGTAGCTTCTCCTGGTGTTCAGCCCTACTGCTGTAGACACAGAAGTCATCCATAAAAGCTTTAACACAACTACCAATGAATGGTTCCAATGCCCAATTTTCTCTCTCTTGATAGAAAGATGGTCCATTTGACAACCCAAATGGCAATACCGTG
Source organism: Adiantum capillus-veneris (assembly GCF_014529385.1). Classification (NCBI taxonomy): domain Eukaryota; kingdom Viridiplantae; phylum Streptophyta; class Polypodiopsida; order Polypodiales; family Pteridaceae; genus Adiantum; species Adiantum capillus-veneris. The sequence goes on along the minus strand of NC_140931.1, from coordinate 75,520,587 downwards.
TAGCAATAGCAGCTCCATGGCGTAATGAAAGTTGTCTTTGTGCAGTCTTTAAGAGAAATCTTCAATTGAAAATAGCCTGAAAAACCTGTTAAAGAATATGATGTTAAAGAATATGTCCATTGTGCTATGGGCGGCCGGACACTGACTATACTATGTTGTAAATATACTTTGGATAATAGTTTAAAAAAGAAGAAGAGAAGAGCAGCTCGTTGAATGGCTGCTGCAGGGTAACGATTGTGTGTGTGTGTCTCGATGTGTGTTGGTGTGTGTGCGTAGTCTTATTTCCTACCTTCTCCATCACATGCGCACTCTACAAAGTGGTATCAGAGCTCAGTTTAAGGAGCTACAGTCAATACACAAGTTTCTGCAGCTCTGGAAAATAGCAAAAAAGAGAGGTTTTTTGGTCATAACTCTCTCACCCGAACTCAGAATACAGTGATCCAAAAGTCTATCTTTATGTTTTTGGGCGTTCCAGACGCATTGGCGTACTTAGATTTGCCAAAATCTGCAATTTTCTGTAGCAAACAGCCAACTCACACAAGCATAGGAGATGTCCAGTTTTGCACTCGGTAGTAGATTTACAGGTTACAGGTGAAGAATTCAGCATTTACACAGGTTTTGGAGAGCGACATAGAGCTTTTGCATCATGATATTGTGTTATCGAAGATTATGTTTGGTTGTTGTGGGTCCATTATGGACAACCGCCTATGTAAGAAAGGTTGTGGGAAGAAGTTGAGGCGGTTATATTGTCAAATTGAGTACTTTGTGGTTATGTATGGATATGCGGTCAATGTATTTTGGAAAACTGCAGCCTTTGCGAGGGTCGAGTGAGGTTTTTTGAAGCCTTGCCTTGGGAGCTTTGGTACCTTGGCAAGGTGGATTAAGTACTAGAGCGAACCCCTGACTGGCCCCGCGAAAGACCTCATATGTCGTTTACGACTATGGGAAGAAGGTGGATGTATGGATATGTGGTACACGACAGCGTATGGATTGCATTTGCATACAGGTCCATGTGGACATTGTTTTAGAGTATTTATGCATAGTACCGAGTCAGTCTGTGGCAAAGTGAGTCAGTGGATTTTCCCTTGGCAGTGAGAGATTTTTTGTCAGTGTTTACTTGAGATATTGTCCAAATACAAACGAAAATCTGTCGAAATTTTGTCAAAATCCTTTGGAAGAAATTAAGAGAGTGAAGATGGCAGAAAGTTCAACTCAAGTCACATAGATTGTTGGAGAGAAGCTGACCAGAGAGAACTACAGCATATGGTCTTACAGGATGGAGAACTTTATCATGGGCAAAGGTTTATGGGATTACATTACAGGTGAACAAAAGTGTCCCGCGGTTGGTTTGGAACCAAACAGAGAGAATGTTGAAGCACATAAAACATGGCAAGCAGGATTAGAAGCTTACAAGAAGTGGATCGAGAATTCAAGGAAAGTGATGCATTGGATTTCACTATGCATTAGTGACTTCTTTATACCACATGTGAAGAAGGCTCAATCTCCAAAGGAAGCATGGGAGATACTAGCAAGAATGAACAGCTCCAATACAGAACCACGAAAAGTTCACTTGAAGCAAAGGTTACATTGTGTATGGCGAGGAAATAGATCCATATCAGATTATCTGACAGAGATAAAGCAAATACAGGAAGATCTTGCGAGCATTTATGTTGAAGTTCCAGATGATGACTTAGTTTCAGTGACATTGAATGGTTTGGGACCGGAACACAAGTCATTGGATACATCTATATCTGTTCGAGGACACATGCTCGATTTTGAAGAGTTAGTAAACCTTTGTTTGCAAGAAGAGGTGAAGTTAGGCAAGTCAGGTCCTTCTACATCAAATAACCATTCCGGAGATCAGGTATTTTACTCTAGAGGTCGTGGAAACAATAGAGGTGGAAGAGGAAACTATGGTCGTGGAAACAATGTTGGAAGAGATCAATGGCAAAACCAACAAAGTCAAAGTTACAATGATTATAGCCAAAGAGGCAGGGGGAGAGCCCGAACCCGTGGACGTGGAGGTGGACGATTTGTACATCCTCAAAGAGATGGATATTGTAACAGATGTGGCATTTATGGTCACTTTGAAAGAGAATGTTACACAACGCTAAATCAAAATTGTGATCGTGGTGGAATAGGCCGAGGTTATGGCAGACATGGAGGAAACTTTGCTGGATACAATCCTCATGATCAAAATAGATATGACAATAGATCGAGTGGACATTTATTTCCTATGGAGCATGTTGTTGGAAGCATGGTGGAGCCACATCATACAGATGATTGGTATTTAGATAGTGGTGCCACAAATCATATGACATATCATGGTGAATGGTTTGACAGAAAAGAGAAATTAGAAGAGGATGAGTTTGTCGCTACAGGTGATGATACTATGCATCGGATTACACATGTTGGTTCAGTTCCATTGCTAAAAAAAGACGGGACATACAACACATTGGGAGATGTTCTATATGTGCCTTCAATCACAAAGTATTTAGCATCAGTTGGACAAATGACAGATCAAGGGTTGCAAGTCCGTTTTAATCGTTATGGATGCTTCATAGAGGAGTTTTACAAAGGCAGACCAGGCAAGATATTGGCACGTGGAAGAAAGAAAGGTCGCTTGTTCTCATTGGAAGCTGGAGATCCATGTTTACACAGTGGTATGTATGCAAACAAATCAGTCACTCAAGATGATTGGGCAGAGTTATGGCATAAGAGGATTGGTCATGTCAATTTTAGAAGACTAAAGCATATGCAATCAAATCAAATTGTACGTGGATTACGAAAGTTTGGCAGATTGAATTTTGATCATGTTTGTGAAGCTTGTCAATTTGGAAAGCAATCTCGTTTACCATTTCCAAAGAGGGGGAGAATTAGCCAAAGTCCTTTGGAAATTGTTCATTCAGATATTTGGGGACTTTGTGATCATGCTACACCAAATGGTTGTCGATATTTTATCACATTTACGGATGATTACAGCAGAATGACATGGTTTTACTTTCTAAAGGCAAAGTCAAAGGCATTTGAGGTATTCTTGGAGTTCAAAGTTATGGTTGAGAAAGAGAATGGTTGTCAAATTAAATGCCTACGTACAAATGGAGAGGGAGAGTACTTGTCACACAGTTTTGATGATTACTTACGTGAACAAGGCATAAGAAGACAGATTACTTGCAGATACACACCACAACAAAATGGAGTTGCTGAGAGAAAGAATAGAGTCATAACAGAGATTGCAAGAGCCATGATGAATGAGATGAATATGCCATTAACATATTGGGCTGAAGCAGTTCATACAGCAGTACACATTATGAATCGAACACCAACATCTGCCATTCATGAAATTTCACCTTATGAGAGACTTTATGGGATCAAGCCAACAGTTTTCTACATGAAATTTTTTGGATGTGTTTGCTATGTTCATGTGTCAAATGAAGCAAGAAAGAAGATGGATCCAAAGGCAGTGAAGTGTATATTCTTGGGCTACCCAGTTGAAAAGAAAGGTTACAAGTGCTATGATCCTACGACAAGACAAGTTTATGTCAGTAGAGATGTCAGAATTTGTGAGCATGAACCATGGTATAAACCAAAGCCAGTGATGATAGAAGATGAGTATGAAGAGCAAGAGAATGTACGTCATGTTGTTGATAAGCCAGAACCATCAACAAGAACTATTTCAGGACCACATATGACAGAGGAGAGTACAGGAATTGTCAACCCATGGAGTGGTCAATTGTGAGATAAGAAGCAAGACGAGAAAGGCAAGAAGAAAGTGGTTGAAGAGAGTTCTGGAGATGAAAGCTTCGATGAAGAGCATGGTTTACCACATTTGAGGACACCTGGTAGTAAGCATATTGAGAAATATATACCCCCATATGCAAGAGTTCAAGAGAAGAGTGCACCATAGTTGAGAAGATTAGAGAGGGTGCGTTATCCAGTTGATAGATTGACATACAACGGCTACATGCGTACACATTATGCATTCATGGTTTCACGTGTGCAACATAAAGAGCCTACATGTTTTCAAGAGGCAATTGAAAAATCAGAATGGGAGTTAGCTATGGATGATGAGATGGATGCTCTTGTGAAGAATGACACTTGGGATTTGGTTCGCTTGCCAAGTGGAAAGAAAGCAATTGGTTCAAAATGGGTATACAAAGTCAAGTGCAAGTCAGATGGTAGTGTGGAAAGATACAAAGCGAGGCTTGTTGCTAAAGGTTATGCACAAATAAAAGGTCTTGATTATGATGAGACATTTAGTCCAGTTGCAAAGATGACAACAGTCAGATTGGTGATAGCAATGGCAAGTATGTTCGGTTGGAAGTTACGGCAAATGGATGTGGATAATGCATTCTTGAATGGTGACTTGGAAGAAGAAGTTTATGTGATACAGACAGATGGTTATCAACATCTAGAGTTTCCATATTATGTCTGTAAGTTGAAGAAAGCATTGTATGGTTTGAAGCAAGCATCTAGAGCTTGGTGTGAAAAGATAACCATATTCTTAAAGAAGATTGGATTTAAACAGTCTACTGCTGATCACTCATTGTTTTTGAAGCATGTGGATGGAGAGATCGTCGTTATTGTTATCTATGTTGATGACTTGATTCTCACTGGAAGTCATGATGAGCAAATTTTGCGTGTCAAGAAGAGTTTGTTGAGAGAATTCAACATGAAGGACCTTGGTGAGTTGAGATATTTCTTGGGAATTGAAATTATCGACACTTTATCAGGAATTTGGATGATACAAAGACAATATGCCTTGGATATGCTTGAGAAGTATGGAATGACAGCGTGCAAACCGCTTGATACACTTCTTGATCAAAATGTGAAGTTGTTTGATGATGGACATTACATTGAGGATGTCACTATGTACCGCAAGATGGTTGGAAGCCTTGTTTACTTGACAATAACAAGGCCAGATTTGAGTTATGCAGTGGGTGTTGTGAGTCAATTCATGCAAAAGCCATGTAAAAGTCATCTTGATGCAGTGAGACGGATTATGAGATATGTGAAAGCCACTGTCAGTTATGGAATGTTTTATGAAAAGAATGGGAAGCTTTGTCTTTATGGTTACACAGATGCAGATTGGGCAGGAGATTTTATGGATAGAAGATCTACAAGTGGTTATGCATTTTCCATTGGCAATGGTATGATAAGTTGGAGTAGCAAGAAGAAATCAACTGTAGCAGTATCAAGTACAGAAGCTGAATATCGTGGAGCAGCTTTGGCAGCATGTGAAGAGTCATGGTTGAGAGTACTTATGGTAGACTTTGGTTTTGACTATCTTGACAGTGTCATTATATATTGTGACAATATTAGCAGCATCATGTTGGCAAAGAATCCAGTTTACCATGCTCGCACTAAACACATTGAAGTACATTATCACTTCATTAGAGAAAAAGTTTTGGAAGGTGAGATTGATTTGGTGTATGTGAAGACAAATGATTAAGTTGCGGATATATTCACAAAAGCTCTTGGAAAGGAGAAGTTTTGCTACTTTCGTGAAGCATTGGGAATCCATCATATGCAAGCTCACTCTGAGCTTGAGGGGGAGTGTTAAAGAATATGATGTTAAAGAATATGTCCATTGTGCTATGGGCGGCCGGACACTGACTATACTATGTTGTAAATATACTTTGGATAATAGTTCAAAAAAGAAGAAGAGAAGAGCAGCTCGTTGAATGGCTGCTGCAGGGTAACGATTGTGTGTGTGTGTCTCGATGTGTGTTGGTTTGTGTGCGTAGTCTTATTTCCTACCTTCTCCATCACCTGCGCATTCTACAAAACCATCACACACACACACACACTGTACCTCTCATAACCTGCCACTGAATCCAAGATCTGATCGATGAATGGAAGAGGATATGGGTTCTTCTTAGTGGCTGCATTTAAGGGCTTAAAATCTACACAAATCCTCCACTTTCCATCTTTCTTTGGATTGACTACTACCGGACTCACCCATTCTGTGGTCTCCACAGGGACTATGAACCCTGCCTTCAATAACTTGTCCACCTCTTCCCGCAAGGCTTCCATTTGCTCTTGACCCATCCTTCTTAGCCTTTGCCGCACTGGCTTAGCACCTTCTTTCAGCTCTATATGCATCTCTTCGCCCTTGAACCCTCTGATCTCTTCATATGAAGTAATGAACAAATCAGGAAAACTAGCTAGCATGTGCAAATATATCTCCTTCTCCATAGGTGAGAGGTCTCCACTGATCATTTGTGTCATCAATTCCTGCTTCTTTGACAACTCAACCTTGGTTTGCATCAGCCCTTCAATCACTTCATAAGGCCCTTCACTTTCATCTTTAACTTCATTCGCAAATGCAACTAAACCAGACTCCTGGATTTCTTTATCCATCAAAAGAAATGTAACATCAGCATCCTCATCACTGTCGGTATGTACGCATCTATTGGCTCACCTTCCTTTTGCACTAAAGCCTGTACTTCTTGCCACACTTTGTCAGGATCTTCTATCTTCACAAACTCCACTTCCAATCCATGCCTTAGATTGTCCCAACTCAATCTTACAGGTGGATCAACCACACGCAACTCCTCTTTAAATGCTTTGGACCAAACTCATGCATCACTCTTCAAACAGATTTAGAGAAGGCGTAACATCTGTGCAAGGTCATGAATCTGGTTGCTAATGGAGGCAACCTCCATTTTTTTCAAAAAGTCTTCCACATCTTCATCACTTCTTCCATGAAACTCCGGATAAGAGAAAGCCATGGTTACCCAAGTTACGATGCTTTGAGAACCCCTTCGAACACACGTACATGCAAGAACCCAAAACTTTTGATTGACTCAATTCCCAGAACTTTAATGGAGCTCAACTTTAGATAAGGACAAACACATACACATCAAATGAGTTTTCATAGTTAATCATCGGAATTACAACAGGCAAAGGACATTCCAGGATCTCTCTTAATCTTCTTGGCCCGAACATAAAGACTATGCGCTGCTGGGAAAAAATCTTCTGGACACATGAACATTTATCTGGATTCTTTGTGTTAAATGAAAAGGAGTGAATTGAGGGCCATTTTGATCATCCATTAAAGTCAACCGTGCAGCTCCCAAGAAAGCACACCTGTCTTATCCTCTGATTTTGCCAGAATTTCAGTAGCATAACAACATAAATGGCTCAAAAGACCAAAAAACCAGCCATCATAACTTGAAAAAATTTTGACAGAGTTTCCCCAGAAGTAGAGCAGTATGAACCTAAAATATAGACTGTATATGTATGCATAAACTGCCAACAATAGAACCTGAGCATCAAGTAGGAATCACTAGTACATAGCCTATGGCGAGGTCACGAAAAGGGTGCTCCAGCTACTTGTATCACCGAAAGGATCTCCACATTTGAGAGTCCCCCAGCTCAATAAAACCTCACGCTATTGACCCTCACACGAAGGCTAATGCAAATCGCGTATAGTCAAGTCTCAGAAATGACTATCTTCCAGACCAAGTCTCAGAAATGGTTGGGACTGCCAAAGAAAACCAAATATGGCTCCACAAAGGCATACAATGGCAGTTTCCACAAGTAACGTACAATCCAGCAGACAATGCGCTCAAACAGGCGCCAAGTGATGCATACCCACAACAACTACAAGTGACACCAATGCTAGTATATCACTGTACTCCAGCTACCTGTACCTGTGTGAATCACCTGTGCCTGTACCTATCCCTGTAACCTGTAACCTGTAGTCTGCAACCTGTAATCCCGAATCTCGAAGCTTGAAGCTCAAAGCAGAAGGTACTCGAAGAAGATCCTCCATGGGGGCGCCAAAAGAATGTGCGCGGGATGGAAACACACAGAATGCCTCTATAATAACCCGACACACACTCTTGGGAGGATACATACACACACACACACACACACACTATGGGGCACCTCTCGACTTACACAACCCACCTGGCCGAAACAGGGAACACAACGATGGAGCGAGAGGAGAGAGACTATCCATTTACCCACTCCACAGAGAGAGAGAGAGAGAGAGAGAGAGAGAGAGAGAGAGACACCCAAAAACTCAGCTCAAAAGAGGAGAATTTCTTATGTTTAGATACAAAAGAGCTTGGGCCAACACCAATGGGGCAAATAGCTCACACAATATGGGTAAAATAAGCCAGAGACAATCACAAATTGGAGCAGAAACTTCGCTCATAGAAGAAACTTACACAGTCAAAACAACAGAAAAATAGTGAGGAATTTGGAAAAATGGACAGTGCCATCGCGTCCGGAATGGCCCAAAACCCCAGTCTACAATGTCAAAGTGCTCAAATCCGACCTCGGATGAGCAGTTTACGGCCAAAACAGACTCCAAAAACCCCAAAAACACAATTGCGGCTGTTCCTCCTCTTCTCTCCACATTTTTTCTGGTCTTCTCCCTGGTTTTTCAGTTTCCACACTTAGCTTTATTACTTGGGCACCCTTGGCCTTTTAGATGACCTCAAACGGACCCCGAACAGGCCAAAAACTGACCTCGCAGTGCATAGTTGTCACCTTTTTGCATCATCCGCACACCTGGCACTCAGCTTTTTCCAATAATGCGTCTCGCAACCACGTGAAGTGGCCCCAAAATATGGTCCTCATGATGACCTTTCTGCATAATTATCACAAGAAAACATCCACGTTGTGTCCGTACTCATCCACGTGCAAATATTGACCCCGTTCGACCTCCTGACACCACTAGATGCCATCTGACGCACCTGCTTACCTCATGTCAGCGGTCTGCGGATAGCTTCCTCGAGAAGTTTTACGCGCTACCAAATCCTCCTTATTGTAGAAAAATCACACTAGTACTGGTGATAGTGAAAATCGATGCACTATGTACATGCTGTCCTACCTGTACACATGTGGGCCCCACGTAACCACCTGGCTCTGGAAAATGGGCAATTCTTTATTTGATGCACCATGCATGTGTATGTACATATGCGCAATCCCTTGCTCCAAAAAACTCCTGACAACGGCATGTGCATGCTCAAATGGGATCAAGGGTGGAGGTGACAGATCACAACATGCATGCATTGTAGACCGTGCAATCGACACACAAATTTACAAATCACCCCACACTTACAATGTAATGCATCGGAGTACCATGATCTTTAGTAAAAGCATGCGGGCGTGGTGGTTAGAGTCCATGCCTTGAACGAAACAAGTCGAGGGTTTGATGTGCAAGGTGCAAGACAATCTTGACTGGCTCAAATTTACTTGCTGGCGCGAATTTACTTTTTCGCATTGAATTTACTCAACTATTCGAATATGATGTTCCAAATGACCCCCACCATCCATCCCATGCTAGATAATGCAGAGGGTAAAGAAGTCCCTTTTCCTTTCTATTCTATACAAATGCACACCTAGCCTTGAAATTTATACTTGAGATTCAAAAAATATAGAACTTTCAAAGATTCCATGCATTGTATAATATTAAGTCAAAATCTCGCACTTGGCATCCCCATGTATAATTGTCCTTCTAGCCCTGAAAATGTGCACATTGCACATTGTAGCTTTGTGCAAAGGGACAGTGTCGAATGGTCTTGGAGTTAAATTGGCATGTGTGTGTGTGTGTGTGTGTGTGTGTGTGTGTGTGAGTGTGTGTGAGAGAGAGAGAGAGAGAGAGAGAGAGAAAGAGAGAGAGAGAAGTTGCAATTTAAAGAATTGAGGATATTTACACTAAAACTTACAAAATTTTATCGATTTTCTTCAAGGCAAGTTTGAAATCTAGCCGAAAATTTGCAATTTTAGCCCCAAAATGGAAGAGCATAATAGACATGGAAAAGTTGAATACCCAATATATCCACGATCACTCTCTCACCACCTCGAGGATATGCTATGCCAAGAAAAGATGGGCACACCTATTGAAAATCTGTTACAACCTCCCATGGGGCACAAATGTGTGTGTGTGTGTGTGTGTGTGTGTGTGTGAGAGAGAGAGAGAGAGAGAGAGAGAGAGAGAGAGAGAGAGAGAGAGATGAGCCCTGGAGGCATCCATGTGTCATTTAAAGTGTGACTCTACTTTTCCTATTGAAGGCCATAAAGAAAATCCAGCCCTCAAATTTGAGGGTGACTCTACTTTGATATTCATCTTAAAGAGCTTAAAGAAATCTGAGCGCTCGACGCTTCTACCCATCATGCAATGGAGAGAGAGAGAGAGAGAGAGAGAGAGAGAGAGAGAGAGAGAGAGGAGAGAGAGAGAGAGAGAGAGAGAGAGAGAGAGAGAGAGGTTTTAATGCCAAAGGAACACATCAAAAGACCTCAAATCTCTTGAACTTAAGACATGGCACTGAAGAGGGAATTGTGACATGTAAGGACATGGGTCCTATGGACAAGGCCACCGACACGGCCGGACAGTGTGTACGCTAGGGGGAGGCTATAAGACAGCACGGTTCGGTGGAGACTAGCACACGCATTACCACCGCCCTTTCACGGGTATCAGAGTTTTTTTTTGGGAGGAGGCGAAAAGCGGGTTGCATGTGTGTGCAACATTGTGCTTCTCTCCCACATTCCGCAGACAGCAACGTCTTCGTCGTGCAACAAAAAGAGGCAGACACAATTTTCTTTGCGAATAACATGCGGACAGATAACGACAACCGCATCCACACCCTTCACTACGCACGATTTAAGACGGGCAACCAAGGCAAACTCGACCAACAACTCGATGGCACCAAGGCTCCGAAGGCTTTCGTTGGCACCGTTGGCTACACGCGTAGAAAGGCCCGCTTAACCCTTGCATGAAGGAGAGTTGAACCCACCCCATGAGGGTAAGAGCCCAACACTTTACCATCAAGCTATTGACCCTTGTTGTGTATAACAAAGAAAGATAGCATACTTGTGTTGCAAGGAAAACTAGAAGGAAAGGGAAAGCTTCAAACTTGAAAGAAGTAGCTTCACCCTTCATTTTCACTTCATGGAGGAAGGCAAGTTTTCCTCCAAAAATACTTTTTTCCTCAAGGAGGTAGCTTCAAAGTGAACAAAAGCCTTCACAAAAACGACGGGTTTTTTGTGAAGAATCATCAAAGGTGTTCTTACAACGAATGACAAGTGAAGCGCTCAAATTCTCGTAAGGTGAGGTTCGCATACAATGCAAATCGTGGACCATACAAAACACAAAGATTTCAATTTCTCAAGGTACAAGTTGTTGTTTTTTTCTCTCTCTTTGCATTAGTGTGTGTTTATCATGGCCAATGAGGATATCCCACCTACACACACGTTTGATTTTGAGCACGTAGATCAAAATCAGAGCACCACGGGTGCTGCTGACACTAATATGCATGATGATGATGATATAAGAGAGCATGGGCTTATAGATATGGCTTCTTTCATGACTTTGGAACATCGCCAAAGCGTACTTGAAAGCAACCTCTCTGCAGTCAATGCAAGTATTACCAATCTTACGGAGTTATTTGTGAAATTTATGAATTCATAGACGACTCAAGGAGCCACAATTGGCACCGTTCAAGGGAACCAAGCTCGCACGACTCAAGGAGTCCAAGAGACAAGTGGTACAGAAGATACAAAAGGTAGCAATGCATTACTTAAGAATATCACCATTCCTGAGTTTCACGGGGAAGAGCGTGATCGCAACAACGATGCGGTCAATACGTTCTTACACAATGGAGTGATATTCATAGATTGACACATACCCCATATATAAAGACAGATGTGGAAACAAGTCTATCTCTTAAAGGCAAGGCCTATAAGTGGTGGATGACATTTCCAATAGATGCTCGTCCTCCGTCTTGGGCTGCCATTTCAAGCTTCTTTCTCCAAAGAGTTTTTGGACTCCAATGAAGAAGATAAGAATTGGTTAGCATGGGATGCATTCCGCATGTCTGGCCTCTCTCTCACACAGTACCTTTCGAAGTATCGGGAAATCATATTAAAACTAGAAGGTCTAGATGAATTCCAAAAGATACGGGGTTTTAATAGGGGTCTTGACAAAGACTATCGTCTTCATGTCAAGACCCAACATTCAAAAACTTTGGAAGAAGCCATCAATCATGCCTAAAGATATGATGATGACCAAGGGAGGAAAGGAAATGTTCCCTACTCTAAGAATACTTTTGCTAAGAGCAATGTGGCTAAGAGCCAATGGCGAGGTACATCTTCCACACATTTCAAGAGGAATAAGAGACAATCTACCTCTCCACGCCCACAAGAGGCTAAGAAGCCTAAGCAATCACGAGATAGTCCACGTGGGTCTCTCAGCACTACTGATTTTGAGCGTGCGAAGAAACACAATTTGTGTTTTAGATGTCTTCTGGACCAACATAACAAGAAAGATTGTCCTCTTTTGCAAGGAAAAGAAAAGGCCATGCACATGGTGCAACGCCTCACATTAGATTCATCTCCTAAATATTGTGTTGTAGAGGTTCTTCATATGGAAGAAAAGCACAAGTGTTGTGTGCCTGCTTCAATGTGGCAGCCCACCTTTGGCCCCCATGATTTGACTCGCATGCATGGCACTATTAACGGACAACGTGTTCGTATTTTAGTGGATGATGGTGCAACTCATAACTTCTTGAACTATAATCTAGTCAAGAAATTGAAGCTTAC